>NC_138104.1:36391277-38791277 GCF_964146895.1 Miniopterus schreibersii | reverse complement strand
ATTCCTTTCATTCTTATTATTGCTTCAGCTTCTCCAGAAAATTTCTTAAACACCTAGTTGGCTCTCTGAGCTTTCCTTTCTTTGCAAGAATTACAAAGAAACCTCTGACCAGGCTTGAGGCATACTGGTTATTTATATAACATCAGATGAAATTTTTGTGCTTCTCTCCTGTTAATCTGTCTTTTGTCAGTTTAATTCCCAGCCACAGAATCTAAGAGAGTAGAGGAAAAGTCTTTCCTCTCTTATATGATAAAAGATATGACTAAGGCAATTCACTGATTTTAACATACATTTCAATTAATACAGCATCAACTGGTCACTTTATATAGTTATAATTAAAAGCTATTTAAATTGAGTAGGATATTTTGTGGTTTTCATGCATGAGTTTTTTTCTTTATTTTGTTTCTATTTCTGTTGTCACATGGTTGAAGAAAAATGGTTGAGGAACTACAATCTGTCAGTCTTTTTTAATCGTTTAAAGCACTGTGCTTAGAAAATTAATGAGAATACTCAATTTAACAAATGATGGCTCTACTGACTTCTCTGTTGTGGCAAAGAAGGTTGTCTTTTTTTTTCAAATCATTTTCGCTGAAATTTTCTGTGTTTAAGCTACTGTAACAGATTTCTGCTCTCCAAAGAGAATGGCTTTGTGGCTTGATATTTTGGGAATTATAAACACCATTTTAAAACTCCATATATATATTTTTCCCCACAAAAACAAACTCACAAGTATGGAAAGTAAATTTTTAAAAAGATCTTTAATTAAAAGATGTTATCCACAAACTCAAATGTGTTGTCATTAACAGAAAACAATTTGTTCTCTTTACTACGTAATATTCATAATAGATAAAATATGTTTGTGCCAAATTTTATAATTTAAATGCATTTATTTAAAGGTAGAGGCTCTCAAAATGTATGAGCATAAGCTTTACATTTTTTATTTCTATCCAGGTCCAATAAATAAAATGTATGTCTTGCTTTTGCACTTTCCATATAGTCACTTAATAAAAAAATAAGTACTCTATATATTATTTTCAAAGTACTTACCCATTAATACTTTATAAAAAGAATGCTTTATAAAGTTAGTCCTCTCTTAAACAATGTCTTTAATAGTAATTAAGGAAAACTAATTTCTCAAACAAAAATTTTAGTTTTAGAAGATTTGTGATGTACATAAATATTTACATGACTTTTCACACATTTTAAACCAACTTTGGTATATCTAAATGCATACAGGAATCTGAATTTCACCCACAATAATCCTTTGGAAATATAGCTATAATTTTAGGCCAAATAGAACTTAAATTTATTTGACCCACCTTTTTTTTCAAGAAAATCAAATCAAATATGTCTTATTTTAAAGGCTGTCTTTATTGACAACTAATAATATCCAAAATTACACTCTGGCTATGTATAGACTCATAGGTAAAGCATAGAGGAACTTCTCAAGCAGGCAGGACAAGTTTCTGTGGTATAAATAGCAAGCCAATATGTTTTTCAAGTACAGTATTTCAGATCTTCTTGAATCGAATTGCAGATTTGAAGTATTAATCCATGGGAGAAGGTCTTACTTCATGTGTGTGTGTGTGTGTGTGTGTTTTAATATATTTTTTAAAATTTTATTTTTGTTTAAAATATTACAGATGTCCTTTTTTCTTGCCAATGACCTGTTCCACCCCGTCCCCTCCCCCTCCCCAGTCCCTCTCCCCACCATTGTCCCTGTCCTTGGGTTCTGCATATATGCATATAAATTCTTTGGTTACTCTCTCCCCCTCCACCCACCCGCCCTCCTGCATCCCTCTGACATTGGTCAGTCTCATCTATGATCTATGTCATTGAATCTTTTCTGTTCATCAGTTTATTAAGTTCTTTAGATTTCATGTACAAGCAAGATCATGTGATGTTTTTCTTTCGCTGCCTGGCTTATTTCACTTAGCATAATTTTCTCCAGGCCCATCCAGACTGTCCCAAAGGGTACGAGATTCTTCCTCCTTACAGCTGCGTAGTATTCCATGGTGTAAATGTCCCACAGCTTTTTTATCCACTCATCTACTGATGGGCACTTGGACTGTTTCCAGATCTTAGCTATTGTAAACCGTGCTGCTATGAACCTAGGGGTGCATATATTCTTTCTGATTAGTGTTTCAGGATTCTTAGGATATATTCCTAGGAGTGGAATCACTGGGTCAAAAGGCAGCTCCATTTTTAATTTTTTGAGGAACCTCCATACTGTTTTCCATAGTGGCTGCACCAGTCTGCATTCCCACTAGCAGTGTACTAGGGTTCCCCTTTCTCCACATCCTCCCCAGCACATGTCGTTTGTTGATTTGTTGATGGAGCCATTCTGACAGGTGTGAAATGATACCTCATTGTGGTTTTAATTTACATCTCTCTAATGATTATTGACATTGAGCATTTTCTCATGTGTCTCTTGGCCATCTGTTTGTCCGCTTTGGTGAAGTGTATATTCAGGTCCTTTGCCCATTTCTTAATTGGGTTGTTTGTCTTCCTCTTGCTGAGTAGTATGAGTTCTTTGTACACTTTGGAAATAGGCCCCTTATCAGATACATCCTTGGCAAATATGTTTTCCCAGACCGTGGGGTTCCTTTGTATTTTGAGGCTGTTTTCTTTTGCTGTGCAGAAGCTTTTTAGTTTGATGTAGTCCCATATGTTTGTTTTTTCTTTTGTTTCTCTTGCCCTAGGAGATGTATCAGTGAAAATTCCACTACGTGGGATGTCTGTGACTTTATATCCTATGTTTTCTTCCAGGATTTTTATGGTTTTGCAACTCACATTTAAGTCTTTTATCCATTTTGAGTTTATTTTTGTGTATGGTGAAAGTTGGTGGTCTAGTTTCATTCTTTTGCATGTATCTGTCCAATTTTCCCAGCACCACTTATTGAAGAGCCTGTCTTTACTCCATTGGATACTCTTGCCTCCTTTGTCAAATATTAACTGACCATAATGGTGTGGGTCTATTTCTGGGGTCTCTGTTCTGTTCCATTGATCTATATGCCTGTTGTTGTACCAATACCAGGCCATTTTGATTACAATGTCTTTGTAATACAGTTTGAAATTCAGTAATGTGATCCCTCCCACGCTGTTCTTTTTTCTCAATATGGCTGCAGCTATTGGGGTCTTTTTGGGTTCCATATAAATTTTCAAAATGTTTGTTCTAGGTCTGTGAAATATGCTGTTGGTATTTTAATAGAAACTGCATTGAATTTATAAATTTATTTGGGTAGTAATCAATTTTAATGATATTGATTCTTCTAATCCATGAGCATGGCATATTCTTCCACTTGTTTGGATCTTCCTCTATTTCTTTTTTCAGTGTCACATAGTTTTCCGAGTACAGGTCTTTTACATCCTTGGTTAAGTTTATTCCTAAGTATCTTATTTTTTTAGTTACAATGGTAATTGGTATTGTTTTTTTAGTTTTTCTTTCTGAAAGTTCATTGTTGGTGTATATGAAAGCCATTGATTTCCGGATGTTGATTTTGTATCCAGCTACTTTGCCAAATTCGTTTATCAAATACAGTAGTACTTTGATGGAGTCTTTAGGGTTTTCTATGTACAATATCATGTCATCTGCAAATAATGACAGTTTTTCTTCCTCCTTTCCACTTTGGATATCTTTTATGTTTTCTTCCTGTCTGATGGCTATGGCGAGGACTTCCAGTACTATGTTGAATAAGAGTGGTGAAAGTGGACACCCCTGTCTTGTTCCTGTTTTTAATGGAAATAGTTTAGTTTTTGCCCATTGAGTGTGATGTTGGCTGTAGGTCTGTCATATATGGCCTTTATTATGTTGAGGTATGATCCCTCTATTCCCACTTTGCTGAGAGTTTTTATCAGAAATGGGTGCTGGATTGTGTCGAATGGTTTTTCTGCATCTATTGATATGATCATATGATTTTTGTCCTTCAATATGTTTATGTGATGTATCACATTTATTGATTTGTGGATGTTGTACCAGCCTTGCATCTGTGGAGTAAATCCCACTTGGTCATGATGTATAATCTTTTTAATGTATTGCTGGATCCGGTTTGCTAGTATTTCAGTGAGGATTTTAGCATCTATGTTCATCAGGGATATTGTCCTGTAATTTTCTTTCTTTGTAGTGTCTTTATCTGTTTTTGGGATTAGGATGATGCTGGCCTCATAAAGAATTTGGGAGTTTTCCCTCTTCTTAAATTTTCTGAAATAGTTTGAATGGAATAAGTGTTAATTCTTCTTTGAATGTTTGGTAAAACTGGCCTGTGAATCCATCTGGTCCAGGACTTTTGTTTGCTGGGAGTTTTTTGATTACTGCTTCAATTTCATTAGTTGTTATCAGCCTATTCAGGTTTTCTGCCTCGTCTTGATTCAGGTTTGGAAGATTGTATGCTTCTAGGAATTTGTCCATTTCCTCCATGTTGTCCAATTTGTTGGCATATAGTTGCTCAGAGTATTTTCTTACAATTCTTTGTATTTCTGTTGGATCAGTTGTTATATCACCTTTTTCATTTCTGATTTTATTTATTTGGGTGCTCTCTCTTTGTTTCTTAGTGAGTCTGGCTAAATGTGCATCAATCTTATTTACCTTTTCAAAGAACCAGCTCTTGGTTTCATTGATTTTTTGTAATGATTTTTTAGTCTCTATGTCATTGATTTCTGCTCTGATTTTTATTATTTTCTTCCTTCTACTTCCTCAGGGCTTTTCTTACTGTTCGTGTTCTAGTTCTTTTAGTTGTTAGATGATTCATTAGATCTTTTTCTTGTTTCTTGAAATAGGCCTGTAATGCTATGAAATTTCCTCTCAAGACTGCTTTCGCTGTGTCCCATAGATTTTGGGTTGTTGTCTGTTCATTTTCATTACTTTCCATGAAGTTTTGATTTTTTCCTTGATCTCATTGTTAACCCATTCATTGTTTAATAACATGATATTTAGCCTCCATGTGTTTGAATATTTTTGAGTTTTTTTATAGTGGTTGATTTCTAGTTTCATGGTATTTTGATTAGAGAAGGTGCTTGATATGACTTCAATCTTCTTGTATTTGTAGAGACTTGCCTTGTGCCTTAACATGTGGTCTATTTTTGAGAATGTTCCATGTGCACTTGAGAAGAATGTGTATTCTGCTGCTTTGGGATGAAATGTTCTGTAAATGTCAATGAAATCCATTAGATCTAGTGAGTCATTTAAGGTCTCTGTTTCCCTGTTGATTTCTTGTCTTGATGATTTATTTGTCCAATGCTGACAGTGAGGTATTAAATTCCCCCACTAGATTGTGTTGCTGTCAATCTCCTCCTTAACGTCCCCCAAGAAATTTTTTATACATTTAGGTGCTCCTATATTGGGTGCATAAACATTTATAATGGTTATTTCCTCCTGTTGGATTGATCCCTTTAGTATTACGTAGGGACCATCTTTGTCTCTTGTTATGGTCTTTATTTTGAAGTCTATTTTGTCAGAAATAAGAATTGTTTCTCCAGCTTTCTTTTCCTGTCCATTTGCATGGAATATTTTATTCCATCCCTTCACTTTTAGCCTGTTTGAGTCTTTTGCTCTCAGGTGGGTCTCTTGTAGACAGCATATATTTGGGTCTTGCTTTCTTATCCATTCAGCTACCTTATATCTTTTGATTGGACCATTTATTCCATTTACATTTAAGGTTACTATTGATATAACCTTATTTAATGCCATTTTCCCCCTTTATGCTCATGTACCTTTCTCTCACTATTCCTTCTTTTTCTTAAAGCAGTCATCTTAGCATTTCTTGCAATGCTGGTTTGGTGTTACTGAACTCCTTTAGCCTTTTTTAATATTTTAAAATAGTTTTTCACATGATTTTGTAAATGCTTTGACCCTATTTTTACAATAAAAGCCTTTTGACTTGGGTAACTTTATTCCCACATTAGTTTTCTTTTCCTCATTATTTTTATAGTTTCATGTGGGTTTCTTTTTTTTACAAAAAAATTAATTTAGATTACATTACCATTAAAGGCACTGCCCTTTCTTTTAATAGTGATGTTGGGCTTAGATTTTGAAGTGAAGATTTGATACAATAGCTATTTGTTAAGTAGATTTTAAAGGTTAATTTGATCATTTATAACATTTAAATCCTAAATGTGCTACGAGTCATATTAAGAAAATTAGTTACTTTATGAAGGAAGATTAAAATTAGAAAGGGATTGTTTTTAAAATCATATAAATCATTTCTTCACATCTCTTTGATGATAACAAGGGTGAAATACCAAATATAGAAAGTCAAATGGTTTTGAAAATTGATCTTGTCCTAGCCACCCAGGGGAGAGAGTAGTTTATGCTGCCTGTACAAAAATACACCCTGTTGTAAAAGGTTCACAGTGTTTACTATTTCCTTCAGTAATCTATTCAAACATTTAGCAACTCTTAATATAGTAACTGATGAAAGATCAAGTTTGAAAATAAAATTTAGCTTACATGTGCCAAGGTAGGGGAAATGTTGGAAAGTCAAATAAGAGGTAAGAGTCTTAATCCCATCTTGGCCATGCCCTCATCAGGTGACCTCAGGCAAGTCAGTTTAAACTCTCTGGGCTGTGGCTTTCTAAGAGTTTTTGTGGTCTCCTGCATTCAATGATTTCATAAAACTTGGTTGACTTTTATCATATCCTAAAGATAAGGGATATAAATATGCACACAGACAAGCGCGGGCACACACACACACACACACACACACACAAATGAAAAATTCAATTATGAAGAAAACTGTGAAAATGTCCTGAGAAGATGATTAAAATAATTTCTGATTTATCTGTGAATAGCTGAACAAATGAATACATGTTTTATTGTAATTTCTTATGCCCATAGAAAACAGAACATATTTGATAAGATTTGGTAAGCACGCCGTCCGGTAGGATTTCGTTACTACAAAAAGAGGAAAGAAGGAGGAAGTAAACTGGTATGCTGGGTGAATTAAAGCTATGAAGAAGCCAAGTCACCATCAAGATTGATGTGTGTGTGTGTGTGTGTGTGTGTGATTAAATCACTCAATTGTGCTTCATAGCGTGTTTGTGTTTTTTAGTTCTTATCCATTTTCCACTCAGGGATATTTTTGTTTTTGTTTTTTTAAAATATATCTTTATTGATATCAGAGAGAGGAAAAGAGAGGGAGAGAGAGAGATAGAAACATCAATGATGAGAGAGTCATTGATCGGCTGCCTCCTGCATGCCCCCTACTGGGGACTGAGCCAGCAACCCGGGCATGTGCCCTGACCAGGAATCAAACCCCGATCACCTGGATCCCAGGTCGACGCTCAACTGCTGAGCCACGCCCGGCGGGGCAGGGATATGTTAAGCTGACTTTTTTGCCCTCATCAATGTTCAACCATTGTCCTTCACCCTTCCCTTTGTGTAGCTGAATCTCTGTAACTCCCACAGGACCTTCATATAGTAACTACTCAAGAATGGTAAGCGGTATTTCTTAACCAAAGTTTGTTTTGAGGAGTTGAACTATTTGAAGGGTCTTTCATGTTTTCATTTCACTTAGAATGTAGGCATTCACATGCTTCTGTACCCCTGCTCTGATATGCTGGAGTCATATATAGACTATGGCTGTACCTATTCTTTCATATACCTGAAATTTCATTATCACAATGATGCAGGCTCGTGACATGATTTGGGAGAGCTAGGGTTTTTTTCTTTTTATTCTAGTGCAAACTTTCTTTTACTATTAGAAAGTATTTTCCTTGGAACAAGTGTTTTATAATTTATTTGGCAACATTTAAACCACATATATTTACTAACTATGTGGATATTAATAAAACCTCATCAGCATACTTTGGTTTGAATTGAATAAGTGAATATTAATATAATAACTGATATTTATAAAGTAATTAGTACAAATTTTGATGTAATTACACCATCTGGAAACACCGAATAAGATTAGACTCCAGTTAACACTCTCTCAGGGACTGATTCCATATGGGCACATAAATACCAGACCACTGCTCTCAATGCTTTGGGGAATCAAGGGATTAAATATTTGGTGAATATGTCTTACAACTTGTGAGTTTTAAATTACTGCACTTTTTTCCCCCATAAGGAAGTAAAATACTGAAACTGAATCTTAACCTTGAGTTTATTAGTTAACAGCAAAATGGCCTTTAATGGGTAGAGTGATATTACTAATAGCTATTGTGGCTCTAGTGAGGGGATCTTAGGTAATATTTCCTGTTAGGTGTGATGAAATAGCCATAGCTATGCAGTGCATTTGAGAGGCCATTTTATTTAAGCTTATTAATTTGCAATCCTTGTCAAGAATCCCCCAAACCTCATACACCATGATCTGTCCACTTAAATAGTAAAGCTGGTCTTAGGATACAGATGCCTTTTCAATTTCGGGACTCTCAAATATGGAAGAAGATATCTAGAAAATGACGCCTCTGCATTTAAGAAGTAGCATAGAAAAACTGACAGACTGAAAACTTAAGGGCCTCACCGGGCCATTGTCATTTAATCAATTGTTTATAACTAAGATATTCATTGTTGAAAATGTAAAAAATATAGATTAGAAATAAAAAGAAAATCAAAATTAGCTGTTTAATATTTCCGATACTGCCATATTCACTTAAATATCTAATGGAAGAATCAAAGATATGTTACTAAAATAGAAAAGAAGAGAGTGATTTAAAAAGTTCAATCTTGGGTTGCATATATATAATGCCAGCCCAACATATTGCAAAATCAGAGGTAAGAGGAGAATAAAAATAGTTAAATGGTTGGAGTTGGCATTTGGCAACATCATGAGTGCACATATTCCTTTCCTTTACTCTAGTGAACTACTCTAGACCTGTCTGACCTGTCTAGACATGGCCTGCAATCTAGTCTAATGCTGAATGAGTAAAGGGAAGTGGAAAAAGTGAGAATGATTTGGGAGAAATGGGGGAAAGTTATATTAACGAAAATAATGCAGTCAGTAGCAATACAGGCATGTATAGAAAATGTGGCATGCTCATTGTAAACAAGTTTTACAGGTCATGCTGATATATGTTTGTGGGTTTATTTATTTATTATCTCACATAATATAACAAGAACAAAAGTGTGGAAACAACAAGGCAGTGAGTGTAACTTTAATGTGCATTGATTAAAAATTGCACTTAGAGGTTGATAATAAAGACCAAAATATAGGGGTTATTCTTCTCGTAAAAGATATTTGGAAATAAGCAGCCTAGGGCTAGGATGGAGGCTACATAAACTCATCAGAGACCCAGTTTCTTTCTGCTCCAATAGTTACCACATAGCTTTCATCTTTTGGTTTAGGGCAAGGTGTGACCATTCATGGGTGTGTAACCGGGGTATTTGCGCAGGGCTACGAACCCAAGAAGGGCCCTGTGTTTGAAGCTTAATGCTCTAAAGTTACAGGCATGAATTTTTTTTAATATTATTACCTTTGAATTTATGCTTTATAAGTGAAGTCTGATGGGATAATGGAGCACATGCCTGGTGTTTGGAGCATTGACCCCACAAGTGGTCACACCTCTTGCCTCTTCCCGGTCTTCTGAGGATGATTTCTCAGCCTCCCTCTCTCTGTCCTCCCCTCACTACTGCTGCTGCTCTTTCTCTGTCCTAGGTGCTTTCTGTGACTTGTTGGTAGTGGAAGGTCCCAGTTCCACCACCACCCTCCACTACAGATGGGGGCCTGGGTAAGAGTGTGGAGAAGGTTAAGGTCAGGTGTGCACCACACAACACCTTGGGGTGGGACAAAATGATAACCATCTGGACCCTAACCTGAAAGCTCAGTAGACAACCTGGAGAGAGTCTCTCACTCACCCCAGCCCAGGTTCCAAGCACATCCAGGTAGGGAGGTTGCAATTTCTTAGAATTTTCTATCCGTCATAGTTTGGGACCATGGGCCCACAAGAAGGGAAGATTAACTTTCTTATCCTTAGTCAAATCCCTGCATTTTCATTTTGTACTCCATCCTGCAAATTATGCAGCTGTCCTTGATTTAGGCATTATGTTAATAAAGAAGAGGAAAATGAATATTAACCCATTAGCAGTCATTACTGCAGCATGAATATGACCTGTTTAAAAATTACAGCTGGTATTATCAGTTTGTTTTTCATTTAAGTTTTTCTGTCGATTGTGTAATAGCATCTCACTGTGATTTTAATTTAAATTTCCCTAATGAGTTCTATCACCCTTTCATATGTTTGTTGGATATCTGAAGATATCCTTCTTAGAATGTAATAATTTTGCCTCTGTTATTTTTTAAAAATTATGTTGCCTGTCATTTTCTAATTAATTTGTAGGAGCTTGTTACGTATTTTGAAACCATTGTCATATGTATCAGCATATGTATTGTAAATGTATACTCAACCCTGTGATTTATTTTGTCAATATTTTTATGTGGTTTTTTTTATTAACAGGGATTCTTAAGAAGAAATGTAAAGCATTATTATATGTTGTAAAATAATATTGTTAACATTTATGACAGAGATCTTAACTTGGACAGAATTCAAAAGGGCCTGAAGGAGGAGCTCTCTTAATCTATGTCATCAAAAAAGCCCTCCAGGAAAAACTCCGTGTTTACAACACAGCTCTATGGTTGTTACAGTCCCTTCCCTTAACCTCATCTTTCCCTCTGTAAAGTACTTCTTTCATCTTTGTCTAGTTGATTCATGCATATGAATCACCTGCTTGCAACTACTGAATTGCAATTCTTTATTTTTCCCTAAATAAGTCCTTTTGGTGATGGAATACCTAGTTACTTATGTTTTGTGGTTGACATTTTTGGGACTTGTCCAGGATTCCAGAGAAGACCCCCACCCCAAAAACTTAAGAGCAGGTGAACAACTAGGTGTCAGCGCCTCATAGAGCCACTTGGCTCACTGTTTGCTCTCTGGCTCAGTGCTTAGGGTGGGTCTTCTGGAATCTAGCTTCTACTTTTAAGGTTTTGAAGCTCTCTGGGCTTTATTTGGTAACTGTTTAGAGGTGTTTTTGTTGTTGTTGTTAAAAGGTCTTGTTTGTCTGTTTTTTTGTTTGCTTGTGAAGTTGGTGGACACTTTGGCCTGATGTTGTAGAGGGATCAGGCTGTTTCATGGGACTGCAATATATTTTAGTCCAATTCCATCTGGAACTGGGTTATTTCCATAGGAATGGTGCTAGGTTTTCATCTGATTCTGACAAAAAGCAGACCATGTCTCAGCCATTTGTTGGCTCTTTTAACAACATGTTATTCTACTAGAACTATGCTGTGTCAGCCGATGACCTGACTTCCTGAGGATGGGGTTACTTTTTTAAATCTATGCTGTTTCAGCCATTGGCCAGACCTCTTCAGGAGTGGACTGTTTTAAATGGAGCAAGGTGATATCTAACCTGCAGGTTGCGCAACCTGTTGTAGACTGTTTTGGGCCCTTGCTCTAGAGAAAAGTCTCTGAATTATGGGACCTCATTTATCTAAGACCATTTATTTAAGACCATTCATACCCCAGGGACTCTATCTATATTTGTTTAAAAGCTACAGCCGTTTCTCATGTGCATATTTAACTAAGAGTACATATCTCACCAAAAGTAATTCAGAATATTAGTGACAACTGTGGGAAACCTTTGAAATTCTCAATTTACCTTTCTTAAAACCAAATTGGACAATAATGACATTAATTTTGGTAAAAATTAATAAAATACTTATTTTTAGTGGTATTTTGAGGCTTCCAAGTGATACCAAGAATATGAAGTTTTCTCTTCGCAAAATAAAGTTTTAGAATTAACAGGCTACTGAAGTTTTAAAAACCAATGGCTGGTAAGCCTTGTATTTTTCACTTCCCGTGGTATCTTGTCCTTCCCCCTTAACTCCATCGTCTCAGGATACATCACTGGACTGACCCTGTTTGCCTATGACTATTTTGCCTCAGGCTCCTTCTCCAGACCCTTAATACTCCTCTTCCTGGATGGTTTTGTTTCAAGTTCCATCTCTGATGGCATCTTGTCCTCCACTACTTGCTTCCTTGCCTCTACCTCCATTGACATTTTCTCCTGAATTGTCTCTCACTCCTTCTTCTTCTGAAACTATAAATACCTATTCATTTAAAGTATTATGCTAAGCAAAATAAGCCAATCAGAGAAAGACAAGTACCACATGATCTCACTCATATATGGAATCTAAAGAACAAAATAAACCGATGAACAAAATAGATCCAGAGACGTAGAAGCGTGGAACAGACTGAGGAATCTCAGAGGGAAAGGTGGAAGAGAGTAACCAAATAACTAATATGCATATATGCATAACCTATAGACACAGACAACAGTGTCATTAAGGCCTGGGTGGTGGTGGTGGTGGGAGCAGGGCGAAGGGAGTCAACGGGGAAAAAAAGGGACATCTGTAATATTTTCAACAATAAAGATATTAAAAAATAAAATTAAGCCCTCTGTGAATCTTAACAGGCATCAAGTTCATACGTTCCCCAGTCTAAAACTGAATCATGAACCATAGTTAAAGAATTTCCTGAGGTAACTGAGGGTCCTTACAAGTTGCTGAGGAATTTGATATAGTTATTCCGATCTATCAGCCTAGGTTTTATGATTTATATCAGCTAATTCATATTATAGTTGGTAAAGGCCAGGCCCCACATTAAATGAGAATTTTTATTTAGGGATATCTAAAAGGGGATTTAAAAAATAAACCTCTAATTTGGGGAAAACATTAGAGAACTTCATTGAGTAATTAAAGTAGCTTTTCCAAAGCCTATTGATTGGAGCAAAATTCAGACTTGTTCATAAAAGTCTGACAAATCTGTTTATGACTATAACAATCAGCCTTGAGATAATTTTTAAAGAAAATTCTGTTCGTCCTTCACATGTTGATTTCACTTGGGGAATCTTTAACTCATCATTTGTTAATAGACTGAACAGAGATATATTTTTTCCTTTTAGTCAAAAGGACCAGGATGGGATGGGAAACCATGTCCACTCTAGATTTGGTTAATTTGGCTAATCAGCTTGCTGGTACTCTAGATAAGCTACCTAGAAGTAGGATTGTCAAGATTTTTAATTTTCAGCCTTGGCAAATAAAGGCCCCTATATAAAACCAAAAGTCTCCTACTTTCTGCTATCATTGCAAAGAGTCAAGGTATTGAAAAAGGAATTCTCACAAATTTAAACACTTCAGGTGCCCTTAGTCTTCTAATCCACCTTTCCAAGGTCCTTCTAATCCTCAATGATGGGGCTCCAAGGAACTAGAGGGTCTTTTCCCAATCCTCCATTTTAATAAACTTAGAGAAACTTTTCTTCAGGCTGGTAATGAATCTATCTTTGTCCTTATTGGCACTAAAGTTACATTCTTAGTGTTCAACTCCAATGCTATAAAACCATCCCTGTTTTGGATTACTAAGACAGTTCAAACAGTGTGGGTCTCTAATAAACTTCAATAAGTTTCTGTCTATGAGCCTATTGCTTTTTGCTTAGGCCCTTTATGAGATAAACACACTTTTCTTCTTGGTTTATCTGCCCTTATTCATTTATTAGGCTGAGACTTCCTAGAGAAGTACCATGCTGGAAATTCTCTCAAAAGGGGAAAATAATTCTAGAATTTGATAATAACTGTCAGAATAGCCAATCAGGTGAAATAAATAACTTTTCAACATATTTTGTTTGTTCCATTTCTGATGGCATTGAAGCTGAATCTGAGAGCACTGCTCGATTGTCTGTATTGGATCAACTGCCAACTTCTTTATGGGCAAGATCTTCAACTGATATTGGCAGATTCCAAAGTGTGCCTCCTACTAAGATTTAAATAGATTCTTCAAAACTCCATCCCGGGATTAATAAATATCCATAAGTAAAGAGGTCCTTCAAGGTATAAAACCTATAATAGAAGATTACATAACTCAGGTCCTTATGACTTTTTTCACTAGTTCCTGTAATACTTCCATTTTACATGTGAGAAAGCCAAAGGGATGTGGGTAGAAGTTAGTTCAGAGCTTCCTTGCAGTGAACAACATGGTTATCCCTCAACATCCTGTCTTTCTAATCTTCATATGCTGCTAGCATCTATCCCAGCTGGAAGTCAGATCTTCACTGTAACTGAGTTATGCAGCGCGTTCTGAAGTATTCCAGGTGATAATGCCAGCCTATACCTTTTTGGGAAGGAAAACAACTTACCTGGACAGTCATGCCTTAGGGTTTTACTGAGAGTCCTTCTTTTCTTATTCCTCACAAATCCTGAAGGCTAATTTGGATGATATGACTTTCCCTAAAGTTCTACTTTGTTGCATCATGTGGATGATTTATTTTTTCCCTCTTCTTCCCAGGTGTCTTTAGAAAGACAGTATCCACATGTTAAAAAATTTTATACCTACCTGGGGAACTCTTCTTGATCTCTATAGTGATCAACAAATCCATTTTACTGGTAAGATGTTTCAAAAAGTCTGTGTTGTTTGGCCAGGTTTACAACATTTTCACTGTGCTTATTTCTCTCAGGCCTCAGGTTTAGTCAAATGTACTAATGGCATTATTAAAATTCAATTGGCAAACTTTGTAGAGTTCTTCCAAATGCCTTGGCCAAAAGCATTGCTTTTGGTCCTTTTAAATCTCAGATCTACCCCTTTTGGGGCTTATAAACTTCACTTTTTAAGATAATTACACAACGCCCATGCATATGGTTCTGGTTTCTTTGGATTTACAGTCAATAAAGGGAGATATACTTCAATATTGTAAAAGCATAATTATTTTTATTGAAAATAACCATATTTTGATGGAGCAATCTTTTCACAGTGTGCTCCAAGGAGATGAACAATCCAAACCCCCCAATCCAAACAATCCAATCTAAACTCTTCTACCACCTGGAGATTTTATATACTAGAAGAAATACCTAAGAAAAGATCCCCTCCAGCCTCACTGAAAGGGCCCCGATCAGGGACTGTTGACTAACCCTTGTGCTACTCAACTCCAGGGAGTAGACTCTTGGATACACGTCACATCTAAAGAAGGCACCAAATCCTGACCGAAACTGCATACTGCCTGGTGACCTGAAACTAAAACTGCCGAAATTTAAAGCAAGTGGCCTCTGAAGGAAACAGCTTTCCCAAAATGACTGAACAAAGCCATGCATTTCTTTTTCTTACTATTGTTTCTTACTTTATTTTCCTCTCTCCTTCTTGAAGGAAAAATACCCTTGTTTATGTTTCCCAACCTATTGTAAAAGGGGGAAACATTTCCAGTAATTGGATCTGTCATCACGAACTTCAATCTGTAGCCCAGCTGGCGTGGCTCAGTGGTTGAGCATCGACCTAGGATCCAGAAGATCGAGGTTGGATTCTGGTCAGGGTACCTGCCTTGGTTACAGGCTCGATCCCCAGCAAGGGGCATGCGCAAGGCAGCCGATCAATGACTTTCTCTCATCACTGATGTTTCTGTCTCTCTCCCTCTCCCTTCCTTTCTCTGAAATCGATAAAAATATATTAAAAAAACACACAACTTCAATCTAAGGAAATAATGGCTACCTCCATGTTTGAGCTCCTGGTTTAGAATCACCACTTAGGCTAAATTTGTGGTGTAGTTATTAATGTAGTTCTGTATTCTTCTTGTTATTAAGCTCTACACTTGTTGCTTGTTGACCCAAACAGAAGCTGTTTTATGATTCATGCACCTTCCCTCTAATGTGGGAAATGACACCCAGAAGAGGTTCTTCCTGACACCAACGAACAAAAGGCTTCATAGAATAATCTTGATCCAAAGGAGAAAAACACTAAAATTGATGACAGAGACCTTAACCTGGGCAGAAATCAAAAGGGCCTGTGGGAGGAGCTCTCCTACTCCAAGTCATGGTGAGAGCCCTACAGGAAGAACTCTGTATTTACTGCAGAGCTACATGGTTGTAAAAGCCCCTCCCTTTAACTTCATGGTCCTCCGCCTTTGTTTGGTTCAGTTTGTGCACATGGCTCACCAGGTTTGCACAGACAGGATTGTAATCCTTTCATTTCCCCCTGAGTAATTTCTTTCTTTCTTTTTGCTTTTTTTTTTTATCTTCACCCAAGGATATTTTTTATACTGATTTTTTAAAGAGAGTGGAAGGGAGGGAGGAAGAGGCAAAGAGAAAGAGAGAGAAAGAGGGAGAGAGAGAGAGAGAGAGAGAGATTGACTGGCCGCCCCTGCCTGCACCCTGACCGAGGTGGGGATCTAATTTGCAACCGAGGTACATGCCCTTGATGGGGAATCAAAGCCGTTACTCTTCGGTCCAAGGGCCGGCGCTCTAATCACTGGGCCAAACTGGCCAGTGCCTGAATAATTTCTTTTGGTGACAAAATACCTAGTCAACTTTTGCTGTGTAGTTGACAAAATTATCTCTTACACACACAAAATTTTTTTTTTTCTGTTCAGAATTAGCTTTCTCTTACTGGAAACCTTTCATCTGTAAATGTTTTTACTTTTAATCACTTCTGTTTTTGTTTTTTGTTTTGGGTGTGTGTGTGTGTGTGTGTGTGTGAGTGTGTATTCTCTACCTTTTCTTTTTTATGTATCCGAAGTACATTCTAATTTCGAGGAGATTCCTTCTGAGTTATTTCCACACAGCAAGGAGTAGAAAGAGTATTCCTGATTGGGGAGATTTTTAAAGTAGAGTACAGAGAGAAACCAAAAGTGTTAGGGCAAAAATCATAGGAATGGAACTAAAAATGAGGTTCAGTGAAAACTCAGTTAACTGAAATGTCACAGGAATGAGTTTTTCTTTAATGGAAAAGAAATTCCCAGCACTTTTTGGCACCATGTTTGTAGAGTATACTTTCCTATATCAGGAAATGCACTCTGATGAACACAAGGGATTCTTTACCAGATGGCAAAAGATCATTCCGTGTCACAGGTTTATCATTCCAAGAGGTAAGAGACTGACTCACCATATGATCAAACTAAAAGTTGTTTTTTGGAATCAATCCCTAGATGAACAGGCTTACTATTTTGTTTTAGGCTAAGTTATTCATTAAGATTTGCACTTGTGAGACACAGAGCTCAGTAAGAGAACTGATAGGCACAGTG
Source organism: Miniopterus schreibersii (assembly GCF_964146895.1). Taxonomy (NCBI): domain Eukaryota; kingdom Metazoa; phylum Chordata; class Mammalia; order Chiroptera; family Miniopteridae; genus Miniopterus; species Miniopterus schreibersii. The sequence continues at coordinate 38,774,287 of NC_138104.1, read as the reverse complement.
TGGTGACACACCACAAGTGGGAATGCTTCTGGATCTGACTGTGGCGTGGATGTTTATTCGGTGACCATGGGCAAGTCACTCACCCTCTTGGACCCCTTAGAGACAGTTAAGTATAGAAGTTGGAATTAGGGCAATTTGTACCTGCTGTGTAACTTTGGGCCATTCACTTAAAATTTCTGAACCTCGGTTCCCTCCTTTGTAAAATGGAGACAGTGGCGACACGAACAGGGACAGAATTGTTGTAGGACTTACTGAGATCAAGCTTAGAGAACTCTCAGCACAGTAGAGCAGACACTAAGGGTATCCCATCCACTCTCCAGTTTACCCTGGCTGGAGGTCTGCTGCACACTGACAAGTTCAACATTTTTTAATTTTTTTTTTATAACTTTGGATTAAATATCAATTTTTCTAAGTCTCCTAATTATTTACTGGTGAAATGAATCTTCTTGGTGGATGAAGATAATCCTTTTCTCTTGTTCACTGAAAATAGATACTTGTACTATATTTATGCAGCAGAAACTGACAAAAAATATCCCAAGTTATCTTCTGAGAATATGTTTTAGATGTTCAAACCAAGTATATTCTCTGGAGACAGTTTCACATTCATTTTTAAAAAGTGAAGTGTCTGAAAGGCCACTATAGTAGGTATCTCCATGTGAAATTAATCACACCACTTATTAAAATAAATAGAATTTAGGCTTCTACTTCCAATGTAATTACTGACCCTTTGACTCTAACAAAGCCTTATTCCACAAAAACTAGAAAAAGGAAGTTTTAATATGAACAATACAGTCCAACAATCAGGTTTTATTTTTATCCACATACGATCTATTTCACTAATTTACCTCACTGAGCTAAAAAAAAAAACTTTGATTATTCAACAGTCATATAGAGATCATTTAAAGGAATATTTAAAAATCTGGGCAGTGTAACACAACTCAAGAAAATCAATACAATTAACTCTGATGCTAGGTTCAGTGATATAATGAATATGTCAGGACCTAGGTCATGGACCAATTGTCTGGTCATGACCCAGAAAAGAACTCCAGAGGTTGAGACATTCAGTGAAAAGTAGCAGAACCCCCTCCTGAATGGCATGCCCACTGCCCCAAAGCATTACAGTTCTTATAAAAGGCCAAGTTTTTTCCCCCCTCAAAGCCAGAAATAAAAAACACCACACAAATCTGACCTCTTTTCTTATCAATAGTAGTTCCCTTACCCACACAGTATTACTCTTTCTGATTCTGAATGCTAGCAAAAAAATCACACTTTCCTTAAAATTAAGCATAACACAAATGGGAAATATGTTAACATTTTAGTAATGATGCCCTCCCTTCCAATCAATCAATAGTATAAATACCATTTGTTGAAAAATACATTAGAAGTTTATTTTATTTTATTAATTTAAAGTGATACAATAAATCACTATTGTGGAACATACTACATGTGGCTCAGTAAAATACAGCAAACATAAAAGTAATAATTGGACATTTATCCAGCAAATGTGATCAGTATGGACAGCCATATCTTACAGTTCAAATTGAAAATGAAAAATAAACCTGGCAAATAGAACCTTCACTTAATGTTGTCACTGTAAATAAGCATAGCTGGTATGTTTATGTTAATGTGCAGACAATCTTTATTTTTTTTGGAAATTCTGCTATCTAAATTGGGAGTGGAAATAATAAAGTTTGGCCAATTTTTGCTTTTTCAGGTTGGCTGTCTACAGTAACAAAAGTATTCACTTCAATGCCTACCTCTCATTTAGAAGAGCTGCTTCTATTTGATGGTAAATAAGTGTTTGATCAGGAATAAAAGCCTCCATACAGTTGTAGGCTTGAGTTGTCAAATGAAATACAAGACTCTTAATTAAATTTGAATAGCAAATAAACAACAAATTTTAGTGCATGCATTTTCTATTCAATATTTGGGACATATTTATACAAAAAAAGTTATTTGTCTGAAATTTAAATTTACTGATGTGCCTTGTGATTTTATTTGCTAAACCTGGCAACACTATCGTAGGTGACATTTTCTATTTATTGAACTATTGATTGGGATGACATGTTGTGATGATGAGTGACAACAAAGTATAGGCAAGAAAACCAAAGACCTAGGATTTTAAACAAAAGTGAATTTGTATCCAGCCTTTATAACTGTGGTATCAAGCAAATTATCAAAGCTCTTGAACCTAAGCCTCATTTCACAGTGCTCTCTATTCAGCTTTTATAAAAAGGGATGTTTAGGCTTTTATGAACATGGAGTGAACACATATCATTCTATTTTTTCAGGGGTTTTAATAGTCTTCATATTTCAATAGCTTAATTATATAGATATACAACCTAAATACATTGATCAAATCTATTATTTGATTCTATCCAGCTATTGCCAAATACAACGTTTTTTTGTTTCTCTTTTACCACCAGTACTAGCATTAAAACACAGCATCTTGTTCTTATCACCCAATGTTTATCCATTGTTCTCTTCAGTTATTCATTCCATCTTCTTTTCCCTTCAGGAGGCAGAGGCTACCAGCTGTCTACCAAAATGTATTTCCCCCCTAGACTATTGGAGTTAAATTTGATACATGACTGACTACTTAGGCATGCATTTCTCAACTTCCCTTGCAGTTTGACATGGCCGTGTGACTATGTTATATCTAATGGAATGTGAGAAGAATTGATATCTGTCACTTCTCGGCCAGTGCCTTAAGAAAAATCATACCTCTTCCATATTTTCTTTTTCTGGTTGCATAGCCAGAAATAGCAACAACAAAAAAGTTTTTCAAAGCCTGTATAAAAGATATCAGAGAGCTGACTACAGTTGGGTACTGAATGGCTGAATGAAGCAGAGAGGGCTCCTATGCGGGAATATTGATCTTTGATTGCTATGTAAGAGATAAATAGACTCCTTGATTCTGAGCCAAATGAATTGTTGGTGCGCATTTGTTATAGTAGCTTAGCTTACCCAGCTAATAAACTATATATAGTGGGTTTTATTCTGCCATTTCTTGATTTATCAGTTTTAGACATCACTTATTGATTTCCTGCTATAAGAGATAAAAAATGTAGCTTACTGTGTGCAGTATTTTTCCCCACGAGGGTTGTTTCTATTTTATCTAGAGAAAAGTTCTCTGATTTTCTGGGGATGGTGGTTCTGATAGGTAACTGCTTCATTGCCAGGATTCTGCAAGGGCAGAGTGCAGAGGTTGGAGCAATAAGGCAAGTCTGTATCGAAAGTTCAAGTTAATCCTCTTGTTTTCGGGCTTATGCCTCACTCCTGCCCTTGGTATTCTGAGGTTCTTCTGTTTACTTTCTTTAGAGAATAAACCTCTGGCCTCTTACCTAAAGTTTAGCGACTGACTATGGCATCGTGAGAGTGAGAGTTGGAGATTTTCAACTCATCTCTGCTCTTATCTGTCCCTTGTTTCATATTCTCTCCTCTATTCCAGAGCATTCAAGTCTTGAGTTAGGGTTCTACTGAGCAAGTATTATCCTTATTCTTAGCCTTCTGGCATAGCTTTCTTTGCTATTCTAATAGAGCAGCTGCCACTTTACCAAGATTTTCTATTTTCTAAAATATATCGACATCTTTCATCTTACAATGTATGTTTGCATTCTTTTTTTAAAAAATATATCTTTATTGATCTCAGAGAGAGGAAAAGAGAGGGAGAGAGAGAAACAGAAATGATGAGAGAGTCATTGATCAGCCGCCTCCTGCACGCCCCCGACTGGGGATGAAGCCCGCAACCCCGGCATATGCCTTGACTGGGAATCAAACCCTGATCGCCTGGATCCTAGGTCGATGCTCAACCACTGAGCCACTCCCCGCCAGGCTATATTTGCATTCTTAAATTCTCATTTTAATAACGTATAAGCCATTGAGAGGAGGTAAATATATGTTTTCCACTTTTACTTGAAAAGCTGCTTTCCATTTTTTTGCTCTTAGGTATTATGCCCGGTTCCATCCCCAGCAGATCCAGGGGTCCCCAAAGGAGTGGACGGCGTCAGAGATGAATGAAGGAAGGACACAGAAACAGTGTTCAGAGCATCATGACAATCAGCTTCTTTTTATTGCCTTGTTACAATGGTATTTATACTATTTGATTTTTTAAAAAATATATCTTTAATGATTTCAGAGAGAGGAAAGGAGAGGGAGAGACAGACAGACAGAAACATCAATGATGAGAGAGTCATTGCTCGGTTGCAGCCTGCAACCCCGGCATGTGCCCTGACCGGGAATCGAACCCCGATCTCCTGGATCCTAGGTCGATGCTCAACCACTGAGCCACGCTGGCCGGGCTGATTTTGTTGCTCGTTAAACAACATTACATCATGCTATGTTCTGGATTCTGTTTTGGCCTTTCACAGTTAATGAATATACCTTCTTATCTGATCTTTTAAAGAATTTACATCTGTTTAGGTATGTTAATTTTGTCTTACGTACTGTTTTATTTATATTTTGAAGTTACTATTTTATTGCTCTACCACATAGCTAAAAGGAAAATAACTAAGCCAGCTTTTCTTATGTAAAGGATGGACCTTGAGAATATTATGCTAAGTGAAATAAGCCAGACAGCGAAAGACAAACATCACATGATCTCGCTTATACATGGAATCTAAAGAACTTAATAAATTGATGAACAGAGTAGATTCAATGACATGGAAGCATGGATCAGACTGACGAATGTCAGAGGGATGGAGGAGGGTGGGTGGGTGGAGGGGGAGAGAGTAACCAAAGAATTTATGTGCATATATGCACAACCCAAGGACACGGACAATGGTGGGGAGAGGGACTGAGGAGGGGGATGGGATGGGTTGAAATGGGTCATTGGGGAGAAAAAGGGACATCTGTAATATTTTAAACAAAAATAAAATTTTAAAAATAAATAAATAAATAAATAAATAAATAAATAAATATAAAGGTTATGCGAGTCCTAAGTAAGGTTTCTGTAGCTTACCTGTGATTGTTTTTAGCTGTGGTGACTGACCCCCTGTCTGGCACCCAGCATTAGTCTCTCCGCTTGCATTCCCCGCAGCTGTCCGTCCTCTTTGTAATATTCTGTGTGTTTATTTTGTGTATGATAAGGGTTCAGGTGTAGATTGAAATATTCTCTTTCCTAGACTGCTCTTTCCTTATGGGGATTCCCAAAGTTTTCCATGAATATAAACATCCCCCAGTAATACATTCCTTGGTGGGAACTCCCTGGTGGCCTCCCTGTGGATGGCCCTGCCTTAGCGAATCAGCAGGGGCCCGGACCCAGGCCTTTTCGCCGGTGGGGATCTTCCTGCAGTAACGGGCCCAACAAGTCCTAAACTTTCTGCTGACAGTCTGAGTTCCTCATAAGCACACACGATTTTCCCGTACTCCTTGGGGCTTTTACTGAGTCATTGTCTTTTCTAGTCCCATCCGACTCCCCTGCTAGGGAAAAGTTTCCAGCTGGGGCAATGCCCTTTTCTGGTGCAGTGACTCGGGTAAGGACACAGAGTGTTAGAAAGGGGAACAAGCATGGGAAGAGGGACATGCCATACATGCCATACGCCAAGTCCCACGGAGCACTGGCTGTGCGGATGTCTCCTCCTTGAAGGACCGTGTCAAGCAGCAAAGATGGAATGGCTTCCAGCACTTTTAATAGAGATGTGTGTTACAATGTGGCTTTTTTCTTTTCAAATTGGCTCTTGCATTTATTTTACCTCCCTATTGATATAGAATTAAAATACTAAACTTGGCAATTGATTCAGTATAGGTGCTAACAAATGCTTTCTGAATGAACAGTGAGGCAAGAGAGATCAAAGTTCTTTGTGAGCTATTGATAAGTCTGGAGTAAGGGGAGCTGTTTAAGGGAATGAAAATCTCAGATAAACAGTAAGATCAAATTCATAAAAGCTTCATCCTTAATAATCATCTAATACCAGGTTGCTATTAGTTATAAAGTGTGTTCCTACTGAGTTATAAATCTAACAATGCCAAATTGCCTATTTTTTTCTTCTTCTGAAAATAAGATACATTCTAACTCATTAATTTGGATGCTAAAAGGTATATTTTGTCATGAGAATTCATTTTAGTAAAATGCTATATTGCCTTTTGTTGCTTTACATCAGCACCATAACTTGTCTTGGTCTGATCCAATTTGTTATTTTTGGATGCTATTTTGTAGTTCACATTTGGTTACTTTGGTGTACAAAAGTAGCTAAAACACAGGTATAGCACTTTAAATAAGAAAATATGCAGTTTTCAACATTATATTATTTCCATTATAATAACACTTTAATCAGTTTCTAAGTTAAAGTTGGAAAATCCAGCATTCAAAACTCTTATGGCCACTGTCTTCCATTCTGTGATAATCAGTGAAACATGAAATTTACAGTATAGGGTATTGTGTATTTTATTATTATTTTGTGTGCTACATATTATTATTAAATTGTGTGCTACATTTCCTTTATGTTAGTAAAATTTATAGTATATATATATATGTATATATACTGGCTGTTAAACATCAGAAAACCATTGCATATATATGTAGTGTTCCACTTATATCAAGGATGTGGTTAGTCTGATAAGCTTTTTAAAAGAGTTTAACAGTATTTAATGCAAATATAAGGTGATGGGTACCAGAATATACCACCCATGATATGCCTATTTAATATATGAATTATTTTGCAATAAAGTCCATTGAGAGTCAGCAGACTCAGGAAAAGCTTTAGGGCACAATTTATACTTTTGTAAATAAAATTTACATTTATAAAGGAAATTTCCACTTTTAAAGGTGCTTGTCTTGCCCGGCCCGATGTGGCTCAGCGGTTGAGTGTCGACCTAGGATCCAGGAGATCAGGGTTCAATTCCCGGTCAGGGCACATGCCCGGGTTGTGGGCTGCAGCCGATCAATGACTCTCTCATCATTGATGTTTCTATCTCTCTCTCTCCCTCTCCCTTCCTCTGTCTGAAATCAATAAAGATACGTTTAAAAAAAGAAAAAAAAAGTGCCTGTCTTCCTTATATCAAGAAGAGGAGGACTTTTGGCTCTTATCAATGGAGAAAGCAAAAGATTTAAATCCATATAACAAACCTTACTAAACAATCCTTGTTTATTACATATTTTTCCTGGTCACCTTCTCATAACTTTTCTCCCCTGCCCAGAAACCTAAAAACTTTTACTTTATTTAACCTAAGGTGGCATAAGCCCAAGTTCTAACTATCCATTTTGTTACTTATCATTGGGTACTCCTATGTGTATGGTGAAGAGCATGTTAATAAACATCAGTTTTTCTTTTGCTACCTGTCTTTTGCCTGTGTTAGGCATGAGAGTAATTTTCCCCCTCTACCTTTCTCAACTTCTTATGCCTGAACTAATAGTAAAATTGACACAAGGCCAGATTAACGAATATGTGTGAACAGAAGATCATAGATGATTCTCCCCAAAATGACAAACCAGACAGCTTTCTACACTTTTTAAAACAAAAAAACAATAAGTTTGTGAAGAAATAACAAGAAAAAGAAAGTTAGGTTTTGGGTATTCATTAATGAGGAATCAAAATGAAGTTTGTTTTTCCATAGTAATTCAGTAAAGGAGTAAAAAGGTTTGTTTATGTAAACATTTTGTCCCTGAATTCCTTAACTCTAGCAATAAAGGTTTCTTTCTCAGACCCCCTGGAGCAAGGAAGGAATCTTTCAAAGCAGAGATTTATTTTCTCCATTCAAGGAGACAAGAGGAAGTCAACGTGCCCTTCTTGCATTGGTTGCTTGTCAAGTAAATTTAATTTAAAGTAATCAATATACCATTGTGGGATATTTTGGTGTTGTCTTCCCTGCGCCCCAAACCAGCTGGAGAACTAAAAATGAGTAGAAGAAAAAGATTTTTTTTTTCTCCTCCACAGAGGCTTATCAAATAACTTCATTAAAAAAATTAAACCAAAAAATAATTTTTTTTTAGAACACTCTTTTAAAAACTACTACTTAGAGATCCAAAATGGTGGCAGAGTAGGTGAACAAGACACTCACTTCCTCCCAGGACCAAGTTGGAATTACAACTAAATTTTAGAATAATCAACTTGAATAACCAACTGAAGACTAGCTGAACAGAGGAGTCTTATAACTATAGACATACAGAATAAACTATGCTGAGACTGGTAGGAAGGGTGCAGATGCAAAAACGGTTGGCCCTGCACCCATGTATGGCAACTGAGAATCTGGAAGGATATTTCATGTGCAAAAGGTCCCCCTGAGGAGAAAGGGGTCTCATCCCCATGCTGGGCTCCCCAGCCCAGAACACCAGTGTTGGAAAGAGGAGCTCATATATCATCTGCCTGTAAAAATCAGCAAAGATTTTGTCTGCCCAGGGGACAAGAGAGCCTGGTAGAAATCCAGGCATCCTCTTAAAAAGCTAACATGCAAAATCTCATTCACAGGCACTCACTCTGGTATCAGGCAGAGAAAAGGTGGCTCAGAGTAGATTGGAATCATATAGAAAGATATTGGGTTGTATGGCTTCAAGAAGATGTCTGGAAGAACAGTCACCAATGTTCCTATGCTGAGTCCCTTTCCCATAATGCCCACAGATGCCATCTTTCTTTGGCTAAGCACTCCTGTCTACACAGCATCAACTTGGGGAAATGCACTAGCCCACCCTGCTAAGCTCTCATCCTGCAAAGGGATCAGCTAGCTGTGGCCAGCCTGAGCCTCTGGTGCAGACTTTCTTGGAAGGTTCTTGAGGTGGCCTGAGCAGATTCAGGAGGTGTTAGAAATGCACAGGGAAGGAATGAGTAGTGTCTTTAGTGCAAAGGCCAATTTAACCATGGGACCCAACTGGCACCACAGTTTTTGTGCAGAGTCCTTCCTCCACCTGGCCAAATTTTAGTCTGTTTTAGCCTAATGAACTCTCCTGGTTTCACTCTAATGATTCCCTGATATTCACCCCATTGCAAAAGTCTGCAGGCCCCAAGTGGGTGGCAGCTGGCATTATTGTACCCTGAGAATTTTCTGAGTGACCTCAGACCCAACACTGGTGCTGATTGAATTTGTATCAATCTGGAGAACACCACTGTTGACCCAGAACATGCCTCACTCAACTCGTGAACTGTCAAAGGCTCTTTCAGTGGCTGAGCCTAACAGGCAGCCAGCAGATGGAGGCAGATCTTCGGGTGTCTTTTACCTTTTGCAGATCTGAACCAGGCTTGGAACTGGTGAAAGCCAGCCACAGTGTGGAGCTTAATCTCTCCCCCCCACACACCCAGGCACAGCAGAGGCAGCCACCAAGTGTGGATAATTTTGTAGCTCCTAACAGGTTGCCCAGGGTTAATTACAAGCAATGTCTGATATTGACATGCACCAGAATCCCTTCGAAGAGACCTCAGAAACAATACACCCTGTAGATGGCTTCAGGCCATATGGAAGGACAACCTAATTAGTTCCTAAAGTGGCACACCCAAAGGGGGATCTTGCCAGGAACCACATTGTGCTTGGGCTAATTTTGCTTTGTGGGGTCAGCCCTTGGGCAGCAGCTCATACACTGTGGTTAAGGTCAATCTTCACAGTCAGCCAGCCTGAGGACCACTCCTCCCCACCCCTCACCCCCGCCGTGGATAGGGCCAACAGGAATTAAAACTAAACTACAAAAGACCTCACATGACCCACACAATAAACATTTCTGGAGCAACCTAGATCAAGGGATCAAGGAGACTAAACCACTGAGCCCCACAAGACACTGACTACATAAGTCCATCATACCAAGGCTGGGGAACATAGCAGATCTGCCGGAGCCCACCGGCAGAGTCGAACGGTCCTGAGGAAGGGGTGAGGATGGAGAAAAGACAGACACAAAAAAGATGGGATCGGGAGGACTGCAGCTCGTAACTGCCGCAGCCCCGAGTTTATTTTCTCAGCTCAATATATACAGGCACTGTTGATTCTGCTGAATAGCACCCCGCCCCGCATTTCTTCCCCTTGCCCGATACAAAGTAATTCCTCCAAGGTCCTACGAATGCTTTTTCAGAGTAAACACCCTGCCTCCTGCAGGAGCTCAGGCCTTAGAAAGTATCTTTATCTCGGCTTCTAATGGGAACTTTTGGGGAGGATTGAGTCCTTGGCTCGGTATGTGGCTTAACTATCCTTTAACCCTTCAGGCCGGGGCCAGCTTCCTAATTAGCCTTTCTAGATTTTATGGCCGCAAGCTAAATTAGTATTGCTTTGGTGCCTCAAGGACTGGGTCAGGGAGCAGGAGAGCACCTCTGCAGCTCACCCAGGCAGCTCCTCTGTGCCTGGGGCCACAGCAGCTCACCCACATCTCCCCGGGAGCAAGGGAGCACATCTGCAGCTCACCCAGGCAGCTCCTCTGTGCCTGGGGCCGCAGCAGCTCACCCACATCTCCCAGGGAGCAGGGGAGCACTTCTGCAGCTCACCCAGGCAGCTCCTCCATGCCTAGGGCCACAACGGCTCCCCACACAGATCTACCTAATACAAAAAGACAAATACAAATAGGCAGCCAAAATGGGGAGACAAGGAAATATGTCCCAAAGGAAGAAAATGGGAAATCCCCAGCGAAAGAACTAAATAAAATGAAGGAATGCAATCTATCAGATAAGAGCTCAAAACAATATTTATAAGAATGCTCAAGAAACTTAGCGAAAACTTCAACAAAAATAGTGAACATAAAAAAAAAGACATAGAAACATAACAAATAACCAGACAGACTGAAAGAAAACAATTTATAAAATCAAGAATACACTGGAAGGAATCAAGAGCAGACTAGATGAAACTCAGGATTGAATCAATGTTTTGGAATACAAGGAAGCAGAAAACATACAATCACAGCAGAAAAAGAAAAAATAAAGTAAAAATGAAAATACTTTAAGGGACCTCTGAGATGACAGGAAGTGTACCAATATCCACATCACAGGGGTACCAAAGAAAGAAGAGAGAGAGCAAGGAATTGAGAACCTGCTTGAAGAAAAAATGACTAAAAATTTTCCTACCCAGGTGAAAGAAAAAGACACACAAGCCCAGAAAGCACAGACAGTCATAAATAAGATGAACTCAAATAAGCCTACATCAAGGCACATCATAACTAAAATGGCAGAGGTTAAACACAAAGAGAGAATCTTAAAAGCAACAAGAGAAATGCAGTCAGCTGATTTCTCAACAGAAATATTTTAGGCCAGAGGGATTGGTATGAAATCATCAAAGTGGTGAAAAGCAAGGACCTGCAACCAAAACTATTCTATCCAGCATGGATATCATTCAGAATGGAAAGAGAAATAAAAAGCTTCCTGAACAAGAAAAAGCTAAAGGAGTTCATTACCACAAAACCAGCATTATAAGAAATGTGAAAGGAAATTCTTTAAGAAAAATAAAAGAAAAAAAGAAATGTAAGTATGTACAACAAAATAGCAATATCTATCTATTGAATGTACTTTAATAATCACTTTAAAAATAAATGTATTGAACTCTCCAATAAAAAACCCAGGGTAGCAGAATGGATAAGAAAACAAGGCCCATATATATGCTGTCTACAAGAGACCAACTTCAGATCAAAGGATACACAAAGACAGAAAGTAAAGGGATGGAAAAAGATATTTCATGCAAAAGGAAATGAAAAAAATAAAAGCTGAGGTAGCAATACTTATATAAGAAAAAATAGACTTTAAAACAAAGGGTATAATATGAGACAAAGAAGTACATTAAATAATGATAAAGGAAAGGAATCAATCTAACAAGAAGTTACAAGTCATGTAAGTCCTTATGCACCCAACATTAAAAGACCCAAAAATATAAAGCAAATATTAATAGACATAGAGGGAGAGATCGACAGCAATACAGTCATAGTAGGGGACTTTAACAGCCTATTGACATCAATGGATAGATCTTCTAGACAGAAAATAAAAAAGGAAATAGTGACCTTAAATGACAAACTAGATCAGATGGATTTAATTGATATCTTCAGAGCATTTCACCACAAAGTGTCATAACAGACATTCTTTTCAAGGACACATGAAATATTTTCCAGGACAAATCAAATGTTAGGCCACAAAGCAATCTCAATAACTTTAAGAAGATTGAAGTCATGTCAAGCATCTTGTCTGACCACACTGGTATGAAACTAAAAATCAATTACAAGAAAAAAACTGAAAAACACACAAAGACATGGAAGCTAAATAACATGTTACTAAACAATGAATAAGTTAATAATGAGAAGAAGTAAGAAATCAAAAGATATCTTTAGAGAAATGAAAATGAAAACACAACAACCCCAAATCTATGGGACATAGCAAAAGCAGTTTTAAGAGAAAAATTCATAGAAATATAAGCCTACTTTAAGAAAGAAGAAAAACCTCAAATAATGTAACCTTGCCGGAAGCCGTTCCATCCTTGCTGCTTGACACAGTCCTTCAAGGAGGAGACATCTGCACAGCCAATGCTCCATGGGACTTGGTATATGGCATGTCCCTCTTCCCATGCTTGTTCCCCTTTCTCAAGTTCTGTGTCCTTACCCGAGTCACTGCACCAGAAAAGGACATTGCCCTAGCTGGAAACTTTTCCCTAGCAGGGGGTTGGATGAAACTAGAAAAGACAATGATTCAGTAAAAGCCCCAAGGAGTACGGGAAAATCTTGTGTGGTTTATGAGGAACTCAGACTGTCAGCAGAAAGTTTAGGACTTGTTGGGCCCATTATCACAGGAAGTTCCCCACCGGGGAAAAGGCCTGGGTCCGGGCCCCTGCTGATTCGCCAGCGCAGGGCCATCCACAGGGAGGCCACCAGTGAGTTCCCAGTGAGGAATGTATTACTGGGGGATGTTTACATGAATGGAAAACTCTGGGACTCCCCACAAGGAAAGAGCAGTCTAGGAAAGAGATTATTCCAATCTACACCTGAACCCTTATCATACACAGAATAATCATACACAGAATATTACACTGAGGATGGACTGCTGCAGGGAATGTGAGTGGAGAGACTAAGGTTGGGTGCCAGACAGGCGGTCAGTCACCACAGCTAAAAACAATCACGCGCAAGCTACATAACCCTCACTTAGGACTCGCATAACCTTTACATAAAAAAAGCTGTCTTAATTATTCTCCTTTTAGCTATGTGGTAGAGCAATAAAATAGTAACTTCAAAATATAAATAAAACAGTAGGTAAGACAAAAATTAACATACCTAAACAGATGTAAATTCTTTAAAAGATCAGATAAGACGGTATATTCATTAACTGTGAAAGGCCAAAACAGAATCCGGAACATAGCATGATGTCATGTTGTTTAACCAGCAACAAAATCAAATAGTATAAATACAGTTGTAACAAGGCAATAAAAAGCTGCTGATTCTCCTGAAAGCTGTCTCCGTGTCCTTCCTTCATTCTTTGCTGACGCCGTCCACACCTTTGGGGACCCCTGGACCCACTGGGGCTGGACCCTGGCATAACCTTCCTGCAAGAGGAGCTAGGAAAAGAAAAACAAATAAAACCCAAAGTGAGTAGAAGGAAATAATTAAGATCAGAGTAGAAATAAACAAAATAGAATCTAAAATAACAAAATAAAACATCAATGAAACCTAGAGCTGGTTCTTTGAAAAGATAAACAAGATTGATATCCTCTAACCAGACTCATTAAGTAAAAAAAGGGAGGGCCCAAATATATAAAATCAGAAATAAAAGAGGAGAAGTGACAACTGATGCCACAGAAATATAAAAAATTGTAAGAAAATATTATGAACAACTGTATGCTAACAAATGGAACAATCTGGAAGAAATTAATAAATTCTTAGAAACAAAACTTTCCAATGATGAATCAAGAAGAAACAGATAATCTGAACAGACAGATTACAATGAACAAAATTGAAAGTAATAAAAAAACTCCAACAAACAGAAGTCCTGTACTGGATTGCTTTACAGGTTAATTTTACCATTCAAAGAAGAACTAACATCTATTCTTCTCAAACTATTCCAAGAAATTCAAGACTAAAGAAGACTCCCAAGCTGATTTTATGAGGCCAGCATTATCCTAAATCCAAAACCAGATAAAGACACTACAAATAAAAGAAATGATAGGTCAACATCCCTGATGAACACAGATGCAAAAATACTCATCAAAATATTAGCAAACCAAATTCAACAACACATTGAAAGATCAAATACCAAGATCAAGTGAGCTGTATTCTTGGGATGCAAGGTTGGAGCAATATCTACAAATTAAATTGATATCAACAAAATGAAGGGGAAAAAATCAAGATTATATCAACAGATGCAAAAGCATTTGGAAAAATTCAGCACACATTTATGATAAAAACTCTCTGCAAAGTGGGACTAGAGGGAACATGCCTCAATATAATAAAAGGCATATGTGACAAACTCATGGTTAGCATCACACTCAGTGGGGATAAACTAAAAGTATTTCTTTTAAAGTCAGGAAGAATGCAGGGATATCCACTTTCACCACTTTTATTCAACACAGCACTGGAAGTCCTAACTACAGCAATCAGGCAAGAAGAAAAAATAAAAGGTATCCAAATTGGAAAAGAAGAAGTAAAATTGTCATTGTTTGCAGATGACATGCTACTGTATATATAAAACCCTAAATATTCCATCAAAAAACTACTAGAACTGATAAATGAGTTCAGTAAAGTAGCAGAATACAAAATAAATATTCAGAAATTGGTTTCACTTTTACACACCAATAATGGACTCTCAGAAAGGGAAACTAAGAATACAATTCCATTTACAATTGCATCAAAAAAATAAAATACCTCAGAATAAATTTAACCAAGGAGGTAAATGACCTGTACTCAGAAAATTATATAAGACACTAAAGAAAGAAATTTAAAAAGATACAAATAAATAAAAGTATATTCCCTGCTCACAGATAGGAAGAATTAACATTTAAAAAATATTCATACTACCCAAAGCAATCTGCAAAGTCAATGCAACTCCCATCCAAATACCAATGGTGTTTTTCTTAGAACTAGAACAAATAAACAATTTATATACAAACAAAAAAGACCTCAAGTAGTCACAGCAATCTTGAAAAAGGAGAACAAAGTTGGAAGTATCATGCTACTTGATATCAAACTATACAAGACTATAGTAACCAAAACAGAATGGTATTGGCATAAAAACAGACACATAGTTCAAGAGCCCTGAAATAAACCAATACCTATATGGTTAATTAACCTATGAAAAAGGAGGCAAGAATTTACAATGGGGTAGATACAATCTATTCAATAGATGGTGTTGGGAAAATTGGACAGATACATGCAAAAAATAAAACTAGACTACCTTCTCACACTTCATACAAGAATAAACTGAAAATGGATTAAAGACTTAAAATGAAAAACTCAAACTATAAAACTCCTAGAAGAAATCATGGGCTGTAAAATCTCTGTCAATATTTTTTTTCTGATATATGTCCTTGGGCAAGGCATTCAAAAGAAAAAATAAACAAATGCTACTACATCAAATTAAAAGGTTTTTTCAAAACAACGGAAAACATCATCAAAATGCAAAGACAACCTAATGAATGAGAGAAGATATTTGTCAATGATACATTAAATAAGAGGTTAATATCCATATGCAGAACTTATACAACTGAACACCCAACAAAGAAACGCGCCAATTAAAAAATGGGCAGAGGAACTGAATAGACACTTCTCCAAAGAGGAAATACAGATAGCCAATAAACATATGGAAAGATGTTCAACATCACTGATCATCAGAGAAATGCAAATTAAACCAAAATTAAATATTACCTCACACCTGTCAGAATGGTTATCATCAATAAATCCACAAATAATAATTGTTGGAGAAGATATAGAGAAAGGAAACCCTTGTGCACTGTTGGTAGAATGCTGATTGGTACAGTGACTATGGAAAACAGTACAGAGGACCTCAAAAATTTAAAATGGTTGTCCTGGTCAGGTAGCTCAGTTGGTTGGAGTGTCAGCCAGATGTGTCAAGGTTGTAGGTTAGATTCCCATTCAGGGCACTTACAAGTATCAACCAATGTATGCCTAAATGGGTGGAATGAAAAAAATCATTGTTTCTTTCTCTATCTCTCTCTCCCTTCCTCTTTCTCTAAAATCAATAAAAATAAAAATAAAAAATTCAAAGTGGAGCTGTATTTTCATCCAGTGTTTCCACTTTTAGGAGTACATTCAGAAAAAGCCATGCACTAATTTGAAAGCACTACTTTGTATATTGCAGTGTTATTCACAATAGCCAAGATGTGGAAGCATCCCAATTTCTCATCAATACATGAATGGATAAAAAAAGGCTGTGGCACATGTACACAATGGAATACTGTTTGGCCCTAAAAAAGAATCAAATCTTACCATTTTCGACAACATGGATGGACTTAGAGTGTTAGTCAGGGAAAGACAAATACCATATAATTTCACTTATATATACAATATAAAGAGTAAAATAAGTGAATCAACAAAGTAGATACAGCCCTGGATAGGTAGCACAGTTGATTAGAGTGTCGTCCCAAAATGCCAAGTTTGCAGGTTCGATCCCCTGTCAAGGCACATACGAGAATCAACCAATGAATTCATAAATAAGTGGAACAGCATCCCCCCCCCTTCTCTCTTTCTCTCTCATCATTCAATAAATAATTTTTTTAAAAAAAATTACATACATTCAGATACAGAGAACAGACTGATGGTTGCCAGAGATGAGGGGGTTTGGAGAGCTGAGTGAGAAAGCTGAAGGATAAAGAAATTGGTAGTTAAAAAATAGTCACAGGCATGTAAAGTATAGCTTAGGGAATATTGTCAATAATATTATAATAACTATGTATGGTACATAGTAAGTACTTAAAATATTAGGGCAAACTTTTTGTAAAATATATTACTGTCTCACCATTATGTGGTACACCCACAATTAATAAAGAAGAATGCTGAATGTAAACTGCAATTGAAAACTAAAAGAAAAGGACCCATGAAATAGTCAAGACCATGGGCTCTATAGTCAAGCTTGCATTTGTACACACATTCTTCCCATCAGGGGCTGTGTCCTTGAACAAGCTCCTCAACATCACGAAGCTTCATTTTTCCTATTTATTAAATGTGGTTGAAAATATACATATTGTGGGACTGTGAGGATTCAGGGAGATAATGTAGGTAGAAGTCCTTTGCACATAACTGGGAGGGAGTTTGCCACCAAAGCAGTATTAATTCTCTCAGCCATACCTGGCTCCCACCCTGAGCACCAACTAATAGCCACAACAGCCAAGCTATTTTCACCCCTGTCCTCTGCTTTGACTCTGAAGCTTCCTCACTATGCAACATTTTACACCAAGATCCTTATTCTACCTGTTCAATTTTCACTCTTCTTTCAAGGCCCAGTTTCAGGGATCTTTTCCCATCCCCACATGGAAGTGACTCCACCCAACTCAGTCCCCTGCTCCACTCCCAAGACAGACTTCCCTCACAGCACTCGGAACTCTCTAGAACAATGGCCACTTAAATGTGTCACTCATTTGTCTAAATGGTAAGTTCCTTGTGAGCAGAAGCATGTCTCTGAGCCCAGAGCTCAGCTCAAGATCTGGCACAGAGCAAGCAGTCAGCTCAGGTATGTTGAATGGATAACAGAACCACAGATCTGCCTGAAGCAGGCAGCTGGAGACTAGCCAGGGGTAACATTCTTCTTCATCTGTGGATCTATCAAACAAGTTGTCTGCTTTCAAAATGCAATGGGACAGGTAATAGAGGATAGACATTCCCATTCCAAAAGGGAGAAAATGAAAGGAATAAAGAGCTCACTCATCTAAACTGGAAACTAAGAGGCTCCCAGGGCCAGCAGGCAAAGTTTGTGGAGGCCCACAGGTTGAATCTGAAGACCTGAGGCCTAAGGTCTGGTCCAGTCCTGAAGTCTTTGTCCTCAAAGGGAAGCACCTGAGAGTGAAGAGGAGAAGGAACACACCTGGCCTTAGAGCAATGGCAGCATCTACAGACACCACACAATCAAATCAGTGGAATTTGAGTAAAGCAGATTGCTCTCCCTAATGTGAGCAGGCCCCACCCAATCAGTTGAGGGACTGAGTAGAACAAAAGACTAACATTCCCCAAGCAAGGAGAAGTTCTGCCAACAGATGACCTTTAATTTGAACTGTAACATGGGTTCTTCCTTGGGTATTCAACCTGCTGGCTGACCCTGAAAATTTTGGACTTGCCAGCCTCCATAACTGCATGAGCCAATTCTTTAAATAATCTTTCATTCTCTCTCTCTCTCTCTCTCTCTCTCTCTCTCTCTCTCTCTTTCTCTCTCTTTCTATTTCTCTGGAGTTCCATTTCTCTGGAGAATTCTGACTAACATACACCTCAAAAGTGTTTCAACTTGGGAATGAATAAGCAAACTGTGGTATATCCAATAATGGTCTAGTACTCAACAATAAAAAGCAATTGACTCCTGCTACATACAACATGGATGAATCTCAAATGCATTGTGCTAAGTGAAAGAAACCAGGCTCCAAGATTACACTCTGTATAATTCCATTTATAAGACATTCTTGTAAAGACAAAACTATAGAGATGAATGCCAGAAGGGGGAAGGGTTAATGCAAAGAATCATAACATACTTCCTTGTGGGTGATAAATGTTCTGTATCTTGATTATGGTGGTAGTTACATGTCTCTATGCCATTTGTCAAAACTAATAGAACACCCCGAATAATAAATTTTACTGTATATTAAAATAAAATACAAGAAGAGAAAATATTTAAAAAATTATCAAGACCAAAAGATAAGGCCATAGGCATTAACTTTCCATCGGGACAGAAAAGCTAGACACAGAGATATCCATTCATGACAAAGGGGAGTCAGAACAGGGCAGAGGGACCAGGATGCTGAGAAAGCTGATATCAAAATTTCTGAATGTCTTTAGTAAATATCTGAGCCTAATAAAAGTAAAAAAAAAAAAAAAAAAAAAGTGAAGCTTTAAAAAACCACAGACTTCTTAGATAGAGCTTAGATCTATTATCATAATCACCTCCAGTTAATTCTAATTCTGATATTATAGCTACACTTGATTATTAGATATCTTTAGTTATTATACCAGTGTAAACTATTTGAGTAAATTCAGTGGATAAACTTAGCTTACCCTTCTAACACTGCAACTAAATCACTTGTGAGTGTTGGTGGGTAGAGGAAGTGGTTTGGAAAGAGAGAGAATGAATAGAGAGAAAACAACAAAAACAAACAAACAAAATCACTATATTTTGAAGTATCAAACAAAATATTAATGACTCTTGTCACTAATCTGTGGAGAGCTATTCCCTATTCTTAAATGCTAAACATTTCCTTTCCTAGTCATATCATTAGTTGTTCACTCTTCTTCTAAATGGTTCCTGAAATTTAGACATAATAATACCTTTGTTAGCTGTAGAAATTACTCCTGTAACTAGCTAATCTTTGTAAACTGCCTCCTTAGAAGTTATCAGCTCTTTCATTTTCAAAGAGTCCTCTTTTAAAATAAGTTTAAATAGAAAACCTAACAAAGTCTTTAAAAATGATTTAAAGAAGCTTCATCCATCACAAAGGTTTATGATTGCTTTGCTTTATTCTTTGTAGAGGGCTCTCCATATGATTGTGAGGAAGATGAATTATACCTCTGTACACATGGGACATACCTTGATCTGCTAAATCCATAGTGTATAGGAAGGCAATTTATAATAGGGTTTCACTTTACTGGAATCCTATTATCATCAGTACATTGTAATCACCCTAAAGTGTCTCTGGCCTTCTCCATGTGATATTTCTTAATCTACCATCACAGAACTCTTCCTTGTTTTTTCTTTATTTAAAAAGCAAATAATTATTTATTTTTCAATTAATCTGATCAATGATGTGAAGTGTTTCATTTGTTTTTTAATCTATGTAGAAATCCACACACTGCAAAATTTGCTTTCTGTGCTTCCAAATGCTATTTTTATCATAAAGTCTCCCTTTAGGCTTTAGATGAATCAATTTTCTATTCCACTTGATTTTCAGTGCACTTCATGAAAGAAACATTTACTTCATGTACAGACTATAGGAAGTATCAAGATCAGGTTACATAAAGGTATGAAATGAAAGCACTCAAACCTATCTGATCATCAGAGTCATGAGAGGATTGTTTTGAAAATATAGAAATCTGGAATCCACTGCAGACGTATGAATCAGTATCTCCTAGGTGAGGGGCCTGGGAATCTACTTTTCTTAGTAGAAAAGTAGAGTGACTCTGAATTAAATAGTTTTAGTCCTTAAAATTTGAAACAATTGTCTTAGATGAGTGGTTGTCAAAGTGTGGTCCCCAGACCAGCAGCACCAGCATAACCTAAGACTTTTAGAAATGCAAAATCTTGGGCCCCACCATAATCTTACAAGATCAGAAACTCTGAGGATGGGGCCCAGATGATTCTAATGCCTGCTAAAGGTTGAGAAGCAATGTCTAAAATATAACATAGGATACTCAGCTTCTGGTTAGCATAAGGTCTTTTATACATTTGGAAACTTATTTACAATTTTAACATTCACAAATATTTAATATTTACAAAAAAGTTACTCCTTAATCCATCCTCTCTAAAGTGTAGTCTCTCTTTTATCTGTTCCTCTACAAAATATTTGTGTGCATATATTTTCAAGACAATTTTGCTGTATGGAGTACAGGCAACGTAATAAATTTACTGATTCATTCTTAGGAAAAATAAATCCTGATCTATGTAGAAACTTAATTGGAATCTAACAGACTTTTCACACAAAGAAAGCACTAGGCATTCATGCAATTTTAGTCGGGGAATTAAAACTAAAACTGAATAAATATATTTATTGAATAATTATTGTATGAGAAATAAATGCCATGTGGATGAGAACTTTATTTGATATAATCCACAGTTCATGATATTGCATGCTATAAAATGATATATCTACTAATATTCAGAGAAAGTATTTTGTTCAGTTTATTCAAGAAATATGTGATACTTCTGCTATAATTAGTTACAAAGATGATTTTCATTTTAAAGAAAATTAACTTATTAAATAAAGCAACATAATTTTTTGGTTTGTTTTTTATATTCATACTTTTGTTAGAATAGGCAGTTAGTTAACAAAAAAGAAGGGAGCCAGACATCTAATTAAGCTGGGTTAACTAGGAAGGAGCAGCTTCACAGTCACTCTGGGCATCCCAGTGGACAGAAAAGATAGGCTTTCCAGTCTCCCAGGGGAACAACCAGCCCATTCCCACAGACTACTTCAGGGAGGAAGAACCAGTGAGGGGGAAATTCCTCTGCTGAAGCATGTGCGGCAGAAGCCAAAATGGCAACAAAAAGTGGAGGAGTCTAGCCTGGGAATATTTGGGAAAAGGATTGAATAGGATTAGGGCACAGAACTTTGGAAGATCCAGGAAAGGGATTGGATAGGGGGGGAGAATGCAGCAACAAGCCTGAGATGAATTAAGAAGATTGGTTAGCTTGAAAGAAAGCTTCTCTCCCAAGCTCAAGGAAACATAATCAAAGCTTAACAAAGGCCCATGGCATTCACGTGTTCTTTCTCTGTAGCGAGCCACATACCTCTAGCTAAATGCCCTCAAGCCTGGCACTAGGCAGCATCCAGCCTTGGTTCACAGCTTGGCCTCACTTGGGCACCTCCAAGCCCAGCACAAAAAGCAGCCATCAACAGATCACTTTGTAGTTTATGCCTGGTGGCCCCAGGCAGAACACAGGCAGTAGCTGACCTTGGCCTGTGCCAGCCGGGAGGCCCCAGAGCCAGCGCACCCAGTGGATAGCTTCAGACCACATCAAAACACCACCATCAAACCACCTCCACAAGTGACACACTCAAGGAATGGACTCAGCAGGTACTAGAGCCCTGCTGAAGTAAGCCCTGCTTTTTGTGTTGGATCTCTGCACAGCTGATACTCCAAGGTAGTTGGAAGTTGGTGATCAGTGGTCACAACCAGTCCTTGGAGCTGATCAGCCTGGGTAAATCCCTCCCATTAATGTGCCAACAGCAATCAAGAAGTGGGGGGAAGATGGCAGCAGATTAAGATGAAGCTACACTGACATCTTCCCAGGACTAAACTAGAATTCAACTAAAATATAGAAAAATCATCCTGAATAACTAACTGAAGACTAGCTGGAGAGAACCTTTATAACCAAGGACATAAAGAGGAGACCACATTGAGACTGGTAGGAAGTGCATGAGAGGGCTGGCTGGGCTCCCACAGGCAACAGCTGAAGTTCCAAAGGGATATCTCAGCTGTGGCGGTTCCCCAGGAGAAGCCTGGGGCCTAGATCCCAAACTGGGCCCCCCAACCAAGAGCACCGGAACTGAGAAAGGTGCCCACATGACATCTGACTGTGAAAAGCACTGGAGGTACTGTCTGTAGGGACAGATTGTTAGACACACAGCCACCCCCTTAAAGGGCCAATGCATTGAATTTTGTTTGAAACCACTTACCTTGGGCTCTGGTGGTAGGATGGCATGGAGAGAGCAGAGAAGACAAAATTTGGGATCCATTTTCTGAGTCATTCCCCCATATGGCAGAAACAGTCTTTCTCAGGCAGAGCTTTCCCATCAATGCAGTTTTTGCCTGTTGGAAACCCTTTTGTCCCGCCCTGTGGAGTTTATGCCTAGAGGAGCTCTACAGCCTGAAGCTAATTAAGTGACTAAGACTAACAATCAGCCTGCAGGCAGAGGTGGATCTCTGGGTGCTTTGAGTCTTTACCTGACCTGCCTCTGGATCCTGGACAAGGAAAGGCAGACTTTGGTGCATAGCTCAGTCCTTCCTATGTGCATCTAGCCCCAGAAGAGGGATCCAAAAGCTGTGGATCACTGGTAGCTCTAAACAGGGTAGTTAGGGCCAGTCACAAATAGCATCTGACATTGGCCTTCACCAGGGACCCTCTGAAGAGGCCTCCAAACCAAAAAACTCAATGGCAGCTTCAGACAACAACAGAGCAGGATACAATAAGCTCCATAAGCAGTATATACACAGGGAGATACTGGCAGGCTCCAAAACCTGCAGAGGAGAATTCCACTTCATGAGATAAGCAACTTCACAGCAGACTGCATACTGTGTTGGGGGTTGAGCCTCACTGTCATTCAGCCTGAGAGTTAAGAACACACATGAATGAGCCCAAAGCAATCAAGACTCAAATACAACAAGAGGGCTCACAAAACACACGCAAGGGGCATTATTAGAGCACCCAGGGCTGGTGATCTGGGAGACTACACCACTGGGTTTCATAGGTCACCCACTACATAAGGCCACCTTTCCAAGACTGAGAGTAGTAGCAGATACACCTAACATATAGAAACAAACCCAAACAGGTAGCCAAAATGGGACACAAAGAAAAAATCCCAAATGAAAGAACAAGAGAATCCTCCAGAAGAAGAGCTAAATAGAATGGAGATAAGCTATTTATCAAATATAGAGTTCAGAGTAATAATTATAAGGATGCTCAACAGCATGAGAAAATATATGGAAAATATGAAAAATTACCAGGTGGAAATGAAGAATGACATAGAAGAAATAAAGAACACACTGAAAAGAATAAACAACAGATTAAAGAAAGTTGAGGACTGGATCAGTGAATTAGAAGACAGGGTAGAAAACATCACTCAATCAGAGAACCAGAAAGCAAAAACAATTAAAAAAAACAGGAGGAGAGTTTAAGGGAGCTGTGGGACAACATGAAATATAACAATATCTGCATCATAGGTATGACAGAAGAAGAAAGAGAACAAGGAGGACAGAACCTATTTGAAGAAATAATGGCAGAAAACTTCCCTAACATGGTCAAGGAAAAAGTCCCACAAGTTCAGGAGACACAGAGAGTCCCAAGCAAGAACCCAAGGAGGGCCACATCCAGACACATCATAATTAAACTGGCTAAAATTCAAGACAAAGAGAGAATCTTAAAGGCAACAAGAGAAAAGCAATTTGTTATCTACAAAGGAGCTCCCATAAGGCTATCAGCTGACTTCTCATCAGAAACTCTACAGGCCAGACGAGAATGGCATGATGTATTCAAGGTAATAGAAAGCAAGCATCTGAAACCAAGACTGCTCTATCCAGCAAGAATATCATCCCAAATAGACGGTGAAATAAAGAGCTTCCCAGACACACACACACAAAAAAAGGCTCAAGGAGTTTATCACCACCAAACCAGCATGGCAAGATATGTTAAAGGGACTGCTGTAATAAGAAGTTGAAATAGAGGGAAAGAGAAACATAGGCATAAAGAAACAAAATGGCAATAGATAAGTACCTATCAATAATAACCTTAAATATAAATGGATTAGGGCTTCAATCAAAACACATAGAATAGCTGAATGGATAAGAAAACAAGACCCAGCCCTGCCGGGTGTGGCTCAGCTGTTGAGTGTTGAGCTAGGATCCAGGCAATCGGGGTTTGATTCCCAGTCAGGGCACATGCCCGGGTTGTGGGCTTGGTCCCCAGTCGGGGGCGTGCAGGAGGCAGCCGATCAATGACTCTCTCATCATTGATGTTTCTCTCTCTCCTTTCCTCTCTCTGAAATCAATAAAGATATATTTAAAAAAAAAAAAGAAAACATGACCCAAATATATGCTGTCTACAAGATACCTACCTCAGAACAAAAGACACTCAGGCTGAAAACAAAACAACCAAAAAACTTCTGGAGGACCTTAAGGGAGAGATCAAGAGCAATACAGTCATAGTAGGGGACTTTAACACCCTACTGACTTTACTGGATAGATCTTTCAGACAAAAAATTCAACAAGGAAACTGATTCTAAATAACACACTAGATCAGATGGATTTAATTAACATTTAGAGAACATTTCACCCCAAAGCTGCAGAATATGCATTCTCTTCAACTGCACATAGGACATTCTCAAAGATAGATCACATGTTAGGACACAAAATAAGTCTCTATAAGTTCAAGAAGATTGAAATCATATCAAGCATCTTTTTGGACATTTACACTATGGAATACTATGCAGCTATAAAAATGAAATATCCCTTACCCTATGAGACAGCATGGTGGGACCTGGAGAGTATTATGCTAAGTGAAATAAGCCAGTCATAGAAAGACAAGTGTCACATGATCTTACTGATATGTGGAATGTAATGAACAAAATAAACCGATGAACAAAATAGATCCAGAGACATAGAAGCATGGATCAGATTGACGAATCTCAGAGGGAAGTTATCAGCAGGTGTGTGGATGGGGAGAGATTAACATAAGAATTTATATGCATATGTGCATAACCCACGGACATAGACAATATTGTGGTGAAGGCTTGGGGGGAGGGGTACAGGGTGGAAGGAATCAATGGGGGGGGAAGGGGACATTTGTAATACTTTCAACAATTGCGATACATTTTTAAAAAATGACCTCTTAATAGCCATCATACTAACAATTTTTTAGGCAAAAATTCCTAAAATTAATGGGGAAAATTTTTATAAGAAACAAAATATTTTCATAGTCTCAATGTATCTCCCTACAAAATATATATATTACAAAGGAGTAGAAGTAACTTTGCCACAGGCATCATTTCAATCAGATAAATAAAGCAAACATTATCAGGGATAGGAAAAATCAAAATTCTGTGTGCTAAGGATGAACTGAGGAGAATGAAGAAAATATGACTTAAATAATTTCCCAGACAAAGATGCATAACTGGATCACATAATCCTAAACTGAAGGATTGGATTAGCTTCCTAGGGTTTCTATCACAGAATGCCACAAACTTGGTGGTTTAAAATAACATAAATTGATTCTCACACAGTGCTGGAGGTGAAAAACCTGACATTAAGTTGTCAGTGATGCCACGTCTCCTCTGATGCCTCTAGGGAAGAATTCTTTCTTGCCGCTTCCACTTTCAGTAGCCCTAGGCAATCCTTGGTGTTCCCTGGCTTAGAGACACGTCACTCCCATCTCTGCCTCCATCTTTACATAGCCTTCTTCTCTGTGTTTTTGTGTGTCCTCCCCTTTCCTTATAAAGACATCAATCATTGTGTGTATGACTCACCTAAATCCAGTAAAATCTCATCTCAATCCTTAACCGATTACATGTGCAAAGATTCCGTTCCCAAGTAAGGTCACATTCTAAGATTACAGGTGGACATAAATTTGTGGATGGGCCTCTATTCAATTCACTTTACGGACTTTCTATGAAATTTCTGGCTTGTAATCTTCAAATATGTCATGGTCATGAAACTCAAGGAAAGGTTTAGAATCTGATTCAGATTAAGGGAGACTAAAGACACACTGACTAAATGTAATGCCTGAATCCAACTGGACCTTTCTACTAGAAAGGATATTATTGAGACAACGCATTTTTAATGCTGTCTGAGAATTAGATGGTATATCAACCTTAAATAAATAGATATTTCTCTAGAAGAAGAAAAAAGAGTTAATTTGGGAACAATAAAAAAATAGCTGTTCAGGACGTGGTCTAATGGCAAACCACGCCCAAGTCTAGGCAAACAAAGGAGATGAATACTCTTTTACAAACTTGGGGTGGGCTGTTGTAAATAAAGACTCCTTTGGAGGAAACTCAAAGTTTGAAGTCTAGCGACTTTTCATTGGCCGAGTCAGGGCAGTCTCCCATTGGCTGAAGTGTTACTATGCAAGGAGGTAGCTCTTTCCCTTCCTGCTGAGGTAGTAAAGTAGTATCACTTCCTGTTGGAGATACAAGGTATATCTATTACTGTTGGAGTCCGTAGTACATACTGAGTAACCTGTGAAAGTTCTCTCTTTGAGCCTCCCTTCTCCATGTTAAATGAGGCTTCTGTTTATTAATTTTCACCAGTATCAGTGTTAATTCCTGATTTTGACGATTGTACCCGGGTTATGTGAGGCAAAGGTTCTTGTTTGTAGGAATTTCACACTACCATATTCAAGAATGATGAGGTATTACTTTGGCATAATGTTGTACTACACTTGCAACTTATCTATAAATGTATTTTCTTTAAAAAACTAAAACCAGAAACTTTCTTTCTCCCTTATTTGAGGAGTGTTTTTTGAATGTTGCTGATTGGCTGGTGAGAGACTTTATCAGTAAGGTAAACAGCCTGGAGACAATCAGCTGCGTACATGTAGGGGCACCCCTTGTGTCTATGGCATCCAGGTGCTTCTGCTTTCTATACAAAATCCTCATATGGAGACTATACATCCAGTTGTCTTGGTTTCTGTGTAAGGTTCCCTAACTGGGAATGTATTACTTAGTAATGACTGCACCAGTGTCACCAGGCTAGGTTAGCTAGAAGATGGTTTATACATAGCCTTTGGTAAGTGGGAAAGTTTCTAGGTAGGATCTACAGATAATCTAGTCAGGTGGCCATTTACATTGCATATGTGCACAGCAGTTTATTTAACACAATTTTATATTTATTTATAATGTCTCTATACAAAGAATTAGAAGCCTGCTAAATTGAAAACTAAGGGAAAACAGCTCCACCAACTAGTTACAGCTCCACCAACACCCAGTAGTATTTAGTCTAGAAAGATTCCCTTAATATTTAAAAAGTCTTTTTTGAATGCCTATGATTTTCTTACCCTTGAAACAACCTTGTTAAGATTACCTCCAGCCTGGCCGGGCGTGGCTCAGCGGTTGAGCGTCGACCTAGGATCCAGGTGATCGGGGTTCGATTCCCGGTCAGGGCACATGCCCCGGTTGCGGGCTCGATCAATGACTCTCTCATCATTGATGTTTCTATCTGTCTCTCCCTCTCCTTTCCTCTCTCTGAAATCAATAAAGACATATTTAAAAAAAAAAAAAGATTACCTTCAAATAGTAACACAAACAGAATATTGTAGATATTAAAATGCAATTTTCTTGCCTAACTCAAGTATCCTCCATAGTTTTTGTGGATGGTTTTTTTTATCAATCTTTAACAAAATGATACTTTTCATCACACAGTGTCTTTAAGAAGGTTTCATTGAATATAGCATCATTTACTTGTAAAATAAGCAACAGTTTAAGTGGCAATGGGTCTTGAATATGAATCAAGTAAATAATAATTTCTCTTAACAGAATCCTGCAGAGGGACAAGTAAAAGAAAAATCTATACACCAGGTTTCCCAATGAATAGAACTAATGGATTGCTCAAAAAGTAGACACCAATTGGGACACATTTTTGTCTATAATGTTCCTGACAACTAAACATTTCTACTAAATTCTCTTCCACAATACTGCATGTCCTCCAAAGTACTTAAAATTATATAAACACACACAACAGGCTTCAGTTTTTTAAAAACTATAGTAGTAGCTTTATTTATTTATATAAAAAAGTAACTGATTAGGCAAAAGTTGTTCAGAAGTATAACACTGAAATTTATGGTACTATGAATATGTTTTTTTATGGAAATCCTTATCATAGTTCATCAATTATGACTTGTAGACAGTGTGGCTACTTAAAATACATATTCTTTTCACAATTTATAAAAATAAATATGCTGAATTATTTTTATAAAAAACAAAACACAAATATAGCAAATTGAAGAAATTTCTTTTTTTTTAGCTGATATTTTTCCTTTTATTATTAGTCATTTAAACCAGGTCAAGTATCTCCTTTCATTATTTACATGAAATTAACATTATTTAGATTATTTCATTATTTACCTGACATCTAATAACTGTCTGATTGAATGTAAACATTTGCAGGGGGTTGCTCTTGGCTTTGTGTGTGTAGAACCAGTGTCTAGAGAAGTCACGTATTTCAACCCTAGAGGTGGTTGGTTGTTTTTTTTTAAGTTTATTTATCTTTATTGTTGAGAATATTACAGATGTCCCCTTTTTATCCCCATTGATCCCCTCCACCCCGCATCCATCCCACCCCCAGGTTTTCCCCATACCAATGTCTGTGTCCATGGGTTGTGCTTATAAACATATAAGTTCTTTGATTAATCTCTCCCCACCTTCCCTCTGAGATTCCTCAGTCTGTTCCATGCTTCTAAGTCTCTGGATCCACTTTGATGATCAGTTTATTTTGTTTATTATATTCCACATATAAGTGAGATCACCTGATACTTGTCTTTCTCTGACTGGCTTATTTCACTTAGCATAATACTTTCTAGTTCCCTCCATGTTGTGCCAAAGGATAGAAGATCCTTCTTTTTTCCAGCTGCATAGTATTCCATGGTGTAAATAAGCCACAACTTTTTTGTCCACTCACCTACTGATGGGCACTTGGGTTGTTTCTAGATCTTAGCTATTGTAAATTTTGCTGCTATGAACATAGGGGTGCATATATTCTTTCTGATTAGTGTTTCAGGATTATTAGGATATATTCCTAGAAGTGGGATCACTGGGTCAAAAGGCAGCTCCATTTTTAATTTTTTGAGGAAACTCCATACTGTTTTCCATAGTGGTTACATCCGTCTGCATTCCTTCCAGCACTGTACTAGGGTACCCCTTTCTCCACATCCACACAAGCACCTGTCATTTGTTGATTTGTTGATGGTAGCCATTGTTACAGCTGTGAAGTGATACCTCATTGTGGTTTTAATTTGCATCTCTCTGGTGATTGACCTTTTGCATTCTCTCATGTGTCTCATGGCCATCTGTATGGCCTCTTTGGAGAAGTGTTTATTCAGGTCCTTTGCCCATTTTTCAATTGGATCGTTTGTCTTCCTCTTGCTGAGTAGCATGAGTTCTTTGTACACTTTACTTCTTTCTTGATCTCTTTGGTAAACCACTGATTGTTTAAAAATATGCTTTTCAACCTCCACGTGTTTAAATGACTTTTAGTGCTATTATTGTAGTGGACTTCTAATTTCATGCCACTGTAGTCCAAGAAGATGCTTGATATGATTTCAACCTTCTTGAACTTGTAGAGACTTCTTTTGTGTCCTAACATGTGGTCTATTTTTGACAGTTTCCCGTGTGCACTTGAGAAGAATGTATATTCTGAAGCTTTGGGGTAGAATGTTCTGTAAATGTCAATGAAATCCATCTGATCTAGTGTGTCATTTAGGGTCACTGTTTCCTCGTTGATTTTTTGTCTGGAAGACCTATCCAGTGAAGTCAGTGGGGCGTTAAAGTCCTCTAGTATGACTGTATTGCTGTTTATCTCTCCCTTTAAGTCCTCTAGAAATTTTTTTTTAATAAATTTAGGTGCTCCTATATTGGGTGCATATATGTTTATCAGGGTTATATCCTTTTGTTGGATTGATCCCTTTAGTATTATGTAATGACCTTCTTTTCTCTCATTATGATCTTCATTTTGAAGTCTATTTTGTCAGATATGAGTATTGCCACCCCAGCTTTTTTTTTTCATTTCCTTTTGCATGGAAAATTTTTTCATCACTTCCCTCTCATCCTGTGTGAGTCTTTTGTTCTGAGGTGGGTCTTTTGTACACAGCATGTATTTGGGTCATGTTTTCTTATCCATTCAGCCACCCTATATCTTTTTATTGGGGCATTTAATTCATTTACATTTAAGGTTATTACTGAAAGATACTTATCTATTGCCATTTTGTTTCCTCATGTCTATGTTTCTCATTCTCTTTATTTCTACTTCTAATTATAGCAGTCACTTTAACATTTCCTGTCCTGCTGGTTTTGTAGTGATAAAGTATTTTAGCCTTTTTTTGTCTGAGAAGCTCTTTATTTCACTATCCAGTTTGATTGATAATCTTGCTGGATAGAGTAGTCTTGATTTCAGATCCTTGTTTTGCATTACCGTGAATACTTCATGCCATTCCCTTCTGGAATGTAGAGTTTCTGATGAGAAGTCAGATGAAAGCCTTATGGGGACTCCTTTGTAGGTAACAGATTGCTTTTCTCTAGATTCCTTTAAGATTCTCTTTGTCTTGGATTCTTGGCATTTTAATTATGATGTGTCTTGGAGTGGGCCTCTGGATTCTTGCTTGGGGCTCTGTGTGCTTCCTGAATTTGTGCGACTTTTTCCTTGACAAGGTTAGGGAAGTTTTCTGCCATTATTTCATCAAACAGGTTCTCTAACCCCTGCTTACTTTCAACCTCCTCTGGCATTCCTATACTACCAATATTGTTATATTTCATGCTGTCTCACAGTTCCCTTGACTGTCCTCCTGTTTTTTAATTTTTTTTTTGTTTCTGGGTCTCTGATTGAGTGATATTTTCTACCCCGTCTTCTAATTCATTGATCTGACCCTCATCTTCCTCTAATCTGCTGTTTATTCCTTCCAATGTATTCTTTATTTCTGCTATGTCATTCTTCACTTCTGATTGGTCATTTTTCACAGTTTCTATATCTTTTTGTATGCTGTTGAGCATCCTTACAAACAGTAGTCTGAACTCTATATCTGAGTGATTGCTTATCTCCATTTAATTTAGCTCTTTTTCTGGAAACTTCTCTTATTCTTTCATTTGGGGTTTGTTTTTTCGTCTCCCCATTTTGGCTACTTTTTTGGGTTTGTTTTTAAGTGTTAGGTAGACCTGCTAGGACTCTCGGTGTTTTTGGAGTATCTCTGGTACAGGCCAATGTCAGATGCAGTTTGTGACTGGCCTTGAGTACCCTGTTTGCAGCTATCAGCAACCCCAGGCATGCTGGGGCTGGGTGTGTTTGGACAGGACCAAGATGCACACCAAAGTCTGATTTTCTAAGGCCAGGGTCCCAAAACAGGTCAGGCAGAGACTTAAAGCACCCTGAGGTCTGCCTCTGACTGCAGACTGATTAATCTGATTCTCTTAATGAGCCTCAGGCTATAGAAGCTCCACATGGTGGGGTAGCTGGTTGCCATCAGTCTCTTAACAAGCCTCAGGTTGTAGAAACTCCTCTGGGCAGGGGAGAGGCTTCCCAGTAGAGTGGGGCAATTGCTTCCCCCTTCAGGCAAAAGCCGAAAATTGTCTGTCTGGGAAAGATGTCCCCCTCAGCCTGGGGGAATGATTCTGCACAGGAATCCAGATGGGCATCCCCTGACCTCGCTCTCCAGAGCCTACAACCCCAGACTCTCTCCACACAGCTTCAATATACTCCACTCCCCCTCTGCCAGAGCCCAAGGTGAGTGGCTGCACAGGAAACGTTGTGCATTGGCCCTTTAAGAGGGTGCCTGCAGTTCCAGCTGCCTCTCCCTGGCAGACAGAAACCCGGCTGCTTTTCACAGCCAGATGTTATGTGGACACCTTTCTCAGTTCTGGTGCTCTTGGCTGGGAAGCCCAGCCTGGGGTTTAGACCTCAGAGTCCTCAGATATCCCTTCAGGCCTTCAGCTGCAGCCTTTAGGAGCCCAGCCAGCTCTCTCAAGTCTGCAATTCCTTCCAGTCTCTGTAAAGTCTCCACTTTTCCTCCTTGGTTATGAGGGTGCTCTCCAGCTTGTCTTCAGTTGTTTTTTCAGGATGTTTTTTCTATGTTTTAGTTGTAAATCCAGATTGGTCCTGGGAGAGAATCAGTGTAGTTTCCACTTAGTCCACCGCCATCTTGGTTCTCCTCCTCTTTGGTGACCCATTCATTGTTTAAAAACATGCTTTTCAACCTCCATGTGTTTAAATGTCTTTTAGTGCTTTTATTGTAGTTGACTTCTAGTGAACACACTTGCTAAAAATTGGCTCACAAACAACTGTAACAGTTAAAATAAAGTAGATAATATATCAGTTGGGATGGGAATATTCCTACTCTTTCTCACAGATTATCCAGAGGTTCATTAAAGTTTACCTCTGCCAGAAATCCTTTTTGTTTCCAGCCCTTCACAAGGTACTTGATCCCCTTGCCCTCAGTTATAGAAGGGTTTTACAGGTGTCCAGGAATGTTGAATTGTGAGTTGTCCAGAGGTGATCTCAGCCTACAAAAGGGGGGATCTATGCTCAAGAACAGATAATCTTGAAACCGTTTCTCTACTTCCTGGCCCTTGGATCAAGAACCTCTCCTTTTTACTTTCTACTTGAGTACTATTCATCCCCTCAGGCTGTTACCACCATCCTCCCAGTCCTCTTACCTTAGGTCCTGTCTTGTCTCGTTTCCCTGCCATGAAAAAACACTTTTGTAGATGTGCACTCAGAAAAAAATCCTTATATCTGAGTTAGTTTCTTTTGAATCTTTTTTGCTTCATTAATATAGGATGGGGAGAAAAATGCCCATCAGAATGCAAGTCAAAAAGAAAAGCAGGGCCCTAGCCAGTTTGGCTCAGTGGCTAGAGCACTGGCCTGCAGACTGAAGGATCCCGGGTTCGATTTTAGTCAAGGGCATGTACTTTGGTTGCAGGCTCAATCTCTGGCCCTGGTCGGGAGGCAACCAATTGATGTGTCTCTCTCACATTGGTGTTCCTCTCTCTCTCTCTCTCCCTCCCTTCCACTCTCTCTGAAAAGTAATGGGAAAAAATATCTTCAGGTGAGGATTAAAAACAAAACAGGAAGTAAATATATGAGATTTATAGTTCTAATCCTTCCACATTTATAATAGAGCCAGCTGAAATATAGAATATAAACCTATCCCTTCAAAGAGCTGAGAGGATTTAATCATTTTATTAAAGTAAAAATCCATCTATTAAGTATTCATAAGAACTTATGTTCTGTCTCTTTACTAAATGTTTGACCAAGTTACTTTTTTCCATTTTAGAGAGGTTTCATCAGTGTGGTCATTAATATGAGAAATATATGTTTTCTGTTCTTTCTAGCTGTGCCAATCCCTTCATCTCATTACAAAACTTTGAGCTTAGACTGAACGTGGAGAAGTAGAAATATTTTTCCATGCATAATCCCATAGTAATAATTCAATGGTGTGCTAGTTGGTAAAGGTTTCTCCCTTTTGGGATTTGAGGAAGATAAAAAATTTAATTATTAAAATATATCTGAAAATACTGGCCTGTCATGCAGTAAATTGTCAATAAATTCTAAGTATTTTATTAATGATTAACACTACCATCAACAGTATGTCCAAATAAATCGTTCCTTCTGTGTTTATGCTTCTGGCTCTAAAGTTTTGGCCTTAAAATCCAGTACTAAGAACTAGTATTCAAAATTTAGAGATAAATTAAAAGAGCTACTGCATATCTGATCAGTGTCTGCTTGTGTTGTCCAGCAGGGCCACCTACTGATTAACCAATAGTTTGGGAGTGTTTACCTTTGTTTGATTTGTTATTTACTGTTCACTGTTAATTAACATATTTTTATAACTTTATAGGG
The DNA here is from genome assembly GCF_964146895.1 of Miniopterus schreibersii. Taxonomy (NCBI): domain Eukaryota; kingdom Metazoa; phylum Chordata; class Mammalia; order Chiroptera; family Miniopteridae; genus Miniopterus; species Miniopterus schreibersii. Next base: position 38,740,239 of record NC_138104.1, on the reverse strand, counting down.
GTAGATGTTAACTTACAGAAAACTGATAGTGATGCAAACTATTCTTCCCTGACAGTGATACAAATGAATTGTGCAGGGTAGTCATGAACTTGGTGGAAATCATAAACCTAAAGATTTATAGTTCCTTCAAGCCAGAGGGCATTAACCATGAATAACTTTGTTCAAGTATAAATTATGTTCTATCTCCCATTATCTTTGAACCAGCCTTACCCTCTTGCTGGTTTTCTTAAAAATAAATTAGTAAAATTTTTTGTTGATACATGTTGACTTTATTATGTATGAGAGTTTTATTTTAATTTATTGAAAATTATCCTTTGACACCAGATTGCTTTTTAAAGCCTCCTCCAGAGTCTTTTCCAAGAATTGGTTAATTCAGGTCTCTCTGCATTGGGGTAACTTATATTGCTGGAAGCTAGAACATGACTCAGTGAGAAAGTTGGTAGCCATAGATCAGAAAATAAGTAATGTGGTAATTTTATAATAGCCAGTAATTTTAAGAAAATTTACTTAACACACAACCCATCCTACTTTGAGAAATGCTCCCTGATAAGAACAGGTTGCTCATGAAAACTTTTATAAATAAATGTACATAGTTGATTAGCCAGTGAAAGGTGCCTAAATCAAAACTGAAACAATTAGATTATTTCTCCTTGAAGGGTGGAATTAGGACACAGTAATAATAATAAACAGCTAACTTATTTTTATGGTACTATGTGTGCTAAAGAAGTGAAAGTTGGTCTAGCAAGCCAAAAAGAGAATATAATAGGATATAGAAAGATGAAGCACATGGTAGGAAAGCAGACATTAGAAAAGAAGCAGCCCCAGTGTGAGGAGAAATATATGAAAAAAGAACAGCTACCTTTATACCTAATAGATTTTCAGTTTTCTGCTTACAGTTCTTTGAAAAAAACCCTGCAGTTCCAGTGCTCAAGTTTTATGAGATAGCAATTTTTGTTATTGTTTCTAGAGAGAAAATGATCCCTGTCTATGATATTCCACCACTTGGCACAAGCTAAAATATCAAATCAAAAATAGGATTAAACCCCCATTCCTACCAGGTATAACCCTCTGTCCTTTTGTCATTCATTAAATGTTTACTGAAAGTTTACCATATACCAACCCCTCTAACAAACTACACATACTTCCTGCCCTTGTGAAGTTTGGAGTTTCATTGGGGGAAGCCATTAAGCAATAAACATAGATGCCTATATAATTAAAAATCACATTACGCACTCTGAAGAAAAATATAAAATGCTATAATAGAAAATTTGGAGCTGCATAATTATCTTGAGAATGAGAGTGGAGCTGAGAGAATCAGAGTTAAGGTAGGACCTAAAGAATAGTAGGTTTTTTTTAGGTAAAGCATTCTATAGAAAAACATTGCAGTCATAGGGTAACACATTTTTGTAATCTAGTGAGTAACATCAGGTCTCAAATTTTGGAGACTTAGGACTCCATTATGCTCTTAAAAACAAACTTTCATTTATGTGAACCATGCCTATTTATATTTGCCTTATTGGAAATAAAACTGAAAAATGTAAAATATACATACATATGTATTAATTCATTTAAATATAATAATGATCATGCCAGTTTGTGTTGGCAAAAATAAGATATTTTTATTAAAAAGTTATATTTTATAAAGTTAAAAATTAATTTCCCATTTTTGCAAAGCTCTTTAATGTCTGGCTTAATAGAACAGACTTAAATTCTCATAGCTATTTCTACATTCAATTTATTGTGATATGTTGTTTTAGTTGAAGTATTTATAGAAAAACTCATTCTTCTTAAGATGGAATCTACTGTAAAGATGCGGTGGAGATTGTTGAAATGAAAACAAAAGATTTAGAATATTATGTGTGAACTTAGTTGATAAAGCTATGGCAGAGTTTGAGAGAACTGACTCCAATATTGAAAGAAGTTCTATTATGAGTAAAATGCTATCAAGCACATGCTACAGAGAAATTATTTATGAAATTGTCGATCGATGTGGCAAACTTCATTCTTGTCTGATTTTAAGAAATTGCCACAGCCACCCCAACCTTCATTCACTATAACTGAAGTCAGGAGTCATCAACATTGACGCAAGACCCTCCACCAGCAAAAAGATTATGACTCGCTGAAGGCTCAAATCACAGCATTTTTTTAGCAATAAGCTAATTTTTAATGAAGGTATATACATTGTTTTTTTCATACATAATGTTATTATACACTTAATAAACTAAAGTATAGTGTAAATATATAAAAAAAAATTCATATAGAGAGATAGTTGGAAAAGATACAAATAGCATTTGTTAAAAATTAGTTGCAATTATGGAATCTTAAATAAATGACCCTTTTATACTCTGTTACATAAAAACCCATTGGTCTGTTTTGTCCTTTGAGTGTATAGTTTGCCCATGCATGATCTTATAATATTACACATTGGTCACTTGGAAAAATATTGGTTCACTGAATTATGCAGATCCTTCAAAAGGTAACACACTTTACTATATAATTTCACACACAAAAATCACATTTGTTAATATTTCCAACAAACTACTCAGGAAGTTTCTGAAGTAGTGGAAGTTATCAAACTAAGGATGGCAGATAAAAATTTTGCAAAATTTTAATTTTTAGTTAATTATTGAAATTTTGTTATTTCAACAAATATTATTATTTCTTTCTTTAAGTTAGATCTCTTTCGATTAGGCTACAGTGGGGCCATTAGCTCTGGTTTGAACTTGTTAAATGTAAAATGTCTATAATATATTCAAGGGAATATATCAAGTAAGTGATTCGATTTATGTAACTGGATATATGAGGGCAAGTAGGTTGGGGCTGAAGATATAAACTAGGACTTCTCAGCAACTGTCAACTTGTAGATGCTATTGAGAGCCTTAGGAATGAATTAAATTTAAAAAGACTTAGAACTGAACCCTGAAGAATGACTAAGGAGGAGAAGTTGGTAAAGGAGACAAAAAGTAATGAAGAAAGAGTGAAATCAGGAATACATGTTTTGGTGCAGAAACAAAGAGAAGATACAAGTTTGTTTTGTTTCATTTTGTTTTTAAAGTAATATCTATATTAAAAATCCAGATTGTAAGGAACTGAGAAGAAATGGAAGGTAGATTGACTATGTAGACAACTGTGGAAACGTTCAAGTATGAAGGCTAGATGGAAGCTTTTTCATAATATCTAAAATGTTTTAAGGTTGCTAACTGTATGTGTTTTCAGTTTTGTATGAGTAACTTGAAAAATGAACTTTGTCTCCCATATAACCAAATACCATTTATAAAAATATCATTAAAAACTAATATTTACCCTCCTAAAATTAACAGAAATAGCAACAAGATGGTTGTAGGTTACAAATAAAAAAAAATTAAAGTGCTTTAAACTTAACAATGTTAGTCAAATATAAAATTTTGTTGTGGAGGATTTATATTTTATATTATATCCTGACTTCTTTGTCTGATATCTGTGATGAAAGTGTTAATTGTTTTTAATAGAACATAATTCATAGCATTATGGACAGAAAAATTAAATGATCAACAACACTACAAAGAGGAATTATGGATTTTCCAGGACAGAATGACTCAGAAAGAAAAAAAAAGGACTCAGATCTTCACTTCCAGGAGTCAGAGAAGTAAAATAGAGATACTCTTTAGGACTCATATAGCTCCTGAGAAAAGCGCAAGCTGGTTTAATAAATACAGAAAATTTTAGAATTTGTTTGCAGGGATGATTTTAAAAACATTTGTCATTAAATGTTGAAATAACAAGATGAAGTCAATATAACAACAACCAATTTAAAGAGCAAATTAATAAACATTCAGTGCTAATTTTAGATGAATGCAAATGTATTCACTTTTAGAGAACATATTGACTGTAGATGAAAATAACACTTTCTTCTGGAGTCATGGAAAAAATTCAAGATTGCAATACACAGAGATTTAAACTTACTGAATACAACCCAATAAGAAAACTAAAAGTAAATATTTAACATTAAGTAGTAAAATTAAGGGATTTCTACAAAATGCCTAAGCAGTAATCCACAGAACTTTAAAGATCATCACAGCAAAAAAAGTAAAAAAGAACAAAGAAAGCCTAAGAAACTGTCACAGCCAAGAGGGACCTAAGGAGACAAGATAACTGAATGTAATATGGTATCATGGGATGACATCCTGTGTTAAATTAGTTAAGCAGGGAGGACAGGCTAAGGAGCCTCTAATGACTTGGCAGCCTTTGTAAACAAATCAAAATCTAGGCCAAAGTCAACACACTAGAATCCAAGAAAATAAAACTTAAGTACAACCAATCACATACACCAACTAAGCTTTCCCAAATAGGGCAACTCTTGAGCTATAATCGATTAAATAACTTTCTTTCTTTGCTTCCACATCTCTATATAAACCTTTCCCCTAGCTCCTATAGGTGAAGCATTCCTAACCACTTCTGGTTCAGCACTGCCTAATTTAAATTAATGTTTGTTCAAATAACCTCTTGAAAATATTAATGTGTCTGGGTTTACCTTTTAATACTTATAACACACACAAAAAAGATATTAGGTTAAAACTAAGGAAATCAAAATAAGCTACATATTTATACTAAGATAGTTGTAATACTAATTTAATAATTAATACTCATAATACTATGTCATAACCACAAAGCTTTTTTCCAAAGTGGCTGCACACTTTCTTTATCCTCCACCAACATATGTGAGTTCCAGTTGCTCCACATCATCACTATCACTTGTTATTATCAAACTTTTTAATATTTTAGCAATTCTATATAGTGCTCATTGGCCATTTGTATAACTCCTGTCATAAAAAGCTTTTTCAAATCTTTTTCTCATTTATTTTTCTTAATTGTATTTTCTTCTTAATTAATGAAATGAGTTTTAATATATGCTAGTTACAACTCCATTATCACATAATGTATTTCACAAAAATTTTCAGGTAGTTCTCCACATATAATTTCCAAGACTTCAGTGCAATTTAAAGATATATTTTTTAAAAATAGATATCCCTGTTGAATGTTTCATGACGTAGGAAGAAGGTCCATGTTAACCAGAGTTCATTGTTCAAACTAACAACAATACTAGATCGCACTGTGTTTTGTCTAATGTTATTTTTATATACAAATCGAATGGAAATTTTGATTCTATTAACCAGTTTCTGACCAAGTGAAATAAACTTCAGATTTAAAGTAATCAGTCAACTAATTTGAAACTGTCCAACTAGATTATATTTATATAAACACATGGACACAGACAACAGTGTAGTGATTGCCAGGGGGAGGAGGTGAGGGGAAGTGGAACAGGGTATAGGGGAGATAAAATTTAATGGACAAAGACTTGACTTGGGGCAATGAACACACAATACAGTGTACAGATGATGTGTTGTGAAATTATGCACCTGAAACATGTATACTTTTGTTAACCAGTGTAATCCCAATAAACTCTACAAAAGGGGAAAAAATTTAAAAAAAGAATATGCCACCTCAAAATATGCCTCTTTGGCATAAGGATTGAGAAATAGCAGACACAGGAGAAGCTCTGAACAGAAGTTACCCTTTTGTAAGGGAAGTTTACACTTCTAAGGGAATCTCCATTTGCAAGAGTGTCTCCCTCTCTGTACCAGGAAGAGAGGGATGACTAAATCACAAGAAACTCATCAATAGAAAAGGCACCAGCTTAAATCTGTATAGCCAACCTTACTCTTCTTTACCATACTTTTCCTAGTCACCTCTCCATAACTGGCCTACTCCACACCCTTGTTTTTTTGTCTTTAGCTGAAGTTGGTATTTAAACCTGAGTTGTAAACCATCTCTGAGAGTTATTCATTTTTTCCTCATTATCTTTCATGTATGCATGAGGCATACATGTTAATAAACTTCTATTTGTTTTTCTCTTAAAAAAAGAAAAATGAATAAATAAACAGATTTTGAGAGGTAGACAAAACTTTAAATTATGTTTAGCTTAATAATATTCAAAATCTGTGGACCCAGTCTTTTATGTAATTGTTTAGAATGCTGTCCTAGAGAACAGGAGAAAAGCCAAATGAGGTAGCTTTGAATCCTCCGTCTCCCATTTCAAAAGAAGCAGCTCAATTCTGATTTGTTCATGCATTTATCAGAGTCCTGTGTAAGATGTTATTGAAAATGGGAAAGCTTCTGCTGCTAAATCAAATTATGAAAACTACCAAATTATTTTTACTAATATAGACATAAGTCTTATGCCATATAATTCAACTTTTAAAGTGTACAATTAAATGGATTTTAGTATATTCACAAAGTTGAGCAACCATTGCCACGATCTAATTAACATTTTTGTCACCCTGTATACATCAGTAGTTTATGCATTAATTGGTTGAACATCTTGATTTTTCTACTTTTGGCTATTATAAATAATGCTTCTGTGAGCATTCACGTATAAATTTTCATGTGGAAATATGTTTTAAATCTTTTGAGTACATATCTACGAGTAGAATTGCTTGTCCAAATGTTAACTCTATGTTTAATTTCTTAAGAAATTATCAAACTGTTTTGAAGCAGTTGAAAAAATTGACATTCTCATCCTCAGTGTATAAACATCCCAGTTTCTCCATATTCTTACCAAAACTTGTTATTTTATGCCTTTTTTATTATAGCATCGGTGTGGCCAAGAAGTGGTTTTGCACTGCGGTTTTGATTTGCATTTCCCTAATGACTAATGATGTTAAACATATTTTGGAGGAGGCTTATTGGACATTTTTACATCTTTAGAGAAATATCTATTCAGATTTTTGTTATGTTTTAATTGGGTTATTTTTCTTTTTACTGTGAGTTATGAGCTTTTATTATTATTTTTTCTTTTATTTATTTTTAAAAATATATCTTTATTGATTTCAGAGAAAGGAAAGGAGAGGGAGAGAGAGATAGAAACATCAATGATGAGAGTGTCATTGATCGGCTGCCTCCTGCACGCCCCCTGCTGGGGATCGAGCCCGCAACCCGGGCATGTGCCCTGACCGGGAATTGAACCCCTATAGCCTGGATCCTAGGTCAACGCTTAATTGCTGAGCCACGCCCGGCGGGCGAGTTGTGAGTTTTTAAAATATATTTTGTATATTACACACTTAAAAGACATATGGTTTGTAAATATTTTCTCCCATTCTGAAGGTCATCTTTTTTTAAAAAATTTATCTTTACTGTTGAAAGTATTACAGATATCTCCCTCTTTTCCCCCCACTGATAGCCTCCACCCCTCATCCGCAACCCACCCCCAGGCCTTCACCATAATATTGTCTGTGTCCATGGGTTATGCATATATGCATATAAGTTCTTTGATTAATCTCTCCCACCCACTCCTTCACCCCCGCATTCCCACTGAAATTCATCAGTCTGTTCCATGCTTCTATGTCTCTGGATCTGTTTTGTTCCTTAGTCTATTTCTTTTTTAATATGTCTTTATTAATTTCAGAGAGAAGAAGGGAGAGGGAGAAAGATAGAAACATCAATGATGAGAGAGTCATCATTGATCAGCTGCCTCCTGCAGGCCCCCAACTGGGGATCAAGCCCGCAACCTGTGCATGTACCCTGACTGGGAATCAAACCATGATCTCCTGTACCCTAAGTCTATGCTCAACTGCTATGCCCAACCAGACCCTCAGTCTATTTTGTTTATTAGATTTCACATAGGAGTGAGATCATGTAAAACTGAATCAGGAAGAATCAGAAAACCTGAATAGGCCAATAACAACTGATGAAATGGAAGCAGTAGTAAAAAACCCTAGCAAACAAAAGCCCTGCTCCAGACAGTTTCACAGGGGAGCTTTCTAATTCTTTAAGTTATAGGGTTAGATAGTTTACTAAAAAGTTTTTCTTGCTATTTGAGGTAGACCTGTAGTGCTATGAACTTCCCTCTTAGGACTGCTTTCAATATGTCCCATAGATTTGGGGTTGTTGATTGTTCATTTTCATTTGTTTCCAGAAAGTTTTTGATTTCTTTCTTGATCTTATTGGTAACCCATTCATTGTTTAATAATATGCTATTTAGCCTACATGTGTTTGAATGTTTTTGAGTGCTTTTACTTTAGTTGATTTCTAATGTCATGCCATTGTGATCTGAGTTGCTTCATATGATTTCAATCTTCTTGAAATTTTAGAGCCTTGCTTTGTGTCCTAACGTGTGGTCTGTCTTTGAGCATGACCCATGTGTACTTGAGAGGAATATATATTCTGCAGCTTTGGGGTGAAATGTTCTGTAAATATCAAATCCATCTGATCTAATGTGCTATTTAGAGTCACTGTTTCTGTGTTGACTTTTTGTCTGGAAGACCTATCCAGTGAAGTCAGTGGGGTATTAAAGTCCATGACTATGACTGTATTGCTTTTGATCTCTCCTTTAAAGTCCTTAAGGCTCTTATTGATAGGTCCTTATTTATTGGCATTTTAATTCTTTAAATACCTATGTTTCTCTCTCTGTTTCTACTTCTAATTACAGCAGTCCCTTTAAGATTTCTTACAATGCTGGTTTGGTCATGATAAACTCCTTTAGCCTTTTTTTGTCTGGGAAGCTCTTTATTTCACCATCTATTTGGAATGATAGCCTTGCTGGATAGAATAATCTTGGTTTCAGATCCTTGTTTTGCATTACCTTGAATACTTCATACCATTCCCATTTGGCCTGTAGAGTTTCTGGTGAGAAGTCAGCTGACAACCTTATGGGAGCTCCTTTGTAGGTAAGAGATTGGTTTTCTCTTGCTGCCTTTAATATTCTCTCTTTGTCTTGAATTTTTGGCATTTTAATTATGATATGTCTGTGCATAGGCCTCTTTGGGTTCTTCTTGCTTGGGACTCTCTGTGTCTCCAGAATTTGTGTGACTTTTTCCTTCACCAGGTTGGGGAAGTTTTCTGCCATTATTTCTTCAAACAGTTCTCTAAACCTTGCTTACTTTCAACCTCCTCTGGCACTCCTATGATGCAGATATTGTTACATTTCATGTTGTCCCACAGCTCTCTTAAACTGTCCTCCTGGTTTTTAATTGTTTTTATTGATTCTCTGAGTGATTTTTTTTCTACCCTGTTTGATAATTCGCTGATTTGATTCTCAGCTTCCTCTAATCTGCTGTTTATTCCTTCCAATGTATTCTTTATTTCTGCTACATAATTTTTCATTTATGGATAGTCATTTTTCAGTTTCCATGTATTTTTTCATGCTGTTGAGCATCCTTAAAATCAGTGTTCTGAACTCCATATCTGATAGACTGCTTATCTCCATTTCATTTAACTCTTTTTCTTGAGACTTCTCTTGTTCTTTCATTTGGGGCTTGTTTTATTTTCTCCCCATTTTGGCTGCCTATTTGGGTTTGTTTCTATGTATTAGGTAGTCCTGCTAGGTATCTCTGTCTTTTTGGGAGGTCTCTGGTGCAGGCCAATGTCAGAAGCTGTTTGTGACTGACCTTGAGTACCCTGTTTGGAGCTATCAGCAACCCAAGGCTTGAGGTCCACACCGTTGTGGCTGGGTGAGTTTGAACAGGATCAAGATGCACACCAACATCTATTTTTCCAAGGTCTGGGTCCAGGAACATATCGGGCAAATAATTAAAGCACACTGAGGTCTGCCTCTGCCTGCAGGGTGATTTATCTGATTCTCTTAATGAGCTTCAGGCTGTAGAAACAAGATGGGGTAGGGCAAGTGGGTTACCAGGAGGATGGGGCAATTGCTTCCCCTTCAGGCATAATGTGTGCCTATGAATGATGTACTCTGCAGTATGGGGGAATGACTTGGCACAGGAATCCAGAGGAGTGCCCCCTGAGCTCTATCTCCAGAGCCTGCAATCATAAATTCTCCTCATATAACTCTAGTCCACTCTGCCCCTCCTCTGTTGGAGCCCAAGGTGAGTGGCTGCACAGGAAATGTTGTGCGTTGGCTTTTTAAGAAGGTTACTGCATTTCCAGCCATCTCTCCCTGGAAGACAGAAATGCGGCTGCATTTCAGGGCCAGATGTTATGTGGGCATCTTTCTCAGTTCTGGTGCTCTTGGCTGGGAAGCCCAGCCTAGGGTTTAGGCCCCGGAGTCCTCAGTGGGAACCTCCCACAACTGAGCTATCCCTCCAGACCTTCAGCTGCTGCCTGTGGGAGCCCAGCCAGCCTTCTCTCACCTCCACATTTCCTACCAGTCTCTGTGGTCTCCGCTTTTCTTCCTTGGTTATACAAGTGCTCTCTACCTCGTCTTCAGTTGCAGTTGATTATTCAAGACGATTTTCCCATATTTTAGTTGTAATTCCAATTTGGTCCTGGGAGAGTGTCAATGTAGCTTCCACTCAGTCCACTGCCATCTTTAATAATCCCCTCTTCACTTTCTTGCTGGTGGTAATGCAAATAGAAATAGTTTTGATTTTGATAAATTATTTTCTATTTTTTTATTTGATTGCTTGTGCCTATCCTGACACTCTAACTTTATAAAATAATTATTGATGCCTGAGCAATTTGACAAATATCATGCTAAGTGAAATTAAAGACAAAAATCATATGATTTCACTTATATGAGTAATCTAAAAGAAAATAAGACAAACAATAAAAGCAAAACAAACAGACTCACATACAGAGAACCAGCTGATGAGGTAAGGTAATAGTGAGAAAGGTAAAGGGGAATAAGAGGTACAAACTTCCAGTGGAAAAAAAATTAGTCACAGGAATGTAATGTATATCACAGGTAATATAGTCAATAATATCATAATAACTTTGTATGAAAAGTAGTGTAATATTTTATGTCAACTATAATTTAAAAAATAAAGTGCTCATATAATATATGTGATATAATATTAGTCCTAGAAATTATTGAGCACACAATAAAAAGTGTTTCAAAGAGTTAATATACTCACATACATTTTAACAAAGTAGTATTGAAAAAGCTGTCTGCCCTACTATAAAAAGAGGGCTTAGGACAGACAATATTATGCTAAGGGACTGAAAATCTAAACTTGATTATGATTATTATTAAATATATCTTTATTGATTTCAGAGAGAGGAAGAGAGAGGGAGAAAGAGAGATAGAAACATCAATGATGAGAGTCACTGATCATCTGCAGCCTGCAACCCGGGCACATGTCCTGACCGGGAATCGAACCCGGATCTCCTGGATCCTAGGTCAATGCTCAACCGCTGAGCCACGCCCGGCTGGGCTTAACTTTATTATTTTAAGACACATTGAACTAGTCATGAACTATAAACACTGTGAAAAAGATGTAGAAAATTTCTAAAAATCATAACGAAAGTGTATGTGATTAATTAAATTTGGATACATATGCAAAGAAGATATAATATGGTATGGATTTGTATTTACACATATATAATGTACACTTCACACGTTTTACATATAAATGTATGTGTATATATATAAAAGCTAGAAATGTAAGTTTTTTTATTGTATTGCATATGGAACAAAATTAAAGATACATTGCATAAGCTTTAGTTTAGTAGTTAAGATATTTATAATTATAAGTTTATAAAGTTTGTACACCTCTTGAAAATCTATTATTAATTTCCTCCATCCCACAGTTGGTTCACAGAGTGTTGTGTTCATAACATGTTTAATAAACATTTGCTGAATTTAATGGAAATTTTACTCAGGCAGCGATGGTCATTCCATTATAATGCCTAACAAACATGGAACAATTTTCCCCACAACTATAATGAAAGTGAGCTAAAATTTTCTCATTGTCATCAGTGGGGTACCCTAGATTCTGTTTTCTTCCAAAATCTGATTTTAAAAGAACAGAAAGAAATGTTTACTTTTCTATTCACTATTTATAAGGTGTTTTTCTTGCAATGTATAAATATCACAACCACTCTGTGAGGTGGGAATTATTATGCTCAGTTCATAGTTACACTGCTAAAAGAAGTTATAATAACTCACAAAAATCATTGAGCTTTTAAGTGCAATAGCTTGGATTTTTACCCAGGTCTGTTTAACTCCAGTGCCCATGCTCTTTTCAACAAATCATGTTGCCTCTTCCACAGGGGCTTGTTTTTATTATATTGGGAAATGTCTATAACTTTATATAAAATGAGACAGTTCGGCCAATGATTTCTGATGTGCTTGTCAATTCCAACATTATTTAGTTTATATTTGAAACAAAGTATAATCAGTCTTTTCTAACAAGAAAAAAAACCCCACTATGGTTCTCTTCAAAAATCATGTCATTGGAAATATAAGCCATACAATAAAAATTGAAATCTTTATTAAAGCGAATCACTGTAACATCCTGATTCAAAGATATAAAATAGATATTTTCCCCAACCTGTCTTGCTTCACCCCCTGATATTTATCTTACTTCTCAGTCACATACCCACAAAACGTTAATTTAGAATAATGTCTGTGAAACATGTAAGAGACAAAGCTAAAAGTATGTTAATAGATTAATACATTAAAACATTTTGTATAACTAGGTAATAACAAGTGATAAATATTTTGTATTGCATACTCTTCAAGATAAAAAGGTTGTTGAACACAGTATTTCTACACATTGCATTAAATATATTCTGTCAATTATGTCAAAGATATTTCTTAAATTCATGTTTTAGCTTGCAATGATGCACTAGAATTCAGAAAACTGACATGAAAAATAAAACAAAAATAAGCCAACATAAAATAAACATATGGTGGTTCCAATAATAAGACAAGAATATCATAAGAAAACACAGCTAGAATATTTTTGCTAAGTAATAAAATGTGAATGTATTAATTTCTTTGAAATATTCACTTCTATACACTTTATCTCAATCTAATTAGAGCAATCCTTAGAACATCACAGTGAAATTACATATTCTGTTGCAGAAGATTTTTCATGGCTTCTCTTTGACACCCCTCATTGCTATTTTTCTCTCTTTCATCTTCTCATTTTTCTTTTTTTGTTCAATCATAAGCTTTCTTTTCCTGATAGGCTTTAAAATATTTATATTAGTGTGTGCATGGAAGTCTTGTAATGGATACATTATTAATGAATCATTAATATTCCTTATAATGGATCATTAATATTTGCTAGCTAGCCATCTACCTTTCTTTTTGTGTTTCATTTCCATACTACCATGTGTATGTTCACATAAGCCAGAGAAGGCAAACAGATTTCATTTTGTGTGCCACAACAAAATAGGTAGTAGCGTCATACTAGGCTAAGAGAGGAGCTATAGATTGTGTCTTTGCTGTTAGAAAAGAGTTCTATGAACATAGAGATGTTTAGGAGGATGGTTGAGTGGGTGACAAGTAGTGGCTAATGTGCTATATATTTCCCATAACTGATTTAAACTGTAGTCAGTATTGAATATTTAGGTACTAAATTAATTAAATGACTATACGTATGCTGGTCTAGTAATACAAGTTTTGAAATGCCCTATAACTGCTTTGTTTTCCAAGATTGTAATGCATAATAATATAGCAGCGTTTACTGAATGCTTACTTTGCACTAGACACTGTTTTAAGCTTTTTACACATGTGCTGATTACTGTTATTGTCTTCATTTCGTAGACTATGAAACTGAGGGAGGGTGTTTAAGTAAAAACACTTCCCTTTCCTTCAACATATAACTTACTTTAGATCAAAGTCTGTGGGTAAGTGAAAGGCTGTGGAAGGACATGTCCAGTCTTCCTAAAGTGGTTAATTAAATCTAAATATAATTTCTTAAAACTGATTTCAAGCCATTAATTCACAAGACAGACTGAACATTATTTACACATGAAGACTATGACACAATTTTCTCTATTTCCCTGTTGGTCAGATACCAACAATGAGGTTGGTTGAAAAGGCTCAACACTTTCAAGTTGTCATATTTAGAAGGTCGTTATGACCAATGACCAATTTATTTGCTGAAAGGAGAAGTAGATGTGAGGCATAACAATCACTTTTAAGTCATAAAATTGTATTTAATTCAGAGGTTTTTTTTCCTCCTAGAAAAACTTAGAGGGCTAATGAACTTGATCTGTCTAGGTTTAGAACTGGCATTGCCCTTCTTGTTTATCAAAAGCTTGACAAGGTTAATGAGCTTGATATCATCAGGTGATGGTCAAACTTGTCAAATTAACACTTGAAAAAATAAAGCAATAATTTGCAGCATTACTTTCTGTCATTCAATGTATTGACTTATGACACTATATAATGTTATGAGAAAATTGCATCAAAAATTAGAATTTGTTCTGCCTTACCAATTAGGTAAAATAAATTTTAGTTGTATTTTATCTTTTCTAAAAAATGAATTAGTGGGTGTGGGATGGAAGAGGTCAATGGGGGAAAAAAGAGGACATCTGTAATATTTTGAACAATAAAAAAAAAGAAAAAATTAATTAGACATTCTACTGGGATTGCAAATGTTATAATATAACCTATAAAGTTAAAGAATAATTAATTTAGTCAATGCCATTGAATCAGTGTAAAAATCTTCTGTAATTTTAGAAGTATTATCTATGATATTTCTGATATTTTAATGAATGTAAAATTAACTGAAGCTTTTTACTCTGTAAGGAGTGATTATATTTTTAGTTGAAATTATTATATCTTTACATAAGAAGTTAAATGTGACAAATTATAACAATTTAATTACCTAACTTAAATGACTTTACCTACAATAATGTCATTACCAATATATGATGCTCTTATCTGAAGAATAAAAACCATTGGCAAATTCAGATAGCCATTATCAGTTTAGAGAGCTATTTCAGGTACAAAGGGCTAGGGATGTTGCATTTATAATTATATTTGTTAGGATGATGCCTTCCTCCTTGAGTGCCTTCAGCAAAGCTTTTGGCTTCAAAAGACTGCCTTCACAGGCATGTTGTCTACTAGGCAGATGTTCTTTCTGTATTGAAAGTCTAAAGGGAATAAAGTAAGGGATATCCCTTTATTTCTATCCGTCAATCCAGACAAGAAAAAATTTCTCTGGGTAAATGCCTGGCAATTTTATTTAATGCATTTAATAGAAATTTAACACATTTTTTCAAAAAGTTATTTAATTGATTCTACAATTCTTCCATTTGGACAAATAATACAAACACATTTTATAATGTTATTGGAATTAACACTCAGTAATGAGCCAGTAATTTATATTTCTGGGCATTCAAATATCAAGCCCTTTAACTTTTTAGGTGTATGACATTGGCCAAGTCATTAATCTCTTCATCTTGCATTTTTGAAAATTTATAAATTTGCAAAATTTATAAAATAAAGCCAATTTTAGAAACACAACCTATTTCATAGCATTACTGCGATAATCAAAGTTTAAATATAGGAATGGGCTTTATATAAATAATAACTTCCCATGTATTAATGGAATTCATCTGTACAAATGTAATAAAATACAGATATCTTAAAGACTCAAATTTAGAGCTAGTGATTTCTCTCACCATTAATTTCTGGAATAGTTGCTGTGGCCAAAGCACTGTGTACTGGGTGAAATTGAAATGCATAAAGGCCTCAAAAGATCACTCAGGAATCTGCTATGGGATTGAGGAGTGAAAGTAACTTGAAAAAGTTGTATGGTATCTTGTATTATTTATTTACATTGCTAGTGCTTAGTTTTCAAGCTGTAAAATCATGGCTCATGAAAATATAAATTTAAAAATATGTCATAGATTTTTTTCTATTAATTAATGAATGAGGTAACCAGTAAAATGTTAAATCTAGTTTAAAGAGTATTTGAGGAACTAGGTAAGGCACTTTTATAGAAGAATGTTAAGTTATGGTATTAGGAATTTTAAGATATAATATAAAATGACTTAATGTCCTACAGGGAAATAAACTGTACTGCTTGGAGTTATCTTTTCCTCCCAGACATAATTTATTTGCATCTCTACAAGACTGCAATTTCATAAGCCTGGGACATTTATTATATTGTAAGCAGGTGAACAAAGTTTATTCTACAAAACTTTGGGTGGGCTTGTGCCCCTGGTTTATATTGAAAGGACATGCCACCCATTTTTATTTACTTATTTACAAATTTGGGATAAGTTTTTCTAACAACTTATTACATTTTGAGCGTCTTTTCATGTGATAAAATATTCAATAAAATATTTTAATAAACCAATATTTTATTATAAACAATATATCATTATAAATAATTACATGTAGAATAATAGTTTTCTTAATATACCTTTTATGTACTGATAGTTTTGATAGATTAAGATTATATCAGTAGGAAAATAGAAATAAGAATAAAAAGTTCTCTTTAGAAATTTGATCCAAATGTCACTTATTCAATATGGCACTGTCTGATCACTGTATGTAAAATTGCAATCTCTTCTTCTGCCCATGATAACCACCTCACAGCACCCCGTACAACCCTTCCATATTATTTCATAATATTTACCAACTTCTGATGTATATATTACACATATATTTGTTCATTTTCTGTGTTCCCTCAATACATTTTGAGCAGATATATTTTATCTGTTTTCTTCACTACTGCATTCTCAACTTTTAGAACAATGACAGGCACATAGTAAGGGCTCAATATATATTTTTGAGTGAATAAATTAATAAGTAAGCAAAATTTTTCTTTATTATATTAATTGCCAATAGAGATATATAATATTAAAACACAAAGTTTAATTTATTCAATTTCTTTTTTTGACTTTTAGTTTATAGTGATTTATGACTTTTAGAGCTTATAAATTTTAATGACTAAAATTTATCAAAATGTCCTTTATTATTTCTTTCCCTTTTAATTATTAGAAAGCCTACGTTAGTAAAAGACCTGCAGACATCTCCTATCAGATACTAGTGCTAAACATTTAGTATATGCAATCAAAGTGCTTTCATAAATCAATTTTGGAGAAAAATATCAACTAATAACATAAATATACTAAACCACAGGTTTATCTAAGAATTAAATTATTTTAATTAAAAAATACAGCAATCAAAAATTCAAACCACTATTTATCTGAACTTTTTTACTCCTTAACTTTATTTTATACACTGTTATCTTGAAATGAAAGTCACTTTATTTTCATTTTCTTGTCTCTTACAAATAGTGCTATAATAAATATTTTCGTATATATGCTTTTACAAATTGATATCTAACTCTTCACAACTTTTTAGTAAGATATTGAAAAACACCCCCCCCCATCTCCACTAATAGTAAATCACATTATTATTTTATATTGGAAGGGGGTAATATGATATCTCACTATCACTTTAATTTGTAGTTCTTTGTTAATAAATTTTAGCTTTTTTTTTTTTTCATGTGGCTGTTTATCATTTTAATTTGATCATCTCTGAAGCCTCTATTCATCTATTTTCCTTGCTTTTCTGTTGGGTCTTTAAAATGTCTCTTGTCAATTTAAAAGAACTATTTATATATAATTCAGCTTTTACCTATCTAAACCAGTTTTGGGCTCTAACAAAATAATGTCTTAGCATGGGCTCCTGATTCCCTTCTTCCAAAGAAAATCAACTTTGGCAAAATACAGAAGGAACGTGAAATAGATAAATCAGCAACAACAAAGAGAAAAATCCCTGGATGACAAATAACTGCTTTAACTTATCTGTGGTAGTGAAGGAGGAGTTTGTCTAGAACCTGTGGCAAAGGGTGACAGGTCTCAGTATGAAAGGATACATTTAGACAGTGGTCCTGAAAATATAGCTCCAGAAAAGCAGCAGCAGCAACACCTGGGAAATTGTTAGAAATTCAGATTTTGGGGCCTGTTACTGATTGACCGGATCAAAAACTCTGGCAGTGGTACCCACCCAGCAAACTGTTTTAACAAGCCCACCAGGCAATTCCGATTCATGCTAAAGTTTAAAAACCTTAAAACTGGGAAAGCCAGTTGAATTCTGGTCTTTTCTCTTCCCTGTCATTTCCTCGGCACAATGAATAATTGTTCTCTCACTGCAGAATTCCTGGGGCAATAACCCATCCTGCTGAGAGACTGAAGAGACAGACAATATCAGACTGTATCTGACAAAAGAACTCTGACCCCTGACCTCTGCAGGAAGCAACCTAGGAAACCAAATCGTAACATCTGTAGCAATCAGCCCCCAACGAAAAGGACTTGGTCAATAACTGCCAGGCTCCTTATATTTTATTTTCAGCTTCCAACTCAGAGCTAACCAGAGAAAGCCAAAACTGCTTTCCAAAGAAATTACATAATTTGTTCCCTTAACAAGTTAAATTTGGCAGTACCATCTGAAAGTAGAAAATACCATATATACACAACACATATTTAAACTCACATGAACATACAGACACGGAGACCTTATAGCTT
Organism: Miniopterus schreibersii; assembly: GCF_964146895.1. Lineage (NCBI taxonomy): Eukaryota > Metazoa > Chordata > Mammalia > Chiroptera > Miniopteridae > Miniopterus > Miniopterus schreibersii. The sequence continues at coordinate 38,722,023 of NC_138104.1, read as the reverse complement.
TGATTCTAAGAAAAATTAACCGTCGGTATAATAATGCAGAACTCTCTAAAAGTTAGATCTATTCAAATGGACTTTCCTCCATTTATTTATTTACTTATTTTTTTAAAAAATTACCTCCCTGAAGTTTGTATTTTAAAGGACTGACCTAGATAAGAGTTAACACTTATATCTCAAAGGCACGGAAAAAATGTGAGTTGTTCCAAGAAGGACCTTTGTTTCCTATAGCCAGAATTTTTAGTGCAAGTCTTTTGGTCCTGAGATTGGTCAAAATAATTGGTGGACTTAGAAAAGTTTGTGGAACCACATTTAGTCCTATAAAGGCGAGATTTGTAAAACAGAAACAACTTTAATTTCTCAGAGAACTGGTAGCCACCTTAATGATATCGAAAGAACATCCATCCACCTATGTTAGAATGTTTTTCTTTCCCTCTCCACACAGTTAGCTTAGGGGAGAAAGCCTTAAAAAATCTTAGTAGGCTTTGGGTGTCAGCTTGTAATTAGGCCAAATTTCTGATAATAAAGTTATTATATCCTTTGAAATATCATTTCAGGTTTCAGCCATAACAAAAAATAAATATTTAGGGCAATATTAAGCAATCCCATGTACCTAAGAGGCATCTTCAAAAAGGGTGCAAAATAGATTATGCAATGTGAAAATTTATTTCCCTTTCTCAACTAGGCTTAGGAGATAATCTATTTATTAAAAAATAAAAAACAAAAACCAACCAAACAACCCCCCCCCAAAAAAAAAAACAACAAAAATAAAAACAAAAAAAAATTTTGAGGTTTCTTCCTGGGTTTAAGAAATTTTTTTAACTATGGCCCTTAGTTTGGCCTTTGACTCAGTTGTGAAGGATATCTGAAGAGGATCACCTATACACTTGGGTAGTCTAATTTTAAAAACTAACTGTTTAATAATCTTTTCAGAATGGAAAGGTAAAGGACAGAGAATTACTAGTGTAAGTATTCAAATAAGAAGGATAGAGGGAAGCAGTAGGCGTTATATCAGTCTTACAGTCTTTTGTTTTAGGTACCTCTTATAGCTTTAGTTTTTCTTTAGTCTTTGCAGTGAATCTTTCAATAAAGCTATTTTGGAATTTTGGAGCTGTTTGGAGGCTCTTGCATAATAATTAGAATAGGTATCTCATTCCGTAAATTCTTTTTGGGAGCCCTGGCTTTTAAGTGCACTTCTTAGATCATCTTATCTATTTGGAATGTTTTCCATAATAGCCACTGTAATTCTAGGTTATTTTTAGTAAACTTTTGCCATTCTGATAGAATCTGAAGCTTCTGAGACTATAGTTCTTTTTTAAAAAATATATCTTTATTGATTTCAGAGAGAGGGGAGAGAGAGAGAAACATCAATGATGAAAGAATCATTGATCGGCTGACTCCTGCACGCCCCCTGCTAGGGATCAAGCCCACAGCCCCGGCATGTGCTCTGCCTGGGAATCAAACTGTGATCTCCTGGATCATAGGTCGATGCTCAATTGCTGAGCCATGCTGCCCGGGCGAGGTTATAGTTCTTAAACATAAGATAAGCAGGTGTGCTGAAGGTGGCACACTGAGCTCTTTAGATATAAAATATTTCATTACTTTTAGCTAGATCTTCCAGTTTCCTGGAGCCGAATGAATGCCTAAGAGTGCCTATCATAAGAATCTTCTTGAGGTGGCAAGTGCTCTAACAGCCTTTAAATGCTTGACTGGTGCCCACCAATGTTTGTGGCTTTTTTTTTTTTTTAATATATCTTTATTGATTTCAGAGAGAGGAAGGGAGAGGGAGAGAGAGAGATAGAAACATCAATGATGAGAGAGTCATTGATCGGCTGCAGCCCAGAACCTGGGCATATGCCCTGACCGGGAATCAAACCCGGATCGCCTGGATCCTAGGTCAACGCTCAACCGCTGAGTCACGACCAGCCGGGCTGTGGCATTTTTTGACTTCTGCAACTCGACATTATTTATTCACTTGAGGCCTCCCACTGCACTCAGTCCACTTTAAATAAGACCCAGTTCAATCTTGGATCAAATCTGCTTCTTAATTCAGAGCCAGTCCAGTTCCAGGCCTAGTCCAGTTTTTAAGTTCAGCCCAGTCCAACTTTGACCAGTTGTCACCAACAATTCCCAATGTATAATCTGGGGACTGGGGACTGGGTAAATGACTGAACCAGGAGACGCAAGAAAAGAGGACTATAGACTGATTCCAAACAAATGGGGAACTGTGGTCTGGAAATCCAACTAGATTGGGAGCTCAACACAAAGAGAGCAGAGCTCAAAACCAAGAGAAACTTACCAACAGCCATCAGAAAGATCATGAAATAAAGCTCAAAAGGGTTTGCAGGCACCATGCCTGTGTTTCTCATTCTCCCCAAAGCCACCAGATATCTCCTTTGGTTCCACTGCTGACACCAGATCTGTTAATAAACAAAAATTCAATTGAGTAAATTTAAAAATCTAATTGGCTTTATTCAACAATTCATGAATCAGTAATAGAAGCAATCTCTGAGAGTTGTGCAAAATGGAAGGTTTTTATAGGCAGGAAGAGGGCAGGATAAGCAAGTTAAAGAGGTAGATTATTTTAGGCAGGGTGACATTCCCTTACACTAGAGCAGGATTAGGGAATGCTCAGCCCCAGGGCCGAATACTGCCCATGAAATTATTTGGTCTGGCCCTGCCAAGGCTTCACCAAAGAGAAGCAGTTCCAGCCATCACATTGGGGATGAGTTCATTAAATGTTTGACCAAATACAGCAGGCTAATTTTTTAAAAATATGTTTTTATTGACTTTAGAGAGAGGAAGGGAGAGGGAGAGAAGGATAGAAACCTCAATGATAAGAGTCATTGATTGGTTGCCTCCTGCATTCCTCCTATTGGGGATCGAGCCCATAACCTGGGCATGTGCCCTGACTGGGAATCAATCGTACTGTGACATCCTGGTTCATAGGTCGACACTCAACCACTGAGCCATGCCGGCCAGGCAGCAGGCTAATTTTTAATTTGCTAATTTTGTATGGCCCCCGAATGATGTTATAATTATCCAAATGGCCCTTGGCAGAAAAAAGATTTCCCACCCCTGGACTAGAGGAATGCAAAGTGTTTTATCAGGCAAGTCACCTCACTAGTATTGACCAGGAAATTTCAAAATAGTTGGTTTAAAAGTCCATTCTCGAGAGAGGTTGAAACTGATAGGGGTACAAAGGAAGAATAAAAATATGATTTTTATTTTTTCCTCTTGCCTTCCTTCCTCTTTCCTTTCCTTCCATTTTACTAACAGAATGTGTAACTAATTAATTTATCAACTGTATATATTTAACCTTATGCTCTGGCTGAGTTTTTTCAGTTCTCAGTTGACCAGGCAAGAAAAACAGACTTTTAACCCAGCCCTGAACTTACATGCCTGGCTACCAGGAATGCAGAGGCTGATTGATTAGGTCTCAGAAGCACCAGGATGACTCATACCTAATCACAGCTTAACTGGTTTCAGAACGCTTACCATCCTGTTCTAGGGACCAGGAATAAAAACATTCATCAAGAACTCCACAGGGACTCAAATTCCAGGACTATAAATTAACAGAACCCACTTTTGAACTCCCTATCCACATTCCCTTTCCTTGATTTCTTTGTTCTGCTTTCCCTCTCCGTCCTTATAGAATCCCCAGCCTGCACTGAGAGAGGGAAATGAGTTGTTGAGGACAAGAAAAGTCTTCCCTCTCCCCATCTCCCCAATTGCCGGCAATTAGAATAAACTTCTTTCCTTCACCTCAGCACCTGTCTTGAGAGTTTGGGTTTTGCAGTGACAGGCAGTCTGGACCTGTCTACAGGTTATGTTCCTGATTTCAAAACTGCAACTAGGCTAGGTAGTAAGTCTTGAAAGGGCTTGTAAAAGTGACTCCATTTTGGGCCTGTTTTATTTTTAAACTGCTTTTTGCTTAAGTTTGTTGAAATTGTGTTTTTATCACATGCTATAGTGTTTTAATTAATGCTTAATTAGTAAATATCATGTATCTTTACACATTTAACATTTTGCAAATGTCTAAAATTTATTTATGTCTCCAAACTACAAATTAGATTGTTTTTCTCATCTAGGTTTTAGATATTTCTGTTTAAGATAATAACTAGTCAGATTATAAATTTTGCTTCTAATGATGGAATATTTCACCCATTGATATTTCTAATGAAAATTTCTGCTATATAGAAAAGCTAGTAATATTTCTATGCATTTGTTTTGTTACCAGCCAACTTATTAAGGTATTTAATTATTAAAATAAAAGTTTAAATTGGTTTGTGTTTTTAGGTAAATAATTATAAACCCTTTACTCATCGTTCAAGTAATATTTTGCTTTATTTCTATTGTCTGAATGCTTTTGCTATGAAATTATTAGTTTTTGTGTGTTGGTAAAACAAAGTTATTCATGACAATAAAAAATGGTAAGGGAGACTCTTTTCAAGGGGGACTATCACAATCGATACAGGGACTACTACAATGACATTTGCAGTAGGAGAGAGAGAAATTGGCCTCAACTCTGTGTACAAAAAGGAATGGTGGTAATTTATAGCCAAGGAGCAGGGTAGGGGTCGGTGGAGGGAAATTACTAAGAGGAAACATGAGGAGTAAGGGAGAATTCTGACTAAACTGACCTACCTGGATTCTTACTGAAGGCAGACCAGGGTGATAATATATCACGGGTAGAAGATGGAGGATGAGATATCAAGGGTGATTAGATGTTGAGGATGGGGGATTCTGGCTGAACTGACTTAGCAAGATTCTTGCTAAAACGGAACAATATAGAGATAAACACAGAAGCTCAAAAATCAGGAGCTAGCTGAAAAAAGTTTGCAGAGGAACCTGACTAAAATTACCACTTATCCTATTTGCTTTGCTTATTACAAAAAGAATAATTAACAGAAATTACCTGATAAAATAAATTACTAAGAGCAAAATTTACCCAAGTTTTTCTAGGACATAACAAGATCAGTAGAAGATGTAGACACATTTTCTAGCTATTCATAAGTATATTCAATATTAAATTATTAAGTTAATCTGAACACTTAATTCTCTACAAATTTGAACAGTTGTTTTAATATATATTTCTTCTAAAAAGGGGTCTTGAAATAGGTTTTCAAAAGAAAATTTCTTATTGTTTAAGGTATTGCACATTAAAATTGACTTTTTATTGACGTACAGTTCTATGAATTTCAACACATGCACAGTATTGTCTAGCCATCATAAAAATCTGCATACAGAATAGTACCATCATGTTGAAAACTCCTTCATGCTATCTCTGAAAGAGAATTTTTAAATGCATGATTTTACTTTTATAACTTATGACCATAAACATGATACAAAAATGCAACTATAGAAAAATATACACTATAGAATTGAACATAAACTATTGACAATTACTTTTGCTTTTGTGATCTTAAAATACACAAATAGTGGCATCGAATGGTTTTCTAGTGATGTAAAAGGCTGACCCTCTGATGGACTTACTTGACCAGTAATAAAGATCAAAGTGACAAGTAACACACAAAGCCACAATTATTATTATCAGCCATAAATAACATTAAAGAGATGAAAAATATGATCAAAATGATTAACATTTACTCCGAATCCTATTTTTTCTATAAAAAGCTTCCTTGAAAGGTGAATTTCCTCTTAATGTTATCAAACGCCAATATTTGAGCCCATTCTGCCTGCATGCACTGACTCAAGTAAATGCATGAGCAAGAGTCTGCAGTGGAGGAATGTAATAATTTATTATAGAATTTACCTCAATACAGAGATCAGGTGAGCTACTACTCTGAAAAATCTGACTCTTTGATGATGCATAAGTTACAGATTATACAGGACAAAATTACAAGGCACTGTGGGTTAAGGGTTCTGAGTCGTGTAGGGAGCTGATTGGTCAAAGGTGAGGTAAGGGCAATAAATAATTTCTTCAGGTCTTGAGGACAACTCTGAGTTCTGCTCTGGCATCCCTCTGCCTGGTTTCATGGGAAAGCAACCAGGAGTCCTTCCATCTAAAGGCTCAGGAGGTGGGAAAGAAGTCAAGATGTATCTTTAGCCTGCTAGAGGTCCAGACCTTATGGCCATTAGTCAGGTCTAAGCTATTGCCTTCTGCTGTCTCGGGGGTTACTGAATATCCAGGGGAAAGGCAAGGCCTATGAGGGGGTATATTGAGAGAAGGAAAATGATTTTTAAAGCTATAGTCACAAATCAAATCAAAATTATGAGGACTCTTGGTTTCATTAATAAACATTTGTAAGGGAAGACATTTTTTTTCTTTGATACTCTTAGAGTCCCTGACTGAGTCTGGAAATTAAACTGATAAAGACAGATTAACAAAACAAAATAATACAAAGTTTATTGAATTTTTACATGTACATGGGAGCCTTCACAAGAGAATGAAGACCCAAATAAGTGACCAGAGCAGGAAACTTTTATACCATTTAGACAAATAAACAATACATTTGTAAAGAATTGATAAGACAAAGGATTTCGGATTAAGGGTAGCAAATGGTAATGAAGTAACTAAGGAGATAAGGTTAGTGTAACAAAGTTTGTACAAATTTCTTGGTCCCAAATTCTCTGTCTGGTTGTAAGAATGTCTTCCTTCCTTCTGGTACAGAAAATATCTTTCAGGGGAGATTTATAACTTGTTTCAGGGAAGAAAGGTAACGGAAGGATTTTAGAGCTACCTGCCTGTTTGTTCCATTTTCTCAAACTTCTTTAGCTTAAAATATTCAATATGTCAAATTTCCATATTTTGAGGTTTATATGTCCTGAACTCCATTACATAGATACATTATTATTTTTGAATGATGGAGCCCTTGTCCAGAGCAGCTCTTTGTGATTTTCTGTTTGTTTGTTTTTATTTAATTTATTCAAGTGACATTGTTTAATAAAAGTGTGTAGGTTTCAGGTGTAAAATTCTATAATACATCATCTGTATATTGTATTGTGTGTTCACCCCCCCAAGTCAATTCTTCTTCCATCACCATACACCCCCCCTTTAGCCTCTTCTGCCTCCCCCACCAGCCCACTTCCCTCTGGCAATCACCATACTATTGTCTGTGTCCATGTGAAGGGAATGAGCAAAGGAAAAAAAAGAGAAAGAAAAAAGAAAAACTCATAGTCTTTGTTGACATCATATTTCTTACTTGTCTGAATAAGATAAAATATTGATTTATATGTGGTGACAGTTTGCAACTGATATAGATGAAAATATTCACCATTTAACAAGGAAAGGTATTGCTTTTAGAAAAATAATCCCCCAAATTGCGTAAAACTAAGAAACTATAGATTTTTATTTACTTCCAAAAATTATGGTATCTTGAAAAAAGAAGGATATCAGAATAGTGTGTGCTTTAGCCCCAGCCACCATTGCTGCTTTTTTAAGTGCATTAAAGGCTAATCCCAATGAATGATCTTCATTATTCAAGTACAGAGTTAGACATTTTACTGACCCTCATCTTGCAATTTAATCAACTTGTATATATCATTCCATTTTTAATCAATTGTTAGAGTTGTGTTCACAACTACTAAACAGATATTCAGTTTTCTTTATTCTATTAAACTGTGAGTCATAAAAATTCTTCACAACAACTAATTTTAATGTAAATGAAGTACAAAAGACAAAGATAATGGATTTTAAGCCAACTTCTTTAACCAATAAGGCGCAGATTGAAATGTCTTAATTACTCCATTATCATATATATGACCAATCTAGGTAGGGGAAGACATTTTTTTTATTGTCTTAGGTCATCTGAATTTAAATGGATACATTATGAAAAAAAACACATGCACAACACAGGATAGCATTTTTCTTTTTAGTAAGTATAGATTTACTGCAGTTTATTCTTTTAGCTTGAAGAGGGCAGATTCACAGACTTTGAACAGCTTCAGTAATATCAAAATTGTAAGTGTACTAGAACAAGGAATAGATCCCTTGTCTTCTTGAGTTTGCTTTCAGTAAATAAACTCCATGTAGGTTGTTACTGCACATAATTTTAGTAATGAACAGCATACATGAATACTGGGGATGAAGTTTGCATATTGAGAACAAGATATCAGCAAACAATTGAGTTGTACAAATATTAATACTACATTCAAGCACATTAAACAGATTTCATTCTTTTCAATAATAATGAACTTTCAGGTAACATTCAGAAGGCATGAGTCTGAAAAAGCATTTGAGATGAAGGCTTCATTTTATTTTGTTACCTGAATATTTTAAAAGAAAATGCTAAAGTCAAAGATAATGTTTTGAGGCATCAAAAAATAAGTCAAAATATCTGAAATAAGACTTTTATGTTCATTTGATTCATGTAGTGTAATATTATTTTCTAAAATTGTGACTGGAATTATGTGAATATGTTGTACTGTGATTTTTTTCTTAACATAAATGTCCCCATTCCCCCAAGGTAAGCATTTCATATAAGTGTAAATAAATTTTAACAGCAGATCTTCAGGAAAGAGACATAAAATACTATTTTTAAAAGCGTGTATATGTATACATCTGTATTTTTATCTACATCTATATCTCTATATATCATTATCTATATCTATCATCTCTCTATTTATCTATCAAATAACTCAAACTTACTCAAATACAGCCCCAAAGTCAAGGTATATTTAACTCTAGACATCTACTTTTCTCATTATAAAATGGGAGTGTCATCCCAACACGCCGAGGTTGTGGGTTCAATCTCTAGTCAAGGCATATATAAGAATCAACCAATGAATGCGTAAATAAATGGAACAACAAAATCAATATTTCTCTCTCTTCCTTAATCTCACTCTCTCAAATCAATAAATAAAAATTTTAAAAAAGGAACCTGAAATGAGTAATAGTATTTGTACAACTATAAATCTTTATATTGAAAGGTAAATACGATGCTTAGGCAGCACTTGTCATATTTGCCAATTATCACTCAGTTTGGCAATGGTTAAAAATTAAATACAAAAATATTTTGTTTGTTTCTAAGTTCAGTAATAGACAGAGGAAGACAAATAACATATAATTTAACTTATATACAAAATCTAAAGAACAAAATAAGCAAACAGAACAGGAACAGATTCATAGGTGTAGAGAATAAACTGATGGTTACCAGAGAGGAGGGATTTGGGGAGATGGGTGAAAAAGGTGAAAGGATGTGGGGGGATTAAGAAGTACAAATGGGTAGTTACAAAATAGTCACGAGGATATAATATAGTCAATAATATTTTAATAACTATGTACGGTGCCAGGTGGGTATTTGAATATCGGGGGAATCACTTTGTAAATTATATAATTGTCTAACCACTATGCTGTACACTTGAAACTAACATAAAATAATAAATTTCAACTATCCCTGAAAAGTAAAATTAAAAAAAGAATAGATTATGCCTTTTTAAATTAACTACCTCTTAAGGGCTATAGAATGTATAGATATTTTCTTAACTCTTCATCTTCACCTAGCTTTACCTCCTTTGCATGAAAAAGACACTAGTGGCCTTTTTGACACCCAAAATTAGCATATGGAAATTATCATAATGAAGCAATAATCTTTACCCTTCCTCTTACTCTGACCCTTCTTCCTAAATCCCCCAATATAGCCATTGACATTATTTTCCTCTTGATCCAGGAGAACAACCCTTTGAAATGTGCTGATTTTCTCTTTTGCCACATTAAATAAATTACAACGTACAGTAATTCTTTCTTTGAATTGCAGCCTGGTGTCTAATCTTGTTCTCCATTTCTGTTGCATTTTCACTTAGGCTTGTCCCCATATTGTTGCAAATAAGTATCTCTGACATAATTGAATTTAGAAATATTGCCTTTTAATAGTAAGTTCATAGCGTAAATGTCCTACAGCTTTTTTATCCACACATCTACTGATGGGCACTTGGGCTGTTTCCAGATCTTAGCTATTGTAAATTGTGCTGCTATGAACATAAGGGTGCATACATTCTTTCTGATTAGTGTTTCAAGATTCCTAGTATGTATTCCTAGAAGTAGGATCACTGGATCAAAAGGCAGCTCCATTTTTAATTTTTTGAGGAACCTCCATACTGTTTTCCACAGTGGCTGCCCCAGTCTGCATTCCCACCAGCAGTGTACCAGGGCTCCCCTTTCTCCACATCATAGCCAGCATGAGTCATTTGTTGATTTGTTGATGGCAGCCATTGTTACAGGTGTGAAGTGACACCTCATTGTGGTTTTAATTTACATCTCTCTGATGATTATCAACACTTTTTCATATGCCTATTGGCCATCCGGATGCCCTCTTTGGAGAAGTGTCAACTTAGGTCCTTTTCCCATTTTTTAATTGAGTTGTATGTCTTCCTCTTGTTGAGTTGTATGTGTTCTTTGTACACTTTGGAAATTAGCCCCTTATCAGATGCATCACTGGCAAATACTATGCAGCTATAAAGAAGAAGGATCTTGTACACTTTGGGACAGTATAAATGGACCTGGAGAATATTATGCTAAGCGAAATAAGCCAGGCAAAGAAAGACAAACATCACATGATCTCACTTACTTGTGGAATCTAAACAACATAATAAACTGATGAACAAAATAGATTCAGTCACATAGAAGCATGGAACAGACTGATGAATCTCAGAGGGAAAGTGAGGGGGGTGGAGGGGAGATATTAACTAAATAATTTATATGCATATATACATAACCCATGGACACAGAAAATAGTGTAGGGAAGGCCTGGGGCAGGGAGTGGGTGCAGGGTGGAAGGGTCAATGAGGAAGAAAAGGGACATCTGTAATACTTTGAACAATAAAGATAAGTTTAAAAAAAAAGAATGAAAAAAATGGTAAGTTCAAATCTCATCTCTTTATCTTGGGATCCAAAACTCTCCTTTAATTAACTACTCTTCTGTTTTCACTCCCAACTACTGTACCAATTCCATGGCATTACTTGTTACTTCTCCACATACCCTTTCTCTTCCAGCTGGCCAGGAGCCTTGTCTCCGATAGCAACCACTTTTTGAATTTTAATAACAATGTCTTTACTTATGAGGACCACTTTGTCTCTACATTCTTGTGTGATCAATTCTTAAAAGAAAACCAACTCTGTTAACATTATATTGATAATTGTCTCTTACGTTGTGTGTGTGTGTGTGTGTCCCCTCCTTCAGCAGTGCTGTTATAGTTAATGAGAGAAAAATCATGCTTATTGTTTGGTTAAAATACGAACATGAGTATTCCACCTGTCTCTACACTGTAACCCTTGTATCCCTCTTTTTCTTTCTCTCTCTACCTTAAGCTTCTCATTGGGAAGTTTCATGTGTTTTAACTCATTTGTATTACATCTCTAGTACCCAGTAAATTTTATTTCACATAATAAAGTATCAATAAGTGCTTGTAAATTGAATGAATAACTGAAGATTTTAGGGGAGAAAAAAGTTTCCTTTGACCCTTTAAAGTTCCCTGGCTGGTTCTGAAAATTAAACTGACAAAGACATTTTAGCAGAAGAAAATCATAAAAATGTATTTAATATAAGTTTTATGTGACATGGAACCTTCATAAGGCAGCAGAGATTAAAAAAAACACACACAGTGAGACCTGAATATTTGTAGGCTAGATTTGATGGAGAGTGGACAGTTGTGGAGGAATATGGTAAGTGAAAGAGTATGAGATACTTGTGTAAACTAGGGGAAGTTTAGCAAGTCCTTTTGTTAGGATTCTTTTCAGCATACCTTTGTATTTAGAGCTAAGGATACTCCTTTCCTCCTGGTATAGGGAGGACACCTTCGACCTCAGGGCTTATGACCTATTTCAGGGTAAAAGGACAGTGGGACAATCAGAGTGACCTTAATGCTCTGTCATTTTCTCAAACACTTTCCACTTAAAATATCCAATATGCCAAGGTTTTATGTTTTGGAATAATGTGCCTTGAATTCCATAATTCTCCAATCTGAAGCTTCCACAAGAAGTTTCACAGTTCAGAAACTGAGTAGGTTGCTCTATAACCCATTGAATAAGTCTCTTATTTCTGGGAATTACTATGGAAACAAAAGAAAAACAAAGTTCTTCTGAGTTTGTTTTAGGTAAATGAGCTAGATGAGTTCAAACTTAGTAAACTATAAACTAGGAACATACTATAAATTCATTTTTTGAGTCCAGAGGGCAATTAGGTCAAGAAGATTTCTCAATGCTGGGCTCAAAGCATCTTCAGATGGAGTGAAGACAGGCAGTGGAATTTGACAGATTTTCCTGGTTTGTACTTAGAATGTTTTTGGAAATGTTACAGTTTTACAGTGAACTTTTTGAGTTGTCCACGCAACAGCAGGCATAAAGGTTATGTAAACATAAGCTTTGTGGTGCTTTCTATGAGTTTACGTCAAGTTGGGAAAAGACTATATTTATTTCTCAATGATTCCAAGTTAGAAGGAAGAAATGTTGGAAACAAATGGAAGAGTTGTAGCCTGATATTGGAGAAAACAAAAAGAATTCAAGATCTAGTCCAGTTTAGATAATAAAAGACAACGAACAAGATTAGAATCTGATACCCACAGGGTGTGTTATAGTTTCTTTCTATATTCACCCTCATTTCCATCGAAGATAGTCAAAGTAAGACTAATTTGTTTACAAAATAAGTCTAATTTTATTAAACTTGGCCTGATTACTTACATAAGTGCAGCAAAAGTAGTGTTTGAACATACAGGCTCTTTTTAAAGTCTGCTTTACTGGAACATTATATGAGGAACCTCTGAGTGGACTTTTAAAAGTCTCTCAAGGCCAGGAAGCCAAGTCAAGGACACATCATCAGACTTAACCTGCAATACTGACAGAATTGGGTAAATTCTTCTCTTCTTGAGGTTCCCCAAATATTCTGAAGTTACTGGGCCTGCCAGAAAGTGACCTTCTTTACTCACCTGATAAGTCTGGGAGCCCAGTAAGCCAGATATTAGTGGTTTTTCCAAGAGGCTTTATTGGCTCCATAAATTCAACCTTAGTTCCATAAAGCTATCTGGTCATATCTGGTTCTGTGCACATTATATTCTCAAATATGACATTTTAGTTAGAGCCTTGGTAGTATAACCAATGTTTCCAATTATGTTCTCTTGTAAGTAGAACAGATTCTTATTGAAATTGTATAAATAACTATATTGTCATGAAAATAAGAATATTCACTAAGAGTTTCAGAATTCTGAGTGGATCTGGTAAGGGGATAAACTAATTGTTTTATCTTTGCTCACAATATTATACTTTACCAAATTTCTGTAAGTTGTATTGCTTAAAAGAAAAGGGGAAAAAAAATCTTCCTTATATCTGAAAAACAAAACATTAAGAACTGGCATTGTTGTAAACAAATGTCATAAAAATTATGTTAATTCTCATCAGTTTATTCAGTCTCATGTAATTAATTCTTGTTCTGCTTGATTTGAAATTAGTAGTTTTATGACGCGATCGGCTTCTTCTTTATTTCTGGACATTCTTACCGAGGTCAGTGGTATAATCTTCGATTCATCAGAAACCTGTTTTCTAGAATATGTCAGAATCTTGTCAATTAATGTTTCTGAAAAAAAGGTAATTTTGGATCATAGCTGCTTTCAAATGTTTTTCAGAAAGCATTAGAGCAACACTAACTATCTGTGAATAACAAAATAATTAAAATTGCCATGGTTAAAAACCTGATGAAAGTTCACTTGGTAAGAAAATTTAGTTGTTTCTATGGCATACCGCATTTTAACATAACTGGACAACACAAATATTGACAAATTTCTATGAATTTTATATAATTTCTGGAATACCTCTATTAGTAACATATAATAAGGTTTACCATCGCATCTTATTTTATAGTGTTCCACACATATTTTAGCATACCAAATAAATCTAATTACTTTAATATCTCTCTTTAAAAAAGTGAAAGGCAAATTCTTTGAGATTTTTTTAGGGACCCTCTGGGAGATTTCAGAGTTAGCTCTTGGTCAGAAAGACTGCATTTAAAATTTAATTATTGGAAACATCAAAGTTTTCTAATAATTAAATATGACCTTGGTTATTTATTTAAACAAAGTGACAGTAAAATTTGTCAGAGGCAAACACAGAAAGCTATGTAGTTGTGAACAAAACTTAGCAATTTTAATATTGAGAAAACTTGCTTTTTAAGTAATCAAAGGCCTGATAAAGACAACATGAAATCCAGGAAATTAGTTTGATAACATACAAAACATTTGTTTTCTAGGCAGATTAATTAAAAAAATAAAGAAAAATCTTTGACAGCTTCTTTTTAAGAGCTGACCAACAATCCAAGAAAACTTTGTCATTTTAACAGAGGACAAAATTCTTTTTTGTAACCATGTACTTTTAAATCAATTCTCAATAAAAAAACCCCACAAAACTTACAAATAAATCTATTCAATCTTAGCAGCTTAACCATACATGTAATTTTTTTCCTACAAACCCTCTATATTTTTAAATTAATTCATTTAGTTTTTGTCTTACTCTTTTCATCTTCTAATTCTACTTAAAAACAACCTCTGATTCTATTTTGGTCAAAATTGCTTTTTTTCCCTTAACAAAAACATGTCCTTCATATCTTTCCTTATCAAAGACACATTTTACTCTCTTTTCAGAAAGAGTGTTTGTTATTTCTTTATTCTTATTACTTCTGTTACTTTTATTTACATATATTGATTAGACTTTTAACCATTAGTAACCTTTCCTTTCAGTTAAAACCAAGCAGTAAGCAATTGTGAACTGTTTGCCACTTAATATTATTCTGTAGCAAATATATGAATATATCATTTCATAATTTATAGAGGCATATATCTTTTTCATAATACAATTTTTCATGTTTATTAATAAATTCAAATATATTTAGCTTCTTGATACCATATAACAAGCCAGAAGTAAACATACATGTTCAGCAATTAATGTTTAAATATTGTATCTCATTTGAAAATTATCTAGATAATTTATAAATATTCTTCATTTATCTTAAATTAGCATAGTTTTAAGGTTTTAAGTTATGAAAATATTTTTGAAACTATAAGTAGACATATTATAGAACAATTATTATTGAAGTATTTATTTATAAACTCTTATCCCACTTACATATGTTTAATTCACCTGTTCTTAACAATTATATTTTAATTACTTATGAAAATTTTATGAGACATTAAACAAATATAGCTATCACCTGACATCATTTTTCTTGTTGACAAATCAGGCAAGTATAAAAAAAATTTTAAGCAAAGAAACTAAAAAGTAAAACTAAAAATTATTTTCTCTCTTAATACCTTTTTTTTTAATACCATGTTTGATATATATCAGTTTGTTTTTATTATACATTTTGTTCTTAAGTTGGATTTATAATTTTTTTAAAAAACTATCTTTATTGTTGAAAGTATTACAGGTGTCCTATTCCCACCCCCACCCCCACCCCCCATTAACTCCCTCCACCTCACTCCAACCCCCTACCCAGGCCTTCATCCCATTATTGTCTGTGTCCATAGGTTTTGCATATATGCATAAAACTTCTTTGGTTAATCTCTTCCCACCCCTCACCCCCTTTCCTCCTCCCTCTGAAATACAACCATCTGCTGCATGTTTCAATGTCTCTGGGTCTATTTTGTTTGTCAGATTATTTTGTTCATTAGCTTCTTCTTAAAGAAGACCCTTCAACATTTCATGTAATACTAGTTTGGTGGTGATGATCTCCTTCAGATTTTTCTTATATGTGAAGCTCTTTATCTGATCTTTCGTTCTAAATGATAGCTTTGCTAGGAAGAGTAATCTTGGTTGTAGGTTCTTGCTTTTCATCACTTTGAATATTTCTTGCCACTCCCTTCTGGCCTGCAAAGTTTCTTTTGAGAAATCAGCTGACAGTCTTATGGGTGCTCCCTTGTGGGTAACTAATTGCTTTTCTTTTGCTGCTTTTAAGATTCTCTCTTTGTCTTTAATCTTTGGCATTTTAATTATGATGTATCTTGCTGTGGACCTCTGGGTTCCTCTTGTTTGGGACTCTCTGTGCTTCCTGGACTTGGAAGTCTATTTCTTTCACCAGGTAGGGAAAGTTTTCTGTTATTAGTTTTTCAAATAGGTTTTCAATTTCTTGCTCTCTTTCTTCTCCTTCTGGCATGCCCATAATGTCATTGTTGGGCTGCTTGATGTTATTCCAGAGACTCCTTACACTGTCTTCATATTTCTGGATTCTTTTTTTTTTTTTTTCTCTTCTGATTGGGTGATTTTTTTCTTCTTCATATTCCAAATTGCTGATTTGAGTCTTGGCGTCCTCTACTCTACTGTTGATTCTCTGTAAATTATTCTTTCTTTCAGTTAGTGTAGCCTTCATTTTTGACTGGTTTTTTATTATGTCATTGATGATCTCACTAGTTTCCTTAATAGTCTTAGTAAGATCCTTGAGCATCCTTATAACCATTGTTTTGAACTCTGTATCTGGTAGCTTGCTTGGCTCCATTTCATTTAGTTCCTTTTCTGGAGATTTCTTTCCTTTGTGACATGTTTCTTTGCCTCCACATTTTGGCTGCTTCCTGGTGTTTGTTTCTATGTATTAGGTAGAGCTGCTTTGTCTCCTGGAATTGGTAGAGTGGCTTTGTGTAGTAAGTGTCCTCACAGTAGAGATGCCATAGTCTAGTTTTACTAATAAACTTAGGTAGGAAAAACTTGTATGTCTGCATTATATTTAATTCTGACAACTCTGAAGACAGGTCTGTTTTTGTTTTGCCAACAACTTTGAAACTAGTTTTATATACCAAAGATTACTTCAGATGATGTGAACTTAAACAACTACAACAACAAACATTTGAGTTAGTTTTTCTTTTTATGAGAACTTTAGAAATAGTTAATATTTATAGGTGTCATTTATGTCTAAAACAATTAGAACAGAACTCCTTGAAAGGTAATTTTATACATTAATTAGGTAATACCATTCTGTGGTAGGAAAATATCATGTGTTCATAATATGCATAAATACATGCATAAATATACATATGGAAACATACATATGGAAACATACAGAAAGATGCAAACAAAGATCTTATATGTTTTTATTTTTAAGTTTTAGTCATATGTCAGGTACATCAATACAAAACTTACTAGTTTATAAAAGAACAGTTGGATACAAACTGGTTTTATGGAAGATGGAATATATTAAAGTTACCTACACAAATGGCTAAAGTTTTTTACTAATGTTTGTGGAGAAGAGTTTTAAAATTTTTTATTTCCCCATTTTCCAAATAATACATTATTTTCTCCATCTGATTAGAATTATCTCTGTGAAGCTTGCATTTACAGAGATAGCTTTGAGGTCCTAGAGAAGGCTGGTTAAATTTTTTATGTATCAAAGGCACAGAGAAAGAGTATAAATTTTCTCCAAAAAAAAGTTTGGAGGCATTTTTGCCTATTATTAGAGGTTTAGGATACTCACTATTTAACTTTTTTTCTTTTTCTTAAGGAAAGGATAGTTCTATTCTCAATGTCCTCTTTTACAGTATTTGCAACATTTTGAGATAAATGGGGGATGTTCTGAGATTGGTAACAATAGGTGGGCTTTGAATTGCTTCTAAAGCCACATTTCTGGTTTTGTAAGACTAGGTTTGTGTGACAAAGACAGTTGTTTTTAATTCCTCAAAGAATTGGATCACAGGCTGAATCATATCAAGGGGATGACCTATCAGCCAACTGTATTGTATTCAGTTTGCTTCTTTATATCAGAGAGAAAACTTCCAACTAAGACAAAAAATAGAAGAATCCTATGTTCTTGATTTATAGCTGTGTGTCTTTGGAACATTTTAATAAATTGTTTTCCAAAGGCTTCAGAATGTTTTCTTTTCCTCTGAGTACTCATAGCTCCATTTTACCTTAGGATTGAAAGTCTTAAAAATAGTTCCGATCAGGTTCTGAATATCAGTCTTCAATTTGGCAAACTTGGAGGCTGATATTTGATCACAGAGTTTTAACAAAATACTTTCAAACAACAAACAATATGCCTCTTAAGTGACTCCAAACCAGTTAACTATGGCTGCAAAAAGCATTGCCAAAGAGGGTGCAAAAAATCCAGCTTTTTCAACATCCATACTACTCCCAAAGATAGCCAAAAGAAAACAAGAAGTAGACAACCCCCCTGAGAGCTGGCAATTGTCAGTAGGACATTAGCTGCAAATTGCATGCAACTTACATTTCTGTGCAGCCATATTCTTGGAGGTCCCAATTTGACAATTGACCACCTGCACATGCAAAAACCAACACTTCTGTGCCCCGGTGGGCAGAAATACAAACCAAGTACTCAAGACACACAAGGAGAGACAAACAGAAAAGCAATAGCTGCTGCTGGGATAGAAAGAATTGGTAATCAATGGGTACCCCAAAACCAAATTAATAAAAGTAACAATTCAAAAAAAGTAATTATTACAATTTTTTGCTCTTGCAAACCTGTATTTGTAAAAATAAATAAATAAATAAATATTCTTATCACCTTTGCTGAACTAATCCTCACAGGCAGAGATACAAGACAAATGTGGCAAGAATTATTCCCCCCCAGCTTTTATGAGAGGTCTAGGATATCTTTTTTTTTAACATATATCTTTATTGATTTCAGAGAGAGGAAAGGAGAGGGAGAGAGAGAGAGATAGAAACATCAATGATGAGGGAGTCATTGATTGGCTGCCTCCTGCATGCCTGCGACTGGGGATTGAGCCCACAATCCAAGCATGTACCCTGACCAGGAATCAAACCTTGATCGCCTAGGATCCTAGGTCGACACTCAACTGCTGAGCCATGCCCGGCTGGGCTAGGATATCTTAACTTTTGCTTTTGTACTAAACAAGGTGTTCCCAGTCAATGGTGCCACATGTAAGGCACCAAAAATTGTAGGAGGAAAGTTTTTTTTTTTCTACCTTCTTAGTATTTCTGTGAAAACTAAATGAACAAAGACAGATTAACAAGAGAAAAGCACACAAATGTATTTAATATAATTCTATGTGGCACAGGGACCTTCAGAAGAATGTAAATACCTGAAGAAAGAGTTAAACTTGAAGGTTTTTTAAACTTTCATTTTATTTTATTATTTTTTCTAAAAAAAAATCTTTATTGATTTCAGAGAGAGGAAAGAAGAGGGAGAGAGATAGAAACATCAATGATGAGAGAGTCATTGATTGAGCCCACAACTTGGGCATGTGCCCTGACCGGGAATCGAACCCCGATTGCCTGGATCCTGGGTCGACGCTCAGCCGCTGAGCCACACCTGGCCGGGCAAGGGTTTTTTTTTAAATCCTCATGTGAAGGTATCTTTTCCATTGCATTTCAGAGTGGAAGGGAGAGAAAGAGAGAGAGGGAGAGAGAGAAACTTCGATGTGAGAGAGACACGTCGATTGGTTGCCTCCTGCACATGCTCCAACTGGGGCTGAGGCTGCAACTGAGGTATGTGCCCTTGACTGGAATCAAACCCAGGACCCTTCAGTCTTAGAGCCAATGCTCTAATCACTGAGCAAAACTAGATAGGGCAAGCCTGAGTATTTTTTAATGCTGGATTTGAAAAAGAGTAGACAATCAAGGAGGGATATAATAAGTTAAGAAGCATGAGGTAATTGTAGTAAACTGAGGGAAACTTAGCAAGGCTTATTGTTAAAATTATTTTTGATGTTATTTTGTCTTCAGAAAATGGATACTTCTTTTTTTATGAGTATAGTGAGGGTACCTCTCACATAAGGGTTTTATAAGCTATTTAGGGGAGAAGGATGAGGGGTGGGAGATAATCACAATAACATTCCTGCTTTGCCGTTTCCTTAAACTCCTTTAGCTTAAAATATTCAATATTCCAAGCTTTCATATTCTGGGTAGCATGTTCTAAACCACATCAAGGTCTTTGGAAATAAAAAATAAAATTTCATACCTAATTGAGGTGTTTAATTTTTCCTAAGTTGGATATTTATAGTAGATTCATGAAGTTTCAGAACTTGAAAGATGCTAAAAGATTATTTAAGCCCTAATTTTCATTTAATAGGTGATGAAAAACTGGCAGAACAGAGAAAGAAAATACTAGGTGTCCCGAAAACATGTATACACAGTTTAACAACTGATAGCTCAATTGATGTTTCTTTCTTTTCAGCCAGATTAAGCTTTGAACAAAGAAAATTAATCTTAAAATGCTACTGGAAGTTTGAAAATGCAGTTGAAGTATAAACACTGCCTTTATAATTAGTCAAGTTATGTATATATATTTTTAAATGTATACACACTTTAACAACTGATAACTCACTTAATTTTCACTCCTTTTCAAGTTTAACTGATTTGAAATAATGGGTGAAGCCAGATTAAGCTTTGAACAAACAAAATTTATCCACTAGACTTTTTTATGGGCGTACATAAAAGATAAAGTTTATGGTAAAAGCCAACAACAGTTGACCAATTGAGGGCACACAAATAACTGAACGAAATGGTTCTTGATGTTTATGATTGCATCGCTTCACATTACCAGCAGTGCTTGGTCCAGAATGGTCATTAATTTGAAAATAAGCATTGACAAAAAAGTATTCATTCCTGTAGATTCTTTTAAATTTTGAAAATGATCTGTATGTTAATAAACACTGACTTTATAATCATTCAAATTGTGTATATGTCTTTTTGGGACACCCTATAGTTTATCCTAATAGTGCAATAATTCAGTACACAGATAGAAGTATCACTGTGGCTGTGTCTCTATAAGCCCTGATTTTATGTGCTAAAAAATTGTTCTAGGCAGTCCATTCAGTGCACATTTATTGACTCCCCCAAATTTTGTGCTAGGTGCCAGAGCACAAGGATTTCAAATAATGTGTGGTAGAGCTTTACATTTATATGGAAAAGGGATTTTCATGAAGGTTCGGTTAGTGGGAATTTAAATCCTCAGTCGCCTTTGTCAACTATAGAAATTCTCTGTTTTATGCACTACATGTATTGTGAACAGTTAGGAGCACAGTTGGATAACTTAAGAGTCATTGGCTATGTGCACCAGCTATCTAGGCATTTGTAAGCCCAAGGGGACTGATAGCCACCACAGACAAAGGCAAAACTGGTTGAGGTACGAACCACTACCATTTAGAAAGTACTGTTAATGGATTTATTCACAGAAATTGCTGTATTTACCTGTTTAAGCCAGGGGTCAGTCAGTTTTTTGGTTTTTGTGCACATAAGAGTAAAAAAAAAAGAAAAAAAAAGGGTTTTATGTTCTGTTAAAGTATGCAATCTTTCTCCGTCGTGTTGTATGGAAGCCCTCTTCCTCAAAGTCAGCTACTTCTCTTTCTTATCAATTTGATTCAGAGGTCTCTAGCATTTGTACAAAACCAGATTTCAGGTGGAGCCTTTTTAGCTGTAAGATGTGTATTCAAGGCTCAGTGTCTTCTAGCTCTGCAGCAGTGTCAGCAGTCAAGAGTACTTGGTAGTGTCCTTTCCAACAGAGCTCCAGGGCTATCTTCCTCTGATGATGCTTCCAGAATACCTAGTTTCCAGGATCTAGACTATGTGCCACACACTTTATAGTTTCTTTTGTTGCTACCTTTGCATTAAAGTCAGCTATTGCATTTCCCTGATACTCAGGTTCAGTCTTTTTTTTTTTTAAATATTAAGTTGAAGTAGGTCAGGTTAGTCTTTTTTTTTTTTAAATATATCTTTATTGATTTCAGAGAGAGAAAAGAAGAGGGAAGGAGAGATAGAAACATCAATGATGAGAGAGTCATTGATTTAGCCCACAACCCGGGCCTGTGCCCTGACCGGGAATCGAACCCCGATCGCCTGGGTCCTAGGTCGATGCTCAACCGCTGAGCCACGCCCGGCCGGGCAGGTTCAGTCTTTTTAGTTATTTATTTTTTGGTTTTTTTGTTTTTTTTAAAAATATATTTTTATTGATTTCAGAGAGAGGAAAGGAGAGGGAGAGAGAGATAGAAACATCAATGATGAGAGAGTCATTGATCAGCTGCAGCCCGCAACCCGGGCTTGTGCCCTGACCGGGAATCGAACCCCGATCGCCTGGATCCCAGGTCGACGCTCAACCGCTGAGCCACGCCCAGCTGGCTTAAACCTCAGTTTTGATGACAGCAATTTCAAAAGGTAAAAGAAGAGCAGTATGTGAATACTTGTTGCCTATTACTGATTGGGGTCCCAGAGGAAATAAGAATACCCCTTTGTTTTCATAATATCCCAAATTCATGAACAACCCAAAAGCATACTGACTATAATTATTAACAGTTTGCTCTTCTGATAATCAGCATGCTTGAGTAAGGGCATGGAGCTCCGCTTGATGGGCTGATTTAGATTGTGGGAGGTTTCCTCTTTTGAGTACACTGTATAGTAATAGCATAACCAGATGGAAGATTCCCTTTTTTCTTTCTAAAGTATGATTCATCGACAGACAAAATTAGATCAGAATTAGTTAAAGTGTTGTCTTGTAAATCAGAACAGGGTGTCACCTAATGGAACATTATCACCTAACTGTTATGGGACTTGCCTTCATCAGGTAGAAGTAGTAACATAGTAAGATTAAGAATGTTGCAAAGATGTAGATTAGGTGGTAAAAGCAAACATATGTCATAGGTTTGTCTACTTGCAGTGAAATGTTAAGTCAGTTTAGAGTTAAAATGCCTTTGGACAAAATGTGGAGTTTGCAGATGAACGTTATTTCCTAGGGTCAAAACTGCTAAGGCTTCCACTAATTTTGCAACTGCAACTGGCTATAGCCTTAAAACAGCTGGGACAACTAAATTCAGTGGTATACAATAGGAAACAGGCCTTTGTTTTTTGTGTCTTTTTAAATATATTTTTATTGATTTCAGAGAGAGGAAGGGAGACAGAGAGAGAGAGAGAAACATCCATGATGAGAGAGAGTCATTGATCGGCTGCCTCCTGCACGCCCCCTTCTGGGGATCGAGCCCCCAACCCGGGCATGTGCCCTGACCGGGATTTGAACTGAGATCTCTCTTGGATCATAAGACAATGTTCAACCACTGAGCCACGCTGGCCAGGCAACAGGCCTTTGTTTATTACTATGTTCTTGCATGAGCGTTCCCAAGGCTTGATTATTCTTTATGAGCAAATAAAATAAAATGGTTTAGGTAGCCCTAAGATATGTGGTTCCTTTAATGCCTGTTGTTGTCTTATATAAGCCTGTTTGTGTTTATCTTCCCAAGGAATGGGTTCAAGGGCTGAACGTTTAGTGAGTTCCTCGACTGTGGAAACTAATAGAGAAAAGTTCAGAACCTGACCTTGCAACAGCCAGACAAACCTAGAAATCTATGAAGCTGTCACTTAGTTGTGAGTCTTGGGAAATTCCTGTATTAGCTTAATTCTTTTTGGGGACAACTGAATTCCTTCATCACTTAGATCAGAGGTGGGGAAATTTTTTTATGCTAAAGGCTATTTGGATATTTATAACATCATTCCAGGGCCATACAAAACTATCAACTTAAAAATTAGTCTGCTATATTTGGTCAAACATTTAATTAAATCACCCCTAATGTGATAGCTGGAACTGCTTCTCTTTTGTGAGGCCTTGGCAGGGCCAGACCAAATGATTTTGCAGGTGGTATATGGTTCGAGGGCTAGATGTTGCCCACCTCTAACTTAGATTATGATTTAGAAAATGAGAGGTTTAGTTATTTTGATCTGAATCTTTATAGCTTCCATACTTTTATTCTTTTCATGACAATATTAGAAGTAACCCACAGATTTTTTTTTAAAAATAAGGGATTTTTGTTGGAATTGTTCCACTTTTATGTCAAAGATTGGCTATAAGGAAAAAAAATATTGGGTTGAGGCTTGTCAGAAATTCCAAGGTGAGGTCTCCATTGGATTCAAAATTTATTGGCCCTTTTAATTCAGAAAAGAGATCTCTACCTAATAGATTGACTGGGGACATATCACATAGCAAAAAGAAATGTTTTTCAGTAAAATGTTTCCAGAGTAATTTGTACTAGTTAAGATAAAAATTATCTCTAAACTTATTAGGTATTTTCCCCATGGAAACTTTGAGGGATTTATTGTCCTATAAGAGTAAGTTTTAAAGTAGAAAGCGCAGCTCTGGCATCAATTGGAATGTGTCAATTTTTTTTATTAATTTTAATTTTAGTTTCTCCTTGGCTGTTTAAGGGAATTATTGGTAATAGTTTAACAGAGAATCCCTCTGAGTCCTATCAACTGTGAGAGGGGCCCATATGGGGGACTTTCTTTGGAGGTAGATATGAGGCCATTGAGAAAAATTTTAATAGGATCTTTGAGGACAATCTATTCTTTAGTGTCCCAGTTGATTATACCTGCAATATCTATCTTTGTATTAACACTTTGATGATGTAACTTTAGGGGAGTGTAATGCAAAAGTCATGTCCATCCTATTGTCTTTTGTGTTAAGTACATTTTGTGCCTTTAATTTTTCTTTAGCCTTTGTAACAACTTTTCTAATGAAGCTATTTTAAAATCTTGAAGCCTTTTGAAAGCTGCTCCACACCAATTAAAATAGGCATCCCATTCTGTTTGTTCAACATGGGGTCCCTTGCTTGCAAGTGCTCTTCTTAAGTGAATGATCTTATTTAATTATAACATTCCCTATTACATGGACATTGTAGTTTTGGGTTGTGTTTAGTAAACTTTTGTCATCTTTTCTAGATCTCTGCACCTTTTAGGACTATAGTTATTTAACATAAAATAAGCAGGTGTGGTAGAAGTCATTGCATTCAACCCTTTGGATATAAAAAAATCTCATTTATTTTAGCTAGGCCTTTGGGTTTCTTGGAACCAAACTAATACCTACACTTTTTTGACTTCCAAAATTCCCATTACCAACTAACTCTTTAAAAAAAATTTTTATTTACGTGAAACTTCCCACTCTACCTGTTCAAATCAAATCAGACCTAGTCCAATCCCAGACCCAGTGTGTTTTTTAGTTTGAACCCAGTCCAACTCTATCTGGTAACCACCAATTGTTTCCTATGTAGAATCTGGAGATTGGGGGGAAAAATCAACCAGCAGGCCACAAAAAATGGGGAAAATTGACTGATTCTAAACAAATAAGGAACTACAGCTACCACTAGCAGTTTCTAATGTGATATCTTGGGAAGTTTTCCAAAAAAAAAGGGAACGGTAGTCTAAATCATCAGCAGTTGTCAACACAATCTGGGGACAGAAAACTGGGCTGGGGTTTCCAATCATAAACAAAAAATGGGCCACATACTAAATGTGACAAACTCAGGGGAGGCCTGCATGGAAAGCCTTACAAAATCAGAGACTGAAAGTAACCACAAAGGATGGTCTGAAATTAAAACTTTCTAACTAAAAGTGAGTCATGGCAGATAGTCATTTCCCAAACCAGCATCTTCCTTGAAAAAGGTCATTTTTTACCTTCACTGACCCTGTCTATTGTCTTTTTGCAAGTAGTATAACATACCGTTAGAATATCAGAGTAATTCCCAGACTCCTCAGGGTACAATCTCCCACCAGAAAAAGAGACCACAGAATCCCTCATTGTTATCTTGTTTTTCTTAATAACATCTCTATGTGCTGTAAATGTTCATTGCTATCTACCCTATACTCACCTATGTAAAACAAGTATTTGTCTATTTGTTTTATTTTATATTTAATCCCAGAGATGTCCCCGCTTTGCTTTCTTCCGCTGACCTAATCTATCACCAATGGATTTTATATAACACCTTTACATCTTCCCCTTTAATTCTGATGTATAAAATAAATGGTAAAACTGTCATATTCTAGATCATTTTCTCAATCCATTGAGATTTTGCGTCCTGGAAATTGTTGTCAGTTTGGTTCAAATAAACTCATAAAAATTCTCTACAGCTTTGGACATTGCTTACGTTGACACAATTAAGTAAAGAATGGTGGAAAGCCAATTAGATTGGGAACTTGATGCAGAATGTGGAGCTCAGAATCAGGAGGAACTTATCAAAGTCCTTTGGAAATGGCAAGAACAACAGAGGAATAAAAGAACAGAAAAGAAAAAACAACAACAAAAAAACAACAAAAAAAAGAAAGACAATGGACTCAAAGGGTTTACAGGTACAATGCCTGTGTTTCCTTTTGTCCCTGAAAATGACAGAAGTCTCCTTTGATCCCACATTTGCCACCAAATCTGTTAATGAACAAAAACTCAACCAAGGAAGTTTAAAGATCTTATTGGTTTTATTGAATGGTTTGTGAATCAGATATCATCCCATCTAGTATAAAGAGAGGTGCTCCAAGGAGTTGTACAAAATGAAAGGTTATTTCAGTCAGAAACAGGTTTGAAAAAGAAAGTGTCAGCAAAAGAAAAGAAAGGATTGTTTCAGGGAATGTCACCTTTTTTGGGGGGAAGGGTGGCAGAGGTTTCATAAGGCAGATAACCTCACTAAAGGTAATAAGGAAATTCCAGACTGATTGGTGTAAGGTCGCATTCCAGGGAGGGGCTGGAACTGTAATTAACACTTGGTTTGCTAGCAAGCAACTCCACCTTGAGCCTGTTGTTTCTTTTCTTAAGAGAGGCTTAGATCATTTCACTGTGGCTAGAATACAGGCAACAGAAAGAGCCAGAAGTGGAAATGGCTAAAAGGGGAGCCAGAGGATAAATGACCATTGATTGCATCCAAAAATTTCAGATGTTATACTTTAGGTAGTGGGAAGTCACTGAAGAATTTTGTAATCTTCTCCAATATGTGTTTGATTTATTTATTGTATATCTTAAAATGATACGTATACATGTTTTAAAAACTCATTTAGCTCTTTTGTCTATTTCGTGTGGTATTTACTGCTAAATTTCATCATAGAATGCTTATACTGCAATTCTCTGATTGTCAGTGCTGTATATGATATATTGACTACTTACTGTGAAAGACGAAGCTGCCGCTCACTCACCACTAGCACCATCACCACGGCACTGAGGTTATCCCGGAGTTCTCTGACACGCAAACACTCTGACTCCCCTGTTGTGATACCTACGAAAACCCATTGCCCACATGGACAACTCTAGGGATCATAGTTGACTAACATGCCCTGTGCCATCCCTCCGGATTCGGCACCTACGCTGTGCTAAGGCAACGCATCTCCTGGGCTGCTCTTCGCCAATAAGTGAGCATGGCCATGGTGCTAGAAAAGAGTTTTCACCTCACAGGTTTCCTGAATTTCTGGACCACACTTTGAGAACAGCGGACGTTCACTGTGTTCAGTCTACCATACTTGGCTGAGATTCAGATATTTGTTTTAGAAAATCACTCTGACAGAAATTTGATAATAAATTCGAGATAGAGAAACTGATGACAGGGAGGCCAGTTAGAATGCCTTTTTAAAAAAAACTCACAGTAAGTACAAGCAAAACCAGAAATATGACAGTGACAGTAAAGATAAGACAGAGAACTGAATAATAGATATTTGGAAGCTGTAATTGATAAGATCGGAGAATTTACTTAAATAGAAAGACATGCAAGATTCGAAGATGGCTCAGAGTTGTTTTCTGTTTTTCCCCTGGAATACACTGTATTGTGATGAGTTGTGAAAGGTTTATTTTTTTCCCCCCTCCTACTCTATGTGAACAACTTGTCAACAGGTATGTCAGAAACTTGTACATATTTCTTTCCTTATTTTTGAAACTGAGAAAATGTGATCTACCCCATAAGATAGCTGTGAGGAATAAATTTTTTAAAAATGTCAAGGCAAAACACTTGGGTCTTGGTACTTTGAAAAAAATGTAATAAAATTTAGTAATTTCTATTATTATATCTTTCTATTTCCCCCCAATATTTAGGCCTTAGGGATACCAGTTACTTTACAGGTGAGGGCCACAGTGTTGGAAAACTCCAAGGTCATCAGCTATACCCTAGTCCATGGGAATGGCTAAGCTGTAACCCAGTCAGGGTCCCCAAGTACGGCTTCTCAGTTCCTGAGCCACACTCTAAAAGCTCTGCCTTTACTGATTTTTTTTACATAACACTTATTTTTCCCTCAGCCCAAACACCTGGGAGAATATTCCCTAGATATTTTCACCACAGGCAAATTCTTTTGGTACCAAAAAACAAATTACACAATAAACTGAATATTCCTATATCTCCACAAAGTACTTTATACCTGACTGGATATAGCGATTCATTATAAGGCATAGCTTGAAAATCTACTGGGTGAATAGAAGAGTTTTTTGGAATAAAGTCTTAATAAAAAATATTAATATTATTATGTACATTTAGAATTTGATAAGGAGACACAATGAGACAATGTCTTTACAAAACCTAAATTATTTGTTGAGAGTAAGTTTATGATGACATTAATTCAAGCTGCTGGGCCAGAGATTGGGGACTTCAATTCCACGAACTTGATCAAAAGTCTCTGCTTGATTTCATCCAACCTTCCAGGCAATATCTGCTGCTGCACACTCAGAACCTGTAAGTGAGTAAGGATTGTAAAAAAAAAATTTAAACATTCAATATTCAATAATGAAATAGGCTGCCATGCACAGTTGCAAGCTACTTATACTTGGAAATATGCAAAGATAATATGATTACACTTCAGGAATGCTGCAAATAATTCATGCATTCTAGAGTGGGATGGAGATGTCCTCTAGGTTTCCTTCTAAATCTAGGATTTTATTTTTCTATAATTAGAAGTTGAGAAATAGGGAAAAAATGATGAGTATGACACCTCTATCTATATTTTTTCCTTTTGTAATCTCATTTCTTCCCAGACTTTAAATGCTTTATATATGCTAATGATTCCCAGTTCTATTCTAAAAACTCTGGACTCTAATATCCATCTTTCTATTTGACATTTTTACTTGATTACCTACTAGATATCTTATATTTAATACTGCTAGAACAAAATTATTGATTTCACCCTCTTATACTGCATCTTTATGTAAGCTGGACCAAAAAAAAAAAATTCTATTTTTCAAGATACATTGCTTCCAATTGTCAGAAAAGTATAACATACAAATATTATTAAAATGGGACACTTTTCTTCAATTTGTAAAAAGCTGTTCCAACAATATCAAAAGCTTATCAATAACCCCAGTTGAAAGTATTGCTTGGCCAGGACTGTGCAGAGACAATCTGAATAGCCATAGCAGTGGTCCTTTTATTTTCATCAGTTTCCCCATCTCAGTAAATGCAGCTACATTTCGATCTATTGCTCAAGCCAAAAATCAAAGAATCATCTTTGATTTCTATCTTTCTCTTATTCCCCATATTACATTTACCAATAAATCCTGCTAATTTTATATCTAAAATATGTACTAAAATTTTAGTTACTTTCCTTCATGTCCAGTATTACTCTAAGCCATTATTATCTATATCTCATATGTATTATATGGTCTCTCACTTCTTCTCCTAAAATCTCTTTTCCACAGAGCAGTGAGAGAGATTTGAAGAAATACAAAATCATAAATTAGATCATGTCATCCCCAAGCTTACTGGGCTTGTGAAGAAGGGGAGGAACAACTTTTTCTCTGCCCTCTTGTATTCAGTTTTTGAAGGCCTTAAAATTAAACTAAAAAAGGCAGAATAGCCTTGGTTGGTATCTCTCTCTCTTTCTCCCTTCCTCTCTCCCTAAAATCAAGAAAGACATATATATATATATATTAAAGCAGAATAACAAGGAAAATACAGATTTAATCATGTTTATATGGGAGTGCAAAGGCAAAATGTGACTCAAGGAAGCATTTAGAATTTGGGGCTTACATATCATCTTACTAGGGAAAGGGGATGAAGAGAAAGGAACTTAGTATAAAATGAATGATTTCTTAATAGAGGTAAAGAGAGAAAGGTCACCAATGGGAAAACAAATGACATTTAGGAATGACAAGTGGGCCTGTAGAAGAAATGATGGGAGATATGATAGTCTTGTGACAGTGTCTGCTTAGGTGTGGTGTGGAGACTTCTCATCTCCTAGAATTCAAGATCAATCTTTCTTGGTTTCTCCCAAAAAGGAGATTTATAGCAATTCAGTTATTTTAAGTTGCTTTTAGGCAAATAAGAGATTTCAGTATCTTGAATGCCTTCTGTTAAAAATAATTCTTATGTCACAATAACGAATTCTGGACTCCTTCACCTGCCACTTTGTAAACTCCAGGGAGAGGCAATGTGAATGAATAAGAGGTGTTTTAATAAATCATAAATTCCTAACTGGGCAAGTCATGGTGGGCAGTCATGCCCCAGTCTTATAATTCTTTAGTGAAAGGTTTTCAAGCAATCCCTGGCCATTGTTCTTGGATATCTAGGTTGATACACCTTTGAAATGCCAACAATAATACCCCCAAAGATGAAGCTTTCCTCAAGAGAGCATATGATCTTGTCAATTATTCTGTAATCCCATTCCCACCTTGCTTTCTTCCACCATGTAATCTTCCTTAAATTCCCTCCTTAATTTTAAATGCATAAAAGTAACTGAAAAATATCCTCTGAAGCATTAGAATCTTGCTTCCTGGTAATTGTCATCAGTTTTGGCTCAAACTCTTATAAAAATTTTCTATAGGTTGGACATTTCTTTACATTGACATTTACTTGGTGTAGTCATCAGGGTTCCAAAGCAGCCCACCCAGGACCACCCTGTGGACCTGGCCCAGGTGCTAGGTACAAGCAAGGGTCCATTGTGGCCTACCAGCTCCCTGTTTCACATCAGGTAATCTTGGGTAAGCCTCCTCATAAATCCTGGGTCTCTGCTTTAAGTAGTAGGTCCATGACTTTATTTGAGCTGTTCTTAGAAAAATCCTCGCGATGGATAAGGTTTGAGACAACCCAGACAATGTAGAAAAAAATGGGTTGCTGCTTTTAATTTTAGGTTTTTTAATATTTTTTAGTTTAAATCCCCAATCCTCACCCAAGGATATTTTCCCATTGACTTTTAGAGAGAAAGCAGGGAAGGGGAGAGAGAGAGAGAGAGAGAGAGAGAGAGAGAGAGAGATTCATGTGAGAGACACACATAGATCGGTTGCCTTCCATATTTGCCCTGACTGGGCTGGGGATCGAACCTGCAACTCAAGTACGTGCCCTTGACCGGAAATTGAACTTTTGGTGCTTGTGCCAATGCTGTAATCACTGAGCCACACCGGCCAGGGCTAATTTTGGCTTTTTAATTGGATTGCTTACTGAGATTATGAACAAAACTTTACTGGTTAAATGAGAGACTGAACTCTCTTTAGCTTTAAAAAAGAAAGGACACTTGCTTCCCCAATCCAAATAGCCAATGGGATGAAATAGTTGTTGCAGATTCCTAAAACTGGATTGGCAATGATAGGCCCCACTCGCATCCCATGCGGTACTGCAGCTGATCTTGGAAAAGCTGGCAGGAGCTCCAGGAAGAAGGGCAGGGTGCCTTAGAATGGGTTCACCCCAAAAGAAAGGGGCCCATCCCTTGGAAAATGTGGTTTCAACGGCATCTGGTAGAGCTCTCACTGGCCCTTGCTTGGGTATTCTTAGGTTACTAAGAGTCTTTGTGGAGTTGATTAAAAAAACATCCTCTAGAGAGTTAAACAATCCTGTAGGGATATTCATAACATTCAGCTCATCGGGAGACATGCATGTAATGACTGGTTTTTAGATTCTACAGATCTCAAAGGAAAAACCAAAATTAACATGGGAAACCATGCCTCTAAGGCCAACAAGCCCCAGGATAGTCAGCCTCCCATTAATATTAAACTGGTTGAGATGAGGTTTCTTTGATACTTCTAAATTAACTTTTTGTGTGCACAATGAGAAAAAGCTGACTATATTTTAATTGGTCTCTTGAAGCTTCAAAAAGAGGATTTAGATAAATAGATCAACCTATATGATGCCATTTAGAAGTCAACCCAATTCTTTGAGGTTAGCCATTCTTTAAAATGGCTATCCTTATTTTTAAATGGGGAAGGCCATTTGGAACTTGGCTTGTCAAAGACACATATAAATTGTAAATGCCTCTAAAACAAAATTTGGATACAACAGTTCTTTATGTCTATATATATATATATATATATATATATATATATATATGGTGAGATAATTTTCTACCCTTGGATGGTATTGTTAAAATTAATTTAAAGGTAAGCACTTGTAGGAACTGGGTATTCTAAAATTCTCAGAAATATAGAAACTAACTGAAATTCTTTTAAAATTAATGCTTAGTAAATAAAAGTTAAAGTTTGTTAATTTAAGAACAGACATGTCTTTCACGTTATTGATATTAAGTATATATTTATATTTTACCAGTGGTTTAAAAAAAGTCAATGTTAATAGCTGACTTTGATGTCTATGAATGGCTTCTAGATGTTATAAAATGTTTTTATACATTTAGCAAGCTAAAGAGTGCTAATTGTTTACTTCTTAGTTTTTATTAGAAATTGAGGTTTTAAGGGTATATATATATACACACACATACACACCAAGAGTTCTGTCTTCCAGAAGGGCCCCTGGAGCACCTCAAAATATTTTTTTATGTTAAATTAAAAGGGAAGCATTGTAAAATAAGTGATTAAAAAAAACAAAACTTCTAGAGTATATTTTATAGGTAAACAATGGTTGTAAAATTAACAATTAATGGATCTATGGGAAAGTCAAGATGGCTGCTTGATGCTTCCCAGCTTCTTGGCAATACCATTTTTTGTTTTTTGCACTCCTTTATGTATTATAGTATGTTGAAGTCAGACTTAAATTAGATGAAAAAACTTATGAGCTGTCATTATTGAAAGGAGACATCTTATACTATTGCCAAGTTTTTATAAAGTCACTTCAAGAGAATGCCACATAGCTAATTATTTCCTTTAACATCAAATAAAAGACACTCTCCAACCTCACTGGAAGGGGTTTTATGAGGCACCTAAAGCGCGTGGATATCTCCCCTTGTCACTTGACACTTGCTTCTGCCTACAATGGACATCAAAGATTTATCTAGGATATGATGCTGCTGACATCAGAGGTGACAGCTATCCCAAGACATGGACAAGGCCTGTATACCTACAAATTTATGTTTATCTCAGAAACCAATTGTTTGATTGTCTTTACCTGTCCACTAATGTACTCATCATAATAATAATTATACTTGTTCTTTGGGTTTATCTACATAGTCCAACTGTTTATAATTATAATCATGTATAAGAGAACTGTTAATATTTTTTTATGGCTTGTGTAAATATTGTACTACATACAAAAAAAAAATGAGACAGATGGCTAAACTTAGATTATGATAGTTCATAGGATAGAAATGATCCAGTCTTTTTTTGCAATAAAGATTATAAGACCTGACTACGTTCATTTATCTGCCCTTCCCTTTTTTGGGAAAATTCAGCCTTAACTTACATCCTATGGTTATGCTATTACTCCATCCTCAATTGTTCACCCTTTCAACAAGACAACATTGATTATGAGATTCCTAGGTGTGAGACCACACTATATGACCAAAAAGTTGGTCACCAATGCCTCCTTTGGATTGATTTATAATCCAAAAGGGGAACTGTGGACAAAAAAGGGGTGTAATAAATGATAAATTCTGGACTGGGCAGGTCATTGTGGGTAGTCATGCCACAGGCCTATAACTTTTTTTTTTTAATTTATCTTTATTGTTGAAAGTATTACAGATATCCCCCCTTTTATTCCCCATTGATCCCCTCCACCCCGCATCTGCACCCCCCTCAGGCCTTCACCACACTATGGTCTGTGTCCATGGGTGACGCATATATGCATATAAGTCCTTTGATTAATCTCTCCCCACCCACTCCCCACCCCCACCTTCCCAC
Organism: Miniopterus schreibersii; assembly: GCF_964146895.1. NCBI lineage: Eukaryota > Metazoa > Chordata > Mammalia > Chiroptera > Miniopteridae > Miniopterus > Miniopterus schreibersii. Next base: position 38,688,355 of record NC_138104.1, on the reverse strand, counting down.
TGAGAGTCATCAGCCTGTTCCATGCTTCTATGTCTCTGGGTCTATTTTGTTCCTCAGTCCATTTTGTTCATTAGGTTCTACATATGAGTGAGATCAGTAATAAAAAAAACTCCCAGCAAACAAAAGCCCTGGTCCAGATGGTTTCACAGGGGAGCTTTCTAATTCTTTAAGTTGTAAGGTTATATAGTTTACTAAAAATTGTTCTTGCTTTTTGAGGTAAGGCCTATAACTTCTTTAGTAAAACGTTTTGAAGCAAATCCTGTCCACTGTTCTTGTTCATCTAGGTTAGCACACCATTGAAATTCCAGAAGTAATACCCCTCAGAGGTGTATCCACCCTCAAGAAAGCACGTAATGGTGTGAACTATCCTATGTAGATAAAACTATCCAATCCTTGTCTTGCTTTCTGTCACTTTCATGTAATCTTCCTTAAGTTCCCTCCTTATTCCAAGTGCAAAAAAGAAACTGCAAACTGACATTCTTTGAAGTGTTTGAGAGCTTTTTTTCTGACAATTGTCATCAGTTTTGGTTCAAATAAACTCAAAAATTCTCTACAGTTTTGGATATATTTATGTCTACAGCATTGACAGAGAATATTATATAAATTGTGTAACACAGTAGCCATGTAAATAAACCTTTTGTTGTCTCACATTTATTATGGGAAAATAAGCCTAACTTTGTATCCTAGCCCATGATCTGGTCTCTTCAACTTCATCTTGAATCATGTTTTTCCTCACACCGCTTGTTTCAGCAATACTGATCTCTCTTTTTACCTTAAATATACTGAGCTAATTTTCCACTTTATTATTATTATTTTTTTCTCAGAAATGGTCTCCCTGCTCATCACACTGTTGGATCCTTTTGTCATTCAGTCTTCAGGTAAATGTCACCTCTTCAGACGGCACTACCCAACTTTTAGTATTTCAGTCACTCTTTACTATATCACTTATTATTTTTACTTTACACATTACTATCTGGTTTATTTTCTTGTTTATATGTTTACTATGTGCTCACCCACACACAATGTCAGCTACTGAAAGCCAATCACCAGCATTAATAATAGTGCCAGGCACATTGCAGAAACACAATATATATTTATTCAATGAAGTCCATTTCCCATTTAGAGTGTGACTTGATTAATAGGATTTAAATTTTATTAAATTCCCTTTCTTTTCTCTTTAAACCTAATTGCTTAGTGGCATCTTCCTCATGTTTTGTTTGTTTTTACTCTTCTTTTGTGTTTTTCCTTCACTTTTTTGTTTCTATATCCTGTTGTCTCTTTTATTGTTTTATCTCATCCTTTCTTTTCTCTTGCTCTCTACCTTTGACTGGAAAGAATATATGGCTGTATTATATTTTTAATATTTGTTGGTCATTTTGAAAAATGTTTAGTATAAGTGTTGCTGGTGGAAATGGGTTCCTTTCTGAGGGCCCACGAATGGGAGGATGAGGTTTAGTGGTAAGATTTATTGGGGTTGAAATAAATGGCTGCATCCAGGTTCCCAAAGTCTCATCTCCATCTGTCTTGCTGTGAAAAAGGTCCAACCTTGTCTTCACCAGGCCCAGAACAAAGACCAGTTTCCAGAAATTCTGTGACATGCCCAAGCTCAGTGTAGCTTAGCCTCTGTCCTTGTCAGGCTAGCATAGCCTTTGTCCCCGGATGTGCTCTGGCTGGCTGGGTAGCTGTACCCAGGCTCCTGATTAGAGCCTGCACTTGGAGTCCACATGGCTGCTGGGGCTCCGTGGCTGCTATGGAAAGAGAATGTGCAAAAGAATGGGGCAAGCACGTGTGGGGAGGGGAGGAGGGGGGAGGGGAGAGGAGGAGGGGGAGGGGGAGGGAGGGGAGGGGGAGGGGGGAGGAGAGGAGAGAGCGCTTTATTAAGCTTGGATCATATTATCTTGGCCTTGGCAAGAACCAGGTGCCCTTTCAAACTAACCAATCAAATTGTCAATTTTTCCTGAGCTGGTGTTGGGTCCTCCCCCTAACCAATCCATTTCCTAGATCTTCCAGGGTTCTGTGTCCCTTATCCAATCCGATCCCTTTTCCTAGACTAGGCTCTGCCCCTTTATGGATCTCCATCTTAGTTCTTACTGTTCCTGCCTCAAAGCGGAAGCAACGCGCCCTGGGTCATCTTCACTTCTACTGGGACTCCGCACAGCAGAGGATTTCCCTCTTTATTGTTTTTGCCTTCTTTCTGGGATAATGTCCAATAACATATCCTTCCTGTCTACTCTGAGGATTAGGTCCCAAGGGTGGCGGACGGAGTGATCCCATGGTGAGCCTTTGAATTCTGCAGTTTTCTAGGGAAGCAGACTTATTATCTGATTCAGCTCCCTAGATTAGGCTTCTTTTTTCTTTTTTTTTTTTAAGTAAAGGATTTTTAAAGAATTATTTTTTTTAAATTTATCTTTATGTTGGAGGTATTACAGATGTCCTCTTTTTCCTCATTAACCTCTTCTACCCTACCTCAGGCCTTCACCACACTATTGTTTGTGTCCATGGGATTATGCATATATGTATATAAGTTAGGCTTCTTAATGTCTGATTCCCTTTGCTCTCTTCTATTAAAGTGACTAGCTACTCACACTAACATAAGGAGCTAGTGTTAAGGGTGATGTAACTTTGTTAAATTAACATTTGTTAAGTAGAGCCCTGAAGTGTCTGATGGTGCAACATTGTTCAACAAACGACCAGGAGGGAATTGAGATAGAGAAGTTTGTTATTCGCAGATCCTTGAAGAAGTACTTATCACTGCCCCAAAAAGCTACATGGGGAGATCAAGTCCTGGTGCAGCCAGAGGGAGTGACAAAACCTGGGGCAGATGCCTTTATTAGGGTCTGTAGGTGGAGTCCTCTTAGGTTCTTGGACTAAGGACAGATTAGTCAACTCAAACCAAAAACTGGGGTTTTGGTAACCTCTGCAGGAGTCTTATCTAAGGAACACCAATTGAAAAGGCCCTGAGAGGTGGGGGAGACCGTTGCTCACAAGAGCTGCTAGAAAAGTCTACAGAAATTTACATTTACTTTTGACTTTGAGGGCTGTTTTCAAGGGCATGTACTTGCAAGGAGGGGCTCTTGACAGTTCAAGGACCCTGCAGGCCAACTGGCCAAACAAAATGAACAGACAGCAATATTAAGGTGCAGTTCAGCTAAATTCTTGATAGAAAGCCTCCTAAGCTCAAAGTACTGCTCTTTAGATTGTGGGAGATGTATTTATTAATAAAGCACAAGCCCTATCCTTAAAAGTTTACATCTAATTAAAGAGGCAAATCATAAGTGAGATTTAAAATGGAAATAGTGGAAATCTGCTGAATATGAGTTGAATATGGGAATAATTTACTGAACAAGAAATGTTAAAAGCCTTCTTTTTAAAATATTTTACATTAATGGCTTGGTTGATATCTGAGAATGAGAAAGCAAGCTGGATAAAAGTAGAATTTTCACTGGATCAAATGGCAGTTACACTTTTAATTTTTTGAGGAACCTCCATACTGTTTTCCACAGTGGCTGCACCAGTCTGCATTCCCACCAACAGTGTACCAGGGTTTCCCTTTCTCCACACCCTCGGTAGCACTTGTAGTTTGTTGATTTGTTGATGGCAGCCATTCTGGCAGCTGTGAGGTGATACCTCATTGTGGTTTTAATTTGCATCTCTCTGATGATTAGTGACACTAACCATTTTTTCATATGCCTCTTGGCAATTTGTAAGTCCTCTTTGGAGAAGTGTCTGTTCAGGTTTTCTGCCCATTTATTAATTGGATTGTTTGTCTTCCTTTTGTTCAGTTGTATGAATACATTATATATTTTGGAAATTAACCCCTTATCAAATGTATCATTGGCAAATATGTTCTCCCATACTGTGGGGTCCCTTTTCATTTTTATTTTGATGCTGGTATCCTTTGCTGTGCAGAAGCTTTTCAGTTTGATTTGTCCCATTTGTTTATTTTTTCCTTTGTTCCTCTTGCCCTAGGCGATGTATCTGTGAAAATTCTGCTGCGGGAGATGTCTGATATTTTGTTTCCTATGTTTTCTTCTAAGATTTTTATGGTTTCACAACTCACATTTAAGTCTTTTATCCATTTTGAGTTTATTTTTGTTTATGGTATAAATTGGTGGTCTAGTCTCACTGTTTTACACGTACCTGACTAATTTTTCCAACACCATTTATTGAAGGAACTGCCTTTACTCCACCGTATCCTTTTGCATCCATTGTTAAATATTAATTGAGCATAGTGGCTTGGGTCAATTTTGGGGTTCTCTGTTCTGTTCCGTTGATCTATATGCCTGTTCTTGTGCCAGTACCAGACTGTTTTGATTACAGTGGCTTTGTAGTATAACTTGATATCTAGTATTGTGATCCCTCCAACTTTGTTCTTCTTTCTCAAGATTGCTGCAGCTATTTGGGGTCTTTTTTAGTTCCATATAAATTTTTGAAGTGTTTGTTCTAGATCTGTGAAATATGCCATTGGTATTTGAAGTGATCCCACTTCTAAGTATATATCCTAAGAAGCTGGAAACACCAATTAGAAAGAATATGTGCACCCCTTTGTTCATAACAGCGTTATTTACAATAGCTAAGATCTGGAAACAGCCCAAGTGCCCATCAGTAATTGAATGGATAAAAAAAAACAACAACCAAAAAACCCCACCTGAGGTACATTTACACCATGGAATACTATGCAGCTGTAAAAAAGAAGGATCTCTTACCATTTGGGACAACATAGAGGGACCTGGAGAGTATTATGCTAAGTGAAATAAGCCAGTTAGAGAAAGCCATGTATCACATGATCTCACTTATATGTGGAATTTAATGAACAAAATTAACTGATGAACAAAATAGACCCAGAGACACTGAGGCATACAACAGACTGATATATATCAGAGGGAAGGGGTGGGTGGAGGGCAGGAAGAGTTTAACCAAAGAACTTATATGCATATATAAGTTCTTATATACATAGCCCAGGGACACAGTGTGGTGAAAGTCTGGGGACGAGGTGAGAGCTGGGTTGAGGGGGCCAATGGGGGGGAAAAGGGAGACATCTATAATACTTTCAAAAATAAAGATATTTATTTTAAAAAATAATGTAAACAAGAAAAAGTAGACTTTTCAAATACCCTAATTAAAAAAAGTTGAGAACATAAAACACTTTGCACATGTATATATTAAGACACTTTATGTGCCCTTATACTGGATTTAAGCTTCAATATATGGAAGATAAGGAAAGGAAAAAGGGAGAAAGAAAAAATTTATTTTTTTATCCCTGAGCTAATATACTAGTTAATGTTATGAAACTTAAGAGATCTGTGGTATTTTGTACATTTGTCTACATTCCTTGCTACCCAGAAATGATGCCATCTACATATGAATCCACAAAGTCAAGTCATGCTACACTGAGACTAGTCTCTTTCCACTTCAGAAAGCTCATTAATTTAGTATTCATGAGTAGCAGATGGTAAGGTAAGTTAGTTGATTAATAACGGGATTTAGGTCTGTAACCAAGCCTGCAAGCAATTCACCTATATTACTGCTTTCCCTCTCCCTCGCCCTCCATGAAGCTCCACCTAATATAAAATAATATTTTTAAGAGGTTTGGACTAAATACAGCACTACATTAAGATCTAAGGACAAGAAATGGAAATTTACCAGTGAAAATAATCCTTTACTGGGATCATGAGTAAAATGTATAGTTGGTTGTACGGCTTGAATAATCAATGTATTACATTAAGGCTTTTCCCTTCTTATCACCTTACAAACCCATATTTTGAGAGAAAGTAAGAAAAGTGATTATTTGAGGTTAATTCACTGGTTGGCTTTATTACATGGGTTGATATAGGGTAACCCAGTAAATTAATGATGTGTTTCTCAAAATAGAAGTTTTTTATTAATTTTATAATTACTAGAGACTGTATTTCTTTGAAGATACTTACCTGCAAATTACACATAAGCTATTTTAGTAGCTTAATCATTATTTATCTTTGTGGTTTTGGATTTTCTTCTTTACTTATCACAAAACACAGCTGTGGCTGGTACGAAGCTGATTTTTCTTGGAACAAAGGAAAAATCTGCCTCTATCTTAATAGGTATTTGATGTTAGATAAAATTTTCTCATTACATAATTTAAAATCATTTTACAGATCTAGTTTTATCAGGAAAGGCAGATGTTACAGTCTTGTGAGTTTAGCATTGTTCTTGAAGATAAGATGTAATCTGTTTCATTCAGTGTTTGAGGTCGCCTCTACTATATTTACCCATCCAGCCTAGATTGAGAGCTAAAGGAAAAGAAAAATCTCTTTTGCATACAGAGATAGTCAAAGATTCTGTTGGTCCTTGGTTCAGCAACCTCAGTACTTGAGCTCTGGCTAAGAATTCAGAGCCAAGACTCAAACTATAAGAGAAAGTTTATTTAGAAAGTCCCAAAGGTAGAAGTGAGCAGTAGAAGAAATGGGCTCTACAAACAAGTTACAGAGGCAAAACAAGGGGCCTTTGGCCCTTGGAGCTTAGGAGAGAGAAGGGTAAAGGTAACACACCAGGGAGAAGAGAGGGGTAGGGGAAAGGAGTAGGTATGCTCTGGAGAGAATGGATCCTCTGTCCTTTGGCTTTTAAAGATGGAGATTTTAGGGGAAGTCCAAGGGGAGGATCTCAATAGAATATTCATCTTTCCAGGTGTCTCAGGGTCGTGGTCTCCAGTGCTTGGTCCGTGCCAGGTTAGGGGGTCATTAGCCAATGCAGCTGGTTCTGATGTCAGCCATGGCATTGCTTATCTTGTTTTGCTGTTTTTCGGGACCTGGAGCTGAAACACAATTGAGGATTAGATGTTATCCTTAGGGGTTAATGTTTAAGGAAGAGGTTGTGCAAAGGCCCACATGGGAGTCACGTGAGGCCACTCTTTGGCTCCTGTTCTTCCTCCAAGAGGGTCTACTAGCGTGATTAGCAACATGCCAAAGGAGAAAAGGTCTTGGGAGGATTCAAACCCCATGACCAATGATATGAAAGGTAAGGGGGTCTAAACTGCATGACCAGAAATGTGCTAGGGGAGGAAATGTTGCACTGTGGGTGAGGTCCTTGTTTTCCCAGTTTTGCCAGTTGCTAGGCAGCCAGGGCTTTCTGACCTGCTCACCTTCTGTACCTGGCCCATCTTCCCAACTGCCTACCACAGTTCCTCTGGGGAAAAAGCTGACTTAGTCTTTGGGGGATAATTTTGTCACAATAACAAAGCAACCCTGAAACCCCAAACTTATAATTTTAGTTTTATTCATTTTAAAAACAGCCATGACCCTATGTCTTCTGTCATATGATTCTAATGTAACTGGATTTTTAAAATTAAATTTTAATGCAACTGAAACAGCTAAAAGTTAACATTACCACCCCTGAAAAGGAACGGAGTTAAATGACTATTTTTCTGCAGAACAAATGATTTAACTTTGAACCTGCAAAGTAGAATAAAATTGGGTATCCTACATATTTTCTGTATCTATCTGAATATAAACATTCGGGGATTTTATTATCACTTGTAAAGAACTGTTTCTGTGCAGAGGTGGAATAATTATTCACTTAAATGGTGTAGATAAAGGAACAACATATAACTACAACTAACCAAAGAATCATTCCCTGCCCTTCACAGCATAGTCCTGACTGATGGGATTAAAAATCTTTACCAGTATAGTTACTTTTCTAAATAAGTAAATGATTAAATAAATACATGAATATAAGTGCACTGGGTCCAGAAAGCCATTATTTAAATTACATTGTTACCTAGCTTGGGATGGTTTCTTTGTCTTTCATTAGTTGGATTTTTGTTTATTTTATTTTAAATTAAAATAAGGCATTATTAAATCTATTACTAGGCCAAAAAGCCTAGTAATGAGGGGGAAACAACAGTAGAAAAAAAATTTTAATGAGGTGAATAGAAAGTATTGGCACTAAGATTTACTATCCTTAAGGTACCACTGGGGAAAGTGGCAATTCTCACTAGTAAAGATAATCCCTTGTGTTTCAAGTCTTCTTAAAGTGAAGGTGTAGCTGAGTGTGAGAATGAAGGTCACAAGAGAGAAAGGATGATATCAAATCCTAGGTAAGCCAGTCTCTGAAGATGTTGACTTGAGTAAACATTTACATGGGTGACATTTGGGAACAACTTGGAGACAAATTAAGTTTATTGTCAGGAAATTTATCAGTATGTTAAAAGAACACACTTTATTTTTTCTTTTATTTCCTTTTGCCATTTTTAACAGACTATTTTAAAAAACAGTTTGGGCCCTAGCCAGTTTGGCTCAGTGGTTAGAGTGTCAGCCCACAGATTGAAGGGTCCCTGGTTTGATTCTGGCCGAGGGCACAGACCTGGGTTGCAGGCTCGATCCCGGGCCCCAGTCAGGGTTTTGCGGGAGGCAACCAATTGACACATCGATGTTTCTCTCTCTCCTCTTTTTCTCTCCCTCCTTCCTTCCCTTCCACTCTTTCTGAAAAGCAATGGAAAAAATATCTTCTGATGAGGATTAAAAACAAACAAATAAACAAACAAACACCAGTTTGGATTTACAGAAAAATTGAGCAGATAGTACAGAGAGTTTTCATATATCATCTCACCCACCAATAATAATGAACCAATATTGATATATTATAATTAACTAAAGTCTATACTTCATTTAGATTTACTTAGTTTTTATCCAATGTCTTCTTTCTTCCCCAGGATTCCATCCAGGATACAAAATTACCTTTGGTTGTCATGTTTCCTTAGGCTCCTCTGGGGTTTGACATCATCTCAGATTTTACTTGTTGATAATTTTGACAAGAGTACAGGTAATAATAACTCTCCTTGAGCAAATTTTAGTCAAGCTCCCCTGTGCTAACTTCTCTGCCAGGCCTCAACCTTTGTTCCCATTCTTACTGTGCCTGTGTAGCCCAGTTTTAGCTAGAATCCTGCTAAGTCAGTTCATAGAGAATCTCCCATCCTTCATGTTTGATCTCCTGGCCTCTTCTCAGCAAGAATCCTGTTAGGTCAGTTTATTAAGAATTTTTCAACTCTTGATGTCTCCTCTTAGTATTTATTTTTATGTATTGACCTCTAAATTCTGCTCATTGGTTATAAATTCACGGCTGTCTTTATTGTATTCAGAGTTGAGCTCCATGTCTTTCTCCCCTGTTGCCATAGTCTTGACACTTATTGCAATAGTCCTGAATAGTTTTTCTTACTGTCATACTATGTGTCTAAATATACTTTTCTTTAACACTTGTTGGGAAAATTCTAGGATACCCAACTATTGGGATTTGTCTGATGTTTCTCTCATAATTATACTGATGTTATGGGCTTAAAGGAGGAAGATCACAGAGGTAAAGTACTATTTTCACCATTTCATATGCAAGTATATATTATCAACTTCATTTATGACTGTTGATGTTGATTTGATCATCAGGTTGAAGTTAGTATTTGTCAGATTTCTCCACTGCAAAATTACTTTTCCCCCCCTTAACATGCTGTATATTTGGAAGGAAGTCACTATGTGAAGCCCACATAAAGGAATGGGGAGTTACTTTCTACTTCCTTAAGGGTGGAGTATCCAAATAAGATACTCAAAATCTTTCTGGATGACAGATTTACTCCTTTCCCCATTTATTAATTTATTTAAACATTCATGTGTATTAGTATAAAGTCATTTATATTTATTTTATACAATTTATTATTATAATCTAATACTACATTTATTTTGTTGCTCAAATTATTCCAGATTTGGCCATTTGGAATTTTTTCAGTTGACTTCTGTTTGTTTTTTTAACACTTTCTTATTTTATGGTATTATAGGATGCTCCAGGTTTTTCTTATATATTTCCTTCTCCAATTATTAATCAGTCATTTCCCAAGACCTGGGACCTAGTATTGCTTATTACTGCTTGGGTTATCATTTTATTTAGACTCTCTGCTGACAGAGCAAATAAATATGTGTGTTTTACAAGCACATGTAAATACATAAATCTATACATATATGTCTCTAACCATCGATATCTATATTAAGTTAAACATGGGTTCTTAATGATGTCTCTAACTCATTCGTTACCATATGGGTAATTCTAGCCTGTTCTTGCTTTTCCGTAACCTCCCACTATAATAGTGAGAAATCTGACTTCCACCATCTGCTACTCATTTACTTAATTGTTCATTTTCAGTATAAATGTATAGCAGTATCAGAACTGTTAACTGCTACTCCAATGGGAAATAACAGTATTAACAAGAGTAAAGTGTTTTGGGGACATTTCTTTTGCTTTTAGCCTTACAGACTCCATTTGTTTTCTTTGTTACTTAGGTCAGTACCTCATTCTCCCTCCCAGTTCATTGAGATTGCTTTAGACATGTGAATATTGCTAGATTTTCTTGTTATAGTCTGCATTCTTTCCTGGAATTCTCTGACCTCATAAGTGATTATTTTAAATTTGCATACATTTAAGGTTTACTTTATATGTTTTATAGTTCTATGGATCTGACAAAGGAATGATGTCATGTATTCACTATGATAATGTTATTCAAATTATTCTCACTGCCCTAAAATTCCCTTGTTCTTCACCCATGCATTCTTTCACCTGTCTCTTGTCTTTAAGTTTTGCGTGATACAAAATACCACATAATTCGAATCATAAAATATATAGTATTTTCAGATTGGGTTTTCTAACCTAACACTATGCATTTAAAATTTCTTCATGTTTTTGCTGCTCTATAGTTCATCTCCCTTTCTTTTTTTATCACCAAATAGTACTTCATTATATAGCTGTACTACAATCCGTTTATTCATTCACCTATCAAAGGACAACATCTTAGTTGCTTTAAGTTTTTGGCAATTATAAATTAAGCCGCTATAAACACTTGTTTGCAGGTTCTTGTATGAACATAAGTTTTCAACTCAATTGGGTAAATACCTAAGAGCACAACTGCTGAGTCATATGGTAGGGCTATTTGTAGCTTAGTGAGAAACTGCCAAATTGTCTTCAAAACTAGTGGTCCAGTCTTTGTACTCCCACCAGCAATGATTGAAAAATTGCTTCTTTTCATCTTTCCCAGCCTTTTATATTCTCAAGTTTTAGTATTTTAGCTATTCATATAGCTAAAGTGGTGTATAGTGGTATCTTATTTTTTAAATATGCAATTATCTACTTGCATATGATTTGAACATCTTTTATTTTTTATTTTTATTATTGTTTTAAATATATCTTTATTGATTTCAGAGAGAGGAAAGGAGAGGGAGAGAGAGAGATAGAAACATCAATGATGAGAGAGTCATTGATCAGCTGCCTCCTGCACGGCCCCCAATTGGGGATCGAGCCCACAACCCGGGCCTGTGCCCTGACCGGGAATCGAACCCCGATCTCCTGGATCATAGGTCGACACTTAAACACTGAGCCACGCCAGGCTGGGCTGAACATCTTTTATAGACTTGTCATTATTTCATGATATATCTTTCCAATCATTTGATGAGTTTTTAATTGAGTTGTTTCTAATTGTTGAGTTACAAAGATTATTTTGTATATTTTGGATGCATATTTTTATTAGGTAAGAGTTTTACAAATACATATTTTTCTAATATTTGCCTCCTCTTTTCAATGTATTAACAGTATAAACTATACAACAGAATTTTTAAATTTTAATAAAATCAAATGTAATTTTTTTATTCATATATCATGCTTTTGATGTTATATATAAAAAAATTATCTCAAATTTAAGGTCACCTAGATTTTCTTCTGTGTTATATATAAGTTTTATAGTTTTGCATTTCACATTTAGGTTTATGATCAATTTTGAGTTAATTTTTGTCAAAAGCAGAATATAAGTATCTAGATATGTTTATTATTTTTTACATATGCACATCCATTTTTTTCCAGAACTATTTTCTGAAAAGATGGTCCTTTATTCATTGAATTGCCTTTGTTTTTTTAACAAAGACCAGTTGACCATATGTCTGTGGGCTTATTTTTTAGTTCCTTACTTTTCCATTAACTTATGTGTCTGTTCTTTCACAAATACTATGCTACCTTGATTATAGTAGCTTTATAGTAAGTCTTGAAATGAGATATGTCAAACCTCCATTTTTTTTCATTTTCTTTACTATTCTGTTGACTATTCTGGGTCTTTTGCTTAACCATATAAACGTTAGTGTCAGTTTCTCAATATCCACAAAATATATTGCTGGAGTTTTGTTTGGCATGATAGTGAGTGTTTAGATCAATTTGGCAACAATTGATATCTAAGCAATAGTGAGTGTTCCAAACAATGGATATAAAATATCTCTCAACTTATTTAGATTTTTATCAGAGTTTTGTAGTTTTCTACATACAAATTCTATACATATATTGTTATATATATACCTAGGTATTTAAATTTTTCAGTTCTATTATAAATGATACTGTATTTAACTTCAAATTATTCATTGCTGATGTATAGATAAAGTCAACTTTTGTGTATTAACCTTATATCCTGTGACATTGCTATAATGTCTCATATGTTCTAGGATTTTTTCTTTTCTTTTATCAGCAGTCTGACTTCACTTTTTGCAGTGATCCTGATAAGTTGCCTCTGTCCTTTCCCTTGGTTAGCCTGGCTGGGGCTTAAAAAATTTGTGTTAATCTTTTCAAATAACCAGCTTTTGGTTTCATGTTGTCCTCAATTGTTTTTCTGTTTCCTGTTTCATTGATTCACACACTAGTTTTTGTCATTTGTTCTTTTACACTAGCTTTAGTCTAAAATTTTCCTTTCTTCTCTGGTTTTATAAGATAAAATCTTAGATTATTGATATTATATCTTTATTATTTTCCATGTATGCATTAAGTGACATAAATTTCCCTCTCTTTACTACTTTTGCTTCATTCCAAAGTTTTGATGTTATACTTTTTCATTTAATTAAAAATAATTTTCATATTCTCCTTGAGAGTTTTTATTTGACCCATGCATTATTTAGATATTTATTGTTTCCTTTACAAATATTTTGTTATCTTTCAGCTATATGTTCCTTCTACTCATTTACAAATTAATTACATTGTGGTGTAAAAACATACTTTATATGGTTTCTATTTTTTTTAATTTCTAAGGTGAATTACCATTAGTGAAAATGACTGAGTAGGAAACTTCAAAAGTTCACCTCTCCAAAAAAACAGTAAGAGCAAAAACTATCAGAATAAACATTGTAAGAACTTTTCAATGTAATCAAAAGCTTAAAATGAACGGGAATAGTTAATAAAGTAAAAGAAAAAAAGACTGAGTCGTGGTAAGAGAGTTTTGTGGCATTTTAACTTACATTGGTAACATCTCCCACTATCTAGCATCATGGTGACTTGGAGGCAATAGCTTGTATTCTTGATAGAAATTTCTAGTACTGTAGTAAACTTTATTCCCAAAGAATTGTTATTTGTTTGTTTGTTTTTAATTTATCTTTAGTGTTGAAAGTATTACAGATATCTCCTTTTTTTTCCCTACTGATCCCCCCCACCCCATATCTTCCCTCTCCCTAGGCTTTCACCATATTATTGTCTGTGTCCATCGGTTATGCATATATGCATACAAGTTCTTTGAGTAATCTCTCCCCCACCCACTCCCCCACTCTGTCCTTCCCACTGAAATTCATCAGTCTGTTCCATGCTTTTATGTCTCTGGATCTAGTTTGATCCTCAGGCTATTTTGTTTATTAGATTCCACATATGAGTGAGATCATGTAAAACTGAATCAGGAAGAATCAGAAAACCTGAATAGGCTAATAACAACTGACGAAATGGAAGCAGCAATAAAAAAAACTCCCAGGAAACAAAAGCCCTGGTCTGGACAGCTTCACAGGGGAGCTTTCTAATTCTTTAAGTTGTAAGGATAGATAGTTTACTAAAGATTTTTCTTGCTTTTTAAGGTAGGCCTGCAGTGCTATGAACTTCCCTCTTAGGACTGCTTTCACTGTGTGCCATAGATTTTGGATTGTTGTATATTCATTTTCACTTGTTTCCAGGAAGTTTTTGATTTCTTTCTTGATCTTATTGGTAACCCATTCATTGTTTAATAACACATTATTTAGCCTCCATGTGTTTGAATGTTTTTGAGTGTTTTTACTGTAGTTGATTTCTAATTTCATACCATTGTGATCTGAGATGCTTGATATGATATCAAAATCTTGAACTTGTAGAGACTGGCTTTGTTTCCTAATATGTGGTCTATCTTTGACAATGACCCATGAGCACTTGAGAGGAATGTATATTCTGCAGCTTTGGGGTGAAATGTTCTGTAAATATCAATTAAATCCGTCTGATCTAATGTGCCATTTAGTCACTGTTTCTGTGTTGACTTTTTGTCTGGAAGACCTAATCAGAGAAGTCAGTGGGGTGTTTAAGTCCATGACTATGACTGTATTGCTGTTGATCTCTCCCTTAAAGTCCTTAAGGTTCTTATTGATAGGTCCTTATTTATTGCAATTTTAATTCTTCCTGTGCTTCTCTCTCTATTTCTTCTTATTATTATAGCAGTTCCTTTAATATTTTTTGCAGTGCTTCTACTTCTACTTCTAATTACAGCAGTTCCTTTAAGATTTCCTGCAATGCTGGTTTGGAGGTGATAAACTCCTTTAGCTTTTTTTTTTTGTTTGTCTGAGAAGCTCTTTATTTCACCATCTATTTTGAATGATAGCTTTGCTGAATAGAGTTGTCTTGGCTTCAGATCCTTGTTTTGCATTACCTTGAATACTTCATGCCATTCCATTCTAGCCTCTAGAGTTTCTGATGAGAAGTTAGCTGACAGCCTGAAGGGAGCACCTTTGTAGGTAACAGAACAATTTTCTTTTGCAGCCTCTAATATTCTCTCTGTCTTGAATTCTTGGCATTTTAATTATGATGTGTCTGGGCATGGGCCTCTTTGGATTTTTCTTGCTTCAGATTCTCTGTGCCTCCTGAACATGAGTGACTTTTTCTTTGACCAGGTTGGGAAAGTTTTTTCGTCATTATTTCTTCAAACAGCTTCTCTAACCCTTGCTTACTTTCGACCTTTTCTGACACTCCTATATGTTGTCCCACAGCTCCCTTAAACTGTCCTCCTGTTTTTTAATTGTTTCATCTTTTTGTATCTCTGAGTGATTTTTTCTACCCTGTCTTTTAATTCACTGATCTGATCCTCAGTTTCCTCTAATCTGCTGTTTATTCCTTCCAATGTATTCTTTATTTCTGCTATGTCTTTCTTAATTTCCTTCATAGTTTCCATATCTTTTTTCATGTTGTTGAACATCCTTACAATCAGTATTCTGAACTCTATATCAGATAGATTGCTTATCTCCATTTCATTTAGCTCTTTTTCTGGAGCATTCTCTTGTTCTTTCTTTCTTTCTTTTTTTTTTTTTTGGTTGCCTATTTTGGCTGCCTATTTGGATTTGTTTCTATATATTAGGTAGGCCTGCTAAGGCTCTCAGTCATTTTGCATGGTGTCTGGTGCAGGCCAATGTCATACGCTGTTTGTGACTAGCCTTGAGCACCCTGTTTGGAGCTATCAACAACCCATGGCTTGAGATCCCCTCTGCTGTGGCTGAGTGTATTTGGACAGGACCACAATGCACACCAAAGTCTGCTTTTCCAAGACTGGGGTCTAGAAGCTGTTCAGGCAAAGACTCAAAGCACTCTGAAGTTTGCCTCTGCCTGCAGGCTGATTAATCTGATTCTCTTAATGAGCTTCATGCTGTAGAAGGGTAAGGTGAAAGGTTTTCCAGCAGGGTGAGGCAATTGCTTCCCCCTCAGGCAATAGATGCTTAGAAGGTAAATGTCTGCGTCCATAGTGTGGGGGAATGACTCAGCACAGGAATCCAGAGGGGTAACCTCTGAGCTCTACCTCTAGAGCCCACAACTCTAGATACTCCTCACACAGTTCCAGTCCACTCTGCCCTCCCTCTGCTGGAGCCCAAGGTGAGTCGCATAGGAAACTTTGTGTGTTGGTTCTTTAAAGGGTGCCTGCATTTCCTGCCATCTCTCCCTGGCAGACAGAAACCCTACTGCTTTTAATAGCCAGATGTTATTTGGGCACCTTTCTCAGTTTTGCTACTCTTGACTGTGAAGCCCAGCTTGGGGTTTAGGCCCTGGAGTACTCAATGGGAACCCCCAACCATTTAGATATCCCTCTGGGCCTTCATCTGCTGCCTGAGGGAGCTTAGCCAGCCCTCCTGCACCCCTACACTTCCTACCAGTCTTTATGTGGTCTCCACTTTTCCTCCTTGTTTATGAGGGTGCTCTCCAACTCGTTTTCAGTTGCAGTTGATAATTCAGGATGATTTTTCTATATTTTAGTTGTAATTCCAGTTTGGTCCTCGGGAGTGTCAGTGTAGCTTCCACTCAGTCCACCACCATCTTTAAATTACTATTTGTACACTATTGAAAGTTCACTTCACACTCAATATTTATACCAATTGCATATATAAGAACTGAATCACTTAAAGTGCCTTACAAAAATTGTTATCTTCACATTTTTTCCTCTTTCTTTTAAGATATGCAGCTTTCTGCCTCTTTCTAATAAGTTTTATGTCTTTTACTTCTGGTATGACTTCTGCCCATGCTACAGCAGTGTAGTGATATTAAAAATCTCACTCTTTTTGGCTAAAATAATAATACTATGATATGATAGTGATGATAATGTAAGAAGAATGCTGAAAAATATTTCCCAGTGGAAGAAAACATGATTGCCATGATATTTCCTATTTAGCCCAATATTGAAGAAAAAAAAAATCTTCTGCTTACAAGCACTATGGAGTTTCAATGTTTTTCCTGCTGCCATTTGTGAATATGTTACCAGTCCAAAGTCCATGTGCTCAATACTTCCAAAGGCCAAATCTCAAAACATTGGAGTTTGGAGTAGGAAAGGCTTATTGATTGAGAAGTCACCAACAGAGAAGATTGGAGCGTTTAGTGCTTCCTCAAATCCATCTTAAGAAAGTAGAGTTCAGGTTTCTTTTATGTTAAAGGAAAGAAAAATGGGAAGGACTGTTTTTGTAAAACTGAAGCTGCAAGCAGAATTTTTCTAATGATTAGCATGTCTATATGCAAGACAAAGCAAGAGCAATGGGAGCAACACAGGCTTAAACAAGATGGCATCAGAGAGACAGAGCATTTTCCTCTGGTACAAGCGGAGACCAAAACTGGGCATGGATCAAGTAACAAATGGCCAAGATTGGAGATCAAGTGCCAAGTTATTGTATGCAGGGCTAAACAAGGAAGTGTAGAAGCCAAATATTTAAAAATAGAGCCCAGTGAATAACTGTAACTACCTCAAGGATTTGATTTGAAACTAAAGGAGAAATGATATTCTTTAGCATCTCCTAAACATACCTATAGAAATGTAGCCAAATGTCAGGAAATGGTTGAGACTGGGATAAATGTAGCTATTGTAGATTATTCTTTTTTTAGTCTTTTTTTGTAATATATGAATTTTTATAATACATGAATCTTAATGGTAATTGTGGCTAGTAAGCAAAAATGGCTATACTATCTCTGCATGGGCTACTTTAACCTGATTTTATTGTACCAACAATTTCATTTCTGGAATTTTTGTTATTGGTAGCTGTGTTACCAAGTAAAACTGAGGTCCAGCTGATACCATTGCAATAACCTGGTTATTAATTAACAAGGAAAAAGCAAAGGGAAAGCAAATATTATAGGCTCACCCAGTAAAGTCTGGGTGATAGGGAAGGTACTTGCTTGTTAGTCACACCTGGGACCAGGCCATTGGTTAGAGTAGGCATGGCCACTGCAAGAGTACCAAATTTGAGATACTTAAACTCCTAAACGAAGGAATTCTTGTTTGCTCTCTCATGTTCCTGCTTGACTTGGCTCACAGGACTTTTGTGCTCCTGCATCCACCCACATGGCCCACAGCCATGTGGACCCCACACAAAGGACTAATGGACTGTAACTAGTCTAATGCTGTACCAGACAACTCCACCATGGAACAGAAACTTTGGATGCTGGCTTTGCTTCTAGCTCAGCTGAATCCCAGCTGCCCTTTTTCCTGGTCTGGTTTAAGAAAAATGGGACTTTGCAAACCCAAGGATGTAATTCCATGCAAATAAAAATCACTCACCTTCCCCTGCAAGTCTCAGAAAATTCTTTTTCTTGAGTTATCGTAAAGACCCGACCCTGGGCACCCAGTGGGGAAAGGGAACCCCTACTTCTACCAGTGGACACCCCACTTCCACTGATAACACAGCCACTTGGTAGATGTCAGCCAAAAGTACACTCCAAGTTGATTTTGTTAGTAAAAATTATTATGGAAGCCAGCAAGCAAGGAACCCATTGGGGATTGTTCCCAAATCAATGCCTCCCAAGAACAAAGAACAGTTTAGTATTATAGGGCTAGTTGCTTACATTGTAGCAAGTTGAAGTATGTTCATGGTGAGCATGCTCAGTAAGCAAACATGGCTATACATGCATTTCATATACAGAAAATGGCAAGTAAGCCTCACCTGAAGCAGAGATTTTAGTTTTACAATATGGATATAATGAAAAAAGCTGAGGCTGAGGTCATTGAAGTGTTTTTTAGTCAGTTTCAACTGCACCAGTGCAGTTTTCTAGTAACTTCCTTACCTTTATTTCTGGCTCTGAAGAAAAACATCTCAGACAAGTATTGTTAGAGTTCAGTCAATCAGACAAGCTTAGCAAATGTTTAACTAATTACCTCGGCTTTCTCCTAGTTCTTAACTCTTCTGTACAAGATAAGTAGGCTACAGTTTTATTATTTTGATTTATAATGAGGAGTATATATCTGATTTTTATCCCTGTTTCTGGCATAGAGTTCTTAAAACCTTTGGGATTTCCTATGATATGAGCTATAATGATTTCTCTTGTTATGTTAATGAGGTGACTTTTGGACTGCACATAAGGATGAGGACCGGTTGCCAGAGGCACTAAATATGTGATTAGAAGGTTGGAATTTTCAGTTGTATCCCTGTGACCTCAGGGAAGAAAAAAGAGACTGGAGGTTTAATCAAACTCCATTGGCCAATGATTTTAATCAATATGCCCATAAGCCTCATAAAAATCCAAGAAAGGATGTGGTTTGGAGAGCTTCTGGGTTGGTTAGCATGTAGAAATTCAGGGAAAGTGGAGCACCCTGAGAGGGTATAGAAGTTCTCTTCACTTTCCCATACCTTGCCTTATGTATATCTTCCATCTGGCTGTAAGTGATTTATATCTTTATTTTTATAAACCAGTAATCTAGAGAGTATATGGGTATCTTGATTTCTGTGAGTCACTCTAGAAAATTAATTGAATCCAAGGAAGGAGTCATTGGAACCTCCCATCGATAACCCATCAGTCAAAACATGGGTGATAACCTTGACTTGAGACTGGCATTTGAATTGTAGGGGTTTGGGATAGGGGGCAGTCTTATGGGGCTGAGCTTTTAACTTGTGGAATCCGATGCTATCTCTGGGTAGATGTTTTCAGAATTGAGTTGAATTGTAAGACACCCAATTGGTGTCCAGAGAATAACTTGGTAATCTGGGGAGCCCCACCACTTTTGCTTATTGTAATTGGGTCCTAGAATCATTTGAATGGTGTTAGAGAAGAATGTTTTGTAGTTTAATTACAATTTTTTGGCAAAGCGTTATATTTGAATATATGTGTTTATAACTACACAGAAACTGTATTTCTTTAAAATGAACTTTTCTCCTTTCTTTCTCTTTTTGTTTTTTGTTTTGTTTTTTAATTGAATGTATTGGGGTGACACTGGTTAACAAAATTATACAGGTTTAAGGTGCACAGTTCTACAGTGCATCAACTGTACACTGTATTGTGTGTGTACCACCCCGAATCAAGTTCCTGTCATCACCATTTACCTCTCCTTTCTTTCCTTTTGATTCAAACTGGCTTCACCCAGCACCCTGACTCACTTGCCTCCTTCCTTGCCTGACCATTCCGTTAATCATCAAGCCCTCAGGACAGTGAGGATCTGATCAGCATCAAATAATCTTAGGGACAATGCCTCATGTCTACTGACCCCAGAGATAGAGTTTTTAGGCAAACTAGAGATAACGTCTAGGCCTCAGTTGTGTTTCAGCTCCAAACCCAGAAAAGCAGTGAAACCAGGTGAAGCAACACGGTGGCTGACAGCAGGACCAGATGAACTGATTAATGATCCCCTACCCTACCACTGACCAATCAGTAGAGACCGTGACCCTGACCACAACTTTAGCTCCCTTAGTCACCACAATTAATGATTTTTCTCCTATATAAATCATCCCTTGGAAACCATCAAGAAGCCAGGTCTTTGAGCATTAGCTCACCTATTTCTGAGGGTGGATCACCTCCTAAAAATAAACTTTACTTTTTTTTCTGCAAACTCCTATTTGTATCTTATTGGGCTCTGATTTTGCAGGCAAATGTACCCCTTTAGTCTGATAACAACTTAAGATCTCACAGAACCTAAAACACATCCAGGTAAATTTTTCTTTTATTAATATATGTTTTTATTTATTTCAGAGAGAAGGGGTAGGGAGAGAGAGAGAAACATCACTGATGAGACAGTCATTGATCGGCAGTCTCCTGCACACCCCCTACTGGGGATCCAGCCCACAACCGGGGCATGTGCCCTGACCAGGAATCGACCTGTGACCTCCTGATTCATGGGTCAGTGTTTAACCACTGAGCCACACCAACCTGGCCAAAGCAAATTTTAAAATTCAACCTCAAGCATAAAGTTACAAGGTTTAGAAAATAATAATATTTGATGTCCAATTAAATTTGAATTTTAGATAAAAATAATTTTAGTACAAACTTATTCCAGGCAATGCTCATCCAAAAAAATAGTATTTGCTGTTTATCTGAAATTCAAATTTCACTGGACGTCTAGTATTTTATCTGGCAAGCCTATTCTAAAATAAGAGTTTTTTTCTACATTTTCTTGCAGAACAAAGGGCTCCCAGAGGTCATAAGAATAAAACATTATTTAATAGAGCTTCTGTGTAAATAGATCTATGTACCTTTTAACATCATATTTATATTAATATTATATTTAATACTACATTAAAACTTTTAATGATCAGGTAAATTTTACGTTAGTAATATATTGTTATTTGTATAAGTGCCATGATTTGAGGGCTAATAACATCATTCTTCTCCCATCTGTTTGTCAATAATTAAAAGACAGAAGTAAAAGTCAGAAAGATAAAAATTAAAATATTACCTTTCTTTAGAATTCAACTTAGAGAAAATTTTAGTTTTGTGGGCAAGTGGGCTTATTCATATGTCATGCATATGTCAACAAGTAGACTTCTTATTATTTTACCACTGAATTATTATTTACTTAGTCACAGGCACAACTGGACAACCAAAAGCCTCTTCTGAGTGGGAGCTGCCTCTTTAAAACAGGCATTCTGAGTAATAAATGTCTTTTTTTTCTGTAGGCAGGCTGTCTCTAAAGGGGAGAGTTGTGCATTGAGGTGAAGAATGTTTACCTCCTTTTGTAGTGATGCTTACTCCATATAGAGTCAGAAGAAGAAGCATTACTCTTAGATTCTGACAGAATATTATAGATTATTATTTTGACATACAGATGCTGGTTTTTAGCCAGAGATAATAATGATCCAATTTATAGGTATACTATAAGGCATACCTATAAATGCAAGAAAAAAAGGCATGTAAGAAAAAAAAAGAAAGAAAAACTTTTTTTTTGGCAAAAAGCTACACTGAAATAATAATACTCATATATAGTAGAGCCTCCCCCAGCTCTGAGCATATTTATGCTCAGTACACCTTCATAGGCGATAACACAAATGCTGAATGCACTAATTTATTCAACTTAAGGGACAGTGACTGGTTAAATCTGGATTTAATTAAAATTACTGGAGAGAAGTTCTAAGAAAACAAATAATTGGCAAATGGCAATAAAAAGTTTGGATTAATAATCTTAGAAAATTGAGAGAGTTTCTTTTATTCCTTGTGATGCTGGAGGAATTAATGGGTCAGATTTCCCAGACACAAGTGGGAGCGAGGTGGAGGTTCTTGGGGCGTCACTAAAATAAGGGTTTTCAGAAGCTCCCACAGGAGGATAGGATATAGAAGATTTTATTTTCATAGAGTTACATTTCTTTGGTGCCAAAGTCCCCTGCTCCTTAAGCCAGTCCTGGAAAAGGTGCAGATGGGTGTTCAGCAGAGCCAGAGATAAGGCCAGTGTCCAGAGCTTTGTTCCATGTTGCAACCAGGTGTCCTTCAGCATACAAATTAAAGTCCACTGGCCCATGTATAGAGTCGAACATGGCCATGAGCCATGTGGACACATGGGAGTGTGCCCCTGCAACAGGAGTCCCCAGAGGGCCCAGCACATGAGAGAAACAGCAAGAACTTCCGTTGTTTGGAAGTTTAAATATTCAGGAATTGAGCACTTGCAGTCGCCGTGCCCTTCCTGGACAACTATCTGTTTTCAGTTGTGATTGATGGGCAAGCACCTTCCCACATCACTCAGACCTCACTGGGCATGAGTCTAAACTGCCTTTGTCTGCTCTAGTCCCTTCTCAATCAGCAGGGAACGGACTTGGAAAGTGTTAAATGCAGCCTTTTTTGCAAAGCTGTATCAATGGCATGCCTACATTATCTGGTCTCCCCTTTTACTCTTTTCTTGTTAAATAATGCCTAGGTGATTATAATGGTATTACTTGGTTCGTGGAAGATTTTTCTTTTTCTTTTTTTGTATTTTATACACATAAAAGGAAACAATTGTCAAGATTATTGATTGTGTCAATGAGAACATTTTAAAAAGGTGAAAAATTTGCTTAAAATAATAAATGTTCCAGAAATCCTAGTACATATAGAACTAGCTGAGAGAATAGTCATAAATTTTCATTAACATTGTAGGTACTTTCTTGCTCATGGTGTCATACTGGGATCATATAGCAAATTAAATAGACCTTATTAATTTAGTTTACAAATATAACTAATTATAGGGCAAATAAATTCATTAATTCACTAAGACATTACATTGAAGAAAAAGAATAGAGGGACTATTAAAATGAAGGACCAGTTTCTCTGTGTTAGAGAGAACATTGTTATTTATATACTTTAAAAATTCTCTCTCCCTTTTCTATAATGTTAGCTATCTGCTTAATGTATCTTTTCAAATTAGTAAAGTGGCATACTTATATGATGAATCAAAAGATATGTTCTTATTTCAAATATTTAAATTGGGGGGGCTAAAAATTATATTTATACTTTTCTTACCACCTTCTAAGTTCTTCTAGGCTGGGCTAATAACCAAATTAACAGAGAAAGATTAGGAGGAAAAAAATCAAAGTTTAATACATGTGCATGGGAAATTCACATACATAGGATAAATCCATAAAAATTCCAAAGACAGTGAGGCAACATTGGGTATATAAGACAGTTTTTGAAAGTGGGAAAATGGGGTATTAAAATTCCTAAGTGAGAATGGGCAACTTCAGGTAGTAGAGGAAAAGTGAAACACACATTTCAGGAATGGGACACAGGTGGTATCTAGCTAACTGGACCCTGCCTAAATTCCTCTTTTTTACTGTACTTAATTCAAATTAGGGTAAGGCTACAATCTTAAGTTCTCCTTTCTGAAGCAAGTTTCTCTGAATCTCTTGGGCAAGAAAGAGGAGGGCCAAAGATTATTTTAGTCTTTTATTAAAATCAATATCCCAAAGAGCAGATTCAGAGTGGCAAAATTTTGGTCCTTTCAATATTAATAATAATAAATAATAAGTTTATGGATAGACTTATTTACTTAAGAGGCAGACCATCTCCAATTATTCTGGAAATTTGTCTTCTCTAAAGACAAATATAATTAAAATTAAAAAACAAAACCAAAAACAAATGTTTGGCAATTTCATATATTAATTTGATGTTTATATTAATGCAAAATATGTTTTTCACAGTGGTGAAAGAACTGTAAAAAGCATACAACGGACACATGTAAAATAATTTTTTCAGCTCAATCACTGTTGAGGGAACCAGTAAGATTTATTTGTTTATTTATTTATTTATTTAAAATATGTCTTTATTGATTTCAGAGAGAGGAAGAGAGAGGGAGAGAGAGAGATAGAAACATCAATGATGAGAAAGTCATCACTGATCAGCTGCTTCCTTCAAGCAAGCACCCCACTGGGGATCGAGCCCAAAACCCTGGCATGTGCCCTGACTGGGAATGAAACTGGGATGTCCTTTATTATAGGTCGATGCTCAACTGCTGAGCCATGCCAGTCAGGCTCAGTAAGATTTAAAAGGCAAGTTCAAAGGAGAAACTGAAGCATAGGCATATATATGTATGCAGTTGGGAATGCTTAAATCGGGTGCTACTGAATACTAAAGTGATTAATGGCCTATAGGAAAATAAAATGTGATGTTTGGAGGTTGTTTTCCACAGGGCAAAAATCAATTTATCACTACCAACTAAAGTGAATTTGCATTATACGTTTTCTACAACTAAAACTCTACTTTCTTTAAATCATATCTTGAAGGCTCACTTAAAATCCCCAGAAATGCACTGAAAGAATATATCATTTACCCATTTCCAAATCTTTGAAAATATTCCTGAAATTACAAAGAGATAAAATATAGGACAAAACTGTTTTTTTAATAAATGATCATATAGTTTTATTAATTATAATTTCTGGGAAATATAGTTATTTAATAAGACTAGTGATAAGACTCTCTGTCACTCTTTTCCTGTGAAATAAAATATGCACATCTACTATTCTGTTAGGAGATGAAAATTCCTTTCTTTCTGACACTATGAAATAACAATAAATGAGATAATAATTTGATAAAGATTAATAGACAGAAAAATACTTTTTTGTGGATAATAAAGATTATAATTTTGTTCTTGGATATACCCGTGGCTATCATTTTTTTTATTGAAAAATTAAATAATGAGAGATTAAAGAAGGCAGTGGACTGAGTGGAAGTTACACTAAAACTCTCACTGGACTGAATTGGAATTATAACTAAAATATAGCAAAACCATCCTGAATAATCAATTGCAACTAAAGATGAGTGGGAGAGCACCCTCATAACGAAGAAGTAAAAGTGGAGGCCGCATAGAGACTGGTAGGAAGTGCAGACACACGAGAGGGCTGGCTGGGCTACAACAGGCAGGAGCTGAAGGTCTAGAGGGATATCTCAGCTCTGGGAGGTTCCCACTGAGAACTCTGGGGCCTAAACCCTAGGCTTTGCTTCCCAGCCAAGAGCACCTGAGAAAGTTGCCCATATAACTTCTGGCTGTGAATAGCAGCGGAGTTTCTGTCTGCCAGGGAAAGAGGGCTGGAAATGCAGGCCCCCTCGTAAGAGCCAATACACAAAGTTTTCTATGCAACCACTCACCTTGGGTTCCAGGAGAGGGAGGGCAGAGTGAACTGGAGCTGTGTGAGGAGAATCTAGGGTTGTGGGATCTGGAGATTGAGATCAGAAGACACCCATCTGGATTCCTGTGCCGAGTAATTCCCACATACTGCAGAGGACATCTTTCTCAGGCAGACAATTTTCTGCTTTTGCCTGGGGGGGAAGCAATTGCCCCATCTTGATAGGAAACTGGGGCTTTGGAAAAGCAGACTTTGGTGTGCATCTTGGTCCTGTCCAACTGCACTCAGCACTACCAGAGGACACCTCAAGCCAAGGATTGTTGATAGCCCCAAACAAGGTATTCAGGGTCAATAACAAACTGCATCTGACATTGGCCTGTACCAGAGACCCTTCAAAAAGATGGAGAGCCCTAGCAGATCTACCTAATACATAGAAACAAACCCACACAGGCAGCCAAAATGTGAAAACAAAAAACAAATTTCAAATGAAAGAAAAAGAGAAGTCTCCAGATAAAATTACAAGTATAGAGTTCAGAATACTGATTGTAAGGGTGCTCAACAGCACAAAAAAAAAGATATGGAAACTATGAAGGAAATTAAGAAAGACATAGCAGAAATAAAGAATACATTGGAAGGAATAAACAACAAATTGGAGGAAGCTGAAGATCAGATCAGTAAATTAAAAGACAAGGTAGAAAAAATCACTCAGTTGGAGATCCAAAAGGACAAAACAATTAAAAAACAGGAGGACAGTTTAAGGGAGCTCTGGGCAACATGAAACATAACAATATCTGCATCATAGGAGTGCCAGAGGAGGTCGAAAGTAAGCAAGATTTGAAGAACCTGCTTGAAGAAATAATGGCAGAAAATTCCCTAACCTGGTGAAGGAAAGAGTCACACAAGTTCAGGAGGCACAGAGAGTCCCAAGCAAGAAGAATTTAAAGAGGCCCATGCCCAGACACATCATAATTAAAGTGCCAAGAATTCAAGGCAGAGAATTTTAAAAGCAGCTAGAGAAAAGCAATCTATTACCTACAAAGGAACTCCCTTCAGGCTGTCAGCTGACTTCTCATCAGAAACTCTACAGGCCAGAAGAGAATGGCATGAAGTATTCAAGGTCATGCAAAACAAGGATTTGAAACCAAGACTACTCTGTCCAACAAGACTATCATTCAAGAGATTGTGAAATAAAGATCTTCCCAGACAGTTAAAGGCTAAAGGAGTTTATCACCACCAAACCAGGACTGCAGGAAATGTTAAAGGAACTGCTGTAATTAGAAGTAGAAATAGAAAGAGAAACATAGGCATAAAGAATTAAAATTGCAATAGATAAGTATCTATCAATAATAACCTTAAATGTAAATGGATTAAATGCCCCAATAAAAAGACATAGGGTGGCTGAATGGGTAAGAAGACATTCCCACCTCAAAACAAAAGACTCAGACAAGGTGAGAGTGAAGGGATGAGAAAAAATTTTCCATGCAAATGGAAATGAAAAAAAAGTTGGGGTAGCAATACTCATAGCGGACAAATAGACTTCACAACGAAGACCATAAAGAGAGACAAGAAAAGTCACTACATAATACTAAAAGGATTGATCCAACAAGAGGATATAACCCTGATAAAAATATATGCACCCAATATAGGAGCACCTAAATTTATAAAAAATCTTCTAGAGGACTTTAGGGAGAGATTGACAACAAGACAGTCATACTAGGGGACTTAACACCCTACTGATTTCACTAGATAGGTCTTCCAGACAAAAAATCAACAAGGAAAGAGTGACCCTAAATGACACGCTAGATCAGATCAATTTAATTGATATTTACATAACATTTCACCCCAAAGCTGCAGAATATACATTCTTCTTAAGTGCACATCAGTAGATGAGTAGATAAAAAATTTGTGGTACATTTACACCATGGAATACTGTGCAGCTGTATAAAAGAAGGATCTCTTATCCTTTGGGACAGCATGCAGGGAACTGGAAAGCATTATGCTTAGTGAAATAAGCCAGTCAGAGAAAGACAAGTACCACATGATCTCACTTATATGTGGAATGTAATAAGCAAAATAAACTGATGATCAAAATATATCCAGAGACATAGAAACATGGAACAGACTGAGGGATCTTAGAGGGACAGCGGGGAGGGGGAGTGGGTGGGGAGAGATTAATCAGAGAACTTATATTTCTATAAGCGTAAACCATGGACACAGACATTGGTATTGGGAAGGCCTGGGAGTGGGGTGGATGCAGGGTGGAGGGGATCAATGGGGGGAAAAAGGCGACATGTGTAATACTTTCAACAATAAAAATAAATTTAAAAAAATTAAATAGCATTTGTTATTAATTGAATTATATTCCAAAATTTATATGTAGCCTAGGCCTAGTACCTCAGAATGTGACTTCATTTGAAAGCATGATTAATCCAGATGCAATTACTTATGATGAAATTATACTAGAGTGGGTAATACCCTCTTCCAGTGTTACTGGTGTCCTTATAACAAGGGGAAATTTGGCCACAGATTACACGCAGGGAGAAAACCATGTAAAGATGAAAACATAGATATGGGTGATGCTTCTTCAAGCCAAGGAATGCCAGTGGTTGCCACCAAACCCTCATACTGAGGTTAAAAGTATAGAACAGATCCCCTCTGACAGCCATCAGAAGGAACCCACCCTGCCAAACGCTTTGATCTTGGACTTTGATCCTCCAGAACTGTGAGACAAAACCATACTACTTTTTAAATTAGTGTATCTTTTTTATTGTGGTAAAATATACATAATGCAATATTTACCATTTTAATAATTTTTAAGTGTACAGTTCTATGGTTTTAGATATAGTCACATTGTTGTACAACATCACCACCATTCATCTCCAAAACCTTTTCATCTTCCCCAATTGAAATTCTGTACCTATTAAACACTAACATCTCATTCCCTTTTTCCCCCAGCCCCTAGTTACCACTATTCTACTTTCTGTCTCTGAATTTGGCTTCTCTAGAAATCTCATATAAGAGGAGTAACATATTATTTTTCCTCTTGTGACTGGCTTATTACATTAGCATAAAATGATGAAGTTTCATTCATGTTATTGAACATGTCAAAATATTATTTCCATTTTTGGCTGAATAGTATTCATTATATGTATGCACCACATATTATTTATCCATTACTCTGTTAATGGGCACTTGGGTTGCTTCCATATTTGGCTATTGTGAATAATGCTTCTATAAATGTAAGTGTACAAATATCTGTTCAAATAATTGCTCTCAGTGCTTTTGGTATAGCCAAAAGTAGTATGTCTGGATCATGTGGTAATTCTGTGTTTAATTTCTTGAGGAATAACCATACAATTTTCCACAGCAGGTGCACCATTTTACATTCCCACCAGTGATACCCACGGTTTCCAATTTTTTTTACATTCTTGCCAACAGCTACTTTATTTTTCTTTTAGGGGCCATTTGAAATGAGTGTGATGTGGTATTTCAGTGTAGTTCTGATCTGCAGTACTTTAGTGTCTATAGTGACGTAGAACATCCTCTCATGTGATTTTTGGCCATTTGTATTTTTTTCTAGAGAAATATTTCTAGAGAAATATCTAAGCAAGTATTTTGCTGATTTTTTTTTTTTTTTTTTTGCTTAAAACTCTTCAATGGTTCTTTATTGTTTCTAGAGTAAGGTACCCATTTTCTGATACTTTGTTACAACAGCCCTAGCAAGCTAATATAGTTCTTAGAATTTAATTTTAAAGGCTGATTACAAATGGGATAGAAAGTTAAAAATCAATGACATAAGTGTGGTATAGAACAGTTGTAAAAAAGTTGTAACACAAGGTAAGTTTGATGAGTGAATTCTGGTTAGATGAAGGAAATGATAGGTGGATACTAAGCAAGAGGAGCTATATAAGCCTTGTGGAAAAATAAATGGATATAACAATAGTAAAATATTAGGAGACGCGTAGGACTCACCAGAGTAAAAGGAAGTCATCGGGGAGTAGTTAAAAATAAGTGTACCTAAGTATGATGAGTACATTTATAAAGAGCCTGAAAAGTCAAGCAGAGTTAATTTAACTTAAAATAGTAAGAAAAATGTTCTGAAATAGAGACATAAACTAATTAAAAGTCTAAAAGAGGCCATTAAAATTTAGAGGAAAATGAAACAAACTATAACTTCCCAAAAAAGTGAAATTTAAAAGGCCTTCAGGAACAGGGGGTTATTCCTTTATTACTGAGAAAACGATTCTATTTTTATTAAATTCTTGCAAAGAAAAAAGGATGTTCTTCAGTTTTCGTATTAGTCAGATTTCTCCAGAGAAACAGAAACAGTAAGATGTGTTTGTATACATACATACATAGAACAAAATTGAGAGATTGATTGGTTGATTGAATTTCGAGATTGGCTCACACAGTTGCGGAGGTTGGCAAGTCCAAAATCTGCAGGGTAGGTCAACATGCTGGAGACCTAAAAAAGGGCTGATATGGCAGCTTGAATCCAAAGGCAATCTGGATGCAGAATTCTCTCTTTCTCATACACTGCAGACTTTTTCTCTTAAGACATTCAACTGACTGGAAGAGGCCTATACACATTAAGAAAGATAAACCACTTTATTCTGTCTACTAATTGAAATGTCAATTTCATTTAAAAGTGCCTTCATGGTAACATCTAGACTCATATTAAACTAAATATCTGGTTACTATGGCCAAGCCAAGATGACACATAAAATTAAGCATCACAATATTTAAGCAATAATAAGCTCTATATCATCTCTAATTTTCTTGTTTTATATTTTGTTGTGAATACCTTGTGAAAATTCAGCACCTTTCAATAACCTTTTGCATAAAGACATGCTTAAGATATGTTTCCATTCATTTATCAAATATCTACAGAGTACCTAGTATATAAAAAGCAAAGCTGCACCTAGAGGGGTTGGAAAAAAAGGAGAGGATATAAATAAAATGTATGTCCTGTTCTCAAGAAGCTTACAAGGTATTAGTACTAAAACAGATTTTAACAAGCTTTTCTTAATTGTTTTGAAATATTTGAAACAAATTAAAAATTAGTTTTAAATATATTTTTATTGATTTCAGAGAAAGGAAGGGAGAGGGAGAGAGAGACAGAAACATCAATGATGAGAGAGTCATTGATCGGCTGCCTCCTGCACGCCCCCTGCTGGGGATCGAGCCCGAAACCTGGGCCTGTGCCCTGACCGGGAATCAAACCATGACCTCCTGGATTGTAGGTCGGTGCTCAACTGCTGAGTCACACTGGCCGGGCTAAACAGTTTTTTATAACAGATTCATTGAGATATAATTTCCATATCACAAAATTCACCCTTCTAAACTATACAATTTAGTGGAGCTTTTTTGGAAAATTCACGGAATTGTGCAACCATAACCACTATCTGATTTTAGAATATTTTCATTACCCGTAAAAGTAACCCTTACTTACTACCCATCACTCTCCAGATCCCTTCTCCCAAGTTCCTGGCAACGAATTATCAATCTATTTTCTGTCTCTATAAGTTTGTCTGTTCTAGATATCTCACATAAATGAAATCACACAATATTGTTTTATTGTGATTAGCTTTTTTTTTTTTTTTTTTACTTAGAATGTTTTCAAATTTTATCCATGTTGTACTATGCATTAGTAGTAACTCATTGATTTTATTGTGAAATAATATTTTATTATCTGGATATACTACATTATATCCATTCATTAGCTGATGAAAATGTGGATTGTGGGTTTTATCCCATTTTGACTATTGTATATTATGCTGCTATGAACATTCCTGTAAATTTCTTCCGTTTGTGTTAGCATATATTTTTACTTGAATGTACGTGGAATTTCTGTGTCATATGATAAATTTATGTTTAACATTTTGTGGAACTGTCAAACTATTTTCAAAGTTACTGCATAGTTTTATAATTCCACCAGCAGTGGGATTTCCAGTTTCTCCACTTCCTAGACAAGACTTGTTATTGTCTGCATTTTTTATTATAGCCATCCTTGTAGGTATATAAAGTGGTATCTCATTGTGATTTTAATTTACATATTCCTGATTGCTAATAATACTCAGCATTTCTTCATGTACTTTGTGACCATTTATTTGTACATATTCTTGAGATAAATGTTTTTTATGTACTCTAGAAAATTTTAAATTGTAGTTTGTTCTTTTGTTGTTGCTTTGTAAATGTTCTTTATATATTATAAATAAAACTTCATCAGATATATTTTGGAACATTATTTGGTTTACCTTTTCACTTTTTTATGTGGAACTTATTGAAGCAAGGCAAGTATTTAATTTTCATAGGATTTATTTATTTATTTAGTCAGTTGTTTGACCTTTTGGTGTCATATTTATGAAGCTGTGGAGACTGAAAAAAATACTAATACTTTCCTCCCACCTTCAGAGTTTTTCTAGCTGAGCTAGTAATGAAATTAACACAGACAGATCATCAGGAAACAATCAAACTTTAATACATGCACGTGACGAATTCACATAGGCATAAAAATTCCGAAGACAGTGAGGCAACACTGAATACATATGACGTTTTGAACAAAGAAGAAAAGTGGGGTAGGGGAACTGGAAGGGGGATTTGCAGGTAGTTGAGGAAGAGCAGAAAAAACATGACAGGCAAATTCTTGCTGGGCTACTCAGAAACAATGGGACACGGGGTATCCAGGCTAACAAGTCCCTGCCTGAAGCCGTCCTATTTACCACACTTAATTAAAATTTGGTTATTCAAGCTAAAGCCAACACCCTAAGATTTCCTTCCTGAACCAGGTTTTTTTGTTGTTGTGCTTTTGTTGTTGTTGTGTGTTTTTAATCTGTATCTCTTGAGCAGAAAAGGGAAAAGGGCCATAGGTTCCTTCTAAGTCTTTCATTTTTTCGTATTAAACAGCTTAAAACCAATATCCAAAAAAGCTAAATTTTTATTCTCCTTCAAAACCATTGCCTAATCAAGGTCACCAAAATTTACTTCTATGCTTCCTTCTAAGACTTTTTTTCTTTTTCTTTTAGTTTCTGCTCTTACATTTAGGTGTCTGATCCACATTGAATTAATTTTTGTGCATTGTGTGTGACAGCTCCAACTTTATTCTTTTGCATTTTGATATTTAGTTGTGCAAAGAAAGGATTTTTAATCATTTATATTTAACTAAAAGTGACTGGTAAAATTCACTGTTCATTCAACAGATATATTTCAACTACAGATAATGTTGGAGAGACTGAGGTAAGTACTTGGGTATAGAGTAGAAGACAAGGCATACTGATTTTTGTCTGAATAAAGGTTACATTATAATAAAAATTTTAGGTGCATTTGATTACAGTATTATATTTAACAAAAAATAAAATAGAGTAGCCAATATTGTTATTAATATTATAATTACTTTTAAGTGATCTGGTTATTTGGTAATACCAAATTTTGATTTATCCTTGCTAATTGAAGGTGAGAAGTAAATACAATTTAAAAATTGTAGAAAAAATATAAACCATAGAAATATGCCTCTTCTGAAATATCAAATATCATCTAAATATGCTGACTATTACAAGTACATAACAAACCCATAAAAAAGTGCACCATAAATTTGAAAGTCATTTTTTATCTTTAAAACAGCAGCGATATAACCAAATGCCTTGGGATCTTAATTAGAAAGTAAAAATATCTATTATTAAAAGGTTTTTCTTAACCTTCTCACTCTTCTAAATACAACTCATATTTTTGTAACACCTGTGTATAATCAGTTCCAATATATAAGAACAAGATAAATATTTGCATCATAAGTGTCACCTACAACAAATATCACTACATATATTGAGCACTAAACTCTCATAAAGACCTTGATTTCAATTGTAGAAATTTGTTTATATTGCATCCTACTTCTTTATTTATTTTGTAATCAAATATTTAACAAATTTTTATTCATAAATCAACAAATCTATGTATAATAAACCAAAAATCTAGACAATCAAGATGACATTAATAATGTACAGGCATTCTGAATAAGACTGTTTGCACAGATTTGAATGTTTTGTAAAGAGCATAATTATTGCATAACATACCCTGAATGTACAGTATTTATAATCTCATTTTCACTATCAATTCTCCTCAGAAAGGATCAATTCTACTTAGTTACATACATAAAGTGTTATAAATTTCAAATTCATAAAGCTTCACTGTATTTGAGGATCATTCTTTGGCTAAGGTAGAGATTGCTTTAGTCATTTGTTTCCTACTTATGTATGTATACACGGTAAATCATGTGTGTGTGTGGTTTTTGTTTTTAAAGTTTAATATAATGTACCATTAGTAATGGGCAGACAAACTTGCTGCACAAAATTATCCTTTATTTCTCTCCTCCTGATTTTATTTTTTTCACTTGAGTATGTACAAATCCTTCCTAAAAGTATCACAAAGGAAATCATCTGTAAAATGATGTCAGTGCCAAGTCTAAAAACTGAAAAAGTTCTAGTTGGTGAATACTGAGCATAAATTTTCTTCTTTGTCTCTCAAAATGGACATCCAACATCTTCCTTTCTCCTTCCAAGTATCACTATTTACTTATCTGCTTGATAGCACTCTCTCTAAGCACTGCCTCTCCGTGATTGCTGCCTAATTGAATGAGCCAGTTCTCCACTTTAAAAGACATCAGATTCAAACAAAGAGCAGAAGGTCACAAGAAATTATGGTAAGGATAAAAAATTTATTTTTCTTCTGTAGGGAGAAATTTGACATAAAAAGCAGTTTTCTTCCTAAAAATAAAGATATTATTCAAAAATAAAGCAGAATCCTAGTAAAGCTTAGTTTATTACCTTCCTATTTTTTTATTACATTAATTCATAAACTACTCCAAATAGAGAGAGAGAGAAAAAAAGAAAATATGAGTGGTAGGGATGAGAGTGCCAAATTGCTGTTTTTTTTTAAGATAGCATGTAGATAGGTACTTGGTGAAGGGCCAGAAAACTCAAGAGTTTCTCTAAGAGATAAGAACAATGCCTTATTAATATCACAGTGAGTAACAATACAAATTTGCTTATAAAACTTTTTGAAACTAATCTTCTCTTTTTTTCTTTGTATGCTATCTCTACCACCCCAGATATATTCAACTTTCAGTGATTGAATACTTTATTCCTTTAGACAGAGGCTCAGATGATAAACTGGGCATACAATAGGCATAGTTGAATACCAAACAGAATTTTTCAGGATGAGCCATGCATGAAATAAATATATATAGTGACAGATAACTCTCACCATTTCCATGAATTATTCTATTCTAATGTAGGAAAATTTCAGGTTGCTAGTTAAGGTTTCACACTTTATTAATATATTCAGCAACTTTTATAATACATTATTTTATAGAACCCACTGAACTTTGTTGACAAAATCAACAGTAGTAACAATGTTTTGCTTTCCAACACTGTCAAAACCTCTTTTTTATAGGCCCTTTTGAAAGAATCCTAGCAATTAAATAAAGTACTGTGCCTTCATTATAGAAAATTTTATACATTAATAGAAGTTTATGCTTCCTTTTTATGTGGAACAGAGTCCTTACCTTTAAGATGCATGTTTGACACTTGGTGAAAATAGCAAAGGAAAGAAATAATTATAAAGACATAAAATTCAAGGTCAGCATATTATGGAAGAGTGAGGATGCCTCCACATTTCTGGTAATTACTAGCATTCATACAAATCCATTAAACCAGTAAACATTCAGAATTCTCATACTTTATGTTGTGGACTTTGATTAAAAGCTTAAGCTATATGAAAAGCCTATTCAATTCTTAAAGTAACTATTACTGTTCCAAAAGTTAATGAGGTTATGAATCTATTTAATGCCATTGTCCTATAGCTTTGGTAAGACAAAATAGAGAACTATCTCAAAATCCCTTACTTCATCAAGATGTTATAAAAGTATCTCAGAATCAATAGAGACACAAATGGTTTCCATCAATTCCTATTGTTTTAGATTAGAACTTTTGTTTCATGTGATGTTGACTTTACTTATTTCAGTGATTATTTCAAGTCAAACAAATATTCAGATGTAAGAAATCACTATAATTTCTAACAAGCAGTAACAATAATGCTACTTATAATTCATTGTAAGAAAATAAAAGACCGGAAGTGTCAGGGCCAGGGAAACTGATAGGGGAAGGTTACTCAATAAGAATCGAATCACAGTTGATTAATAGCTATTCAGTGAACTAACTATAGATAAGAGATTTTTATTACAGACCCTGAGAAACAGTGGAGGATGTGTTATAAGAAGAAAGACAGCAGACTTGTAAAGATAAATCGGCCTAGAAGCCCAGATGGGTCCATTACTCAGAAAAGAAGATAAAGATAAGCGGCCTTGAAGACCAGACAAGCCCATCACTTAAAAAAGATACATTTTAAGAGACGATCAAGGACAGGACCTGTCTGAAGGGAGACAGTGTATTGGGGCTAATCTTTACAACATCTCGGGGCTAATATTTACAAGGACAATGATAGAAAACAGACCCTGGGAACTCATGTAGTTTTAGATTTTTCCCCATCCTCAAATCCTATTTAATGGCTGGCTTGAGACAAGATGTCAGAGTGGTTTTTCAAGGTACTATACCTGCCGCTCTCTCAGATGACCAGCATCTGAATAAAAGCACATCAAAGACTCAGCTTTGTCTCCATTTACTGACTCTGGAAGCCACAGGCAGCAACTTGCAAGACCTTTTATCCGGTTACAAAAGTTCCCCTTTACACCTTCAGTTCTTCTGGCTGGTCAAATAATTTAAACAACACACAGCAGATTAACATGAGAAAATCAAATTTTAATACATACATACATAAAATTTGCATAAGCATGAAAATTCCAAAACAGTGAGGCAAAATTGAGTATATATATATCATTTTGGGCAAAGAAGAAAGGAGAGGCTGGGTCTTCAATTTCAAAGGTGATCACTGGCAGTTTTCAGAATATCAAATTCTTGCTAGGCAACCCAGAAACAATGGCACGGTGGGGGAGGGGACGAAACCTAGCTAGCACGTCCCTGCTTGGATTCTTCCTAAGGCTACAGTAAAAACTACTGAAGGTGATTACGCTAAGGTTGCCTTCCTGAAGCAGATTTTTCTACCTGAACCTTGTTAAGAGAAAGAGAGAAAGGTAAAAATCTCATCCTGGTTTTGGTGGGTTTTAATTGATTTCAGGTTGAACTAATCTGTATGTTAAGGCACCACATTCTGGCGGGCACTCACTCCCGACACAGTTTTAAGATAGGGTATGTGGCAGAACAGCTGTAATAAAAAAAACTACAGGAGCTGTCAAGAAGAAGAAAGATCACCCCCTACCAGATTTATGGCTTAAAACCAGCAGAGACCAGCTCGATCCAACAAAGCGACTAATTTCACTTATTTGCAACCTCATTATACGCTCATTGTAATACATTAGCATGCTAAATAACTCACCCCGCCCTGCCATATTTGGAAACAGAAGGCTCATATAAGGACACAAAAAGGTCCGCAAAACACTCAGAAATCGCTGCCACTGTCCCAGGAAGATCCTGAATATTCCTCCCCCTAACTGAATACCCCTCCTCCAATTAAATGAACCTCAAAAAAGGAAGTAAATTCACCTAAAAGGTGGCTACTCTGTCTGTGGAGTAGCCCTTTCTCTGTTTCATTGTTTCACTAACAAACTCACTTTCATTTAAACTCTATGCTGGATTATGTTTGAATTTTTTTCCTGTGAGAAGCCAAGAACCCACAGTGTGTTGCTGACCCTTGAGTACCCGGAACCCTATAATGTCTACATTATCTTCAACAAAAAAAGAAAGAAAGAAGGAAATTAAAAATAGTCAGTGTCTGCATAGTGAGCTCTTTTCCTAGACGTTAGAACAATCCTTGTAAATTTTTAAATTGAAAAATCCAAATGAAAGGAAGTGATTATGTTGTTTGTTATAGTAATTAGATATCCAGAAATGTCTCAATCGATTGGAATTGGAATTCATATCCAATTCCCCCCCCCCTCCCCAGTTTCTTTCTGTGCTTTCTCCTGTTTCTTTCTATCTCAAAAATTTCTCATGCTATCCAAAACTCAGCACACTTGCACATTATATGGGACACTTTATGCTTATTCTCAACCATTTCAATATACCTTTTTTAGGCAGAACAATTGTCCCCCAAAGATGTCCACATCCTAGTCCCTGAGGCATATGAATATGTTAACTTACATGGCAAAAGGAACTTTGCAGATATGATGAGGTTAGGGATTCTGAAATGGAAGGATCCTGAATTATCCAGTGGGCACAATGTAATCACAAGTGTCCTTAAAAGAGGCAGAGAAGGAGATGTGATGATAAAGGCAGAGGAGAGAGGGAGAGCAGGAGATTCGAAAATGCTACCTTCTTGGATTTGAAGGTGGAGAAAGGGCCTGGATCCAAGGAATACAGTTTGCCTGGAAAAGCTAAAAATGCCAAAAAATAAAAATAAAAATTCTTATGAGCCTCCAGGAGGAATGCAGCCCTACTAATACCCTTAGTGACTACTTTAGCTCAGTGAAATCCATTTCCGAATTCCATTGTCAAGAGCTATAAGTAACTACATTTGTGTTACTTTAAGCCACTACATTTATAGTGATTTGTAACAGCAGCAATAAGGAACTATGCATTACTCAATAAGCAAAGTGTTTCTTTTGTACCATTCTAACATTTACATGAAAAAGACACATGTTGTAGATGCAGAGCAAATAAATTATTATATGTCTTTCTTTTTTGTTTAGCTCCCCATTGTCTTAGCTGGCATGAACTAAATCAGTTATATATCCATATATGTTGATATAATACAAATGCATTTGATAACCTATATTTTTCCAAATACACACTGTGACATTATACAGGACAATGCAATAATTATCATTTTTGCATAAATGTTACTTAAATATTGTAAAATTGACGGCTATAGTAAAATGCAAATATTGACTACAATTTAGAAAAAACCAGTTCAGTAATGAGGAATATGAATTACATTTCCTCTGTAAAAGATTAAATCGGGACTCTTTTGGGGCCACTGGTATGATATATAATAGGCTACAAAATGAATATGAAATAAAGCTCACCGTTGCCCACTCAGAAAATGCCTCTTCAATTAGGCTAAGTATATTGCCACAATTGGAAAAGTGATTTCTATGGAGGGAGTTGTTGCCATGTACTGAGCCCAACCCTCCAGCCTAGAGAGGAGGGTTTCTAGATGCCCGTATTAAGATATTTGGAATGAGTTCACTGTAGTTAAGGGCCACGGAGAGCTGGTCTCACCTGAACCTAAGAAACATGAAATGGCTATGTAATTAAAACAAACAAGGTCAAAGTATTTTACAAGTTATAGACATTTTGACCAGGAACAGACTTTAGAATTCAGTTAAAACTTAACACAGATGATGAAACAGTGACCAGAAGGGTTAAAAGATTTACTCATGATCATAATATAAAGTAATGATTGCAAACTCCGGCCAAAACTGCAGATTTCCTAAAGTACTATTTTGTGTGCTTTTATCATATGGTAGAATTATCATACATTAAGTGACTTTGTCAGACTATATAATAACATCACAGTCCAACTTCTTTCAGAGCTATTAACTTTTGATCAAATAAAAAAAAGTGAGAATTTTACAATGAAATGTGCTTGTAATTTCAAAATAAAATGTGTTTTATGTAATTCTATGTAAGAAATCTGGCAATATTTAGCCTTAAATCTATAGGATGTTTTCTTTTCATTTAAAAAACAAATTAAGGTGATTATGATAAAAATACTTAATATAAGCTAGGTAAACTTTTACAAAAACGGTGGGAGAGAAATATTGTAATAAAGAATGAACTGATTTCAATTTTTAAGTTCATTTCTGAATTTTACAGCAATCTGACACTTGAAATCTCTTTCTCTTGACAACTGTAATTTATGCAAACATTTCAATGTGACATGTGAGCATTTGTCTATAGTTAAGCATTTTTTAAGTTCTTAGGTTTGGCTTAGTAAGAAACGCCCATTCTCAAAGGGAAAAATCTCCAAAATAAATCATTGTTTAGTTTATGATAATTAAATAAATATACTATAATTTCTATGTTTCTTGAGATTATAATTTACCCATATTGTACCTAATTGGTAATATTAATAACAATAGCAACACAAATAATGATAATCACTAATTTCTACTGAGCAACTATTATCTCAGCTTCAAATTTCTTATACTAATGACATTAAATTAAATGGAATTTTACTGATTGTGCAATTACAAAGAATAATGATCTAATATTTATAAATAAAACATCAATATTTCATAAGAAATTCTTTTCTTTCAAAAATCTGGGCAAACAACTCCACCAACATTTAAAAAATTGTATTTATATAATTTAATAACATGAAAGGTTTTCATGAAATATTCTAGGTCTAACTTCTCATACTTAATAGACATAAAGCTATTTTATTATTATTAATTTCAGCAAATCTAAAGTCTGATTTTTCTTAAGCATTTCCTCTACACTAATGACTTGGTTTTATTATACTTTTCTGTTTAATCACTAACTATTCCTAATTTGAATAACATAATGTTGTCTGTCTTCAAAATTTTTCATAATTATGCGGTTTGACTTTTTATTTTCTTCTGTCACCTTATCATCTCATTTTGATCTACTTTTTTATAGAGTCAATAGATCCTTTAATTCTCCTGTCATTTAAAATATTTATTTGGACAGTTTATGTTCTAGTTCCATAGATGCATTCTCCTACACAAAATATGAGTAAACTTTCTTAGAGATATCCCCCTTTTTCTCTCTTCCTCCCTTACTGTTTTCCTCTCGTTATTCCACTCTCCTTCCCATCTATTTAAACTTTCATTTATATATCCATTTTTATTTCTCATGTTTACTAAGAAATGTGTAATGTATACAAAAGCATCTGTAGATTAACAGCTGCACCCGCCGCCTCCCGCAACCACATCGAAATCACAACTAAAATAGAGAACCACCATCACTCAGAGCCTCCTGAGATCTGGCTGCACAGAAGCCCCACAGCCAGGGAGCTGAAGGAGCATCGAGAGCAGTGGGAGGGGCGGAGACACGGGCAGATCGGGGCTGAATGGCAGAGACCTGGCCGCTGGTCCACACCCAGGGCTGAGGGTTAAACCCGGAGGGACATTTCAGGGTGGAGGTTTCCTGGAGGAGGCAGAGGTCCCAGCCCCATATCAGGCCCCCAGTCCAGGGATCCAGGACTGGGAAGAGAACTCTCCACAACTTCAGGCTGTGAAAACCAGTGGGGACTGTTGCTGAGGGTCACAGAGGCAGCGGGAGCCTCAGGCAGCTCCTCTTAAAGGGCCCACGCATGGACTCAGATGCATTCCCTCTGAGCCCCAGCACTGGGCAGCAGCTTGAAAGGAACCTGGGACATTCATGGAGAAACTAACCTTAAAATCGGGGCGAGAGCTGGAGGGCAGCTTTCTCCCAGGCAGAAGAGCTGGCAGAAATCATTGCTCCTTTGGTGAGCCCTCCCCACACAGAGCCAGCAGGCAGGCACCATATTTGAATCTTCAGCACCTGACTCACACCTCTGACCCCGCCCCAGTGATTCCAGGAGGCCCCGCCCCTCCCTACCTGCCAGCTGATCCAGGCCATTTCTAGTGGCTTTTCTGTGCAACTGGCTTCTCGAGCCTTAGGCTTAGGACTTTCCTAAAATCTCTCAAACAAATAGCAGCATGCCCCATATGTATGGATAAGTGGCCCCAGGCCTGGCATTAGTGGCAGCCTGAATTGGTTCATAGCTTGGCCTCTCCTGGATACCTCCAAGCCCAGCACAAGTAGCAGCCAACTGCAGTTTGCTGTGTAGCTCAGGCTGGGTAGCCCTGGGCAAAGAACTAGCAGAGGCTGATTTTGTACCTCCAGGGAGGCCCCAGAGACAGTGCACCTAGTGGTCAGACTCAACCACTCTGGATTACAACCCTACCACATCCACAAGTGACACATTCAGGGGGGGCATTTGCTGAACACCAAAGTTCCACTGAAGTAAATTCTGCTCCATAGGGGTGTCTCCAGCATAGCAGCTCTTTGGCTGTAGTTGCAGCTGGTCCTCACAGCTGATTGGCCTGGGGGTCAGTTCCTCCCAGTGACGCCAATAGCAACCAAGGCTCAACTACAACAGAACAGTGCACACAGCCCACACAGGGGAGCACCTAGAAGGCCCACCTCAGGTGACTGGGGAGGCTGAGCCACTGGATCCTACAGGACACCTACTACACAAAGCCACTCTACAAATTCCAGGAGACACAGCAGCTCCACCTAATACATAGAAACAAACACCTGGAAGCAGCCAAAATGTGGAGGCAAAGAAACATGTCACAAAGGAAAGAACAGAAGAAATCTCTAGTAAAGGAACTAAATGAAGTAGATCCAAGCAAGCTAACAGGTACAGAGTTCAGAATTTTGTTTATAAGGATGCTTGGGCATATTAGTAAGTATTATGAAAACAACTGAGAAAATCAATGACATAATAAAGTGCCAATTTGAAATGAAGGCTACATGAACTGAAATGAAGAATAATTTACATGGAATCAACAGTAGAGTAGAGGACACTGAGAATTAGATCATCAATTTGAAACATGAGGAAACAAAAA
This sequence comes from Miniopterus schreibersii, assembly GCF_964146895.1. NCBI lineage: Eukaryota > Metazoa > Chordata > Mammalia > Chiroptera > Miniopteridae > Miniopterus > Miniopterus schreibersii. Next base: position 38,646,433 of record NC_138104.1, on the reverse strand, counting down.
CACCCAACCAGAAGAGCAAAAACAAGAAATCCAGAAATATGAAGATAGTATAGGAAGCCTCTGGGACAACTTCAAGTGGCCCAACATTCATATTATTGAGGTGAAGAAGAAGAAGAAAGAGAGCAAGAAATTGAAAACCTATTTGAAAAAATAATGACAGAAAACTTTCCCTACCTGGGGAAAGAAATAGACTTATAAGTGCAGGAAGCAGAGAGAGTCCCAAACAAGAGAAACCCAAGGAGACCCACAGCAAAACACATCATAATTAAAATGCCAAGGGTTAAAGACAAAGTGAGAATCTTAAAAGCAGCAAGAGAAAAACAGTTATTTACCTACAAGGGAGCACCCATAAGACTGTCAGCTAATTCCTCAACAGAAACCTTGCAGGCCAGAAGGGAGTGGTAAGAAATATTCAAAGTGATGAAAAACAAGAACCTACAACCAAGATTACTCTACCCAGCAAAGCTATCAATTGGAATTCAAGGTCAGATAAGGATCTTCTCAGACAAGGAAAAGCTAAAGAAGTTCATCACCACCAGACCAGTACTACATGAAATGTTGAAAGATCTTCTTTAAGAAGAAGCTAATGAACAAAAGAATCTGACAAACTAAATAGATCCAGAGACATTGACGCATGCAACAGACTATCATATTTCAGAGGGAAGAGGGAAGGGGGATGAAGGGTGGGAAGAGATTAACCAAAGAAGTTATATGCATACATGCATAACCCATAGGCACAGTCAATAACGGGGTGAAGGCTTGGGGAGGAGGTGGGATCGAGGTGGAGGGGGTCAATTGGGGGGAAAAATGGGACACCTGTAATACTTTCAACAATAAAGATAAATTTTAAAAAATAACTAAATAACTAAATAAATACATAATAAAATAAATAAAGTATAAACAAAAGCCCTGGCTGGTGTAGCTCAGTAGGTTGAGCATCATCCCATGTACCAAAAGGTCACCAGTTTGATGCCCACTCATGCCACATGCCCTGATTGTGGATTGGTGTGTATACAAGAGGCAACCAATAGATGTTTCACCCTCATATCAGTGTTTCTCTCTCTCTTTTCCTCTCCCTTCCTCTCTCTCTAAAATTAAAAAAAAATATATTAAAAATGTATAAACCAAATAAGAAATAAGAAACAGTATGCAACTACAGAGAAAAAATTATGTGTACATATATGTGTGTAACCATTCTAAAGAGCAGGATGAACCCCATGCAAAATTTGGTTTGGATATTGAGACTGATAATATTGTGTGTGTGCATGTGCATGTACACACAAGCACACATACACACAACAAAGAGGTATAAAAAAGTTTATTCATTGCATAATAACACTTTAGGGTGAGAGCAGTTCACCTCCCAAGCAAGTCTGAAACGGCCTGAGAGAGAGCAGGGTAAAGAGACTGACATGAGGTTTTTATGGTGATAGGGGTTTCTGTAGGACATAAGGGTTTCCATGCCGTAATATACTTAATATATAATGCATATAAATGTATACACATATATATACACACACATGCATATGTGTATATATATCCTACTTTCAACAGTCTATATATGATTTTTAAAAACTAAAACTGAAAATAGCCTAATATGCATTAATAGATGATTGCTTAAATGAATTATTGTATTCCCATGCTATACAAAACTCCATTGTCAATTTTTAGCGTAATTACTATATTATTCCTATTTGAATTTTCTCCCTCCATATTCATTTACTTTAATTTACCTTCTATTATTCTTCAAAAGCTAAGTTTCTATAGTATAATTATTTTAAATATTTAATGATTTTGTACTCTCTCAAATGGAAATGTGTTTTTTTTTAATTCTCACCTGAAGATATTTTTTCCATTGCTTTTTCAGAGAGTAGAAGGGGGGGAGAGAGAGAGAGAGAGAGAGAGAGAGAGAGAGAGAGAGAGAAACATCGATGTGAGAGAGACACAATTTGTGTGTCTCTTACTGGGGCGAGCCTACAACCCAAGTATGTGCCCCTGACTGGAAGTGAACCTGGGAACCTTCAGGCCACAGGACAAAGCTCTAATCACTTAGCAAAACCAGTTAGGGCTAGAATGGAAATTCTTTACTTTTGATAAATGATGGACTTCAAGGTTCATGAATATTCCAAAATATACACAAATTTTATGTTTATATCCATTTTGGTATGAAGGTGTCCATGCTTCATAGTGCTGTCTGAGATCCAAAAGCTTTGAGAAACTAAGAATGTCCTTACATAACATTCTGACTTGAACATCTACAGACAATAAGGAACTATTAAAACATTTTTGCTTAGGTTTATTTTTTAATACAGCTTGCATTCAACATTATTTTGTATTAGTTTTAGTTGTACAGCACAGTGGTTAGCCAATAATATACTTTACTAAGTGTTCTCCCTATATTTCAGGTACCCACTTGGCACCATGCATAGTTATTATATTATTGATTATATTCCCTATGCTGTATTTTACATCTCTGTGACTATTTTGTAACTACCAATTAGTACTTCTGATCCCTTCACTTTTTATACCCAGACCTCCATTCCCCTCACCCCTCTGGCATCCATTAGTTTTCTGTATCTTTTGATCTGAATGTGCATGATAGAAAATTCACACAGGTAGCTGCATGTACAGAACAGAGTGGAAGAGTATGATGTATTGCATTGTTTTCAACATTATATCCCACAAGAGCATTGCAAAAAATATTTTTTTCTGAAACCATGTGAAAATATTATATGCATATATATGTATATGTTTGTGTATTTTTCTTGAGATATGGTCCAACATATTCAGTATGTTCATAAAGGAGTCAATGACTCTTGATTTAGTTAGTATAACCAAAAAAATAACATATAAATCCAACATGTTAAAGACATGAGACAAGTATAAGAGAAGCTTATTTTTCACTAAAATTTAGAGTGTATATTCCAAGGGGAGAGTGGGGGTATAAGGAAAGGAGCCTACTTTACTCAGTCAGTTGAGATCAAAGGTGATGACCCTACAAACTTCAACATTTAGTTTTCAAAGTTACTCAGGCTAAACAATTTTATTTTTTATTCTCTTTTACCAAGTTAACCATATCTGTCATAGTGTTAGATAGCTTGAAATTTAAGCTTCTTCCATAGCTAAGCATTTCCCTCTCTAACTTATGTTTCTAGTAAATAAAAATAATCCTAGACCTGGCTGGGTGGCTCAATCAGAGTGGCATATCATACACCAAAATGTTACAGGTTCAATTCCTGGTCAGGGCACATACCTAGGTTGCTGGTTTGATCCCTGGTTGGGGAGCATCTGGGAGGCAGCTGATTGATGTTTCTCTTTCACATTAATGTTTCTCTCTCTCTCTCCTTTTCTCAATCTAAAAAAAAAAATCAATAAAAAATGTCCTTGGATGAGAATTTTTTTTAAAAGTAAAAAAAAAAAAAAAATACGAGAGGTCACCAGGAACGTCAGAATCAAGTGTTTCATAATTATGTTAGATTTTCCTGGATAAATACCTAAAACATGGTGAAATTTCTTAATGAAGACAATTTTAATATTCTACAGGCCCTAATTTGAAATTTATGAAACTAGAGAGTTAAACACGCTGCTTTTAACTTTTGAAAATGTTTTAAATGTTTTGGTGTAGTATTTGGGTTTGGTTATTAAATGTTTAGTTTTTTATCATACAGTTCTGTAGGTCAGAAATCTTACGTGGTTCTCACTGGGTGTCAGTAGGATTGCTTTCCTTTCTGACTTCTCTAGGGGTGATTTCTTTTCTTTGCTTATTTGATTGTAGACAGATTTTAGTTCCTTGAGGTTGTAGGACTGAGATTTCCCCTTCCTTGATGACTATGAACTGAGGGTCATTTCTACCTTATAGAGAGCACTCATATTTCTTGGCTAATGGCATCCTTCCTCCACCCTGAAAACCAGCTACAATGGGTGAAGTCATCTTATGTTTTGACTTTCTCTTTCTTCTCATTCTACCAGATCTCTCTTTGACAACAGCCAACAAAAATTCTTCTTTTTAAAGTACTCTTGATTACTTTGGGCTTACCTACATAATCCGATATAATCTCCCTATCTCAGGTCTGTCACCTTAATCATGTCTGCCAAGCTTTTTTTTTCCATGTAAAGTAATATATTCTCAGGATCAGGGGATTATGGTGTGGTCATCTTTGTGGGAACATTATTCTGCTTATCACATTTAATATATCCAATAATATGTCATTGCTTTAATACACAAAAATGTTTCACATGTTGATTTCTTATTAAAATTAAGCACAAAAATCTTATGTTCAATATTAAAAATCTTGATTTTTTGACTTTTGTATTTAGGTTAAATCTCTTCAAGATCAAGTATATATTGAAGATATATGTCACTTTAGTAAGTCTTTTAAAATTATACTAATAATCTTTAATCTCATTTATTGTCAGTTTCGTGAAACATTTAAAAAAATAGTTTAAACTTCACAGGGGAGTTTTATCAAACATTCAAAGAAGAATTAACACCCATTTTCTTCAAACTATTTCCAAAAATCCAAGAAGAAGGAACACTGCCAAAGTCTTTCTATGAGGCCAGCATTAGCCTAATTCCAAAACCAGATAAAGACACTACAAAAAAAGAGAATTACAGGCCAATATCCCTAATGAACATAGATGCTAAAATCCTCAACAAAATATTAGCAAATCAAATTCAGCAATATATTAAAAGATCATACACCATGACCAAGTGAGATTTATTCCAGGGATGCAAGGCTGGTACAATATTTGCAAATCAATAAACATGATACATCACATAAAGAAATTGAAAGACAAAAATCACATGATCATATCAATAGATGCAGAAAAAACATTCGATAAAATCCAACACCCATTTCTGATAAAAACTCTCAGCAAAGTGGGAATAGAGGGATCATACTTCAACATAATAAAGGCCATATATGACAAACCTACAGCCAACATCATATTCAATGGGCAAAATCTAAAACCATTTCCCTTAAGAACAGGATCAAGACAAGGGTGTCCACTTTCACCACCTTTATTCAACATAGTACTGGAAGTCCTAGCCACAGTGATTAGACAAGAGGAAAACATGAAAGGCATCAAAATTGGAAAGGAGGAAACAAAACTGTCATTATTTGCAGATGACATGATATTATACATACAGAATCCTAAAGACTCCACCAGAAAACTACTAGATTTAATAAATGAATTCAGCAAGGTAGCAGGATACAAAATTAACACCCAGAAATTCATAGCATTTTTATACACCAATAATGAACTCTCAGAAACAGAAACTAAAAAAACAATCCCATTTACCATTGCAACTAAAAAAATAAGATACCTAGGAATAAATTTAACCAAAGATGTAAAAGACCATTACTCAGAAAAATACAGGACACTGAAAAAAGAAATAGAGGGAGATGCAAACAAATGGAAAAATATACCATATTCATAGATTGAAAGAATTAACATCATTAAAATGTCCATATTACCCAAAGCAATCTATAAATTCCATGCAATCCCTATTAAAATGTCAACAGCATATTTCACAGATCTAGAACAAACACCGTGAAAATTTATATGGAACAAAAAAAGACCCCAAATATCCACGGCAATCCTGAGAAAGAAGAACAAAGTAGGAGGGATCACAATATCAGAAATCAAGTTGTACTACGAAGCCACTGTAATCAAAACAGTCTGGTATTACCACAAGAACAGACATATCAATCAATGGAACAGAACAGAGAACCCAGAAATTGACCCATGCCACTATGGTCAATTAACATTTGGTAAAGGAAGCAAGAACATACAATGGAGTAAAGATAGCCTTTTCAATAAATGATGTTGGAAAAATTGGACAGATACATGCAAAAAAATAAAACTAGACCACCAACTTACACCAAAAACAAAAGTAAATTCAAAATGGTTAAAAGACTTAAATGTAAGACATGAAACCATAAAAATCCTAGAGGAAAACATAGGCAGTAAAATCTCAGATATTTCTCATAGCAATATGTTTGCTGATACATCTCCAAGGGCAAGAGAAACTAAGGAGCAAATAAACAAATGGGACTCTATCAAAATAAAAAGCTTCTGCACAGCAAAAGAAACCATCAACAAAACGAAAAGGGAGACCACTGAATGGGAGAACATATTTGCCAAAACACATCTGATAAAGGGTTAATATCCAAAATACATAAGGAACTTATACAACTTAACAAAAGGAAGACAAACAATCCAATTAAAAAATGGGCAAAGGACTTAAATAGACACTTCTCCAAAGAAGACATACAAATGGCTGAGAGTCATATGAAAAAATGCTTAACATCACTAAACATCAGAGAGATGCAAATTAAAACCAAAATGAAGTGTCACTTCACACCTGTCAGAATGGTTACCATCAACAAGTCAATGAACTACAAATGCTGGCGAGGGTGTGGAGCAAAGGGCCCCCTAATACACTGCTGGTGGGAATGCAGACTGGTGCAACCACTATGGAAAGCAGTATGGAGTTTCCTCAAAAGATTAAAAATTGACCTGCCATTTGACCCAGTGATTCTACTTCTAGGAATATATCCTAAGGAACCCCAAACACCAATCGCAAAGAACTTATGCACCCCTATGTTCATAGCAGCGCAATTTACAATAGCTAAGATTTAGAAACAGCCCAAGTGCCCATTAGTAGATAAGTGGATAAAAAAGCTGTGACACATTTACTCCATGGAATACTATGCAGTTATAAAGAGGAAGGACCTTTTATCCTTTGGCACAGCTTGGAGGGAACTAGAAAGTATTGCTAAGTGAAATAAGCCAGTCAGAGAAAGACAAGTACAAAATGATCTCACTTATATGTGTAATATAATAAACAAAATAAACTGATGAACAAAGTGGATCCAGAGACATAGATGCTTGGAACAAACTGAGGGATCTCAGAGGGAAAAAAGGGAGGGGTGTATGGGTGGGGAGAGATTAATTAGGGATCTTGTATGTTTATGGGCATGTCCCATGGATTCAGACATTGGTGTGGGGAGGGCTTTGGGGTGGGATAGATGTGGGGTGGAGGAGATCAGTGGGTTTAAAAATGGGACATCTTTAATGGTCTCAAAAATAAAGATAAAGAAATGTTAAAAAAATAATTAAAAATAATAAAATAAAATAAAATAAGATAAAAAACAAAAAAACAGGCTTCATCTTTACATCACCAAGGCAGTATCTTTCTACTATGAATTTTAACTCTACTCAAACTATCACAGAGGTTATGTTAGTTTCTCATAAGGCAGAGACGTTTAATAAACTTACTTATTGTATCAATTATATGCTCTATATAATTCCTCATGTCTTTACTTTATTTTGTTCACTTAGACAATTGCGCCATAGTCATTATATCTTTAGAAGGATATAGATAAGTGCTCAACTTCTTTGTATTCTTTTTTTCATTCATTTTTTATCTCTGTACTTAACTTTCAGCTCCTTGGCCAACAAACTTTTCCTCAGTTCTTTTCTCTGCAGCAAAATACATGTTTTTAGTTTTTACAAACTGATAACTGTATTCACTTCATACATTAACTTATTTACAGTTGGATAATGAATTGCAATGGTTTAAATGGGCAAATGTACTTGATTTTATTGCATTTTATATTACATTTATTTTTATAACATTTAAGATAAGAATGATATAAAATTTTAACTTAAAAGTATCAATAGTTACCTAATCTATATTAAATTTGGAAATGTGTATGTGTGTGCCATTTGTATGTGTTTATCAAATTGGTCTCAAAAAGAGAATACAACATTATTTTTCAACCTGTAATTTCAAATATAATTTAATGGTAGCCTGTCAAAAAATTAGTGTTAAGTGAATGAAAAAAGAAAAGAGTTTATGTGGGTACCTTTTCCACTGACAACCAACCTTCAACCTAAAAATATAAAAAAGAGTTTTATGCATGTTGCCTACTTCACACAGTACACTGAAACAATTCCATGTCCTCACTTTGATTACATTCATAATTTTCACAATTTCCTTCACTGCTAACTCAAGATCAGGAGGCATATTATTAACCACTGACTGTTTTCCCTGAGTAAAGCTGCCTGTAGCTTTATTAGTATTCTGGTACAACCTGTCTTAAGTAAGTAGTAACATTCTTGCTATATCGCCACAAACATAGTGCTGAATCCAAAGTACCTTTTATATTCTCAAAAAGAAATTACTAAGTAAGAAGTCTATTTGTTACTGGCATGGGTTTTTAGTGGTAAATCCTAAGAGATATATTTTATATAAATACTGCACATATGCAAAGCAGTTGTTGCTCTTTCACATTGTATGTGATTGATATTTGTTTGAGATTTAATATGTCATATGATAAGTTAACATTACCAACAGATATATACGCTTTCATCATTATTATTATTGTTGTTATTATTACTGACTCTGGTTCTATTTTTTGACAATAGTGCACACATGGGCTTTTGCTACTTTAAATGATATTTCTTCAGTTTCAGTCTCTGCCTTAAACAACAAACTCCTTCAATTTGATACTGGGAAACATAATTTTTCACTTATCCTAAGGAAATAAATTTGGATTAAAAGAGAATTCAGCTTACAAAAAAAGTGTGAAGATTTTGATGGTTCATGCCACTACTTATTCAAAGAGACAATGAAAGAATAAAATTTTAGGGTCTAAGATATAAAAAAAAATAGTAGTACAAATAGCTAATATTTATTAAAAATAAATCAGTGCCATGCAATTTTAATTACTTTACATATTCAACTATCCTAATAAGCTGAGGGATAACTGTTATCTCTATAAATCAAGAAACCAAGACAATGAATATTTGTCTAATCCTCCAAGGAACATAGAGTGCCCAAGTTAATATGTCAAGCCAGGTTTGAGGGGCTTAAAATTATTTGCTGAAAATATTAATTGTAAAATACAAAATTAAACCTTATAGTACAATGAGAAAATAATTAACAAAAGAGCTACTATTCTTTCAGTTCTGGTTATCACACTATCCTTGAATGTAATCACCAGCACTGCCTTCTTTCTGTAATAGAGAAAAAAATCTAAAAAGAGCTCTCTTCCAAATATTTTACAAGCCCTACATTTGTTAATCCATATTAAATGATATCGATATTCTGGCTTTAATATATTTATCATTCCTTTCTGTCTTTCAAGACCCAGACCATACAATGATATCTGGGACTCTGGTAAAATTAACTTTTAATTTTAAAAGTTAAACCAGATAAAACTATTTTAGAGTACTAACAGAATTTATCAAAAGTGCATCTCATTTATTTAGATTGATTTATTAACTTGTGCTATTAATACCTGCTCTAAAATGTTAATAAACAGTGCAAAAACCCTCTAAACCTATTACATAAGTAAATAAATGCCAGATATAATGAATAGAAATGCTAACATCTGTAAAAGCAAGTTTGTTGATATAGAAAAAAGTTATTTTACAAAAATACAGAGTAATTAAAGATTAAAGATGGTGGTGGACTGAGTGGAAACTACACAGACACTCTCCTGAGGCCAAATTGATATTACAACTAAAATACAGAAACACCATCCTGAATAATCAACTGCAACTGAAGACAAGCAGGAGTGGACCCTCATAACCAAGGAGGAAAAGTGGAGACCACATAGAGACTGGAAGGAAGTGCAGAGGAGCGAGAGGGCTGGCTGGGCTACAACAGGCAGCAGCTGAAGGTCTGGAAGGATATCTCAGCTGTGGGTGTTCCTACTGAGGATTCTAGGACCTAAAACCCAGGCTGGGCTCCTCATCCAAGAGCACTAGAAATGAGAAAGTTGCCCACATAACAACTTGCTGTGAAAAGCAGCAGAGTTTCTGTCTGCCAGGGAGAGATTGATGGAAATGCAGGCCCCCTCTTAAAGAGCCAACACACAAAGTTTTGTATGCAGAGACTCACCTTGGGCTTCAGGAGAGGGAAGTAAGAGTGAACTGGAGCTGTATAAGGAGAATCTAGGGTTGTGGGCTCCGGAGATTGAGATCAGAAGGTACCCATATGGCTTCCTGTGCCAAGTCATTCCTCCATACTGCAGAGGACACCTTTTTCAGGCAGAAAATTTGTTGCTTTTGACTTGGGGGGAAGCAGTTGTCCCACCTTGCTGGAAAACCTCTGGCCTTACCCAGAGGAGTTTCTATAGCCTGAGGCACATTTAGAAAACCAGATTAATCAGTCTGCAGTCAGAGGCAGGCCTCAGAGTGTTTGAGTCTTTGCCTGATCTGCTTCTGGACCTGAGCCTTGGAAAAGCAGACCTTGGTGTGCATCTTGGTCCTGTCCAATGATACCCAGCATAACAGAGGAAACCTTGAACCGAGGATTGTTGATAGCTCCAAACAGTGTACTCAAGCCAGTCAAAAACAGCATTTGACATTGGCCTGCACCAGAGACTATCCCAAAAGACTGAAAGTCAGAGCAGAACTAACTAATATATAGAAACAAATACAAAGAGGCAGCCAAAATGAGACCAAAAAAAACACACAAAAAAACAAGCCCCAAATGAAAGAACAAAAGAAGTCTTAAGAAAAAGAGCTAAGTGAAATGGAGATAAGCAATCTATCTCATATAAAGCTCAGAATAAGGATGCTCATCAGCATAAAAAAAGATGTGGTAACTATGAAGGAAATTAAGAATGACATAGCAGAAATAAAGAATACATTGGAAGGAATAAAGAGTAGATTAGAGGAAGCTGAGCACTGGATCAGCAAATTAGAAGACAGAGTAGAAAAAATCATGAATCCAAGATCCAAAAAGAAAAAAAAACAATTAAAAAACAGGACGACAGTCTAAGGGAGCTGTAGGATACATGAAGCATAACAATATTCACAATATAGGACTGCCAGAAGAGGTATAAAGTAGACTACGTTTAGAGAACCTTTTTGAAGAAATAATGGCAGAAAACTTCCCTAACTTGATCAAAGAAAAAGTCACACAAGTTCAGGAGGTACAAGGAGTCCCAAGCAAGAAGAATCCAAAGAGGCCCAGGCCTAGACACATCATAATTAAAATGCCAAGAATTTAAGACAGAGAATCTTGAAAGCAGCAAAAAATAAAGCCATCTGTTACCTACAGAGGAGCTCCCACAAGGCCTTCAGCTGACTACTCATCAGAAGCTCCACAGGCCAGAAGGGAATGACATGAGATATTCCGGGTAAAGCAAAACAGTGATCTGAAACCAAGGCTACTCTATACAGCAAGACTATCATTCAAGATCAATGGTGAAATAAAGAACTTCCCAGATAGAAAAAGGCTAAAATAGTTTATCACCACCAAACCAGCATTGCAGGAAATGGTAAGGAACTACTGTAATTAGAAGTAGAAATAGAAAGAGGGAGAAACATAGGCATAAAGAATTAAAATGGCAATAGATAAGTATCTATCGATAATAACCTTAAATGTAAATGGATTAAATGCCCCAATAAAAAGACAGTGGTTGAGAAAACATGACCCAAATATATACTGTCTACAAGAGACCCACTTCTAAACAAAAATGCACACAGGATTAGAGTGAAGGGATGGAAAAAATTTCCATGAAAATGAAAATGATAAAAGAGCTGAGGTAGCTCATATCGGACAATATAAACTTCAAAATGAAGACCGTAATGGGAGACAAGAAAGGTTACTACATAATATTAAAGAGATTGATCCAACAAGAGGATATAACCCTGCTAAACATATATGCACCCAATATAGGAGCACCTAAATTTATAGAAAAAACTTCTAGAGGACTTTAAGGGAGAGATCAACAGCAATATAGTCATACTAGGGGACTTTAACACTCCACTGACTTCACTGGATAAGCCTTCCAGACAAAAATCAACAAGGAAACAGTAATCTTAAATTATAATCTAGATCAGATGGATTTGACACATAAAGAACACTCTACCAAAAAGCTGTAGAATAAACATTCTCAAAGATAGACCACATGTTAGGACACAAAACAAGTCTGTACAAGTTCAAGAAGACTGAAATCATATCAAGCATCTTCTCTACCCACAATGGTATGAAATTAGAAATCAACAACAATAAAAACACTAAAAAACATTCAAACACATAGAAGCTAAATATTATGTTTTTAAACAATGAATGGGTTACCAAAGAGATCAAGAAAGAAATAAAAAACTTCCTGGAAACAAATGAAAATGAACACACAACAACTCCAAATCTATGGAACACAACGAAAGCAGCCCTGAGAAGGAAGTTCATAGCACTACAGGCCTACCTCAAAAAACAAGAAAAACCTCTAATAGACTCTCTAACCCTACAACTTAAAACTTAGAAAGAAAACAACAAGAAAGGCCTGGAGTAAGTAGAAGAAAAGAAATAATAAAGACCAGAGCGGAAATTAACAACATAGAGGCTGAAAAATCAATACAAAAGATCAATGACACCAAGAGCCGGTTCTTTGAAAAGATAAACAAGATTGATGAACCTTCAGCCAGACTCATCAACAAACAAAGAGAGAGGACCCAAGTAAACAGAATCAGAGATGAAAGAGGTGAAATAACAACTGACCCAACAGAAATACAAAGGATTGTAAGAAAATACTATGAAAAACTACGCACCAAGCTAGACAACCTGGATGAAATGGACATATTCCTAGAAAAATACAACCTGCCAAAACTGAATCAAAAGATTAAGAAAACCTGAATAGGCCAATAACTGCTGATGAAGTTGAAGCAGTAATCAATGGGTTCCCAGCACACAAAAGCCCTGGCCTGGAAGGCTTCACAGAGGAGTTTTTCCAAACATTCAAAAAAGAACTAACACCTACCCTCCTTAAACTATTCCAAAAAATCCAAAAGGAAGGAACACTTCCAAGCTCATTTTACAAGGCCAGCATTAGCCTAATTCCAAAATGAGATAAAGACATTACAAAGAAAGAGAATTATAAGCCAATATTCCTGATGAATATAGATGCTAAAATAATCAACAAAATATTAGCAAATTGGACCCAGCAATATATTAAAAAGATCATACATCATGACCATTACAGATTTCTTCCAGAAATGCAAGGCTGGTACAATATTAGCAAATCAATAAACTTGATATATCACATAAACAAATTGAAAGAGAAAAATCACATGATCATATCAATAGAATCAGAAAAAGCATTTGATAAAATCCAACACCTATTTCTGATAAAAACTCTCAGTAAAGTGCAAATAGAGGGATCATACCTCAACATAATAAAGGCCATATATGACAAACTTACAGCCAACATCATAATAAATGGGCAACAACTAAAAGCATTTCCCCTAAGAACAGGAACAAGACAGGGGTGTCCACTTTCACCTCTCTTATTCAACATAATACTGGAAGTCCTAGCCATAGTGACTGGACAAGAAGAAAATATAAAAGGCATCCAAATTGGAAAGGAGGAACTAAAACTCTCGTTATTCTTTGATGACATGATATTGTACATAGAAAATCTTAAAGACTCCGCCAAAAAACTACTGGATTTAATAAATAATTTCAGCAAGGTAGCAAGATACAAAATTAATACTGATAAATTGATGGCATTTTTATACACCAATAATGTACTCTCAGAAAGGGAAACTAAAAAAACAATCCCATTTACCATTGCAACAAAAAAAATTTGGATATTTAGGAATAAACTTAACCAAGAAGGTAAAAGACCTGTACTCAGAAAACTATAGGACATTACAAAAATAGAGGGAGATAAATCAAATGGAAGAATATTCCTTGTTCATGTATTGGACAAATTAACATAATTAAAATGTCCATACTACCCAAAGCAATCTATAAGTTCAATGCAATCCCTATTAAAATACCAACAGCATATTTCACAGATCTAGAACAAACACTGTGAAAATTTATATGGAACAAAAAAAGACCCTCAATAGCCATGGCAATCTTGAGAAAGAAGAATAAAGTTGGAAGGGTCACAATAAGAGATATCAAGTTATACTACAAAGCCACTATAATCAAAACAGCCTGGTACTGGCACAAGAAAGACATATTGATCAGTAGACCAGAACAGAGAACCCAGAAATTGACCCACTCCATTATGGTCAATTCATATTTGACAAAGGAGGCAAGAACATACAATGGAGTAAAGACAGTCTTTTTAATAAATGGTGTTGGGAAAATTGGACGGGTACATGGAAAAAAATGAAACTAGACCACTAAATTACACCATATACAAATATAAACTCAAAATGGATAAAAGACTAGAATGTAAGATGTGAAGCCATAAAAATCCTTAAAGAAAATGTAGACGGCAAAATCTCAGACATCTCTCATAGCAATATGTTTGCTGATACATCTCCTAGGGCAAGAGAAACTAAAGAGGAAATAAACAAATGGCACCATATCAAAACAAAAAGCTTCTGCACAGCAAAAGAAACCATCAACAAAACAAAAAGGGAGCTCACTGTATTCAGGAGAACATATTTGCCAATGACACATCTGATAATGGGTTAATATCTAAATTACATAAGGAACAACTACAACTTAACAAAACGAAGACAAACAATCCAATTAAAAAATGGACAAAGAACCTAAATAGACACTTCACCAAAGAGGACATACAAATGGCCAAGAGACATATGAAAAGTGCTCAAAGTTATTAATCTTCAGAGAGATTCAAATTAAAACCTCAATGAAGTATCACTTCACACCTGTCAGAATGACTACCATCAACAAGTCAATGAACAACAGGTGCTGTACAGGATGTGGAGAAAAAACAACCCTAATACACTGCTGGTGGGAATGCAGACTGGTGCAGCCACTATGGAAAACAGTATGGAGTTTCCTCAAAAGGTTAAAAATTGACCTGCCGTTTGACCCAGTGATTCCACTTCTAGGAATATATCCTAAGAAACCCAAAACATCAAACATAAAGAACTTTTGCACCCCTATGTTCATAGCAATGCAATTAACAATAGCTAAGATCTAGAAATAGCCCAAGTGCCCATCAGTTGATGAGTGGATAAAAAAAGCTGTGGTACATTTACACCATGTAATACTATTCAGCTGTAAAAAAGAAGGATCTCTTATCCTTTGGGACAGCATGGAGGGAACTGGAGAGGTTTATGCTAAGCAAAATAAGCCAGGAAGAGAAAGACAAGTACCACATGATCTCACTCATATGTGGAATATAATAAACAAAATGAACTGATGAACAAAATGGATCCAGAGACATAGAAGCATGGAACAGACTGAAGGATCTCAGAGTGAATGTGGGGATGTGGGAGTGGGTGGAGAAAGATTAAACAAAGAATTTATGTTTCTATTATAGCCTATGGACACAGACATTGGTATGGGGAAGGCCTGGGGGTGGGGTGGATGTGAGGTGGAGGAGATCAGTGTGAGAAAAAAGGGGACATTTGTAATACTTTCAACAATAAAGATAAAAATAAAATAAATTTTTAAAAATACAGAGTATTTAAAATATCTGTATAGTAATCCAACCATGAAAGCAGAAGTAAGCTATGACAAAGACAGATTACCTACTCACAGATAATTTCTTGCATAGTGTAGGGTTGTTGCTGAAGAGTGCCTGCTCAGCCAGGGACAACATTGCTCAGCTACCCCTGCATCTAGGTTGGGCATTGTAAGGAGCTCTTACCAATGCTGTGTTAACAAAAGTGATATGTCTTCTGGTCTACTTCTGGTCTAAGATGCTTAAAAATTTAGTGTGCTTTTTCTATCTTCTCTTTCATCAATCTCGTTATTGGAAGTGGAGGACTCTGAGGCCTAAAAGATGGAAAAATGAAAACAGAGAAGAAACCTGAGTCACTGAATTATTACATTGAGATGAAGTTGGAAGATTTATTAAGTAAAAATACAGGAAGCTTAGTTAAAATTTACATTTCAAATAAATAACATTTTTTAAGTAGATGTAAGTCCTCAAATTTATATGACACATACTTATTACCTGTTTATCCAAAATTCAAACTTAACTGAGCATTATGTATTTTATCTGGCAATGCTGCCTGAAAAACAAGAAATATTCCTTTATAATGAATACATATTATTGGTGTTTGTCATTGTAGCTACTTTTACTCTAATACAGGGGTCAGTAAAGATGCCAGTGGGCCAAATCTGGTCTTCTGCTTGCTTATGTATGGTCCTTGAGTTAAGGGTTTTTTTTTTCTTCTTTTTTCTTACATTTCAAATGGTTGAAAAATTGAAGAAGAAAGAGAATGAGAAGTGAAAGGGCATTTATTTATTTCTATGATGAAAATTTAAAATAATTCCTTAATTGGTATTATTTTAATTAATTATATTTTGTTATGTTATTTTGCACTCTATATCAGGATGCATTTCATTAAAGGTGACAGAGAACTCAATTGAAGAAATATAAAAAGTAAAGGGGATCTATTAGCTCAAACAACAGCAAAGTCTAGAGGCATGTAGGTTTCTAGCAAAATTTGATCAGGGCTCTGGCTTGCTTTTTTACATTTCTCTTTGCTTTGCCTTTCATTTGTCAGCTTGTAATCAGGCCTACTTTCCTCATTCCAACAACAAAGACTACGTTTCTGCCTTGACATCCAGAGACAGCCTCTACCCACAGAGACCTGATCTTTGACTTTATCATTTTGGATCACGGCGTAAATAATCACTGTGTAATTTGACCTAAATATATGGATTATCTTGATTGGCTTAAGCATTCAGTGCCCATCAAAGCAGCTAAATCTAGTCCTTCTCATGGCTGTAAAACAATGGGAGAGTGATAGAATAGATGTTGAAAGGCAATCACAATATCTGTTGCACATTATTTCTTAAAATATTGGTCCTGACTTCTATAAATAGTGGTCCAGAAACCTAGAGGTTTGGTTTCTTACTGGTATATGACAATTCTTCTATAAAAAGGGTTTAAAATGTTGATCTTAAAGGGTTGTTTAGCTATTCAAATAATGACTGGAGGAGTGCAGGAAGAAGCAGTGAAGAGGGTTGAATGCCAGCTTGGCATTGCAAGTAGCCTAACCAATGGCATCTCTATAATTGGATCTGGTGAATCAAGACTAGATGTGATTGACATGTGCTGTAGATTAGTGTTAGAGAGACATAGAGATGATATATTGATGATACACTCAGAGCAGTGATGTCTCCTATACATGGGCACTATACTGATATGGAAGAAAAAGAGAGAGGGTATCATACAAAGTACATAAAGCTAGAGTAAAATGTTAAGTATACAAACAAATTTTAAACATTCAAATTTTGAAGTAAAGAGTGCATCTGTACCTTTACCTCTTCTTTCCTATGTCAGGACTGTTTTGTGAGCAATTGTAGATTGGAAATTAGTGCTGAATATATAGGTCCTATGTAACATAAAACAGGTGTGCAGTAATTTGCAGAGATCATTAAATCATTGAAGTTAGACCTAAGAAATAATTGGGGATTTAAACTTTAAATTGTATAGAAGAGAAAAAAAATACAACAGCATGAAACTTTCCCCTTTTTAAATTTTGTGCCAGAAACTCTAGAGTAATAAGTAAAAAAAAAAAAAAAAAAAGACATATCACTATTATTCTGTAACATTTTTATTGGAAAAAACAACATTGAAAATTTTATGAATCAGAAGAATATTAACACACACAAGTTAAAATAAACACACCTATGTAGTTACCAGCAAGCCAAAAATATACCATAGTACCAATATCCCAGAAACTCCCTTATATACCTTTGCAACTTATTTTCTATTCCCTTTCTCCAAACATAACCATAAAATTAATTCTAAATCATAAATGGTTTTGTCTGTTTTTATAATTATATAAAGCCATACAGCATATATATTTAACATGGGACATTTTTCCTATTAATGTTCCCCAAAAGTCTCTCCCCCAGTACTCCAGATGGAATTATGTTTAAGAACTATGGTTCTTGCTCAGCCCTGGCCAGTGAGGTCAGTTGGTTGGGTGTTGTCTTGTGCATTGAAAGGTTGCCAGTTCTAGTCCCAGTCAGGGCACATGCCCGGTTGTGGGCTTGATCCCCTTAAAGAGTGTGCAGTAGGGGGCTGATGGATGTTTCTCTCTCCCCCTGCCTTCCTTTCTCTAAAAATCAATACAAAATATTTTTAAAAAAGAACCATGGTTCTTCCTCTTGCAAAATTTTATTCCAATGGACCAAAAATACAAAGGAGTATTTAAAGTTACAGTGGCCACTCTGGGGCTATTTTAAGGCTCCAAAACTTGCCTTTTAGAATGTTAAGATTGAACCTCATAGATTTAAAACTGAGCAGGGAGAACAGGTGCATATTTTAATTGGTATTTAGAAGCATCTAAGCAACAAAACAAGAGGAATCTAAAATTTCCTCTTTACAAAATACTGTCTTTAGATTGACTGAGAAAAATTTTAAATTAGAAAAGATTCATGACTATTCCTACCATATTTCCTTCTCAGTTCTCTCCTTATGCCTTTCTCCTGCAGTTTCTTTTCCCTCCTTTTTATTCTTCCCTTGCTGAACTTCCTTTTTACCACCAAGAACCTGAAGTTCCTTCTCACTATCTTGCAAAATTCTTACCTCAAGCCCCTGTCTCTGTGTTCCCTTTTACATACCAACCATTAATGACATGTGTTATTTCCACCTATACCCTCTGGACAAAGGCTTAATTAACTGTGATAACTAAATATTATCCTACGGTTCCAGAGAACTCCTACTGGTTAACAGGATATTTATTATTTATTTATCCTCACCCATGGATATATTTATTGATTTTTAGAGAGAGAGAGAGAGAGAGAAACATTGATGTGAGAGAGAAACATCTATCAGTTGCCTCCCTGACTGACCAGGGCCAGGGATTGAGCCTGCAACCAAGGTACCTGCCCTTGGCTGGAATCAAACCTGGGACCCTTCAGTCTGCTGGCCAACACTCTAACCACTGAGCCAAAATGGCTAGGGCGAGGTCCTTACTATTTTAATTGACACTGGAGCAACTCTTTTTGGGTTCAACCCCACCAACTTAAGTAACCCCTTCCCCAAAGTACTTAAAATATTCAAATGGTTGGTGTCTCTAACAAACCCCTAACAGACTATAAGTCCCTTCCCTTTCCCTTTCAGCTCTGTCCTTTTCAGGACATTCTTTTTTGTTAGTTCACTCAGCTCCTGTTCATTTGCTAGGGAGAGATTTGTTTTTTAAAAAATACCATGCTGCTATCTCTTTTTCTCAGAAGGGAAAAATAATTCTTGAGATTAATTCAGCCCCCAGTTCAGCCATCAGCACTAAAGACTCTTTAACACTCTTATTTTTGCCCTTAAAATGACCAGTAGGGAATTTGAGAGCTCAGCCCTCTTAGAACAAATTTCCAAGGCACTTTGAGAAAATCTACAATGGACATCAGTGGGATTCATTCAGCTCCCCTGATAAAAATTCAGGTTAATCCTAGCAAACTTCTCTTTAGTATTAGATCGTACCCTTTAAATCCCAAAGCCCTAGCAGAAATTAGATCTATTATAAAATAATATAGGGCTCAAGCAAGGTCTTTTAATTATCTGTAATAGTTCCTGGAATTCACCTATTCCCTCTGTAAAGAACCCTCATGGACAAATATATTTGTACAGGACCTCAGGACCATAAATAATATTGTCATTCCCCAACACCCTATGGTTTCTAACCACCACACTCTCTTAACCACTGTCCCTACAGAGAGTGAATTCTTTACTGTTATTGATTTTTGCATTGCTTTCTTTAGCATACCAGTATATCTAGCAATCCAGGTTTTATTTGACTTTACTTGGGAATGGGCAACAACTAACTTGAACTATTATGCCTCAAGGTTATAAGGGAAAAAGCCCTTCTTATTTCTCACAGGTTTTAAAGGCAGACTTAACTGATAAAATCTTTACAAATGCATCTCTTCTTCTGCAACACTTTGATGACCTTCTCCTCTGCTTTCTTTCCAAGGAAGCATGTAAATAAAAATGTTCACCTTCTCAAACTATTAGCCACCAAAGGCTGCAAGGTATCTTAAAAAAACTTCAATTTTTTCAGACCCAAGTCAGATACTTAATACTCTTGGACTCTGAAAGTCTTTAGAGCATTTAAAATTTTCTTAAGCCACAAACTAAAAGACAATTGGAGGGTTTCTAGGTATTAAAAGAGTTGGATATGAAACTTCTCCATGACAGCCCATTCTCTATATACTCTATTTAAATTTGACAAATCCTACTTCATTGTGAAGATACAGGCCACATGAATTTTTGCAACTAAAAGAGAGGCTTCTTAGCCTACCTGCTTTAGGGTATTGTAATTATGAGATCCCCTAATCAGAGCTTAAATTTTAATTGAAGAAAAAAACATAAATATATATGCAGACAATAGATATGCCTTTGAGGTTCTTCATACTTTTGGTATCTATGGAAATAGAACTTCTAACATATGGAAGTCCCTGAATTAAAATAAGACTTTTGTTAATAAATTACTAAATTCAATAAAACTAGCATCCACCCTGGGACCTTCTAAGGTTCCTGGGCATTCTAAACTGCATTCAAAATAAGCTAAAAGGAATAATTGGCTGGTTAAGCAGCAAAAACAGTTGTCCTAAATTCCACTAAAATTAAAAATGTTATTGCAAACTCTGAGTATTTTTCAAAGAAAGATCTAGATAAGATTATCAAAGATGCTCAATCCATAGCACCTCACAAAAATTTCTGTGGACAGATAATGGTTGCATTTTAAGCACTTTAACTAATATGTGATATTGTCCAAATGACAAGCCAGTAGTACTAGAATCCATTAAAAAAATCCTTTACTTTGGAATGTCTCATCATATGACCCATTGGTCGACTGAAAAATTGATATGTTTTACTAAGCAATATTTGTCGGGAGATATATCTAAGACAGCTAAAAAGGCCCGATTGACTTGCACTATATGCCCACAATTTAAATTTAAGAAAGGCTATTGGTCAGACAACCTTTGGTCATTTTTATCTTCTCAAAGGTCACTTTGAAGTATGGCAAAAGAATTTTATCAAGTTGCCTCCTTCACAAGGTTATAGACATATCCTTTAATGATTTGAATATTTTCTCACTGGATACCAGCAGTGTAACACCACCACATCCATTGCTAAAATTCTGTTAGAAAAGATTATACCTACTTGGGGCATCCTCTCTGAATTACATTGCAACTGAGAAACACGTTTCACCAGCTGTGATATGGACAAGTGTATGGGATTTAGCTTATGTTCCAACACTTTCATTGTGCTTACCACCCTTAACCCTGTATTGGTGCAAAGAGCAAATAACACAACATGGATAGCCCTAGAGGGTATTATGCTAAGTGAAATAATTCAGGCAGAGAAAGACAAATATCATATGGTTTCATTTATATTTGGAATCTAAAAACTAAATAAGCAAACAAACAAAACAAAAACACTCATAGAAACAGAAACCAAAGGGATGGTTACCAGAAAGGAATGAGTGGGGAGATAGGTGAAAAGGGGAAGAGAAATATAGTCAACAATATTGTGATAAGTTTACATGATGACAGATGATTACTAGAATTAGTGGGGTGATCACACTGTAAGGTATAAAAATGTTGAACCACTATATTGTACACTTGAAACTAATATAACCAATATAAGATATATACCAACTATACTTAAATAAAGAATAAATTAAAAAAACTCAATTGGCAAAATTTTTGAAAACTTTAAAGTTAATCTCACCCAAAGCATTCCTCTGGTCTTCTTGAACTTAAGATCTGCCCTTTTGGGCAAAGGCAAGTTTTCACCCTTTGAAAGAATTGCAGATTGATCTATTCATTTAGCTTTATCTGCTTTTAATAACCAATTAATAAAGAAGGCATATTTTTATATCATAAAAAACTATTTGATGTTATTGATAAAAACCATTGCTTGTTAGAACAATCTTTTCACACTAAGCTTCTGGGAGACAAAAAAATTAAATACCACAATTTACAAGCAGGTGACTATATACTGGAAAAGACAACTTCAAAAGGACTCTCTACAACCAAGATTGGAAAGAACCATATCAGGTACTCTTAACTAGTTTGTGTGTTGCCAAACTTAAAAGTGTTGACTCTTGAATTTATGTTTTCCATTTAAAAAGTGTTGCTGCACCTAACTGTTGTACTGCCAACAACAGAGGGTTTGAAATAAAAATTCACTAAAAAGTGAAGCCAATAGCATGTGTTGTGGACAACTAACACAAGATTCCGGACCAGTCCTGAACAATCTACACCTTTATTCTTCTTTTCTTATTTTAGATCTTTCCTATATTACAAATAATATGAGCAGCCAAACACTCACTATAATAGTTATCATTTCCTTTCCCTCACCTTAATTTCTGCCTGGAAGGACAACTCCATTATTTTCATACCCCAATCCCTTGTGTATAGAAGACATTTGAAAAACTTTTGGATTTGTCATCATAGTTCTCATTCTGTATATAAATCTAGAGATCCTTTAGTATATTTACCAATCTCTTTGTGATTTCTTCTCTAATCTCTATTAATTGGACTACTGAACCCTTATATAGTGTGAGAGTTACATGGACTCCTCCTAGAACTTTTTTCCTGACCAATCAAACTGCTAAGAACTTGAAAAGTAATATTTGTAAGAGTACAGTAATATTACCCAGTTTCTGTCAATCTTATCACACTCTGACCACAGACAACATTCTGCAATTCCCATACCTTCAAGTCCTTGGTTTGGCTGCTTTCATTATGATACCTTCATGATTTCTGTTCCCTTAGAGTATATTTTCACTTGTACATGGCAGAAAGATTTATGGGAAACACACTGTTTTAATTCCTATTAGATTAAAGGTAACTGTGCACTTGGACTATTGGTTATACTCATTTTATTTCATAACCAATAAAAAATGCAGCATTGTGCATTATTGCTAAACGTACATCACAAATTAAAATATGCAAATGGTTGCACACCTAGTTAAAAGTATAGTGATATCAACACCAGTGAAGGTGCCAGATTTGGAAAAATATCTTTTCCTTAGGGAGGCATTACAGTGAATGAATACATGATTAAAAGGTTATCAAAAACCTTAGGAGAAATTGCTGGATCTACCACCAAAGCAATAGCCTCCCAAGAAAAATCTTTAGATTCCCTTGTGTAAGTTGTACAAAACAATAGAATTGCTTTTGAGCATATCTAGTTGAACAAAGTGAAGTTTGTGTTGTTGTTAATACTTCTTGTACTTGCATAAACATCCCTGGTGAATTAGAGATGAAACTGGATAAAATCCAGGCATAAGTCAAGTGGTTAAACAAAATCACCACTAACACCTTAAGTTTTCTTTGGATATCTTCAGTTGGTTCAGCTCTGTTCTCCAAATTGGATTTAGCATTTTGTTTTTTATTATAAGGATTTTTGCTGTTATTAAACATCAGTTATTTTATATAGCTCAATGTTATAAAGATACCACTTGGATAATGGTTACTCAACATTTTGAGATTTTTACTATAACCTATGAGACTTCATATGAAAAACCTCAAAGAACTGCAGAAGATATTTGCCCTTAAAGGATCATAATAGTAAAGAGGTAAAGACTTCCTCTGTTCTGACATTCTATTGTTCAAATGTGCCTAAAGCTCCTCTTTGGCTTTTTGTTTTTATTTTATTAAATGAGTATAATTATAACTATTAGTTTCTAATAAATACTTATTATGTGCAAAGAAAACTTAGAAAAATCTTTTCATGAATGAAATTATTTTATCTCCACAAATAGTTAAAACTCTGACCCTCATTTTAAAAAAATTCTTAGTATTTTTTTAATTTTTAAATTACTGTTGATGTACCATATTTATATTAATTTTAGGTGTGCAACCCAGTGATTAGACATTTACATAACTTATGAAATGATCACCCTGATAAATCTAGTACCCATCTGGAATCATACATAGTTATAACAAGATTATTACTATATTCCCTATGCTGTACTTTACATCCCCAATACTATTTTGTAACTACCAATATTTGCTTCTTTAAAAAAATATTTTACTTTATTTCTTATTGAATTTATTGGGGTAACATTGGTTCATTTGCCTTAATTCCTTCACATTTTTCACCCAGCCCTCAAAATTCCCTGCCTTTTGGCAACCACCAAAATGTTCTCTATATCTATGAATGTGTATCTGTTTTGTTTGTTCTTTTATTTTGTTCTTTATGTCCCACATATGAGTGATATCATATGATATTTGTTTCTCTGTCTGACTTATTTCACTTAGCACAATACCTTCAATGTCCACTCATGCTGTAGCAACTGGCAAAATTATATTTTTTGTGGCCAAGTAATATTCAATTGTATGTATGTACCACCTCTTCTTTATCCAATCATCTGTTGATTGGCACTAAGGTTTCTTCCATATCTTGGCTAATGCAAATAATGATGCGATGAACATATAGATGAATATGTCTTTTTGAATTAGTGTTTTAGAATTCTTCAGATAAATACACAGAAATGGAATTCCTGGGTCCTTTTTTGTTTTCTGTTATAGTCTTTGTTTTGAAGTCAATTTTGTGTGGTATAAGTATTGCTATCTCATTATTTTTTTTGCTTCTATTTTTAGGAAATATCTTTTTCCATCCCTTTACTTTCAAACTGTGTGTGTCTTTTGATCACATAGGTATAGACAGCATATGTATTAGGTTGGTTTTCTTACTGATTCAAACACCCTGTATCTTTTGAATGGAGCATTTAATCCATTTGCATGTGAAGTAATTGTTGACATATATGTATTTATTGTCATTTTATTAATTATACTTTTATCTTTTTTATTTTCCTTAAAGAAGACCCTTTAACATTTCTTGTAATACTGGTTTGGTGGTAACAAATTTCTTTATTTTTTTCTTTTCTGAGAAGCTCTTTCTCTGTCCTTGGATTCTAAATGATAGCCTTACTGAGTAGAATAATCTCAGTGGTAGGGTCATTGCTTTTCATCACCTTGAATATTTTGTGCCAATCTCTTCTGGTCTGCAAAGTGTCTGTTGAGAAATTAGCTGAAAGTTTGTGGAAACTTCCTTGTTGGTAACTAATTACTTTTGTCTTGCTGCTTTTGAGTTTCTCTTTGTCGAGGACTGAAGATGGCAGCAGACTGAGTGGAAGGTACACTGACACTCTCCTGGGACAAAATAGGAATTAAAACTAAAATATAGAAAAAACATTCTGAATAATCAACTGCAATTGAAGACGAACTGGAGGGCACCCTCATAAGCAAGGAGGAAAAGTGGAGACTACATAAAGACTGGTAGGAAGTACAGAGGAATGAAAGGGCTGGTTGGGCTACCACAGGCAGCTGCTGAAGGTATAGAGGGATATTTCTGGTGTGGGTGGGTTACCACTAAGAACTCTGGGGCCTAAACTCCAGGCTATGCTTCCCAGCCAAGAGCAAAAGAACTGAGAAAGGCGCTCACATGACATCTGGCTGTGAAAAGCAGCAGGGTTTTTGTTTGCCAGGGAGAGACTGCTGAAACTCCAGGGACCCTCACAAAGTTTCCTGTGCAGCCACTCAACTTGGGCTCCAACAGAAGGAAAGCAGAGTGGACTGGAGCTATGTGAGGAGTATCTAGGGTTGTGGGCTCTGGAGATAGAGCTCAGAGGGCACCCCTCTGGATTCCTGTGCCAAGTCATTCCCACATACTGCAGAGGCAGACATTTACCTTCCAAGTAGCTTTTGCCTAAGGGGGAAGCAATTGCCACACCCTGCTGGAAAATCTCTCTCCCTACCCAGGGGAGTTTCTACAGCCTGAGGCTTATTAAGAGACTGATAACAACCAGCTGCCCCACCTTGTGGAGTTTCTACATCCTGAGGCTCATTAAGAGAATCAGGTTAATCCACCTGCAGGCAGAGGCAGAACTCAAAGTGCTTTGATTCTTTGCCTGATATGCTTGTGGACATGGGCATTGGATAAGCAGAATTTGCTGTGCATCTTGGTCCTGTCAAAACACATGTGGCCACAACAGTGGGAACCTCAAGCCTTGGGGTGTTGATAACTCCAAATAGGACACTCAAGGCCAGTCACAGTGTCTGACATTGGCCTGCACCAGAGACCTTCCAAAAAAACTGAGAGTACTATCAGACCTACCTAATATGTAGAAACATATTTAAATAAGTTGCCAAAATAGTGAGACACAAAACAAACCCCAAATGAAAGAACAAAAGTCTCCAGAAAAAGAGCTAAATGAAATGGAGATAAGCAATTTATCAGATATAGAGTTCAGAATACTGATTGTAAGGATGCTCAACAGCATGAAAAAAGATATGGAAACTATGAAGGAAATTAAAAATGACATAGCAGTAATAAAGAATACATTGGAAGGAATAAAGAACAGATTAGAGGAAGATGAGGATCACATCAGTGAATTAAGACAGGGTAGAAAAAAATCACTCAATCAGAGATCCAAAAAAGACAAAACAATTAAATCACAGGAGGACAGTTTAAGGGAGCTCTGGGGCAACATGAAATGTAACAATATTCGCATCATAGGGATAGCAGAAGAGGTTGAAAGTAAGCAAGGGTTACTTCCCCAACCTGGGGAAGGAAAAAGTCATGCAAGCTCAGGAGGCACAGAGAATCCCAAGCAAGAACAATCCAAAGAGGCCCTTGCCCTGACACATCATAATTAAAATGCCAAGAATTCAAGACAAAGAGAGAATCTGGAAGGGAGCTAGAGAAAAGCAATCTTTTATCTACAAAGGTAGCTCCCATAAGGCTGTCAACTGACTCCTCATCAGAAACTCTACAGGTCAGAAGGGAATGGCATGAAGTATTCAAGGTAATGCAAAACAAAGATCTGAAACCAAGGCAATCGAGCAAGGCAATCATTCAGAATAGATGGTGAAATAGAGCTTCGCAGACAAAAAAGGCTAAAGGAGTTTATCACCACCAAACCAGCACTGCAGGAAATGTTGAAGGTACTGCTCTAATTAGAAGTAGAAATAGAAGCATTGCAAGAAATATCAAAGGGAATGCTCTGATATTAAGAAGAAATGGAGAGAGAAACATAGGCATAAAGAATTAAAATACCAATAAATAAGGACCTATCAATAACAACCTTAAGGACTTTAAGGGAGAGATCCACAGCAATACTGTCATAGTCAGGGACTTGAACACCCCACTGACTTCACTAGATAGATCTTTCAGACAAAAGGTCAACACAGAAACAGTGACTCTAAATAGCACACTAGATCAGATGTGTTTAATTGATAGCTACAGAACATTTCACCTCAGAGCTGCAGAATATACATTCCTCTCAAGTGCACATGGGACATTTTCAAAGATAGACCACATGCTTGGACAGAAAGCCAGTCTCTACAAGTTCAAGAAAATTAAAATTATATCAAGCATCTCAGATCACAATGGCATGAAATTAGAAATCAACTACAGTAAAAACACTCAAAGACATACAAACACATGGAGACTAAATAACCTGTTATTATACAATGAATGGGTTACCAAAGAGATGAAGAAAGAAATCAAAAACGTCCTGGAAACAAATGAAAATGGACACAAAACAACTTAAAACCTATGGGACACAGTGAAGGCAGTCCTAAGAGGGAAGTTCATAGCACTACAGGCCTACCTCAAAAAGCAAGAAACATTTTTAGTAAACTATCTAACCCTACAACTTAGAGAATTAGAAAGCTCCCCTGTGAAGTCATCAGGACCAGGACTTTTGTTTTGCTGGGAGTTTTTTTATTACTGCTTCGATTTCATCCTTTGTTATTAGCCTATTCAGGATTTCTGATTCTTTATAATTCAGTTTTACAAGATCTCACTCATATGTGGAATCTAATAAACAAAATAGATTAAAGAACAAAATAGATCCAGAGATATAGAAGCATGAAACAGACTGATGAATCTCAGTGGGAAGGAGTAGGGTGAGGGATTGGGTGGGGAGAGATTAATCAGAGAAAAACGTATGCATATGTGCATAACCCATGGACACAGACAATGGTGTGGTGAAGGCCAGGGGGGTAGATATGGGATGGAGGGGATCAATGGGGAAAAAAGGGGGATATTTGTAATATTTTGAAAATAGAGATAAACTTTTAAAAATAAAAGATTCTTTGTCTTTAACCTTTGACATTTTAATTATGATGTATTTGTGTGAATCTCTTTGGGTTCATCTTGTTTGGGAATCTGTCCATTTCCTGGAATTGTGTGTGTATTTACTTCACCAAGTTAGGGAATTTGTTATTATTTTTTTCAAATATTTTTAATTCCTTGCTATCTCTCTTCTCCTTCCAGTAATCCTACTATGTGAATGTTGTTGTTTGATGTTACACTGTTATTGTTGTTATTATTATGGTTGTTATTATTTTTTTTGCTCCTCTGATTTGGTGTTTTCTGCTACCTCATCTTCCAAATCGCTGATTTGATTCTCTGCTTCATCTAATCTAATGTTGATTTCTTCTAGTTCAGTTATTGTATTCTTCATTTCTGACTGGTCCTTTTTTGTTTTTTCTATCTCCATTTTTATGATTCCTATCTTTTTATTGAAGTTATTACTCAGTTGATCTATTCTTTTCTGCATCTAGTAGAGTGCTTTTCTCCATTTTGATTAGTTCTTTTCCTGGAGTTTTGTTCTGTTTTTTCATTTGGGACATGTTTCTTTGTCTCCTCATTTTGTCAGCCTTCTTGTGTTTGTTAGTTTCTTATTTTTTATCTTTAACCAAGGATAATTTTTCCATTGCTTTTCAGAGAGAGTGGGAGTGAGAGAGAGAGAGAAACATCAGTGTGAGAGAGACACATTGACTGCTTGCCTCCTGCACTAGCCCTGACCAAGGGTAGGGATCGAGTCTGCACCTGAGGTATGTGCCCTTGGCCAGAATCAAACCTGGGACCCTTCAGTCCACAGATCGATGCTCTAACCACTGAACAAAATGGGCCAAAGCTTGTCTTTGTTTCTATGTGATAAGTAGAGCTGCTATCTCTTAGTAGAGTGGCCTTATGTAGTAGATATCTTGTGGGGCCCAGTTGCACAGCCTTCCCAGTCACCTGACCTGGATCCTTCTGGTGTAACTCCCCTCCCTTCCCCCTGGTGTGGGCTGTGTACACCTTCCTGTTGTAGTTGTGTCTTGATTGTTGCTGAAATCTCAATGGGAGTGATTGCCTCCCAGGTTGATTGGCTGCAAGGACTGACAGATTACAGTGGAGAAGCTGATATGCCAGCACCCACTCCATGGAGCAAAACCCACTTCAGCAGGGTTCTGTTGCCTACCAAGTTTGGTTCTTGAGTGTGTCACTTATGGATGAAGTTGGGTGGTGCTCAGGTGTGGTCTGAAGTTGTCCATTGAATGTGCTGGCTTTGGAGACTCCCTGGAGGTGCAGGCCAAGTTCAGCTGCTGCTTGTGCCCTGCCTTAGCCACCTCGCATGACCTACAGAGAAATCTGCAGATGATTGCCACTTGTGCTAGGCTTGGAAATATCAAAGAGAGTCCAAGCTGCTTTTAGTGCTGTGCTTGAGGCTGCTTAGCAAGGGGTACATTGAGATCAGATGCTTCTATTTTGGGGTTTGTGGACCTGAGAGATTTTAGGAAGGTTCACAACATGAGCCAAGGCAGGCTGCTCATATCAAAATTTCACTGGAAATAGCTTTAGTAGGACCACAAGTTGAGTGGGTCAGGTCTCTGGGAATCACTAGGGCATGGTGAACAATGTTAGCCAGGTTGATGAAAACTTAGATATGGTGCCCACTGAAGCTGGAGGGGGTGGGTTCAGCAAAGGAGGTTTCAGCCTCTGCCGAACCCTTCTGTCTAGGAGAGAGGTACCCTTCCAGCCTTTGCCCTGAAGCCAGAGAATAAAGTTACTCCCTGTATGTCCCTTGCACATTTTGAGATGCCACTCCCAATGCTGGAGCTCAGAGTAAGCATAAGTCTGTGCACAGGCCCTTTAAGAGGAATTCTTGGGATTTCAGCAACCCTCTGTCTCATGCAACCACATCTCCATTGTTTTTATAGCTAGAAGTTACGTGGACTTCTTTTTCTGACACTGGAACCCTGGTGTGGGGCTGAGACTCCTCATTCCTCATGGGTACTTCCGTAGCTGAGCTATTACCCCTGATTTTTAATCACTACACAAAGTTGTGAGACCTGCCTATTTTGTGCCTCTGTCCTTCCTACCATTCTCCAAGTGGCTTCTTCTGTGTATCTTAGATTATAGGACTTCTGTACAGCTAGATTTCAGGTGATTTTCAATGATAGTTGTTCTGCAGTTTAGTTGTAATTTTTTTTAAATTTAAATTTATCTTTATTGTTTTTTGTTTTGTTTTGTTTTTAAATATATCTTCATTGATTTCAGAGAGAAGACAGGAGAGGGAGAGGGAGAGAGAGAGATAAAAACATCAATGATGAGAGAGTCATTGATTGAGCCCGCAACCTCAGCATGTGCCTTGACCGGGAATCAAATCCCAATCGCCTGGATCCTAGGTCGATGCTCAACCGCTGAGCCACGCCCGGCCAGACTATCTTTATTGTTGAAAATATTACAGATGTCCCCTTTTTCTCTCCTTTGGCTCCCTGCACCCCCTCCCAGGCCTACCACACTATTTCCTGTGTCCATGGGCTATGCATACATGAATATAAATTCTTTGGTTAATCTCTTCCTGCCCCCCTTCTCTCTGAGATTTATCAGTCTGTTTCATGCTTCCATGTCTCTGGATATATTTTGTTCATCAGTTTATTTTACTCATAAGATTCCACATATAAGTGAAATCATGTGATACTTGCCTTTCTCTGACTGACTTATTTTGCTTAACATAGTACTCTCCAGGTCTCTCCATGCTGTCTCAACAGGTAAGAGATCCACCTGTACTCAGAAAACTACAGGACACTGAAAAAGGAAATAGAGGAAGATACAAATGTAAGAATACACTGTTTTCATGGATTGGAAGAATTTACATCATTAAAATGTTCATAGTACCCAAAGCAATCTATAGATTCAATGAAATCCTTATTAAAATACCAACAGCATATTTCACAGATCTAGAACAAATACTCCAAAAATTTATATGGAACCAAAAAAAGACCCCAAATAGCTGCAGCAATCTTGAGAAAGAAGAACTGAGGAGGAGGGAATGAAAATACCCGATAGTAAATTATACTACAAAGCCACTGGAATCAAAACAGCCTGGTACTGTCACAACAACAGACACATAGATCAAGGGAACATAATAGAGAACCCAGAAATTGACCAAAGCCATTACATTCAATTAATATTTGACAAAGGAGACAAAAGCATACAATGAAGTAAAGAGAGTCTCTTCAATAAATGATGTTGGTAAAATTGGACAGGTACATGCAAAAAAACTGAAACTAGACCACCAACTTACACTATACAAAAGAATAAACTCAAAATGTAGAAAAGAATTAAATATAAGTCATGAAACCTTAAAAATCCTAGGAGAAACCATAGGCAGCAAAATCTCAGACATCTCTCATAGTTGTAATTTTGATGTGGTCTGGGAGGATGCGAGTACCAAAGTTACATACTTTGCCATCTTGACCAGAAACCTCTTGGTTTGCTTTTTTAACTTAATAGGAATGGGAAAAATATGAGTTATTTGATTTTTATTTATTTATTTTAATTTTTTAATATTTTTTAAAATATATATCTTTATTGATTTCAGAGAGAGGAAAGGAGAGGGAGAGGGAGAGATAGAAACATCAATGATGAGAGAGTCATTGATGGCTGCCTCCTGCATGCCCCCGACTGGGGATCTAGCCCGCAACCCGGGCCTGTGCCCTGACCGGCAATCGAACCCGGATCACCTGGATCCTAGGTCGACGCTCAACCGCTGAGCCATGCCCGGCTGGGCGAGTTACTTGATTTTTAAAATTTCACTGATTGAAAGTATTACTTATTTTTTATAATTGGTTTGTTTTCTCTTTTCTGTTATCAATGCATTATGGCCAGAAAATACAGTCTTTGGCATGTTAATTAGCATGAATAAAATAAATGTGAAGTTTTAATTCTACTAAATGAACTAAAGATTTTTATGTAGACTCAAAAAAGTTAAATTTTTTTCATTATATTCTGTGTATTTTAGGCTTTATTTGATCAATTTAACCTGGTAACATCTAAGATTTTTATAATAAACTCTATCTTTATTTTTTGACGTTTTATGTTTTTTTGCTTTTATGTTTATGAGCACATGATGCATTTTTGTATTATTTTTATCCAATTTTGATATAATATGTAACACTGCCATATTTTTTATGTTTTCCTGGGATAACAGTAGAGAGGTGCTGCAGAAACTGCACCACAACATCCTGTTTGTGTGTGTGAGAGGTAGGGTGGAAGCAAGATGATAACCTCTGTAGCTGTGGATGACCGGAAGGTCAAAAACCTGGAAATGAGAAATTATCCCCCATCCTTAAGGGCTGAAAGGGGAGACAATCAAAGTGTATAAGACCTACCTTATGTGCAATTTTGTTTGCAGCTCATAAAATAAGGAACAATAAGACTTAGGTAAAGAAAATATCCACTAAAGGCTTTTTTCAATGGTATAAAGTGGAGGAGAGATGCCTTAAATTAGAAGTGAAAACCCTTCTAGGGACTTTTAAGGAATGATATGAAAAGCATGAAGTGGCTAGAGTTGCAACTGTCCAGTTTTTATAGTGAGGAGGATGGTGGTTCTGATAAAAATTACAATCCAGACTCAGATAAAAAGTATGAACCATCTCACCTACATCCCAAACTTACCTCCTTTAAAAAGAATGATTAGGGGTGCAGCCAAGGTCTCTGGGCTCCTACTGGGGACCAAAGGTTCTCAGCCCCTGTGAGAGTGGATGGGATAATAGGCAGACATAGATATTCATGGGCTTGTTAGATATAGGTGCTTAGATAACTATCATCCCAGGCTCCTGCAAGGGTAGTATTCAAATGGCAGCCTTAGGTGGTTTTGGGGAAGGTGAAGTAGCCCATAGAAGACAAATAATGTGCATTTGTGGATGGGTTCCTTAGGGTCATTTTGGGCACGAGTAACAGTGGTTCCAACCACTGAGTGCATTATAGGTACAGTCACGCTTCACTTAATGACAGGTAATGTTCTGAGAATTACATCTTTAGGCAATTTCATGGTTGTACAACAATCATAGATTGCGCTTACAGAAACCTACATGCTATAGCTTACTATAAACTTAGGCTACATTGCTCCTAGACTATAAATTTATACAACATGTTACTATAAAGAATTCTGTAGGCAACTGTAACACAATGACAAGTATTTGTATTTCTAAGCATACTTAAACATAAAAACATATCCAAACATAGAAATGGTACAGTAAAATTTGATATATGAAATAAGAAGTCGTACACCTGGAGGTTGCAGAACTGGAAATTCCTCTGGGTGAATAAGTGAGTGAATGTGAAGGCCTAGGACATAACTTTACATATCTGTAGACTTTATAAACACCATACATTTAGGCTATACACTAAACTTATAAAAAATACTTTACTTCAATAAATTACTTTAGCTTACTGTAACATTTTTAAATGATTTGCTCTTTATTTTTTTTTTAGCTTTTTAACTCATGTAGTAACACTCAACTTAAAACACACATTGTACAAATATGTTAGCCTAGGTCTACACAGGGTCAGGATGATCAATATCACTGTCTTCTATTTTCACATTTTGTCCCACTGCTAGGTCTTTGGGACAATAATGCCAATGAAGCTGTCATCTGTATGATAACAGTGCTTTATTGTGGGATACCTCCTGAAGTCTGAGGTTCTTCTTAAAGGGGTGTCACTTTTTTTGGCATGGTGGTTTGCTTTATTTTTTTCTTCTTTTTTTTTAAATCATAAATTTGTAAGATGCTAATGCATCATGAACATTTCTCTCTATTAATAAAATTATTTCAGTGTTAAGGTCCATGTTTTTAAACTTTGTATTTTTTTTTTTTTAATCCTCACTCTAGGATATGTTTATTGATTTTAGAGAAAGAGGAAGTAAGAAGACACAGAGAGAGAGAGAGAGAGAGAGAAAGAGAGAGAGAGAGAGAGAGAGAGAGAGAGAGAGAGAGAGAGAGAGAGAGAAAGAAACATTAATGTGAGGGAGAAACATTGATTGATTGCCTCCCATACACACCCTGACTGGGTGTTGAATCCACAACCAAGGTATGTATCCTGACCAGGATGGTGCTCTAACAAACTGAGCCACACCAGCCAGGGCTGTCTACATATTTTATTATAATTGTTGGCTGTAAGTTATGAGTTTTCCATCATTTTCTATCTTTTAACTTTCTCATAATTTGAAATGTGCATATTTTCTTATTTGTGGTTACTTTTAAACTTTAAATACAATGCTTAACTGAATATTCTTAAATTTTAAACTTGGACAGTAAAAGTTGCAAACATTTTCTCTTATTAAAGATCAGAAAATTATTGATTAAAAATTCTATCAGCCCTGGCCTGGTTGCTCAATTAGAGTGTAGCTCCAGTGTGCCAAGGTTGTGGTTTCAATCCCAGTCCAGGCACATACAAAAATGAACCAATGAGTGCATACATAAGTGGAACAACAGGTCAGTCTCTCTCTCTCTCTCTCTCTCTCTCTCTCTCTCTCATATATATATATATATATATATATATATATATATATATATATATCCCTTCCTTTCCTCTCTCTCTCTCAAATCAATCAATAAAATATTTAAAATTTCTATCTCCTTCTCAATTATATGAGCTCTGATGCCATCTCCAATTTTTT
The DNA here is from genome assembly GCF_964146895.1 of Miniopterus schreibersii. Lineage (NCBI taxonomy): Eukaryota > Metazoa > Chordata > Mammalia > Chiroptera > Miniopteridae > Miniopterus > Miniopterus schreibersii. The sequence continues at coordinate 38,611,759 of NC_138104.1, read as the reverse complement.
TTTTTTAATATTTGTTCAAAGTGATAGTTAATTTTATGTGTCAACTAGTTTAAGGGATGCTCAGATGGTAAAACATTATTTCTGGTTTGTTTGTAAAGGAGTTTCTGGAAGAGATTAACATTTGATTTAGTAGACTGAGTAAAGCGATACACACTCACCGATGTAAGAGGACATCATCCAATCTATTAAGGGCCCAAAGGGAACAAAAATGTGAAAGAAGGTTAAATAATCTCTTTCTTCTTGAGTCAGGACTTCCATCTTTCTTGTACTCAGACATAATAGCTCCTAGTTCTCTGGCTTTTGGACTCTGGGGCTTATACTAGCAGCTCAGTGGTTCTCATGCCTTTCAGACTTGGACTGAATTATACCATCAGCTTTTCTTGTCTTACCTGCAGATGGCAGATTGTGGGACTTCTCAGCCTTAATGTCCATGTTAGTCTACTTCTATAATAAATCTCTTTTTTTCTATTATTGGTCTGTTCCTCTGGAGAACCCTAATAAATTCAGATTTTTGTTTCAGTATATTATAATTTAATTACAATCTTTAAAGATTGCTAATATTAAAAAAATAAAATATATTAAGGTATAATTTGGCTACAATAAATGCAACCACTTTAAGTATAGGTACTGTGTAACTACCATACACAAAAAATTTCTATCATGCCAAAAGTTTCCTCACTCTCACACCCCTCCTTTATGTAACCACTGATCTGATTTCTTTTACAATAAGTTAGTTATACCTTTACTAGAATTTAACCGAAATAGAATCAGATAGTATCTATGTTTTTTGTATTTGGTATCTTAACCAGCTTTGTTAAACTAGCATATTATCATTCTTCAATAATATAATCCTTATTTTTCTTCTTTTACTATTTATTTTTCTGGCTTGTTCCAAGCCTTTGTTATCTCTTCTTATGGTCTAAACCTGGTAGTGGGATATAGAATCAAAGAAGACTGTAAAATTTTGATGTCATCAAAGAGATTTTTGTGCAGCAATTGATAGATTCTCAAGAATGCTACAAAAATAACAAGTGATAAATTAGAAATAAAAAAATGTGCATAGAACATTTTTGATCTTTGCTTTCAAGAAGCTTTCATTCTTAAGGCCAAATAGAACATGCTTATGAACAGCGATAATATCAGGCATTATGTGGTAAAAACTGTAAATTTTTACAAATAATGTTTTAGGAGTTCAAAGGAATAAATGCTAATAAGAAGTTTAGAAAATATTTCAATGACAAGGTAAATTATGCTTACACTTAATAATTTATATATCTGATGCTTTTTCTCAGAGATACCTAACCACCTCCACACCCCACTCCCTTACAATACATGTCAAGAAGCATAACTACTAGAATTTTAGTTTTGATTATATCACATCATTTATATCTGTACTTTCAGCAAATACCGTTTTATTTCAAATGTTTATTTATTATGTTTGTTGAATATTTACACTTATGCTAAAAAGGAAGTTCCAGATGAATATTTTCATCTATTCTACTCTTTCAATTCATTTCTATGAACTTGATATTACAAATTATACAATATGTATTAATTGAACTTGATATTATAAATTGTATGTAATCCAATTCAGATGGAGAGATTTGATGCAGGACAATTACAGGTGTTAATATATGCTAGAATAAAAGGAAATAAATTTATAATACCAGATAAATTTTATTTTGAAGTTTTATGTCAACAATCTTTCAGCTAAGAAATATATCTTAATCATCAAAATATTTGGTAGGTATGCCATACATGATATATAAACAAATGTTCTTTGAATTAATCACAAATTCGATCTCATACAAAAATTATTCACTTATTTGAGAGAAGTATGCATTATATTACTTGGCTTTATTTCTTCTTTTTTTTTTGCACATGTGAGGAAGAACAAATATTTATTTTAGAACGTTTAGGAAGAACACATAAAGTCCTCAGTTCATAAGGTGAAGTTTAAATATTAGTGTCAAACAGCACTGTCAGTAGTAACTCTGCAACATATGTTATGAAGAAAGAGGTAAAAATTATAAAATGTTTTTTTATGCAAAGAACAGAGTACTTTGATTGATAGTGAACAATTTTAATTAAAAGCCATAAAATATGGATTATCACTGATTAGCATCCTGATTGTAAATCACAGACTAAGTTAAACATACTGATTATGTTAATTGTAAGATAAAACATAGTTTATATTTATTTTAATGTTTATAATTTCAGAAAAATGCAATGTGATTGAAAGAAAAAATGCTTTACAAAGTTTATTAAGAACTAATAAAATTTTTGCAAGATTCTCTGATTTTTAAATGCTTTTTATTTAAGTATAGTTGTTATACAATACTATATTAGTTATATTAGTTTCAGGTGTACAATACAGTAATTTGACATTTTTATACTTTAAATAGTTTTTCCTTCTTTTTTTTGTTACCATCATAGACACTTACTAATATAAAAGAAAAGTAATTAATTTATAAATGGAAATCCACCTTAACAAAATGAGCAAAGTTAATGTAACCAGTAAAGGGGAAAACTGACATCAAGCACCTCTTAATAAGATGCACAAAGAAAAAGGATTACTTGAGGGTTATTGCCCCCAAATATACATAACCCAAATCTAATCAAGAGACTTCAGCCAACCCAAACTGAGCTACAGTCAAAAAACTATTGCTTGTACTCATTAGAAATGTCAAGGTCATGAAAGATTAGCAATGATTGAACCACTGTCAAGATCAAAGCAAACATGCCAGGACATGACAACTGCATACAATCTATGACTCAAGATTATCTTTTGTTATAAGCAACATTATTGAGACTATTAGAGAAAAATGAATGTCTGTTGATTAGCTAATATTGTATTGGTGCTAATTTCCTGATTTTGATTGTTGTACTGTAGTTATGTAAGAAAATGGTCACATTCCTGTTTTTAGGACTCTGGGGTTTTAGGACCCTAAGACGTTAAAGGCATTATGTCTGCAATATACTCTCAAACAGTTTAGAGACTAAAATAATATGGATATATTATGATATAAATCTAATTTTCTGTTAAATGTTTTTTAAAATTTATCTTTATTGTTGAAAGTATTACAGATATCCCCTTTTTTATCCCCCATTGACCCCCTCTGCCCCGCATCCCCCCCTCCCCCCGCCCAGGCCTTCACCACACTATGGTCTGTGTCCCTGGGTTATGCATAATATGCATATAAGGCCTTTGATTGATCTCTCCCACCCACTTCCCCACCCCCACCTTCCCACTGAGATTCATCAGTCTGTTCCATGCTTCTATGTCTCTGGATCTATTTTGTTTCTCAGTCTATTTTGTTTATTAGCTTCCACATATCCATTTTATTATGTAAAACTGAATCAAGAAGGATCAAATAACCTGAATAGGCTAATAACAACAGATGAAATTGAAGCACTAATCAAAAAACTCACAGCAAACAAAAGCCCCTGGTTCTGATGGCTTCACAGGGGAGCTTTCTAACTCTTTAAGTTGTATGGTTACATAGTTCACTAAAGATTTTTCTTGTTTTTTGGGGTAGCCTGTAGTGCTATGAACTTCCCTCTCAGGACTGCTTTCGCTGTGTCCTGTAGATTATGGTTGTTGTGTGTTCATTTTCATTTGTTTCCAGGAAGTTTTTGATTTCTTTCTTGATCTTATTGGTAACCCATCCATTGTTTAAAAACATACTATTTAGCCTCCACGTGTTTGAATGTTTTTGAATGTTTTTATTGTAGTTTATTTCTAACTTCATGCTGTTGTGGTCTGAGAAGATGTTTGACATAATTTCAAACTTCTTGAACTTGTAAAGACTTGTTTTGTGTCCAAATATGTGGTCTATCTCTGAAAATGACCCATGTGCACTTGCAAGGAATGTATATTCTGCAGCTTTGGGGTGAAATGTTCAATAAATGTGAATTAAATCCATCTGATATATTGTGCCACTTAGAATCACTGTTTCTGTGTTGATTTTTTTGTCAGGAAGGTCTAGCCAGTGAAGTCACTGGGGTGATAAAAATCTCTGACTATGACTGTATTGCTGTCGATCTCTCCCTTAAACTCCTTAAGGTTATTATTGATAGGTCCTTATTTATTGTGATTTTAATTGTGTGTGTTTTTTATCCCCTCCACTCCACATCCATCCCATCCCAGGCCTTCCCCATACCAATGTCTATGTTCAAAGTTTATGAATATAAATTTGTAACTTCTTTGATTAATCTTCCCACTCACTCTCCCACCCCCACCTTTGCTCTGGGATCCCACAGTCTGTTCCATGCTTCTATGTCTCTGGATCTATTGTGTTTATCAGTTCATTTTGGTTATTATATTCCACATATGAGTGAGATCATGTGGTACATGTCTTTCTCTGACTGGCTTATTTCACTAGGTATAATACCCTCCAGTTCCATCCATGCTGTCCCAAAGGATAAGAGATCCACCTTTTTTACAGTTGCATAATATTCCACGGTGTAAATGTACCACAGCTTTTTTATCCACTCATTTACTGATGGGCACTTGGGCTGTTTCCAGATCTTAGCTATTGTAAATTGCATTGCTATGAACATAGGAGTGCAAAAGTTATTTCTCATTGATGTTTTGGGGTTCTTAGAATATATTCCTAGAAGTGGGATAACTGTTTCAAATGACAGTTCCATTTTTAATCTTTTGAGTAAACTCCATACTGCTTTCCATAGTGGCTGCACCAGTCTGCCTTCCCACCAGCAGTGTATAAGGGTCCCTTATCTCCACATCCTCAACAGCACCTGTGGTTCCTTGATTTGTTGATGGTAGCCATTCTGACAGGTGTGAAGTGATACTTCATTGAGGTTTTAATTTGCATCTCCCTGATGATTAGCAATGTTGAGCATTTTTTCACTTGTCTCTTGGACATCTATATGTCCTCTTTGGAGAAGTGTCTATTTAGGTCCTTTGCCCATTTTTTAATTGGATCGTTTGTGTTCCTTTTGTTAAATTGTAGCTGTTCCTTATGTATTTCAGATATTAACCCTTTATCAGATGTGTCTTTGGCAAATATGTTCTCCTGAATACAGTGAGCTCCCTTTTTGTTTTGTTGATGGTTTCTTTTGCTATTCAGAAACTTTTTATTTTGATGCAGGCCCATTTGTTCATTTTTTCCTTTGTTTCTCTTGCCCTAGATGTATTGGCAAACATATTGCTATGAGAGATGTATGAGATTTTGCTTCCTACGTTTTCTTCAAGGATTTTTATAGTTTCACATCTTACATTTAAGTCTTTTATCCATTTTGAGTTTATTTTTGTGGGTGGTTTTGGTTGGTCATCTAGTTTCATTTTTTTGCATGTACCTATCCAATTTTCCCAGCACCATTCATTGAAGAGACTGTCTTCACTCCATTGTATTTTCTTTCCTCCTTTGTCAAATATTAATTGACCATAATGGCATGGGTCGATTTCTGGGTTCTGTATTCTGTTCTGATCAATATGTCTTTTCTTATGCCAGTACCAGGCTGTTTTGATTACAGTGGCTTTGTAGTATAACTTGATATCTAGTGTTGTGGTACCTCCAACTTTGTTTTTCTTTCTCAAGATTGCCATGACTATTCAGAGTCTTTTTTGGTTCTACATAAATTTTTGAAGTGTTTGTTCTAGATCTGTGAAATATGCTGTTGTTATTTTAATAGAGATTGCATTGAATTTATAGATTGCTTTGAGTAGCAAGGACATTTTAATGATGTTGATTCTTCCAATCCATGAAGAAAGTATATTTTTCCACTTGTTTATATCTTCCTCTATTTTTGTAATATCCTATAGTTTTCTGAGTACAGGTCTTATACCTCCTTGGTTAAGTTTATTCCTAAGTGTCCAATTTTTTTTGTTGCAATGGTAAATGGGATTGTTTCTTTAGTTTCTTTTCTTAGAGTACATTATTGGTTTATAAAAATGCCATCAATTTCTCAGTGTTAATTTTGTATCCTGCTACTTTGCCAAATTCATTTATTAAATCTAGTAGTTTTTTAGTGGAGTCTTTAGGACTTTTTATGTACAAAATCATATCATCAAAGAATAATGAGAGTTTTATTTCTTCCTTTCCAATTTGGATGCCTTTTATGCTTTCTTCTTATCTGATCACTGTGGCTAGAACTTCCAATACTATGTTGAATAAAAGTGGTGAAAGTAAACACCCTTATCTTGTTCTTGTTCTTAGGGGAAATGCTTTTAGTTTTTGCCCATGGAGTATGATGTTGGCTGTCAGTTTGTCATATATGGCCTTTATTATGTTGAGGTATGATCCTTCTATTCTTACTTTGCTGAGAGTATTTCTCAAAAGTGAGTGTTGGATTTTATCAAATGCCTTTTCTGCTTGTATTGATAGAATCATGTGATTTTTGTCTTTCAATTGGTTCATGTGATGTACCACTTTTATTAATTGGCAAATAATCTACCAATCTGCATCCCTGGAATAAATCCCACTTGGTCATGGTGTTTGATCTTTTTAATATATTCCTGGATCCAATTTACTAATATTTTGTTGAGGATTTTAGCATCTATGTTCATCAGGGATATTGGCCTGTAATTCTCTTTCTTTTTAGTGTCTTTATCTGGTTTTGGAATTAGGCTAATGCTGGCCTTGTAAAAAGAGCTTGGAAGTGTTCTTTTCTTTTGGATTTTTTGAAATAGTTTGAGGAGAATCGGTATTAGTTCTACTTTGAACGTTTGGTAAAACCCCTGTGAAGCTGTCTGGACCAGAGCTTTTGTGTGCTGGTATCCCTTTGATTACTGCTTCAACTTCATCAGCAGTTATTGACCTATTCAGGTTTTATGACTCTTCCTGATTGAGTTTTGGCAGGTTGTATATTTCTAGGAATTTGTCCGTTTCATCTAGGTTGTCCAGCTTGGTGGTGTATAGTTGTTCATAGTATTTTCTTACAATCCTTTATATTTCTGTTTGGTCAGTTTTTACTTCACCTTTTTCATTTCTGATTTTGTTTATTTGAGTCCTCTCTTTGTTTGTTGATGAGTCTGGCTAAAGGTTCAACAATCTTGTTTATCTTTTCAAAGAATCAGCTCTTGTTTTCATTGATCTTTTGTATTGGTATTTTAGTCTCTATTTTGTTAATTTCTGCCCTGATATTTATTATTTCCTTCTTTCTACTTACTCTTGGCTTTTCTTGTTTTCTTTCTAAGTCTTTATGTTGTAGGGTTAGAGATTTTATTAGAAGTTTTTCTTGTTTTTTTGAGGTAGGCCTCTAATGCTATGAACTTCTCTCTCAGGACTGCTTTCTTTGTGTCCCTAGATTTGGGGTTGTTGTGATTTCATTTTCATTTATTTACAGGAAGTTGTTTACTTCTCTCTTGATCTTTTTGGTAAACCATTCATTGTTTAATAACATTCTATTTAGGCTCCATGTGTTTGAATATTTTTTAGTGTTTTTATTGGTGTTGATTTCTAATTTCATGCCATTGTGGTCAGAGAAGATGCTTGATATGATTTCAATCTTCTTGAACTTGTAGAAACTTGTTTTGTGTCCTAACATGTGGTGTCTCTTTGAGAATGTCCCATGTGTACTTGAGAATTTATATTCTGCAGCTTTCAGATAGGATGTTTTGTAAATATCATTTAAGTCCATCTATTCTAGTGTGTCATTTAGGTTCATTGTTTCCTTGTTGTTTTTTTGTTTGGAAGACCTATCCAGTAAAGTCAATAGGGTGTTAAAGTTACTTAGTATGAAAGTATTCTTGTCAATCTCTCCTTTAAAGTCCTCCAGAAGTTTTTTTTATAAACTTAGGTGGTCTTCTATTGGGTGCATATATGTTGATCTGGTTTATACCCTCTTGTTGGATCAGTCCCTTTAGTATTATGTAATAAGTTTTCTTGTCTCTTATTATGATCTTTAGTTTGAAGTCTATTTTGACTTGTATGAGTATTGCTACACCAGCTTTCTTTTTATTTTTATTTGCAAGGAAATTTTTTTTCCATCCCTTCATTCTCATCCTGTTAGAGTCTTTTGTTCTGAGGTGGGTCTCCTGTAGACAGCATATATTTGGGTCATGTTTACATATCCACTCATCCACCCTATGTCTTATTATTGCAGTATTTAATTCATTTCCATTTAAGGTTATTATTGATAGATACTTATCTATTGCCATTTTAATTCTTTATGCCTATATTTCATTCTCTCTCTATTTCTACTTCCAATTACAATAGTGTCTTTAACATTTCCTGCAATGCTTGTTCAGTGGGGATAAACTCCTTTAGCTTTTTAATTGTCTGGGAAGCTCTTTATTTGACTATCTATTTTGAATGATAGCCTTGCTGGATAGAGTAGTCTTGGTTTCATATCCTTGTTTTCCATTAATTTGAATATTTCATGCCATTCTCTTCTGGCCTATAGAGTTTCTGTTAAGAAGTCAGCTGACAGCCTTTTGGGAGCTCCTTTGTAGGTTACATATTGTTTTTCTCTTGCATTCTTAATATTCTATATTTGTCTTGAGTTTTTGGCATTTTAATTATGATGTGTCTGGGCATGGGCCTCTTTGAATTCTTCTTACTTGGAACTCTCTGTGACTCCTGAACTTCTGTTACTTTTTCCTTCACCGATTTAGGGCAGTTTTCTGTCATTATTTATTTAAGCAAATTATGTATTCCTTGCTTATTCTCTTACCCTTCTTGTACTCCAATAATACAACTATTGTTATGTTTCATGTTGTTCTATTGCTCCTTTAGACTGTCCTCTTGTTTCTTAATTGTTTTTTTCTTTCTGTATCTCTGATTGATTTTTCTTACTTTGTCTTCTAATTCACTGATCTCATATTCAGCTTCCTCTAATCTGCTGTTTATTCCTTCCTATGTATTCCTTATTTTTCATATGTCATCCTTCACATTTTCCACATCTTTTGTCATGCTGTTGAGCATCCTTACAATCAGTATTCTGAACTCTGTTTCTGATAGATTGCTTATCTGCATTTCATTTCACTTTTTTTTCTTGAGGCCTCTCTTCTTTCATTTGTGGCTTGTTTTTTTTGTCTCCGCATTTTGGCCACCTATTTGAGTTTGTTTCTACATATTAGGTTGATCTGTTTAGACTCTCAGTCTTTTTGTAGTGTCTCTGGTGCAGGCCAACGTCAAGTTCTCTTTTAAACTGGCTTCAAGTACCTGGTTTGGAGCTATCAACAACCTACAATTTGTAGTTCCCTCTGTCAGACTGGCTTCTTGTTCCCTCTGTTGGGGCTAGGTGCATACCAAACCAAGATTCACATCAAAGTCTGCTTTTTCAAGGCCTAGGGTATAACTTAAAATTTGATCACTCCACTAATGTGAGTAATCATCTGTCACTGTGAAAACTTTTTACAATATTATTGACTATACTTCCCTTCCCCTTTTCACTCATTCCCCACTCCCTCCCTTCTGCTAAACTTTCCTTTGTTCTGTTTTTATAAGTCTGGTTTTTTGTTTTGTTTTGTTTGTTCATTTCTTTTGCTATTTTTAGATTCCAAATATAAGTGAAACTGTGTGATATTTTTCTTTCTCTGCCTGACTTATTTTAAGTAGCTTAATGTATTCCAGATTAATCCATTTTGTCACAAATGACAAGATTTTATATTTTTTTATTGCTGCATAACATTCTATCCATCTATCAGGGGACACCCAAGTTGTTTCCATATCTTGGCTATTGTAAATAATGCTGCAATAAACATAGTGGGTTCATATATCCTTTTTGAATTAGTATTTTTGTTTTCTTTGGATAAATAAGAGGCTTGATATCACTAACCATCAGGGAAAGGCAAATCAAAATCACAATGAGATACCACCTCACACTGGTCAGAATGGTTATTATAAAAAAGGCAACAAATAACATGTTTTGATAAAGATGTGTGGAAAAAGGAATGCTTGGGCTATGTTGATGGGAGTGCAAATTTGTGCAGCCACTATGAAAAACAGTATGGAGGGTCTTAGAAAAATTAAAAATAGATATAGCATTTGACCCATTAATTTGACTTCTGAATATTTATCCAAATGTTCACCGATGTTCTTAAAAGATTTTTGCTCATGCCTTTTTTCTTTGTTTGTGCTGTTATTTAGAATTTTGTTTCTTCTGAGATTATTTTTCCTGAAAAAAATTACAAAAGAACTTTTGGAATTCTTGTCTGAATAAAATGTAGTTAAAGGCAGTTAAAATGAAGAAATATATAAAGTCGTATTACTACATTTGTGGCTACCGATATCATGAAAACCTTGCAAACATTTAAAATTATATAATTTTTGGAAAGAAGATAAAGTTTAGAAAGAGTCAGTAAAATCAACATTACCTTTCAGACTTACAAAATCCTATGAAGTGTTTTTTAAATACTTATATTTTAATAAAACTTAAATATATTTATATAAATCATTTTTTGTTTTGATTTAAATTTTTACATTAAAACGTATATTTTTTTAAAAATTTTTCAAGCTTTGTCAGATATCCAAGATGGCGACATAGTAGGTGTAAGCTACACTCTGGGTTTCTCAGGACCACACTGGAATTACAGCTAATATATAGAACGATCAACCTGAATAACCAACTGAGAATTAACTGTACAGAAGTCTTATAACCAACTGTATTCCAAAGAAGCTACATTGAGACTGGTAAAAAGGGCAGATACCCAAAGTGGGTTTGCTCCACTCCCACAGGCAACAGCTGGGGATGCAGAGGGATATCTTAGCTGTAATGGTTTCCCCTGAGAAGCAAGCATCTCAATCCCACACTGGGCTCCCCATCCCAGAACACCACAGTTGAGAATAGGTGCCCACATTATATCTGAGTGTGAAAATAGATGGGGAGTCTGTTTGCCAGAGAGAGAAGGGAATTTGCTAGAGACATTTCCATAAAAAGTGCTAAGTGATATGGAGGCAAACAACTTATAAGGTTTATAAGAGTTCAAAAAAAATGGTTATAAGGATTCTCAAGAAACTTAATGAGAACTTTGACAGCATGAAAATGGACACACATAGAAACCATAAAAGTGAACTGGTAAGAAATGAAGAATACATTATCAGAAATGAAGAATACACTAGAAAGAACCTTTTGTAATTTTTTACATTAAAATGTAAAACCGAATCAGTGATTTGGAAAAGAAGGTAACAGGAAACACCTAATTAGAACAGCAAAAAGTAAAACAGATTTAATAAAATGAGGATAGTTTAAAGGAACATTGGACAACATGAAGCACAACAACATCCACCTCATAAGAGTACAAGAAAGAGAAGAGAGAGAACAAAAAGTCAAGAACTAATTTGAGACAATAAGGACTGAAAATTTACCTAACCTGGAAAAGGAAAAAGACACACAAGTAGAGGAAGCACAGAGAGTCCCAAACAAGATGAATCTAAAGAGGCTGACACCAAGACACAGTGTAATTAAAATGTCAAAGGTTAAAAAGAAAGATAAAATCTTAAAATTAGCAAAGAAAGACAGGTATTTACCTACAAGGGAGTTCACATAAGACTTTCTGCTAATTTCTCAACAGAAACATTTCAGGCCAGAAGGGCCTGACATGAAATATTCAAAGTAATGAAAAGGAAGGAACTACAAACCAAACTATTTTACCCAGCAAGGCTATCATTTAAAATGGAAGGAGAATCAAAGAGCTTTTTAGACCAAAAAAAAAAAAAAAGACTAAAGATATAGACTGACAAAACTTTAATCAGACTTATAAAAATAAAAAGAGAGAGAACCAAATAAATTAAATCAGTAATGGAAGAGAAGTAACAAATGATGCCACAAAGGATTGTAAGAAAATATTATGAAAAATCATATGCTAACAAATTGGACAATCTGTAAGAAATGGATAAATTCTTGAAAACATACAATCTTCCAAAAATGAATCAGGAAGACTCAGAAAATATATTAGAACCATTACAAGTAATAAAATTGAATCCGTGATCAAAAGACTCCCAACAAACAAAAGTTGGACCAGGTGGCTTCACAGATAAATTTTACCAAACATTTAAAGAACTAACACTTATTCTTAAATTATTCCAAAAAATTCAAGAGGAAGAAAGATTCCAAAGCTCACTTTATGAGGCCAGTATTATCTTAATTCCCAAACCAGATAAAGACACTACAAAGTAAGAAAACTATAGCCCAATACTCTGATGTACATAGATGTTAAAATTCTTAACAAAATACTAACAAACCATATTCAACACATTAAAAGATCATACACCATGATCAAGTTAGATTTTCACTGGGGATGCAAAGTTGGTACGGTGTCCACAAATCAAAAAATGTGATACACCACACAAACAAAATGAAGGATAAAAATCATATGATCATATCAATAGATGTAGAAAAACATTTGATAAAATTCAGCACCCCTTTATGTTAAAAACTCTCAGCAAAATGGAAATTGAGGGAACATATCTCAAGATAATAAAGGCCATATATGACAAAGCTACAGCCAACATCATACAAAATGGGAAAAAATTAAAGCATTTTCCTTAAGATCAGAAACAAGACAGGAATGTTCACTTTTGCCACTATTATTCAACACAGTACTGGAAGTCCTAGACTCAGCAATCAGACAAGAAGAAAAAATAAAAAAAACAACCATACTGAAAAAGATGAAATAATACTGTCATTATTTACAGATGGCATGATACTGTATATAGAGAACCCTTAAGATTCTACCATAAACACACTAGAACTGATAAATTAATTTAGTAAAGTAGCAGGATACAAAATAAATATCCAGAAATCAGCTGCATTTTTATACACCAATAATGAACTATCAGAAGGGAAAACTAAGAAAGCAATCCCATTTACAATTGTATGAAAAACAATTAAATATCTAGGAATGAACTTAACCAAGGAGGTAAAATTCTTATACTCAGAAAATTATAAGGCACTGAAGAAATAAATTGCTTTAATTTTTGAAAAAATAGTTTCAAAATTCATTTTAGAGAGAGGAAAAGAGAAAGAGAGATAGAAATGTAAATGAGAGGAATATTGATTGGGTACTTCCTGCATGTCCCATAATGGGGATCGAACCCACAACCTGGGCATGTGCCCTGACCGAGAATTGAACTGGCAACCTCTTGGTACATGGGATGACACTCAACTAGCTGAGCCACACTGGCCAAGCTGAAGAAATAAATTTTAGAACATACAAGCATGTACTGTGTACATGGATAAGAAAAAATAATCATTAAAATGTCCATATTACCCAAAGCAATCTATAGATTCAATGTCATTTCTATCAAGATACAAATAGCATATTTCACAGAACTAGAACAAATATTTCAAAAATTTATATGGAACTATAAAAGACCCTGAATAGACACAAAAATCTTGAGAAAAAACAAAATTGGAAGAAGCAGGCTACCTGATATGAAACTATACTGTAAGGCCATAGTAATCAAAACAACATGGTACTGGCATTAAAAACAGACACTTAGATCAATGGAACATAATAAAGAGGCCAGAAATCAACCCATGCCTTTATGGTCAATTAAGAATTGACAAAGTAGGCAAGAACATATAATCAAACAAGACAGTTTATTCAATAACATTGTTGGGAAAATTGGACAGATACATGCAAAAAATTAAAACTAGACCACCTTCTTACACCATACACAAGAATGAACTCAAAATGGATTAAATAGTTAAATGTAAGACTCAAAATTATAAAAATCCAAGATGAAAACATAGGCAGCAAAAGATTGGGCATTTCTCCTAGCAATATTTTTTCTGATATATCTCCTCAGGAGAGGGAAATAAAAAGAAAAATAAACAAATGGGACTACTTTAAACTAAAAAGATTTGCACAGCAAAGGAAACCATCAATAAAATGAAAAGACAACCCATTGAATGGGAGAACATATTTGCCAATGATACATCTGATAAGGGGTTAATACCCAAAATTTATAAAGAACTTATACAACTCAACACCAAAATATCCCAAGCAATTCTATTAAAAAATAGGCTAAGGACCTGAATAAATACTTCTCCAAAGAAGTCATACAGATGACTAATGCACATATGAAAAGACTATCAAGGTCATTAATTATCAGAGAGATGAAAATTAAAACCACAATGAGATATTACCTCACACATTTCAGAATGGCTATCATTAATAAATCAAGAAACAAGGTGAGGATGTGGAGAAAAGGGAACCTTTGTGCACTGTTGATGGAAATGCAAATTTTTGCAGCTACTACAGAAAACATTATAGAGTCTCCTCAAAAATTTAAAAATGGGACTCCCTTATGACCCAGCATTTCCACTTCTGGGAGTATATCCGAAGAAACCCAAAACACTGATTCCAAAGAATGTATGCATCCCTATGGTCATTTCAGTGCTATTTATAATACAAAACAAAACAAACGAACAAAAAAAAACAACAACAGAGGAAACTTGAACTTCTGACAACTACAGCTACATCAGTCAGTCTACATAGCTTAACTACTAGCTACATAAACATAAAAACCTCACACTAGTGGCCTATTTACCACAGATTTGGAAGCAGCTCAAGTGCCCAACAGTAGACGAGTGGATAAAAAATCTGTGGTACAGTTATGCATGGAATACTACTCAGCCATAAAAAAGAAGAAAATTTTACATATTGTGCAATGTGGATAGATCTGGAGAGTATTATGCTAAGTGAAATTAGCTAGTCAGAGAAAGACATATACCCTACGATTTACCTTATATGTTGAATCTAATGAAGAACATAAAGAAACATACTAGAAACAGACTCATAGATACAGAGAACAGGGTGAGAGCTGACAGAAGGAAGGAGGGTGTGGTGGCTGGGTGAAATAGTGAGAGTGTTAAGCAAAAAAAAAAAAACCCGAAACAAAACACACACACAAAAACACCAACAACAGTATGGTGATTACCAGGGGGAAAGTGGGGTGGGGGCATGTAGAAGACAGTAAGTGTAATAAATGGTGATAAAAGGAGACTTGACTTTGGGTGGTGAACACACAATACAATATAGAGATGATGTGTTTTAGAATTGTACACGTGTAAGCTAAACAATTTTAGTAACCAATGTCACCCCAGTAAATTCAATAAAAAATAAAGGAAAGAAACATAACTAAATACCTCAAGGAAATCATGTTTAAAGAAATAAAGGATGAAGTGTTGTCACTGTCTTATCAAATAGAGCATATCAATAAAGAGGCAGAGGTTATGGCTAGGACCAGTGTTAGTTAAATAAAATTGTAAAGTAACTGAAAAAAAAGTCTTTTCATTTCTTTCTTTCCTTCCTTTCTAATCAAATGGCCTTTTAGATAACTGTGATCTTATAGACTTTGTTTATAAAAAAGTTACTATTTTATTTTTAGTTTTAAAAGATAATTTTGTTCATGCAAGCAAGATTGCAATTCAGAATAATTTATTTTCTTTAAAGTTCAAGAGTGTAGTATGACCAAATTTAGGACTCCACTAAACCTGATTTCACTCAAAGTCTAAAGTAGGCATCCCATAGATGTCTCAAAGATATGCAAACTCAACAGGCTCAAAACAGAACTAATGTAATTTCCAGTTTAACAAATAAATAATTTGTAAGTTATCACTCTCATCTTTACAACAATAAAAAAAGCTAAACAAACTGAACATCAACAACTGTTAGATCCATCAGAGATTTGAGGTCACAGGGCAGACAACCACACTGAAAATTGGAGAGACAGACAGACAGAGAATCCCATCTTCCTGGGAGTAAAAACCACCATTGGAGCCACCTTGAAACGTTCAAAATATCAAGGGGTATTAGCTTTACAATGGTCCCCACACTTTTGTGAATTTTACATCAGTTCCCATTAAGTTCTCACTGTGAAGTTCCAATAAAAATTACCTCATACTTCTGACAAAGGGAATTAAAAATAAGCACGTTGAAATATGCCACATGCATTCTATTATGCTTACAAAGGCCTGCCTTCAAGGGAAAATAATTTAATCAAGCTTAACTGACTTGGGTTTAACCATAGTCTAACCAAATTGAAGGAAGCAAAATACTCAAGTAAAGCCCCCTCTGACCTTTGACCTGTGTCCCTAATTCCAGCCCCTTCGACTGTTCCTGTCTTAAAGAAATTTAAAAAAAGCTGAGATGTAGTTGTGAAGGTCATAGTTCAGCTCATAATCTCACTAAAAGTCTGAGACTTAATCATAAGAATATAGATTGCTTCTGTCTGCCCCATACAGCTTACCACATCAATAAGGCTCCTGTTTGACAACCAGAAATTACAAACGAAAGAACCACAAGGATCAGACTCTATTTAAAAAAGAAGTTCTAGAGGAAATTAAAGATGCAGGAGACACAGAAACAAAACAAACACAAAACAGAGGAAATTTGAACTTCTGACAACTACAGCTACATTAAACAGTCAACACAGTTTAACTACTAGCTACATAAACATAAAATCCTAAAATTAATCATCTATTTACCACAGTGTCTATTATCCAATACATCATACTTAGCTTTCAACAAAAAATTACAAGACATGATAAAAAGTCAAAAAGAAAGTCTGAAAAGGCAAAATAAACATCAAAACTTGACCTAGATATAGCAGTTATTACAATTATAAGTACAGAAAATTTAAATATACACACGTATATAAATACTAAAGGTTTTAATGGAAAAAGTAGACAACTTAAAATACATGGGTTATTAATCAGAAATATGAGAGCTCTAATGAAGATTCAAAGTAAATACTAGCAATCAAAACACTGTAGCAAAAATGGAGAAGGCCTTTGATGGGTTCATTAGTAGACTGGAGTTTGCCAAGTGAAGAATCAGTGAATTTGAAGATAGCTCAATAGAAATTTTCCAAACTGAAAAGTCATGGTTAAAAAAAAGAAGAAAGAAAGAGAAAGAAGAAGAAGGAAGGAAGGAAGGAAGGAAGGAAGGAAGGAAGGAAGGAAGGAAGGAAGGAAGGAAGGAAGGAAGGAAGGAAGGAAGGAAGGAAGGAAGGAAGGAAGGAAGGAAAAGAAGAAAGAAAGAAAGAAAGAAAGAAAGAAAGAAAGAAAGAAAGAAAGAAAGAAAGAAAGAAAGAAAGGAAGGAAGGAAGGAAGGAAGGAAGGAAGGAAGGAAGGAAGGAAGGAAGGAAGGAAGAAAGAAAGAAAGAAAGAAAGAAAGAAAGAAAGAAAGAAAGAAAGAAAAAGAAAAGAAAGAAAGAAAGAGAAAGAGAAAAAGAATATCTGAGAACTCTAAAACATCACTTGTGAATAATGGTCATTCTAGGAGGAGAGGAAAGAAAGAAAC
Source organism: Miniopterus schreibersii (assembly GCF_964146895.1). Classification (NCBI taxonomy): domain Eukaryota; kingdom Metazoa; phylum Chordata; class Mammalia; order Chiroptera; family Miniopteridae; genus Miniopterus; species Miniopterus schreibersii. Next base: position 38,594,538 of record NC_138104.1, on the reverse strand, counting down.
AGAAGAAATAACAACTGAAAAATTTCCAAAATTAAAGATAGAAAAAGACAGATTAAGAAATCTGTGCTCAGATAATATAAGCGGGATAAAAACCAAGTATTCTACACCTAGGCATATCATATTCGATATATAAAAAAGGATAAAGAAAAAAATATTGTAAAAAGCCAGAAGGGGTGAAAAAACTTATCCATAAAGAAACAAGGATCAGAGTCACATTGGATGCCTTTTCAGAAACCATGTAAACAAGAAGAGAGTAAAATAAAATATTGAAATTTTAATACGTTAATAGAAAAAAAGCTAACATAGAATTATATATCCAGTGAAATTATTCCTCAAAGTTGATGGAGAAATAGACTTTCAAAGACAAAAACAGGAAATTTGTTACCAGTAGACCTGCCTTGCAAGAAATGTTAAAAGTTCTTTCAAGAGAAGGAAAATGACATAGGTTTAAAACTTGGATTTACATAAGGAAAGGAAGGAAATTTAAGAAGAAATAAATGAAGGTAAATATATATTTTTTTATTTCTTCCTCTTAACATATCTAACAGACAACAGCTTGTTCAAAAATAATAGCAACAAGCCCTGGTTGGTTTGGCTCAGTGGTTGGAGTGTTGGTTTGCGTACTGAAGGGTCCCAATTTTGATTCTGGTCAAGGGCATGTACCTCAGTTGCAAGCTCGATCCTCAGCCCCAGTCAGGGTGTGTTCGGAAGGGTACCAATTGATGTGTCTCTTTTACATGGGTGTCTCTCTTCCTTCTGCTCTCTCTGAAAAGCAATGGAAAAAAATATCAGGTGAGGATAAAAAAAAAGTTGTTTATTTCTGGATTTTTAATTTTATTCAATTAATCTATTTTTATTCCAGTAGCACATTCCAGATTATTGTAGCTTTTTAGTAAGTTTTGAAATGCAAAAATTTGAGTCCTCAAAAGTTTCTTTTTCAAAATTGTTTTGTATATTCTACATTCTTTGCATTTTCACATGAATTTTTAAAATTGATTTAAGGGAGAGAGAAAGGGAGAGGGAGAGAGAGAACCATCCATGTGACAGAGAAACATCGAACAGTTACCCCCCTTGCATCCTGACCAGGTATCAAACTCAAAACCTGGGTATGTGTCCTGATTGGGAATTGAACAATGACCTTTCGGTACATGGAACAATGCTCAGACAACTGAGCCACACTGGCCAGGGCTACACATGAATTTTAAAATTGGCTTAACAATTTCCACAAGGAAGTTAACTGGGATTATAACAGACATTGTGTTGAATCAGTAAATCAGTTTGGGAAGATTGTCATGTTTAATATATTGTCCCCTATCCATAAATTTTGGATTTATTTTTATTTATTTAGATAGTCAATTTATTAGTATTGTTTTGTAGTTTTCAGATTATAAATTTTGAACTGCTTTGGCTAACTTTACTCCAGAATATGTTATACTTAATTCTATTGAAAATGGACTTATTCTATATTTTTATACCAGTTTAGCTACTTATCTTTATCTACCTGTACATTCATTCATCTATTTTAATATACATATATAACAGAAATTCTTCTGTTAAAAATGTTTTAATAATTTACATTCCAATGTCAATTTATGAGAACTTGCCTGTTTCTGAGCCTTTAGCAACATTGTAATTTCTAATTTAAATTTTAGTAATTGGTTAATGATAATGTAGCACATTATTATAAAAAAATATTTACTTGGTAATGTGTAAAAGAGAATACTATGTTTTTATATGTTTATTTTTACTTTTTGTTGTTGTTAGTTGAGTAATCAAGTCCTTGGTCCATTTTTATCTGGTGGGATTTTCAACTTTTCTTATTTATTTGCAGTTTTATTCTTTTCTGCATCATGTATCAAATATTTGCAATATATATATTTGCTATTAAAAAGAAAATTAATGGGGTAGATTTTTAAGCTGTGTCTAAACATGTCCTAGGCAATAAAGACTATGTCTAAACATGGAATTTCCACATAATAAGTTTTGGTTCTGAAACTGCATTTGAGCACTGCTTATATAATTAAGAGAGGGACAGCATCTTCCGATAAAAACTAATGCCAAGCTAGTTTTCTAGCTTTTAAAAGTTAACATCGTTGATAATCAGCTTAAAATGATTATGATACCATCCAACAGTATTTTGAGAATATATATCTTAAATTGGTTTGGATAAACAAAGCCTATTTTATCCCCTTCTAAATTGCCTATTTCCTTTGAGGATCTGGAATTTATTTTATTTTCCCTACAGTGTTGATGTTAAACAGTTTTTAATTGCCTATAAGCAGAAAAACTCCAATGAAAAAGAAATTACGTATTCAGCTCTGAAGGGCACGTGTGTGTGTGTGTGTGTGGGCGCGCTTTACAAAGCTAGATGCTTCTTCATATTCCAAGTGTTTTCAATAGTGTTTCCTATGCTTGATCTTGATGGTCTTAATGTTGCAAGCTGAGATTTTATTTAAATATTCCATTTTGTTTTCTTAAAACCTGTAAAAGGTCATAGCGGCAAGCTGCTTAATACATGTATGGCAATGAATGCTGTCAATCTGAAGAAATAAAATTAAATGTAAATAAGGAACTGAGTCTATAATTTGGCTTCTTTAAATTATTACATCCAAATAGAACTCTAAGGAATAACTGAATTGACCCTTTGTCCCCTGCCCCACATCCTGATACTGGAGGTCTCATAATTGGTCATCAGCTGTATTGATCAGGAGAATATCAGTTCCAAGGTGTGAGCATGAATTGGTTACTTAGAAACAGTGAGAAGAAAATGAATTCTACCAACAACTTGAATGATCCTGGAAGTGAATTTCCACCTACAGGGTGGGAATAAGAGCTCATGTGTGCTACAACCTTGATTTTGACTTTGTGAGACACTAAAAAGAGATCCCACAAAGCCTACTGGGCTTCTAACTAATAAACTGTAAAATGTTGTTTGAAACTATTGAATGTTATTTTATGGCAGTGATAAAAAACAGCTATACAAAGAGAAAAAGTTTGATAATGATTTAATAAATTATAAAATATGGAAGTGCAAAATATTTAAACAATAAAATAACACAAAAGATCCCTTAATTACCGCACAATCAGTAAGAATTTGATCTCCAGAAATAAAAACTTTCATCAGTTAAAAATAATAAATAAAAAAATAAAATTAAAAAAAATAAATTGTTACATCCATATTCACCAGAAAAAAAAGTTATGAAACTAGTGTTATGTTTGGTTTGAAGGCCTCCAGATTCAAGATGAATAATCATTGTTTGTAAAGGATATTATAAAAGCTAACAGGATTGGCAAAAATTAACAGAAGATTCAATGTTTTGGCCTATAAAGTTTTGTCCATATTTGCTTGTCCTTTAGAAGTGGTCCACATTGCTGTTTCAATCCATATTAATGCACCTAAATACAAAGTTAAATTGGGGCTTTCACTTCTCTTTACTAAAAAATATAAATATTTTGAACATAAAATTTACAAATGAAGCACAGATTATTCTAAACTGCAGTAACACTGGTTCTTTATAGCAATGCTCACACTTAAAAGTATTAGGGTGTCATAAATTTAACATTATTTGACTCTATAAAGCCCCAAAGTATTGAATTAAAAAGAAAATGTGTAATTTATTTAAACTTAATGTTTTATTTTATACTTTATTGCACACTAACTCTCTCCCTTATATCTATTAGACCTGTTGTGACCCATTGAAAAAATATTACTATTTGTCAGTGGGGAATAACATAAAATAAATTTTCACCTTTATTGGATTTTGTCTTAGCCTATGTGGTGATTCATTCTTAAGAGGGTTTTTTTTATAGTACCAACTAGCAATAATGATTATACTAACATAGTTTCTAATGGCAGCTTATATTAGGACTGTGTCCAAATTATGTAGCTCCAGTAGTGCTATTTTTTGCTGCATTTTATTATGTATGTTAGTCTTGAAAAATGTCAGACAGATCAATATTGAATCATCTGTTCATTGTCTATTTTTGTAAATGTGCTAAGACTCGGCAAAACTATTTATAGGGAAGATACAGCATTAGGGTTTTAAATTAGCCATGTTGCAAAATGTAGAACATGATTTGTTACACAAATTACACATAATTTAGCTAATCACTAAACTATTTAACCCTCATTTACTTACTGAAAATATACAATATTTATCTATTTACATAAATCAATGTACAGCCATAAAATTAACAAAGATACTATTATGGAAAATTGGAATTGGGTTAGATCTTGGCTAAAAAAAATATTTATTTTCAAGCTTATAAACTTATTTACATATAATATATTTTAACCCTATATATTTTTCAAATGTTGCATGCTTTGATATTTCAAGACATGATTAGGTAATTTTTCTATTATTCTAACTATAAATGAAAATTTAGACCATTTGAGGTGGTTAGTGCTAATTAGTGGTGTAAGAATTTAATTAATGTAAAAGTTAGGTTATTTTTTATAAATTATAAATTATAAATTATTATAAATTATAAATTATAATAGAGTTCTAAATATGTACTAAGTACTCTTACAAGCACTATTACATACATTATATTATTTAACTTGCAGAAAAACTCTAAAAGAAGAACATGGCTATTGTTTATGATTTATAAATAAAAAATGAAGAGAGAAATTTGATAACATGTTCAAGATCATTTGTGGCAGAAATATGATGTGAATCTATATTTTTCTATATGTGTCATGTCATTCTGTCAATGAGTCAATATATTTGAATAGTTACTATGTTTCTAGTGCTATGACTATAGCTGAGAACAAGACAAAGAAAACCTAGGCCTATAGACAATGTATATTCTAGTGCAGAAAAAAAAAATGAAAATAATTTAAGTAACTAAGTATTATAAGGAAAGAAAAATAACATAATATGGCAGAGATTAACTGGCTGGATAGCATAGCCAGTAAGGCATTTGTGTGGTATTTCAGAGAATATATTTCTGAAGAGTTGACTTTTGAGTTTTGACTTGAAATATGACAAGAAATCAACCATGTAAAGCTTGAGTGAAAGAGCATTCCAAGCAAAAGAATTAGACAATGGTAAAGCCCTGTAATAGGTACCTAAAAAACCATTCAATCTGGAATTTAAGGAAGCAAGGAGAGGAAGGAAGTAGACGTGACAGAAGATGTATACAGTGGTGAGATCACATGGTGATGTGCAAACCATGGGGTAATTATTGAATTTTATTCCAAATATGTTGAGACTCTATTGTAGAGTGTGATGTAGGGAGAGAGTATGATTTAAGTTTTATAAAGATAAATCTGACTACTATGTGTAGATCTCTTCTAGGGATACAAGAACAGATGGAGGAAAACACTCTCATTCATTGAGATAGAAAATATTTTAAAGGACTGATTTGAGAGTGAATTATTTTTCTGTTTTAAAATTGTTGAGTAATTTAAAATTCCTATTAGACATGGAAGTGGAGATCTTGGGTAAGTAGCCGTGCTTTCAGAGGATAGAAGAAGTCAGCAAACAAATTGTATTTGAAGCTATGGGACTGGATGAGATGACCCAGAAAAAAAGTAAATATAGAAAAGGAGAGTCAAGGAAACAGAATACTAAGTCATTTCTAGAATCTTTGTTAGCCTATTCTGGGAGCACTCTTATAAATAAGACAAATTTATTCTCTGTAGGCAAGTGCCTCATTTGGTAAACAGAGATAAAATAGACTAAAAAATATATATCCCAACTTCAGTCCTAAGGGCATAGGGTTTGGCTAGCAGAGTTCTCTTCCTGCTGGCAAGAGTATCTGGAGGAGGCTCTGGATTAAAGGGGGTAGTAGTAGTAGCAATAGTAATAGTGGTAGTAGTAAAAGTAGTGGTGGTGGTGGTGGTGTGTGTGCTTTAAAACAAATAATAAAAAGTCATGAAAATATGCTAGTATAAATGATTCAGTAGACAAAGAAGTTGGTGATGAAGTGAAACAAGGATAAAGAAAAGAATGAGGCCATTGAGAAGAGAGAAATTCAGAAGAAAATAGAAGAGCCAGCTTAGATAGGAGAAGGAACACTTGTACTATTGTATTAGATGGGAAGGCAGAGTATATGAGTATAAGTGTGGGAAGGCTGATGGAATAGATAATATTAAGGCCAAAGTTATTATAACTTGATTGCATCTATTATTTTCCTATGAGGCTTATGTCAAGGTCATTACCCTAGGTAGGTTTTCCTGACTAGAAATTTGAGGAGATTTTATTTATTTGTGTCCTCTGTCATTTTTTGATGAGTCAGGTTAAAGATTTGTCAATCTTGTTTATATTTCAAAGAACCAGCTCTTCATTTCATTAATCTTTTGTATTATTTTTTAGACTCCATTTCATTTATTTCTGCTCTGATCTTTATTCTTTCCTTTCTTCTACTCACTTCAGGCTTTGTTTTTTGTTCTTTTTCTAATTCCTTAAGTGTAAAGTTATATTGTTTATTTGAGATTTTTCTTGTTTCTTTAATGCTATGAATTTCCCTCTTAATATATTAATTAAATTCACCTGATCTAGTGTGACATTTAATGCTGTTGTTTCCCTATTGGTTTTCTGTCTGGAAGATCTATCCATTGATGTCAGTGGGGTGTTAAAGTCCCCTGTCATTACTGTATTACTGTTGATCTCTCATTTTATGTCTTTCATAATTTTCTTTATATATTTAGGTGCTCCTAGGGTGAGTGCATCAATGTTAACAAGGGTTATATCCTTTTGTTGGATTATTCCTTTTATCATGTTGTAGTCTCCTTCTTTGTCTCTTATTATAGCCCTTGTTCTAAAGTCTATTTTGTTAGATATAAGTATTGTCATCACAGCTTTTATTTCATTTCCATTTGCATGAAATATTTTTCTCCATCCCTTTAATTTTAGTTCTTGTGTTTCTTTTGTTCTGAGGTGGATCTCTTGTAGACAGCATATATTTGAGTTTTGTTGTCTTATCCACTTAACTACTCTATGTCTTTTGATTGTTGCATTTAAGCCATTTACGTTTAATATGATTATTGATAGGGACATATTTACTACCATTTTATTCTTTTAACTATATTCCTCTGTTGTTTTTCTTTTTCTCCTTCCTTTTCTCTTTTTCTTTCTCCTCCTCCTCCTCCTCCTCCTCCTCGAAGAAAAACATATCTTGTGATTTTGGTTTGTTGGTAACAAACTCCGTTAGCTTTTTCTTGTCTGGGAAGTTTTTTATTTCTACTTCAGTTTTAAATGATAGCCTTGCTGGGTAAGAGTCTTGGTTGTAGGTCCTTGCTTCTCTTCGCTTTGAATATTTCATACCAATCCCTTCTGGCCTGAAATGTTCCTGTTGAAAACTCAGCTGATAGTCTTATTGGAGCTCCCTTGTATGTAATTAACTGTCTTTCTCTTGCTGCTTTTAACCATTTATTTTAATTATGATGAGTCTTGCAGTGGGCCTCTTTGTGTGCACTTGTTTGGGAATCTCTGTGCTTCCTAGACTTGTGTGTCTTTGGCCATCACCACATTAGGGGATTTTTCAGTCATTATTCTTTTCAAATAGGATCTCAATCCCTTGCTTTTTCTTTTCTCCTTCTGGTGCCCCATGAGGCAGATAGATGTTGTTACATTTTATGTTCTCCCAAAGTTCCCTTAAAGTATCCTCATTTTTAATAATTCTTTTTGCTTTTTGCTTTTCTGTTTGGGTGTTTTCTGCTACCTTGTCTTCCAAATTGTTGATTTGATACTCCACTTCATATCCAACCTACTTTTTATTCCTTCTAGTGTATTTTTCATTTCAGATACTGTATTCTTCATTTCTGACTGGTTCTTTTTTATAGTTTCTCTGTCCTTTTTCAGGCTCTTGTAGTTCTTAATAAGTTCCTTAAGCATCTTTATAACCATTTTTTGAAAACTATATCTAATAAATTGCTTGACTCCATTTTACTTAGCTCTTTTTTTTTCTGAAGATTTCTCTTGTTCTTTTATTTGGAGCATGTTTCTTTGTCTCCCATTTTGGCTGCCTCTTTCCTTTCGTTCCAATGTATTAGATATATCTGCTATGACTGCCAGTCTTGGTAGAGATTAAGTTTTAGCAAGGCTTTTGACACCTTCAGTTTTATTCTATACATTATCTATAGGTAAGTTATAACTATAAAATGACTTAAAATTTAATTGAATTAATACATTTTTAAAATTTAGATTAATCAAGGTTAGTAGTTTGTTTCTATTGTTTTCAGCATAAGTTTATCATTTGTGTAAATATTAACTACTTTCTTTTTACTGTTTTCATTAATTTTTAATGTTATTCTTTGTCAAGGCCATAAATTTCCACTTATCTCTGAACAAAATGCATCCTGCCTATCCTTCAATGACTACACTTGATTCCTTGTTTCCAGTAAGCATCTGTATCTCCAGGATTTCAGCTAGGTGCAACAAATAGCATACTTAACAACTATTGGATTAAAGCAATAAAGGGTTTCAACTTCTCTTGCAACAAAAACATAGTTACTCAACCCAAATAAGTATTAAAGTTTATCAATGGCATTAATGAAGCAGATGTTTTCTATATTTGTACTTTGACATTGTTTGCATATGTGCTCCATTCTTATGGTTGCTATTTGGCTGCTTCATCTCCATGATCATTTCTGTTTTTCAGACAAGAAGAAGGGAGGAGGGTATTGGAAAAAAGTCAAAAAAATTAAGCCTTTTTCATAACCTATCTTGAAATCCATATTAATGACTTGCGTTATAAGAATCAAGGTGGAGATTATAAATGGCCTTAGTTTTAGAAGTAAAGTATTGAGCTTTCTATAAACTGTAGGAGAATAAATCAGAGAAAACGGGGTCTATGGAATTATTTAGGCTAGCTTATTTAAATTGTTCACCACACCTCTTATGTTTCTCCCACTTGAAATTTGGAAGTGATCTTTCCCTCATGATTCCTACATTTATATTATGACAATTATCACAATAAATTAGCGTATTATTTATTGAATTCTTACCAAATAATAGACAATACTTGAGTTATTTTGAGTGTATTTAGTCCTGACAAAAACCAAATGAATGAAGTGTACTATTATCTATGTTATGCTAATGAAAAAGAATTAGTGTGATTAAAGATCTTTTCCAAGCACCTTTAGCTAGTAAATAAAGAAATAAAACATTTTGCCAAGTCTACTTAACTGCAAAGCCTATGGTTTTAATAATTATGTTATATGTACTCCTGACCTAGGTGCATTTTATTTACATTGAATATCTGTATTTATCTTAACCAATAACTCCTTAAAGGTAAAACCCATATTTATTTAACTGTATTCAAGAGTATAACCTAGTCCCATGTAGATAATATCTGTCTTGATTAAATAAATAGCATTTTTACCAGAAAGAATCTTTCTCAGTTTTTCTGGTTATCTATTGCTGCATAGAAAACTAATCAAAACTTCAAGACTTATTAAAATAACAGTCAATTTTTTTATATTTCACAGTTTTGTAGGAAAAGAATGTTAAAAGAAAACAAAGCCTGACACTTGTTAAAATAGTAGGAAAAGATTTAATCAGTAGTAAATATTGCCATAAGGGAAAGAGTCCAGCATGAACTGAACTCAAATGTGATCTGTGTAGAGGTGAATGGATGTTTTATCTATCTATTTATTTATTATTTTTAAAGAATATTTTATTAATTTTTATTTATTTTTTAATCCTCAGCTGAGGATATTTCTTCTATAGCTTTTCAGAAAGAGTGGAAGGGGAGGAAAGAGAGAGAGAGAGAGAGAGAGAGAGAGAAATATTGATGTAAAAGAGACACATTGATTGATTGCCTCCCATATGCATCCTGGACAAGGGCCAGGCATTGAGCCTGCAACCGAGGTACATGCCCTTGACCAGAATTGAACCTGAGGCCCTTCAGTTCCCAGGCCGATGCTCTAACCACTGAGAAAAATCAGCTAAGGCAAGAATATTTTATTGATTTTTAGAGAGAAAGTAAGGGAAAAGAGAAACACCAATGTAAGTGCACAACATTGATCATCTGCCTCCTGCATGACCCCAACTGGGGATCGAGCCCACAACCTGGGCATGTGTCCTGACTCAGAATTGAACCAAAAAGATTTTGGTGCACGGGATGATGCCCAACCAACTGTGCCACACTGGCCACAGTTATTATTTTTTAATCCTTACCCGAGGGTAGGTTTTTATTGATTTTAGAGAGAGAGGAAGGAAAAGAGAGAGTGAGAGAGAAAAATCCTACACCCAGACTGAGGATTGATACCGCAACCTAGGTATGTACCCTGACCAGGAATTGAACCTGCTACCTTTTGGTATACATGATGACACTCCAACGAACTGAGCCTCCTGGCCAGGACTGAATGGATATTTTGAAGAGAGAATGAGGGGAAATGTGGGAGGTTTGAGCAGAGTCAGAGAAGTGGAAACTTACAAAAAGTAAAAAGATGGGGGTTTGATTAACGTGAATCCCATCTGGATTTATTAACTGGTGCTTATTGAAGATAGGCTCCTACCCTTCCACAGGGATTGTGAGACAGGGACCTATCTTCAGGACTTGGCTGTAACTAATTATTTTGGTAGTCTTGAGCTGTTAGAAAGTATGTTAGTGTTTAGGTGCCTTAGTAGTGTGGATGAAATAATTTGTTTTCAGTGTCTCCAATTTTGTTTTTGTTTTTTAAAATAGGTCTCTATTGATTTTAGAGGGGTAAAGGAGAGGGAGAGAGAGAGATAGAAACATCAATGATGAGAGAGTCATTGATCGCCCCCCACTGGGGATCGAGCTCTAGACTGGGGCATATGCCCTGACCTGGAATCGAACTGCCATCTCCTGGATCATAGGCCCATGTTCAACCCCTGAGCCACGCGAGCCGGGCTCAGTGTCTCCAGTTTTTATTGGCAAAGGTTGAGACCTAGTCACAAAGAAAGCTCAGAGGAATCTGACTAGAGTTTGGTTAAGGAGAGTCTTTGTCAGAAATTCAAGCATGCATAAGCTAGGTGATTCTTACGTTCCATGTGAAAGCTACTGAATTCACTTAGTGGTATTCAGCTGACAGATGTGCTGGTATATAATACCTAAAATTGCTTTACTCACATACTTGATATTTTGGGAGAGATGATTAGGAGGCACCACTCAGCTACACTGTTGACGAGTGTTCATATATGTTACTTCTCTTGTCTGTTGGTTATACTCTATGGTTCAGATCTCCCAAAGAGAATGGTACCAAAGATAAGAAATACAAGCTGCCAGTCTCTTTAGACCTGGACAAGTAACTGGCCCAAGATTTTTTCCACCACATATTATGGGTGGAATCAGTTTCAGAGCTCAGTCACATTCAAGTGACTTATTAGGGAAGTTAAAACCCACTTATTAGGGAAGTGTATGGCCATTTTTAATTTGCTGCACCAGTATTTGGAAGTTTCAGAGAAATTTTGTGTAGTAAAAGTAATATGGTAGTTTAAGATATTTTGTCTTGATATTCTGTATACCTTTTAAAGATGACCTCTTTGCCTACTTTAATGAGTGTCAAACGTTCATACTTTATGAATCCTGTGATTAAGGTGTCCAACTCTCTAAAGAGTTTTAATGATCAAAATATATATTACCCACCATAGATCAAATTATTTAAACTTTTTAGTTCATGGTTTTTCATGCTTGATGTAAAATTTCTGAATGGCCTTATGTAGCATATAAATGTATCACTAAAGTGGAAGCATCAAACTGAGTAATTTATTAAGGTTTTATATTACCTTCAGAGGGAAACTCATGTTGCTCTACAGGACTTTTGTTAGTTCCTACTGACTACATAAAATAAATTGAGATGTTTGATTACAAACAGAAATTCCATTTAGCAATCAAACTATTATAGTAGTCCATTCAGAAAACAGAACTCAAATTTAGCTTGTCCCCTTGAGAATTATAATCCTACCCAGATCAAACAGTTAATAAATGGAGTAATTTTGTTTTCAAACTGTGAATATGTAAACAATATTATCAATCTCTCAAAGATACAGCTTGAGAACTTTGATTTGCTGGCAAATTACTAGTGAAAGCTCATTTTAAGAAAAAATTATCTTTGATCAATATGGATAAATCAGGAATAACAGTAAGTAGTTTCATCCTCAAATTCATTCAAGTGGTAAAAAGTTATTGGATTTTTAAATGTTAAATTGTTTCTCTCATTAGTTACACTTTAGAATTTAAGAAATACTTTCCAAAATAATTCTTAAAGCATCATTATCATCTTGCAAGGAAGATTTTCAGAGACAGGTAAGTTGGATTGATTTTAGAATGTTACTGAACAAAAATTTTTTCTGAATTAAGATGACATTACATCACACATTAATGCAAGACACTGGGTTAAGCTTAGGAATTAGCTTTTATAAATGCTGGATTATGTGTAAGTGTACAGAAATTAATAAAACCACACTAAGCTCTCTGATCTTTAGAAAACTATTAATTATATATGGCTAAAAATATTGCCATTGATCAAACAGATATTTTTAAAAGAATTCTTACTATTTTGTTGGAGCTCTTTGTATATATTTTGGGCTTGCTAGAAATTTACCACATCGATTCTGTGATTTTATGATTGAATGTCCTTAAAATAATTCTATGATTTCCATTTATTTCAATCTTCACCACTGCCAATAAAAATTTAAAAAATAAAAATAAATAAAAAATTCCTCTACATCCACAGGCTTAAAATTATCATACACTTAACTTTAAGGCACTTTTTTCCCATTGGTCTAGTAAGGTCTTTTTCTTGTTTTTTAATTATTCCATTCATTTGTTCATTTTATTTTAATATGTTTCCCTATTTTTATCCTTTCTTCCATAGCAACCATTCTAATGTGTTAATTGTGTAGCTTTGCTTTGTATGTGTGCTTGAAAAATGGACATCATTTTGTGTAAACATATTTTTAATTTATTAAAACAGCATTATATTATAGATTTTACTCTGGTTCTTACTTTTTTAAATTTACGCTATGCCTTTAAAAGCCATTCGTATTGCAATCCATTGTTTTAACTGCAGCATGGTAGAAGTGAAAGCTATTCAACTGTCAATGTGGCCCATTTATTTTGAAGTAGCTAATCACAATGGGCAAGAAAAGATGTCCCAGAAAGTCATGCCAAGAAATACAGAGAACGAAAGACTGAATATCCACTTACTGGTAGCTGAATCTAGAAATGTGAGTGTTTATGGTAGATAGAGATGATGTATAGAATCTCTGACAGGCACTAAAAGGTTGGAGGTAAAAGCTTAGATTCCCTAGGCTTGGAGTAAGAATATGCCCTTGTTTCCTAATAGTTATTCTCCATGTGAAAATTAGCTCCTGCTTTGATAGCCTTTGAATGAGTTTGAACACCTTATTGTGTGATTCCCAAGAATCTTTGCAACCCCAAACTCGTATTTGTTAAATAGATATTAACTGATCCATAAAATTGGTTATGTGCAGCAGCATTTTACTTTTAAATGAGTTAGTATATACAAGATATAGCTTCAGCAGGCCTGCAAAACACAAAACACAAATGAAGTCCTGAGTGAGTGGTTTAGACTTCCTGTGGCCAGTTACTAAAGGAGGCAGAAAGGTGAGTTTGGTTCATATTTGGGTCTTCATGGTTTGCTAGTACCAACCATAAATGAACAGCCACTACATTAGAGCCCTAGTCAGAGGTGGCCCAAAAAGCTGAAGTGAAAGGAAATTCCATTGGTGGGCAAGACTTCGAGTAGTATGTCTAGCTGTCCATGGTGCATAGAGAGAAAACATCATGTGTAGATCTATGCTGATTGATATGTAGAAACTAATGAGTTAACTGACGGGACAGAGACCTGGAAAAAATAAAGTTGGAAAATTGGTAATGAAAATAAGGAGGCTTGTAAATAAAGCTCTCAAAATGGTCAGTAAGTATGAAGATATTCACTCTGCGTGTAAATTTATGTTTTACCAAGGACATTTACTGTGGATGAGGCAGCATTATGGACATACTGACATATTCCACAGATGTAGGTCAGCTTCTTTTCATATTACAATCATTACTCAATGGGCTCATGGACGAAATTACCATGATGGCAATCAAGGAGAATATACATGTTATAATCAAAACAGATTTCCCTTGGTTAAGGCTGATCTGGCTACTGTCACTTAGAAGTGCTTTACCATCCACTAATAGAGGGCAAATTTGAGCCTTCATTTTGATATAACATGCTAAGAGAAAGTGTCAGTTACCGAAGAGCAGATTGATTATATTGTACCTTTCACATTACGGAGGGGGGAGAATTTTGTCCTCACAAGAACACATAATCTGCTTGTGGATTTCATTTCCCTGGCTATTACCACCCCAATTAAATGCACAGAATGTCTTATCTATTGCTGTGGTATCATACACAACATCATCTATGAACAAGAGACTTATTTTTCAGAGAGGGAATTAAAGCAAGAGCACAAACACACACAATTCAATGGCTTTATGCCCCATTATTTCACTACCAAGAAATAATTGTTTTAATAGAATGCTAGAATATATTCTTCCAAAATTTCAATTACAACACCAGATGGTAGAAACACATTTTGATATATGGATGTTGTCATACAAGGTGTGTTATAGTCTTCAAACAGTAACCAAAATATAATGCCTTTTCCCATAGCCTAAAGGCATGGGTCTGGGAACCAAAGGATAGAAGTAGGAGTGCTTCTTTAACTCTCACACCTAATAATTCCCTAGAATAATGTTAGTTTCTCATTACTGGGACCTTGAATTTGATGTGGACTTTGTGGATTAGAGTAGCGTACTTAGAGCAGGTACAGAGCCATGGTTCTATTAACAAAAAGCTGAGACTTTTCTTGGTATTGTTTATGATGCTGAAACTATAGGTAGAAAAAAAGTTTACTGTACTGGCCAGAATAATTAATAATTAATTCTGATTACGAAGGGGATATCAGGTTCTGCTACAAAACAAGAGCAAAAAATGTCCTTCTGGAACCCAGGAAGTTTAATGGGCTGTAATAGTCCTGGTTAACAGAAAACTGTGGCAATCAATAAAAGTAGGAACCACCAAGGACTCAGATATTGTGGAAGCTAATATTATGATTACTAGGTAAAGATACTATTTAGCCAAGATGTTGGTAGAAGGTAATGGAATATGGAATGGGTCATAAAAAAAAAGTGATGATTATCACTTTAGAACCAGTGATAAGCTACAGAAACAGGAATGGTAAGAGCTATCAATGTGTTATACTAATTACCCCTCTATCACTTTAAGAAGAGTTATGTTGTTTTAGATTTTAGGTGGAGATATAACTGAAATGATTTTATCTTGCAGTGTTAGGGTAGCTGATTGAATTTTTTGCGCCCCTTGGGTTTGGGATACATTTTTTTCCCACCCAGTCAAAGGATAAGAGTGGCAGCTGAGGGGCAAAAGGGAATAGACTGTGCTACATATTTTCAGTTATTTCTCCCATATCTACTCTTCATTCCTCTCCCTCTGTGTGCCTTAGATGCTTATCTTTATGGACTGCAGTGATCTCACTACCTTTCTCTTTTGTTTTGGTTGCCAATGGGAAACCCAGTCAGAAGAATAAAAAATTATAAGTGAAATAAATTATTCCTTTCTCAGTTTACTCCTTGCCAGCCATGGGTTGACAGTGGCTGCATTCTTCTATCCCAGACCACAGATCCTGTTGAGCATTATGCTCCTGCAGTTGTAGTTGTACCTAAGGTTTCTACAACAACTTGTCTTTGACAGTTTAGTCCTAACTACTGGAAAAACTTTCTGTTGTTGACACCCCAGGATACCTTATCACATTTCACTGCTTTCACTTATTCCTGCTCATACATGCCTTTTCATTTCATTCTTTCCAATTGTCTCTTTTGATTGTGACATTTGTTTCTTTAAAAGACTATAATAAACACTGTGATGTAAAATAACACATAAAATCATTGAGTTATTTATACATATTCAAGAAAACATAATACCTCAACAATTTTGTCCTTGAGTACTTTGTTTAGAACAAACAATACATTTTCTTACTTAAAAAAAACCTCCATAGTCTCTGATGTTCATGTAATTAAGAAACTTAATTTGTAGTTCTCATATAGAAGCACAACTTGCACATTTTAAAAATGAAGATACACGTTCTAAAGTCCCTCTACTAATGCTCAGTATGTGACAACTTTCCACACTAAAAAGAATATTTGCCCAGAAGCAGAACATGCATACTTGTTGGTTGTAAAGTGGTTAGTAAAACTGGTCCAAAACATTCACCAGGTGCATCCTGAATACCCAACCTGCTCACTCTTCATGTGTCACCCATATGATATCACTTATTTCTAATTAGAATTAACCACGGACACAAAATGGCAAACAGGAAGGGGGTGACCACCTTAGAAGAATAGAAAGGAAAGACTACAATTTTCAACTTGGAAAAATGTGTCTTACTTTTTCCCAGCTTCCAATGCCTTGTATCATGTGTATTTGGCACATTTTGATAACTTCAGAGAGTTGGCATGAGGATGCCAGTCTATTTGAAATAGGATTTAGTTAAGTTCGTTTGGGTAATTGTAATAATCCTGTCTCTCATTGTAGCTTTTAAAAAGTTACTTAAATTTTCATGCTTTTCTTTAAGTTTCTAGCATATAATTTAGAGAATAGGTCTCAAGGTGCTGCGAGGCTTAATTAATCATTGTCAGAAATATGGTTTGAAATGGATGTTCCCCCAAGAACAGCATGAATTACTGAGTCCCAAACCACCAAAATGACAGAAGTGTTAATGTTACTGTTTAAAATTATGTTTCTGGTGGTTGTATGAAAATTGTCCATCAAACACTGGGCCCCTAAGCATATGAGTAATTGAAATTTTATTGAATACTGACATATATGCCAACATACCCATCACTCAGGAGAATGTAATTTAGGAAGTTAGTTTCTGCCCTTTTTTGTTATAGTCAAATCCCTAGGCAAGATATGTCTCCTGTCTCACTGACACATCTCATGAAACATTTATAATAGAATGAAGTTCACCAGTGGGCTTAGAAAACAGTTTGCACTGGTGTGAATTGTAATGAATAACTACAGGCCCTAGCTTACCAATAAATTGTGTTCCAAATTTAATTTGTTTGAAATTTAGAAGACATTTTGTCACAGAAACAATTTTGCACATGGTAGCTGAGCCCTCAGGATAACCTAAAAGTCATAATTAATCAAGAGAAAAGCTGAATTATGGTAAATTTAAATGTAATATATATAAAAAGAATAGTCATGCACATGTATCTTAAGTAAATAGTTTTTGTGTGTGGTTAACTTGACATTTAAATGAACAACTATATATTTTTTCTATTTAAATGGCATGATATAGCATACAGAGAGAATGAGATGCCAGTAGTCTCTGATCTACACTGCAACACTCATTAGTCATAGACACTGAAGGTTTTAGAACTTGGCAGTACTAAGGCAGTGAAAAGACTGAATAAAGTAAAAACTAATGGAAAAAGGGAGGGAATCAAAGGACTTTGGGAAATTTGAGACTGAGGTATTTAGATGAAAGATATGCATCTGTGAAGGGAGGCAAAGAAGGTGTTTCTAAAATTATATATTATTCATTTTATTTGATTTCACTTATTTTATTTTGTAGAACACCACAATGATTCTACTGGGCTATGGTGCTTTGAACAAAAGATTTAGAACAAAGACAGTTGAATGATATAAAGCAAAAATACATATTTCATAAGAATACATACAAACAAAAAGTTTCATATCAAATACATAAGAAGCCATATGAGTGGAAGGCAAGGGAAGTAGAGTATGGGTAGACAAGTGAGTGAGTGAATAAATCGATACACGAAAAACCAGAAGGGTCTTGCAGACTCTATGCAGTAATGTGTCATGAACTGAAAAATAAGGTAAATTCAGTCTTTTACAAATTTAGTTAAAAATAAACCAAAAAATAACTGTGACTTCAGAATACCAAAAGTTTTGAGGACATTGGGTTACAAATGTAATATTCCCCAAATAAACTAAAATCATTTTTCAATAGACATTTTAATACATGATGTTAAACTACTCATGTTTTTGTGGTTCCATATTACCCATATGTATAGTTAATCTCATTGTATTCCCCACAAAATTATACTATTGTTTCCTATATATTTTACACATCTTGAACTCCAAAAGAGCATTTCTCCTGTGTGTCATAATTAATTTTTGATCAGTAACAGATGGAACCCTTCCTTTTACCATATTAGCTTCAAAAGTTCTCTATGTCACTAACTATAATCAATAATTCAATAATCAATTCTGTTATATATAAAACAAAAACATATAACTTGGAAATGTTTGGAGAACAGTTTATTAGTTTTTACTTAAGTTGATTTACTTATTTTATTTAAATTGAATCGGATTAATTTAAATTTTCTTTTGACTGTTATTGAAGCTATTCCATATATTTTAAAAGGGACTTGTGACTACATTTCTTATGCATTATTCAATATAGATTCTCAGTATTTACTTAGATGATTAAGTGACCAATACAATATGAAAAAAGTGCTAGACTTACAATCTTTTCAAATATAGTTTTTTATTCTACACTATAGTAAAAGTGAATTCTCATAATTAGTGTCATGATCTCATAGTAATTTCTCAAATAATTTAGAGTGAAACCAGGGTTAGCTTTATTATTTGAAGTAAAATTCCCAAAGTATATGAAGCATTGCACACACATGAACATATGCAAACACACACACATATTAGATAATTATTAAAATGTTCTTCTGTAAAAGGTACAAATGTCTATTCTCTTAATCCACTTAAAAGTGTATAGCAATGATTTCATACAGTAATATACATATATATAAATCTATCTATAAATATACAAATTAATCTCTATATAAATTAATCTATATTTATAAATTTATATCTATACATGGAGAGATAGTTTATTTTGTTATTTCTATACAAACATGTTAAATGCAGCATATGTACAGTAAGTTAACGCACACACACACATACAGTAGTTATTTAAAATTTACAGATGGCCCCTGCTGGGTGTGGCTCAGTTGTTGAGCATCGACCTAGGATCCAGGCGATCTGGGTTCGATTCCTGGTCAGGGCACATGCCCGGGTTGCGGGCTCGATCAATGACTCTCTCATCATTGATGTTTCTATCTCTCTCTCCCTTTCTTTTCCTCTCTGTGAGATCAATGAAGATATATTAAAAAAAAAAAAAAAAAAGATTTAAAATTTACAGATGAAAGAACCAAGTTGAAAAAATCAAACAAGTTGGAAGTTCAAGATGGTGGCAGTGTAAGGAGACAAAGAAATCACCTCTTTCCATGAGCAAAATGAAATATATGCTTAAATTGAGCACGGTTACTCCTGAGAGACAACTGAGGGCTGAATGAACAACTTCTCAACAACAAATGAAGGAAAGAGACCAAATAGAGAAGGCTGGGAAAACATGAGAGCTCTCCAGGTACTGTAGAAACTGTCTGAGATGGGAGGTGCTAGTGAGCTCCATTGTTTACATCCCCCTCCACTTTAATAAGGTGAGTGGGAGCTCTATTTGGGTGCTTTGGCCTTCCTGCAAGATCACCACAGCACGTTCCCAGACACCTTACCTGGAGTCTTTTGGATCTGAACAAAGGGAGCAAGCAGAATAAACAGGGTGTTACTATACCACATGAACCTGGCCTCAAAGCCTAGAGCTGTTTCAGCCTGTCAGACTAGTGCCTCAGGTGCCATAACTGCCTACCTGGTTCCAACCAGCCTTTCAAAACTGTCTATTACACACAGACCACACAGAAGTTGCTTCTACATGAGACCTCTTTCTGTACAAGAAATGAGTGAGAGGTCATATAGAGAAGGCTGTGGAGCTCTCCAGGAACTGTGGGAATTCTACAGGGCCAGAGGTGTCAGTGAGTGTCATCATATACATACCCCTCTGCCTTCATAGGTTAAGTGGCAGCTCTATGCAGGTGTTCTGGCCTACCTGCAAGGTCTTTGCAGCATGTTCCTGGACACATCACCCAAGCCCGTTTCTGTTTTGAACAAAGGAAGCAACCAGGATCAACAAGATACAACATACACCAGACCTCCCAACTTGGAGTTGTTCAAGCTTGATAAACTATCACTCCAGATGCCATAAGCCTGTGAAAACTATCTGGCAAACAAATTACACAGAGGCTGCTTCTACACAGGGAATCTTTTTCAAGACTGGCAAAGATAACTATTTTGTTTAATTCATAAAAACAAATATAGAAAGTGAAACAAATTGATAAGACAGAAGAACATCTCTCAAAAAACAGAGCAAGGAAAATCCACCAGGGGATGGGGGGAGACTGTAGCAAACTGAGCTAAATAATTTGCCTGATAAATAATCTAAAAAAGCAATCATAAGATGTTCAATGAACTTGTGAGTAGAATAAAATAAGTTAAGGAACACTTCAACAAACAGAAAATACAATGAAGAACCAAGCAGTGTTGAAAAATATAATAACAGAAATAAAATCATATTAGAGAGAATATACAGTGAATTAGCTAATATAGAAGAATGAATTGGCAACCTGGAATACAGACTAGTAAAAATCAATCAGAACAGCAAAAAAGGAAAAAGAATGAAAAAGAAAGTGGATAGTTTAAGGGAACTTTGGTATAACATGATGCACACAAATATTACATGATAGAGACCCCAGAGGAGAAAAAAGAAAGGAAGAGAAACTTTATTTAAAGAAATAATGGCCAAAAAATGTATTAATCTGTGAAAAGAAATAGATATTCAGATCCAGGAAGCACAGAGTTGTGAATGAGTTGAACCCAAAGTAACCTAAACCAAGACATATTGTAATTAAAATGTTAAAAATTAAAGATAAAATGAAGAAAACAATCCCATTTACAATTGCATCAAAAATATAAAATGTATAAGAATAAATTTAAGAGGTGAAAGACCTGTACTCTGAAAACTTCAAGACATTAAAGAAAGAAATTGTACACAATACAAGTATATGGAAGGATATACCATGCATATGGGTTGGAAGAATGAATGTTATTAAAATGTCCTGAGAGGGATCCAAGATAATGGTAGAGTAGGTGGATGTTACACTCACCCCATCCCAGGATAAAACTGAAATTTCAACTAAAATATAGAGCAATCAAACTGAATAACTAACTGAAGAATAACTAAAGGGAAGTCTTATAATCAAGGATTTACAGAAGTCATATAGAGACTGGAAGAAGGAGCAAAGATGCAAAAAGGGCTTGCGCCACTCCCATGGACAGTAACTGAGGATACAGAGGGATATTGTAGCTGTAAAGTTTCCCCTTTTGGAATGTGGTGTTTCAACCCTAAGCGGGACTTCCCTGCCCAGAGCACCAGTGGCTCCCATATAATATTTGACTATGAAAATCAGCAGGGATTCTGCCCACTAGAGAGAGAAAGAAGTCTGCTAGAGACACAGGTACCCTCTTAAAGGGTCAATGCACAAATTCTCATTCATAACCACTCACCCTGGGCTCTGGAGGAGGGAGGGCAGAGCAGACTAGAGGTGCATGAGGAGAGATTGGGGTTTGTTGCTCTTGGGAGAGAGCTGAAAGGACAGCCACCACAATCCATGTGCTGAGTCCCTCTCCTACACCACAGATGCCATTTTTCTTGGGTGGAACACATCCCTCGTTCAACACTAGCCTGGGGAAATGCAATAATCCTATCCTCTAAACTCCCTGTCACTTCATTCTGCAGATTTTAAGCCCTGCTTAAGTGTCAGCTGCTTTGGCAGGGGTGAAAATGTGTGGGCAGACTCAGGGGATGTTAGTAACTAAGTTGTATTACTTTAAGGTGGGGGCCATTCTCCCCACTTCCCTGTTAAATTGACTGGAGGCTCACCCTCACAGGAGATCCACTAACCCCATTCACAGGGCTCCTGACTGTCCCACACTTCCAACTCTGGGTGGCTCTGCCATGCCAAGGTGAAGGTAGAATCCAAGGTAGACAGAGTTGTGTAGATCTGAGAGCATGGCTCCCTCCCTCTAACTTTCCCCAAGCCTGACCATCACCCAACATTTATAAACCCAACATAAGCACACCAAAATATATAAAACAAACTGTTGAACATGAAGGGAAAGATCAACAGTAATACAGTCATAGTAGGGGATTTGAACAACCCATTGAAATCAATGGATAGATATTCCAGAAAGAAAATCAACAAGGAAATGGTGGCCTTAAATGACAAACTAGATCAGATAGATTTAATTACTATATTCAGGGGATTTCACTTCAAAACAGCAGAATATACATTCTTTTCAAGTACACATGGAACATTTTCTAGGATAGAACATGTGTTAGCACACAAAACTAGTAGCAATAAATTTAAGATTGAAATCATAACAAGCATCTTCTCTGACCATAATGGCATGAAACTAGAAATCAGTCACAAGAAAAAAATTGAAAAACACACAAAGACATGAAGGTTAAGTAGCATGTTATTAAACAATGAATGAGATCAAGGAAGAAATCAAAACATATCTTGAAACAAATAAAAATGAGAACATAACAACCTAAAATCTATGGGACACAGTGAAAGCAGTCTTAAGAAGGAAATTCATGGTATTACAGGCCTTCTTAAACAAACAAAAAATCTCAAAAAACCCCACAGTCTAACTTTACACTAAAAGAAAATAGAAAAAGAAAAACAAAAAACGTCCAAAGTGAGCAGAAGAAAAGAAAGAATATAGATCAGAGCAGAAATAAATTAATTGGAGTCTAAAAACACAATACCAAAGGTCAAAGAAACAGAGAGCTGGTTCTTTGAAAAGATAAACAAGACTGACAGACCTTTGACCAGACTTATCAAGAAAAGAGGAGAGAAGACTCAAATAAATATAATCAGAAATAAGAGAGGAAAAGTAACTAACACCACAGAAATACAAAAGATTGTAAGAAAACATTAAAAACAACTATATGCTAACAAATTGGACAATTTGGAAGAAGTGGATAAATTCTTAGAAACATACAATCTTCCAAAACTGAATCAGAAAATCTGAATAGACCAATTACAATTAATGAAATTGAAGTGGTAATAATTTAAAAAGCTCCTAACAAACAAAAGTTGTGTGTTGGATGGCTTCACAAGTGAATTTTATCAAACATCCAAAGAACTAACACCTATCCTCAAATTATTCCAAAAAATTAAAGAGGAGGGAAGACTTACAAGCTCATTTTATGAAGCCAGCATTATCTTAATGCCAAAACCAGATACACTACAAAGAAAGAAAATTATAGGCTAATATCCCTGATGAACATAGTTGCTAAAATCCTCAACAAAATATTATCAATAGATTAAAAATATCATATAGCCCTAGCCAATGTGGCTCAGTAGTTAGAGCAACAGCCTATGCACTGAAGGGTTTTGGGTTTGATTCCCAGTCAAGAGCACATACCTGGATTGCAGGTTTGATCCTCAGCCCCAGTCAGGGCGTGTGTTGGAAGCAACCAATAGATGTATTTCTCTCACATCACTGTTTCTCTCTCTCATTCTCCCCCTTCCTCTCTCCCTTGTAGTCTCTTTAAAAATCAATGGGGAAAAAAAGATAATACACCATGATCAAGTAGGATTTATTCCTAGGATGCAAGGTTTGTACAATATCTGCAATTTGATATAGGTGATACACCACATAAAAAAAAAGATAAAAATCGCATGATCATATCAATAGATGCAGAAAAAGCATTTGATAAAATCCATCATCCACTTATGGTAAAAGCTCTTAACAAAGTGTGAATAAAGGGAACATACCTTGACATAATAAAAGCCATACATGACAAAACCCCAGCCAACATCATACTCAATGGGCAAAAAATAAAAGCAGGAACAAGACAGGGATATTTGCTTTCACCAACTGTATTCAACATAATAATGGAAGTCTTAGCCACAGCAATTAGACAAGATGAAGAAATAAAAAGCATTCAAATTGGAAAGGAGGAAGTAATACTGTCATTATTTGCAGATGACATGATACTGTATGTAGAAAACCCTAAAGACTCCAGCAAAAAACTAGTGGAACTGATAAATGAATTCAGTAAAGTAGCAAGATGCAAAATTAATATTCAGAAATTGGTGGCATTTTTATACATCAATAATGAGAGGGAAATTAAGAAAACAATCTCATTTACAATTACATCAGAAGAAAATAAAATACCAGAATTAATTTTAAAGATGTAAAAGACATGTACTCAGATCATTATAATACACTGAAGAAAGAAATTGAAGAAGATATAAATAGGTGAAAGCATATACCATATTCATGGACAGGAAGAATTAAGATAATTAATATGTCCATGCTACCCAAAACAATCTATAAATTCAACGTAACTCCTATCAAGATACTAGTGGTGTACTTTACAAACCTAGAAAAAATATTCCAAAAGTTTATATGGAACCACAAAAGACCTGGGATACTTACAGCAATTTTGAGAAAAAAGAAAAAAGTTGGAGGTATCATATTCTGTGATATCAAACTATACTACAATGCCATAATAATCAAAACTGTATGTTACTGGCATAAAAATAGACTTATAGATCAATGGAACCAAATAGAGAGCTTAGAAATAAATCCACGTCTTTATGGTCAATTAATATTTGACAAAGGAAGCAAGAACATATAAAGAGTAAAGATAGTCTATTCAATAAATTGCATTGATAAAAATGGACAGACATATTCTAAAATATGAAATTTGACCACCTTCTTACACCATACACAAGATAAACTAAAAATAGATTAAACTTAAGTATGAGACTCTAAAGCATAAAACTCCTAGAAGAAAACATAGGCAGTCAAATCTTAAACATTTCTTTGTTTTTCATTTTTTAATTGATTTTTAAGAAGGAGGAAGGGAGAGAGACAGAAAGAAATATTGATGTCAGAGTGAAGCATGGATCAGCTAAATCCTGCACTCACCCCACCTGGGATGGAGCCCGCAACCCAGGCATGTACCCTCACTGGGATTCGAACCAGCAACCATTCAGTGTATGGGACGACACACAAACAACTGAGCCACAGCAACCAGGGAAAATCTTGGACATTTCTTGTAGCAATATTTTGTCTGACATACCTTCTTGGGCTAGGGAAACAAAAGCCAAAATAAACAAATGAAACGATCTCAAACTAGAAAGCATTTTCACAGTAAAGGAAACTATCAATAAAATGAAAAGATAACCCACTGAGTGTGAGAACATATTCACCATCAGTACATCTGATAAGGGGTTATTATCCAAAATTTATAAAGAAATTATACAACTCAACACTAAAAAAACAAACAATCCAATTTAAAAAGGGGGCAAAGGATGTGAATAAACACTTCTCCAGTGAGGACATACAAATGGCCAAGAGACAAAATACTCAAAGTTATTAATCATCAGAGATGAAAATTAAAACCACAGTGAGATATGATTTTACACCTGTCAGAATGGCTATCATCAATAAATCAACGCACAACAAGTGCTGGTGAAGTGTGGAGGAAAGGGAACCGTAGTGCACTGTGGTGGGAATGCAGATTCGTGCACCCACGGTAGAAAGGACTATGGAGTTTCCTCAAAATATTAAAAATGGAACTGCCTTATGATGCAGTGATTCCACTTCTGGGAATATATTTGAAGAAACACAGAACACCAATTCAAAATAATATATGCATCCCCATGTTCATTGCAACATACTTTACAATAGCCAAGATTTGGAAGCAGCCGAAGTGCCCATCAGTAGATGAGCAGATAAAAAATTTGTGGTACATTTACACAATGGAACACTACTTGGCCATAAAAAAGGAAGAAATCTTGCCTTTGCCACAGCGTGGGTGAACCTGGATGTTATTATGCTAAGTGAAAAAAGCCAGTCAGAGAAAGATACATGCATGCCCTGGCCAGTGCAGCTCAGTGTGTTGGGAGTCATCCAGTGCACTGTAGGATTGCTCCAATTGATTCTGATCTTTTGTTCAGTCATCATTTTCTTATGCTATGTCTTATAGTATATGAATCTGCAAACCCTCTATCAGTATGTATACATAGTTTAGGATTCTTCCCCTAGAAATGCAGGATTTTGTGATAGCAATATTGAATTTTTAATAGTTAGATAATGGTAAATTGCAATATAAATATAAAAGTTTTTATGACATTTAAGAAATATACATAGGCCACAAAAGGAAATGCAAAGTAGAATTTAAAGTTGTATAAAACTTATTTTATGTAGTCCAATTTTTGAGTAATTACATTATACAATTGGATGTGAATCTGTATAGCACTCAATTCTTCTTTAATGATCTGAATGCACTTGACCCTTTGGTATGAGTTGTTGTTCAGTGTTAGTATTGCAGACCTTTGGCTACTCTACTTAACAGGATATGCAACATTGAAGTGTGTAATATATATTGCTTCTAGCATGCAAGATAATTTCAGTGTCTCCATGTCAAATATTTTTAACCAACTTTGGATTGAACTTGGACAGGTATCCATTGGTAAGATAAAACTTCTGACGAAAAAAATATTTTGTGGACGAAGGTGATTAAACATTTTAGGAGCACTTCCTTAAGATTATGCAAGCTGCAATGACATTTTTTTTTTTTCATATCTTTATTGATTTCAGAGAGAGGAAGGTAGAGGGAGAAAGAGATAGAAACATCAACGATGAGAGAGTCATTGATCAGTGCCTCCTGCATGCCCCCAACTGGGGATTGAGCCTGCAACCTAGGCATGTGCCCTGACAGGGAATCCAATCGTGATCTCCTGGATCCTAGCTTGATGCTCAACCCCTAAGCCACACCCGGCCAAGCATGCAATGGCATTTTGTAACTTATTTTTAACAGATGCTAAAAAAAATGATGCTGTATATTGATTAGATTAAATGTTCAAACCAAATAAATTATATTTGTTTAAATATGTGTATATCTCTTTATATACTTTGAAATAAATTACTTCTCCTTTATGTACTTAAGCTAGTACACAATTCTTTCTTCTCCAGGGTCTGTCATTTTCCAGTCACTATCACTAGGGAAATAGCAAGAAGGAAGAAAAGAGAGATTCATCATGTTTCAAAGTTTTGAATCTGGACTACCTTATAGTTAATTGGCTCTATTCTGAGCCACAACCTCCCACTCAGCCTTGGTCAGAGGAGTAGAGGCATGAGTGAAGATTAATTAGAAAGCATGTCAGGTCAATTATTCTCAAGTTCCCTTTCTTATTAATTTTATATGAGAATTTCTCATTTAATTTTTATCAGTTTGGGAAAAGTAAGAGACAAGAAATTATAAAAATATTGTTAATGTATGGAAATTCCTATAGGCAATACTTTGTTTCTTCTTATGATAAAATAAAAGTGATATATTAAGAAAGTAAGTAGTCTTTATATATTTGAACCCATGTTAATATATATTACATTTTATCTATTAAATGCTAAACTTACACTAGATTTTAAAAGTAATTAAAATTTAATTTCAACATATACATTTAATCTCAATAGAGAAAGATCATGGTGGAAGTGGAAGTTGCTTACAGTGCCTATATTTCTAGATAAACAAAAACCATTGAAAGAAATATGAAAAAATGTTGTAGGAAACTGAAAATATTTTATAGGTCTATGACAGTGAAATGTTTAGCTGAAGACACTCCTATTGATGAACCCAACTGCTAGGAAGCTGAATAACAGAAATTCTGTAATATGTCTAATTTAAAGATTGGTCACAACATTCAACTCAACAGATTTCTATTCATCACAGCCAAAAAATGTTGTGCCAACTAAAGAAAGCTTAGAGCTGGAATATTGGATTAATTTTCCCTGGATGTGTTCTAGCTAAGAAAATCTTAAAACTCAAAAGTATTGTCATAAATTCTATAAAGAGTAAAAGAGAGTTAAATATTAATATGTTCTTTAGTCTCACTGCTACTTGGAAAATACCAATAATATGTTTTTAAAAATCAAATTCAAAAGGCTATTAATAAGAAGGAATAGCAGTGCATTCTCAAATTGGATTCCAAAAGACTAGAGTTATAGCCAAATACTCTACCTAGGGTCTCATTAAAAATCCTGAACTTACAAGCCTGGATAAGCATGTGTTTTCAATGATTATTTTTACTAAAGTTTGCTTTTGGCCTTAAATCATGGTAACAGGATGCTGCAAGTAATTAAACCAAAACATCATAGACAAACATTACATTTTGAGAAAGTGATGTTGCCAAATTTAATACTCAAGTTAGAAGCAAATTTGTGGCATCCTTCACTGCATCTGCAAAGAGGCCAATGTAGCAATTGTAAAGCAAGCATCTTAAACAAGGTACTAGACCAATTTAAAATGGTTTTACTTGAAAGCCAAATGCTTCAGCCATATCCATAAATAAATGTTACTATTTGTTGTAAAATAATTAATAAATTCAGATTTTTTTCCAATTCTGATAGAAATAGACTTGAAGACTAGAGTTAATGTATAACATAAACCAGAAAAGTGTTGAATTAGGGGACAGGGCAAGGATTGATGACCAACTATACTGACAAGCATCTTTAGTAATGAGAAGTAGTACTTTTCCAGGGCAGCATGAGAAGTAGTACAGTCCCTAGTCTCCAAGTCCATTTCTACCAGAATTGTAAAATCCGAATTTAATAAATTAAAAGTTCACTGTATCAACCCCCAAGGTTTTATAACCAAAATACCTTAATTGAGATGGTATAAAATTATAAATTTGATATTTGAAGTATCTTAAGTATATTAATGAAAGCTTGGATGTTAGAGGGAGGGTAGCTTGTAAAACCTGATATTCCCATTTATTTTTATTTTACGTATATATGTATATATATATAAATCACCTCTATTAAGTAATGGCAGAGGATCTTGAAAAGATGACTTGGGGAGTAAAAATATCAAGGTCATTACTGGACTCTTTCAAGTACCTTTAAAGTAGATAAGCAACTTTTTATAAGTTTTAAGGCTTCTGTTAGGTTGGTTATATATATCTTTAAAATGTAAATATGTGTGCAAATAATTTATAATCTGTCTCTTTAAAATAAATAATCCTCATAAGAAAGTCATTGTCTCAGTCAATTCAGGCTACCATAGCAAAATGCAGTATACTGTGTGGCTTAAACAACAGAAATTTTATCATAGTCCTGGCTGATTCCTTTCCTGGTGAGACCTCCTTCCTAGCTTGCAGTGACCACCTTCTTGTCATGAGCTCACATAGCCTTTCCTCAGTGCATGAATTATGAATTTGGGTGGTGGAGAGGAGAGAAAGAGAGATATCTCCCTCTTCTTATAAGGCCACTTATGAGGCCCTCCCCTGATCATGTAATCAAATCCTAACCCCAAAGGTCTCATCTTCAAATATGACCATATTTGGGGTTAAGGTTTCAACATATGGGTTTTGGGGGGACACAAACATTTAGTCCATAGTAATAATTTTTAAGGCTGTCCATAAAAGTTTCTTTATCTCACCTTTTATACCAAATCAGTGCTTTTTCTTAGACCAATTAACTGATGTATATTTGATTTTAAGTAAAATATAACATTTTACTTCAATTTTGATTTTTTGCTGTTGCATCCCTTTAAATATATAACCCTTTTGTTCTACAATTCTCAATTTTTGTTTTACATTTTAGTTCATTTGAAGATTTCTGATAAAGTTTCATAAATGATTGGTAAATTATGTCTCCATATTATAGACAGTTTAAGACACTTTAGTGAAAACCTATGTGCTACCACACCGAAATAATAAACTAGCTTTTTAGGAAACATCCCCTGTCAAAGGAAAAATGCTTGAAATTGTAAGAAGTTCCCATTTTCACATACACAGAGTAGCCTACTGATTTCTTTTTATGCTATAAATTTAGACTGGCTTGTATTTGAATCTTTTTTTAATAATATTGGACAATATTATTTTTGTAAGTTTTACATAAATCTGATACTTTGTATTATTTTCATAACTATTCTTTTATTTATTTTTTTAGTTGACATATTACAGATGTCTCCCATTTCCCAGTCCCTTTGGCCTACTCCACCCAGCCCCACCCCACCCCACCCCAGGCTTTTACCATATTATTGTCTGTGTCCATGGGTTATGAATATATACATATATGTTCTGTGGTTAATCTTTTCCCATCACCCACACCCCCCTTCCTTCTGCCATCTGTCAGTCTGTTCCTTGTATCCATGCCTCTTGACCTATTTTGTTCATCAATTTATTTTGTTGATTAGATTCCACATATAAATGAGATAATGTGATACTTGTCTTTCTCTGACTAGTTTATTTCACTTAGCATAATACTCTCCAGGACCACTCATGCTGTCTTAAAGGGTAAGAGCTATGTAGTGTCAGACAACTTATTTAACTTTTAAAGAAATTTTTAAAGTTTATTTGCCACACCCTCCTCTTTGGCAACAATCATCTTGTTCTCTATATCTATGGTTCTGTTTCTGTTTTATTTTGTTTATTTGTGTTTTTATTTTTATATTCCACTTATAAGTGGAATTGTATGGTATTTGTCTTTCTCTGTCTGACTTATTTTACTTAGCATAATACCCACTAGGTCCATCCATGTTGTTGCAAATGGCAAGATATTATTCTTTTTTATTGCTGAGTAATATTCCATTATATATGTCATATTTTCTTTACTCATTTGTCTGTTTATGAAAACCTAGGCTGCTTCCATATCTTTACTATTGTAAGTAATAATGCCATGAACCTAAGGTCACATTTATCTTTTCAAATTAGTGTTTTTGTTTTCTTCAGATAAATATCCAGAAGTGGGATTGCTGGGTAGTATGGCAGTTCTATTTTAAATTTTTGAGGAATCTCCATAATTTTTCTCATAGTGGCTACAGCAATTTACAAACCAACCAACAGTGCACAAGTGTTCCTTTTTCTCTACATTCTCACCAGTACTTGTTATTGCTGATTTTTTCATGACAGCCATTCTGACAGTTGTGAGGTAATATCTCATTGTGGTTTTAATTTTAATTTCCCTAATAATTTGTGATGTTGAGTATCTTTAGAGAAATATCTATTTTAGTCTTCTGTACATTTTAGCCAGATTGTTTGTTTGTGTTTATGTGTGTGTATGTGTTAAGTTGCATGATTTCCTTGAATATATTTTGGATAATAACCCCTAAATCATTTGCGGATATCTTCTCCCTGTCAGTAGCCTGTCTTTTCATTTAGTTCATGGTTTTATTCATTGTGCAAAAACTTTTTAGTGTGATGTATACTCATTTTTTAATTTCTTTCTTTCGTTGCTCCAGGAGACATATCCAGAAATATATTGCTAAGACCAATGTCAATAAGTGTACTGTATATTTCCTTTCCTAGAAGTTTTATGTTTTTAGGTCTTACATATCAGTCTTTAATATATTGAATTTATTTTTGTATATGGTGTAAGAAAGTTGTCTAATTTTACTTTTTTGCATGTACATTCTAGTTCTACCAACACCACTTATTAAAAAAACCATATTTACTACATTGTATATCCTTGCCTCTTTTGTTGTAGATTAATTGAAAAATCAAGGATATACTTCTGGGCTCTATATTCTATTTCCTTGATTTACATATATGTCCTTATGTCAGCACAATACTGTTTTATTTGTTGTAGATTTGCAGTATGTTTTTAAATCTGGGACTATGATATTTCTATTTTTTTCTTTCTCAAGGTTTCACGGGCTATTAAGATTTTTGTGTGTGTGTGGTTCCAATGTAAATATTAAGATTAGTTGTTTTAGTCTTGAGAAGTATTTCATTGGTATTTTAAAGAGGATTATATTAAATCCATATAATACTTTAGGTAGCAAGAAAATTTTATTTTTTAATTTTTCTTACTGAATTTATTGGGGGGCTTTGGTTAATAAAATTATATAAGTTTTAAGTATACACTTCTATAATGCATCATCTGTATATTATATGTGTTCACCACCACAAGTTAAGTCTCCTTCCATCACCATATATCCCTTATACAATTTTTCACCCAACTCCCCTCCCCTCCTCCCATCTGACAGCTGTCAATCTGTTCTATGTATCTATGGGTCTGTTTCTATTTTGTTTGTTAAATTATTTTTTATTAGATTCCACATATAAGGGAGATCATGTGATACTTGTCTTTTTCTGACTGGCTTATTTCACTAACCATAACAATTTCCAAGTCCATCCAAGCTGTTTCAAAGGTAAGATTTTCTTCTTTTTTTACATCTGAGTAGTATTCCATTGTGTAAATGTACCACAGCTTTTTTATCCATTCATCTACTGATGGTCACTTGGGCTGTGTCCAAATCTTGGCTATTGTATATAATGCTGCAATGTTTCAGGTTTCTTCTGATATATTTCCAGAGGTGGAATTAGTGGGTATTAAGGCAGTTCCATTTTTATTTTTTTGATGTAACTCCATACTGTTTTCCACAGTGGCTGTACCAGTCTGCATTTCCACAAACAGAGCACAAGGGTTTCCTTTTCTCCACATTCTCACCAGCACTTGTTTGTTGAATTACTGACGGTTGCCATTCTGACAGGTGTGAAGTCACATTTCATTGTGGTTTTAATTTGCATGTCTCTGGTGACTAATAACATTGAGCATTTTTTCACATGTCTATTGGCCATCTGTATGTTCTCTTTGGAGAAGTGTCTATTCAGTTTTTTGCCTATTTTAAAATTAGATTATTTGTTTTCCTCGTGTTGAATTGTACAAAGTTGGTTTTTTTTAAATTGTTATTTTCTCACCAGCACCTTCATATCACTTGCTATCTTCTTGTTTATACTCACCACCTTATAAAATTCTAGCCCTACATCAATTCAACCATCTGTCTATTCTTCCTTTGTGTCTGGACTGCAGAACACAGGCATGCCTTGAATATATTGCTGATTTGCTTCCAGACAAATGCAGCAAAGAGAATCATAATCTTTTTGCTTGTGCAGTGTCTTGTTTTTCATTTGTAAAATAACACAACATCTGTGATGCATGATAAAATGAAGTATGCCTATAATTCTGAAGAAAAATTCCACAATGGAGTATACTGGTGATACTACAATTTAATACCTTCAATTTTAACAGCTAACTACCTCTTAGCTTTCTTTCCATTTCTACTTTCTTTCCATTTCTACTTTCTCATATTTGGGCTGTGGTTTTGTCTCACCTAGATACATCAATAGACTGTAAACTGATCATTTCTCTTGAATTTTTCTCATGACACCCAATCTACCTCATTCTTCCTCACCCCACATCACCCCAGCTTGTATTAGTTACCAGAATAACTTTTATAAAGTGCAAAACTGGCATTGTCATTTTGCTG
Organism: Miniopterus schreibersii; assembly: GCF_964146895.1. Lineage (NCBI taxonomy): Eukaryota > Metazoa > Chordata > Mammalia > Chiroptera > Miniopteridae > Miniopterus > Miniopterus schreibersii. The sequence continues at coordinate 38,561,296 of NC_138104.1, read as the reverse complement.
TTTTTGATGTCTCATCAGAATCTAGGAAGTCATAAAGTTTGAGTTACTTAGCATGGTCCACCAGATCCTTCACAGTCTAATATCTGCAATTTTTTTTTGTCTTCTCCTTCATGAGCATTCAGTACTCCAACAATAATTCATTACTTGAAGTTTCCTAACAACACCTTCAAACTCCTGGTCTTTGTTCATGTCATTCTCTTTGACCAGAATTAGCTCTAGCCTTTCTTAGGTAACAACTACTTGTCCTCCAAAGGTCAGTTCAATTGTGGCTTCCTGTAGCTATCTTCACTCCTCCTGTCTTAATTAAATACACCTTTTGTGTATCCCACAGCACATTTATATACACAATCATTGTTTTTACAGCAATGAATAGTGATTTGGGGGTTATATATCTATTTACCTCAATTAACTGTAGTTTTTTATTGCAGGGACAATATTTTATAAATATTTCCATGGTTCTTTGTATCTAGCAAAGTATTGAAATTGATATTTGTTAACTACATGTTCATGTTACACAATTTTAAACCAAATAATAGTCAAATAAGTAGTCAAGTGCCGCTTAAGCAAATCAATAGTGTATATTTGAGTGTGTAATTCTTCAGGATTACTCTTATAATGAGAGCTACACACTATCTATTAAGACCATATCTTGAAAATAAATAAAATTTACTTGAAAGCTTTAATTAACATTTTCCTGATGATCATAAATATTAGATAAAAGAGTTTATAAATACTTAAGTTCAAAATATCAGTGAAACTATTTTTGGCACTCAAAATTAAATGATTATTTAGTAACTAAATTTTCTTGAATTTGTCAAACATTTTTTGCAGGAACACAGGCCTTGTATCTTAAAAATTACTTATTGAAAAGTCTGATGAATGTGACAACTATTTAGAATGATTTATATTAAGGCCTAATAATTTCTGAAATTCTAGTGAATTTTACTTTATTTTCCTTGATTTAAAGATTCACATTTATTTACCAGTGTCCTATTATTCATGATTTATTGATTAGAATAAATATTTTGCTTTGCACTCTTATTTTTCTTCATGTTTATAAAACATATAGCAAAGAAGATTTTTATCATATGTATATATAGTAAAGATAGTCTTCAATAACCCCATTTTACTCAACTGCAATAATATAATATAGTAATGTGAACTTTCAAAGGCAGCCAGAGTACCTGTTAAAATTTGATCAAGCCACGGGTTTTACACAGTTCTCCCATTGTACATGACTGCATGCAAAAGTATTTATCAGTTCTTGAAGCTTATTTTAATTTTGTTCTTTTTTTTTTTTTTCATCAACTACTTTATGCAACATTCAGCTTTCCAGAGTTCTCTTTTCAAGGTACACTAACAACCAGGTTTGTATCGACAATCAACTTTCAATTTTCTGCTAGCGGATTTTCTGCATTATAGTTCGTCTTTAACAAATCTTGCTTTAGCTTCTTAGAAATTATCAGCTCCACTGCTTATTCTTTTTTTCCCCCTCAGCATGTAGGACACATCCCAGAAGATACTGGAAAAAGAGAAGTTATGTTATCCCTCATTATTCTCAGGCCACATGTTCTTAAGCTTACTAAACACAAATGTTTAAGAATCAAAACATGCAATTGCCTTCATCTGCTCCTAGGCTAAATGTGATCAATCTAGAATATGCTATTTAAAGAACTATTCTTTGCAAAATGGTTACATACATCATTTCAAGAAATTGTGTTTTTCTACAGTATGACATAAGAAGTAGGCAAATTAAAGGATAGTAAAGAAATAAAGATGAGCACTTGCTGGCTCATTCTTAATTTGAGTTTTATAGAAAATCCAATTTATACTATTTTTTGTTAGACAAATACTGTCATTATCCAGAGAAATATTTACAAGTTCACTTGAAAGATAATCCAACTTTGTTGGTTCGGTGACTTCATTTCACCAAGGCTCTTCGAGCCACAATATTACATTGCATAGTGCTACTCCAGAATTATTATTTACTTTTTGTAAAAGCAAATTCAGTCCTCATTGACTCCTTGATTAGCAGACATTTGGTCCTGTCCAAAATGTCTATGGAGACATTTGGTCCACACCAAAAGTTCCTTGAAATTTGATACTATCCAAAATGTCCATGGATAAATTTGTTCCATGCCAACCCATCTACTTAACCTTATGTGCCTTGACCAGCTAGGCTACCAAGGAAGAAGAATTACTATTGGCAATGCAGCCACAATATATCACTGGACCAATAAAACATGATAGTATATTTTAAAAGTGTTAATCCTGTAAATCAAAATTTTAAGTAAGCATTACTGGCTATTTTAACCCAGGAACATTTTCTAAGTATGAATGTTTTGGCAGGATGAAATATCAAAGATCAACAATCATAGATCAGTTAAACTTGTGGACATTTTGGATAGTGTCTCTATGAATATTTTAGACAGGGTTCAATGTCCTGCAAAGGTTTCATTTTATTTTTTGACTATTTTTAAAAATTACATTTATTTAGGTAACATTGATTAATAATATTATATAAGTTTCTGGTGCCCAATTTTATAATTAACTTATATAATTCAACAACAACAAAAACAAAAACAATCCAATTAAAAAATGGGCAGAGGATCTGAACAAATACTTTCCCAAGAAGATATACAAATGTCCAAAGAAAAAGAAAAGATAATCAACTTTAGAAATAAGAAAAATGCAAACCAAAACCACAAATACCACCTTATACCTAATAGACTGGCTATTATCAATTAGAAAAAAATATAAGTTTTGGAGAGAATGTTAAGAAAACACTTCCTAGACTCCTAGTGGAAATGTAAATTGATATAGCCTCTATTTTTTGACGATTAAATTAAAACATTTAGCCAGAGATCCTTGATTTTACCACATTTCTATTTATATACTTTTAAATAAATGAAATTATGGGGAAGATGTGCCTTCCTCATGGATATTGATGGAGAGTTAGAAAATAAAAATAAAAATTATGCCAATAGATTCAAGTGTTCATGTAAGTGGGGAAGTTTGGGGGTCATATTAGCTAAGTTCTATATTTTCAAGTGATGGCAAGGCCAAGGCCAATTATAGCAGACCCCAGATGCTATAGGCTTTAGGTCATTGCAAGCATTGGTTGCAATAGGGGAGTGCCACAACCTTATCAAGAACAGGGATAAGGGACACTTGTAGAAGTTTCTTAGTATCATGGGAAATAACAAGCCAGGGTTGTCTTATCCAGTAGAGTGCATTTGTGTATGAACTTCTATATCAGAAAATAGTTTTGGTGTTTTTGTGGAACTAATTAAGACCCAAATGCATGGTTCCGGTGTGTAAGAAATTTCATATGGATACTTACAAGTATAAGTGCGTACTTTGTAGGACACAGAGATATCTTAGACCAAGTTTAATGAGCTTGTAGGAAACAGGAATTGCTTTCTGTGTTCAATATAGAGATTGAGAAATGTGACTAAATTGGAGAGGGTTTATCTTGGATTTGAGTTCTAAGGAACAACTTATTTTTATTTTTTTAGGTAGTCTGGAAGTGAGTACCAATTAGGTAGGTTCATATATTTCTTTTTTCTTTTTTTCTTTTTAAATATATCTTTATTGATTTCAGAGAGAGGAAAGGAGAGGGGGAGAGAGAGAGATGGAAACATCAATGATGAGAGAGTCATTGATTAAGCCCACAAGGGCATGTGCCCTGACAGGGAATTGAACCCCGATCGCCTGGATCCTAGGGTGACGCTCAACCCCTGAGCCATGCCCAGCAGGGCAGGTTCATATATTTCTCACTACAGTCTTTTTGTAATCTGAAGAGGCTATTTTATTTATTTATTTATCTTAAATGCCATTTTTCCTACATCCCCATATTTGAGCATATTTCCACTGCAGATAATGATTTCCTTTCACAAGGCCTCTGAGAAGCAATCTGTTTATCACTACATATTTGGTAACATGCCACCTGTACATTTCTTATCTTCATGTTGACATGTATCCTAACTTTAGCTTCAAAATGAAATTTGTCCCTAAAAATCTCCATATTATATTTTTAACATGTGCAGGATCTTTAATGATTTCCCTCTTTAATTCTTTTTTTTTTTTTTTTTAAATATATCTTCATTGATTCCAGAGAGAGGAAAGGAAAGGGAGAGAGAGAGAGATAGACAGAAACATCAATGATGAGGGAGTCATTGATCAAGCCCACAACCCGGGCATGTGCCCTGACTGGGAATCGAATCCCAATCGCCTGGATCCCAGGTTGATGCTCAACCGCTGAGCCACGCCCCGCCGGGCCTCTCTTTAATTCTTGATACTGAGAACTTATGCCTCCTGGATTTATTTTGTTACTTAATATACTCAGGCCTTACCAATGTTATTGATTAAAAAAAAAAACAAAACCAACCTATTTTGTTTCATTGATTTTTAAAGTCATTTATTTTCTACTTTATTAATTTCTAATCTTATTTTTGTTATTTACTTGGGTTTAGTTTACCTTAGGTCTAATTTCTTGAGGTGTAAATATTGATCATTGTTTGTACATCATTCTTTCTTCTTCTCCATATAGAAAAAAAAAAAACCCACTGCATTAATTTGGGTTTCCTTTTATTTTATTTTAGATGTATTACACATTTTGATGGAAAAGGAACTTTAGCTGAGACCATCTTGAAGGCATTGTGATTGTTAAATTTAGAACCTAAAAACTGACTTTAATAATGGAATAATATTAAAGGAATTGTGACTGGAAAGTAATGCCAATATACTATTCCTACTCCTTTATGTTATTGTGTTATCAATGCATATAAATTCTTCACACCTGATGTCACAGATATTTAGTAGGCAAGCCATGCTTCACCACCAAAACAATGCAACAATAAATAAAGGAGCTAATGCAAATTAGGAGTTGAGGTTTAGAGTAAAACCAGTCATCTTATCAAAAACTATATATATGAATTAGCTCTATATACATGAATTGAAATTTTAGTAAAACTGAGTATAAAATATTATGACAAACATTCTGAGGGAGATATACTTATAGTTACTTGGGAAATTATATACTATATGTAGGCCAGAAAAGTAACTGAAATTTATGTGGAAAGCTTATCTATAGCAATTTTTTGTATAAAACAGAATAATTTAAATAAAAAAATATTTTGTGCTCAAATAGAAAAAACAATGATAGCACTAATAAAGTGGCTATAAGTTATGGGTTAAAAAATCAGAACTTTGAATCTTAACAGTACATGTTATATTTCATTGAATATTTTTTTAATTTAAACTTAAAATCTTGGACGCTTAAGTTAGTGTCTTGAATACATTGAGTGGACTAAGTTTTGTGGAATAAAAAGTAGAAATTGGTGTTAAATAAATATGTGTAACTAAGGCACTCTTCCATGAGACTTGGCCTTTAAAAGATGAATTTTTTTTTTTAATGCATTATTGTTTTATTTGAATCACTTCTTTGGCTTCACAATCTATAGAAACAAAGACTCAGTACAACTTAACAAATGTTTCTTTAGCATCACTATGTACAATTGTAAAAAAGTCCAAATAACCACCATCAAATGTTAATTCCTGAGGAGTTCATTATGTTTGGAGTAACACCAGAATTAATGAACAAAACACCCTTTAACTTCTCCATGTGCAAAATGAGAAGATCAATACTCTTTGAGTTTAATGGTTAATAGATATAATATGATTTCTAATTGATACTTCTTATATTGGGGGCTCTACATATGATTATTTTTCAAGTACTCACACAACCTTTCAACAGAGAATCTTCCAGAACTTGAATGATTTGTATCAAGAAACTCACACCAACTTTAATTGCAAAAGCAAAGGAAAATAAAACCTGGTGCGATGGTTAAGTATTTCTTTTCTATTATTGTATTATTTCTTTTTTAAAAAAGTTTCTTTATCTTTATTGTTGAAAATATTACAGATGACCCCTTTTTACCCCATTGACCCCTCCACCCCACATCCACCCCACCCCCAAGCCTTCCTCAGACCAATGCCTGTGTCCATGGGTTATACTCATGAACATATAACTACTTTGATTAATCTCTCCCTGCCCACTCCCCCATCCCCAGCTTCCCTCTGAGATCCCTCAGTCTGTTCCATGCTTCTATGTCTCTGGATCTATTTTGTTCATCAGTTTATTTTATTTATTACATTCCACATATAAGTGAGATCATGTGGTACTTGTCTTTCTCTGACTGGCTTATTTCACTTAGCATAATACTTTCTAGCTCCCTCCATGCTGTCCCAAAGGATAAAAGATCCTTCTTTTTCACAGCTGCATAGTATACCAAGGTGTAAATGTACCACAGCTTTTTAATCCACTTGTCTACTGATGGGCACTTGGACTGTTTCCAGATCTTAGTTATGGTAAATTGAGCTGCTATGAACATAGGGGTATATAAGTTCTTTGTGATTGGTGTTTCGGGTTTCTTAAGATATATTCCTAGAAGTGGGATCACTGGGTCAAATGGCAGATCAACTTTTAATCTTTAGGAATCTCCATACTGCTTTTTGTAGTGGCTGCACCAGTCTTCATTCCCACCAGCAGTATAGGGTTTGATTTGTTGATGGTAGCCTTTCTGACAGGTGTGAAGTGATACCTCATTGTGGTTTTAACTTGCATCTCTCTGATGATTAGTGACTTTGAACACTTTTTCATATGTCTCAGCTATCTGTATGTCCTCATTGGAGAAGTGTCTATTTAGGTCCTTTGGCCATTTTTTAATTGGGTTTTCTTCTTCTTGTTAAGTTGTATGAGTTCCTTATATATTTTGGATATGAACCCTTTATCAGATGTGTCATTGACAAATATGTTCTCCCATACAGTGGGCTCCCTTTTCATCCTATTGATGTTTTCTTTTGTTGTTTATAAGCTTTTTATTTTGATACAGTCCCATTTATTTATTTTTTCTTTGTTTCTCTTGCCCGAGATGTATTGGCAAACATATTGCTACAAGAGATGTTTGAGATTTTGCTGCCCATGTTTTCCCCTAGGATTTTTATGGTTTCACTTCTTACATTTAAGTCTTTTATCCATTTTGAGTTTATTCTTGTGTATGGTGTAAGTTGGTGGTCTAGTTTCATTTTTTTTGCATGTACCTGTCCATTTTTCCCAGCACCATTTATTGAAGAGACTGTCTTTACTCCATTGTATGCTCTAGCGTCCTTTGTCAAATAATAATTGACCATAATGGCTTGGGTCAATTTCTGGGTTCTCTGATCTGTTCCACTGATCTATATGTCTGTTCTTGTGCCAGTACCAGGTTGTCTTGATCACAGTGGCTTTGTAGTATAACTTGATATCTGGTATTGTGGTCCCTCCAATTTTGTTCTTCCTTCTCAAGATTTCCCTGGCTATTCAGGGTCTTTTTTTGTTCCATACAAATTTTCCAAGTGTTTGTTCTAGATCTGTGAGGATTTTATCATCTATGTTCATCAGGAATATTAGCCTGTAATTCTCCTTCATAGTTTCTTTATCTGGTTTTGGAATTAGGCTAATGTGGGCCTTGTAAAAAGAGCTTGGAAGTGTTCCTTCCTCTTGGATTTTTTGAAATAGTTTGAGGAGCATAGGTATTAATTCTTCTTTGAATGTTTGGTAAAACTCCCCTGTGAAGCCATCTAGGCCAGGGATTTTGTGTGCTGGGAGCCCTTTGATTACTGCTTCAACTTCATCAGCAATTATCAGCCTATTTAGGTTTTCTGAATCTTTCTAATTGAGTTTTGGAAGGTTGTACTTTTCTAGGAATTTGTTCATTTTTATCTAGGTTGTCCAGCTTTGTGGCAAATAGTGGTTCATAATATTTTTTTGTGATCCTATGTATTTCTGTTGGGTCAGTTTTTATTTCATTTCTTTCATTTCTGGTTTTGTTTACTTGGGTCCTCTCTCTTTATTTCTTGATGAGTCTGGCTAAAGGCTCATCAATCTTCTTTACCTTTTAAAGAACCAGCTCTTGGTTTCATTGATCTTTTGTATTGTTTTTTAGTCTCTATCTCATTTGTTTCTTCCTTGATCTTTATTATTTCCTTCCTTCTACTTACTCTAGGCTTTTGTTATTGTTCTCTTTCTGTTTGTAAGTTGTAAGGTTAGAGAGTCTATTAGGAGTTTTTGTTGTTTTCTGAGATAAGCTTGTAGTGCAATGAACTTCCCTCTCAAGACTGTTTTCTTTGTGTGCCATAGATTTGGAGTTGTTGTGTGTTCATTTTCATTTGTTTCCAGGAAGTTTTTGATTTCTTTCTTGATCTCCTTGGTAACCCATTCGTTGTTTAAGAATATGCTACTTAGCATCCATGTGTTTGCATGTTTTTTAGTGTTTTTATTGTGGTTGACTTCTAATTTCGTGCCATTTTGGTCCAAAAAGATACTTGATATAATTTTGATCTTCTTGAATTTGTAAAGACTTGTTTTGTGTCCTAACATGTGGTCTATCTTTGAGAATGTCCCATGTGCACTTGAGAAGAATGTATATTCTGCAGCTTTCTGGTGGAAAGTTCTGTAAAAGTCAATTAAATCTATTTAGCCTAGTGTGTCATTGAAGTTCACTGTTTCCTTGTTGATTTTTTGTCTGGAACACCAATCCAGTAAAATCAGTGGGTTGTTAAAGTCCCCTAGTATGACTGTATTGCTATCTATCTCTCCCATAAAGTCCTTTAGAATTTTTTTATAAATTTAGGTGATCCTGTATTGAGTACATATATGTTTATCAGAGTTATAGTCTCTTGTTGGATTGATCCCTTAGTATTATGTAAAGGCCTTACTTGTCTCTTGTTATGGTCTTCATTTTGAAGTCTATTTTGTCCAATATGAGTACCATTATCCCAGCTTTGTTTTCATTTATATTTGCATGGAAAATTTTTTCCCTCCCTTCACTCTTATTCTGTGTGAATCTTTTCTTCTGAGGTGGGTCTCTTGTAGACAGCATATACTTGGGTCATGTTTAATTATCCCCTCAGCCACCCTCTATCTTTTAAATGGGAGATTTAATCTATTTACATTTAAGTTTATTATTGAAAGATACTCATCTACTGCCACTTTGTTTCTTTATGCCTATGTTTCTCCTTCTCTCTATTTCTACTTCTAATTACAGCAGTTCCTTTAACATTTCCTGTAATGGTGGTTTTGTGGTGATGAACTTCTTTAGCCATTTTTTTGTCTGGGAAGCCCTTTATTCCACCATCTTGAATGATAATCTTGCTGAATAGATTAGTTTTGGTTTCAGATCCTTGTTTTGCATTACCTTGAATACTTCATGCCATTTCATTCTGGCCTGTGGAGTTTCTAATGAAAAGTCAACTTACAACCCTCTGGGGGTTCCTTTGTAGATAACAGATTGCTTTTTTCTTGCTACTTTTAAGATTCTCTCTTTGTCCTGAATTTTTGTCATTTTAATTATGATGTGTCTGGGCATGGGCCTTTTTGGATTCTTCTTACTTGGGACTCTCTGTGCCTCCTGAACTTGTGTGACTTTTTCCTTCACCAGGTTATGGAAGTTTTCTGTCATTATTTCTTCAAACAGGTTCTCTAACCCTTACTTACTTTCACCTTCCTCTGGCACTCCTATAATGTGAGTATTGTTACATTTCATGTTGTCCTGCAGTTCCCTTAGACTGTCCTGTTTTTTAACTGTTTTTTCTTTTTGGGTATCTTATTGAGTGATTATTTTCTACCCTGTCTTTTAATTCACTGATTCAGTCTTCAGCTTCCTCTAATCTGCTGTTTATTCCCTCCAATGTATTCTTTGTTTCTGCTATGTCATTCTTAATTTCCTTCATAGTTTCCATATCTTTTCTCATGCTGTTGAACATCCTTATAATCAGTATTCTAAACTTTATATCTGATGGATTGCTTATCTCCATTTCATTTAGCTCTTTTTCTGGAGACTTGTTCTTTCGTCTGGGGCTTGTTTTTATCTCCCTATTTTGGCAGCCTTTGTAGGTTTGTTTCTAAGTATTAGGTAGATCTGCTAGGAGTCTCAGTCTTTTTGAATGGTCTCTGGTATAGGCCAATGTCAGACACAGTTTGTGACTGGCCCTGAGTACCCCTTTTTGAGTTATCAACGACCCTTGGCTTAAGGTTTCCTCTGCTGGGGCTGTGTGTTTGGCAGGACCAAACTGCACACCAAGGTCTGCTTTTCCATGGCAGGGGTCCAGAAGCAGATGATGCAAATACTCAAAGCACTCTGAAGTCTGCCTCTGCCGGCAGGCTGATTAATCTGATTCTCTTAATGAGCCTCAGGCTGTAAAAACTCCACAGGGTGGGGTGGGTGGTTTTTATCAGTTTCTTTTTTTTTTTATAATATATTTTTATTGATTTCAGAGAGAGGAAGAAAGAGGGGGAGAGAGAGCTAGAAACATCAATGATGAGAGAGTCATTGATGGGCTGTAGCCTGCAGCCTGAGCATGTGCCCTGACCAGGATTCAAACCCCAATCTCCTGGATCCTAGGCTGATCCTTAGCATCCAATCTCCTGGATGCTAAGCCATCAAACTGTGCAAAATCCTCTGGGCAGGGTGAGAAGTTTTCCAGCTGGGTAGGGCAATTGCTTTCCTCCTCAGGCAAAAGCCAAAAATATTCTGCCTGAGAAAGATGTCCTCTGTAGTCTGGGGAATGACTCAACACAGGAATCCAGATGGGTGCCCTCTCATCTCACTTTCCAGTGCCCACAACCCCAGATTCTTCCCACACAGCTCCAATCCACTCTGCTCCCCCTCACTGGAGCCCAAGGTGAGTGGCTGCACAGGAAACTTTGTGTGTTGACTCTTTAAGAGGGCGCCTGCAGTTCCAGTCACTTCTCCTTTACAGACAGAAACTCAGCTGCTTTTCACAGCCAGATGTTATGTAGGTACCTTTCTAAGTTCTGGTGCTCTTGGTTGGGAAGCATAGCCTGGGGTTTAGGTCCCAGAGTCTTCGGTGGGAACTGCCCACAGCTGAAATATCCCTCTTGACCTTCAGCTGCTTCCTGTGGGAGCCCAGCCAGCCCTCCTGTGTCCCCACTTCCTACCAGTCTCTGTGCTGTCTCCACTTTTCCTTCTTGGTTATGAGGGTGCTCTCCAGCTCATCTTCAGTTGGTTTTCAGGATGATTTTTCTATGTTTCAGTTGTAAATCCAGATTGGCCATGGGAGAGTGTCAGTGTAGTGTCCACTCAGTCAGCCACCATCTTGGATCTCTCCTGTCTTATCACAAGATGAAGATGTAATATAAGAATATGATTATGTTGGTAGAATTCTGACCCAAACTTTTAATTAATTGATGTTTATCTCATAATTTTAAAGCACTGTTGTTTTATTAATTTAGGTACATTGACACTTCACAATGTTCAGGTTCACTTTTGTTGAATAAATAGTTATTATATAGGAAAGGTTTTTAAACCATCTTTTTAATGTCATAAGGGCAACAATGGTTATTTGAATAGATTTTCCCCCTTTAACTGATTGTGTTTTATGAAAGTTATGAATAAGTATCTTGTTTCTTTAATAATTTGTTTGACAATGTCAATGTAGTTTAAAGCATCTTGTTTGTGGCCTCCACAATTGAGATGTAAAATTTTCCCCAATTTAGGTTTCAAGGCATCACACTAACTTAATGTTATGGGATCTCTTTCATTCAAATTTGAACAAAGCTTATTCCATTATGCCTAAAAAATGTTTCTCAAATATGCCAAACCTTTTCCTGTATTCTAGTTTCTGCTGAGAGGATGCCATTGGTTCTGGGAGATAAATTCTCAGCTTTCATACATGACAGCTAGTTTAATGCACAGTAAAACAACTACTGTGACTACTCATTTTCTTCCTAAGTATAACCATGAAAATGTTCTGTGACAGACTCATATCAGAGAAATATGTCATTTTATTGATAGATATTCCAGAGGGTAGTAAACCAATCTGTGCATCTATTTCTCACCTAAAATAAGATTTATGAAAACTTGCTTACTTTGCTCTGTATTACTTTATTCTCATAAATTCATAATAATGACTCAGAAAGTTTTTGAGCTTGAAAATTCACTTTGCTTCTAAATGAAAGGAAGAACAATCAGAGATGACAGAATATTGTTAAAAAGCTGTTGTACCTTCAGACACATCTGTGATTGTGGGAACAATGTGTTGCAAGATACCTAAATTACTGAAAGCACATAATAATGAGCATAAAAATAGATATTTAAAGCCATATTTTTCTATTAGTTTTATAGACAGAATATCTGTTACCTTCTGCCATGCTTTTAAATATATTTTTCTATGAAATTATCTTTATTTAAAAATATTTTTCTCCCAGAACTTCTTTCTTAATAGACTTCAAAAATTTTAGTATTTACTGTAAATATTCCTTTATAAAACACTAAAGCATATTGCAATGTGGAGATGTTGGAAAAGACAAATATATTATAATACATAAGATTTAACTGAGATCACATATTAGATAGCAGAAGCAAAATTATAATATCCATGTTATTAACACATGAATATTTTAAAAATACATTAATTATGCTTTTAAGTTATAGAAACTAAAATTTGAAGATTCTTGTAATTGAACACCTTGAGAACTACTTAAAATTACCACTTAGAAGCATAGGTTCCAATGTTTTATTCTACTGCTGATTAATCTTGAATGCTATCACAGTTATGGCTCTCAGTGACAGAAGAGTTATTTTAATGTATTCTACATTCAACTGGAAAATGCTTGTAGGCTATATGCAGCTTAGTTTTCATGGTTTAGAGAGTATTGCAGAGTGGTTGCAACAAAATTAATTTTTACTTCCTAATGTGCAAAGCTTTGTTGTTTAGATTAAACTGATGAATTTGGTTTACATGCAGAGCTTAAAAATGTAATTTAGCATTTTCTGTCCCTATTGTTGCAGTAGAATAACACTGGCTGTCAAGATGAGTTTAGACTTTTGTTTGCTGTTACAGTGTTGTATGTTCACTCTTAATCTTAAATGACAGCCTGAGCAGAAAGTGAGGAAAAAAGGAACCTTTGTCAGACTGTGCAGAACTGTTGTATAATCCATTAGTCATCAAGGTTTCATAATTTATATTTCACCGTAAATTAATAATTTGTACATTTCTGTCTTCATATTATAAAGCAAGGTTAGGATTAAAGCAGACTGACAGGAGAGAGAAAAGTCTAAATTTCAAGAATTACACCTAACAATTTTATGGCATCTTTGATAATTAGAGTAAAACATATTGTTCTTAAAACATATTGTTCTTAAAAGAAATGTGTTAAATTTGCTATGTGAGACTTTTTGAGAAGGTCTTCTCTTCTTATACTCTATTTATTCTGCATTCCCTCTTGGAGTTCTGATGGCTGAGAAAGAGATTCATTAATATACACATTAGCCTTAAAGGGCAGCTAACATAGTCATGTGTCATAGCTCAGAGGTTTGGAGAATTCAAGTGTAGTATCATTTCGTGTTGCCAAGAGGAAGAGTAGAACATAAGGGTTTCAGCAGCAATTCTGATTAGTTGCCTATCTCTTAAAAGGCACATAAAAAAGTAAAACCAACCTTTTCATCAAAATCAATCTGTCATGGATGATATACTGCTTTGTAGGCTGCCTTTTCCTGGTTTGATATTTACATAATGCTATAAAATATACAGTTTTTAAAAAAACAATTGCAATTTACATAAAGTATCTTTCTCTCATTTCAAAGAAAATTGTTTCATCTGTAGTTTTAAACATATTTAAAATATAACATAATTAAATAATAAATAATTAAACTACTGGATACATGATTCTGATCAGAATATTTACATCAATATAAAGTATGTAGAACTTGTCAATAAAAAGAGAACTTAAAGATAACATTATATATTTGTACCTACTTTTGACTAATGAAAACTCTTTTAAGCTGACAAAAATTTAGCACCTGATAATCTTCTAGAGCAAATGAAAATTTTCACAAATTAAACTGATTATAAGTAATGCTAGGCTAGTCTGAATTTCTGTAAAGCAAGATACCTACATTTGTATATGTGGGTTTATAAAATATTAAGTATCCATAAGGTATATTTTATTTGGATTATTCATTCAACAAGAAATTGTGGATATTAAGTACCTGCTATATACCAGGCATTGTTTCAAAGTAGAGAATATATTGGAATCACAATAAACAAATTCTCCAGCATCATGAAGCTTATCTTTTAGTAAAGGAGTCCGGCAATAACCAAACAGATATATAATATTGTTTATGGTAATGATATGCTGTGCAGCAAATAAATAATGTGAATAAATAAAGAATGAAAGTGGTCATATTATAGACAGGAAGATGATGAAAGGCTTTTATAAGGAGGTAATACTTGTACAGAGACCTGAGTAAAATGTGAGAGTGATATAGAAAGCAAAACAAAAATTAATGAAGCTACTACAGGGTTGGCATGTACAAATCATATTAATCTGTTTTGTATACCATAGTTTATATGGATATGAGTGATGTAAAATATTTAAAATATTGTGTTCCCTGGAAGGTTTAAAAATTGTCTCAGTAGTCATGTTTATATATTCACTTTGCTACAGTCTTTATTTCATGGTTAAATAAGACCAAAAAAAAATACTAAATTGTGTTTAAATATTGTTTCCATTAAAATGTTTTCTATTTCTCACATAATCACAGATTATGGAAGTTTAAAGGGACCTGTAGGACCTTAGAGGTAATGTAGTCTACTTCCCTCTTTTCACAGAGGTGATCTCAGATAATATATAATTAATATATTAATTGTATTAATAAATTAATATAATTAATATAATTAATGATGGGTCAAACTGTTTTATACTGTGTATCATGAACTTTTATTTTAGCTTACAGAATTAATTTTTTTTTAAATATAATCTTTATTGATTTCAGAGAAAGGAAAGGAGAGGGAGAGAGAGAGAGAAGCATCAGTGATGAAAGAGTCATTGATCGAGCCCGCAACCCGGGCATGTGCCCTGACCGGGAATCGAACCCAGATCGCCTGGATCCCAGGTAGACACTCAACTGCTGAGCCACGCCCGACTGGGCCAGAATTAATTTTGAACCATAATTCAGTTTCTCTTTGTGGCTCTGCCACTTTTCTTAAATGAAAAATAAAATCTCTCTTTTTTTAAAATTTATTTTTACTTTTGAAAGTATTACAGATGTCCCCTCCCCCCCATTGCTCCCCTCCACCTTGCATCCACCTCATCCCCAGGCCTTCCCCATACTATTGTCTAAGTCCATGGGTTAGGCATATATGCATATCAACCTCCCTGCTATGGGGGGGGGGGCTTATTAAAAGCAGCATGTTAACTTTGACTCAGGAAATTCAATCCTGATGCAATGTGATGTCCTAGCAGTGAATCTCCATGCCACGCCATTGGAAGTTGGACTTCAGACAGATATTATGTGTCTTTCCTTTCTGCGAATGCATTCTTCCTTGACATATAGGTCTAAGTTTTTCTAGTTTATAAAGACTTTTTCTTTCGTAAAAAGTTCCTTTAAAATTTCTATGTGCTTTCATATGTTAGGCAGATTTTTCCAAATGACATCCCAAGGATGACCTACCTTAATCTATAAGACCAGTGAATATGATATCACTCCTGTGATTACGTTATATTCTATGGCATAGTTGCCTTAAAGTAGGGAGATTATAATGGATAATCTAGGTTGGCCTAGATTATCACATGATCCCTTAAAAGAAAAGAGGTTTTTCAGGTTGGAGGCAGAAAGAAAAGAAGCCAGAAAGATTTAAAGTATTACTGAGATTCAACACATCATTTCTGTCTTAAAACGGGGGTAGGGAGCTGTGTAAGAAGGAATGTGAGCAGCATTAAGGAGCTGAGTGAGGTCTGCAACTGACAGTCAACAGGAGAAAGGAATGTCCATTCTATAACCACAAGGAACTGAATTTTGCCAGCAATCAAAATGAACTTGGAAATAAATTTCCCTCCAGAGCCTTCATGTAAGAACCAAGCTTAGCTGACAACATGAAGTTTGTAATACCGTGAGCGAAGAAGCCAGGCACACTGTACCTGACTTATGACTTAGAGAACTGTAAATTAATAAGTAGGTATTGTTTTAAGCTGCTAAATTTTTGGTAATTTGCTACACGACAATAGAAAATTAATATATTCCTCAAAATATGGCTACGTTACACTGAAATAACTATATGTATACCTTGAAGACTGCCAACATAAATATTTGTTGAACAGGCACAATATACTAGATAATCTCAAGTAGACTTCAAATTTTCTTAACACAGCCATTGTATTTCTGTTATGCTCAGACAGGGAGAAGCAATAGTAGTGGCTGTGTGGTAGTATCTGATAGGATAATGCACTGGTGATGTAGTTAGAAGCCATTATTTAAATATTTTCAACTTCAAATGTATAATTGTCACATTGGTGACATTTCTTTTTTTATTTCTGCTAACCATTTGCAATTGCTCCTAGGTTAATTACTTGTTGCCACATAGGATGGCTTCTAAAATAGAGGGGATTTTAGTTCTTTATAAACTTGAAAGGTTTCTCTGAGTTTACCTGTTTTATCCTTGAACAATGTGTAGGCATTGACATAAACTGCCTTTAATAAATCCTGCATTTCTTCTTCTCATTTGCCAGTCTTTTATTTACTGAACCACCAGTGTTAAGAAAAAAAGACAGATCACTTGTTGGTATTCCAAAGTGAGATCACATTCTCTTGCTGCTATAGTTTGTCTCCGTAAAAAATTCATATATTGAAATCCTCTTGCCAGGGAAAGGGGTGCAGAGAGAGGTGGAGGAGAGTAAAAGGGGGATAAATGGTGATGGATGGAGACTTGGCTTGGGGTGGTGAACACACAATACAGTATATAGATAATGTGCTGTAAAGTTGTTCCCCTGAAATCTGTACAATTTTGTTTACCAGTTGTTATCCAATAAATTTAATTTTATTTAAAAAAGCAAGAAATCCTCATCACCAATGTGATGGTATTAAGAGTTGGGGCCTTTGGGAGGTGATTAGATCCTGAGGGTAGAGTGTTCATGAATGAGATTTACTGCCATTATAAAGGAGATCCAAGAGGGCTCCCTTGGGTCTTCCATAAGGTGAGAATACAGCAAGAAAACAAACAGCCATCTATAAACCTGGAAGCAGGTTCTCACTAGTCATCAAATCTGCCAACTCCTTGATTTTGGACTTTCAAGACTCCAGAACTCTGAAATAGAAATTTTTGTTGTTTTTAAAACACTAGTCTATGGTATTTTGTTACACCAGACTGAATAGAGTAAGACACTTGTAAATAAATAATGCCTTACAAAGAATCTTAAGATGTATTAATTCAGAAAATGCAAATGTAAATAAATATCTTGATCATTTCCCTTTCATACAATCAAAAGAGTTTTCTTAGAAGATGAGTATTTTCTTCAAACTTCAACTAAGCTTCAAAATATATTAGTGTTGGCAATTTCAGTTTCAATTGATGGAAAACTTGTATCTAGTGTTTTAACTAATTTTCTCTAAATTTCAGTTGACACAGTATGAAACTCTTAAACTAAATTACTTGAGGACCCTTGAAGTTTAATTGATCTAATTTACATATCTTGTTCTGGCAAAGTTATATACTATAATCAAATCTATTTGGAATTAGACTGATGACACTTATTATTTGCCTGTGCAAAATGTGTATGACAGTCTCATCTTTCATTTAAATGTTTTGTATTGTATATATTATAAATGTGTATATGTAATAAAAGCATATAAATACACATAATACATTGAGCAATACTTGATCAACCAGAGAAATTGAGCAAAAATACTAAAATATTTGTATTTCTAAAGTTTGATGAGAAAGTGAATAATTAGTAAAATTAGTATAGTAGTTTATTCCTTCACTAATTATTAAAAGCAGATCTCTTATTGGACACTTATTTATTTATTTTTTTTAATTAACTTAATAGATGAAAGTATTACAGATATCCCCCCTTTTTTTCCTCCTTCATCCCTCCACCCTGCAACTGCTCCCACCCCCAGGCCTTCACCACATTATTGTCTGTGTCCCTGGGTTATGCATATATGCATATAAATTCTTTGAGTAATCTCTTCCCACCCACTCCCTCACCCACACCTTCCCACTCAGATTCATCCATCTGTTCCATGCTTCTATGTCTCTGGATCTATTTTGTTCATTAGGTTCCACATATGCGTGAGATCATGTAAAACTGAATCAGGAAGAATCAGAAAGCCTGAATAGGCTAATAACAATTGATGAAACTGAAGCAGAAATAAAAGGAAAAAAAATCTCCCAGCAAACAAAAGCCCTGGTCCAGATGATTTCACAGGAGAGTTTTCTAATTCTTTAAGTTGTAGGGTTAGATAGTTTCATTAAATGTTTCTTGCTTTTTGAGGTAGGCCTGCAGTGCTATTACCTGCCCTCTTATGACTGAATTCATTGGGTCCCATAGATTTTGGGATGTTGTGTGTTAATTTTCATTTGTTTCAAGGAAGATTTTGATTTCTTTCTTGATCTTATTAGTAACCCATTCATTGTTTAATAACATGCTATTTAGCCTCCATGTGTTTGAATGTTTTTGAGTGTTTTTACTCTAGTTGATTTCTAATTTCATGCCTTTGTTATCTCAGATGCTTAATATGATTTCAATCTTCTTGAACTTGTAGACTTGTTTTGTGTCCTAACATGTGGTCTATCTTTGAGAATGACCCATGTGCACTTTCAAGGAATGTATATTCTGCAGCTTTGAGGTGAAATGTTCTATAAATATCAATTAAATCCATCTGATCTAGTGTGCCATTTATAGTCACTGTTTCTGTGTTAACTTTTTGTCTGGAAGATCTATCCAGTGAAGTCAGTGAGCATCCTTACAAACAGTGTTAAAGGTCATGACTATGACTGTATTGGGGGTCTCTGACTGAGTGATTTTTTTTCTACTCTGTCTTCTAATTCACTGATCTGATCCTCAGCTTCCTCTAATCTGCTGTTTATTCTTTCCAATGTATTCTCTATTTCTGCTATGTCATTCTTAATTTCCTTTATAGTTTCCATATTTTTTTCATGCTGTTAAGCATCCTTACAATCAGTATTCTGAATTCTATATCTGATAGATTGCTTACCTCCATTTCTTTTAGCTCTTTTTCTGAAGACTTCTCTTGTTCTTTCATTTGGGTTTTGTTTTTTTATCTCATTTTGGCTGCCTGTTTGGGTTTGTTTCTATGCATTAGGTAGATCTGCGAGGACTCTCAGTCTTTTTGGAGGGTCTCTGGTACAGGCCAATGTCAGATGCAGTTTGTGACTGGCCCTGAGTACCCTGTTTGGGGCTATCAACAACCCTTGGCTTGAGGTCTCCTCTGCTGGGGCTGTGTGTGTTTGGACAGGACCAAGAAGGGCACCGATGTCTGCTTTTCCAAGGCAGGGGTCCAGAAGCAGATGAGGCAAAGACTCAAAGCACTCTGAAGTCTGCCTCTGCCTACAGGCTGATTAATCTGATTCTCTTAATGAGCCTCAGGCCATAGAAACTCCACATGGTGGGGCAGGTCTTTGTTATCAGTCTCTCAAGGAGCCTCAGACTATAGATATTTCTCAGGGTAAGGCAAGAGGTTTCCCAGCAGGGTGGGGCAATTGCTTCCTCCTTCCCAGGCAAAAGCAGCAAATTGTCTGCCTGATAAAAATGTCCTCCACAGTCTGGGGGAATGACTCGGCATGCAAATCCTGATGGGTCCCTTCTGATCTCAACCTCCAGAGCCTACAACCCCATATTCTCTTCACACAGCTCCAGTCCACTCTGCCCTCCCTCTCTTGGAACCCAAGGTGAGTGGCTGCACACGAAACTTTGTGTGTTGGCTCTTTAAGAGGGTGCTTGCATTTTCAAACATTTCTCTCTGGCAGACAGAAACCTGGCTGCTTTTCACAGCCAGATGTTATGTGGGCACCTTTCTCAGTCCCGGTGCTCTGGGCTGGAAAGCCCAGATTGGGATTTAGGCCCCAGAGTCCTCAGTGGGAACCCCCCACAGCTGAGATATCCCTGTGGACATTCAGCTGCAGCCTGTAGGAGCCCAGCCAGTACTCTCACTCCTCAGTACTTCCTTCCAGTTTCTGTGTGGTCTCCACTTTTCCTCCTTGGTTATACAGGTGCTCTCCAGCTCATCTTCAGTTGCAGTTTATTGTTCAAGATGGTTTTTCTATATTTTAGTTGTAATTCCAGTTTGGTCCAGGAAGAGTGTCATTGTAGCTTTCACTCAGTCCCCCAACATCTTTAATCTCTTATTGGACATTTGAAAACCCTATGTTCCCCCAAAATTATCATTGGAAAGCAACCACAATTTAAGGATAAGACTCTATGGGATAAATTTGCAAACAGTCCAACCTCTTTTCTACATTAACGCATTTTACCTAGTTTTATTTTTCCCATTTCAACTTCCAATATTTCCCATGTATTTATTTTTTATTTTTTCCTTAAATATCTGAGAAGCCTGCCAATTTACTTCTGTCATTTTGAAATTCAACTTTTAATCTACTAAGTACTTTAATGAAAGGATGGATATCAGTTTTCCTTAGAAGATTCTGAAAGGCTCCATATCCTCTCACTTTTAGCCTTCATCTGCTTGTAATCTCCAAATACTACATACATATGCAAATCATATATATATCTATATTTTTTGCTTGTTTGTTTGCAGTTGCATTGGGATGTGAGTTATCCTTGTTTTTATAAAATTATTGAGACATTTTGACATATTACATTGTGAAAGTTGAAGTTGTACAACATATTGATTTGATAGATTTATATATTTCAATAAGAATTACCATCATAGTGTTAGCTAACAGCTCTATATCACATTACATAATTATCAATTCCTTTTTTAATGGTGAGAACAATTAAGATCTAGTTTCTTAGCACTTTTTAAAAAATGTATTTTTATTGATTTTAGAGGGAGAGGGAGAGAAAAACATCAATGACAGAGAAATATTGATCAGTCATCTCCCACACTCCCCCTACTGGGGATTGAGCCACAACCCAGGAATGTGCCCTGACCAGGAATTGAGCCAGTGATTTCTGGGTGAATGGGATAACGCTCAATCAACTAAGCCACACTAGCCAGAGCTTTTATCACTTCTAAAATGTATAATATAGATTGTCGTCTATAACCACTGTGCTGTGCTTTAGATCGGCAGGATATATTTACCACTGGTTGTTGCAAGTTTATAGCCTTAAGAAATATTTCCTCAGCTCCCTCACTCTGCAGCAGCATCTGGTAACCACTGTTCTATTCCTTGTTTTTATAAGTTTAGCTTTTTAGATTTCACTTTTAAGTGATTGCACACAGTATATATACATACATACATATATCATATCTTTTTATTTAAAGTAACACTACTTTAAAATTTTATTTATTTTTAAATTTTTCAATTACAGTTTACTTTCAGTATTATTTTATATTGGTTTCACTTGTACAGCATAGTGATTAGACAATCTTACACTTTATAAAGCGTTCTCCCTTATATTTCCAGTACTCATCTGGCACCATACATAGTTATCACAATATTTTTGACTATATTTCCTATGCTGTACTTTATATCCCTGTGACTATTTTGTAACTACCAATTTGGACTCCTTTATCACATTTTTCACCCAGTCCCCCAACAACCCTCACCTCTGGAAACCATTAGTCTGTTTCAATTTTGTTTATTTTATTCTTTCGATTCCATATATAAGTGAAATCACATGATATTTGGCATTCTCTGACTGACTTATTTCACTTAGCATAATACCCTCTATGTCCATTCATACTATTGCAAATGGTAAGAGTTCATTCTTTTTTATGGCCAAGTAATATTTCATTGTATATATGTACCACTACTTTTTGATTCACTCATCTATTAATGGGCACTTGTGTTGCTTCCAAAGCTTGGAAATTGTAAATAATGCTACAATAAACATAGGGTGCATATATTCTTTTGAATTAGGGTTTGGAGTTTCTTTGGATAAATACTCAGAAATGAAATTGCTAGGTTATAAAGCAGTTTCATGTTTAATTTTTTCAGGACCCTCCATATTCATTTCCACAGTGGCTACACCATTCTGCATTTCTACCAAAGGTGCATGAGAGTTTCCTTTTCTCCACAACCTCACCAACACATGTTGTTTGTTCATTTATTGATGATAGCCACTGTGGCAGGTGTGAGGTGATATCTCATTGTGGTTTTAATTTGCATCTCTCTGATGATTAGTGACCTTGAGCATTTTTCATATGTGTGTTTGCCATGTGTATGTTCTCTTTAGAGAAGTGTCCATTTGGTTTTTTGCCTATTTTTTTAATATTTTTTTTTATTTCAGAGAGAGGAAGGGAGAGAGAGAGAGATAGAAACATCAACGATGAGAGAGAGCCATTGATCGGCTGCCGCCTACAGGCCCCATGCTTGGGATCAAGCCTGCAACCTGGGCATGTGCCCTGACCAGGAATCGAACCCCGATCTTCTGGATCCTAGATCGATGCTCAACGGCTGTGACACACCAGCTGAGCTCTTTGCCTACTTTTTAATTGGATTGTTTGTTTTCTTGGTGTTGCATGAGTTCTTTATAAATTTTGGATATTAACCCCTTATCAGATGTATCATTCATTGGTAAATATGTTTTCCTCTTCAGTAAGGGTTTTCGTTTCCTCATTGGTTTCATTTGCTGTGCAAAATCTTCTAAGTTTGATGTAGTCCCATTTGTTTATTTATTTATTTTTTTGTTTCCATTGCCAAAGAGATGTATTAGAAAAAATATTGTTGGGATAAATTTTTCTGTCTGTGTTTCTTTCTAGGAGTTTTATGGTTTTGGCTCTTACATTTAAGCCTGAACTATTTTGAGTTTATTCTTGTATAGGATGTGATTCTTGTATAGTTTGATTTTTTTTCATGTATCTTACCAATTTTCCCAGAACCATTTATTGAATTGGCTGTCTTTACTACATTGTATGTTCTTGCCTTCTTGTCACAGATTAATTTTCCATATAGGCATGGTTTTATTCCTGGCATTTCTCTTCTATTCCATTGATCTATGTGTCTGCTTTTATACCAGCACCATTCACTTTTGATTACTAGAGTCTTATAGTATAGTTTGCTATTAGGTGGTATGGTACCTCCATTGTGTTGAATTTATATATTGCTTTGGGTAGTATGGACATTTTAATGATGTTAATGTTTCCTATCCATAAGCACAGTGTATGCCTCCAGTTTTTTTATGTTTTCAATTTCTTTCTTTAGTGTCTTATAATTTTCATGGTACAAGTCCTTTCAAAATTTATACACAGGAATTTTATTTTCTGATTCAATTTTAAATGGGATTTTTTTTTTAATTTGTCTTCCTGATAGCTTATTATTGGTATATTAAAATGCAACAAATTTTGTAATATTTATTTTGTATCCTGCTACATTATTGATTTATTTATCAGTTCTAATTTTTTGGAAGAGGAATCTCTCCATATATATCTACCTATGTTTTCTTTTAGGAGATTTATTGTTTTTGCTTTTATATGTATGTCTTTAATTCATTTTGAGCTTATTCTTACATATAATTTAAGAAGGTGGTCTAGTTATATTTTTTGCATGTATTTGTTCAATTTTCCATATAGGAAGACAGCTTTACTTCTTCCTTAGCAATTTGGAAGCTTGATTATAGTGGCTAGGACTTCTAAAACTATATTGAATAAATGTGGTAAAATTGGGCAACCTTGTCTTGTTCACAATCTTAACGAAAATGATGTAGCTTTTTCCCACTGAGTACGATGTTAGCTGTGAATTGGTCATATATAGCCTTTATGTATACAATCTTTATTATGTTGAAGTATGTTCCCTCTATTCAAAATTTGCAAAGATTTTTTAGTATGAATGCATGCTAGATTTTGTCAAATTCTTTTTCTGCAACTATTAATAAGATAGTATGATTTTCATCATTTAATTTTTTTATGTGGTATACCACATTAATTGATTTATGGGTATTGAACCCACTTTGCATTGCAGAAATAAATCCCACTTGATTATGATGTATTGCTAAATTCATTTTGCTAATATTTGTTGAGGATTTTTGCATCTATATTCATCAGGTATATTGACCTATAATTTTGGGGGGAGAAATTTATTTATTTATTTATTTATTTATTTATTATTTATTTATTTATTTATTTATTTATTATTTATTTATAGTTTTGGAATGAGGGTAATGGTGGTCTTATAAAATGAACTTGGGAGCCTTCTCTCCTCTTGAAGTTTTTGGAATATTTTGAGAAGAATAAGTTTTAATTTTTCTTTGATTGTTTGGTAAAATTTACCTATAAAGCCATTTGCTCCAGGACTTTTATTTATTGGGAGTATTTTGATTATGATTCAATTTCACTAGCAATAATTGGTCTGTTCAGATAGTCTGGATTTTTTTTCTTGACTCAGGATTAGAAGATTTTATATTTCTAGGAATTTACCAGTTTCTTCCAGATTGTCCAATTTGTTGGCATATAATTATTCAATGTATTTTTTATAATCCTTTTTACTTTTGTAATGTCTGTTGACACTTCTCATTAATTTCTGATTTTATTTTGGGGGGTTTTCTTTCTTTTTCCTTGATGAGTCTGGTTAAAGGTTAATCAATTATGTTCATATTGTCAAAGAATCAGCTCTTGGTTTCATTGATCTTTTTTGTTTGTTTGTTTGTTTGTTTACACTCTATCTCATTTCTGCTCTGATCTTTATTGTTGTCTTCCTTCTACTCACTTTGGGCTCTTTTTGTTGTTCTTATTCTAGTTGATTTAGGTGAAGTTTAAATTGTTCATTTAAAACTTGTTTTTCTTCCTTGAGATAGGCCTGTATTACTGTGAATTTCCCTCTTAGGGCTGCTTTTTCATTTGTCTCAAGGTTTCTTTTCATTTCTTCCTTGATCTGATTGTTAAGTAACATGTTATTTAGCTTCCATGTGTTTGTATGTTTTTCAGTTTTCTTCTTGTGATTGATTTCTACTTCCAAATCATTGTGGTTGAAGAAGATGTTTGATATGATTTTTATCTTCTTAAACTTATTGAGACTTGTTTTGAGACCTAACATGTGGTCTGTCCTAGAAATTGTTTTATGTGTACTTGAAAAGAATGTGCATTCTGCTGCTTTGGGGTGAAATGTTCTTCAAATATCATTTAAATCCATCTGGTTTAATGTATGATTTAAAAATGCTGTTATCTTCCAGTTATTTTGTCTAGAAGAGCATCCATTGATGTCAATGGAGTGTTAATGTTCCCTACTATGACTGTATTAGTGTTGATCTCTCTCTTTATGCCCATCAAGATTTGCTTTATATATTTATTTGCTCTTACGTTGGGTGCATAAATGTTTTCAAGGGTTATATCTTCTTGTTGAATTTATTCCTTTATCATTACATCATGTCCTTCTTTGTTTCTTACTATAGTGTTTGTTTTAAAGTCTATTTTTTCTGATATAAATATTTCTACTCCAGCTTTTTTTCTTTCCATTTGCATGAAATATTTTTTCTACTCCATTACTCTCAGTCTGTGTGTACTTTTCATTCTGAAAAACTCTCTGGTAGAGAGCATATATATGAGTCTTTTAAAAAATCCATTCAGCTATTCTATGCCTTTTGATTGGAGCATTTAATTCATTTACATTTAAAGTGATTATTGATAGGTACATAGTTATTAGTATTTCATTAATTCATTTTTTTATTCTTCTTCTTAAAGAAGCCTCTTTAATATATATATAATGTATATTCTGCAATACTGGTTTTGTGGTTATGAACTTCTTATCTTTTTCTTGTCTGGGAAGCTCTTTACCTGTCCTTCAATTTTTAATGATAGCCTTTCTGGGTAGAGTAATCATGATTGTAGGTACTGCTCTTTATCGCTTTGAATAGTTTGTGCCAGGTCCTTCTGGCCTGAAATGTTTTTGTTAAAAAATCAGCTGACAGCCTTATGGGAAGTCCCTTGTAGGTAACTAATTGCTTTTCTTTTGCTGCTTTTAAGATTTTCTTTGTGTTCAATTTTTGGCATTTTAGTTCTGTTGTGTCTTGGTGTTGATCTCTTTGGGTTCAACTTATTTGGTACTCTGCAATTCTTGGAATTGTATATCTATTTCCAACACCAGTTTAGGAAAGTTTTCAGTCATTTTTTTATTGGTTTTCAATTCTTTGCTCTTTCTTCTTCTTTTGGTACTCCTATTTTTAATGTTGTCATGCTTGATGTCATCCCATAAGTCTCTTAAACTATCTTCATTTATTTTTATTCTTTTTGTTGTTCTAATCAAATATTTTTTGTTACCGTGTTCTTCCAAATCACTGATTTGATTCTCTATTTTCTCTAATCTGTTGTTTTTTCCTAGTGTATTCTTCATTTCAGTTTTTTGTATTATTTGTTTCTGACCTTTTTCTATGGTTTCTATGTCTTGTTTTTTTTTATTCTATCTTTTTGTAGAGGTTTTCACTAAGTTTCTTGAGCATCCTTATAACAAATGTTTGAACTCTGTATCTTGAAGTTTGCTTGCATCCATTTTATTTCGTTCTTTTTGTGTAGATTTCTCTTGTTCTTTCATTTGTGGCATGTTTCTTGACCCTCACTTTGGCTGCCTCTCTGTGTTTGTTTTTATGTATTAGATAGATATGCTACATATATTAGCCTTAGCAGGGTGACCTTATATAGTTGGTGTTCTGTGAGTCCAGTGGCACAATCTCCCTGATCACCTGACTTAAGTGCTCTAGGAGTGAGTGTCCCTTGTATAAGTTGTGTGTGTCCTACTGTTTTACTTGCTATTGGCATGTCAGCGGGTAGATCAACTCAGTCTGACTAGCTTTGATGTTTGACTCCAACCACAGGCTACAATATAATATGTGGGGGCTGACCCCATGTAGTGAAATTTACCCCAGTGGGATCTGGTGTTTGCTGAGACCACTCTTTGGGTGTGCCACTTTTGGAGATAATCTGGTTGTACTCTGTCATGGTCTAAAGATGGCCATCAGATGTGTTAATTCTGGGGCCTTTGGGGAGGGGTTCTGGTACAGGTCAATATAAGGTGCTTCCTGTTACTGGCTTGGGGTAAATGTTAAGAGCTACAAAGTAATCAGCAGTTGGTAGCTGCCTGTGCTGGACTTGGATGTGTGTGTGAGAGACCTCACTGCAAACTGAGGTTGGCTGCCACTAGTATCAAGCATGGGCAGGACAGCAAAAGACACAGGGAATCAAGTTCTGTTGCCATCTGCCAGTTACCCTTAAGTTTCAGCCACTGAAAAAGCCTCAGGCAGTAGACGTTTTGGGTGAGACAGGTATTTAGTAGTCACCAGGGTGAGATGAATGGTGTTCACCAAGTTAATGCAGATTCAGAATTGGCACAATTGCTGAGCTTGAAGCCACTCAGCAAAAGTTTCATGACAAACTGAGGCCCACTGCCACCTATCTGGGGCCTCTGGACATTGGTTGCTGAGCATGGTCTGAGGGAGTTGTCAAGATGGAGCTAATATAATTCACTAGGTTAATGCAGATTTGGGTTTGATTACATGGGAGGAGAGCTCAGCACAGGGGCAATGGTGGTCATCCCTCCAGCCCTTGACATGAAATCATACAACTCAGTTTCTCCCTGTGTGCTACTGGCAACTCCAAAGCTTCACTGTAACTTTTAAGTTTTTGTTTGTTTGTTTGTTGTTGTTGTTTTTAAGGCTGAAACATGGGCCAAGCCTGGCTGACTGTAGCCAAAAGAGCCGTGGGCAGTGTATGAGTTTGGTGAGGCAGGTTCTCTGGTAGTTCAAGGTGGAGCAAGTGGAGTTCACCAGGTTAATGCAGATTCAGGTTTGGCCATGTGGAGGGAGGGCTTAACTCAGGCAAGATGGTGCCTGACTACCAGATGCATTGGATTAAGGCTCAACACAGGGACCATGGCAGCTGTTCCTCCAGCCTTCCCCCTGAATCCACACAACTCAGTTTATCTCTGTATATCTTTGGTAGCCCCCAAACTTCTGTCCTGCCAGAGCTGAAAGTGAGCACCTGAGAGTGAGAATCTGTGTGTAAGCCCTGTAAAAGGATGCATAGGTTTTCAGCTGCCTTCTTTCTACCCAAACAGAGAAAATCCCTGCTGATTCTCAAGGCCAGATATTTTATGAGCTTTTCTTCCCAGTACTGTGTTGTGGGCTGTGGAGGCTGGCATGGGGCTGGGAACTCTCACTCCTTAGGGCTTCCTCTACAGCTGAAATATCCCTCCCATTTCTCAACTGCCACATATGAGGCCAGCCCACTTTGCATCTCTACTTCTCTTACGAGTCTTAATGTGGCTTCTTCTTTAAAGCCTTAGTTATAGGACTTATGTTTAGCTCTCTTCAGATGATTCACCAAATTGATGGTTCTGGAATTTAGTTTTAATTTTGATGTGGTCATGGGAGTTGGTCAGCAGTGTCCACCTACTCTACCATCTTAACTGGAACTCTAGAATATCTTATTTTGGCTTTTAAATTTTCCTAATGTCTATTGATGTTAAACAACTTTTCATGAACCTTCTGACTTGTTGTGTATCTTATTTGGAGAAATGTCTATTCAGGTCTTTTGTCTATTTTTAATTGGTTTATTTGCTTTATTTGCTATTGATTACATTATTTATATATTTTTTTATATTAACCCCCTTATCAAATATATGGTTTTCAAATATTTTTTCTCATTCAGTAGATTGTTGTTTTCATTTTGTTGATGGTTTCTTTTGCTGTACAGAAACTTTTTCATCTCTTGTAGTCACACTTGTTTATTTATTTTTGTGTGTTTGTGCTTTTAGTATCATATCCAGAAAGTCATTACCAAGACCCATGTCAAGGACTGTTATTATGTTTTCTTTTAGGAAGATTAACCTAAAAATAAAATAGTGAGAGATGATAACTATTCTTGAAGCACAGATACAGGCAAAAATCCAAATAGCATTCCATATAGGAGGTGAAGGCAAAGAGAATATATATATTTAAATATTTTTTTAAATTGATTTCAGAGAGAGGAAGGGAGATGGAGAGATAGAAATATCAATGATGAGAAAGAGTCATTGATCAGCTGCCTCCCACATGCCCCCCACCAGGGATCGAGCCTGAAACCCAGGCCCTACTAGTTCATAGGTCGATGCTCAACCATTGAGCCAAGCCTACCAGGTGGCAAGGAGTTTTTTTGAGAAATATTAGGGAAATAATTATATAAATAGAAGAATAAAATTTCTGTTGATGCAGTTAAGCTAACATAGTGATGCTAATTCTAAAGAATGTTTTCAATTTTTCATGGGGTATACAAATAGTAGTTTGGGATACAATGTTGCTGTGAATCCAGTCCAAAGGTTATTTTGCTCTGTTTTTGTGTGTTCCCCACCCCCATCCCCCAGTTTTGACATTCCAAAAGCTTGAGGAGTAAGATGCGCAAGGCAGTTCCTCTGGGATGGTAGATATGACTCCATTTTGAAATTGCTTATATTATGTTTCACGAAGTTTCATGGTTTTGGTCTTACATTAAGTCTTTAATCTATTTTGAGTTAATTTTTGGTAGTGGTGTAAGATATGAGTCCAATTACATTTTTTTTACATGTGAATATCCAATTATCCCAACACCATTTATTGAAAAAGACTGTCTTTTGCTTCATTGCATATCCTTGGCTCTCTTGTCAAATATTTACTGACTGTATACACTTCAGTTTATTTCCTAGCTCCCAATTGTATTCCATTGCTCTATTTGTCTTTTTTAATGCCAGTAACATACTGTTTTGATGACTATAGCTTTATAGTATAGCTTGAGATCAGAAAGTGTGATGCCTCCTGCTTTGTTCTTCTTCCCCAAGATTTCTTTGGCTATTGGCTTTTTTTATGTGGAGAAAATATAATTATAGTATAATTAATATAATATAATAAATATAATATAATATAATAATATAATATAATAATATAATTATTATAATATAATAGTATAGTATATATATTTAATTTCTGGTCTAATAATTCCAAAATCTGTGTCATTTCTAAGTCTGTTTTTGATGCTTGCCTTGTCTCTTCAGACTGTATGTTTTGCCTTTACTTACTTTAAAAAAAAAAAAAATTAATGTAAAGCTGGGAATGATATAAAATAAACTGAGGTATATAACCTTTAATGTGAGGTTATCTAATCATGAGTTAGGCTATGTTTAGTATTTGTTATAGCTATAGGTGTCAAAGGGTAAAATTTTCTCTTTAGACTTATTTTTGCCTTCTCTATTGTATTTGAGTTTCCCTGTAGACTCTCTGTTAAATGGAATCTGAACCTTGCTGTTCTTTTCACCTGCAGTGCCCTATTATATTAAAGGAGTCCTGTTGTGGTGGCAAAGTGTGGGGAGAGGTGGAGTGTTCTAGTTTTATAATTAGTTCTTAGTCTTTTCGTGGACCAATGCCCTGGGCTATGACCTTCACAAGTGTTTCTCAGCTATTTTTCTCACCTTAGGTGAAACCAGATGGCTAGAAAGAACTGGAGTTGGTAATTTCTCGTCCTTGATGTCAATTGGGTTCTGGTAAAAAACATGTCAATAAAATGGTTTCCTTGAGGGTAGGCTTTTAGTGATTAGAGCAGAAAGCTTTGGTTTATTTCAAAATAGTTACTTCTGTTATCTTCCTGCTAGAACTGCTATAGAATTTGTCTCTAATCTTCACTTTGAGACCTTGGTCGGGATCCTGGGAGCAAAACTCATGAAAGTGTTGGGGACTTCCCAAAGCCTGGGTCCCCAAAAGCTTGTATCACTCAAGCTCATCCATGCTTAATCTCCAGCAATTGGTCAATTACCCTTTAAGAGTGTCTACCAGGCTGCAGCTGTGGTTTCTACTCCCAGTAAGTTTTGATTTTGTATATTCACTTGCCTCTCCAGTTATTGGGCTGACAGTTTTTCCTGTGACTATTTTTTTGATAAATCTAAGAATAGTTGATGATATTCACTTTGTTCACCCTTTTTCTTATTGGGAGGGTGGATGTGACAACCTGCAAACTTGTTATAGGTCAGAACAGTAACCCAACTTTATTCTATTTTTTAAAATGCTGTGTAATTTATAATATATATATTAGAGTAAATGTTTTTAGAGTTTTTCATCTTTAGATAATTGTATATAGTTGTATTATGCCTGCTATGAAGACTTTGCTGTATCCTGCTGTGTTTTCCCTATAACTTCTCAATGACTTACACCAGTAATCCTCAACCGTGATCAAACATTGGAATCTCTTTGGAAGCTTTTCGGAAAATACTGCCTCCTTCTAGACAATTAAATCAGAATTGTTAACAATAACATTTATTTTATTTATTTTTACAAATAAACTCTCCAGTGTTTTTTGTGGGCATCCAGGTTGGAGAGCCACTGGTTTAAGTCTGCTTCTGAAGTCTTCATGGTGAAATTTGTCACTAAACCTTATTAATTCAATATATACTTAGAATAGTTTTCTTTATGTCACAACAGTGTAGCATTCAGAGGAGTTATTACAGCCTGTTACTTTTAAGATAGCTAGATATTCTCTTAAAAATGTTAATATAATAATTTCACTTCTTGGAACTTAAACGTAGAGAAGCTCCTTCATAAAATAAATAAATAAGTAAATAAAAATCCCAAAGTCTTTTATTGTTGTAGCATGTGGTTACTTTGAAAATTATTTTTTAAATTGTTACTTCAACTAGAAAAACAGCTTCTCATAACATTTTAAAATTATACTTTGTCACTGTGAGGTTTTTCCCCAAAATGCGATTTTATACTGAGAAAAAAATCATTACCCACATATCAATATAAAATGAATACTTGAGAAAAGAATTATTTAACTCATCAATTTATGAAGAAACCAGCAAGAGGTAAAATAAATAAATAAATAAATAAATAAATAAACAAATAAATAAATAATCAGCACATATATGGATAATATGAAAGCTGCATTTGTTAATAAATGCAAAATTAGTCAATAACTAAGGAAATTGGTAGTTGCATTTTTATTGGAGAAAATTACTTTGCATCTGCATGGACAAGATTCATTTGCATTCTCGATTTCCCACTACTTACAGAGTTATAAACTTACTCAAAGACAATTAAATGCACAAACTTCTATAAAATCAGATAGCCCTAGAAGAGTGAACTAGACAATACTTAGCATTCCTTGAAAAGTATACCCAGTAATATTTTCACCAATTTCAAAGTATTTTAAAACTTTTCCTGAGTCTATAAAAAAACAATGTTGCAGGAAGATTTTATAGAATCTTTACGATAAATTATACTTTAGTAATTTTTTGATTGCTCTGAATATTAATGATACTAATTATAGTTTTCCCCATACATGGTAAACTATAATGCAAATTACTAAAAAGAAATGTCAGAATAATGCTACAATCAAAACATGTATGCTATTAAAACATCTTAAACAAATACCTAAATTATGGTTACAGGGAGGCAGAATATGTTGAAGAACAGTGCTACTAGGTGAAAAACATGACTTAAGTGTAATAATGCCCAGAGGATAAGGTAATCCGTTCACCTAATGAATTACTTTTTGTTTGTTTGCTTTCCAGGGTTATTCTTTAAAGAAATGTTTCTTTACCTTTACTTATATCCTAGGATATGTCAGCCTCTCCTATAAGAAAAATCTGGAGCATATGAGCAGAAATGGGTTTTTCAGAAGTTTTACCTTAAGAGTCCCTACAGTGTCTATCTCCCCCACCGAAAAGAATGGAAAGGAGTCCTGTACTTCGTTCTAGCCTGCTGACTCAGGAGATCACCTACTGTGCTACTACAAGGAATAAAGAGACTCCAACTGCATATCAGGAGGAAGAAAAATTGTGTTGGCAAGAACATTCAAACCTGGGGCCAAGTAATGAAGAGTGTCACATTCAAGCTTTCCCTTGTGGAATATATATTACGGTTTAGCTAAAGTCATCTCAAGTGAAACTATGTTGCTTAGAGATCAATTCCAAGCACACAAAAGAGAAATATAAAATCAAATAAAGGATATATGTATGTATAGAAAAATTCCTTGAAGACAAGCATATCTTACATGAAACTAAACGCAATGTCTCTTCAAGTGGTTCAAGAACCACTTTTCATAAATACTCTAAAAGCATCTTAAAATGTGTACAACAGTATCACACTTTGTGCCAATGAATTGGACTCCTGATCTTTTTTCAGTAGTTTGCTTTTTTAAGATTCTAAATTTAAATGAGGCCATACAGTATTTGTCTTTCTCTTTTTGACTTACTTCCCTTTGCCTAATGCCTTCAAGAGCCATCCATGTTATTGCAAAAGACAAGATTTTCTTTTATATGACTAAATAGTATTACATTGCAGATACTCTTATATTTGTTAAAGATCCAGAATGTAGGTAAGATTCCAACGAAGCAAATAGAGGTGCCAATATGGTCACTAAAACATATTTATTAGAACCACAGGGTAGACTGGTGCACTTAGAAAGCTTTTCAACACAAAGGTTAAAACGAATTACTCCTACATTTCTGTTTATACTGGAAACTTGATTAACTGCTATCCTATACATCCTAAACATTAATGACTAATTACTTTGAAAAAAATAGCTTGAAATATATATTTTTAGAAATAACTGAAGCTGTTTCTATGGGTTAATTCACTGAATATTCACAGTGTAAATATTTTTATATATTTATTACTCTCATAGAGAAAAATAACCTTAGCACATTTGCTTGCCTAAGTTATGCAGTAAATAATTAACAAATTGCCCTCCCGGGCATGGTTCAGACGTTGAGTGTCGACCTAGGATCCAGGCGATGGGGGTTCGATTCCTGGTCAGGGCACATGCTGGGTTGTGGGCTCGATACCCAGTTGGGGGCATGCAGGAGGCAGCCAATCAATGACTCTCTCATCATTGATGTTTCTATCTATCTCTCTCTCCCTCTCCTTTCCTCTCTGAAATCAATAAAGATATATTTTTAAAAAATAATTAATAAATTAAGACTGAAAAGAAGTTGGACTTTTGAATCCTTTAATTATCTACCATTATCCGATGATTTCCCAGTATAGATGTAGTTATTAAGAATTCCTGGGACACAGAAACAGGGTAGATTTTTCAGGGAAAGCTAGTCTTCAAAGAGCAATTGTATACCCAGAGTAATTAAGTCAGAAAAACCTCTTTCTAGCTGCAACTATAGATATTGTTTAAACTATAATATTTTGGGAAATAATACTCTGTACATATCACTATATGTATAATTGTTTCTTATTAAAATATTTTTAATATAAAACATAAGATAAAGTCATATGGATATAAATTAGTACTTTAATATTACTTGATTGATAATGGTAGGATGTAGTTAATAACAATTCAAGTGAAGCATCAAAGTGAAACTGGAGAGCTAGACAGGGACTAAAGAATGAAAGACCTTATATGGCAAACTAAGAATTGTTAATTTTATTCTGTTATTAATAAGTTTAATGTTCTAATGTAAAAATATTTCCATATCTGTTTCAATGAATTTCCCAAGTACTATATATGTTGTATTTACTTAAATGATCTAACTTGGTATTTAAATCAATTTAGGTCATTTTCTGACTGCATAGTCAGGTAGACCATCTTAAATCAATACAATGTATTATTCATGTTATCTTAATATCTAAGTACAGATCTGGGCTACTGTTTTGACATAAAAGTGCTAACAGATCTGGGAACATGGAAGCGCTGTGACAAGAAGCAGAGCGCCCTTGCTCCCAGCCAAGGACTCGATTTACTGTTAAAATACTGCGTAACCAGTTGGAAAAACCAGAGAAATATACCTGAGTGGACGTATTATGAGTAGGGAGCACTGAAGAAACATCAGAGAGTCTGGTAAGAGAGTGGAGAGGTGTAGAAAGTGAGAGTCTCCCCTGAAGCCTGGGCTGGGCTCTAAGGCTAGAGGCTGCAAAGCTCCCTCCCCTTGGGAGTGTTGACTGGCATCCAAAAGCTGGGATCTCAATCCCAGAGTGGTGGGAAAGGGAAGGAGAGCCCTGCGAGAGGACAGAGAGACTGAGGGGAACAGTGTGCCTGCAAGGAGGGGACCGTGTCTTCTCAGTGAGACAAAGCTTCTAGTGGCAGCTGGGACAGGAGTCTTTCACATTGGGTGCTGACTATAAGAAAGACAGTCCCACAGTGTGTGGCTCTTGAATAGAAAGGAGCCCTCTGCCTTCATGTAAGGCATTGAGTAGAACCCCAGAAAGCATTTGATCTGTGTGGCACAGAGAAAAGGAAGAGAGTCCTCCTGCCACCAGAAACAGACTGGAGGTGACTGTGGGGCAGATCTGTTCTCCAGCTGCCTGAGCTGATTTGATTTGCTTTGCTTGCTTTTTTTTTTGCTTTGATTTGTTTGTCTTTTGTTCTATTATCAAGATTTTCTTAAAATTCTCTGCTTAATTTCTGGGACATTATCATTATAACCAATAAGTTTACTGCTTTTCTCTATTGTTTCCTCCATATCTTTTATTGAACTCCCTCCCTGCCCTTGCTTTATCTCTCTCTCTCTCTTCTTGTTCCGTTGGCATAACTTTTTTTCTTTCTTTCTTTACTTTATCTCCTTTCTGTCTTATTGTCTTTTTGTTTGTTGGTTTCTATTTTTCTCTTTATTATATTTTAATTTTTCATTTTCAATTAGTTCCCTATTCCTATACTCGACCCTTAATTTTTACTCGGCTTTCTTTCAGAATCTTTTCTCTGCCCCTTTTATCTCCCAGTAGCTTCTCTATTTTTTACTTTTTATTTTATTATTATTATTTTTTGTTCTTCATTACTATTACAATAATGTACTTTTCTCTATATTTTTTCTTTTTTTTTTTTTAGCATTTGTGTTCTCACTTCACTCTCTAAATTCTACTTTCACTTGGGATGTTTTCATTGTGATTTTCATGATATTTTGTAAGATACTGCTTGTTTCCTGGCAGTTTGGTTGTGTACTGTCAGGCTTTGCCAGCACCTGTAAAACAGCCCACATGACATGGTTGGGGCTGAGACACATAGTTAGCCAACTTTAGAGGAGAGTCTTCCCAAGAACAGGTCAACAACAAACTCAACCCAATCACAACTGGAGAGCCTAAAGAACCCACAAAAGGGACACCCCCAAAAGGGACATGCCTAGAGAAAAGAGCTCATAAGTATAAAGAAAACACACCTCTGGGCTCCACTGGACATACACTACAAAATCCCACCCCACAAGACTTGGAGACAGCAAATATATCTAATATACAGATACAAATACTAAGAGCCACCAAAACGAGGAGACAAAGAAACAACCCCCAAACTAAAGAAAAGATAAAATTGGCTGAAAAATACCTTAAAGAGATGGAGGTGAGCAAATTATCAGAAATAGAGTTCAGAGTAATGCTTATAATCATGCTCAAGGAAATTAATGAGAACCACAAGACAGTTAATGGAACAGTCCAGGAACTTAGTGAAAACATGGAAAAAAAGCTAGTTATCATAAATAAGAACAACGCAGAAATGAAGAATACTATATCTGATATCAAGAATACAATAGAGGAAATGGAAAGCAGGCTCAATGAAGCAGAAGATAGAAGATGTGACTTAGAATATATGGTAGAAAAAAACAATCACTGTAGCAAAAAGAAACAACATTCACATCATAGGGATGCCAGAGGGGAGGAAAGAGAGCAAGGGATAGAGAACTTCACAGAAAAAATAAGGACAGAAAACTTCCTTAGGCTGGTGATGGAGAAAGCCACACAAGTTCAGGAGGCACAGAGTGTTCCAAACAAGATGGATCCAAAGAGACTCACTCCAAGACACGTCATATGTTAAGGACAAAGAGAGAATATTAAGAGCTGCAAGAGAGAGACAAGCAGTGACCTACAAGGGAACCCCCATAACACTGACAGCAGATTTCTCAACAGAAACACTTCAGGCTAGAAGGGATTGGCATAAAGTTCTCAAAGTAATGAAAAGCAAGAACATGCAACCAAGACTGCTTTAGCCAGCAAAGCTACCATTCAAAATTGAAGGTGTAATAAAGATCTTCCCAGAAGCTAAAAGAGTTCAGAACCACCAAACCAGCATTTCAAGAAATGCTAAAAGGACTGCTTTAAGAAGGAGAAAAAATACGGAGAGAAAGGTACATCCGCATAAAGGGGGAAAATGGCATTAAATAAGTATATACCAATAGTAACCTTAAATGTAAATGGAATAAATGCTCCAATCAAAAAGGTAGCCCAGCCGGGCTTGGCTTAGTGGTTGAGCATTGACCTAGGATCCAGGAGATCACAGATCGATTCCTGGTGAGGGCACATACCCAGGTTGCAGTCTCTATCCCAAGTTGGGGGCATGTGGAAGGCAGCTGATCAATGTCAATTCTCTCATCATTGATGTTTCTATCTCTTTCTCTCTTTATCTCCCTCTCTCTTCCTCTCTGAAATCAGTAAACATATATTTTTTTAAAAAAGACATAAGGTAGCTGAATGGATAAGAAAATAGGACCCAACAATATGCTGCCTTCTAGAGACCCACCTGAGAACAAAAGATTCACACAGGCTAAAAGCAAGGGGTGGAAAAAATTATTCCATGAAAAAAAAAACCTGGAGTAGCACTACTTATTTCTGACAAAATAGACTTCAAAATAAAGACCATAACGAGACAAAGATGCTCAATACGTAATACTAAAGGGATCAATCCAACAGGAGGAAATAACCCTTATAAATATAACTGTACCCAATATAGGAGCACCTAAATATATACAGAATTTCTTTGTGGCTTTTAAAAGGGAGATCAATAGCAACGCAATCACAGTTGGAAACTTTAACACCTCACAAATCATCAAGACAAAAAATTCAACAGGAAATCACAGACTTTAAATGACACACTAAATCTAATGGATTCATTTGACATTTACAGAACATTTCATCCCAAAGCAGCAGAATACATGTTCTTCTCAAGCGCACATGGAACATTCTCAAAAATAGACCACGTGTTAAGGCACAAGGCAAGTCTCTACAAATTCAAGAAGATTGAAATCATATCAAGCATCTTCTCGGATCACAATGCCACGAAACTTTAAATCAACCACTATAAAAAAATTCAAAAATATTCAAACACATGGAGGCTAAATAGCATGTTACTAAACAATGAATGAGTTACCAATGAGATCAAGGAAGAAATCAAACACTTCATGGGAAAAAAATGAAAATGAACTAACAACGACCCAAAACCTATGGGACACAGTGAAAGCAGTCCTGAGAGGAAAATTCATAGCAGTACAGGCCTATCTCAAGAAATAAGAAAAAGCTCTAGTAAACCATCTAACACAACAACTAAAAGAACTAGAAGGAGAGCAACAAGAAAAGCCCCGAGGAAGTGAAAGGAAGGAAATAATAAAGATCAGAGCATAAATTCATGATATAGAGACTAAAAAACAATACAAAAAAATCAATGAAATCAAGAACTGGTTCTTTGAAAGGATAAAAAGGATTGATGAACCTTTAACCAGACTCACCAAAAAACAAAGAGAGAGGACCCAAATAAATAAAATCAGAAATGAAAGAGGCAATATAACAACTGACCCAAGAAAAATACAAAATATTGTAAGAAAATACTATGAGCAACTGCATGCCAATAAACTGGAGAACATGGGTGAAATGGACAAATTCCTAGAAGTGTACAAGCTTCCAAAGCTGAATCAGGAAGAGTCAGAAAACCTGAATGGGCTGATAACAAATGAAATTAAAGCAGTAATCAAAAAACTCCCAGCAAACAAATGTCCTGGTCCAGATAAATTTATAGGTGAGTTTCACCAAACACTCAAAGAAGAATTAACACCTATTTTCCTCAAACTATTCCAGAAAATTCAAGAGGAGGGAGAACTCCTAAACTCTTTTTATGAGGCCAGCATCATCCTAATCCCGAAACCAGATAAAGACACTACAAAGAAAGAAAATTACAGGACAATATCCCTGATGAACATAGATCCTAAAATCCTCACTAAGATACTAGCAAACCGGATCCAGCAATACATTAAAAAGATCATACGTCATGACCAAGTGGGATTTATTCTGGAGATGCAAGGATGGTATAATATCCATAAGTCAATAAATGTGATACATCACATAAACAAAATGAAGGACAAAAATCATATGATCATATCAATAGATGCAGAAAAAGCATTTGACAAAATCCAGTACCCATTTTTGATAAAATCTCTCAGCAAAGTGGGAACAGACAGAACATACCTCAACATAATAAAGGCCATGTATGACAAATCTACAGCCAACATCATACTCAATGGTCAAAATCTAAAACCATTTCCCTTAAAAACAAGAACAGTACAGGAGTGTCCACTCTCTCCACTCTTATTCAACATACTACTGGAAGTCCTTGCCACAACCATCAGAAGAAAACACAAAATGTATCCAAATTGGAAAGGAAGAAGTAAAACTGTCATTATTTGCAGATGACATGATATTGTACATAGAAAACCCTAAAGGCTCCACCAAAGTACTACTAGATTTGATAAATGAATGGACAAGGTAGCTGGATACAAAATTAACATCTGGAAATCAACAACATTTTTATACACCACAATGAACTCTCAGAAAGAGAAACTAAAAAAAAATATTATTTACTATTGCAATTAAAAAAAATACGATATCTTGGAATAAACTTAACCAAGCATGTAAAAGTCTTGTACTCAGAAAACTACAGGACACTGAAAAAATAAATAGAAGAAGATATAAACAAGTGGAAGAATATACCATGTTCAAAGATTGGAGTAATTAATATCATTACAATATCCATACTACCCAAAGCAATTTATGGATTCAAGCAATTCCTATTAAAATGTCAACAGCATATTTCACAGAGATAGAACAAATATTCAAAAAATTTATATGGAACCAGAAAATACCCCAAATAGCCACAGCTATCTTGAGAAAGAAGAACAGAGTTGGAGGGATACCTTTACCAGATATCAAACTGTATTACAAAGTCATTGTAATCAAAACATCCTGGTATTGGTACAACAACAGACATATAGATCAATGGAACAGAACAGAGACACCAGAAGTATACCCAAGTGGGATTTATTCCAGGGATGCCGATAAGTAGATGAGTGGATCAAAAATCTGTGGGATATTTACACCATGGAAGATCTATTTTTATTTTTTTGTAGGTACCTGTCCAGTTTTTCCAACACCATTTATTGAAGAGACAATGCAGCTGAAAAGAAAAAGGATCTCATACCCTTTGGGACAGTATGGATGGATCTGTAAAATATTATGCTAAGTGAAATAAGCCAGGCAGAGAAAGATAAACATCACATGATCTCACTTATATGTGGAATCTAAAGACCTTAATAAACTGATGAACAGAAAAGATTCAGTGACATGGAAGCATTTATCAGATTGATGAATCTCATGTAAAAGGGGGGGGGGTCAGTTGAGGGGAGAGATTAACCAAGGAACCTATACGTATATATGTATAACCCAAAGACACAGACAATGGTGCGCTGAGGGACTGGGAAGGGGGATGGGAGCTGGTAAGAAGAGGTCAATGGGTAGAAAAAGAGACATCTGTAGTATTTTGAACAAACAAAAAAATGTGCTAACATTTTCCTGTGTAAATCTAATTTCTGCATGATAAATTATTTCAAATTACTTTCAGGTAATTTCTTTGTCAAAATTTCCTTATACACATCTACTATCAATCTTTACAGCTTATTGAGCTATTTCAAATTACATTTTCAAATCATATTAAATCATATAATTTTTAACAGTCTTTGTAAAAATCTGAAATAAAAAATAACTTTAAAATGATTTTATTTGTGACATTTTTACACAAGTATACGTGTTTTTCTTTTATCAGACCAGATTTCCATGTAAAAAAATACAATATATTCTCATAATAATATCTTTTGTACATTATAAAGAAATGATTACATACCATAAAAATCCATCTTTTTAAGAGTACAATTTGTTGGTTTTTAGTATACTCACAAGGTTGTGGAACCTTCACCAATATCTAATATCACATGTACAGTCTTATAACTTGCAAATACATTATAACAAACACATGTAAAATATTACTTTGATCACACATACTTGCAATATTATTTTATAATAAATTCCAAATAATTTTATTAATATACCCTTTAAAACTTGAAGAAAGTATTTTAAAGAGAATTAGGGAATGAGTCAAACTGATTATTTTTCTGAGTTCTCACACTGGTAAATATAGGTCTGCTTTAGATAATTATCAAATATTGACTGTACTTTCTATTAGATTTACACAATTTTGTATTTGTTGGTGCTGAAGATGAATAACTTTTAATAGATTCTCAAGTGGTTTTAGTATAAACTCCAAGCTTTTTAATCTTGTTTACAAGGCCCTGTTTTAACTTTTCCTCTTTATTTCTCACCACTCCAAACTCCATATTTAAACTATATTAAACATCTTTCAGTACCTCAAATATATCTTGTTTAATATGGTAATCTTGCTTTTGTTGTTTTCGTTATTTTTTGGTATTGTTGCTGGTTGTACACCTCTGTTCAAGATACACTGTCAACATAAATCTTTTTATTTCCTTCTGTAGTCTTATTCTCCTCACATTTTACCTTTCATCTCATTTTAATACCCTCACCACGTTTTCTATCTAATGAATATTCATATGTGAAAGACAGTGCCAACTGCAGACTCAATACTTTTTCTCCCCTTTTTGATTACTAACAGATTCCCTTTTTGATCTAGGTGCAATGTGCCCAATTAGAATATTCATCTCACCACACTCCCTTGCATCTAGCAGTGTCTATATGACTTGCTTCTGATCAAAGAAATGTAAGTGCTTTTTCCTGGGAGTAGATTACAGAAAAAAATGCTTCCAGCTAGAAAGGGCACGACTTTTCCCTACATTTTTCTCATCCTCGTGTTTCTTGGATAGCTGAAGGTAAGCAGCTATCTTGCAAATATAAAGGTGCAAAGCCTCTACCTATAGTGGTGGAGCAGAAGACTAGTAAGGGCAACTGGGCCATCGGGAGTCTTCTTCCCTCCAATTTCAATCACTACAGTTGAGTAAGCCACTGCAGCTGGATTTATATAATTCTCCATCCTGCATTATCTATACATTATATTATTGTATATTATATATTTATTATATATTATATTATACAATCTTGGCTGACCTCAAAAGATACTATAATAAACACCTTTTTGAACACACGGGATGAGTGTTTCCTTTGATTATATACTAAAAAGAGGGATTTCTCGGTTGTAAGGTATACCCAAAGTTGATTTCACTAAATGCAGCTTGACTGCTCACAAAACTGGTTGCACAAGTTTATACTTTTACCAACAGGGAACGGGTTCTCATTCCCCATATTATTGTTACTATTTGGTATTATTTGACTATAATTTTCATAAACATAATGTCTGTAAAGCGGTATTTTATTTTTTGTTTTTATTTTCATTTCTCTGACAACTAGTGATGTAGAGCAGGTCTTCATATACTTATTTGCCGTTTGTTTTTCACCTTCTGAAAATTGTCTTTTGCTCAGTTTTCTACTGTTTCCTGCGTTTGCCTTGATTTTCAGAAGTTCATTATATAAGCTAGATATAGTAATCATTTCTTGTTATAAACATTGCAAATAACTCCCGATGTATTATCAGTTGCCTAAATATGCTGAATAAGCAGAATTTTTCATTTTACTTTAGTCATATCCATTATTTTGACTTTTATAATTTTTGCTATTGTGAGTTTTGATTAAAAATTTATTCCACATCTAAAGTTCACAAATTTATTTTCTAACATTTAGAAAATTATTTCACACTGTTTTCATTCATGTTTACATTTTTAATCAGTCTGGAATTTGTTATTTTATATAGAGTGGATTGTTTTTATTGTTTTTCCACATAGTGAGACAACTTTTCTATTTTCCAAATGTATTATCCCCCATATTCTATATTCTAAATTTCTGATATTTTGTGTGTGTGTGAATGTATATGCTTAAGAATTGCCTTTTTTGTTCCATTGGTAAACTTGTCTGTTCTTATGCTAGTGAAACGCAATCTCAGTGGCCACAGCTTTGTAATAGGTTTTAACGTTGCATAGGGTGACTTTCTTTCTTTTCTCCATTAAAAAGAATTATCTTCTATTTATAACCTTTACTACATGCAAGTGAGTGTATGTTCATGTGGACCAGGATTTTTCTGTTTTATGGTTTAAAATATATTATAAAATTTTACATATATTTATATATGTGCTCATGCAGTTTCATTCTAGTGTTATTTTCCCTCCCTCTTCCTCTTTCTCTTCCTCATCTTTCCTCTCCTCCTCCTCTTCATAAAAGTAAATCTGGTCACCTGGTATAGTTGTTAATTTTGTGTGTCAACTTGCCCAGCCTTGTAATCAAACAGGGATTTGTGGCGTTGCCCTGAAGGTCTACTGTAGCTGTGGTTAGCACCCACACTCGGGGACTTGAAAGAGGACTACCCTTCCTGTGGCCGAGCCTCATCTGGTTGAAGGCCTTGAGAGCAAAAGAGTAAAACCAGATTTCTCAGGAAGAAGTTCTGACTCAAAACTGCCACTCTCGCCTGAGTTTCTAAGCCCCCAGGCTGCCCCAAGGGGTTTATCCTTGCCAGTTCACACAATCAAGTTAGCCAAATCATTAAAATAAATCTCTTCAGACACACACACACACACACACACACACACACACATCATTATTTCTGGATTGCATATGCGTTAATTCACCTACTAACAAAAATTAATTTGTCACCCAAAAGCAATGTTCACTTGTTTTCTTTGCTATTCGTGGAGATATGCAGAACAGCAAAAAAAAAACTGCGTTGCCGCTGCACATATTCCCAGCTGAGGTCAATAAGACTGCCCTCTGCCTCTGGTTCCAGCTCTAAGGCAGGAATGAATAGAGAAGGCAGAAGGTTAGTCAGTGCGGGGAGAGGCAAGAAGTCTCGGCTCCGGGCAGGTCGGACAGGATTTGAATGCCAACTCCGGCGTTCAGTGAGGCAGCCTCCAGCAAGTCACTTTACATGTTTGAACCTTTTATTTTTCTTTGCAAAACATAAAAAATGAAATCTATCAAGATGAGCTGTCTTGGGGATTTAAGATGCAGTCTAGGTGAGATGTGTGTGTGTGTATTTTCCTGAGGGGCAAAGGTTTAGTGTTTGCTAGTTCAGTGTTTGTGATGACTCTTAATCGGAATAACTGCCATGGAAAAGGAGGATCAACTCTGTGTTTATGTGTGTATGTGTGTGTACACACTTGTTATATATACTGTCTCATTGGTTCTATTTCTCTGGAAAAGTCTGACTGATATATCTGGTATACATTAACTGTGGATTTTTTTTTTTTTTTATGTTTAAAGACAGAGGAAGGGAGAGGGAGAAAGAGAGAAACATTCATGTGAGAGTGAAACATCAATCGACTGCCTCCTGCACACCCCTCACCAGCTATAGAGCTTGTAATGCAGGCCTACGCCCTGACCAGGGATCAAATAGGCAATCTTTCAGTGCACGGGACAATGCCCAACCAACTGAGCCACACTAGCCAGGGCTCAGCTGTATATTTTTTATTAGCTTCATTACATCTCATGGCATAGATGTATTATACTTAAAAACATTCCCTTAATTAAGTGGCAATTTGACTTATTTCCAATTTTAGACATTTGTTTATAGGAAATGTGACATATATTTTTGT
Source organism: Miniopterus schreibersii (assembly GCF_964146895.1). Lineage (NCBI taxonomy): Eukaryota > Metazoa > Chordata > Mammalia > Chiroptera > Miniopteridae > Miniopterus > Miniopterus schreibersii. The sequence goes on along the minus strand of NC_138104.1, from coordinate 38,516,683 downwards.
ATATATATTCTTAGGTACTACTATATATATAACTTATCTTTATTGTTGAAAGTATTACAGATGTCCCCCTTTTCCCCCACCAGCCACCATCCAGGCCTACCAATTAGATATTGTTTGTATCTATGAGTTATGCATATATGCATATAAATTATTTGTTTAACCTCTTCCCTCTCCCTTCCCAGTAAGATTCATTAGTCTGTTCCATGCTTCCATGTCTCTGGATCTCTTTTGTTCATCAGTTTATTTTGTTCATTAGATTCCTCATATGGGTGAGATCATGTGATACTTGTCTTTCTTTGACTTATTTTGTTTAGCATTATACTCTCCAGATCCCTCCATACTGTCTCATAGGGTAAGAGATCCTTCTTTTTTATAGCTGTATAGTACTCCATGGTGGAAATGTACCACAACTTTTTTATCCACTCATCTACTGATGGCACTTGGGCTGTTTCCAGATGTTAGTTATTGTAAATTGTGCTGCTATGAACATAAAGGTCCATATATCCTTTCTGATTGGTGTTTCAGGTTTCTTAGGATATATTCCTAGAAGTGAGATCACTGTGTCAAATGTTTAATTTTTAATTTTTTGAGGAAACTCCATACTGCTTTCCATAGTTGCTGCACGAGTCTGCATTCCCACCAGCAGTGTACTAAGGTTCCCTTTTCTCCACATCCTCTCCAGCACTTGTTTGTTGATTTGTTGATGGCAGCCATTCTAGCATATGTGAAGTGATAGCTCATTGTAATTTTAAATTTGCATCTCTCTGATGATTAGTGACTGAAAATTTTTTTATGTCTCTTAGCCATCTGTATGCCCTCTTTGGAGAAGTGCCTATTTAGGCCCTTTGCCCATTTTTTAATTGGATTGTTTGTCTTCCTGGTATTGAGGTGTATGAGTTCTTTCTATATTTTGGAAATTAACCCCTTATCAGATGTATCATTGGCAAATATGTTCTCCCATATAGTGGTATGGATCCCTTTTCATTTTGTTGATGGCTTCCTTTCCTGTGCAGAAGTTTGATGTAGTACCATTTGTTTATTTTTTCCTTTGTTTCCCTTGCCCTAGGAGATGTATCCACAAACATTTTGCTAAGAGAGATGTCTAAGATTTTGCTACTTATGTTTTTTTGTAGTATTTTTATAGTTTCACCTCTTACATTAAGTCTTTTATCCATTTTGAGTTTATTTTTGTGTATGGTGTAAGTTTTTGGTCTAGTTTCATTTTTCTGCATGTACCTGTTCAATTTTCCATTGATCTATATGTTTGTTCTTGTCCCAGTACCAGGCTGTTTTGATTACAATGGCTTTGTAGTATAATTTGATACCAGATTAGCTTTGTAATCTTCAACAAGTGTTTCCTCAGCATTGTCAGTTCTAAAGGGCTCCTCATAAAAAATTATCCCACTTATTGGTAGAACTGCTCTCATCCTAAAGATATCACCCCCTTGTTTTTACTTTCCCAATCCTAAATCTGTAAAGAAAGTGTTTAGTAAAATGAAGATTAAAACTGGTCTGTCTCACAGTCATCCATCCCCCCAAACTTGCCCCACCTCCAAAGCTCCCCAAACCACATACCTACCTCCACCCCCTCCACACACACCCTGATGTGGAAGGTGTAAAACTTGTGCCCAGAAAGATGGTGAAATGTTGCTTTATACATAGCAGGCAAAAGACAACCAATTGAATGAACTGTTTTATTAAGGTGATTGTGTAATCATTTATTTTAAAATTACATAGCATACTTCTTTGTCCATTCTTGAGCCATGAAATCATACTTTGGCCTATCATTTATGTAAATCTTCCCAATTTCTGGAATCAGAATATCGTGTGGGTTGGGATCACATAACATGTCACAGATTGACAGCAATATTTTGGAAACTGTGTGTGCAGGTGACCACTCAGAATTAAGGATGGGCAGACCAATATACCCATTATGGTTTATGTTCACATGGTAAATTGGGGTACTGAACTGGACCTGGGGTGGTTTTAAAGGGTAATCCGATGGGAAAACCATATTTAGGATGAAGACTCCTCCCTGGTAAGGGCTGTCCTTGGGCCCCAATATAACTCCCTGCCATGTGAACATATCTTCACCCACTGGCCCTGCAGAGCACAGGTCTAGGGGGTCTCGAGAAAGGTTGAGGAGCTCCTTGCAGAGGCGCTTTAAGGCCAGGGACCGCGCCATGGGGCCGATCCTCCTTGTAAGGCTTCCTGATAGGTAGAAGGTGGAGGGAGAACATGGTTAGGGGGATCAGCAACCCATCAGGACCGTGGATAAGCTGATAAAGTTTGGCTCTGGGGTGGAGGGGGTGACGAGGGACAGGGATGGTGGTGTACAGGAGGGTTGATGAAGGAGACATAGGAACCCAGTGGGACTGGTGGGCTACAGGACATCTGTGTCCCACAAAGCCCCTTCCTCTGCCGCTGCCACCCTACTCGCCCCACTGCCACCACCTCCCAACTGTCCTGACCTGGATTCTGCTGCTCAGAGGCCGCACCACCTCTAGACACCGCTGCCAGGCGACAGGGCTGCTCTTGCTCAGGGCCGCCTGATCCTGCTGCTCACTGCTGCGGTACACTTTGGGTTGTTTGCCAACAGAAGGGGATCCACTTTGTGAAGTCACAGGGGTCATGTTGATGATGTAACCAAGGGAGTGTCGGGGTGCGGGGGCAGGGTCAAGAAGTAGCAGGAATGGAGGAGGGTGGGGGGCAGGAAGGACCATGGAGGAGAATGGAGGGGAGTGGAGGGGAGTAGAAGGGGGTGGAGGGCAGGAGAAACAATGGAGGGAATGTATGGGGTGGAGGGATAGAGACCTGGAAGGGGGTAAAGGATGTAAAGGTGGGAGATGGGAGGGAACCCAGGCTGCCTGGCTTACCCAGTGCTTGTGCTGTGCCCTGGTAAGTTGGATCACAGGCACTACACACCTCTGAGAGTTACCCGAATATATAAGAGCAGTTCAATGAATTCCCTCCACCCCTGTCAGAGAAAACAAGACATACACGTAGAACCATTCATTTAGAATTTACATAGAAGCTTTCAAAATCTTTATTTGTCTTTATTGCACAACCTTCATTAAAAACATGTAGGCAAACTTCCAGTTCTTACTCCATTACACAAAGAGCTAGGGAGTCTTTACTCCCATGCTGACAAGAAAAAAAGTTGGGGGGAAAAAAACCTAAATATTAACAATTGCTCAATCTGTCATAGAAAAGAAGTCATGGGGCAAACCAGTGACCCCAAAACTGGAGAGACATATGAACACACAGAATCAGAGGTTACAGAAAGCCAACACCTCTGAAGGAGCTAGCAACTCAGAGGAACACTTAAAGGATAATTAAAAATTACAGGAAATTTAGCAGGGACTGGCTTGAGACATAAAAATTCCTGGTAGCCCAATTTGGGGAGGAAGGGTAAATATTTATGAGTTTTACATACAGGAGCCCCTACTAGATTCTCAAGGTGAAGGTCAGAGAAAAGTCACCTTATGCTTCTACCAGAGAAAGGGGAAAAGTAACCATTTGAAATACATAGTGTTCTCTTCTTAACAAATGCCTGCCCTCAGAGAGAAGTATTTTTATCAGAGTCAAGCTGACCTGTGGGAAGGGAAATAGCCAATGCTACAACCTCTAGCTTTTCTGTCTTATATAAGGCAGGAAAATCTGAGAAAAACTTGTGAAATCTGAAAAAACAGGGTATAGGATTCCTGAAACAAGGAGACTTCCCCATAGCATTAAAGAATGCTTCCCTACCATTACATACATTACCATAACATCAATAAGGTCGCTGTATAATAACAGCAGTTAACAGCTGAAAGAAACACAAGATTCTGACTCTATGAAAGAGCCATTCTCTAAGAAAACCCCAAAATAGCTGTGTGAACAAAAACAAGGACATGGCAGAAAAATATAACCTCTAGCATCTAGAGCTTCAGCAAACAGTATACATGACCCAAGTCCTAGAGAGATTAAAATAAAATAAATTCACACTAAAAGTGTATTTACCTCAGTTCCATTTGCTCAGTGCTTCATGTCCAGCTTTAAACAAAAAATGTCACGCTAAAAGGAAAAAAAACCACAATCTGAGGAAACAAAGAAAGCATCAGAATCAGACTTAGATATAGCAGATTTTTAAATTATCAGAGAATTTAGAATATCTATATTCAGTATGTTGACAGTCTAATGAAAATAGTGGATAGCATGAAAGGACAGCTGAGTAATGCAAGCAGAGTGATAGAAACTCTAAAAGATAATTTAAAAGAAATAGGAATAAAATACTATAAAAGAAATGAAGGGTGCTTTTGATGGGCACATTAGTAGACTGAACACAGCCTAGGAAAGAATCATTCAACTTTAAGATATGTCCATAGAAATCTCCCAAACTGAATAACAAATAGAAAAAAAAAATGGAACAGAACATCCAAAAACTATGGGACAATTGCAAAATATGAAACATACATAACGTGAACACAGTTAAATATTAATTGGCCATTTAAAAAAGTAAAATCTTACCATTTGCAACACCATGAATGAAGCTAGAGGATAGTATGTTAAGTAAAATAAGTCAGACAGAGAAAGACAAATACTGTATAATTTTACTTATGTGTGAAATCTAAAAAAACAAAATAAAGAGACTCATAAATACAGAGTGCAAATGGATGGTTGCCAGATGGGAGGGAAGTTGATTGGCTGGGTGAAAAAGGTGAAGGGATTAAGAAATACAAAAAGGCAGTTACAAAATAGTCACAGTGATGCAAAGTACATCCCTATAGTGAATAATATTGCAATAACTATGTATATTACCAGATGGGTACTAGTGTTATGGGAAGGATCACTTCACAAATTATATAAATGTTTCACCACTATGCTGTACACTTAAAACTAAGATAATATTGAATGTCAACTTTAATTGAAAAAATAAAATTAAAATTAAAAAAAGAGAAAAAGAAAAAAAAAATCACGTGCATTAACCAATAATATAGATAGTGTTACCTGAAAGTGAGCATATAATAGTTGAAAATATATTGTCAAATCTAGAGCAACCACTATAAAATATAGAGAAAACAATTTATTTCTTAAGGTAGAAAGAAAATGGAATCATATAAAATGCTCAATTAAAACAAAGAATGCACAAAAAGAATGAAGACCAAAAAAATAAAAATCGAAGAACAAGGGCAACAGATATAAAAAAGTAACAAATATGGTAGATTTTTTTCCAACTATAGAACAATTACTTTGAATATCAATTGTTAAATACACCAAATAAAAGAAAGACACTGTTAAAATGGAAAAAAAAATAACAGCCAACTATGTGACCTACAGTATACGCACTTTATTATTTTTCAATTATTTTTTTTCTTTTTCAATTACAGTTGATGTACAATATTATATTAGTTTCAGGTGTACACCCCAGTGATTAAACATTATATAACTTAATAAGTGATCATCCCAATAAATCTCATAATCATCTAACACCATACATAGTTATTAGAATATCAGTGACTATATTCCCTATACTGTAGTTTACATCTTCATGACTATTCTGTAACAACCAATTTGTACTTCTTAATCCCTTCACCTTTTTCACCCATCCCCCCAACCTCCCTCCTATCTGGCAACCATCAAAATGTTCTCTTTATTTATGAGTTTGTTTCTGATCTGCTTGTTCATTTATTTTGTATTTAAGATTCAATTGTTGATAGACATGTGTTTATTGACATTTTATGGTTCATATTTTTTATGTTATTTTTCTTCTTCTTAAAGAAGACCTTTTAACATTTCATGTAATACTGGTTTAGTGGTGATGAACTCCTTTAGCTTTTTCTTTTCTGGGAAGCTCTCCATATGTCCTTAGATTCTTTTTTTCTTTTCTTTTTTATGGTTGACAATATTACAGATGTCTCTCATTTTCTCCCTTTTATATGTCCTTAGATTCTAAATGATAGTTTTGTTAGGTAGAATAATCTTGGTTGTAGGTCTTCGCTTTTCATCACTTTAAATATTTGTTGCCAATCCTTGTGGCCTGCAGTTTCTGTTGAGAAATAAGTGGACAAGCTTGTGAAAACTCCCTTATGGATAACCAACTGCTTTTCTTTTGCTTTTGCGATTGTCTTTAACCTTTTGCATTTTAATTATGATGTGTCTCAGTGTGGGAATCTTTGGGTTCATCTTGCTTGGGACTCTTTAAACTTTCTGGATTTGTATGTCTTTATCCTTCACCAGGTTATTATTTTTTCAAAGAGGTTTTCAATTTCTTGCTCTTTCTCTTCTCCTTCTAGTTCTACCATGATGTAAATGTTTATATACTTGAAATTGTCTCAGAGGATCCTTACACTATCTTTATTGGTTTGGATTTTTTTTCTGTAATGATGGGGTGTTTGTTGCTTTCTGATATTCCAAATTGCTGATATGATTCTTGGCTTTATCTACTATACTATTGAGTCCCTGTAAATTATTCTTCATTACAGTTAGTGTATCCTCCATTTCTGACTCCTTCTTTTTAATGATTTCAGAGTCCTTTTTTATGCTGTTGAAGTTCTCCTAAGTTCATTGAGTATAGGACACCCATTTTAAATATAAAGAAAAAGGTAAATTCAATTGAAAAAATAAAGAATAAGATACCATGCAAAACCAATAAAAATATTTGTGGCCTGGCTGGGTGTGGCTCAGTGGTTGAGCATCGACCTAGGATCTAGGAGATTGTGGTTCAATTCCCTGTCACGGCACATGCCTGGGTTGCAAGTTTGATCCCCAGTTGGGAGTGTGCTGGAGGCAGCCAATCAATGACGACTCTCTCTCATCATTGATGTTCCTCTCTCCTTCTCCTTCCTCTCTTTGAAATCAATTAAGATATATTTAAAACAAACAAACAAACAAAAAACCATTAAAAATTTTGTGTAGTTAATACAAAATTCAGGCATTAGAGCAAGAAAAATTAACAGGGATAAAGAGAAATACTACATAATATAATAATTTTGCAAAAAGACAAAATCAACAATGTGCATGTACTTAACAATTGAGTATCAACATGTATTAGGGAAGAGTAACATCAATAAGATAGCATATCTGTAAATATTTATAACAATCAATCAAATAATAAAGAAAAAATGTATTCAAAATAACAGGAAATTTTGTGGTGTTTTTTACTTTCTATGATCCATCATTTCCTCAGAATGGTGTGGTGTAGTCAGTAGGAAGTGGCTCAAATACTAATTTCTGCTACTGAGCCAGAAGGACAATTGTAATAAATATGTCAAAAGGAAAAGACAAATAATATTGAAGTCAACAAGAGTAAAGCATATTATCATTTAAAACAGATCATAATAAAACTAATTAGAAATGTGACAGCAGAAATCTTGAACTACAGAAAGTAGTGGGATAACATATTTAAAGTGCTGAAAGGGAAAAAAAAATTATCAACCAAAAACTCTATATCAGGCAAACTTTTTTTTTTTTAAATGAGGGAAATTTTTAAGACTTTCCCAGAAAAACAAAAGCTGAGAGAGTTCATTACTACTACACCTGCCTCACAAGATATACTAAAGAAGTCACTTCAAATTGAAATGATAGTACTAGGTGGTAACTTAAAATCATATGAAAGTGTAAAGTTTTCTGGTAAAGATAACTATATAAATAGATATTTCAAAACAGTGCTATTGCAATTTAGTTTGTCATTCAATTTTTCTACAATAGTTGAAATATAAATACAAAGAAATAATTAAAAATCTATGTAAACAGAGCCACAATATACTGAGATATAGTTTATTACATAAAGCAGCAGGAAGAAGAGCTGTAAAGTAGTAGAACTTGTATGATATTGAAGTTAAATTGGTATCAATTTAAGATAGATCACCACAAAGTTAAAATTATTTATGTAATTCCCATGATAATCACAAAGAAAAATCTATGGGGTATAAACAAATGGAAATGAGAAGGAAATCAAGTATGTCATTACAGAAAATCAACTTTAGAAAGAGAAAATAGTGGTAAAATGTGGTAAAAAAGAGCTGTAAGAACAAGAAAATAAATACCAAAATGGAAAAAGTAAGTGCTTTAGTATCTTTCTTTAGTTTAAACATAAATGACCTAGAAATAAATGGGATGACTACCCTATCACAGAAAAGAGACTTTAAGACAAGCTATTACAAAAGACAAGGATGGACATTATAAAATGATAAAAGAGTCAATTAACCAAAGAAATATAATAATTATAAACACATATGAGCCAAAAAAAATCAAAGTAACAAAGTAATGAAGCAAAATTGAAGGAAGATATAAAGGTTCTGCAATAATAATAGACTTCAATACCCAACATTTAATAATGGATAGAAAATCAGACAGAAAATCAACAAAGAGAAAGAAGATTTGAAAACACTGCGTAACAATTTATTCTCAAAGACATGTGCAGAAATATCACCAAACAGTGTCAGAATTTCTACTTGCACACTGAACATTCTCTAAAATATACCACATATCAGGCAATAAAATGTCTTAATAAATTTGAAATTATTGAAATTTATAAAGTATATTTTCTGATCACAATAGACTGAAACTAGAAATAAACAGCTAAAAAAAACTAGAAAATTCAAAAACATATAAAAAATTTTCTGTATAGAAATATAGAGATGGCAACACTGTGAGAAGCAGCAGAGCTCCCCTGCTCCCAGACACAGACTCAATTTACTCCTAAAATACTACGTAGCCAATTGGAAAAATCAGAGAAACATACCTGAGTGGACAGAGCTCGAGTAGGGAGCACTGAAGAAACATCATAGAGTCTGGTAATAAAGGGTGGGGCACAGAAAAAAGGAGTCCCCCTTGAAACCTGTGCTGGAGGCTGCAAAGTTCCCTCCCCTCAGGAGTGGGGACCAGGGTCCAAAAGCAGGGATCTTACACCCGGAGCACAGGAGAGGGGAAGGAGTGCCCCACGTAGAAGGCAGAGGGACCCGGGGAGCAGTGAGTCGGCAAGGAGGGGGCATGCCTTCTTAGGAAATAAAACTTCTAATGGCGGACGAGACCAGCATCTAATGCTCAGGGTGTCAACCACAGGAAAAGCTGTCCCAAAGTGCATGGCGCCAGAGTAGTAAGGGACCAGAGGTTGGGACTGAACAGCTGCACACAGGGACCTTCTGCCTCCTTGTAAGGCATTGTATTGGGCCCCAGAAAGCATTTGATCTGTGTGGAGCAAGGAAGGGGAGAAGAGTGCTCCTGTCCTGAGCTCCTGGTATGGAGAATCTGGGATTTGTGACCAGCCCTGAGTGGTCCTGTGGTGGCGAGTGGAGCTGCCCCAGCTATGCTGAGATAAATGGTGTGGTGAGCTGCGTGGAGCTGACTTTGGGTCTTCTCCTGCTGGGGGCCTTGGCATGAGGGTGGCTGGACCTTGCAAGGCAGACTCTCTGGCTGTGTGTTGCTTTGTGTGTTTTTTAGTTTCTGATCTCTGAACTGGCTCCCACCTTCCTGGCGTGCACTGGGTGGACAGGCCAGTGGAAGCTGGGATTGCTGTCTGCACAGTAGACTGAGGGGTGGGCTAAGTGCATCCAGCCAACCAGAGCTGGGAAGGGAGGGGCAGAGCCTGCCTGCCTCTCCTGCAGCCTGGGAGCACCAACCCCAATAGGAAAGGGGCTGGTCCAGCTCACTGAGGCCCCAGATACTCCCACAAGGCACAGTCCTGAGGGGGAAGAGAAAACAGCTCATGGGAGGACATTACAAGAATAAGACTCTCAGGGACTATTGTTTGGAAACTGGAGGAAACGCTGAAAACCCCTGCTGGGGGCTGGGCAAGCAAATAGCTCATTGGAATGTTCTCTAACCAAACCCACTGAGCCCAGGCTGCTAAAACAGCCCATACAGAAAAGGCAACAGGCTGAAATCAATCTGAAACTGCAGCAGGCCAGTGCATAGGGAACTAGAATCAGAGGACAGGGTAAGGTAGAGACTGAGGAGCTGGCTGTGGAGCAGAGACTAACTCCGTCAGAGTGAGTGCCTGACAGTGAAAACTCTAAATAAGGGGAGTGATACCCAGAGCTACACTAGCCACCCTGCACCCTAAAGACTCTACAGAAGACTCTGAAGTAAGACAAGGCAACTACAAAGTTGCAAAAGAGATGACAAGATGAGGTGTTCCACGGAGAGCCTCAGATCAGCCATCTACCTAAGGACACCAGAGCCAAACCTAGAAAGCTCCTCACATTGGCTGATACACAAGTACCTTCCAGGAGAACGGAAATCAACATACAAAACAAAGATCCGCAGACAACATAACCTGCCCAAAAGAAACTCACCTGATTGACTGCCTTTTTGTGTTTGTTTGTTTTTCTCTTTTTTCCTTAGGAAGAAGAGAGAGAGGGAAAAATTATTTGTTTTTTCTTCTTTTTAAATTTTATAATGATTTAAAAAAAGTTTTTTAATTAAATTTTTTTCTTATTTTATTTTTTTAAAGAATTTTGTTTTGCTTGGCTTGTTTTTTGTTTTGTTTTTCTGTTTTGTTATGTTTCTTTACTTTGTTTTGTTTTATCCTTGCTCTAATATCAAGACTTTCTTGGTATTCCTGCCTAATGGCTGGGACTTTATCATTATAACCAACAAGTTTACTGCTTCAATCTATAGTTTCCCCAAATCTCTTATTGGACTCCCTCCCCTAACCAGGCTTTATCTCTGTCTCTTCTCTCGATCCATTAGCATATCTTTTTTCTTCTTCTTCTTTTCCTTCTTTTGTTTTCTTCCTGTCTTTTATTCGATTGTTAGTTTCTTTTATTCTACTTAATGTATTTTTAGTTTTTCATTTTCAACTATTATCCTTTTCCCATTCTTTCCCTTAATTGTTTCCTAGTCCTTCTTTCAGAATCTTTTCTCTGCCTCTATTATCTCCCAGTAGCTTCTCTATTTTTTTACATTTTAGTTTATTATTATTATTTTCTAAATTTTAGTCACTATTAACAACAGTATACTTCTCTCTCTCTAAGGTTTAGTTTTCTTTCTCTTTCTTTTTTTAAAGCTATTTTTTTTTCTCTAGAATTTGTGTTCTCCCTCCACTTTCCCAGTTCTATTTTCACGTGGGTTGTTTTCATTGTGACTGTCAAGATATTTTGTAAGATATCTTTTGTTTCCCGGAAGTTTAGTTGTGTATTGTCCTGCCTTACCAGCACACGTGCAACAGCTTATATGCTGAGGTGAAGGCTGAGACACACAGTTAACCAACCTGAGAGGACAGTCCTCCCAAGGACTGGTCAACACACTCTTAGACCCAACCACAACAAGAGAACCCAAAGAAGCCACAAAAGGGACACCCACAGAAGACACACCCCTAGAGCAAAGAGTTCACAAGTATAAGGAAAACACACCTCTGGGCTCCACTGGTCTCACAATACAAAATCCCTGCCCACAAGACTGGGAGACAGCAAATATACCCAATATATAGATACAAACACTAAGACCTACCAAAATGGGGAGACAAAGAAACAACCCTAAAATTAAAGAAAAGGAAAAATCACCAGAAAAACACTTTTATGAGATGAAGTTAAGCAAGTTATCAGAAACAGAGTTCAGAGTATTGATTATGAAGATGGTCAAGGAACTTAAGAGACTAGATGATTAGATCGAGGTCCTTTGTGAAGACATGAAAAAAGAGATTCATAACATAAACAAAACTCAGACAGAGATAAGCAATGATGTATCTGATATAAAGAATGCATTGGAAGGAATTAAAACAGGCTCAATGAAGCAGAGGACAGAATAAGTGACTTAGAAGACAAGGTAGAAAAAATCACTCAATCAGAGCAGCAAAAAGAAAAAACACTTAAAAAACATGAAGATAGTCTAAGGGACCTTTAGGACAACATGAAGCACACCAACATTTGCATTATAGGAGTGCCAGAGGGGGAGGAAGGAGAGCAACAGACAGAGAACTCGGTGGGAAAAATAATGACAGAAAACTTCCCTATGCTGGCGAGGGAGAAAGCCACACAGGATCAGGAAGCACAGAGAATTCCAAAAAAAAAAAGGACCCAAAGAGACCCACTCCAAGACACATCATAATTAAAATTGCAAATGTCAAGGACAAAGAGAAAATATTAAGGGCTGCAAAAGAGAAACAAGCAGTGACCTACAAGGGAACTCCCATAAGACTAACAGCTGATTTCTCAACAGATACTCTGCAAGCCAAAAGGGAGTGGCAGGAAGTTCTCAAAGTAATGATAAGCAACAAAATGCAACCAAGACTGCTTTATCCAGCAAGGCTATCATTTAAAATTGAAGGTGAAATAAAGAGCTTCCCAGACAAAAAAAAAAGCTAAAGGAGTTCATTACCACCCAATCAGCATTTCAAGAAATGCTAAAAGAGCTGCTCTAAAAAAAGGAAAGAATGGTGAGAGAAAGGTACCTCAGCATGAAGGGTAAAAATGGCATTAAATAAATTGATATCAATAGTAATCTTAAATGTAAATGGAGTAAATGGTCCACTCAAGAGATATAGAGTAGCTGAATGGATAAGAAAATAGGACCCAAACATATGCTGTCTACAAGAGACCCACCTAAGAGCAAAAGATTCACACATGCTAAAAGTGAAGGGATGGAATAAAATATTCCATGCAAATGGAAAGGAAAACAAAGCTGGAGTAGCAATTCTTATTTCAGACAAAACAGACTTCAAAATAAAGACCATAACAAGAGACAAAGATTCTCAATACATAATACTAAAAGGATCAATCCAACAGGAGGAAATAAGCCTAATAAATATTTATGCACCTGATATAGGAGCACCTAAATGTATAAAAAAATTTCTTGTTGGACTTTAAGAGGGATATTGACAGCAACACAATCATAGTGGGGGACTTTAACACCTCACTGTCAGCACTGGACAGATCATCAAGACAAAAAATTCAACAGGGAAACACAGACCTTAAATGACTCACTAGACCTGATGGATTTAATTACAGAACATTTCATCCCAAAGTAGCAGAATACACATTCTTCTCAAGTAAACATGGAACATTCTCAAATATATCACGTGTTAAGGCACAAGGCAAGTCTCTACAACTACAAGAAGATTGAAATCATATCAGGCATCTTCTTGGATAACAATGCCATGAAACTAGAAATCAACCACTATAAAAAAACTCAAAAACATTCAAATGCATGGAAGCTAAATAGCATGCTATTAAACAATGAATGGGTTACCAAGGAGATCAAGGAAGAAATCAAACACTTCATAGAAAAAAACAAAAATGAACAGACAACCCAAAGTCAATGGGACACAGTGAAAGCAGTTCTGAGAGGAAAATTCATAGCATTACAGGCCCATCTCAAGAAACAAGAAAAAGATCTAATGAACCATCTAACACAACAGCTAAAAGAACTAGAACGAGAACAGCAAGAAAAGCCCTAAGGAAGCAGAAGGAAGGAAATAATAAAAATCAGAGCAGAAATTAATGACATAGAGACTAAGAAAAAATACAAAAAATCAATGAAACCAAGAGCTGACACTTTAAAAAGATAAATAAAATTGATGCGCCTTTAGACAAACTCACCAGGAAACAAAGAGAGAGGACCCAAATAAATAAAATCAGAAATGAAAGAAGCCATATAACAACCAACCCAACAGAAATACAAATAATTGTAAGAAAATACTATGAGCAAATACATGCCAACAAATTGGACGTTGGTAAAATGAGCAAATTCCTAGAAGCATACAAACTTCCAAAGCTGAATCGAGAAGAGGTAGAAAATCTGAATATGCTGATAACAACTAATGAAATTGAAGCAATAATCAAAAAACTCCCAGCAAACAAAAGTCCTGGACCAGATAGATTTACAGGTGAGTTTTACCAACATTCAAAGGAGAATTAACACCTATTCTATACAAACTATTCCAGAAAATTCAAGAGGAGGGGAAACTCCCAAACTCTTTTTATGAGGCCAGCATCATTTTAACTCCAAAACCAGGTAAAAACACTACAAAGAAAGAAAATTACAAGCCAATATCCCTGATGAACATGGATGCTAAAATCCTCACTAAAATACTAGCAAATCAGATACAGCAATACACTAAAAAGATCATACACCACTATCAAGTGAGATTTATTCCAGGGATGCAAGGCTGGTATAACATCTGCAAATCAATAAATGTGATACATCACATAAACAAAAATGAAGGACAAAAATCATATAATCATATCAATAAATGCAGAAAAAGCATTAGACAAAATCCAGCACCCATTTCTGATAAAAACTCTCAACAAAGTGGGAATAGAGGGATCATACCTCAACATAATAAAGGCCATATATGACAGACCTACAGCCACCATCATACTCAATGGGCAAAAACTAAAACAATTTCCCTTAAAAACAAGAACAAGAGAGGGATGTCCACTTCCACCACTCTTATTTGTCATAGTACTGGAAGCCCTTGCCACAGCCATCAGACAGGAAGAAAACATAAAAGATATCCAAATTGGAAAGGAGGAAGTAAAACTGTCATTATTTGCAGATGATATGATATTGTACATAGAAAACCCAAAAGACTTCATCAAAGTACTACTAGATTTGATAAACGAATTTGGCAAGGTAGCTGGATACAAAATCAACATCCAGAAATTAATGGTATTCTTATACTTGGAAAACTACAAGACACTGAAAAAAGAAATAGAGGAAGATATAAACAAGTGGAAGAATATACCATGCTCATGGATTGTAAGAATTAATATCATTATAATGTCCATACTACCCAAAGCAATTTATAAATTCAATGCAATTCCTGTTGAAATATCAACAGCATATTTCACAGATCTATAACATTTAGAAAATTTACATGGAATCAAAAAAGACCCCGTATAGCTGTGGCCATCTTGAGAAAAAGAAACAGAGTGGGAGGGATCACATTGCTGGACATCAATCTGTACTACAAAGCCATTGTAATCAAAATGGCCTGGTATTGGTATAAAAACACACGTATAGATCAATGGAACAGAACAGAGACCACAGAAATAGACCCACACCATTATGGTCAGTTAATATTTGACAAAGGAGGTAAAAGCATACATTGGAGTAAAGACAGTCTCTTCAATAAGTGGTGCTGGGAAAACTGGATCCAAAAAAATGAAACTAGACCACCAACTTTCACCATACATAAAAATAAACTAAAAATAGATAAAAGACTTAAATGTAAGTCATGAATCCATAAAATTCCTGGAAGAAAACATAGGCAATAAAGTCACAGACATCCCACGCAGTGGAATTTTCACTGATACATCTCCTAGGGCAAAGGAAACAAAAGAAAAAATAAACATTTGGGACTCCATCAAACAAAAAAGCTTCAGTACAGCAAAAGAAAACAGCCTCAAAATACAAAGGAACCTCACTGTCTGGGAAAACATATTTGTCAAGGATATATATGATAAGGGGATAATCTCCAAAGTGTAAAATGAACTCATACTACTCAGCAAGAGGAAGGCAAACAACCCAATTAAGAAATGGGCAAAGGACCTGAATAGACACTTCTCCAAAGAGGACATACAGATGGCCAAGAGACACATCAGAAAATGCTCAAAGAGCATTTTGCATCAGAGATGCAAATTAAAACCACAATGAGGTACCACTTCACACCTGTAAGAATGCCTACCATCAACAAATCAACAAACGACTTGTGCTGGCAAGAATGTGGAGAAAGGGGAACCCTAGTACACTGCTGGTGGAAATGCTGACTGGTACAACCACTATGGAAAACAGTATGGATGTTCCTCAAAAAATTAAAAATGGAACTGTCTTTTGACCCAGTGATCCCATGTCTTGGAATATATCCTAAGAATCCTGAAACACTAATCAGAAAGAACATATGCATCCTTATGTTCATAGCAGCACAATTTACAGTAGCTAAGATCTGGAAACAACCCAAGTACCCCTCAATAGATGAGTGGATTAAAAGCTGTGGGACATATACACCATGGAATACTATGCAACTCTAAAGAAGAAAAACCTCATACCCTTTGGGACAGTATGGATGGACCTGGAGAAAATTATGCTAAGTGAAATAGGACGGGCAGAGAAAGACAAACATCACGTGATCTCGCTTATATGTGGAATCTAAGGAATTTAGTAGACTGATGAACAGAATGGATTCAGTGACACGGAAGAATAGATCAGACTGACGAATGTCAGAGGTGTGGAAGAGGGCAGGTGGGTGGAGGAGGAGAGATTCATCAAAGAATTTATATGCATATATGCACAACCAAAGGACATGGACAATGGTGTGGAGAGGGACTGAGGAGGGAGATGGAATGGGGTGGATTGGGTCTTTGAGGAGAAAAGGGGACATCTATATTATTTTAAACAAAAATAAACAAATAAATAAATAAATATAAAAATATAAAAATATAAAAAGAAATATAAAAATACATTCTTGTCCAACTGGGCATAGCTCAGCGGTTGAGTGTCGACCTAGGATCCAGGCGATCAGGGTTCGATTCCCTGTCAGGGCACATGCCTGGGTTGTGGGCGAGGCAGCCAATCAATGACTCTCTCCTCATTGATGCTTCTTTCTATCTCTCTCCCTCTCCTTTCCTCTCTCTGAAATCATTAAAGATATATTAAAAAAAAAAAATACATTCTTAACATACTCTTGCATTAAATTCCAAAAAACCCCCAACAAAAACAAAATATACCTTAAGGCACATGACAATGGAAATACTATGAGGAAAATTAACATGTGTAAAAAAAAAATGTCTCAAATCATGTGAACTTTAGAAGTAAATGTGGTACTTCCATCCTCCCACAACCACATAAAAATTACAACTAAACAACGGAACCACTATCATTCAGAACTGCATGAAATCTAGCTGAACAGAAGTCTATAGCTAAGGATAAAAATTAGAAGCCATATTGTGACTGATAGAAATTATAAAGTTGTGGAACAAGCTGTTTTCACAGCCACGTGTGGTGATTAAAAATCAGGAAACATATCTTAGCTGTGGAGGACCCCCTAAGAAGGGTGGGGTCCCTGCCCCATGCCAGGCCTCTCAGCCCATGGTTCCAATGCTGGAAAGTTAATTCCCTATAACATCTATCTGTGAAAATGAATGGAGATTGTGGCTGAATGAGATGGAGGGCTGCTAGAACCTCAGGTGTTTCTCTTAAAGGGCCTGGGCATGAATTTACTCAGACTCACTTGCTCTGAGTTCCAGCAGTGAAGAAGCAGCTCACAAAGTGCCAAGGTCATACAAGGAAGAACTAAATTGTCTAGTATTAGGGTGAGAATAGGAAGAGTAGCTTTCTCCTAGAGAGAAGTATTGGTAGATGCCATTCTTCCTTTGCTCAGCACCCCTCCCTGACAAACTGGCAGGTGAGCATCATATCTGAGTCTCCATCAACCTGGCTAACATTGTTCTTCTAGCTCTGGTGATTCCCAGAGAACCCACCCCCTTTCAACTTCCAGCCTCACTCAACCTGTTTCCAGTGACTTTTCCATACATATGACCTGTTTTGGCTCACCCTGTGGACATTCTTAAAATCTCTCAAACAAGTATATATGTACTGGGTGTGCTGCACACCTCTTGCTACCTGACCCTAGACCTGGCACTAGCAGCAGCTGGTCTCAGTTTGCAGCTTGACCTCCCCTGGGCACTTCCAAGACCAGCACAAGCTGGCATATGGTGCCCACCTGCCATCTTGTTGGGGAAGGGTGCTGAGCAAAGGAAGGATGGCATCTGCAAATCATTCTGTAGTTCATGTGGGTGGCTGCTGGGAGGACACAGGCAGCAGCTGATCTTGGTCTACACTTCCCAGAAAGCCCCAGAGACAATGTGTCCACAGGAGAGCTTTAGACAAAACTGGAGCACCACCCAACCACCCAATGAATGAGATATTCAAAGAGCAGACTCATTGGACACCAGAGCCCCACTGAAGTGAATCCTTCTCTGTGGAATGAGCTCCTGCATAGCAGCTCTTCTGCTAGTCTTATCCAGACCTCACAGTCAATTGGCCTGGGGGTAAATACCTCCCAGTGATGTGCCAACAACAATCAAGGTTCAACTATAACAGGAGGGTGAAAACAGCCCACAAAGGATGGCACTCTTGGAACAGCACTGGACCCTACAGGACATCTACTATATAAGGCAGCTCTACCAAGACTAGAATATGTAGCAGCTCTGCCTAATACACAGAAAAAAAACACAGGGAAGAAGCCAAAATGAGGAGAGAAAGAAACATGACCCAAATGAAAGAATGAAACAAATCTCTAGAGAAAGAACTAAACAAAATGAAGACAAGCAATGTACCAGATTCAAAGTTCAAGACACAGGTTAAAAGGACACTCAATGAAATTAAGGGAAGAGTAGATGAACTTAGTAAGAACTTTAACAAAGAGTAAAGGAACAAAAATAGAGATGGAAAATATAATAAAGAACCAGTCAGAAATGAAGAATACACTAACTGAAATGAAAAATACGTTAAAGGGAATCAACAGTAGAGCAGATGAAGCAGAGGATCAAATCAACGATTTGGAAAATAAGAAAGAGAAAACACCCAATCAAAATAGCAACAAGAAAAAATAATCCAAAAATAAGAAACCACTGGGACAACTTCAAGCATAACAACATTCGCATCATGGGGGTGCCAGAGGAGACAAAGAGAGAATCTTAAAAGCAGCAAGAGAAAAACAGTTAGTTACCTAAGAGGGAGTTCCCATAAGACCGTCAGCTTATTTCTCAACAGAAATTTTGCAGGCCAGAAGGGGTTAGCATAAAGTATTTAAAATGATGAAAATCAAGGACCTACAAGCAAGATGACTCTACCTAACAAAACTATCATTGAGAATAGAAAGATAGATAAAGAGCTTCCCATACAAGAAAAGGCTAAAAGAGTTAGCTCATTACCACCAAATCAGTATTACAAGATATGTTAAAGGGATTTATGTAAGATGAAAAAGAAAAAGATAGAAAAAATATGAATAATAAAATGGTAATAAATACATATCTATCAACATTTACTTTAAATGAAAATGCATTAAATGCACCAATCAGAAGACATACTGTGACTGAATGGCTAACAAAAGAAGACCCTTAATATGCTGTCTAATGAGACTCACTTCAGATTGAAAGACACAGACTGAAAGTATAGGGATGGAAAAAGATATTTCTTGAAACGGAAACAAACAACAAACTGTGATAGCAATCTCAACTATGTATGGTGTCAAAATAAATTTAAACAAAGGCTATAACAAAAGACAACACAGGACCCAACAATTCCACTTCTGGTACTTATTCAAAAAATCTCAAAGCACTAAACAGAAAAGACATGTGAATCTTTATGTTCATTGCAACATTATTTACAATAGCCAAGATATGGAAACGACCTAAGTGTCCATCAATAATTGAATGGATAAAGAAGTGGTGCATGTACACAATAAAATAAGACTCAACCATTAAAAAAAAAAAAAAAAAAAGAATGAAATCTTGCCATCTGTAACATCACGGTTGAACCCAGAGGGTATTGTGCTGGGTGAAGTAATTCAGATAGAGAAAAATAAATGCTATATCATTTCACTTATATATGGAATCTAAAAAAAAAAAAAAAAACAGACAAAAAAACCCCCACAAATAAACAAGCAGAACAGAAACAGACTCAGATACAGAGAACATATTAATGGTTGCCAGATGAGAGGTGGTTTGGAGGAATGGGTGAAGAAGGTGAAAGGATTAAGAATAGTCATGGGGGTATAAAGTAAAGCATAGAGAATATAGTGAATAATATTATAATAACTATGTATGGTGTCAAATGGGTACTAGATTTATTAGGGTGATCACTTCGTAGGTTATGTAGGTGTTTAATTACTGGGTTGTGTACATAAAACTAATAAAATATTATATATCAACTGTAATTGAAAAATAAAAGTTATTAAAATTTAAAAAGAAACACTGAACTTTAGATCTCAAGAAACTTGAAAAAAAAGAACAAATTAAAGTCAAAACTATCTTAAGAAAAAAATAAGACAAATTAGAGGTCAGATAATTAAAGAATTTAAAACAATAAAAAAATCAACAAATTTGAAAAGCTTTTTAACCTTTAAAAGACAGCATTTAAAAGACAGCATATATTTTCCAGGATCAACTGTACAAATAATGGTTTCTTTCCTTTTGCCTGTAAAAAAGAATGTATATGCTTAGGTTTCTATTTAATATAAGAAGAAAAGAGGGAAGGTTGAAATAATTAAAATAAATGACAGAGGTGGCAGTGATGTCAACATCATGGTAACTTGAGACACTTGTTATTTGTTTCCCCTCAATAGTAAAAATTTAGAATCTATCCACAGCAAAAGTGTCTTTGAGGGAGCTTGGGATGCAGCACCATATGCCAAGGAACCCAAGAGAAGTCTCACACACCATGTGTTTGGTAGTATGCAGGCAGACCTTGGGCCCTGCTGTGAACCCTGAGGTGGCCCATGAACTCAGTCCAGTCCCTCTTGGCCACAGTCTGGGAGACCCTGGAAAACACAGCCTTAGACAATCACCTACTCATTTGTAGGTAGGCTTTGTGGAAGTCCAGGTTCCAGAAGAGAAGTTCCAGCACATGCTTGGAACAATAACAACAGAAAAAGAGTTTAAATAGATTGGAGTGTGTAACAGGAACAGTTTGACTTTACCATCATTACACGTCCCCTAAAAAAGCACAGCTTAGGAACAATAGAGATCTTCCTTGGACTATGATTTCTCCTGTGGAGAAAAGAGAGCACATGTGAGTGAACATTTGGCTTCCACACCTGTGTGGAATGTTGTCAAAAGGCTCATTTCTTTCTAGCCCCATCCAGAGTGTTAAATAATGAGCTACAAGAACGGGTGACAGAAAGAGGATTGAAAGCAACAGATAGGACTCTTGGAATAATTAAATGGGCACAGATCCTAGTAACTGCATTATGGATTCAATCAAGAAGCCCATCGATGAGCCACTGAAAATGCTGCACCTGCAGATCTTCCTAACGGGGTCCTGAGCAACCCTAATGCCCCATGTGTCTCATCAACACATCTCGTCAACCCTTGGCTGGCTTCCTATGCAAAGTTCCAAAGGCAGTGATAGTGAGAGTGGCCTTTGGCACATGCAGAAAGCTGGTCTAATCTGTGGAAAGGGGAAAGGCCAAAATTTGAGATTTAACACCACCTTAGATAAAACAAAAAAAGGCTGTCAGTTCTTGACCTGGTGGAATAAAGATTTGATAGCATGCAAACTAAAGAATCCTACTACACTAAAAAGCAAGCAGTATGAAACAGATGTATCTATATGAGGTTTGAGATGTCTTCAGATTATCTAGAAGGACTGATGGAAGTTAATCACTGTCCCAAAGGCAATCAGTAAAGACCAGAGGAAATGACTACTACATCAAACCAGAATACAGCAATGAAAAACTGCAAGGAACATATATATCAAGTTAACAAGACACCACAAAAGATCAAAAGTGTCATCTTGTAGGCAAACCAAGACAGGGATAACTGCAATGTACCCGAAAAAGAATTGAAAATAGCTGTTTTAAGGAAAATAAATAATCTACAGGAAAACACAGAAAGACAATCAATATAATCAGGAAACCATGACACAAACAAAATGAAAATCAAAAAAAGGAAACAAACAAACTCTGAAGTTAAAAAATACAATAAACAAAATAAAATTAAAAATGTAATAGAGAGTATCATTAAAAGAATAGATGACACAGAAGAAAAAATCTGTGCCATAGAAGAAAGAAAATTTGAAATTTTCCAGTCAGAAGAGAAGAAAGAAAAAAAGAATTAAAAAGTGAAAAAAGGTTACATGATCTTTGGGATCCCATCTAAAGAAAAATTTGTGAATTATTTCAGTTCCAGAAGGACAAAAAAAGAAAAAGGGAACAGAAAGCTTGAAGAAAAAATGGCTTAGGATTTCCTAAATATGGGGAAAGATGTTGATATTTAATTTAGAGATGTCACTATTCAATTCAAGCACATAGGTCACCCCAAAATATCAAGTTATTGTTTTTCAGTTGAAGACACATTAAAATAAAACTATAAAAAATCAAACACATACCCTGCCTGTGTGACTCAGCAGTTGAATATTGACCTATGATCCAGGAGACCTGATTCAATTCCCAGTCACAGCACATGCCCAGATTATGGGCACAATCCCCAATGGGGGGCCTGCAGGAGGCAGCCAATCAATGACTCTCTCATCATTGATGTTTCTACCTTTCTTTCCCTCTCCCCTCCTCTCTCTGAAATCAATAAAGACATATTAAAAAAAAATCAAATACAAAGAGGGAATCTTAAAAGAAGCAAGAGAAAAGAAGGTTGCAACTTACAAGGGCACGTCCATTAAGACTAGACTGGGTTACAAGGATGGTTCAACATATAGGAATCAACAAATTTGATACACCACAATAATAGAATAAAAGGTAAAAATCATGTGATGCTTTCAATATGTTTAGAAAAAGCACTTGACAAAATATAATTTCCTTTCATGATAAAACCCTCAACAAACTGAGTACAGAAAAACATACCTCAACATAATAAAGACCACATAAGACAAATCCAGAATTAACATTATACTCAATGATGAAAAGCTTAAAATTTTTACTCTAAGATCAGAAACAAGACAAGGGTGCCCACTCTTACCGCTCTTGTTTAGCATAGTACACTGGAAGTTCTAGCTAGAACAATTAGGCAAAGAAATAAATACATCCAAATTAGAAAGGAAGAAGTAAAACTGTCATTATTTGCAGGGGACATGATAAAGTCTCCACCAAAGACCTGTTGGAACTACGTGTTATAGCAGCCTGAACAGACTAAGACAATGCAAGTGCTCATGCAAAGATGAGACACCCACGAAGAATCGTTTCTCTAGGGTCCATGGGAGGGGCTCATGAAATCTCTTCAGTGGGTCACAACTAGCACATTCAAACAGTAGCATGGAACACATGAGTGCACAGCAGATAGTATGTTTACATATTGTTTAATGCTACTCCTTTCTTTCATTAATACAAGCTTGTGTGTGTGTGCTTGTGTGTGTGTGTGTGTAACTGGTCATGATACATTATATATTTCTTACCTTAGATTATAGTCACAGATGGTTGAAAGCTGATGTCCTAGAACAGTTTACAGAGCAGAAAGCTTCAGTGGGCTAAGAACTGATGAAGAATTAAGTATCTGAAGTAAATCTTTTACCCTGCCATTGCAGTAGACATTTGGAAAATCTTTAAGACAGTTCAGTACTTTCATGAATGCCATGAGTTTGAAATGATTTACTAACTTCATTTGTTGGCTCATAAAATTTATGGTGGGTCGGCTGGAACTGTTCATCTTCAATATTTACTTTTAGAAAGTCACTTCATTTACCATCGAGACAAAAATAATTTAGTTATTGAAAGCTTCAACTATTACTTAATCTGACTTAAAATAACAGTGATGCTCATGGCTCCTATTCTTTTATCTTAAGGGCAAAAATTAAAACAGAAATTTCAAAACTATTTTAGAGATAAAAATAAACACATTACATATTAATATAAATAAAATTAAAAAAAAAATGTCTTTATTGATTTCAGAGAAAGAAAAGGAGAGGGAGAGAGAGACAGAAACATCAGTAATCAGAGAGTCATTTATTGGCTGCCTCTTGCACACCCCGCACTGGGGGTCAAGCCCACAACCCGGGCATGTGCCTCCACAGGGAATCGAACCAGAATTACCTGGATCATACGTTGATGCTCAATCACTGAACCATGCCAGCCAGACAATAACCCATTTTTAAAAAGAAAATTAGCTATATTTAGTGAGGGAAGTGGCATTTTTTACATTTTTACAAATCTATTTTCTGTCTCAGTGAAGACAGTGAGAGTCTCATGTCTCTTTCTTCCTACAAGCTATTGTAACTATTCAGTTGTAAAAGACGCCTCATTAAAAATTATCCCACTGATTGGCAGAACTGCTCTCCTCATCCTAAAGACAAACCCCTTGCTTTTGCTTTCCCAATTCTAAATCAGTAAACAAAGCTTACTGACCTGACACTCATCCATCCCCCCAATCTTGCCCCACCCCCATGCCTCCCTCCACCCTCTCCACATACACCCTGATATGAAAAGTGTACAACCTGTGCTCAGAAAGATGGGGAAACGTTGCTTCATAGATAACAGTCAAAAGGCAACAGACTGAACTGTTTTATTAAGGTGATGGTATTATCATTTATTTTTAAATTACATAGCATACTTCCTAGTCCATGCTGAAGCCAAGACATCATACTTTGGCTTATCACTTATGTACATCTCCCACATTTCTGGAATCAGGATATCTTGTCTGGGATCATATAACATGGCACTGATTGACAGAAATATTTTGGAAACTGTGTGTGTAGGGGACCACTGGGAATTAAGGATGGACAGACCAACTCACCCATTATGATTTATGTTCGGATGATAAATTTGAATTTTAAATAGGACCTTGGGTGGTTTGAAGGTGTACTCCCTCGGGAATCGGATACTAAGGAAGAAGTCTCCTCCCTGGTAGGGGCTTTCCTTGGGCCCCAATAGAATTCCCTGCCATGTGGAACTATCGTCTTCCACTGGCCCTGCAGAGCACAGGTCTAGGGGGTCTCGAGAAAGATCAAGAAGCTCCTTTTCAAGGCGCTTTAGGGCCAGAGACAGCGCCATGGCCCTGATCCTCTTTGCGAGGTTTCCTGATAAGTGGAAGGTAGGAGGAGACCATGGTTAGGGGGAGCAGCAACCCACCAGGCCTCTGGTGCAGGCCAATGTCAGACGCTGTCTGTGACTGGCCTTGAGTACCTTGTTTGGCGCTACCAAATCCCGCAGCTTGAGGTCCCCTTTGTTGGGGCTGGGTGCATTTGGGCACAATGAAGAGGCACACCAAAGTCTGCTTTTCCAAGGCCTGGGTCCAGAAGCAGATCAGGCAGAGACTCAAAGCACTCTGAGGTCTGCCTCTGCCTGCACGGTGATTAATCTGATCCCTTAATGAGCCTCAGGCTGTAGAAACTCCTATGGGTAGGGCAAGAGGTTTTCCAGCAGAATGGGGCAATTGCTTCCCCCTCAGGCAAAAGCTGCTTGGAAGGTAAATGTCTGCCTCTGCAGTATAGGGGAATGACAGAGGGGTGTCCTCTGAGCTCTATCTCGGGAGCCTACAATCCTAGATTCTCTTCACTGGGCTCTAGTCCACTCTGCTCTCCCTCTGTTGGAGCCTAAGGTGAGTGGCTGCACAGGAAACTTTGTGTGTTGGCCCTTTAAGAGGGTGCCTACATTTCCAGCTGTCTCTCCCTGGCAGAGAGAAACCCGGCTGCTTTTCACAGCCAGATGTTATGTGGACACCTTTCTCAGTTCTGATGCTCTTGGCTGGGAAGCCCAGCCTGGGGTTTAGGCCCCAGAGTCCTCAGTGGGGACCCCCCACAGCTGAGATATCCCCCGGGACCTTCAGCTGCTGCCTGTGGGAGCCCAGGCAGCCCTCTAGTGTCTCCGCACTTCCTACCAGTCTCTATTCGGTCTCCATTTTTCCTCCTTGGTTATGAGGGTGCTCTCCAGGTTGTCTTCAGTTGCAGCTGATCATTCAGGATGGTTTTTCTATATTTTAGTTACAATTCCAGTTTGGTTTTGGGAGAATGTCAGTGTAGGTCCGACTTAGTCTACTGCCATCCCGTATCAATTTTTTTTTTCACGAAATAAAATAATACATTTTGGTAAGAAATCACATTAGATACGGGAGGACACTGTTTTATTTGAGATATACTGGACATACTTCAATTGTGAAAATGTCCTCATATCAAATTAGTAATCTAATTCACTTATTCAAACAATTTAGAAAGGCAAAATAATTATTTGATAGCGGTTTAAAGAGGGAGAACTTAAATGGCTGATTGGGTCCTGTAATAACGTAACATGAAATGTCTAACTCATTGAAAGAAATTTTTCTAAATCTCTTGTGTTATGTGGTTGAAAACAAGAACTGCCCAGCCAGGCGTAGCTCAGCGGTTGAGCCAGGTGATCGGGGTTCGATTCCTGGTCAGGGCACATGCCCCGGTTGCAGGCTGCAGCAGATCAATGACTCTCATCATTGATGTTTCTATCTCTCTATCCCTCTCCTTTCCTCTCTCTGAAATCAATAAAGATATATTAAAAAAAAAAAGAAGAAAAAAGAAGAACTGGTTACTTGTTTAAAAAACAAAAACAAGAACTGACTTGTGTGCTTCTGAACAGATAAACTATCCTTGTTACTGTGATGAGTTTCAAATTTTAACATCTTCATTTAAAATAACAGAACACTTATAAGAAAATTGGAAAAGAAAACCAGGGCGAGTTCCTTACATAGGAAACACATATAACATTGCCCAATGTTGCAGAAAACTTCTGAAATTCTCTTTTTCCAAGGTGGTGAGACTTTAAAGTTATTTTGCAAGATCAGATGCAATTAACACCAACCTTTTTGATTGGGTTGGGTATCAGGACAATGTAATCCTGTGTAAGTCTTCCATAGGAAAAAGGGTTCTCATGATTCCTTCACCCTTTCATTGACCAAATCCTGTGGAAAATACCTTTCACATTCATCTGACTCTATTCCCAGTGTGATGGCTCTAATTCATGATATGACTGATCATTTGACACAGGACTGCAGTAACATATTTCAATGAGTGTCTGTTTTGCCAATATTGCCACCCTCAAATCCATCCTCAGCATTGCCATGTAGAATGATCTCCCTAAAGCATAAATCAATTCCTACCATAGATTTCAATAGCTGCTCTTCCTGCAGGGTGAATTCTAAATTTAAGAGCTGCCCTATTTCATCTTCCCCAGGGAGAATTCAACTTTACCTTTGTTTACCACACATAATCATTTGTGTACCTACAATATAGTATGTATTGTACTCTGTTGCCATTGTCTATTTAAATGTTCATTCTCTTAACCAGTCTGATAGCTCTTTGAAGAAGGAGTGGCCTTGATCACTTTTGTCCACTTATTCCCTAGTGTATACTAGGTACTCAGTATTTTCAGATGAGTGCATGCATTCATTAAAGGATGAATGGCATAATTTATACACTATGGTTGGTTTAAAGAAGCTATAATTCTCAATTTTTCTTCTAATCTAAAATTTAACTTAGAAACATTATATGATACAAGATATTACACACAATAAAAACAAAAAGGAATATAGTGGGAATACATTGTGTTATTCCTCATTTGACAAACCCTCAATGGTGGGTCAAAGCCACTTTAACTTTTATCTGACATAACATAATACTTCTCATAACTTTTTATAACATTTTGATAAATTTACATTGTGTGAAGAGTTAAAGCCTTCAAAGATTCAGTCTGGAGTTAAAACCAATTTAGTTTTGGAATATCTGACAAGAAAGCAGGAAGGACAAGAAACTAATAGTTTATGTGGTATAAATTAAGCAGTAAATTTAATATTGATACAATAATTTCATATCTGTATTCCAGTTGTGTCCATTGACAAATGGGATTCTTAAAACTTATTTAAAACCTTTCCAGTACAGGATACAATCTAGGGTCAGCTATATTGCCTTTAGTTGTTCTGTCTATTTAGTCTCCTTGGGTCTGGAACATTGCCACAGCCTTTCTGTGTCTGTGACAGTGACCATCTGAAGAATGCAGAGCACCCGGTCCCTTACCACTCATTCATGTTTACCAGTCTTACAACCTGTAGCTTCAGTAACAAACCAGGGAATATGGAAGAGAAGAAAAGGAAAAGAAAGACTGCTTGAGTTTGTATTTTGAATGCTGTAGTGAAGTTACAAATATTTTATGATGTGTTATATTAGGACATGTTCTCAATTGCTTTGTGTAAAATGAATGAACTTATTTCACTCTCAGGAAGTTTGTATTCTTCAGTCCTGTCTGAAAAGGTGAGGTTAAAAATCTTTTGTGGCAATGATTACATTTCTCAAGAAGTTAAGTAAGAAATGCAAGGTCATGTTGGATGGATTCAATAATTCTGCTTTCAGATTAAGATATATCTTTATTTCTATCTCTGTCATCTCTAGCTCCAGCTCTAGCTCTATCTCTATCATCTCTATCATCTTTATCCTAGCTCTATCTCTTCGTCTATCTATACTTATAGCTATACTTCTGTCTATATTTATATATACACTTTAATCCGAAAGCAGGATTAATTCATGTGTGTGAATTCTAACCACTGAAATAAAAGTTATGTGAGTAAAATAGTTAATGTGAATTAATTTACAGACACATCTTTTTAAGTATCCTATGGCTGCAATAACAAAGTGCCACAAACTGAATCACTCACAATAGGAATTTACTTTCTCACAGTTCTGGAGGCAAGAAGTCAGAAATCAGGTGTCATCAAGGCCCTGCTCTCTCGTGAAGGCTCTAGGGGAGAATCTGTCCTGACCAACTCCTAGCTTTGGCGGTTCCCAGCAATCTTTGTTGCCCCTCAGTTTGTAGCTGCATCACTCAAATCTCTTAGAGCTAGTAGGTGCAGACGCCAAAAGGGGTTCTATGGAAAATAATCTCACAGGGTGATCTGATCATAATTCCTAACTGCACAGGTCATGGTGAATTATCATACCACAGGTTTATAACTTTTTGAGTAAAAGGTTTGTGTTTGCCTTAAGAAATCCCTATCCATTGTTCTTGTGCATCTAGGTTAACACACTTTTGAAATGTGGGTTCCCACCCTCAAGAGAGCGCATAATGTTGGCAACTATCCTGTAATCCACTCCCTGTCTTTCTTCTTATCACCTTCGTGGTGGGAGAAATCTTCCTTATGTTCCCTCCTTAATTTAAAATGTATAAAAGAATCTGCTGACTGTTATTATGAGAAGCATGTCTTTCAGTCTGTTAAGATCTTGCTTCCAAGCGTATTCTCTGTTTGGCTCAAATAAGTTTTTATAAAAATTCTGTACAGGTTGAATTTCTTATGTCAATGGAGGTATGTCTTGAGAAAAAGGAAACAACCCAGAGTGTGGGAGAGGCAGAGTGGTCAAAAGGGTGGGGATTGAAGGTGTAGGAGATGAAGTCTGGGAACAAAACACATCATTTTATTTTGTAACAACTCTTAATCCACTTAATTTTTGTCCAGTTAAATTTAGAGGAGAAAGGAGATGATATGGGTTAATATTAAACTTGGTCAGTAAGAAAACAAAACACCTGAATAAAATATATATATCTAATTAGCTTTGTAATCTTCATCCAGTTTTTCCTCAGCATTTTCAGTTCTAAGGGACTCCTCATTAAAAATTATCCCACTGATTGGCAGAACTGCTCTCCTCATCCTAAAGACAAACCCCCTTGCTTTTGCTTTCCCAATCTTAAATCAGTAAAGAAAGCTTTTAGTAAAATGGACATTAAAACTAGTCTGTCTCACACTTACCCATCCCCCAACCTTGCCCCTACTCCCATGCCTCCTTCCACCCCCTCCACACACACCCTGATGTGGAAGGTGTACAACCTGTGCCC
Organism: Miniopterus schreibersii; assembly: GCF_964146895.1. NCBI lineage: Eukaryota > Metazoa > Chordata > Mammalia > Chiroptera > Miniopteridae > Miniopterus > Miniopterus schreibersii. The sequence goes on along the minus strand of NC_138104.1, from coordinate 38,487,252 downwards.
AGAAACATGGAGAAACGTCGCTTAATAGATAGCAGTCAAAAGACAACCAATTGAACTAATTGTTTTATTAAGGTGATGGTATTATCATTTATTTTTAAATTACATAGCATACTTCCTAGTCCATGCTCGAGCCAAGACATCATACTTTGGCTTATCACTTATGTACATCTTCCACATTTCTGGAACTAGGATATCTTGTGGTCTGGGATCACACAGCATGGCGCTGATTGACAGCAATATTTTGGAGACTGTGTATGCCGGGGACCACTGGGAATTAAGGATGGGCAGGCTGACATACCCATTATGATTTACGCTGGGATGATAAATTTGGGTTTTAAATAGGACCTTCGGTGGTTTTAAGGGGTACTCCTTCGGGAATCGGATACTAAGGATGAAGACTCCTCCTTGGTAGGGGCTGTCCTTGGGCCCTATTATATATCCCTGCCAATGGAACATATCGTCTTCCACTGGCCCTGCGGAGCACAGCTTTGGGGGGTCTCGAGAAAGGTTGAGGAGCTCCTTCTGGAGGCGTTTTACAGCCAGAGACAACGCCATGGGGTCCCGATCCTCCACGTGAAGCTTCCTGATAGGTGGAAGGTAGGGAGAGACCACAGTTGGGGGGATCAGCAACCCACTAGGTCTGTGGAAAAGCGGGTAAAGATAGGTAGAGGGGGTGATGGGGGACAGGGATGTTGGTGGAGAGGAGGGTTGAGGAAGGAGCGAGGGGAACCCAGAGGGACTGATGGGTTTCTGGTCACCTGTGTCCTGCACAGCTGCTGGTTCCACCACGTCCGGGCTCTCCTGACCTGGACTCTGCTGCTCAAAGGCCGCACTGTACCTGGACAGCACCGCCAGGTGACAGGGCTGCTCCTGCTCAGGGCCGCCTGGCCCTGCAGCTCAGCACTGAAGTACACATTCGGTTGCCTAGCAACAGCAGGGGATCTGCTTTGTGAGGTTACAGGGGCCACGCTGATGACATCACCGAGTGTGGAGGAGCTGGGGCTGGGTCAAGAGGAGGCCAAAATGGAGGAGTGTGGAGGACCAGAGGGACCATGAAGGGGAATGGAGGTAATGGAGGGGCGTTCAGGGTGGGGGGGGACTATTGAGGGAATGGAGGGGAGTTGAGGGTTGGAAGGGCCATGGAGTATAATAGAAGAGGGTGGAGGGGTGGCATAGAAGATATAGAAGGGGGTGGAAGGAGGGGGTCCTGCAAGGGGGTGAAGGGGGCAGAGTTGAGATTTGAGAAAGTCCCCAGGCTGCCTGGCTTACCCAGTGTTTGTGCTGTTGCCTGGCAAGTTGGGTCACAGGAATTACTCACCTCTGAGCGTTACCAGAATATATAAGAGCAGTTCAATTAATTCCCCCCCCCCCTTACTCACTCAGATTCACCTGCCATTAACATTTTATTCCTTTGGCTTTACACTAATTTCTCCACCTGTCATTCTTGCTCTTGTGATCCCTCTTTCTCTATCTGTGGATATATATATATGCATTTGAGAGTAAGCTATATACATCATGACCTTTTACTACCAGGTATGTATTCCTAAGAGAGACATTCTCTTACATAATTAAGTTTAATAAATTTAACATTGATTCCATAGTTTTATAGCCTTTAAAGTAACTTTTCACAACATTTTGAGAAATTTACCTTTTTATGAAAAATTAAAACCTTCAAAGGTCCAATCTGGAGCTAAAAAAACTTAATTTTTCAATAAATGTCAGGAAAAGCAGAAGGAAGGAAGGAAGAAAAACCAGTAATCCACCTAGCATATCTAAGAGTGTGGTTATTTTTCTTTATAAAAACAAACATTTTGGGGTTGTAGTGGTTCCAATAGCAATAATGGCAGAATTTTGTCTTTCATTCATGAGGATTTCTAATAAAGATACTTATTCACATTAAAATCTCTTCACTTACTTGTATGCATGGGAATGTAAAGTCAAATAAGTACCATTAAACTAGGCTGGGTTGTAATCCATTTCAATTATTTTTCATGAATTAAGCAATAATTTAATAAGGCCTTCATATATTTTGTTAAAAAATGGCATCAGATATGGGAGGCCACAGTTTCATTTATGATACACTGGACACTCTTCAGTGATAAAAATTACCTGCTATCATGTTCTGTTCAAACACATCTAGCCTCAGCAGAGGAAACCACAAGCTGTAGAGTGCAGAAAACTTCAAAAAGCATACTCAAGGCAAGTCACAAATAGTGTCTGACATTGGCCTGCACCAGAGACCCTCCAAAAGACTGGAAGCCTTAGCAGATCTAACTAATACTTAGAAACAAACCCAAATAGGCAGCCAAAATAGGGAGACAAAAAAATAAGCCTCAAATGAAAAAGTAAAATAATTCTCCAGAAGAAGAGTTAAATGAAATGGAGAGATAAGCATTATATCAGATAAAGAGTTCAGAATACTGATCATAAGGAGGATCCACCACATGAGAAGAGAAATATAAAATATGAAGAAAATTAAGAATGACTAAGTAGAAATGAAAAATACATTGGCAGTAATAAACAGCAGATTAGAGGAAGCTGAGGATAGGATTAGTGAATTGGAAGACAGGGTAGAAAAAAACACTCAATCAGAGAACCAAAAGAAAAAAAAACAATGGAAAAACAGGAAGACAGTTTAAGGGAGCTGTGGGACAACATGAAATGTAATAATATTTGCATCATAGGAGTGCTAGAAGAGGTAGAAAGTAAGCAATGGTTAGAGAACCTGTTTGAAGAAATAGTGGCAGAAAACTTCCCAAACCGGGTGAAGGAAAAAGTCACACGAATTCAGGAGGCATAGAGAATCCCAAGCAGGAAGAATACAAAGAGGACCACACTCAGACACAACATAATTAAAATGCCAAAAATTCAAGAAAGAGAGAATATTAAAGGCAGCAAGAGAAAAACAGTTTGATGCCTACAAAGGAGCTCCCATAAGACTGTCAGCTGATTTCTCATCAGAAATTCTACAGGCCAGAAGGGAATGGCATGAAGTATTCAAGGTAATGCAAAACGAGGATCTGAAACCAAGACTACTCTATCCAGAAAGACTATCATTGAAAATAGATGGTGAAATAAAGAGCTTCCCAGACAAAAAAAAAGCCTAAGAAGTTTATCACACCAAACCAGCATTGCAGAAAATGTTAAAGGGACTGCTATAATAAGTTGAAATAGACAGAATGAGAAACATCAGCATAAAGAAATAAAATGGCAATAGATAAGTACCTATCAATAATAACTTTAAATATAAATGGGTTTAAGGCTCCAATTAAAGGACATAGGGTATCTGAATGGATAAGAAAACAAGGCCCAAATATATGCTGTCTACAAGAGTCCCACCTCAGAACAAAAGTTTCACACAACCTGGAAAAAAAAAAAAAGAAAACAACAAAAAAACTTCTAAAGGACTTTAAAGGAGAGATCAACAGCAATACAGTCACAGTAGAGTACTTTAATACCCCACTGACTTTACTGGATGGATCTTCCAGACAAACAATCAAAAGGAAACAGTGATTCTAAATGACACACTAGCTCAGATGGATTTATTTGCCATTTACAGAACATTTCACCCCAAAGCTACAGAACATGTATTCTCCTCAACTGCACATGGGATATCCTCAATGATAGATCACATGTTAGGATACAAAACAAGTCTCTAGAAGTTAAAGAAGATTGAAATTATATCATGCATCTTCTTGGACATTTACACCATTGAATACTATGTAGATGTAAAAGGAAGGATCCCTTACCCTATGAGAAAGCATGGTGGGACCTGGAGAGTATTATGCTAAGTGAAATAAGCCAGTCACAGAAAGACAAGTATCACATGATCTTACTCATATGTGGAATCTAATAAACAAAATAAACCAATGAACAAAATAGATCCAGAGACATAGAAGCATGGAACAGATTGACGAATCTCAGAGGGAAAGCTGGGGTGAGTGGGAAGAAATTAACCTAAAAACTTATATGCATATATGCATAACCCATGGACACAGACAATAGTGTAGTGAAGGACTGGGGAGAGTGGTGCAAGGTGGAGGAACTCAGTGGGGAAAAAGAGACAATTGTAATACTTTTAAAAATAAAGATAAATTTAATAAAATAAAATAAAAAGCTTTAAAGATTAAAAAAATTAATAAGTAAATAAAAATAAAAATTTCTTGCTATCAAACAAGTTATGTAATATACCTAGTCAGCTAATGTAAGACTGAAAAATAATTATTTGACAGTACTTCAAAGAGGGAGAACATTGATGGCTGATTGGGTCCTGTAATAATATAACATAAAATGCCTAACTCATTGAAAGTTCCAAATCTCTTGTGTTATGTGGTTCCAAACAAGAACTGATCTGTGTGCTTGTGAACAGATAAACTATCCTTGTTATTGTGATGAGTTGCAAATTTTAACATCTTCATTTAAAATAACAGAACATTTGTAAGAAAATTGGAAAAGAAACCAGGGCGAGTTATTTATATAAGAAGTATTTATAACATTGCCCAATGTTGCAGGAAGCTTCTGAAGTTCTCTTTTTCCAAGCGGATGAGACTTGACAGTTATTTTGCAAGATCAAATGCCATTAACATCAACCTTTTTGATTGGGTTGGGTATCAGGACAATGTAATTCTGTGTCAGTCCTCTATAGAAAAAAGGGTTCCCATGATCTCTTCACCTATTCATAGACCAAATGCTGTAGAAAATACTTTTCACATCCATCTGACTCCATCCCCAGTGTGGTGGGTCTAATTCAAGATATGATCATTTGTCACAAGAATGCAGTAGCATATTTTAATAAGTGTCTGTGCTGCCAAGCTTGCCACCCTCAAATCCATCCTCAGCATTGCCATGTAGAATGATCTTCCTAAAACATATATCAATTCCTAGCATAGATTTCAATAGCTTCTCCACCTGCAGGGTGAATTCTAAATTTAAGAGCTGCCCTATTTCATCTTCCCCAGGGAGAATTCAACTTTACCTTTGTTTACTACACATAATCATTTGTGTACCTACAATATAGCATGTATTATATTCTGTTGCCATTGTCTATTTAAATGTTCATTCTCTTAACCAGTCTGATAGCTCTTTGAAGAAGGAGTGGCCTTGATCACTTTTGTCCACTTGTTCCCTAGTGTATACTAGGTACTCAGTATTTTCAGATGACTGCATGCATTCATTAAAGGATGAATAGCATAATTTATACACTATGATTGATATAAAGAGGATATAATTCTCAGTTTTTCCACTTAAAATATAGATTAGACACTTTCAGGGACCAAGATTTTACAATAAAACCAAGAAACAATATAGTGGGAATACATTGTGTTATTCCTCATTTGACAAAGTCTCAATGACAGGTCAAAGCCACTTTATCTTTTATCTGACATAACGTAATTCTTCTCATAACTTTTCATAACATTTTGAAAAATTTACATTGTGTGAAGAATTAAAGCCTTCAAAGATTCAATCTGGAGCTAAAACCACTTTTGTTTAGAATACCTGATGGGAAAGAAGGCAAGAAGGAAAAGAAACCAGTAGTTTATGTGATATAAATTAAGCAGTAAATTTAATATTGATACAATACCTTCATATCTGTATTCCAGTTGTGTGCATTCACATTTAGGGTCCTTAAAACTTATTTAAAACCCTTCCAGAACAGGATCCAATCTAAGATCAGGTATATTGCCTTTAGTTGTTCTGTCTATTTATTCTCCTTGAGTCTGGAACATTGCCACAGCCTTTCTGTGTCTTTTGTTACAGTGACCATCTGAAGAATGCAGAGCACCCGGTCTCTTACCACTCATTCATGTTTACCAGTCTTACACCTGTAGGTTGAGTAATAAATCAGATAATAAGGGAGAGAGGAAAAGGAAAAGAAAAACTGCTCAAGTTTGTAGTTTGAATGCTGTAGTGAAGTTACAAATATTTTACGACGTGCTCATATTAGGACATGTTCTCAATTGCTTTGTGTAAAATGAATGAACTTATTTCACTCACAGGAAGTTTGTCTTCTCCAGTCCTCTCTGAAAAGGTGAGAAGGTTAAAAACCTTTTCTGGGAAGTATTACATTTCCCAAGAAGGTAAGAAAGAAATGCAAGATCATGTTGATGGATTCATTGATTCTGCTTTCATATTAAGATATATCTTTATCTCTATCTCTACCATCTCTATCATCTCTGTCTTTATCATCTCTATCTCCATCTCTGTCTCCATCTTTATCTCTATCATCTCTATCTCTATCATCTCTATCTCTATCTCTATCTCTATCTCTATCATCTCTATCTCTATCTCTATCATCATCTCTATCTCTATCTCTAATCTCTATCATCTCTATATCTCTATATCTCTATCTTTATCATCATCTCTATCTCTATCTCTAATTTCTATCTATCATCTATCTATCATCTATTTATCTAACATCTGTCATCTCTATCATCATCATCATCATCTATCTCTTCCTCTATCTGTATCTATACCTATAGCTATACCTCTATCGGTATTTATATATACATTTTAATCTGAAAGCAGAATTAATTCATGTGTGTGTAATCTAACCACTGAAATAAATGTTATGTGAGTAAAATTGTTAATGCAAAGCAATTTACAGACATACACCTTTTTTAGTATCCTATGGCTATAATAACAAAGTACCACAAACTGAATCACTCACAGTAGGAATTTACTTTCTCACAGTTCTGGAGGCAAGAAGTCAGAAATCAGGCATCATTAAAGCTCTGGTCTCTCATGAAGGCTCTAGGGAAGAATCTGTCCTTACCAACTCCTAGTTTTGATGGTTCCCAGCAACTGTTTTTGCCCCCTCAGTTTGTAGTTGCATCACTCAAATATCTGCCACAATCTTCATGTGGACTTCTACCCTGTATGTGTTCCTGTGTCCAAATTTCCCTCTCTTGTTAAGGTCAGCAGTCTTTGGATTTAGTGTTCACCCAAATTAAGCACAATGTCATCTCAACTTGATTACATCTGCAAAGATTTTATTTCCAAGCAAGGTCATGTTCTGAGGCTCCAGAGAAACATCAATTTTGGGAGGATACTGCTCAACCCAGTACGGTCTGCCCTCTGCCTCTCAAAAGTCACATTTTTCCCATGTGCAAAATACAGTCACCCAATTTTAACATCCCTGACATTCTGTCATTAACTCTAACTACAACATCTCATCTAAATATCAACTCAAAGAGCTCCAAACTTCATTATTTAAATACTCTAAGTGAGGTATAAGTGAGACTCCAGGTATGATTTATCTGGGGCCAAAAGTTCTCATTTTCTGTGGACCTGTGAAGCAAAAAATAAGTTATCTGTTTCAAAACAAACAAACAAAAAACTGGTGTGACAGGCATAAGATAGACATTTTCACTATGAAAGGGAAAAACTGGAAAGAATAAAGGAGTCACAGGTCTCTAGTATATTTGAAACTCATAAGGGAAAAGCCCATTAGTTTTTATGTCCTGCAAATTATCCTCTTTGCTTCAATATGGGCCCAAGGAGGCTAAGTCAGCACCTGCCTTTGTTCCTGCTTCTTTAGCTTCTCTGCTTGAACATTCATAGTTCTGCCCTTGTAGTGGATCTTTTTCTTGAAGGACAGCTCATGTTTGTATTGGAGTAGATTTATCAGTCTGTTTTCTGCCTGTAGAACCCCTGAAGTGGGATAGCCTTTCTACATTTCATCCTGTTGTTGTCCCTTTCAGTCTAAGTCTGCAGTTCCCCTGATATAACACTCTCAACAACCTTGTCAGTGCTCCATGTATGTCAAGGGAATCCATGAAATTACACAACAGAATACTGCACAGATCCTTCCTTGAGTACCCTACCTCTATTCCTTGTTTTTACTGAGATGGTTGATTGAACATCCATCCATCATAAGCCTAATTTCTTCAGCAAAATTTTTATGGCCACACATTTGGCTCAGAGCATGCTATCTGGACATGCTAAGAATTTCCCAAATCATGACGTTCTGGTTTCTTTCTGCTTAACACTTGTGTCCTCATTGTATCACACACTTGTGTCCTCATTGTATCTCACATTTTACTGTAAGTAGCAAGGACAAACCAGGCTGCACATTTCACATTTTCCTTGGAAATCTCAGCTGAATGTCCAAGTTTAACTCTTACGAGTACTACTTCCCAACCAACAGGAGAGCATAATTAAGCCAAGGTTTTGCCATTTTACATGGATTGCCTTTCCTCCAGTGTCCAACAGTAGTCTTCTCAGTTCCTCCAGAAATCTCGGCAGAAACTCGTTTAATACCATATTTCAACCAACATTCTGTAATGGTGATATCTGTATTCTCTAAGATGGTGGAAGCTTTTTTTACCATACTCTGCATTTTTATCTGTGCTCTCACCAGAATCACCTTCAACGTCCATATTTATATCAATGATCTCTTCAACACAATTTAGGTATTTCTATCATGAGTCTCAAAATTCTTCCAGCTCTTGTTCATTATCCAATTCCAAAAGGAATAGATCCTGTGGTTATTTTTCCTGTTCCAAAGTGAATTACGGGAATTGACATCCTCAGTAGAAGGCACAATCCCTTCACTGATGTCCTGACCTGTGAAGTGAAAACTATTATGGTGGGAACGGCCAAATGGAAGCCATTAGATGATACTGTCAGAAATTTGTTGCCATTTTTGTTGTCTCTCTTCTTTGTGTATGTATCAGTGTGTTCTTAGCACACATTTCAATCTGATAATGGTAATGAGAAACTCAAGCAAGCTCTTTGTGACCTAGTTCAATAGTGTTTACCTATTTGTCTTTCTTCACCTGAATGCTTTATATGATGGAACAGACAGGTATGATGGGATAAATATCATGGGTTGCACTTTTATTATGAAGAAGAATGGAGACATTGTAGAAATCTAGTTATAAAATTCTAATGTGTGTGTGAAAAAAATCATATTTTAAAAATTGAGGAAGATTCTGGAATAAAGACCATGTGTTTTCACAGTTCCCTCACTGTCTCTTGTCCTTTCTTCTGAAAATGTAAGTATAGAGCTCCTGTTTTCTGATCCATGTGTAAAAAACTTGTAAGTCTCCACCATGCTTTAACAACAACTAAAAGGCTTAACAGGCTGAAAATTCAACAACTCTTATTAGCTCTCTAAGAGAAGAAAGGACACAAGACAGACTGCTGTCCCCAAGATTGTGGAGATAGGCAAATAAGGTAGGTACTCTGTACTTGAGCAGAGACACCCCCAGAATCTGCCCCAAGAACCAGTGCCAGGGAAGAAGAACCTAAAGCATAACTGACAAATTGCTAGAGGCTCAGTGAGGACAGCTGTGAGAGTAAACCACTCCAAGGATACCCAGCTGTAAGGAGTGCCCCATAGTATTGTGAGCTTGACCAGGTTCCCACAGTGAATATTGAAAAATATTTCCTCCTGCTTCTGAAAATGCCATTTCAAAACTGCCAGAGCACTGTTTTTCTTAGCAAGGCCTCCCCTCAGGGAAAACCAGTTAACCAGACCTGCTGAGGTATCACCAGAGCCTAATTGACCTAGGAGAAGTGAAATACCCAACTCCAGCTGGATATAACCTACCTACAGGGAGAGGGCAGATACCCAACTTCAGTGCACTCTAGCCAACTTGTCCCACCTAATAGGGAAAAAAAAAATGAGAAAAACTTGTGAATTTTACAGACCAAAGGTATAGGTGCATTAAAAGACTGAGTCTGAGTTTTTTTTCGGGCATCCCTTTCTCCAGCCTCATGGGAAAGTAGCCAGGAGGTCATTTTACCTTAGGGCTCAGGAACTGAAACATCACTTAGGTCAAGATATTGTTTTTAGCTTGCCAGAGGTCTGGACCATGTGACTATTAGTCAGGTCCAGGCTACTGTCTTTTCCTGCAGAAAGGGTTGCTGATTATCTGGGGAAAGCCTAGGTCTCTGAGATGTGTGTGTGCATATATACATATATATATAGAGAGAGAGAAAGAGAGATGATTTCTAGAGTTAAGATTTAAAACTAAATTTAATCAAAGTAATAAAAAACCTTGGTTTCACAAGAAATGTTAAAAGAAGTTCTTTAGAGAAAATAATATTAATATAGGTCAGAAATTAATATCACATAAAGCAAGAAGAACATCAAAGAGAGGAAAGGGTAATGATAAAATAAAAACTTATTTTTTTTCTTAAAATTAATTGTTCTAACAGATAACACTGTTCAAAATATTAATACCAACAATGCATATGGATGTATTTATATTTATATTAATTATATTTACCTTTATATTTAAAGGAATCAAATAACTGAAATAATACAAGGGATGGAAGAGAAGTAGAATTATTCTGTGATAAGGTACTCACACTGCCCAAGGAGTCATATAGTATTATTTGAAAGTAGGCTTAGATTAGATGTAAATGTATATTGCAAACCCTTGGGTAACCCCAGAAATGTAAAAAACAAATGTATAACTAATATGCTAAAAAAAGAGAGAAAATGGAATTATGTAAAATGCTTAATTAAAATAATAACTGACAGAAAAAGAGTTGAAGTCCAAAATATTATAAAGGAACAGAGGCAACAAATAAAATACTGTAATAAATATGGTAAATATTAATTCAACTCTATCAATAATCACTTTGTACATCAATGATCTAAATGTTCTAGTTAAACTACAGAGATTGGGTGAAGCAAAAAACAAAACCCAACTATATGTTGTTACAAGAAACCAACTTTAAATATAAAGACAAATGTATTTAAAACTAAATAGATGGAGAAAAATATACCATGCTAACACTAATTGAAAGGGAAAAAGAGTAGCTATAACAAAGAAGAACATTGCGTGATAACAAAGGTATCAAATATTTAAGAAGATATAACAGATTTTAATACGTACTTTTAAAAAAGTGCATCAAACTACATGAAGCAAAAGATGATAACACTGCAAGGAGAAATAAATTAATATCCTAGTGTAGTTGAAGACTCCAATACAGTCTATAAGAAATGGGTAGATCCAGCAGGCAGATGATTAGTAAGGACATAGTTGAACTGAATAATGTCATTAGTCAGTTGAACATATTTGGTATTAATGGGCTACTTGATAAAGCATACCCAAAGATAGACCATATTCTGGGCCATAAAGCACACTTTAACAAATTTAAAAGAATAAAAACAATACAATGTCTGATCTCAGACTACAATGGAATTAAACTAGAAATCAAAAATAGAAAGATAAATAAAAAATCCCCAAATATATAGAAATTAAATATTATATTTTTAAGTAACACAAGAGTCACAGAAGAAATCACAAGTGAAATTAGAAAATATTTTAGGTAAATTAACAAGAAAATACAACTTATCAGAATTTGTGGGATGGAACAAAGTCAATATATAGGGGGAAATGTACAGCATTTAATGCATACATTAGAATTGAAGAAAAATCTAAAATCTAATCTAAATTTCTACCTATGGAAACAAGAAAAAAAAAAAGAACAAATTAAATCAAGGAATAAAAAAAGCAAAATAAGCCTAAAGTAAGCAGAAGAAAAGAAACAATAAGAATTAGAGTAGTAATTAATACAACTGAAAGCAGGAAATTACTAGAGAAAGTCAATGAAGCCAAAGATTATTTTTTTGAAAATAACTATGACCTTTCTAGGCATGACACTCTTCCCATATCTCCATGTGTTCATCAACATAGACATTCTTTGAACTCTATTCTTTTGGGTTTTTATGGAAGCTTCATTGCATAATTATGAGGGATTAAATCATTGACCTTTGGTGATTGTGTCAACCTCCAGCCCCTCACCTTTCCCCAGAGGCCAGGGAGTGGGACTGAAAGTATTCACCATCTAATCATATGGTTGGTTCTCTTGTCAACCAGCCACCATCCTTAAGGGCTTTGTAAAAGTCACTTCATTAATGTAACAAATGACCTTGATCATTTTCAACACTTTAGGAATTTACAAGGGTTTTGAGAGTTGTTAGGAAGGAATTGCGGGCAAAGACCAAATATATATATGATAAATATATTTTGGTCATTTGAATGACCAAAAAGATATTTCTTATAAATCACAATATTGCATATATGATTATATCAATAGATAGATAAAGCATTTGATGAAGCCAACATTTATTTATGAAAAAAATTCTCAGTAAACTAAGATAGAGGGGAACTTTCTCAACTTGATAAAGAACATCCACTAAAAAACTTGAGTTAATGTTATACTTAATGATGAGAAAACCAAAGCTTTCCCACTAAAATCAGGAATGAGGCAAGGATTCCTCTTCTTACCTCTCCTTTTCAAAATTGTACTGAACTTCTAGCTAATGTAATAAAACAAGAAAAAAAGAAAAGAAAAGGTACATGGATTCAAAAAATTAAAAGAAACTATCTTTGTTCACAGATGACATGATCATCTGTATAGAAAATCTGATAGAATTGACAAGAAAACTCCTGGAACTAATAAGCTATTATTGCAAGATTGCAGGATATAAGATTAATGTACAAAAGTCAATTTCATCCCTATATATCAGCAATGAACAAGTGGAATTTTTAATTAAAAACACAGTATCATTTACATTAACACCTCCCAAAATGAAATACTTAGGTACAAATCTAATAAAATATATACAAGTTCTATAATAAGAAAAATTGCAAAACTCTAATTCAAAATCAAAGAAGAACTAAATAAAAGGAGTGATAGTCTGTTTTGAATAATAAGCAGACTCAATATTGACAACTGTCAGTTCCTTCTCACTGGATCTAGAAATTAAATGCAATTCCAATAAAAATCCCAGCAAGTTATTTTATGGATATCATCCCACCATTTCTACAGTTTTCATGAAGAGGCCTAAATAAATAAATAAATAAATACCAGAATAACCAATATTCACACAATTAACATTCATTGAACTTCAAAACATCATTCATAATATTGAAAGAGAACAAAGTTGTAGGAAGGACACTACCCACCTTCAAGACTTCAGAGCTACAGTAAAATGAGACAGTGTGATACTGGAGAAAGAATAGACAAATATTTCAATAGGAAAGAATAGGGAGAGCAATAATAGACTCACATAAATATAGTTAAGTGTTATTTCACAAAGGAACAAAGGCATCAGATAGTAGCAAAGATAGACTTTTTAACCAATGTTGCTGCAATAACTGGATATACACATGCAAAACAATGAAATCTAGACAAAGGACTTATGTCCTTCACAAAAATTAACTAAAAATGAATTACAAACTAAAATGTAAAATATAAAACTATAAAAATTCCTAGAAAATAACATAGAAGAAAATCTAGATGACTTTGAGTTTGCTGATGGTTTTCCTTAGATACAATACCAAAGACATAATTCATGAAAGAAATAATTGATAAGCTGAAATTCATTAAAATTAAAAACTCTACTCTGCAAAAGATAATGTCACAATAATAAAGGACAATGCAAAATATTTGCAAAAGCAATTCTGATAAAAGACTGTTATACTAAATATACACAGAACTGTTAAAACTCAAAAAAGAAATGTAATAACTTGATTATAAAATGAGCCAAAGATCTTAACAGTTACCTCACAAAAGAAGCTATGCAGATAGTAAATAACCATATGAAAAGATGTGCCACACCATTTGTCCTCAGGAAATTGTAAATAAAAACAACAATTTGATACAGCTATATGTCTATTAGAATGGTTAAAATCCTGAACATTGACAACATCAAATACGGAGCAACAGGAACTTTGATTCAGTGCTGGTAGAAATGCAAAATATTACAACTACTTTGGAAAAACAGTTGGGCTGTTTCTTACACAATTAGAAATACTCTTACTATATATTCTAAAAATTTCTCTCCTTGATATTTATCCAAAGGAGTTGAAAACATATCCACACAAAAACCTGCACATGTATGTTTATGGCAGCTTTTTAAAAAATATGTTTTTATTGATTTCAGAGTGAAGAAGGGAGAAGGAGAGAGAGAGACAAAAACATCAATGATGAGAGTCATTGGGGATAGAACCTGCAACCTGGGCATGAAATTGAACTGTGACCTCCTGGTTTATGGGTTGATACTCAACCACTGAGCCATGCTTGAGAGGCTAGAGAAGCTTTATTCGTAATTGCCAAAACTTTGAAGTAACCAGAATGTCTTTTAGTAAGTAAATGGATAAACTGTGCTACATCCAGAGAATGGAATGTTATTCAGCATTTAAAAGAATGACCAGCAAGCCATGAAAAGACATGGATGATCTTAAATGCTCATTACTAAGTGAAGGAAGCCAATATGACAAAGATATAGGCAACATATTTATATAATTGTAAGCCATTCTGGGAAAGCAAAAACATCAGTGGTTGCTAAGGGTTGATGGGGGAAGAGGTGACTTGGTAGAATACGGAGGATATTTAAGGCAGTGCAAATACTCTTTAGAACATAATAATGGATAGGTACCATTCTACATTTGTCCAAACCCACAAAATGTACAACACTAAAAGTGAATTATGATGTAAATAATGGACTATGGGTGGCTATGACGCATCATGTTGGTTCATCAATTTTTAGAAATGAATCACTCTGGTGGGGGATGTTGTTAATGGGGGAGACTACGTATATGTGAGGGAAAGAGGATATCTGAGAAATCTCTGTAAATTCTCAATTTTGCTAGGAATTAAAACTCCTCTGAAAAAGTAAAGTCTTAATAAAAATGAATCTAGTTACTTAATTCTCTTAGAACTCAGTGATGTCAAAAGTATTAATAAAAAAATAACTCTAGGGCCTGGCTGGCATGGCTCAGCAGTTGAGCATCAACCTGTGATCCAGGAGATCGTGGTTTGATTCCTGGTTAGGGCACATGCCTCGGGTGCTGGATTGATCCCCAGTGGGGGACGTGCAGGAGGTAGCCAATCAATGACTCTCTCATAAATGATGTTTCTATCTCTCTCTCCCTCTCCCTTCTTCTCTCTGAAATCAATAAAGATATATATTTTTAAAAATAACTGTAAGTTTAATAATCAAAATAAGTATGTTTTTATTAAAGTGAAAATTACAAAATAATTTCCAGATTTTATACCATATGTAATTATTTCAATTTCTATTATTCTGAGTAATGTGTGCCATGAAACTAATATTCCTTTTGTTGTTGCATCAGGTTGTTGTTTATATGTTTATTTATTTGATTAATATGGAGATATGACCACATTTTTAAAAATAGATTTTGTTAAAGATACTAAGACTTTCGTTGCTTGAAAATAGTACTAAGAATGTGATAGTAGTTTAATGTATTCTTACTGAAAAATGAGAACTACCAGCATTTACATGACCAGCACAGAAGAAATATTGTTAGATTAGCTATAAGTGTGCAACTGTGAAATATAATTACAGCAGTTATTCAGGTAAATGCAGTATATGTTCAAATAGCTTTATGATAGGGATAGGAATTGCACTTTCGAAGGCCCTGACTCCCC
The DNA here is from genome assembly GCF_964146895.1 of Miniopterus schreibersii. NCBI lineage: Eukaryota > Metazoa > Chordata > Mammalia > Chiroptera > Miniopteridae > Miniopterus > Miniopterus schreibersii. The sequence goes on along the minus strand of NC_138104.1, from coordinate 38,471,835 downwards.
TACTGAAGTTGTTGACTTCAAGCTCTCCAGCATATTATTTTCACTCAAGAAAAATGCATGTTTCTCCTGTATCAGATTTATTTAAGAATAATTATTAGTCCATGCTTCCAGTCACTCAATAATGACTGAGTAATGTCTTTAACATTTTAGCTACCCTATTCTTTACATACTATAGTTTAATCATCTCAGCTATCCCTTTATACACTTACCCCTTTGGTACCACACACACAAAAAAACAGATTTTGGAATCACATGTAACACATAAGACTGGGTCATCTCTGTTATGTCTGAGACAAGCTGTAAGTGTTGTGAATGAAACAAACAAGAACCTGAGATGGAAAAAAATAGAATGGGACCTATTTAGGCAGGATGATTAGGACAGACTTCTCTAAGGAAGTGACATTTAAGTTGAGAACTAAAAAGAAGAGCTGGATTTGGGAAGTGAGGGGGAGGAGCATTCAGGCAGAGGGCAGGGTGTATGCAAAACACAGATATATTCAACAAGTGTTTGTTGTATTAAAAACTAAGATGTCTGTGACTCGTGTAGAGATCAAAACAGAGTACCTGTGATTAAAATGTACTTGGGATTTGTTTTTGTCACAAATAATGAGGAGAGCAAATCAGGAGACAATGATTGTTATTGAAAAGATAGTTGTTACAGTTCCCAAAGTTGGGAGGTGGAGTATACCACACTAAGCAAGAAAGCACCAGGCTTCGTCAGAAAGCAGAAGAGGTTAAGGATGAGGAGAAGCTATGGGTTAGCGCTTTTATTGGGTTTATTGTGGGAAGGAATGGGTGAGGCAAGGTAGGTACACTGAGTACATTTAGGATTGGACAGATTGAATAATTTCAGCAGGCTCTGGGCTATAGAGGAGATCCCTAATTGTTTGAAACCTGACCCTTGGGTGATTTAAGGCAAGGGAAATATTCACTTGAAGTGTGAATGTTTGATAAAGGAGAGGTTTGGTGGTATAAACTTAGAGTTGGTTAGTTTGTATATCAAAAGCATGCTCACAAGCAAGTTGCTTTCTATTTCTAGGAATTTCTGGAAGAGTCAGTTTATATTTATTAAAAATTGAAATTCCTGGACCATATTACAGGCCTAATAAATCAGATCAGGCTCTGGAATTTTATTTTTAACCAAATTTTTGGTGATTTTTATGCAAAAAACAAGGACCAGTGTCTGGGAACTGCTGGACTTGGACTTCTATTGCAGTACTATTTCCATCACTCACCTGACACTTTTGCAGTATGTGTAATCTAATGGTCAGTCTCATCACCTTGTATATTAGAGTGACAAGTGCAAGTGTAATGGGGGGCACTATGTACTATAACCTACAATAATTAATTTATTATTATATGGTAGGTTTAATTAAATACACACACAGTACAAATACTATAGATGCTGGTGCCATGACAACTTAATTTTATATAAAAAGTGACTCAAGCCCGGCCGGGCGTGGCTCAGCGGTTGAGCGTCGACCTAGGATCCAGGTGATCGGGGTTCGATTCCCTGTCAGGGCACATGCCTAGGTTGAGGCCTCGATCCCCAGTTGGGGGCATGCAGGAGGCAGTTGATCAATGCTCTCTCATCACTGATGTTTCTATCTCTCTCTCTCCCTCTCCTTTCCTCTCTCTGAAATCAATAAAGATATATATATATTTTTAAAAAGTGACTCAATTAATTATTGAGTAGGTAAAATACTCATAATACAAGAAAAAAAAAATCTTTTCTCATTAACAATAATTATTCTCCAATAGTGGGCTATTTTGAACAGTATTTAATGGAACTGAAATTTTATAGGCTTCTTTATAGCAGATTTTTAAGGGCTGATCATATAGGTTTTTTAAATCATTGGTATTTTGCAATTAAAGTTGACTTACATTATTATATTAGTTTCAGGTGTACACTCCAGTGATTAGACATTATATAACTTACTAGGTGATCAGCCCAATAAATCTGACACCATATATAGTATTACAATATAATTGACTATATTTTCTATGCCGTAGTTTACATTTCCATGACTCCTCTGTAACTACCAATTAGTACTTCTTAATCTCTTCACCTTTTTAACCCATCCCCCAAATCTCTCTCCCATCTGACAATCATCAGAAAGTTCTCTGTATCTATGAGTCTGTTTCTGTTCTCCTTGTTCATTTGTTTTGTTTTTAGATTCAATTGTTGATAGATATGTATTTATTGACATTTTATTGTTCATATTTTGTATCTTTTTTTTCTTCTTTTGCTTAAAGAAGACTCTTTAACATTTCATATAATGTTGGTTTGGTGGTAATGAACTCCTTTAGCATTTTCTTGTCTGGGAAGTTCTTTATAAGTCATTCGATTCTAAATGATAGCTTTGCTGGGTAGAGTAATCTTGGTTGTAGGTCCTTGCTTTTCATCACTTTGGATATTTCTTGCCAATCCCTTCTGGTCTGCAAAAATTCTGTTGAGAAAAAAGCTGACAGTCTACGGGAGCTCCCTTTCAGGTACCTAATTGCTTTTCTCTTGCTGCTTTTAGGATTCTCTTTTTGTCTTTAACTTTTGGCATTTTAATTATGAAGTGTTTTGGTGTGGGCCTCTTTGGATTCATCTTGCTTGGGACTCTCTGTGCTTCCTGGACTTGTATGTCTCTTTCCTTCACTAAGTTAGGGAGTTTTCTGTCACTATTTTTTCAAATAAGTTTTCAATTTCTTTCTCTTGCAATTCTTCCAGCACTCCCATGATGTGAATGTTGGTACACTTGAAGTTGTCCCAGAGGTTCCTTACACTATCATCATTTTTTCTTTTTGCTGTTCTCATTGGGTGTTTTTTGCTTCCTTATATTCCAAATTGCTGATTTGGATCTCATCTTCATCTACTGTATTGTGGATTCTCTGTAAATTATTCTTCATTTCAGTTAGTGTATCCTTCATTTCTGAGTGGTCCTTTTTTATGCTCTTAAGGTTCTCACTAAGTTTCTTAAGTATGCCTATAAACAATGTATTGAACTCTGTACCTAATAGCTTGTTTGTCTCCTTTTTTTTTTTAGTTCTTTTTCCAGAGTTTGGTTCTGTTCCTCCATTTGGGACATTTCTTTGTGTCCTCATTTTGGAGGCCTTTCTGTGTTTGTTTCTATGTATTAGGTGGAGCTGCTATGTCTCCCTGACTTGGTAGAGTGGCATAATGTAGTAGGTGTCCTGTAGGTTCCAGTAGCACAGATTTGCAGATCAACCAAGGTGAGTACTTGAAGTGTACCTCCCCCTTTATACACGTCCCCCTTCTCTTACCAGACTCTATGATGTTTCTTCAGTGCTACCTACTGGAAATAAGTCCACTCAAGTATATTTCTCTGTTTTTTTCAATCTGGTTATGCAGGATTTTAGTGGTAAATTGAGTCTGTGTCTGGGAGCAAGGTGCTCTGCTTCTTGTCACAGTGCCACAATCTTCTTGCCCCTCCTCCTACCATTCATGATGTCGCTACACCTTTAATTCCCTAATTGTAAGACTTCCATTCATCCAGATTTCAAGTGGTTCTGAATGATAGCTTTTTTCTAGTTTAGATGTAATTTTGATGGGGTTGTGGGAGGAGCCTAGTACTGCATTTACCTATGTTGCTATCTAGACAGGAAGTCCTTTAGAGGTGTGTTTTTGGTTTTGTTTTGTTTTGTTTTTGTAGAGACTACCATGTGAATATTTATGACAATCAGGTTTAATTACATTATTATTATTATTTTTAAATATATCTTTATTGATTTCAGAGAGAGGAAAGGAGAGGGAGAGAGATAGAAACATCAATGATGAGAGAGTCATTGATCGGTTGCCTCCTGCATGCCACTGACTGGGGATGGAGCCCGCAACCCGGGCATGTGCCCTGACAGGGAATCAAACCCCGATCACTTGGATCCTAGGTCAACGCTCAACTGCTGAGCCATGCCCAGCCAGGCTAATTACATTATTGATGAATGGATTGCAAAGTAGCTAGGGATGTACTGAATTTTTTTTTTTTCTCTTTAATTTCATGTTGGAGCTGACTTTCAGATGTTCAAGGTTTCAGTAATAACTTACTGGTCAAAACAGAAATTTCTATATTTATATGTCTGGATATTTCAGCTTCACCTGATAGAAACACTAAATTATCTGTATAAGAAAATCAATTGTGTGTAGTTTCTACTCTTTTTAAATGGTATTTGTAAAATCATTTTCTTACTTTAAATAATTTTTTATTTTTTAATTACAACTGACATACAATATTATATTAGTTTCAGGTGTAAAAACTAGTGATTATACATATATAACTTACTAAGTGACCACCCTGATAAATCTAGTATTCACCTGGCACCATACCTATTTATCATAATATTATTGACTATACTTCTTATGCTGTATTTTACATTCCTGTGACTATTCTATAACTACCAATTTGTACTTCTTAATCCCTTCAAATGTTTAACTCAGTACCCCATTTCCCCTCCCTTCCTGGCAGTCACCAGTTCAGTCTCTGCATCTTTGATTCTGCTTCAATTTTGTTTGTTCATTTTGTTCTTTAGATTCTGCATATAAGTAAAATTTTATGGCATTTGTCTCTCTCTTACTGATTTATTTCACTGAGCATAATACCCTCTAGGTACAACCATGCTATCACAATGGTACAATTTCATTCTTTTTTATGGCCAAGCAATATTCCATTGTATATATGTATCACTGCTTTTTTATCCACTCATCTATTGATGGGCACGCAGGTTGCTTAAATTGCTTGGCTATTTTAGATATCCCTGCAGTGATCATATATCCCTGCATATATTCTTTCAAATTAGTGTTTTGGGTTTGTTTGGATAAATACCCAGAAGAAAAATTGCTGGGTCATCAAGTAGTTTCATTTTCAATTTTTTGAAAAAATTCCATACTGTTTTCCACTATGGTTATACCAATCTGCATTCCCACCAACAGGACACAAGAGTTTCCTTTTTTCCATATCCTCACCAACAATTGCTTTTTGTCCATTTATTGATGAGAGCCATTCTGTAGTATCTCATTGTGGTTTTACTTTGCATTATTCTAATGATTAGTAACATTGAATATCTTTTCATATGTCTATTTGCCACATGTGTGTTCTCTTTGGAGAAGTGTCTATCTAGATCCTTTGCCCAATTTTAATTGATTTGTTTTCTTTTTCTTGTGTTGCATGAGTTTTTTTTTTATAATTGGATATTAAATGTTTAATAGATGTATCATTGGACAATATGTTTTCCCATACAGTAGTCTATTTGTTTTGTTGATGGTTTTCCTTTCTGTACAACAACTTTTTTGTCTGATGTAGTCTTACTTGTTTATTTTTTTCTTTTGTTTCCCTTGCCAAGGGAGATAGATCAGAAAAAAATATTGCTAAGAGAAATTTTACTGCCTTCATTTTCTCCTAGTTTTATGGTTTCAAGTCTTATATTTAAATATTTAATCCATTTTGAGTCTATTACTGTATGTGGTATAAGAATGTGGTCTAGTTTCATTTTTTGTATGTATTTGTCCAATGTTCCCAACTTTATTTATTGAATAGACTGTCTTTATCCCATTTCATGTTTTTGCCTCCTCTGTCAAATATTAATTAACCGTATAGGTATGGGTTTATTTCTGGGCTCTCTATTCTGTTCCATTGATCTATATGTCGGTTTTTATGCCAGTACCATACTGTTTTGATTACTATGATTTTGTAGTATAGTCTGATATCAGGTAATGCGATGCCTCCACTTTGTTCTTCTTTCTCAAGATTGTCATGGCTATTCAGGGTCTTTTTTGTTCCATATAAATTTTTAGAATATTTGTTCTAGTTCTGTGAAATATGCCATTGGTGTTTTGATAAGGATTGTGTTTAATCTGCTATTTGTGGAAGTGTGGTGTCTTCTTCCCCACTGGTGCTGGGGGTAGGGTCCTTACAATATCTTGAGGAAAATAATTATCTGAGACTTGCACTGAAGGATAAGTAATTTTTATACACATGGAATCACATCTGTGGGTTTCTGAAGTCCCATTTCCCTTAGTCCAATCCTGGAAGATGCACAGCTGTGGATTCAGCAGAGCTAGAAGCAAAGCCAATGTCCCAAGTTTCCGATCTATGTTGTAAGTGGATTCAGTTCAGTATCAGGTTAGTTGCAGTCCATTAGTCTATTGTGTGAGATCCACATGACTATAGTTCATATGAGTGAGTGCATGAACATGAGAGCCCCACAGCCAGGAGTCAACCATGAGGAACCAAGGGAGACAAAGAGTGTGCCAAGAGGGCCAGGAGCCCAAAACTCCTTTTTATGAGATTAAATATCTCAAGTCTTCCTATACTTGCAGTGACTGCACCTACTCCAGCCAATTATGTGTTCCCAGGGGCATGGTATATGCTTCCATTTATTTGTGTCTTCTTTAATTTTTTTCTTCAGTGTATTATAATTTTTTTGCATACATGTCTTTTACCTCCTTGGTTAAGCTTATTTTTAGGTATTTTTATATTTTTAATGCAATTGTAAATGGGATTGCTTTCTTAGTTTTCCTTTCTGATAGTTCATTATTGATGTATAAATATGCAACTCGCCCAGCCGAGCATGGCTCAGCAGCTGAGCGTCGACTTAGGATCCAGGCGATCGGGGTTTGATTCCTGGTCAGGGCACATGCCCGGTTTGTGGGCTGCAGCCAATCAATGACTCTCATCATTGATGTTTCTATATCTCTCTCTCCATTTCCTTTCCTCTCTCTGAAATCAATAAAGATATATTTTTTAAAAATTAAAAAAAAGATGCAACTGATTTATGAATATTTATTTTGTATCTTTCTACTTTACTAAATTAATTTATCAGTTCTAGGAGTTTTATGGTGGAATCTTTAGAGTTCTCTATACAAAGTATCATATCACCTGCAAATAATGACAGTTTTACTTCTTCCTTTCCAGTTTAAATGTATTTTATTTCTTATTGTCTGATTGCTGTGGTATACCTTTATTCATTTGTTTGTTGATAGACAATTAATTGTTTCTGTATCTTGTCTCTTGTGAATAATGCTGCAATAAACATAAGAGTGCATATATCTCTTCAATTTCCTGTTTTCATCTCTTTTGGTTATATACTCAGAAGTGGAGATACTGAACCATATGATAGTTCTACTTTTCGTTTTTTGAGAAACCTCTATATTGTTTTCCATAGCACCTGAATCAATATGCATTCTTACCAACAGTGCACAAGTGCTTCCTTTACTTCACTTCCCCCAACACATATCTCGTGTATTCTTGATAATAGCTATGAAGAATTGACAGATGATATTTTATTGATGTTCTGACTTGCGTTTTCCTGGTGAATAGTGATGTTGTACATCTTTTTATGTACTTTGAGCATTTAGACGTTTTCTTAGGAAAAAATATCTCTTTAATTTCTCTGCCCATTTTTTTTTAAAATATATCTTTACTGATTTCAAAGAGAGGAAAGGAGGGGGAGAGAGAGAGACAGAAACATCAATGATGAGAGAGTCATTGATCGGCTGCAGCCCGCAACCCGGGCATGTGCCCTAACTGGGAATCGAACTCTGGTCGCCTGGATCCTAGGTCGGTGCTTAACCGCTGAGCCACGCCCGGCTGGGCTCTTCTTCTTCTTAAAGCATCCCTTTTAACTTTTCCTGCAATGCTGATTTGGTGGTACTGAACTCCTTTAACCTTTTTTTTCTGGGAAGCTCTTTATTTCACCTTCAAGTTTAAATGATAACCTTGCTCAATAGAGTAGTCTTGAGTTCAGGTTCTTGCTTTTCATTTCTTTCAGTACCTCATTTCAATTCCTTCTGGCCTGATGTGTTTCTGTTAAAAAATCACCTGAAAATTTTATGAGGGCTCCCTTATAAGTAACTTTCTGTCTCTCATTTGTTGCCTTGAGTATTTTTCTTTGTATTTAATTTTGCATTTTAATTATGATGTCGCTCTTTTTCGATTCATCATGATTGGAACTCTCTGTGCTTTCTGTACTTGTGTGATTATTTCCTTTACCAGGTTAGGAAAGTTTTCTGTCATTATTTCTTAACCTGGTTCTCTATTCCTTGATCACTTTATTCTTCTTCTGCTACCCTTATGATCCAGATGTTGTATGTATCATGTTGTCCCAAAGTTCCCTTAAACTAACCTCCTGCTTTTTAATTCTGTTTTTTCTTTTTGATGCTCTAATTGATTGTTTTTTCTACATTTTCTTCCAAATCACTGATTCTATCTTCTGCCTCATTCAATCTACTTTTGATTCCTTCCAGTGTATTCTTGATGTCATATATGTTATTCTTCATTTCTGACTGATTCTTACTAATGGTTTTTATTTCTTCTTTTATGTTGCTGTAGTTCTCACTAAGTTTCTTGAAATTTTCACTAAGTTCCTTGAGCATTATTGTAACCACTGCTTTGAATTCTATATCTGATAAATTGCTTGCCTCTATTTAGTTTAGCTCTCTTTCTGGAGTTTCCCCCTTTTCTTTCATTTGGAGGTTGTTTCTTTATCTCTCTATTTTTGCTGTCCCTTTTAATTGTTTCTATTTATTAGCTCAAACTGCTATGCCTTCAAGTCTTCGTGGGTGGCCTTATGTAGCAAGTGTTTTGTGGGACCCAGGTGCAGTCTCTTAGATCTCCTGAGCTCACTGCTCCTGCAGAGTCCCTTGTGTGTTATTTGGGCTGTCCTGTTGTAATTGGGTCTTGAATGTTGTTATACCATTTTTGGTTGGGATCTCCTGTCAGGCTGGCTGACTGTGAGGCTCATCCCGGACCACACTGTGTGTGTTGTTGTGCAGGTGCAAACAGAACAAAAACAAAACAAAACAAGAATCACTCAAAAATATACAAAAGACCCCTATAACAACCACAAAAGCAACCACAAAACAAAAGAGAATTAGGAAAGAAAAACAAGAATAATAGAAGAAAATATATATAAGAAGGGATAAAAGGGGAAGAAAAAGGAATATTAAAGGTCAGAGGTTAAAGAAAGAAATTAAGAATAAAGAATAGGGACAGGAAAATGGTATAAGAGAAAAGAGGAAGAGAAAAATATGAGAAGGAAAAAAGAAAAAGCAGGACAAAGAAGGAAAAATAGAGTAAGAGAAGGAAAGATAAAAAATTAGAGATATGAAAAGAGACACTAAAATAATAATGAAGCAATAAAGAAGAATAAAGAAAATAATGCAAAAAAAGTGAAATGGCATTTGTTTCAGCAAAGTTTAGTGCCTCTTGGGAGTTTCTTTTGGTTTCCTCTCTTCTGATGACCGAAGCTGACTGTTTTGTCTGCCAATTCTGGTCCTTCTGGGAGATACTTAGTTGCTAGCCACTGCCAAAAACTGTTGTCGTCTTTTGGGTCTGAACAAGTTGTTCAAATCTTCAAGTGACCCACAGTTTGTGTCTGTCTCCATAAGACTTGGCTACACACAGGAAAGGCCAAACTGTACTCTAAAGCTGGTTCTTTAGCAGCACAGGGCCCCGGCATAGGTCAGCATACTACCCCAGTTTCCTTGGGCTCCACTTCCAGCTCCTTCCCCTGCCAGTCAGCTGTCAATCTTAATCACTCAGAAGTCTGTTTCTGAAAGGGCTTTTGGCAGAATTGGGAGTGTAAAGACTCTGGGCCTTAGTTGAGGGGGAGGTTTTGCTCAGATTTCAGGGAAAGTGGTGAGTGTATTTCCCCATCCCAGAGCTACTCCTCTGACAGTGTCCCAGAATATTTCCCTGCCATTGGCTGGGCAGAGGTCCTCCTATGCATTTCAGTGGGAATCAGCTGTAAACCAGGAGTTCTAGCAGCTCTCCTGTGAGAGTGAAGTACCATTAGATTCCTGGGACAGTGCTGTATACTGCCACACTAGAAGCCAGTTACTGACACTCCCTGAGGCTGTTCAAGCCTATAAACTTGGTCTCTACTGCTGTCTCCTCTGCAAGGGCCAAGATGTGGGGTGTGGCAGGCTAGGTTCTTGATGATGGGGCAAACTGTATCTCCTAGGGTGGTGTATTTTCCTTTTCCTGAGCTGTGGCTTGCTGGAGGGGCCAGGACCTCTCAGGAAAAATGGTCATTTGGGTTTGGGAGGGTGTGACTGAATGCAAGACTCCTGGTTGCTGCTTTTCCAAGTCTCCCCCCAATGTTTCCCACTCCTGCTTCTCCTCAGGAACCTCCAGTCTGCACTGCCGTCCCTCCACTGAAGCCTCGAGTGGGTAGCTGCAAAGGGAATCCTGTGCTCTGGGTTTTAAAAAAACAAACAAAAAACTGTGGCTTTATCTCCAACCAGCTCTGTTCTCCTTGGTGGCTGAATACCGTGCCACTTTTCACGGCTGGATGTTACTTGGGCTGCTGTTCTCAACTCTGGCACGCCAGGCTGGGCTGGATCTGCATCAGTCTTGTCAGGACCCTGCCCCCCATCAGCAGAGAGATCCCTCCTCACTCTCCGCCTGCCGCTAATGGAATCTGGGCCAACCTCTATTGTGACCTCAGCCTTCCTACCGGTCTCCAAGTGGTTTCTGTCCTGCCTTGCAATAAGTCTCCTCACCTGGACCTCAGTTGGTAATTCCGTGTGAATGTTTCCCAATTTAGGTTTATTTCCAGTCTGGCCCTGGGAGGAGGTGCAAGATAGGTCTGGCTATGTGGCCACCATCTTCTCCCCTCCCATTTCTGATTTTATTTATATGTGTATTCCCTCTATTCTCTTCAGTCTAGCTAAAGGATTGGAATTTTGTTTATCCTTTAAAAATAAAAGCTTTTAGGCTAATTTTTTCTTTTTTTTTTTTCTGGACTCCACTTTTTTTGCTCAGACCTTTGCTATTTCTTCTGCTAACTTTGTGCCTAGCTTGTCTTTATTCAGCTAGTTCCTTGAGGTGTAAAGATAAGTTTTTTGAGATCTTTCTATTTTTTATATATCCATTTATTGTCATAAACTTCCTTATCAGAATTGATTTTGTATCATCCTATAAGTTTTGGTGTGTTGTGTTTCCATTTTAATTTATTTCAAAATTTTAAAAATATTCCCTTTTGATTTCTACTTTGACACATATATAATTATGATTAATATATCTTTTTGATGACTTGACCCTTTTATTATTATACAGTGACCTTCTCTGTCTCTTGTTACTGGACTTAGATTGAGGTCTATGTTGTCTGATATAAATATACTTATTCCTGCTTTCTTTTGGTTTCCACTTGCATGGGATATCTTTTTCCATCCCGTAACTTTGAATCTATGTGTGTTCTTAATGATGATGTGAGTCTCTTTGGGTCTTGTTTATTTATTCATCCAGCCACTTTATACCTTTTGATTGGTGAATTCAGTCCATTTTTATTTATTTATTTTTCATATATCAAGACTTACTAATGCCATGTAATTAATTGTGTGGAGCAGTATCGTATTTCTTTTGTTTCTGCATTAAAAAAAAAAAAATTGGTGATTTTCCATGGCAGTATGTTCATTTTTTAACCTTTGTGTATCCACCTTAGTTTTTGTTTTATGGTTAGCATGAGGTTTACATAAAGATATCTTGTAGATAAAACAGTCCATTTTAAATTGATAGAAGCTTAACTTTATTTACAAAGGCTTCACCCATGTAATCCCTTCAATATTTTATGCCATTATTTACCACTTTTTATACTGCATTCATTAACAACTTATAGTAGCTACAATTAATTTTAATATATTTTTCCTTTGCTCTTTATATATAACATCTTATGACATATTTAGAGTTTTCCAAGTCTGGTGAATATTTACCATTACCAGTATGTTGTGTACCATTATATGTTTTCATGTCATTGTTAGGGTCTTTTTATTTCAGCCTAAAGAACTCTTTTCACCATTTTTTGCAAGCCAGGAGTAGTGGTGATAAATTCCCTTAGCTTTGTTTGTCTGGGAAAGTTTTACTTCCACTTAAATCTAAAGAACAATCTCAGAGAGAAGGGAGGAAATAGGGAGTAGGAAGAGATTAACCAAAGAACTTATATGCATATATGTATAACCCATGGACATAAACAATAATGTGGGGAAGGCCTGAGGTGAGGGGCAGGAGCCAGGTGGATGGGGGCAATGGAGGGAAAAAAGGAGACATCTGTGATACATTCAACAATGAAGGTAAAATAATAATAATAAAAAAGAATAATTTTGCCAGATAAAGTATTATTAGGGAGCACATTTGTTTGTTTCAGCACTCTAAATATGTTATCCCACTGTCTCTTGTCTTATACGGTTTCTATTGAGAAATCCACTGATAGCTTAAAGGATGTTCCTTTACGGTTTACAATTATTTTTCCCCTGGATTTTTTTAGTATTATTTTTTTATCTTGATTTTTGACATTTTTATTATAATATGTCCCAGAAAATGTCTTTTAGCATTGAGATAATAAGGTGATCTATTGGCTCTGTTAACTTGGATGTCTAAGTCTCTGCTGAGGTTTGGGATGTTCTCAGCAATTATTTCTTTAAATAAACTCTCTGAACCCTTCTCTCTTCTCTTTCTGAAATATCAATTATTCTAATGTTTGTTTCCCAACTCTTATGCATTACAAATTAATTCTGATCTTTTAGTCAAACTAAATATAATTTCCTTTGACACATTTTCTCTCACTTCTTCAAAGAGTGAAAGTTTATCTTGCCACAGGGTTTTTCATATCTCTATCTCAGAAATTTACAGTTACTTGTGGACATGTCTCTTTAAGATAGGACTACTAGAAGAACGGATGGCATTCTAGTCATTTATATATTCCTTAGAGCACTCATCAGCATGACTGAAAAGTAGTAATTGCTTAATGAATGTCTGAAAGCAAGAGGAATGAATGAGTGAATGAATCAAAATTTAATAATGCCTTATGACCGAGACCATGGTAGACCCTAGGCTAGGCTCACTGTGCAGCACTGCAGTGCATTTTCTCATTTCCTTGTAGGACATAATTATTAAACTGAGAAAATAGGTAGCAACATCTAAAATAGGCTATAAATCTTTCCCAGGAGATCAGAGAAATATTCTAATTCAAGGGGTAAGTGAAATGCATGATGCTGGAAGAATGAAAAATGAGAAGTTAAGTCAGCCAAGTGTGGGGGAGAGTAATTAGTACTGGTGAAGAGTGGTACTATTAGAATAAAGAATTTTAGCCCGGCCGGGTGTAGCTCAGCGGTTGAGCATCAACCTAGGATCCAGGAGATCGAGGTTCGATTCCTGGTCAGGGCACACGCCCGGGTTGCGGGCTCGATCCCCAATGACTCTCTCATCATTGATGTTTCTGTCTGTCTCTCTCCCTCTCCTTTCTTCTCTCTGAAATCAATAAAGAGATATATATATATAAAAAAGAATTTTGGATTGGAGAATATTAAGCTTATAGGAATAAAAAGTTTAGGACAGAAATACTTTAGTAGAGTCAAGAGAGAGAGAAAGTATAGATTAGGACTGAGTTTGTCATAGCCCAAGACTGACTTTAATCAACAGTATTTATCAAGTCCCTACTGTGTGTATCAAGAGAAAAGTATAACTAAGCACTGGGTCACAAAAAGAAATGCTTATGTGAGCTGGCAATTAGCAACATATCTTTTTAAAGATTTAATTTGACTTATCTTGCATAGTGACTTTGCAGTAACCCCAAGTGTAATTATTGTCAGATCTGATTGTGGCAAAATATGCTCTTGTTCTTTGACAGAGTAATTCCTTGTGCTGGTTTTACCATTGCAGGGGCCAAAGCTTTAGAAAAATGAATATATGCCATTGCTAGATGTAGTTTAAAGTGCGATTGGGGGAAAAAAAAAAAGCTCTTTGAGGGTAAAACATACTCTACTGTCTATCATTTGTGCATTTTGTTTATGATGAATATTTTTTAATATCATCCTAGGAACTGTTCAGAACCATGGTGCCTATATTGCCTCCATCAAATGTGAAATAAAAATCAATATTCAAAATTTAGTCTAAATTGCTTAGAATTCTAGTATTTGCTATTGTGAACCCTGCAACACAATACAGGTATATTCTGCTTAAGATGGCTCGTATTCAAGATTCTAAGTTTAGAGATTAAGAGAAGAAAAATGAGGGTTATTTCCAATTTGTAGAAAAAGAGTTAACTGTGCAAAATTACTCCCTAAAAAGTGTCTTAAGATATCTGGGTGCATTTGAAAGATATGCAACATTACACAAACTACACACAGTTTTCAAGGTGTATATATATGTATTCTACAAAAAGGCCTATCTTTAATAATATATACACTAACTTAAGTACCACCATAAGTTATCAGAAATTTCCAGATTCAAATTTTAGTCAGGCGATTTTTCTATAAGGAGTGTTGAGCTGAAAAGATAAAGTAAACATAGTATCCATGTTATGTGAAATTTTCCAGGTAATGTCCCCTTGGGTTAATAGCACTTACATGGGAGCTATGAAGGTGAAAACATTTCCAGGGAAAATGCAAGCATGTTGGAAAAACTAATATATCTGGAGCTGAGGAAGAGATTGATGATGAAGAGCAAGGACATAGATAAAGGGTATGCTGAGTTATAAAAGCAGTGATCTTTGCTTTAAAGCCTTTCCAGGGGATCAACAGCCTTACCCACACAGGTGTGCTTTCCTTCACTGAAATTAAAGGCACATAATTGGGACTGACATCTGATAGCTAAGAAGGATAGTTTGATATAATTGGTAGCATTCAGAAATTAGTTTTATAAGCTTCTACTTTTAATGGTTTCTAGACAGAAACCACTGCTGAATTTTTCACACTTAATATGTTAAGAAGTTAATAGAAAAGTTGTCTGAACAACAGTTTGCTATGTTTAAATCTAATTAAGAGCATTCCTTCATCGCAAATGTTCCCTTGATCCTAAAGGTGATTCTCATCTGTACAGATGAACAAAAAGCACACAAAAGAAAATTAGATGACTGCCAATGTACATCAGAAGTAAATTACTTTCATCAGGAATTACTAGAAAAGAGTACACTCATTGTGTAGTTAAATATTTAATTCTTCTTGTATCCTGAAATACCAGTGCATTTCTTTTTCTTTTGGCAGAAAACTTGGTAGTTTCCCCTGGGTCCTAAGTATAGAGAATGCACTGACATCTGTGATTCTTATCAGTCATGTCTAAAGCAGTTTATTTTTGGAAAGCATTCTGATTATTATCAAGTACAAGTAAAATTATTTTGGTTCTCACTCTAGTATAAAAGGAAATGATATATTAAAGTATTTGGGAAAAGAAAAGCAAAAAGTAATAAGAAAAATAATAAACTATGGGTATAATTTTCAACAAGATTATGAATTAAGTCAGCATGCTAGAGTAAAATCGAAAATAATCATCAAGTGTCATGAGCTAGGTTACAAGGAGGCCTTCAGCAAGTGCTAACTAAATCTTCACCCGTTCTTACCTATGAACAACACTTACCACCAGATTTAGAACATCAGGTCATTTGCCAATGCTACCATGGAAAATATTGGATTCCTTGGATGCCTCCTCCATTATTCTAATATTAAATTTTGAGAAAAGAGAGGGAGATCTATGATTTTACGTCAAAATGTAAGAGAAATACTTTTCTTAGGAAAAAAATTGTTTTGCTTCACCAGGAAGACCTTTCAGAGGAGTCTTGTTTAGGACCCCATAAATTCCACCTATATTCCTCTGTCCAGCTGAACAAATTGAGAAATGCAGACTTTGCTGTTTAAGAACCAAAATATCATCCTTTATAGCATAAAGTCTAAAAGGATGACCTACTGAACCTCAGAATGAGAGGGATTTAGTCTCTCTGTTCGAGGGTAGTTAGGGGATTTTGCTGTAAAGGGCTCATTTCCCTGTTCTTTTCATCCGCTCTGGTGCCACCACACTTATTATGAGGCTAAGTGTGATAATGGGAAGCAGAGAGGCAGGACCAAGTTCCTGGATAATATAGGAGATAATATAGGAATTTTTTAGATGTTTGGCTATAGGTATGTGACTCCAGAGGAGCTTGAATGAGAGTTTAATATGAGGATATGTCAACATTTAATTCAACGAACCCTTTCTGCAAGACCTTTGGCCACAATGCAGGAATTAAGAAGGAAATAAGCTCCCAAGAATGATTACAACATTTCCAAACAAGATTGCTTCTTTCCTTGCTTTTTGTTTACTTTGTCTGATTTATCTGATCAAGAATTCTATAATGTATACAAGATACATGTAGTCCTTAATTTTTACCATTCCAACATGCACGGATATGTTTTTACAGTTTAAATAATAAAACCTGTCCCCCAACAAACTTGGTTGAAATTCCAGTTACCACAATATTAACTGTTAATTGTTGCATAAATTTTTTTGTTAGCTCTTCATTCCACAAACCATTATGCAAATAAAAGATGTGCATCATGATCAGCAGCCAATTGCATCACTTCTTTTAAAGCCTGTTAGTGATTGGTCACTGAAATCTGTTAGTTCACACACAGACAGTAAAGAGTAGTTTCGTTGTCTTCTTGTCTCCCAGTGATAAACCTATGTAATAGTTTACAAAAATGGATAATCAAAAAAGGGAATTGGTCAACAAAGATGACAGCAGCAAAGAAACAAAAAGTGATAACACTGGAAGTGGAATTGGATGTGGTTAGCTTTGAAAATGGTGACAACAAAGCAAGGATAGGATGACATTTAGGCCTCCATGGAGCTACAGTACAAAACATATTTTAAAAGCCTATATAAAAACAAGGTAAAGTTGCATTGACATCTTTCACTTTAAGTTACACTAGGAATAGAAAGCCACTTTTGGTTGAAATGGAGCATTTACTTCTACTTTGGATTGAGGACTATAATCAAAGACAAAACCCAATCAGTTTGGCTAGCACTGAGGCCAAAGTGTCAAAGTTAGTTGCTGCATTGAAGGAAATAGCAATTACAAGGAGTCTGAAGAAAAATTGTACTGCCAGTAATGGCTGGTTTCATCATCTCATAAGTCTGCATGGATTGATTAGCATTAAGCTATTTGTTGAAGCTGCAAGCTCAGGTAAGGATGCTACTGTGAAATTCACACCCAGATTCCAAGGATTGCAGCTAAATTATTCTTCTCCATTTCATCAGCTAGTTAAATTGCCCTACATTGCTTGGGAGGCAAAGTGAGTAAAGGATCAAGACAGGGCCAGAAATTTATTTGAAATATAGTGGAGAGAGATTAACAAAATAATTTGAGAGAAGAGTAGAATCAGCTAATACATAATAGAAGTAAAATTGCCTAGGAGATTTATGATACCTTTGATACAAACACAGGAGTTAACATAGTCTAAAGAAAACTAAGATCAAATTATATAATATTAAATCATACTGCAACATTAAAGAGAAAAAATGATTAAGATGTGTTTAATGGAAAATTCTAAAGCTTAGATTAAATTTGATTTAATAAATTGAGAATAATCAAAACAAGTCTACAAGAGTGAATCTCAAGATCCATCATTTTGGTTGCCACTTTACAGAGGGGAAAAAAAAACAACTTAAGTGGTAAAGAATTAGAGAAGACTTTTTAAAATATTAGTAAAAATAGCATAAACATGATGACATAAAAATAAAAGTAAAGCCTTAGAGAATTCAATAAAAATGTCGACATAAGAAAGTGATCTACTTTCATTTTTCTGTATGTATGTCTAGTTCCCCCAACATCATTTTTCATATTTTTAAATGTATTTCTTTTTTTTTTAGAGGAGAAAGGAAGGGAGAGAGGGAGAGAAAGAGGGGGAGAGAGAGAGAGAGAAAGAGTGAGAGAGATGCGATAGAGACACATCAATGTCCCAACTACAGATCAAACCCACAATCTAAGTATGTGCCCTGACTGGGAATCAAACCCCTGACCTTCTGGTGAATAAATAGATGCTCCAACCAACTGAGCCACACTGGCAAACCAACACCATTTATTGAAGAGATTGTCTTTACCCCATTATATATTATTGTTTCCTTTGTCAAATATTAATTGACCATATAGCTGTGGTTTTATTTCTAAGTTTTCTATTCTGTTCCACTGATCTGCATGTCTGTTTTTATGCCAGTACCATGCTGTTTTGATTACTATGTTATTGTAGTATAGTTTGATATCAGCATGATACCTCCAAGTTTGTTCTTTTTTGTCCGATTGCTTTGGCAGTTTGGGATCTTTTGTGGTTCCATATAAATTTTAAGATTATTTGTTTTAGTTCTGTGAAAAATGTGTAGATAGTGCATACACATATGAAATAATGCTCAACATTACTAATTATCAGTGAAATGTAAATAGAAAACACAATGAGATATTGCTTCACACCAGTAAGAATGACTATTATCAATAATCAATAAAAAAGTGTTGGTGAGGATGTGGAAAAAAGGGAACTCATACCCTGCTGGTGTGACTGCAAATTGGTGCAGTCACTATGAAAAATAATATGGAGGTCCCCAAAAATTTAAGAATTACCATATGATCCAGCAATTCTACTTCTATATATGTATCTGAAGAAATTAAAACCACTATTTCAAAAAGATATATGCTGTCTCATGTTCATTGCAGTATTATTTACAATAGCCAAGATGGGGAAACAGCCTAAGTGTCCATCAATAGACAGATGAATTAAGAAAATGTGGTAAATATATACAAAAGAATATTACTTGTCCACAAAATAGAATAAAATCTTGCCATTTGCAATAACATGGATGGAATTAGAAGGTATTATGCTAAATAAGTCAAACAGAGAAAGATAAATACTCTATAATTTCACTTATACAGTATGTGGAAGCTAAAAAACAAAATAAAAAACAAAACAAAAAAACAGACAGAAACAATCTTACAAATACAGAGAACAAATTGATGGTTGCCAGATGGAAGAAAGATTGTGGGGATGTGTAAAAAAGGTGAAGGAATTAAGAAGTACAAATTGCCATTTATAAATACAGTCATGGGACTATAAAGTACAGCACAGGGAATGTAGTCAGTAATATTGTAATAACTCTATGGTGCTTGATGGATATTAGACTTATCTATTGAGGCTATCACTTTGTAAGGTATATCAATGTCTAATCACTATATTTTACACCTGAAACTTATGTAATATTATATGTCAATTGTAAACAAAAAATAAAAAAACAAAACAAAACAAAAGAGGAATGTCAACATAAAAATAATAAAAATTGACAAACATAACCAATTGAAAAGGACAATGATAGCAAATATGGTGGGAATTTGCAAAAATAGCTGATACTTCAACTATTTATAGGCAACATGTTTAGTAAGACCTTTAAAATATTGTTAAGTTCTTCAGGACAGCTAGACATTTTACTAAATATAGAAATTTAATGGTAGGTAAACTTTTTTGTTGAAATGCTAAATTTATTTATGGATAGTGCATTTAAATAACTCCAATTAATTACCTTAGCAGTTTTTAGTTATATAAAAATGTAAAATCAATAAAATTATGCATCATTTTCTTGGAAATATGAGAGAAAAACAACTTGAACTTTTGGATCAAATCTGACTTATTTAATTGACTCTCCTGGTCCACTTGTAAAAAATGAACTATTTTGAGAAACATTTTGTAGAATATAAAAATGGAGAACTTTAAGGAAAAGATTGACAGCCATACAGTTATAGTAGGGAACTTTATCACCCCACTGACTTTACTGGGTAAATTCTCTAGATGAAAAATCAACAGGGAAACAGTGACTCTAAATGACACACTAAATTAAATGTATTTAATTGATATTTACAGAACATTTCACCTCAAAGCTGCAGAATATACATTCTTCTCAAGTGCACATGGGACATTCTCAAAGATACACCATATGTTAGGACACAAAACAAATCTCTACAAATTCAAGAAGATTGAAATCACATCAAGCATCTTCTCAGATATTTACACCATGGAATACTATGCAGCTGTAATAAAAAAGGATACCTTCCCTATTGAGATGGTGTGGTGGGGCCTGGAGAGTATTATGCTAAGTGAAATAAGCCAGTCAGAGAAAATCAAGTATCACATGATCTTACTCATATGTGGAATCTAATGAACAAAATAAACCAGTGAACAAAATCTATCCAGAGACATAGAAGCATGGAACAGACTGATGAATCTCAGAGGGAAGGCAGGAGTGAGGGTGGGGTGGGAAGAGATTAACCTAAGAACTTATATGCTTATATGCATAACCCGAGGATACAGACTATAGTGTAGTGAAGGCCCAGAGTGGGAGGGGCAGGGTGGAGGAGATCAATGGGGGGAAAAAAGAGACATCTGTAATATTTTCAACAATGAAGATAAAACATAAAAAAATGCACAAATACATCATCAGAATACCTAACAGAGATCAATAATTGGTAAACAAACAAAATCTTAATCCACAAAATAAGGAGATAAAAATATTTAATAATTTTCATATACATACAGGTACTTAAAAACACTGATAACATGTTATACAAATTTACAGAACGCCCTAAATATACTTATTAATAAGGGGTTAGTTATTTCGAGTACAGATGGTTTTTTTATAATTGTTAAGAATGAAGTTAATGTTATATGCATGTGTCATTCTACAATTGTAGAGAAAAAAGTCCACAACTTGCCAATTGACCAGAAATCATTGATATAATAGATTGCAATTTTTTAAATTAACGTACATTTTTTAGCAGTTTTAAGTTTACAGAAAAAGTGAGTAAAAAATAGAGTTAAAATAGACCATATGCCTATTTACCAGCAATGTATCTTATTATTAATATTATACAGTAGTGTGGTACATTAGTTACAATTGATGAACCAATACTGAAACATTATTATTAACCAAAGTCCAAGTTTCCATCATGGTCCACTCTTTGAATTGTACATCATATAAATGTTTACCAATGGATAATGTATTATACCTAAAATTATAATATCATACAGAATAGTTTCACTGGTTTAAAAATTAGCTATGCTCCACCTATTTATCACTTACTATCTCCCTGCAGACCCCTGGCAACCACATATGCTTATACACTTTCCATAAATTTGCCCTTTCCAGAATGTCACATAGTGGGAATCCTACAATATGTAGTCTTTTCAGTTGGCTTCTTTGACTTAAAAATATGCATTTGAGGTTACTCCATATGCTTTTGTGGCTTCACATCTCATTTATCTTTATTACTGAAGAATATCCCAGTGTATGAGTGTTCACAGTTTGTTTATCCATTCACCGAGTGAAGAATATCTTGGTTGCTTCCAAGTTTTGACAGTTATGAAAGAAAAAAACAAAAAACTGTTATAAACATTTGTATGGAGGTTTTTTTGTGGATGCAAGCCACTAATTTCTTTGTGTAAGTACCCCAGGTATCATTGCTGTATCATATAGTAAGAGTATATTTAGTTTAGGAAGAAATGACCAGTCTTCCCCAGTGGAGGTACCATTTTGCATTCCCACCAGCAATGTATCAGAGCTCTTGCTGCTCCACATTATAACCAGAATTTAGCATTGTTAGTTTTTTATTTTAGCCATTCTAATAGGTGTGTAGTGGTATTTTATTGTTGTTGTAATTGTTGTTGTTATAATTTATAATAGCCTAATGACATGCCATTGAGCATCTTTTCATATGTTTATTGGTCACTTGAATATCTTCTTTGGTGAGGTGTCTGTTTAAATCTTTTGCCCATTTTTTAAATTGAGTTATATTCTTACTGCTGAGTTTTAAGTGTTTATTGTATATTTTGGATACCAATCCTTTATCTGGTATGTGTTTTTCAAACATTCCCCCCCCCCCCCCAGTTTGTGGCTTGTCTTTTTATTTTCTTAACAGTGCCTTTGAAGAAAAGAATTATTTAATTTAAATAAAGTACACTTTATCTTTTTTTTTAATAGATTGAGTTTTCTGTGTTGTATCTAAAAAAATCCAGAGTCATCCAGATTTTCTTCTGTATTATCTCCTAAGAGTTTTATAGTTTCACATTTTACATTTAGGTCTATTATCCATTTTGAGTTGGTTTTATGAAAGGTGTAAGGTCTGTGTCTAGATTCATTTTTTTAAAAATGAGGATGTCCAGTTTTCCCATCACCATTTGTTGAGAAAACTATCTTTTCTCCATTGTATTTCCATTTTTTTTTCTTTTCAAATTCAGTTGACTATATTTGTGTAAATCTATTTCAGGGATGCCTATGTTTTTGTTTGTTTTTAACAAATACCACACTTTTTTTTTGGTTTGTTTTTTATTATTTTTTTATTTTTTAAAAAACACTATATTAAATTTATTGGGGTGACAATGATTAATATGAACATATAGGTTTCAGGTGTGGGTTTCTATTTTACAGGATCTGTATATTGATTGCTCTGTGTGCCCACCACCCAAAGTAATATCTTCTCCCATCACCATATATTAAGACCCCCTTCACCCTCCACCCTCCCACCCCCTTCCCTCTGGCAACCTATCTGGATTATTTTAATAGTCTCCAATCAGAGTCTTCTCCAGATCCTAGCACAGTTTCCATACCACAAGATATTTGAAAATGCAAATATAATCACATCTCATCGCTTTAAGGACCAAGTTCAAAATCCTGAGTTCAGCATACAAGGTAATACCTGTCCCCAGCCTACTTCTCCAGCCTAAGGTCTAGGCATATGCTTTGCTTGGCAGACTTTCTCCTTTCCTTTCCACTTCTCCCACCTTCTTTAAGAGCTAACTCAACTCCCCTGTTACTTTACACCTGGCTTACACAATAGGTTTAACCAATCCGAACCTAAAGCCATTTGAGTTTGTGAAGATGCTCTGGTTTGTTTTTTTGTTTTGTTTTGTTTTTGGCCCAGATCTCAGCATAGCACAAAGGGGTTCTTTAAGGACTGAAGATTCTGCAGCAAAATGACCTGAGCCTCTTTGATCATTCTTAAGTATTTTGTTCTTTTTCATAAATATCTGTAGCTTCTAACAGCTAATTAAACAAATAAGTGTTATAGAGCCATCCCCATAACCCCACTACCAGGTGTGAAAGCAAGTATCAGACTGAATTCTACAACAAATTTCAACATTTATTTTGTAAGTTCAGTGATGCTCATCTCTCAGCCCTTTCAAGTTCACATCCTGAGTAAAAGACTCACCTGAGGAACTGTGACAGTGTTACAGTCCCGGGATGGGCAATGAGTTCTCTACATCAGTGAGGGGACACAGGGCTGGCTCAGAATTAAGCCTCAGGGCTCCATTCTGAAGAGTATAGATAGGCTTTCATGTAAAGGTGAGAATGCCTTCCTCCACACCTAAATACCACTTACTTATGAGGTGGAAATCAATTCAATTTATAATGTCTATTATGCTAACTAAAACACCATCTGGTGTTAATTGAAGATAAAGGTAACTGCAGGAAAAGGCAGTCTCCTGCTTGTAGTCTTTCATCCTCAGTGAGCTGCATAAGAATGAGCCTTGAACCTGGAACAATTGCTTACCTAGAGGTAAAGAGCCCGCACAACCTGAGCTGGGTTTATCTCCTCTCTGCTCTGTCCAACACCCCCATTTCTCTTTTCCTTTCTGCCTCCTGTTTGTAGTAGTTCTTTTCTCTCATCTTCTAAACATACTCAAGTTTTCTCTTAACGCTATGACTCCCTCTAGTTTTCCTCTATGTTTCTTTAACCTCTACTTCCCCACGTCCTTATCTTCTATTGATCTTCCATTATCCACAAACTGGTTTCTGTTTCTTTTGCTCCCAATGAAAAAGCTGTTGCCACCCTAACCGGTTTGGCTCAGTGGTTAGAGCTGCCAACTGGGGAGGGAGAGGTGACCCTCAGTTGAGAACTGCATCATTCAGCCCGGCCGGGCGTGGCTCAGCGGTTAAGCGTTGACTTAGGATCCAGGCGATCAGGGTTCTATTCCCGGTCAGGGCACATGCCCGGGTTGCGGGCTGCAGCTGATCAATGAGTCTCTCATCATTGATGTTTCTCTCTCTCTCTCTCTCCCTCTCCTTTCCTCTCTCTGAAATCAATAAAGATGTATTAAAAAAAGAAAAGAACTGCATCATTCAGTCCTATAGATTAATACCACACTTTTGATGACTGTAGCATTGCAGTAATGCTTGAAGTTGAATAATGCAGTCTTCTGATTTTTTTTTCTCCTTCAATACTCTGTTGGCTACTCCAGGTCTTTCACCATGCACAATAATAAGCCATCAACAAAATGAAAAGGAAACCCACTTTTACCTTTGTATATGACATTTAGAATCAGTTTGACAATATCCACAAAATAACTGGCTGGAAAATTTTAAATTTGAAGGCCTATGTTTTCATATATTGTGTTATTCATCACTCCCCTCACCCTCTAGTAGCAGGAAGGTAAGTGATAAATCAAAAGGAGACCAGTTAGGGAAAATACAGAAAATTACCTTTTTTTAAAATATATCTTTATTTATTTCAGAGAGAGGAAAGGAGAGGGAGAGAGAGAGACCGAAACATCAATGATGAGAGAGTCATTGATCGAGCCCACGACCTGGGCATGTGCCCTGACCTGGAATCGAACCCCGATCGCCTGGATCCTAGGTCGATGCTCAACTGCTGAGCCACGCCCGGCCGGGCCGGAAAATTACCTTTTTAAGAAGAGTTGAATGGTACAGTTCTCAGTAGAAGTGGAGTTCTTGGGATACAGTGAGGAAAAGAATTTCCTGAGGCCCCCATGGGAGGATGGGGTTTCTTGAAAAGCTTTACTAATGATGTAAAATTAAAGAGGTTCCCCTCCAAGGTCCCATCTCTGTTTGTCTTGCCATAGAATAAGTCCAATCTTGTCTTCAGCAGGGCCTAAATTAAGGTCACTGCCCAGAATTTCTGGTCCATATTAGAGTCCAGTCCAGCATCTGACTAGCTTAGCTCACGTTCCAAGCTGCAATGCACTGTGTGTGGGGTCCATAGGTACATGGGCCTCGCGGATGCTTAAGGCCACATGGCTATGGAGAGGGAATAGGCAAGTGCCTGGGTGAGTGTGGGTCATGGAGCAAGAGGGAGAGCAAGGCAAGGCCTAGAAAGAGAGTGGGAACTCTTTGAGGATTTTAACTTTCCAAGATTTTGTGCTCTTCTGCCTGGGGTCCACCCCCCTAGCCAATCCATTGCTCCCCAGGCTAGACTGACAGGCGAGGGCCCCCATGCATCACCCCAACTTCCCTGCCTTTGTATCCATCTTCCTCTTTGTTAGATTCCTTCCCCTAGTGATCTGCAATGAATGGACAGGGGGTTCTCTGGGAAGCATGAAACTGTAGCTTCCTGGTGAAGCTGCCCAGATGACCATGCTTATAATGTCTGGCCTTCACTTTGCTCTCTTCTTATTATTAATATTAATAAACTAGCTATTACAATGATAACAGTGTCTATGTTTCTACTCGTTTCATGAACATTTGAATAGTGGTGTCTAGATTTTTACTCTGCTATGTAAATATGGCTAAGTTACAGAAGAGATGATCAAATACCATAATGGTTCTTGGAAAGAATATACGCTTTGGTATATATGTGTGTATTTTAAAATGCTATTATGAAAATACAATTGCTACTTTGGGGTGACAAAATCAATATGCTAGTTTGAGATTAGTTGATGTGACAAAAAGTATATAAAAAATCATACCAATATAGAATTTATTTTTAATTAGAGGTGATCTTATTCAGACATTGCCCTATGATTCTGTTTCATTTTTACTCTATGAAACATTTGTTCTGGAGTTCTTCCCCACCGCTAATGAGATCCCATATCACAATTAATAAAACTATTCAGACAAATATAAATATATATGGACATAGTTTACTGGAATACCTATTTCTTGCCATTGTGGCTCTATTTGTTGGTAAATAATTATACCATAAACCCTTGATTTTGCAAACCTCAATTTAATGGACTTTCATTTTAATGGTCAAAATTTCCAGTCTGTATGTCATATGTGAAAATTAACACCCTGTTCATTTAAAAATGCTTTTAACCAAGATTTGTTTATAATTAAATTGACAGGTTATTTTTTGTTATTAATTCACTGTTAGTTTTAACAAATTTTTAAAAATAGGCCATATGTTGGAAAAAAACACTGTAGTAAATCTGCCCACATAAAAAAATATTGCATATCTACAACTATAGTCTACATATTTAAATCCAAGAGTCATCACTTGTAAACAATGTTCAGGGACTGATTAGCACGTGATCATACCACATCACACACAGAAATTCATTCTGTTGTCCTGTGGTGTGACTTTCTGATGTGCTAAACCAATCCCCAACCATGTGCATTTGTTTACTCAAGGTGACTGGCGAATGCATGCATTTACTAGACGTATTCAGTATAAATTTTCAATTACAGTAATACATATAGAAAACTTTTCTGTGAAACTAAACTTTTCATACATAACACAAACATGTCTACATATGTAAAAATAGGTAAACTAATTTGTTAATTTTTAAAAATTGATCTTTAGTGTTCAAATTATTACACATGTTACCTTTTTTCCCTTTGACGCCCTCCACCCCACACTTGCCACCCCCATTTCTTGACCCAAGTTATTGTGCTCAGCTAATATTTGACAAAGGAGGCAAGAGCATACAATGGAATAAAGACAGTTTCTTCAATAAATGGTGCTGGGAAAATTGGACAAGTACATGCAAAAAATGAGACTAGACCACCAACTTACACCACACACAGAATATACTCAAAATGGAAAAAAGACTTAAATGTAAGTCGTGAACCAATAGAAATCCTAGAAGAAAACGTAGGCTGCAAAATATCAGACATCTCATGCAGCAGAATTTTCACTGATACATCGCCTAAGGCAAGAGAAACAAAGGAAAAAATAAACAAGTGGGACTACATCAAACTAAAAAGCTTTTAAACAGCAAAAGAAACCATCAACAAAATAAAAAGGGAACCCACTGTATAGGAGAACATATTTACTAATGATACATCTGATAAAGGGCTAATTTCCAAAATATATAAAGTACTCACACAACTCAACAAAAGGAAGACAATCCAGTTAAAAAAATGGACAGGGGACCTAAATAGACACTTCTCCAAAGAAGGCATACAAGCGGTGAAGAGACATATGAAAAGATGCTGAAAGTCACTAATCATCAGACAGATGCAAATTAAAATGACAATGAGGTACCACCCCACACCTGCCAGAATGGCTGCCATCAATAAATAAACAAGTGCTGGCGAAGGTGTGGGTAAAAAGGAGCCCTAATTTGTCATTTTTTTAACATACGCATTCAGAAAACCTACTTTATTACATAACGGACTTTTGGCCTTATGGACACCCCCTCACCCAAATTAGGTCATTATACCGAGCTTTTACTGTATTTTATCTTTGCTAATTTTGTGTGTGTGTGTGAGTGTGTTTCCTTCATTGACGTTTTTAGTAGTGCTTATTAGTATAATTTTGATGTGTTTTTTTTTTCTGGTTGTTATTTGAATTTCGAATAAATATGGTATGATTAATTATAGCATTACCCGAAATGGATTACCAGATATATTTCAATCAAATACAAGTAGGTGCTTTTATGCTTCTACAGAATTTGAAACTTTAACTTCATTCCTCACCAAAAAACTAGCTCTTTTTGCATCATGTAAATTAAGTTGTTAAAATAACATGTAGACTGCATTCCTGTTGACAAAGGTAAGATATTTTTGAGTTGGCAGAATGAAAACCATGACCATTGATATTCGGCATTTTAAAATTAATATCCAATCTTGTCTTACTTTTAGTCAGATTAACCTCTATTTCAAGTGAATGAAAACATTTCTTAAGTCTAGAGCTGCAATTGAATTAAATTGTTGCCTTAAATTTAAAAATACTTTGCACATCTGCATCTGATGTTAAGAATGCATATTATAGCCTGGCTGGAGTGGCTCAGTTGATTTAGTGTCATCCTGTGCACTGAAAGGTTGCCAGTTCCATTCCTGGTTGGGGCACATACCTGGGTTGGGGGTTCGATCCTCAGTTGGGGCAGATACTGAAGGCAACTGATCTATGTCTCTCTCACATTGATGTTTCTCTCTCTATTCCTTCCTCTCTCTCAGTATGCCCTCCAGTAAGGATTTATAAAAAGAGAAAAGAATGTATATTATAAATATTCTCAAATAGTGTTACATAATGAATTTTGCAACTACATAATTTTTATTTCCCAAATTATTTTTGATATTTTCTCCTTTAAGCACACATCTGATTACTCTTTAGAAGTCAAAAGCTTAAAATTTTATAGGCTTTAATAATGTACTATATCTCCATAGAGCTTTACATTTTCAAAGCAATGAATTAGAAGAAATTATAACAACAGCTGTTAATTAATATTGTTCTACATTTGAATGGATAGATAATTGTCAGCCCTATCATTTGAAACACTTGGAAAAGAGCTCTGCCTTGGAATCTCTTCTCATCATGTACTTTATAAATAGAGAACTTGTGGTAAATGGTACTTAACAGATCACAAGACGAGCATAAGGAAATGTTGATTTGTTCATGGGATGAAACAATTTGAAATAGCTATAATTCATTTTGTTTTGTAGCAGCTAATTTAAGTGCATTGTGACATTTTAGTTAAGGCTAAATCTCCAATTTTGAATTTACTAATTTTGTAATCAGGCTAATTTTATGAAATGTCTATAATTTGAGCATTTAATCCCAATAAGATTTCCACTGAAGTGATATAATTAAGTAAGAAACAAAAAGATTAACTTATAATTAAAAGTGTGCTTTTGAAAATGGTTTTGAAGGATAAGAGAAGAGGTCAGATTTTTAGTCATGTGCATTTTACTATAAACAAAAACAAAAACAAAAAAACAAACCAAAAAACTTAAGGACATCATTCTGTACTTGGTCTGCCATTCCCTATAATCAGAAAATAGGTATATACCTTAATTTATCTCATATGGGGCCAGTGGATGGCCCAAAAAAAAAAAAAATTCAGTTCATGTTAATGTTAATGATAAAAATTTGTCTTATGTGAGTTTTTGTTGTTTTCAGTTTTGTGTTTTGTTTTTTTTGGGGAGATTCAAATATATGCTTTCTATGTATCCAGCAAAAATTATTGTTACCAAGCGATGCACAAACATTGTTTTCCAACTCCTTATTTTTCTCCCTCACTTGCAAATATGCAAACAAAGAGATGTGACTTGGTATCTTAAAACTAACTCAAGGCTCAGACATTTAAAGTCTCTAGTTTATTAGTGTTTTTCAATGATCACAATTCTTAGTTAATTAGAGTTTAGAAATGTTATTATTTAATGCATCATACTTAAATTATATAAGCAGTCAATAACTATAAAATAAATATGTGTGTAACCTACAATATCCCTTGAATTTAGCATTACATGTATAAAATGTATAAAAATAAAATATTTTTCAATATTTTCCAGTTCATAGTCATAATAAAACATGCCATATTTATTATGTAAGTTAAGACCAAGTATTTCTATTTTACTATGGCTAATTCTCAGAAATAATAAAAATAAATAAATTGGTTACTAAACCAAAACTTCAGTATTTCAAAAAGAGTAGAGTACTATTTGGCTTAGAAATGGAATATAACTGAACAATCTTTTTCAAAGAAACGTAAGGATAATGTTCGGTTAACAGAACCAAGAACTCTTTTCTCACAGCAGGAACCGACCCCTGAGTAACCAGCTCCAGCAGCTGCCGGAGGACAGTAGGAACATGAAGAGACACTCCAAGAGAATTGACACAGATGTCCAGGAACCTTTGAAAGTTGAATGTGGATCATGAACACTGACAAAAACCTGCTAGCATTTCAGACTTCAAAATAAGCAGAAAGCAGCAGCAGACCCACTGTTAGAGGAATTTGAAGTTTGTGTACAATGGAGGTAGCCACTGTAACAAAAAAACCCCAAACTGAGCTCAACTCTAGTTAAGGCTGAATCAATTTTCCTGTGAACAGAAACATTTCAAATGGAGTCAGTAATGTCAACAGTCCTAAAAATGGAGGCAAAAAGCCATTGAGGAAGTTGGTTTTATACACACTCACACCTGGTTGGAACATGGACTTTTAAACTGTGCGAACCACAAATGGCAACATCCTGCCTCAGTTCTGGGAATGAGGCTTATTTCGCTGAACCCCAGCCTAGTAGCTAGCACAGTAACCTATCTTATACAGACTAACAGTCATTATTTTTATCTACGCCAATCATAATCCACTCAAAACAGTTTATATAATCTTGTGATTTTTGCCTCTATAAACCCTGACTTTCTCCTCCTGCACCCACTCCCCACTCAGAGCACATTTAGGTTCCTCCTGAATCTGTGTTTTCATAATTTGAATTCCTAAGATCCTAAATAAACTTTTGGTTTGCTTTGCAGCCTCAGTTCTTTCTTGTTGGGCAGGCCCCAACATCCCCCCACCCCATGCCCACCACACAGAACACAAAAGGCTTTACTGATAAACACACATAATTTTCATTCGGTTAAAAAACTATACTTGACATAGTAGGAGAACATAACATATTTAACACAATAACATGGGATGTTTAGGTATACGTTATGCAGGCCTTTCTTTTTACTCTTGCTTCATGTGTACTCTTGCACATATTATGGGCAACTCTGGAACTCGGGAGGCGATATGGCACCAACAGCTAGCATGACTTTGAGATCATAAGGTATGGGGGTTATTCATAAATTTCAATCAGAATGGCCTTGAAGAGCACATCAGAAAAGCAGATTGCAACGTACTTCTCCAGGAACTTATGTTATATGAGACATGTGCTAAAAATCAGGAATATGCTTTTCTCCCTCTTAACTCCAGCGTATAGAATTGTGTTGTTCATGCGCAGTTCATGGAACACTATCATTAAAGCCCTTTATTTGTTAAAATATAATTTAATTGGTTTAATTCTTTGTCTCTCTTCAAATTATCTTCCTTCTGCCATAGACGTTCACTCTTATGTATTTAATATATGCCCTTTCAATCCATCTTGCATGCCATCTCTATATCTCTATATTTATATCTAGATAGATCGAGAAATAGATGATAGATAGACCTGTGGAAATGTAAAAGACTGTTTTTATGTGTTTTTAATATGGTAGTCTATTATTTTAATGTATTTTTTCACTGAATATTATTCTAAAACTTACGTTTCATTGTGTAGTTTTAATTAAAGTGCATAACTTCATTGTATGAACACTTCATGTATTTGTTCTGCTGTAGGTGGACATCTAGGTTGGCTTCACCTTTCTGTTAGCACAAGCAACACTATTGAACAAGCTGATGCATAACTCATTATGCATCTGGTAAGAGTATTTCATTTATTTCTAAAATATATCCCTCAGACATGGAATTTCTCAATCGTAGGCATCCTCAATTTTATTAAATATTGTGATAGTATATTACAAAACATCCACGGTACTTTAAATTCCTAGTGACTATATATGAGGGTTTATAGTTCCCCAGAGCTCTACTAACATTTTAAATTACCTTTGAGCTTGCCCTCTAATAGTTCAGGTGGCATGTCGGTGTTGCTTCATTTATAACCTCTCTGATTACTGGTGAGGTTTAGCATATTTTCATATAATTGTTGGTAATTTGTTCTTTGCCTTTCCTCTTCAATCACTCAATATTTACTGAGTGATTATTTTGTACTAGGCACTTTACTAGACATCCAGTGATCAAATGGTGTTTGGCTTTTTTGTATCATTTGCCTGTTTTTGGTTGTTTTTTTTTTGTTATTTTGTTTTCTATTAAATTTCCTGTCTTGTTATTGTTGATTTGCAGGAGTTCCTTGTATGATATAGATATTAATCTTTTGTTAGTTACAAACATTGCAAGCAACCTTTCCCAGTCTCTTAACTATTACCTTTTATTTGACTTTATATTTTTTTTTACTATAAATGGAATCTTCATTTTTAAGGGACACTTCAGGTGATTCCAATGCAGGTGGTTCCTGGATGAAGTTGCAGAACTGTTTGGTCGAGACTGGTTTTCATTTATTCACACTTTCGAAAGCATGAGTATGACAATATATTTAGATGTTAGTGACAAAAGTTCACCATCTGTATGAAGAGAGCAGATCTCTTTGGAATACCCAATGCAGCGAATTTTGCACCGTGGAATATTGTTTTATTCAACCACCTTCTCTTATGTAATTAAAGCCAGGACAGGTTACAATACAGCATGAGTGTTGTATTTTTTTAATCTCTAATGTAA
Organism: Miniopterus schreibersii; assembly: GCF_964146895.1. NCBI lineage: Eukaryota > Metazoa > Chordata > Mammalia > Chiroptera > Miniopteridae > Miniopterus > Miniopterus schreibersii. The sequence continues at coordinate 38,439,785 of NC_138104.1, read as the reverse complement.
TTACATTGCCTTTACAGTCTTGGAATGCGTTACTCTTTTAAATCAAATTATATCATTACAGTTCTGTCATTAGCTTTAACAGTTTTAAAATCAGTGGATCTTCTGAAGTGTTATAACAATATCAGAACCAGAGTGTAGCTTTTGCAAAGGTTGTCAGGACACCTAAAATCTTCATATAATTTTGGGTTTTCTTTGAACACCATTAATCCTCAGGCTATACTTTTATGTAACCACTAAGATAGAAACACCTTTTTTTTATACTTAATCCAATTATAGACCAATTCATTTTTTTCCTTAGAGGAGTTTTTTACATCCATTATTTATTTTTATTTTTTTAGGCTTAATTTATATAAGAAAAATGTAATAATTAGGTGGAAATAAATATAATAATGTGGGAGCACTAATTCTTCAACTTAATATTTTATCATAGTCATTATCTGATATTAAAGTATAAAGTATCCCCTTCTCTCTATGAGATTAAGTTGCCATAATCATTCTCTTCTCCATGATGCATTTTTAAGCAATGTGTTGAAACAATCTTTTAGCTGTGCTAAAAAATCTATTTGAACCTAGTCACAAAGGCAGTTGAATTCTGTCAAACAGCTCCTGTTTGTATCTATTTAATGCTAAGTGCTAAGTTTAACAGATGTGTTTGCTCCTCTGCAGATATTTTGGTAATATTTATTCACAGCCAATATTTACTTTTTAAAGTTGTTTGTTTAAGCCCTAGCTAAAGCTCCCGAAAGGTATAGAAATGATACATTTTCACTACCAAATGTCTTGGATTAAGATCAATTTCTATCAGTCTGCTTTTTGACTGAATCTTTCTTAGTGCAAGCAAGTGTCAACAGCAGTAGCAGAAACCCAGGATTCCCCTGAAAGGGAGTCATTGGCCTAAAAAATGGCATTTGGTATTTTTTTTTGCAACAGAGGTCATTATCCTGAAATACTGTTGAGACACTTAAGCTTGACAACTGAACATAAGAATACTTAATTTTTTTTTAAAAAAAAGATATCTTTATTGATTTCAGAGAGAAGAAAGGAAAGGGAGAGAAACATCACTGATGAGTCACTGATCAGCTGCCTCCTGCACGCTCCCCACTTCGGATTTCCTGGATCGTAAGTCAATGCACAGCTGCTGAGCCACCCCCGGCTGGGCTTAAACAACGATTTTAATTTATTCTTGCGCAGGTCAGCAATTTGGGCTGTCCTCATTTGGGTGGTCCCCCCCTGACTCACCCTTGCATTGTGATCAACTTCTAGGTTGCCTGGGGGCTGAGTGGTCTAGAAAACCTGAACTGGGAGAGTGTCTCTCTTCTATAGGGTCTCTCATCCTCCGGCAACTTAACCCCAGGCCTGTTCCCATGGCAATTTAACAAGTTTCCAAGGAACAAAAGGATTCATGAAAAACTTACAGTTTAGGCTCAGAACTGGTATATGGTCATACTGCTTTCTGTGGGACAAAGCAGGTTACAATACAGACTCAGATTCAAAAGAAGAAAAAAATAGATTCTATTACTTGGTAGGAGGAACTGAAAAATAGCATTGCAAGAGGTATGAATACAGGTTAGAATAAAAGAATGTGGATATTTTGACATTTACCATGAGAGCTAACCATTTTTGTTACTTTACTAATGCAATAATTTTACAATTTATTGATTGAAATAATATTCCATTCTTTAAAAAACACAGATAAACCAACTCATATACCAAGCATATATATTTTAAAATTAGAACTGTAGCCAGCTACCATTGTTAATAAAAGCTAAATATGCCACCTGCCAGAATAATGTGCATTTCACATGTAAGTCTGCTTTTCCAAATACACAAACCTCAGAGATATTGAGGGTTCAGTTCCAGGCTACTGCCATAAAGTGAATATCACAATAGAGTGAGTCACACATATTTTTAGAATTTCCAAGTGCATATAAAATTTATGTTTATATTATACTATAGTCTAGTAAGCAGGCAATAACATTATGTCTAAAAATGTACATACTTTAATTAAAAGTACTTTATTGCTAAAAATTGCTAACCACCATCTGAACCTTCAGCAGGTCATAAACGTTTTGCTGATGGAGTGTCTTCCCTCAGTGTTGATGGCTGCTGATTGATGAGCATGGTGGTTGCTGAAGTCTGGGATGGCTGTGGTGATTTCTAAAAGAAGTTAATGATGAAGTTTGACACATTGATTGACTCTTTTTTAAAAAATTCTCATCTGAGGATATGTTTTTGTTTGTTTGTTTGTTTTGTTTTTTATATATCTTTATTGATTTCAGAAAGAGGAAAGGAGAGGGAGAGAGAGAGAGAGAGAAACATCAATGATGAGAGTCATTGATCGGCTGCAGCCCGCAACCCGGGTATGTGCCCTGACCGGGAATCGAACCCTGATCGCCTGGATCCTAGGTCGATGCTCAACCACTGAGCCACGCCCGGCCGGGCTGAGGATATGTTTTTTTAAAATTGATTTTAGAGAGAGAGGATGAGAGAAAAATTGATGTGAGAGAGAAACATCCATCGGTTACATCTTGCACACCCCCCAACCTGGGATTGAACTCACAACATTTAGGTGTACAGGACAACGCTCCAACCAACTGAACCACCCAACCAGGGCTTGGTTGACTCAAGAACAATTTCTTTGTAGCATGTAATGCTGTTTGATAACATTTTACACACAGCAGAATTTTTTTAAAAGTTGGAATCATTCCTCTCAAAATCTGCCTCTACTTTATCAACTGAGCTTGTGTAATAGTCTAAATATTTTGTTGTCATTTCAATAATCTTCATAGCATTTTCACCAGAAGATGATTCTATCTCAAGAAAACACTTTCTTTGTGCATCCATAAGAAGCAACTCCTCATCCGTTATAGTTTCATCATGAACAGCAACTCAGTCACACCTTCGGGTCCCTCTTTTAATTCCAGTTCTCTTGCTATTTCCACCACACCTGCAGTTACTTCCTCCACTGAAGTCTTCACCCCTCAAAGTCATGCATGAGGGTTGGAATCAACTTCTTCCAAAATCCTATTAATGTTGACATTTTGACCTCTTCCCATTAATCACAAATGTTCTTAATGGCATCTAGAATGATGAATCCTTGCCAGAGGGTTTTCAGTTTACTTTGCTCAGATCCATCAGAGGAATCACTACCTATGGCAGTCATAACTTTACAAAATGTATTTCTTAAATAATAAGACTTGAAAGTCAAAATTACTCCTTGATCCATGGGCTGCAGAATGGATGGAGTGTTAGCAGGCATGAAAACAGCATTAATTTTGCTGTACATCTCCATTAGAGCTGTTGAGTGGCTAGGTATATTGTTAATAACCAGTAATCTTTTGAAAGGAATCTCTTTTTCTGAGCAGTAGGTCTCAACAGTGGGCTTAAAATATTCAGTAACCATGTTGGAAAGAGAAGTGCTGTCACCCAGGCTTTGTTGTTCCATTGAGAGAGCACAGGTGAGTAGATTTTGCATAATTCTTAAGGGCCCTAAGGTTTTTGAGAATGGCAAGTGAGCACTGCTTCACCTTAAAGTCACCAGTTGCATTAGACCCAAACAAGAGAGCCTTTCTGTCCTTTGAAGCTTTGAAGCCAGGCATTGATTTTTCCTTTTTAGCGATGAAAGTCATAAATTACATCTTCCAATACAAGGCTGTTTCATCTACATTAAAATGCTGTCGTTTAGTGTAGCCACCTTCACTAATTAACTTAGCTAAATCTTTTAAATAGCTTGCTGCTTCATCTTGCTCTTTTATGTGTATGGAGATGGCTTATTTCCTTAAACCTTATGAACCAACCTCAGCTAGCTTCAGACTTTTCTTTTGCAGCTTCCTCACTTTTCTCAGCCTTCACAGAATTGAAGAAAATTAGGCCTTTGCTCTGGTTTAGGCTTTAGCTTAAAGGAATGCTGTGGCTGGTTTAACTTTCTATCTGGATCAATAGAACTTTGTACCTATCAGCAATAAAGCTGTTTCATTTTATTTATTAATTTTTTTATCATTCATCGGTTCACTGGATAGCACTTTTAATTTCCTTCAAGAACCTTCCTTTGCATTCAAAATTTGGCGAGTCGCTTGACTCTAAAAACCTAGCTTTTGGCTTATCTTGGCGTTTTGCATGCCTTCTGTACTTAGCTTAATTTTTAGCTTTGTGTTTGTTTTTGAAATATGCCTTTATTGATTTCAGAGAGAAGAGGGGAGAGGGAGAGACAGAAACATCAATGATGAGAGAGTCATTGATCGGCTGCCTCCTGAATGCCCCCTATTGGGGATTGGAGCCCACAACCCGGGCATGTGCCCTGACCGGAATCGAACTGCGATCTCCTGGATCCTAGGTTGATGCTCAACTGCTGAGCCATGCAGGCCAGGCTAATTTCTAGTTGTTTTATTCAAAGTGAGAGACCTGGAACTCTTACTTTTATTTGAACACTTAGAGGTTATTGTAGAGTTATTTACTGGCCTGATTATAGTATTTTTGTGTCCAGGGAATAGGGACATCTGAAGAGAGGCAGCGAGACAATGGAAAGCTGGTCGGTGAAGCAGTCAGGCCACACAAAACATTTATCAATTAATTTTGGCATCTTATATGGGTGCAGTTTGTGGTGCCTCCAAGCAATTACAATAGTAACATCAAAGATTATGAGTCAGATCACAGTAACAAATATAATAGTAATGAAAAAGTGTGAAATATTGTGAGAATTAACCTAAATGTGACAGAGACACAAAATGAGCAATAGCTGTCGGAAAATAGTCATGCCTGATGTAGAGTTGTCCCAGACCTTCAAGTTGTGAAACACACAACATTTGTGAAGCACAATAAAGTGAAGTGCAGTAAAATGAGGTCTGCTTGTGTTCAAATGGCAGGTCAGTTTTTATGATTAATTTTATCATTGCTGTTAATGGATTCAGAGTAGTCAATATAAAATCAAAATAACTTTCAACTGTGAGAAACTATTCTAACCTAGAATAATAATTAAAACTGAATTGTAAGCAGGAATGTCTGGGACAAGGATTTCTGTGATTATTATGTGGAGATAAACAGGCTATTTCATTAACCCTCTTCTATTTCCCAAAGGAGCTGTCTTTCTTTTTTTAATTTAATTTTTTTCTCTGAATAACTGTAGTCTTGACCTTTTATTCTATAAAAATCAACAACAGACATTTCACTCTTTATTAAAAGATTGATTTCCAGAAGCTTGGGGCTATATTGAAAAAAATGAATTTTAGTTAGAAAAATATCAATGTCTCTGACCTACTTTTTTTGTGTAAAACAACAAATGACATTTTACTTTGGTATTGAAAAGTAAGCAGGTCAACCTTCTTCCTAAGCTGCAAATAAAATCCAAATGATAACATACACTGTTGGGGGTACCCTGAATAAGCCAAATAGGCAGGGTCCAAAGTGAACATCAAAAAGAGAATTTTTGGGCCCTGGTTGGTTTGGCTCAGTGGTTAGAGCATAGGCCTGTGGACCAAAGATTCTCGAGTTTGATTCTGGTCAAGGGCACACACCTCAGTTGTAGGTTCAATCCTTAGCCCCAGTCAGGGTGTGGGAGGCAACCAATCGATGTGTCTCTTTCACGTCAAGGTTTCTCTCTCTCCCCCTTCTTCTCCCTCCTTTCTACTCTCTCTAAAAATGAATGGAAAAAATATCTTCAGGTGAGGATTTAAAAAAACACACACAGAACTTTTGAGGCTGGAAGTTGAGCTGGTTTCCTTTTGTCTCTCAAATAAATAGCAAGCAGAAACCCACTTCTTTTTTTTTCTTTATAGATAATCATACATTTGTACAATACTCACTCCAAAACACTGATGGACAAAACTGTTCAGAGTCAAGCACTTGTGACTTATTGGCTGATAACCTATGCTCTCAAAGTCACTGGAATAATTTGCTTTTCTAAATACAAGTTTGAGCAGGAGACAAGTAAGTTCTCTGTGTTTAGCAAGAGACAAACAAATATACCATGAGAATGTTCCTTTTCACAAAAAATAAAAATCAAACATGAGTATTTCAATCTGTTTATATGCTTTTCACTGTTACAATACACATTTAAAAACTAAACATTATTTTAAAAATATACTAGGAGCAGAGCATTTTTTAGACTGAAAGTTAACATGTTACCTTTTCTTAGATCTATGATTGGTATTTCAGTTGATTAAGGGCATGTCATTAGTGAACTCTTGTGAGAATTACTGCAATTCTTAAGTAATCTCAAGCCTGCTGGGCCATTTTGCAGAGAGATTTGCATATGGTACAAGCATGGCTGGGTCAGTGCAAACACAAATCCACTACTGAGACAACTTAAATCTCATATTGTTATGGCAGTTTTGGGGCAGAATCAGCTGGTTTTAATTTAGATTGTATAGCTCTCACTTGGAAAACTATTTTTAAAAATTCAGCAATGGATGTATTCATCTGAAGACGCTATCTGGATCCCTATTAAAGCTAATACCTGCATTTGGGTGCTGTTTGGTATTACGTGTTTCCAAATATTTTTGCAAATTACAATTTTTTTAAAAATGCAGAATAGTATCATAATAGGTTGAATGTGAATAATATATACTTATTCACTGTAGCTACAACCTGTCATTTATAAAGCCTTATTTTATGTAATATTTTCTCCTAAGGTAGAGATGTGTGCTAGGAGATGTATAAATAGAAGTCCATATTCATTTAAAATCCAAGTCTGCTACCTGTTATTGAAAAGCAGGAATAGCAGGACAATGTCATAAAAGAAATCACTTTCTAAGCAATCAGGTGCTCTGAGCCAATAATAAAAGAAAAAACTTAGAAGTAAATATTAATAAATTTATTTGTTAATTTTTGCTTCCTGTTTAAAAGGTAGTTGCTTGAACCTTGGAATATCATGTTATGTACAAAGCTGGTGTTTATTCATACGCCATCAGGAATAAGATCTATCCACTGCATCTCAGGACCTTAGCAGCCAGATTGAAACTTCTTTTAATAGTACATATAACTCATTCATTATTGATTCAACAGGAAACATACATGTGTTAAATCCTATGCTAAGTACTAAAAACTCATTGAAAAGCATTTTATATTCTCCTTTTGCCTTAGCAGTTCATGCATAAGCAGACTTTTATGCCAGATTTTTAAATAACGGGAAAATTCTCAAAATAGAATGCTATGTGAAATAGTGGGAAACAAAATTAAATCTACTATGGAATCACAGCACACACACACACACACACACACACACGCATATAAACACACACATAAATTTTGTGTGACCAGAAATGAATGTACTTCTCAAATCTCTCCTCCCTACCCAAATTCTTTCATGTTATTATGGCTATTCTTTCAGGTTTTTATTTAGCTAACTCTTTAGGTGTTTTGGACTTAATTATTCTAGTCTCAGAATATAAAAAAATTTTTAATGCATTTTCTAGGACTCAACTAAAAAAAATACTTAACTACTGAAAGCTGTTTTGTTTAAAATGTCGATTAGCATAGAGAAAACTTTATCCTTTTGAGTAGACAGTTCTGATTGTATACAAATGCATAAAATCATGTAACCAGTACCACCATCAAGATATACAGTATTTTTATTGTCTCTCCTAAGTCCCCACACCCCTTTTGTAGTCATTACCTGTCCCACTGCAAAACTCTGGTAAACGAAGATCTGTTGTCAGTTCTTAGAGTTTTGATCTTTCCAGAATATCATATAGAGTTCTACAGTAAGTATGCAGCCATTTGAATAGCTTCTTCTGCTTACCTTAATGCATTTGATATTTATTCATCTTGTTGAGTGTATCAATAGTTTAGTTTTTAGTGGTATTCCATTGTGTGGATGTAACACAGTTGATTCATTCATCTACCTGAATAAGGGACACTGGGTTGTTTTTTGTTATTGATAATTATGAATAAAAAAACTAAAATATTTACATACAACTTTTTTGTGTACATGTCAATTTTCATTTTTATAATGTAATTATCTAGAAGTGGGGCTATTGAATCATATAGTAAGAGTATCTTTAATTTATAAAATACTGCAAAACTGTTTTTCTTTTATTTTTAATTTATCTTTATTGTTGAAAGTATTATAGGTGTCCCCCTTTCCCCCCCATTGATCCCCTCCACCCTGCATCTGCCCCACCCCCAGGCTTTCCCTACACTATTGTCTGTGCCTATGGGTTATGCAAATATGCATATAAGTTCTTTGCAAAACTGTTTTTCAAACTAGCTGCATCATGTATCTTTTTTACCCTGAATGAGTTTCAGTTGTCCTGTATCATCACCAGTAATTGTAAATGTAAGATTATTATTTTTTTTTTAATTTCAGCCATTTCAGTAAGTGTGACCTGGTGTCCTATTGAGGTTTTAGGTTACATTTTCCTAAGGAAAAATTATGTTGAGCATTTTTCCATGTGCTTTTTTGCCATCCACACATCTTCTTTACTTAAGTCTATCTTAATATGTTTTAATGAAAATATTTTCTAAGTTTCAAAAGTTGAGACTCCCTTATATATTCTGAATACAAGCTGTTTATCAGATATTTGTTTCCAAATATTTTCTCCCTGTGTGTCTTCTCTTTTCATTTTCTTTAAAGTATCTTTTCAAGAGCAGATGTGTTAAGCTTTCATAAAGTGGAATTTATAAAGTTTTGAGTGTAGATTGCTTTTTGTATTATTATGAAGAAATGTTTGTTTAACTACAGTTTCTAAAGATTTTTCTCTTATGAGCAGTAATACAAAAACTCCCAAAAACAAAATCCCAAGACTAAATGGTTTCACAGCGTGAACTCTACCAAATATTCAAATAAGAATTAGTACCTGTCTTTCTCAAATTCTTCCAAAAATTGAAGAGAAAAGAGTGTTTCCAAACTCATTCTACAAGGCCAGCATTACTGTAATACCAAAACCAGACAAATACACTACAAAAAAAGAGAATTGTAGAACAATATCCCTGATGAACATAAATGAAAAAATCCTCAACAAAATACTAGCACACCAAATTCAACAGTACATTAAAATAATTATATACCATGATCAAGTGGGAATTATACCTGGAAGGCAAGTATGGTTCAACATTTGCAAAACAATCAATGTGATTCATCACATCAACAAAACCAAGGATAAAAATCATGATTATCTCAATAAATGAAGAAAAAGCACTTGACCAAATTCAAAATTCATTAATGTGGTCAATCTATGACAAAGGAGGCAACAATACACAATGGAGGAATGACAGTCTCTTCAACAAGTTATGCTGCAATAACTGGACATATACATCCAAAGAAATGAATCCAGACCACTGTTTTAGACCATATACAAAAATAAACTCAAAATGAATTAAATAATTAAATGCAAGACTTGAAACCATACATCTCCTAGAAGAAAATATAGGTAGTAAACTATTTGACATCAGTTTGAGTAGTATCTTTTTGAGGATTTATTCATTTACATATGGATGGTATGCAATATTATATTAGCTATATTAGTTATATTAGTTTTATGTGTACAGTGTAGCGATTTGATATTTTTTTATCTTATAAAATGATCACCTCATTAATTTTAGTCCTCAAGCAAGAGATACAAAAGCATAAATAAACAAATCATTCTTCATCAAACTAAAAAGCTTCTACAGAGCAAAGAAAATCATCAATAAAATAAAAAGATAACCTACTGAATGGGATAATATATTTTCAAATGTTATATGTGATAGGGGGTTGATATGCAAAATATATAAGGAATTCATACAACTCAATAACAAAACAAACAATCTGTTAAAAAAATAAGCAGGGACTTAAGTAGACATTATTCCAATGAAGACACACAGATGGCCAACAGATATATGAAAAAGTGCTTGACATCACTAATCATCAAGAATTGCAAATAAAAACCATAATAAGATACCACCTCACACCAGTCAGAATGGCTACTATCAAAAAACTGACATATTAACTGGTCAGTGTGGCTCAGTGGTTGAGCGTTGACACATGCACCTGGAGGTCCTGGTTAGATTCTTGGTCAGGGCACATGCCCTGGTTATGGCTTGGATCCCCAGTGGGGGGCATGTAGGAGACAGCTGGTTGATGATGGTTCTCTCTCATCATTGATGTTTCTATCTCTCTCTCCTTTCCTCTCTCTGAAATCAATAAAAACATTTTAAATAAATGAATGAATGAATGAATGAATGAATGAATAAATAAATAAATAAATAAATAAATAATAAATATAAAGTTGACATATGTTGACAAGGATGTAGAGGAAAGGGAACCCTTGTGCACTGTTGGACTGCAAATTGGTGCAGCCACTATGGGAAACAGTATGGAGATTCCTTAAAAAACTAAAAATAAATCTACCATACAACCCAGCTGGGTATTTTATTCAAAGAAAACAAAAACACTAATTCAAAAGATATGTGCCAAAAAAAATAAAAAGAGAAAAATATGATATGTGAATCCTTATCTTCATTGCATTGTAGTATTATTTACAATAGCAAAGATATGAAAGCAACTTAGGTTTTAATCAATAAATGAATGATAAAGAAATGATTATATATATACACATATATATCTATATATCTATATCTATATATATATGTATACAGGGTGTCCCAAAAAATGTATACACACTTTAAAAGCTGATAGCTCAATTGATGTTTCTTTCTTTTCAGATTTAATCTACTGGAATTAATATTGTATAATAAGTGTGTATACATTTTTTGTGACATCTTGTATGTGTGTGTGTATAAAATATAATGGAATACTATGCAACAATAAAAAAATTCAGTCTTACCATTTGAGACAACATGGATGAACCTAAAGGATATTTTGCTAAGTAAAATGTCAGACAAAGACAACCACTGTATGGTTTCACTTACAGGTGGAATATACAAAAACAAAGAAAACAGAAACAGACTTACAGAAATAAAGAAATTATGGTTGCCAAAGGGGAAGGAAGTGGGGTGGGGGTGAAAAATTTGAAGAGGAATAGTCAATAATATTGTGATAGGTTTACATGGTGACAGATGATTACTAAAATTAGTGGGGCGATTACATTGTAAGGCAGAAAAATGTCAAGTCACTATACTGTACACCTGAAACTAATATAGTATTGTATACCATTTATATATAAATTAATTAATAATAAGTATTACCTCAGAAAATAAAATATTATTTTCTTATATATTTTCTTTTAGAAGTTTTACTGTTTAGGGATATATATTTTGAGCTATGATCAATTTTGAGGTTCTTTTTTTTCTTTATAGACTTAGTTTTGGAGCACTTTTAGGTACACAGAAATACTGAGCAAAAGGTAGAGATTCCCCACATACACCTGTAACCTTCATATACATAGCCTCTCACATTATTAACATCCCACACCAGAGTGGTATACTTGTTACAAATGGCTCATTTTAAAGTTAGGTTATTTATTTTCCTGTTGTTGAGTTTTAAGAGTACTTTGTGTATTTTGTATATAACAGTCCATCAAATACATATTTTGTGAATATTTTATCTCAGTCTGTGGCTTGTCTTCTATTTCTATTGATAGTGTTTTTCACAAAGAAGTTTTTTTAATTTTAATAAAGTACAGCTTATCAATGGCTTCTTTCATGGATCATGCATTTAATATTGTATTTTGAGTTAATTTTAGTAGAAGGTGTAATGTCAAGGTCTAGATTTATTTTCTTGCATATGGAAATCCAATAGTTATAGCACCACTTGTTGAAAGATTATACTTTCTCTATTGATTTGTACTTCCAACTTTATTGAAAATCAATTTTTCATTATATTTTATAAGATAACTTCTGGATTCTCCATTCTGTTTCATTTCTTAGTCTTTTTTTGAAATTTTATTTTATTAAAATAACATAATTGAGGAACCATTGGATAACTGTATTTTATCAGGCAAAATAAAAACAAAATTAAAACCCAAATCATCAAGAAAACCTGCATTCTTGGCTTCCTTGCACGCACATAACATGGCTGTTGAGAGACAAAGAGCACAGCATTCTTTTTTTTTTAATTTATCTTTACTGTTCAAAGTATTATAGATGCCCCCTTTTTTCCTCCCATTGCTCCCATGCACCAGGATCAACCTCACCCCCAGGTCTTCACCATACCAATGTCTGTGTCCATAAGTTATGCATATAAGCATATAATTTCTTTGATTAATCTCTCCCCACCCACTCCTCTACTGTTGACTTCCCTCTGAGATCCCTCAGTCTGTTCCATGCTTCTATGTCTTTGAATCTATTTTGTTCATCATTTTATTTTGTTCATTAGATTCCAATTATGAGTGAGATCATGTGGTACTTGTCTTTCTCTGACTGGCTTGTTTCGCTTAGCATAATTCACCCCAGTTCCATTCATGCTGCCCCAAAGGTTAAAAGATCCTTCTCTTTTTACAGCTGCACAATAGTCTATGGTGAAAATGAACCATAGCTTTTTTATCCATTCATCTACTGATGGGCACTTGGGCTGTTTCCAGATCTCAGCTATTGTAAAATTCTCTGCTATGGACATAAGGGTGATTAAGTTCTTTCTGATTGATGTTTGAGGTTTTTTTGGATATATTCCTAGAAGTGAGATCACTGGGTAAAATGGGGGTTCAAATTTTAATTTTTTGAGGAAATTCTATACTGTATTCCGTAGTGGATACACCAGTCTGCATTCCTACAAGCAGTATACTAAGGTTCCCTTTCCTCCACATCCTCACCAACAATTGTTGTTCATTGATTGTTGATGGTAGCCATTCTGACAGGTGTGAAGTGATACCTATTGTTTAGTCTTTCATTAGTAGCAGAGTGACAAAATTATTTTGGCGTTATAAAAATTCACAAGTATGTGCACTCCAATTTTTTACTTCTGTTATCAAAACTGTTTTGGCTACTTCCTTAAATTTTCTGTATAAATTTTATTTTATTTTTTATAAATTTTTAAACTTTTTTTTTAAATATATCTTTATTGATTTTAGAGAGAGGAAGGGAGAGGGAGAGAGAGAGATAGAAACATCAATGATGAGGGAGTCATTGATCTGCTGCAGCCCCAACCGGGGCATGTGCCCTGACCTGGAATCGAACCCTGATCGCCTGGATCCTAGGCCGATGCTCAACCATTGAGCCATGCCCGGCTGGGCTCTATATAAATTTTAGAAAGAACTTGACAACTTTAAAAACATCATGCTAGATTAAAGATGGCGGCTGGTGGACTGAGTGGAAGCTACACTGACACTCTCCTGGAACCAAACTGGAATTACAAATAAAATATAGAAAAACCATCCTGAATAATCAACTGCGACTGAAGACAAGCTGGAGAGCACCCTCATAACAAAGGAGGAAAAGTGGAGACCACATAGAGGCTAGTAAGAAGTACGGAAGCACAAGAGTGCTGGCTGGGCTCCCACAGGCAGCAGCTGAAGGTCCAGGGGGATATCTCAGCTGGAGGTGGGTGGTTCCCACTTAGGACTCTGGGGCCTAAACCCCAGGCTGGGCTTTCTAGCCAAGAGCACCAGAACTGAGAAAGGTGCCCCCATAACAACTGGCTGTGAAAAGAAGCAGGGTTTCTGTCAGCCATGGAGAGACTGCTAGAAATGCAGGCCTCCTCTTAAAGAGCCAACACACAAAGTTTGTTGCAATCACTCACCTTGGGCTCCAGCAGAGGGAAGGCAGAGTAGATCGGAGCTGTTTGAGGAGAATCTAGGGCTGAGGGTTCTAGAGCTAGAGCCCAGAAGGCATCCCTCTGGACTAATGTGCTGAGTAATTCCTCCATACTGCAGAGGCAGGTATTTACCTTCAAAGCGGTTTTTGCGTCAGGCAGAAGCAATTGTTCCACTTGTTAGAAAACCCCATGACCTATCCAGAGGAGTTTCTACAGCCTGAGGCTCTTTAAGTCACTGATAACAACCAGCTGTTCCTCCCTGTGGAGTTTCTACAGCCTGAGGCTCATTAAGAGAATCATATTATTCAACCTTCAGGCAGAAGCAGACCTCAGAGTGCTTTGAGACTTTGTCTGATCTGCTTCTGGACCTGGTCCTTGGAAAAGCAAACTTTGGTGTGCATCTTGGTCCTGTATAAATGCACTCAGCCCCAACAGAGAGGACCACAAACCTAGGATTGTTGATAGCACCAAACAGGGTACTCAAGGCCAGTCACAAACTGCGTCTCACATTAGCCTGTACCAGAGTGTTCAAAAAAACTAAGAGTACTAGCAGGCCTACCTAATACATAGAAACACACACGAATAGGCAGCTAAAATGGGGAGAAAAAAAACAAGCCCCAAATGAAAGAATAAAAGGAGTCTCCAGAAAAAGAGCTAAATGAAATAGAGATAAGCAATCTATCAAATATAGAGTTCAGAATATTGATTGTATAGATGCTCAACAGCATAAAAAAAAATAAGGAAACTATGAAAGAAGTTAAGAATGACATCGCAGAAATAAAGAATACATTGGAAGGAATAAACAGCAGATTAGAAGCTGAGGATCAGATCAAGGAATTAGAAGACAAAGTAAAAAAAAAAATCACTCAATCAGAGACCCAAAGAGAAAAGAACAATTAAAGAACAGGAGGGCAGTCTAAAGGAGCTGTGGGACAACATGAAATGTAACAATACTCGCATCATAGGAGTGTCAGAGAAGGTCAAAAATAAGTAAGGATTAGAGAACCTGTCTGAAGAAATAATGGCAGAAAACTTCCCTAACCTGATGAAAGGAAACATCACACAAGTTCAGGAGGCACAGAGAATTCCAAGCAAGAAGAATCCAAAGAGGACCGTGCCCAGACACATCATAATTAAAATGCTAAAAATTCAAGACAAAGAGAGAATATTAAAGGCAACAAGAGAAAAGCAATCTGTTACCTACAAAGGAACTCCCATAAAGCTGTTAGCTGACTTCTAGTTAGAAACTACAGGCCAAAAGGGAATCGCATGACATATTCAAGGTATTGCAAAACAAGAACCTGAAACCAAAACTACTCTATCCAGTAAGGCTATCATTCAGAATAGATGGTGAAATAAAGAGCTTCCCAGACCAAAAAAAGCTAAAGGAGTTTATCACCACCAAACCAGCTTTGCAGGAAATGTTAAAGGGACTGTTGTAATTAGAAGTAGAAATAGAAGCATTGCAATAAATTGTAAAGGGCTTGCTGTAATAATAAGAAGAAATAGAGAGAGAAACAGAGGCAGAAAGAATTAAAATGGCAATAAATAAGGACCTATCAATAATAACCTTAAAGACATGTAGGTAGAGATCAATAGCAATACAGTCATAGTTTTGGACTTTAACACCCCACAGACTTCACTGCATAGATCTTCCAGACAAAAAGTCAACACAGAAACGGTTACTAAATGGCACACTAGATCAGATGTATTGATATTTACAAAACATTTCATCCCAAAGCTGCCGAATATACATTCCTCTCAATTCACATGGGTCATTCTCAAAGATAGATCACATGTTAGGACACAAAACAAGTCTCTACAAGGTCAAGAAGAATGAAATCATATCAAGCATCTCTGATCACAAGGGCATGAAATTAGAAATCAACTACAGTAAAAACACTCAAAAACATTCAAACACATTCAAACACACGAAGGCTAAGTAAAATGTTATTAAACAATGAATGTGTTACCAATAAGATCAAGAAAGAAAGAAAAAACTTACTGGAGCTTTTTTTTTCTTGGGATGATAGAGGCCATGTAGCGTCGCCATTACTTTGAGGAGAGAACAGTTGGTAGAGGGATACAAAAAATGCAGAGCAATAAAACCTTTAGCTTGGAGAAGCAAAATCATGCTCCAAGAAAGCATCATCAGCATCACCACCGGCAGCAATAGCTGCCACCAATACCTGCAAATGGGCAACAAGCTAGCAGCCAAAATGAAGGCTTAACTATTGACCTGAAGAATTTTAGGAAACCAGAAGAGAAGACCTTCACCCAAAGTAGCCGGCTCTTTGTGGGCAATCTTCCTCCTGACATCACCCAGGAAGAAATGAGGAAACTATTTGAGAAATATGGGAAGGCAGGCAAAGTCTTCATTCATAAGGATAAGGGCTTTGGCTTTATCCACTTGGAAACACGGACCCTAGCAGAGATTGCTAAAGTGGAGCTGGACAACATGCCACTCCGTGGAAAGCAGCTGCGGGTGTGCTTTGCCTGCCACAGTGCATCCCTTACGGTCGGAAACCTTCCTCAGTATGTGTCCAACGAACTGCTGGAGGAAGCTTTTTCTGTCTTCGGCCAGGTGGAGAGGGCCATAGTCATTGTGGATGATTGAGGAAGGCCCTCAGGAAAAGGCATTGTTGAATTCTCAGGGAAGCCAGCTGCTCGGAAAGCTCTGGACAGATGCAGTGAAGGCTCCTTCCTGCTAACCACATTTCCTTGGCCTGTGACTGTGGAACCCATGGACCAGTTAGATGATGAAGAAGGACTTCCAGAGAAGCTGGTTATAAAGAACCAGGGCCCGGCGGGGCGTGGCTCAGCGGTTGAGCATCGACCTAGGATCCAGGCAATCGGGGTTCCATTCCCAGTCAGGGCACATGCCCGGGTTGCGGGCTCAATCAATGACTCTCATCATTGATGTTTCTGTCTCCCCCTCTCCTTTCCTCTCTCTGAAATCAATAAAGATATATTTAAAATTAAAAAAATTAAAATAAATAAATAATAAGTAAATAAATAACCAGCAATTTCACAAGGAGCGGGAACAGCCACCTAGATTTGCACAGCCTGGCTCCTTTGAGTATGAGTGTGCCATGCGCTGGAAGGCACTCATTGAGATGGAGAAACAGCATCAGGACCAAGTGGACCGCAACATCAAGGAAGCTCCCGAGAAACTGGAGATGGAGATGGAGGCTGCTCGCCATGAGCACCAGGTCATGCTAATGAGGCAGGATTTGATGAGGCGTCAAGAAGAACTTCAGAGGATGGAAGAGCTGCACAACCAAGAAGTGCAAAAATGAAAGCAACTGGAGTTCTGACAGTAGGAAGAGCGCAGGCGCCCTGAGGAAGAGATGCGGCGACAGCAGGAAGAAATGGTGCTGCAACCGCAAGAAGGATTCAAGGGGACCTTCCCCTATGCGAGAGAGCAGGAGATACGGATGGGCCAGATGGCTATGGGAGGTGCTATGGGCATAAACAACAGAAGTGCCATGCCCCTGCTCCTGTGCCTGCTGGTACCCCAGCTCTTCCAGGACCTGCCACTGTGATGCCAGATGGAACCTTGGGATTGACTCCACCAACTACCGAACGCTTTGGCCAAGCTGCTACAATGGAAGGAACAGGGGCAATTGGTGGAACCCCTTCTGCATTCAACCGTGCAGCTCCTGGAGCTGAATTTGCTCCAAACAAATGTCGCCGATACTTATAAAATTGCAGTGTCTAGTTTCCCAAAACCCTTAAGAAAAGGACCCTTTTTGGACAAGCCAGAATTCTACCCTGGAAAAGTGTTAGGGTTTCCCCCTAATAGTTAGGTCTTCCCTGTCTGTACTACTCTAGGGAGTATGCTGGAAACAGAGGGCAAGGGAGGGGCGATATTTAACAAATAATTTCTGTGTGGTATATTGATTAATCATGTCTGTGTGGTGCATTCCTGAAGTCTCCTGATTATTGAAGGCCTGGGGGTGGGGGAACAGTGGCAAACTGGATGCAGTGAGAGCCCCCATTAATCTTGATCATTCCATTCTGTTTATGCTGTTCTATTTGTGTTTTCATTCTTAAATTCCCCAACCCCAGAGACACTGCCACATGTACCACAAAAACCACACACATCCTCCAGTGACCTTAGCCCCATTACTTCATTCACTCCCAGGTGGGAATTTAGGCAAATGTCCGAAGAGGTCGCAGATAGCATACATACGGTTCTGTTGTATCCCATATATTATCCTGTCATGTGCTAAGCAAGACATTTTTCTCTTAGAGATTTTCATTTTAGTGTATCTTTTTAAAAATCTTGTGTTATCTTGCCTCCATCATTTTCTTGGGTAAGGACAACCCAGGAATGGCCCTTTGGTGTCTGATGTTGCTGTTCACAGCTTTTCTTGATAGGCCTAGCACAGTCTTGGGAACAGGGTTGCTGTATGCTGGTTGTCAAACAGTAGCTCTTAGCCTTGCCTATCTTAGGTAGTTATGCTGTGCTTTAAAAAAAATTTAAAAATTGGTGTACCAAGTTTAATTTGTCCCTGATACCTTTGGAGTTTTTCTGAAAAAATGGAGCAGTAATGCAGCATCAACTTATTAAAATACATTTTAATCCTTTTCAAAAAAACACACAAACTTACTGGAAACAAATGAAAATGAACACACAACAACCCAAAATCTATGGGACAGAGCAAAAGCAGTCATAAGAAGGAAGTTCATAGCACTGCAGGCCTACTTCAAAAAGGAAGAAATATTTTTATTAAACTATGCAACCCTACAACTTAAAGAATTAGAAAACTCCCCTGTGAAGCCATCCAGACCAGGGCTTTTGTTTGTTGGGAGTTTTTTTTTTATTACTGCTTTGATTTCATCAGTTGTTATTGGCCTATTCAGGTTTTCTGATTCTTCCTGATTCAGTTTTATATGATCTCACTCATATGAGGAATCTAACAAACAAAATAGACTGAGGAACAAAATAGATCCAGAGATATAGAGGCATGGAACAGACTGATGAATCTCAGTGGGAAGGGGGGTGAGGGAGTGGGTGGGGAGAGTTTACTCAGAGAACTTATATGCATATATACATAGCCTATGGATGCAGACAATATTTTGATGAAGACCTGGGGGAGGGTGGATGCAGGATGGAGGGGATCAATGGGGAAAAAAGGAGGGAATATCTATAATATTTTCAACAATAAAGATAATTTAAAAGTAAATAAATAAATAAAAACATCATTCTGCAATATTGTTTGCAATTGTGTTGAATCTTCCTATCTACATATATATATATGGAGATTTGACATCTTAACAATACAAAGTCTTCCAATCCACAAACATAATAATATGCTGATATGTATTTCTCCATTTATATAGATTTTTTTTAAAATTATTTTATCAGTGTTATGTAGTTTTCAATATATAAAATATGTACATGGTTTGTTAGATTTATATTTAAGTATTTTACATAATTTTCAGAGGTTGTAAATGGTATTGTATTTTACATTTTGCTGTTCAATTGTTAGTTGCTGGTATATGCAATTGGTTTCTGTGTGTTTATTTTGTATCTTGAAACCTTTTTATGCTCACTTATTAGTTCTAATTTTATGCAAATGCCTTGGCATGACAAAATGTCAGTAACAAGTTTTGTGTACATTTACATTGAAACATATTATTTGAAATTCTTGAGTCAGTTGAACTATATATACCATTTAACATATTTTATTGTAGTGTTATATATATTCATATGTTATAAGTTCAAATCTTGCTGTGGGTGAAGTCCATTCTCCTCTTTTATTCATATAACATTATTGCTGATATTTTTTCATGTTTCAAATTCTTTGTAAATCTGGCTGCAAGGGGCTGCATTATATTTCATGTAAGGCATGTCTCATTATGGATGTGTTTTTATCTATTGTTGGACACACTGTTTTCTAATTTTGATTATTATAAAAATCTTTGTGATAAATATATGTATGTATGTTTTTGTGCAAGTCATTATATAATATTTTCAAACAATTTTCAGAGAATAAATTTTTAGAAGAGAAATTACCATCCTAGGAATTAAAAAAAAAAAACAGATTTAGATCACTTGCTTTTTTTAAGAAAACATGTGGATAATTTAAAATGGAAATAAACTATTTTAATTGTAAATCTGGAATAACATTATACACTGGTGAAAATCAGAGTTTGATGTAAATTAACTCAGAAAGATATATCTAAAATTCTTAATTTCCTCACTTTAACATCAGGTAAATTTAAAATTCTTAAAATTATTTGAGTATATTTTACCACAATTATTAATTTCTTTTATCTACTTTACAGCACTTAATGTTGAAATGTTTGTAAAATAACTGGTACAAGAGGAGGAAATTGAAAATATATAAGAAAACAGATATACAAACAGGGATTATCTTACCATATTCTTTCTATTAGTTTAGTTCCTAAAAACTGATGGTGGTTAGTTATTAATAGTCAAACTTCTTTTGTTATACCATATTATGCTTATATGTCTAGTTTAATAATTACACTTCCACTTATGTAGGTCTTTGAGATATCTATTTGACAGTAATCATAAATAATATGAGACTAAAGGAAATGGTCCATGAGGTAACTACTCATGGTTTAATTCTCATTAACCTACATTATTTTCTGTGGTTTATGCTTGCTCTACCCATTAATATTTAATATCCCTGTTGTTTTTACCATCAACCATATGCAATCCTCGCAATTAATGACAGTTATTATTTAATGAACATGTAATGAAGTGAAGAACCAAAAATTAGTAAACTAATCACTCATTACAGTTTGATGAGAAGTTATCAAAAATTCCTTCAGTTTGGTTTTACCATCTTTAGCAGTAATCAACTTTATCACTAGGAATCTTGAATACAGTTTTGAGTCTTACCTGCATTAGTGCTCTCAAGTACATAGGGAGAAGGTTATTTCAAAAAACTATGTTAGACAGTAGTAAAACACATATTTTAATATCTAGGAGAACTAGATTTGTACTTTTCTCCAAAGTTCATTAGTCAAGTTATCTTGGACTGAGATATGAACTTCTCTTTAAAGTTCACTTACTTCATTTGAAATAGTTGAAAAATTTCTAATTTATGGGTTTGTGGTGAGGAGAGTTAAATAACCTAACATAAAGTGTCCAGGGAATGGTAGCTGCTGTTAGTATTATTAATTATAGAATACTTTATTCATTATCACTTGGACTTCTGTTTCATTTTAAACTCCTAAAATGTTATTTTTTTATTTCATATTCTCTACAGTTTTGTTGTGTGTGTGTTTAAAAACACACACAATTCAACACGTTAAGCTTTCTAATTTTAAAACAACTAATACGATAGCTCTAAAATCACACTTATATTAATTGATGGTATTAAATGCAGAAGCTTAAATGAAGAAGTGTTTTATTTTATTTTATTGGTCTTTTTGCTGTCATATACTTATATCACATTACCTCCTGAAGTTAAATCTTAGACTCAGTAACCCTTATATGGGAACGCTCTAGGTTGAGGTGATCATAGGATATTTTATATTTAGGATTGAGTATTTTCCTTCAAGAAATAAAATAAAATAAATATAAATAAATAAATAAATAAATAAATAAATAAATAAATAAATAAATAAATTGTTATACACTCTGGCATATTTCAACCTTGTGTATTGACCAACTAAGTATTTTCACATTAAAAGTAGATTTTGAATTCTACATTTACAAAGTTGAAATATCCTACCGTTTATTGTGCAAGTAGATAACAATAGGTAGAGATCACATAGTCTCTTTTAACCACTTGTAGCTCTTTGACAGAAAAGCAGAACAGTGGGACAAGGGACCTATAGCTCTTCTACTTGTGTACAAATTGACCTCATTTGGAGGATAATGTTCTTTTAAATGGTGGTTAAAATGTTTTCTAGTCATAATAATATTAAAAATGCTGTTCTAGGAAACATGACTTTTTTAAATTTTAAAATCAATATCAAATAGTATTACATAAAATATACCCTAAATGGGCATTGCTTGGACAAGAAAGCATCAAAACACCAAATGTAAGGTGTGGTTCTTGCAAAACTTTGTTGACTTCTGAGTAAAAGTTTACATAAATCTTTAAAGCTTTCACATGCTGCAAAATATTGTAAAATGATATGAACAAATAGCAGAAACACTTTCAATGAAAAGTGATTATATTAATTTGCTTTACTGTCAGTAAGATTCATTTTCATTTTTATTTATTTATTTATTTTTTAGCTGGGTGTAATCCAGATTCTGCCACTTATTAGCTGCATAATTTTGGGCAAATTACTTAACCTTTATAAGCCTCAGTTACTTCTGTAATTTATGAAGTGGGGAATATAATATTATCTATCATAGGCTTGTTGTGAGGATTAAATTATAAAATGCACAAAAGATGGTTTATAAGTTCCTGGCACATAGTAAGATTCATTTTTAGCTAATGACATTACTCACTAAGTGTTACTGAAATTTATAACTTGAAATATTATTTTTCCTTTTTTGGCAAAAGGAATCTTGTAGTCTGTTACATTTATAGTTCTGACTCAACCTTAATATATTGTCCTCCAACCAATACCAAGTCATAATAATTTCTTATTAGTATCTAGCTCATAGTTCTAGGCCATGAGCTCACTTGAGGACATATTTCTCATCAGTTTCTCAAACTGAAATTCCGAGACCTAATTATTATTATGTAAGAAGAAACAACATAGTTAATAAAGCTTTGATTAATTTGCACATTCCCCTCATTTATATATATATCTTCTATAACCAATTTATCTTTAATGGACTGATATATTTTTTTCTAATCATAATTCTGTCTCTAATGTGCCTTAATCTCTACTTTGGTTTTTAATCTTAAATGTGTCCTAATTGATACTAATTCTTGCTTCCTTCCTGAGACCTCCATCTCATATATTTCACTTTCTGTACCTGGTACCTGACTCTGAGCATGGTTGAAACTACTTAATTTACCTATTATTATTATTTTTTTTAATAAAAATTCAAAAAGAGATCTGCCTTGGTGCAGATACTCTCTCTACAAAATATTTTCTACAATTATGAGCTTTAGGATTTTTGTTTTTGGTTGAATAATAGAAAAATCATTGAACAAAAATGTGGCTTAGAATCAAGGTTAATATGTTCTGTAGACTCAAATGCACATGCTAACATATGAATTATCTTATTCTGTCAGGGGTTATTTGAAAGTTGTTCATATATAAATATGCACATAATGTTTATATATAAATATACATACACAAACAAGGGAAATTAGGAGCTTTTGACTTAGAACGAAAGTATAAAACATTATTTTCAACTTCTAAATGTTTAGAGCTGGCACCAAAAAACAATAGTAAATAAAAGTAACAAATCATTTCACTTTCTTAAATTATGATGGCTTAAGAGAATAAACGTGAGGAAACAAAAAATAAAGATAAATTCTCAGCATAATCTTTATTTTATTGGAATTTAAATATAGCCAATTCATAGTAGATATAAAATACCTGACCTTGGGGTGCTAGAGATATAAGAAAGTGTTTATTGTTATAAATATCTTTGTGCATATCTTTTTTTTTTTGTACTACTTTTTACTCTGACCATAATATAAATGTTACATTTTCTTACAAAATAAGTTAGATATGTAAGCAGCTTCTAATTACATCACTGTTTTTATTATGAGGCATCACTTGGAGAATTAGAAGATAAAAGTCTGCATCACATATTGAAGGAATTTATTCTTGGGTAATAAGGAACAGGGAACAAACATTTAGCCCAGTATACTGGAGGAAAACAACACTCTATGAAACCTGTGTAAACTTGAAGAAATTGCTAATGAGTACAGTATTTTCTACAACTATGCATAAGGACCAAGCAGAATGATGTGGCATAAGTGTAACACGAAAATCTTAATTAAGGAATCAACAGAATCTAGATCATTAAAATGGAATTTGTACCAGATGAGAGTACTCTCTTAGCTAGATCAGAGTATGCAGTTCACTAATTTACAGTGAGGAGGAATTAACAATTTAAAATTAGAACATTGGTATATATTAATTTATTGCATATTGTTACACTTTTATAATTGTAAATGATTGCTTTTTTATTTTTCTCTTCTTTTACCATATACATGCATACATTTCTATACTTATATAGTTTGGACAAAAGATTTCCTGGGCAGTTAACCTTGTCTTTATCACTTGCTGCTGAGTAACCATGGAAATGTCTTAATTTTTCCCTATTTTTCTTTTTTTTATTTGTAAAAGAAGGATGGTAATAACTGCCTCATAAAATTTTTCTAAAGATTAAATAAAACAATTACAACAAACCTTGAGATCAATGCCTGATTCATAATAAGCACTTAAAAATGATGTAAGTTGCTATCGTTACATAGTTTTTATTCTATTTGCAATCCACCTCTTTTGTCGTACATATAAAGTTCTGAATTAAATAATCATTCCAGGTATTTAAGGAATAAAGTGAGAGCAAAAGAGACAGGAAGGGAAGCAGGAAGTGAGGGAAAGAAGGAAAAAAAGCAAGAAAGAGAACAGGACAGACCAGGTACTTCCTAAAATTAAATAAATAAATAAATAAATAAAACAAACTGGAGTGAGATGTTTCCACTTCTGGAAAAATGAAGTAGGCATATTTTAGCTTATTTCTTCTGTTAAGTACAACTAAAAATCCTGGAATGAATGAATAAACAAATACACCCCCCCCCCCACGGACTCTGAAAGGTGAGGAGAAGAAGATGGTCTAAGGGCCTTGGGTTCCAAAGAATGACATAGTATTTAGTTCTCTGGGATTTCTTTTGCCTCACATTATCTCATATATGCAGTCTAATAAAGCAACACTCCAGAAATGCCAGTGGGAACAGACAAGCCTAACAAAAGCCTGGTCTCTCTAGCCAAAGGACCAAAAAAAGGACAGCCTAGGAAGACAGAATTTCTTCATACAATAATTTCAGTCAAACATCACAAACACATAAATTCTGTGGCCACATCACTCTCCATACCAGCAAAGGCAGAGTGAGGAGCTAAGATTTCCACTCTCATACCTCAAACTGCTTTGGTAGTGTCAGAAAAACTGAGATTTTCTTTTCTGCTAGATGGTAATAAACCTTCCCTCAACCAAAGTGTCCACTTGGGGAGATCACATTGGGAGCCTGGACTTCCACTCCCATCCATCGATAATGAAGTGTTCGCCCTCTCCCCCAACACACACACATTCTGGGGTGGTATCAGAAAAAGCCTAATGGAGAATTAGAGCTTGTCATCACTGCCCAGTGGTAACAAGGCCACTCCTCACCCTCATAATGTTAGTAGGGGTCACAGGAAGAACAACAATGAAGCACTGCCCTTCCTATCCAGGGAAGTATCAGCAGAGACTTAGCAAGAGCCAGAGCAATGAGTTCCTGACATTGGGCACCAATGGAGATCACATAGGGAACCTGGAATTCAATTTCCACCTGGAATAATATGGAAACTATTCTTTTCTCCCTCACTAGATTGGTGTCAGATGAAACAGATAAAAGAGAATATTTAAATAAGGTACAGACTTTCGTAATACCCAACATGTCCAGGTTTTACTTGAAAATCACTTGTGGTAGAAAGATCTCAAAATGAATGAAAAAGACAACTGATGACAACACTAAAAGAACAGAGATGTTACCATTATCCTAAAGAGGATTTTAAAGCAGCTATGACAAAAATGTTTTAATGAGCAATTACTAATAGGCTTTCATCATATGAAAAAATACATCCTCAGCAAAAAGAGTCTCAATAAAAACAGAAGTTATAATAAAAAAACAAATAGAAATTGTAGAAATGTAAAATATAATAACCAAAACAAACAAATAAAAAACTTCATAAGTGAATTCATCAGCACAATAGAGAGGAAGAGGAAAGAATTGGTGAGCCTGAAGATAAAGTCATAGAAATTACCCAGTACGAACAACAGAAAAAAGAATAGAGAGACAGAGACAGAGGGACCTTGAAACTATAACAAAAGATCTACCATTCATATCATTGGAGTCCCAAAAGGAGATGAGAAAATGGGAGGGACTAAAAAAGTATACAAATAAATAATGGCTGAAAACTTTCCAATTTTATAAAAGACATAAATCTAAGAATTCAAGAAACTGAGGGGACCCCAAACAGAGTAAAGAAAAAATATGCACCAAGATACATCATAGTAAAATATCTGAACATTAATGACAAAGAAAAGTTATTGAAAGGAGCAAGAATAAAAGAAAACCTCACCTATAGGGGCAATACAATTCTAAGGATAGCAGATTTCACACCAGAAATCATGGGTGGCAAAAAAGTGACAAAAATTTTTCCAAGTGCTAAAGGAAAAGAACTGTCAACTCAGAATGTTTTATCCAGGAAAAACATCTTTCAGGAATTTAAAGATAAATCAAAACAGTCTCAAGTCAAAGAAAACTTCGAGAATTTGTAGCCAACAGACCTACTCTAAAATAATGGCTAAAAGAAGTTCTCTATACAAAAATGAAATACAAAAAATAAAAAAGAATATTGGTATCAGGAAGGAACAAAGAATACATGAAGCAAAACTATGGGTAGATAGAATAAACTAGATTTCTTCTTGCATTTTGAAAATTGTGTTTGATTTTTTAAAAATTCATTTTTAGAGAGAGAAAGGAGAGGGAGAGAAAACCATTGATGTGAGAGCGAAAATCTCTATCTCTATCTCTATCATCTCTATCTCTATCTCTATCTCTATCTCTATCTCTATCTCTATCTCTATCATCTCTATCTCTATCTCTATCATCTCTATCTCTATCTCTATCTATCTCTATCTCTATCTCTATATCTCTATCATCAACTCTAATCGCCTATCTCTATCATCTATATCTATATCTATATCATCTATATCTATATCATCTATATCTCATCTATATCATCATCTATATTTATATCATCTATATCTATATTTATCTATATCATCTATCTCTACCTCTATCTATATCCATATCCATATCTACCTCTAACAATATTGATATCTATCTCATCCAAACAAGTGTGAGGTGATATGTCATTGTGGTTTTGATTTACATTCCCCTGACGATTAGTGACATTTAGTATACATTCATACACCTGATGGCCATTTGTATATCTTCTCTGAAGAGATGTCTATTCAAGTCTTTAGAACATTTTTGAGTGGCCTTTTTTGCACATTGTTCTCCTGACCTTGGTGAGCATCTTTATGATGAATATTTCAAATTCTCTGTCAGATAAATTATGTTTCCATTTCATGAGGGTCTATTTCTGGAGATTTATCTTGTTCTTTGTTTAGAAAATCTTTCGCTGTTTCTTCATGTTCCTTGACTTTCTTTGTTGGTGTCTGCACATTAGACAAAAGATCTGCCTCTCCTACTCTTCACAGACCAGCCACGTACTTGAGTAGATATTAACTAATCAGCCTGACAAAAGATTATGTGGGCCCCTAAAAATGTGGTGCTAGTCCAACCAGTTTTCTTTATTTGTAGCAGCCTACAGGTGTCTAAACTATATCAGGTACCATCAGCACTTTGAGACAAGTGAGACTGAAGCCAATTCCTCAGGCAGCCCACATATAATTTGGGTCATTAGATGCATGGTGGACATAGTTCCATCCCTTTTTAGAAGCTATGAGCTGGGTTTCATCTTCGTGTTCTATTTTGAACCAGAAGAAGTAGCTATGGCAAATGACAGCCTGAATTGGCATCTCTGTTCTCACTGGCCCTAGCGGCTAGATTGTGTCATGTTCCATGTTCCGTCAGTGATCTGAAAGAGGCTAGACGGAAGCCTGTCCTCTAGGTAGTGCCTGGAAAACTTGGGGCAGTGGAAGTTCAGTGCATCTTTTTCCCTTCCTGGGTTTTGTCTTGATCATATGATACTGTGCTTGGAGTAGGGATTATAGCAAGAGGGTATCTCAAACATCCCTATCAGCTTTGATGTAGCTGGTTTCATGCTCACTTGGGTGCAGGAGCCTCTTAACTACTTTCTGGATTTCTCAAAGAGGGGATTTGTTCATGAATTATTGTTGAATCAGTGTGTTCTTGAGGGTAAGAGAATCCAGGGTTTCCTGTTCAGCCATCTTGCTGATGTCACACTCATTTAAGGCATTTAAAATCATTATCTTATACTGGAGTTTCTTCATGTTTTCAATTTTTAAATATATAATGGATTTTTTGAGAACTAATTCACATAACATGCAATTCACACATTTACAGTGAAAATTTGCTTTGTTTAGTATATTCACAGAACTGTGCAGGCATCATCACAATTAATTTTAGAACATTTTTATCAACCCTAAGAGAAACTCTGTATCATTAACATTCTCCATTTTTTCTTAATGAGCCCCTCATCCTAGCCTTAGGTAACCACTGATTTACTTTCTGTTTCTATAGACTTGTTTATTTTGGGCATTTGATATAAGGTAACTCATACAACATGTGGTCCTTTTTGACTTGTCTCTCTCATTTGGTATAGCATTTTCAAGGTTCATGAATGTTGTAGCATGTACCAGTACTTCATTGCTTGTATTGTTAAAAAACAAAATGTCCCACATTTATTTACCCATTCATACATTGATAGGCATTATGTTTACTTTGAATTTTAGTTATTTTGAATGAGGTTACAGTAAACATTTGTGAACAAGTTTTTATGTGTACACTTGTTTTCCAGTTTCTTTGACATATACCTTATGAATATATAAGGAATTGATAGTGTACTCTAAAATTCAGGTCCACCAGGATCCTCTGAATATTACCTTATTTGAAATAAGGCTTTTTCAATATGTAATTAAGGTAAGGTTATCAATACCATATTATCCTTGATCAGAGTGAACTCTTAATTAATTAATGTGTGTGTCCTTCTAAACAACAAGGCACACAGTAACACAGAGAGGAAGGCAATGTGATGGCAGAAGCAGACATAGGAGCAATGCAGCTACAAGTCAGTGACAGAATTGCCAGGAGCCAATAGAAGCTAGGAGGGAAGCATAAAATGGATGTTCCCTCAGAGCTTCCAAAGGAAACCAAACCTGCCATCACCTTGATTCCATACTTGTAGCCTACAGAACTGTGAGGAAAGAAATTTCTGTTTTTTTAAGCCAACAAGTTTATTGTATCTTGTTATGATATCCCCAAGAAATGGAGAGTAGAATTGTTAGGTCATATGGTAAGCCTATATTTAACCATTTCAGGAACTACCAGTCTGTCCTATAAAGTGGCTACACCATTTTACATTCCCATCAGCAGTGTTGAGAGTCCCAATTTCTCTACATTCTTACCAACCCTTGTTATTGCCCTTTCTATTTTTAAGTAATTATTATTTTTTCATATTCCAGTGGTTGCTCCACATATTCACCAGTATTTGGTGGTGCCAATATCTTAGATTTTAGGCATTCTAAGAGATGTGTGATGGTATCTCATTATTTTAATTTAGTTTCCTCATGATATATGATGTGAAATATCTTTGCATATGCTCAATTGCCATCTATAAGCATTCTTTGGTGAGGTGTCTGTTAGGTCTTTGGTTTATTTTTTAATCATGTTTTTTTGTATTCTTACTCTTGAGTTTTTAAGAATTTTGTATTTTTTGGATAATAGTTCTTTATCAGATATGTAAAGATTTGTAAATATTTTTTCCCTATCTAAGGCTTATCTTCTCATTCTGTTAACAGTGTTTTTCTCAGTGGAAGTTTTTAATTTTAATGAAGTCCAGCTTATCAATTATTTCTTTCATGAATCAAGCCTTTGGTATTGTATCTAAAAATGCATCTAGGTTTTCTCCTATATGTTAGGAGTTTTATAGTTTTGCTTATATTTACATCTATGATACATTCTGAGCTATTCTGTGATGAGTATAAGGTCTGTACTTAGATTTACATACTTTTATGCATGTGGATGCTTAGTTGTTTTAGTACCATTTCTTGAAATGTCTATCTTTGCTCAATTGTATTGCCTTTGCTCCTTTTACAAAAATAACATATTTGTGTGGATTTACTTCTGGGCTCTCTTTTCTGTTTCATCCATCTGTCTATTATGTTGCCAATACTGTCTTGATTACTGTAGATTTATAGTAGTAAGTTAAGATTGGGGAGTGTCAGTCCTCCAACTTTGTTCTTCAATATTGAATTGACTATTCTGGGTCTTTTGCCTCCTCGAACAATCTTCAGTGTCTAGAGTCATTAATCATTAAAAAAAACCATGCTGGAACTTCGATTGGGATTACATTAAATCTCTGGGTCAAGTTAGAGAGATATGGTATTTTGACAATATTGAATTTTTCTGTCCCTGATCATGGAACATTTCTGCATTTATTTAGTTCTTTAATTTATTTCATTAGAGTTTTGTAGTTTTCCTCAAGTAGATCTTGTCCATATTTTGTTTAGCTCAGTATTTTAGTTTTGGGGTTGTCAATGTAGATAGTATTGACTTTTAAATTTCAAGTTCTATTTGTTCATTGTTGGTGTATAGAAAAGTAATTGAATATTTTGGGGTTTTTTTTGTTGATTTTTTTCCAATTTTCTACAAAGATGATCATGTTATTTGCAAACAAGGAAAGTTTCATGTGTTCCTTTCAAATATGCATAAATTTTATTTCCTTTTCTTGCTATATTGCATTAGAAAGGACTTCCAGTTCCAGTAGGATGTTGAAAAGGAAGGGTGAGATAGGACATCTTTGCTTTATTTCTGATCTTAGTTGGAAAGCTTTGAGTGTTTCACCATTAAACATGCTTTTAGCTGCAGGTTTATTGTAGATATTCTTTATTACGTTGAAGAAATTCCATGTTGTTCTATTTTACTGATAGTTTTGTATGAATGAGTGTTGGATTTTGTCAAATGCTTTTTCAGCATCTATTGATGTAATCACATAATTTTTTTATATATATATAATGGATTACATTAATTGATTTTTGAATGTTTAAGCAGCCTTGCATACCTGGTATAAATACCACTTGGTCATGGTGTATAATCTTTCTATGCATTCTTGAATTTAATTAGCAAATAGTTTGTTAAAGATTTTTACATCTAAGTGCATGAGGGATACTGATTTTTAGTTTCTTTTTCTTGTATGTAATGTCTTTGTCTGGTTTTGCTATTAGGGTAAAGTTAGCCTCATAATAGATTAGGAAGTATTCTCACTACTTCTAACCTCTGAAAGAGACTGTAGAGAATTGACATTCTTTCTTCCTTAATTGTTTGCTGGAATTCACCAGTACGCCAATCCAGGACTTGAAATTGATATTGTAAATGCATTTTCCCTCTCTATATGACTCTTTATCAACCTATGTCAACAATGTTACCTATTTGTCCTCAACTTCTGATTTGTAAAAGTTGGTCATTTTTCTATTGTCTTCTTTGGACTTTGCAGACAGACTGTTTAGGTTCCAGTACTGATTCTACCACTACCAAGCTATTTGTCCTCGGACAAGGTAATTAACCTTTTTGTACTTGTTTTTGTTTCCTTCACCTGAAAAAAAAAAACAAAAAAACAAGGCTTATAGGGTTGTTAATATGCTTAAATTAGTATGTATGTATGTATAGATGTTGCTTAGAACCATGTTTGTTTTTTGACATTTTGTCATGTATGTCATTATAAACATGTCATAAATGTTAGCTACTATTCATGCAGTCAAGCATAACTTTGTTTTAATTGCTCAACTGGTTAGTTGCATAAATGTAATTATGTAGTCGTTTATTTCTTATATTTGCTACCAGAGATTTTTCTGGACAAGAATCTTATAAATGAATTTTTTCCTAAATTAGGTAATTGCTGACTCAGTCTAAAGTTAAAGCACAATAAAGATACAAAAGACAGAGGAAGTGAGTGACACTAAAGAGCAAGACAATGGATTTAATTTTAAAATGCAGAATTTATTCCGATTAAGGATGAATTTAAAGTTTCAGAAAGCTATCTAGTCTTCATTATTATGTATGGCATGTAATGATGGAGGAAGATAGTCTTAGAACAAAAAATGTCTCTTAAGCCAAACCTGTATTAAGAAAGAGTTTGCACCGGGCTGGGAGTAGCTCAGGGGTTGAGCACTGACCTAGGATCCAGGAGATCGCAGTTTGATTCCCGGTCAGGGCACATGCCAGGGTTGGGGGCTCGATCCCCAGCAGGGGGCGTGCAGGAGGCAGCCGATCAGTGACTCTCTCATCATTGATGTTACTCTCTTTCCCCCTCCCTTTGTTTCTCTGAAATCAATGAAGATATATTAATAAAGAAGGAAGGAAGGAAGGAAGGAAGGAAGGAAGGGAGGGAGGGAGGGAGGGAGGGAGGGAGGGAAGGAAGGAAGGAAGGAAGGAAGGAAGGAAGGAAGGAAGGAAGGAAGGAAGGAAGGAAGGAAGGAAGGAAGGAAGGGAGGGAGGGATTTTGCTAGGAAGCCTTGAGTATATTTCAAAATGAAGATGCTTCAATAGCATGGATACAGTAACAGATTTGACATCTGCATCTTTTAATCATTCAAACTGTCATCTGAAAATGTCTTTACATACTTCTCACATAAAGGCAAATATGCCTAGAATATTGAGGGAAATGGATGATAGGAAACCAGGCGGAAATGCATCATTAATATGGAAAAAGTAAGAGGGCTTACTTTTGATTTATCAGATTGGTTCCATGTCATCTAAATTTGCCATGTAGTGGCTCCTTTCCATTTGATATTCCACTGTTTTGAAACTAATTAAAATATATCTAAATATAGTTTAAAATAGAACATAATCTAAGATCAAAATATACCATAAAAGGAAAACATTTTTCTAGGGAAAATTTTTTAAGTTGCTATTAAAATAGCACCTTTTTTGCACAAAAGCTAAGAAAGCTGAAGTGGTTACTTAATTGAATTGTGCTACCTAGGTGATTTCTTATCAAACCATTAATAATACTTTATATAGGCTTTTCTGAATAAATTTATAGACTGTTGATCTTAGTTCTCTGCACGCCTAAAAACATTAAAAAAGTACATAGGCATTAAATATTCATAGTTTGTGAATAGCCTGTGGCCACTTTAATATATGTTTTGAATATCCTACAAGGCTCGACTGACCTTTATGTAGAAAGAAGATAGTTTTCTTTATTAAATCTATGCTAAGTACCTAGAATATGTTTTTGTATATACATATACAATTATGTGAGCACTTTATAATTTAAGTAAATTTAAATTAAAGGTAAAAATAAAGGGAAGGTTGTTATAATAACCAAGCCCTCTAAATTGTCTGAGTCTTAAAACAGTCTCATTAGGAACTGTGTGAAGTTTCAGTTTTCCTGCATTAAGAAACACCAATGGATCACCAACTTGTAAAAACTTACTCTTGTAGAAATAAAGGGTATTTCTGTATGCACTTGCTGACATTCCTCAAAAAATATGTGGCATTTCCTTAAAATATTAACTTTGACATTCAGTAAAATAAGCTCCATTTTCCTAGTGAATATTTGGTACAGAGTAAAAGATGTATTCCTTCAAGTAAAAAAAAAGCTTTGAAGTATCAAAATTATATCAAAGTATGGAACAAACCTTTTAAAAAACATACACTTTAAAGAAAAATTAAAGTTCATATTAAAATGTAAGTATATGTGGAGATACTATATTTAAATGTCTTAAAATCTGCTAAGCTTTTTATCTAATTCAACTCACACTCTCACTTTTGCTCTTACCTATAAGGAAATTGTATTAAGCACTATTTAATGATTTGTAGGCATTTTTAGCCCTAACAACAGTTAAGCCATTTGAGCAGAGACAAAAAGTATAGCAAAGAGCATTTACTTAGCCTATTGTCTGAAAATTGCTCCAAATTGTTTTGAACTTTTTCTAATTCCTATTCTATTAATTTATCTCCATATAATTCTTATAAATAATCATATGGATAGTCTTTTGTAACTAAGGGTGATATTGTTAAGTGCATTATGTTAAGTATTGAATTCTCTCTTAATAGTGTTACCTAAATTTTCAGCCAAATTTTTATTTGTTCCTCTCTTGTTAAATTGGAATGGATTAAAGACTTGAATGTAAGACCTGAAATAATAAAACTCCTACAAGAAAACATAGGCTGTGTGCTTCTTTACACTAATCTTGATGATAATTTTTTGGATGTGATGCCAAAAGCAAAGGCAACAAAAACAAAAATAAACAAGTGGGACTATATCAAACTAAAAAGTTTTTCTACACAGCAAAGGAAACCATTAACGAAATGAAAAGGTAGCTGAATGGAAGAAAATATTTATAAATCATGTATCTGTTATGGAGATAATATCTAAAATGTATAAAGAACACATACAACTCAATAGCAAAAAACAAACAACAAAAAGCTTCAAACAAGCCACAGATAATCTGATTTAAAAAATGATCAGAGAGCCTGAAGAGACCTTTTTCCAAAGAAGACATATAGATGGCCAACATGTATATGAAAAGATGTTCAATATCACTATTCATCAAGGAAATGCAAATCAAAACGTCAGTGAATTATCATCTTTGCCTGTTAGAATGGCTATTATCAAAAAGACCAGGGATAACAAATGCTGTTGAGAATGTAGATGGAGAAAAGAAACCCTTGGGCACTGTTGGTGGGAATGTAAATTGGTAGAGCCACTATGAAAAACAGTATGGAGCTTCTTCGAGAAATGAAAAATAGAACTACTATATGATCCAGAAATTCCATTTATGAGTATTTATCTGAAATAATAAAAAAACTAACTAAAAAAGTTATGCACTGCCAAGTTTATTGCAGCACTACTTACAATAGCTAAGAAAGGAAAACAACCTAAGCTTCGATTCAATGCATGAATGGTCAAAAAAAAGAGAGAGAACTATCTCACTATCTCTATATATACATATTGGAATATTATTTATATTATTTAACCATAAAAAATAAAATATTGTCATTTGTAACAACACGGATGGACCCTGAGGTTATTATGATATATGAAAGTAGTCAGACAGAGAAAGACTAATATTATATGATTTTACCTATATGTGGGATGAAAAAAAAAGAAGAGCTCACAGGTACAAAGAACAAATTGGTGGTTGCCAGTGGTGAGGGTGAGGGGTGGGAAAAATGGATGAAAGGATCCAAAAGGTAGAGCGTTGGCCTGTACACCTGAGTGTTGCTCGTTTGATTCTGGTCTTGCCTACAGACCGGGGTTGCAGGTACAGTCCCTGGCCCTGGTCGGGGTGCACATGGGAGGCAATCAATTCATGTGTCTCTCTCACATCAATGTCTCTCTCTCTTTTTCTCTCTCTCCCTCCCTCTCACTCCTTTCCACTCTCTCTTAAAAATCAATGGAAAAAATATCCTCTGGTGAGGATTAAAAAGAAAAAAGTTCTTATCACAAATACACAAATTCAGTAACTACACATAGTGATGGATGTAACCTAGACTTATTGCGGCAGACATTTTGTAATGTATACAGATATCTAATCATTATGCTTTCCACTTGAAATTAATATAATATTTTATGTCAATTTTAATTTTACCTCAATTAAAAAAATCTATATTATTTTTTCCCCAGGAACTTAACATGTTTTTTTCTATGTTAAATGTTCCCTGTTGGGAAACACATACATAACAACAATTCAAACTAGAATATCAAAATATGTTTGTATTGAAACAAATACTTATTATTTTTTTTATTTGGAACCCAGCCTTGTGATGGAATTTGGATATTTAAGGATGAACAAGACAGAGTCTCTGTCCTAATGAAAATTAAGTTCCAGTGGGAAACATATACCTTAGTCAAATAATTACATAAATATTTATTTAATGATGTCTGTAATAAGTGCCTCAAATGAAAGGTAATGTAAGCAATGAGAGTGTATAATTGCTATGTGGAACAGATTTTTCACTGATAGTTCATTACCACATGCTCCTATGACATTGTTTAATTATATTTGCTCCCTATTTATTGCACAGGGTTCTGGGAAATCTGAAGGCATTAGTTAAAAAATAGATTTAAAGGGATTAGCATAATAATTAATGAAGGTTACAGGAGGAGGTTAGACCAAAGCTTTTTTCCTCCCCAGTTAATGCCCATCCCATCAAACAAAAGGAAACTGTGTTGCTTATTTCTCAATAATGAAGATGTTATATGGGTGCTATTGAGTAGCTATTACCTATTTATTACTATAATCTTTGATGTTTTTCTTAATGTATATCTACTCTAATAAAATATAAAATCCTTTAGCAAAAACAAGTCTAAAAATTCTGCTAAGTTTTGCTGCTTTTGTTCTTTATAGTAGAATGATAGAGTAATTTACTGTAAAGAGAAACAATTAGGTTTATATATTAGAGAAAGCTTCACAGAATAATAAACACATTAGTCATATGGTGAATTGGGATGTTGAGCTGATTAATAGGAATAGTACTGAAGACTAAGTGACAAGGGTAATACCTAATACATTTTTAAATTTGTAGTTGAGAGATATAAACCACAGGTGAATTAGTCTATGTGAGTACTTAATGTAATATTCCTCACTTGTAGAACCAGGGCATTGGGGCAGAAATATATAGAGAGATGGCATAAAGACATTGAGTTTTCAATAAGAAATATCAAACTAGAATGGTTTTCAATAAAGCTATGTCTCCATACTGCATTTAGGCACAAGAAATTGATGGATTTTGATTTCTTTGGTTTTTCTGTATGCATTTAAAGTGTATGATAAGTATGCTCATTCTATTTGGAGGCTAGAGAGAGAAGAAAGGCCCCCCGCACTCATAACTTATTTCCACATCAATAGTGAATAGAATGATGGTTGAGAAGATTAAACAGGAGCCTTAGGCCATAAATCTCTGTGGAAAGGAGTGGCCTTAAACAATAAAGACTGATGGAGAGAAGAAGCAGGCTGATTGAAGATACTTCTTTGAAGAATGGAGCCATAGACATTTTGAAAATAAGTTATATGGTCAATTAATGTTTCTTCTTTTTTATCTTATTATTTTATACTAAGTTTATTCCATGGTCGTCTAGTCTAAGGCATCAAGTTAATATGGATGGTGTGTTGCATAGTATATCTGCCTGAAAATATAAAAGACCAAGTTATCACTTAAGCTTTATGGCAAAGAAGTTTCTATTCATGCTTTATTAACAGGGGGTCCGGCTCTGTTACCCTGTCCTTCAAGTGGTTAACTTTTCTTTTTTTGGTGTGTGTTTTTTATTTTATTTTATATTTTTGTTCAAGATATTACAGATGTCCCTTTTACTCCCCAATGACCTATTCCACCCAGTCCCACCCCCTTTCCCAGTCCCTCTCCACACCACTGTCCATGTTCTTGGTTTGTGCATATATGCATATAAGTTGTTTGGTTAATCTCTTCCTGTCGACCCACCCTCCCCCCTCCATCCTCTGACATTCATCAGTCTGATCCATGCTTCCATGACATTGAATCATGTCTGTCCATCAGTTTATTAAGTTCTTTAGATTCCACATATAAGTGAGATCATGTGATGTTTGTCTTCTCTGCCTGGCTTATTTTGCTTAGCATAATATTTTCCAGGTCGTTCCATACTGTCCCAAATGGTACAAGATCCTTCTTCTTTACAGCTGCATAGTATTCCATGGTGTAAATGTCCCACAGCTTTTTTATCCACTCATCTACTGATGGGCACTTGGGCTGTTTCCAGATATTAGCTATTGTAAATTGCACTACTATGACCATAGGAGTGCATATATTTTTAATGATTAGTGTTTCAGGATTCTTAGGATATATTCCTAGAAATGGGATCACTGTATCAAAAGGAAGTTCCATTTTCAATGTTTTGAGGAAACTCCATACTGTTTTCCATAGTGGTTGGACCAGTCTGCGTTCCCACCAGCAGTGTACTAGGGTTCCCCTTTCTCCACACCCTCCCCAGCACGTGTCATTTGTTGATTTGTTGATGGCAGCCATTCTGACAGGTGTGAAGTGATACCCCCTTGTGGTTGTAATTTGCATCTCTCTGAAGGTTAGCGAAGTTGAGCATTTTCTCATATGTCTCTTGGCCAACTTTTATGAAGAGAAACATCTTTCCTGAATCATTCTGTCAGAGAAAGTGCTAAAAGCTTTAAGTTTAGACAGTCTTGCTTAATTCTTAGGATTGTATGTGTTTTTTTTTAATATTTTTAATAATGTCTGGAATAAAGTAGGGCTTGGACAAATATATTTTAAATGCATAAGCTTAAAATCAGACAAATTAGAGTAATTCAAAGAATAATTGAATTGAGCATCTGCATATCAATATTTTTGCGGAATGTCATAGAATTTCTAAGTGCTTTATGTATATGTTTTTAGAGGATTAAATAAGTAGCACACTTAGCAAAGAACCCTCAATACAATCTTTGCAAAATATTAATTCTAGGACACATAAACATCTAATATATAATTTTTCTGAATGCAGATTTGTAGATTGGCATTGTTGAGGGTCCTCAATTTAACCATTAGGAACCCTCCCTTTTTATCATTGTTGCCTTTATAACAGTCACATATAAACAAATCTGCCTCATAAAGAACTAAAATTCATGCAAAATACCCATGTGTATAGTCTATAGAGCTGGAAACAATTGAGGAAATCTTGGAAAAAGGTTTATCATAACCAAGACATTCTTTCCATGGAATCTTTCTGCAAAATTAATGGTGATTCTTATACAAAATAAAAATGAATGAACTGCTGCTATATACAACGACATGTGTGAATTTTGCAAACATAATGATGAACAAGAAAAGGCAGGTACAAAATCATATTACTGGATGATTCCATTTATATAAAATTCAAAATCATTCCAAATTTATCTGTAGCACTGGAACTGAGGAGAATTGTTACTTCGAAGGAGGGGGTATAGAGAGAGTAGAGATTGGGACAGAAAATAGACAAGGGATTCTGAAATGCTGGTTTTATTTTATAATCTGACAGTTGGCTACATGGATGTGTTCTCTTTGTGATAATTCACCATGCTGTACACTTATTATTTGTGCAGATTTCAACATGTATACTTCAATAAAAATTTATTAAAAATAAAATTCACTCAAAACTTTGCATTTTAACTGCAGTTAAATTCCTAAATGAAATATTTTCATTTGATAACCTCATTTTACGATAAGAGCAATAATAACTCATAAGAATGGATACAGAAGAGAATGAAGAGAATTTAAAATAATAAAAAAAGAGATTATTGATTTAGCTGCCTTCTGCATGTGAAAAAATAGCTGCTTTGGAATATACTGCCAATAAAGTACTAAGGCAGTGCCAGTGTCTTATTCATTTGTATCTTCCATGAATATAGCATAGCAACTGTCACATAGTAAGTGCTCAATTAATGTTTGTTGAACAAATAAATTTATAGGTTATATCAGCTTTTTCTACTGGTCTGCCTAAGGCAAGGGTGGGGAACCTTTTTTCTGCCAAGGGCCATTTGGATGTTTATAACATCATTTGTGGGCCATACAAAATTATCAACTTAAACATTAGCTATGAAAAAAGCTCTTAGATTTGTAGAATTTCGAGTCCTGCCTATGGTTACCTTGACAAGGGTGGACCAAATGATTTCTCAGGTACTATGCAGTCCACTGGCCAGACATTCCCCACCCCTGGCCTAAGGTATCATGGTCTTTGACTTGACTTAGCAACTCCATTTGTCACTTGCCTCCAATCAAGCAGCTGAGCAAGAGCCCCCATTAATCATTTCAACATCTATAAACTTGCTTTATATGTACAGACAATATTGATAACTTTTTCATACTGTGCTATCAACAGAGGATTTTCTGTTTTTCTTGTTTTTATATAATTCTTCCCTCTTGAGATACTATTCCTATAGGATCAGCAGTTGGTATCCAGCACTGTTTTGCTTTAAAGACATAACTCTCAAAAGAATTTTGAAAGATAGAAAGTGACAGAGAAATAGAGGTGAGAGAGAAAGAGAGAGAGAGCATTTGAGTGCCTGTCAGAGAGTACAATAGTGGTCAAATTACAACGGTAAGTGCTGAGTGAAAATTAATCCTTTTCATATTTTGTATTTCCCCCCTCCCCCTTCCACACGGGGAAAAGTAGAGCCAAGAGCCCTTAAGTCACTGTTCCCTGATATTCAAGTCTGAGTTGGAGAAAAGAGAAAATCATTAAATGGAGTGAGATAAAGGCTATGATTTAGATTAGATGTGACTTCTTGATGCTTGTCTATGAGGGGATCTTAACACCCAAAGTGACAAAAATGCCATAGATTCTACTGGAAATGATGTATCAGTTGAAGACATGGGCAATGTAATAGATTTTAGATAGTATCAAAGAAAAGTAAAGGTCTTGAATGTTTATGCCCCATCAAGTACCATCCATTTAATAAACTGATTACATTAGGTAAATAATCAAGGTAGTGTGGAAAGTCCCACACAGGAATATTTGTTGTGATATAAGCAAACTTATGAACCAGGGCTACAAAAAATAACCACATCCAGACAATTCTAAAATGGCTTTCAGTTTATGGGCTAGGCTTGGAGGTTGTTAGGGCAGAACACCTTTGAATTGTTGGATTTCTCTTTTTTCTTTAAACAGATTTATTTAGATACAAGTCACATACTGTACAATTCATATATTTAAAGTATAAAGTTCAACAGGTTTTAGCATATACACAGATATGTGCAACCATCACTAGTCAATTTTAGAACATTTTCATTACCAAAAAAGAAATCCAGTACCCGTTAGCAAGTTACTCCCCATTTATTTCCCACTCGATCACACTTCCAGCCATAAGCAACCATTAGTCTCCTTTGTGTCTCTATAGATTTGCTTTTTCTGAAAAATCAATATAACTACACACAAAATATGTAGCACTTTGTGACTGACTTTTTTTCACTTAGCATAAAGTTTTGAAGGTGCATGCATGTTATAGCAAGTATCAATACTCCATTCCATTTTACTGAAAAATAATATTCTATTGTGTGGATGCACCATATTTTATCTATCTATTCACTTGTTGATGAACATTTGGGTTGTTTCCACCTCAAGGTTATTATAAATGATGCTGCAGTTATCATTTATGTGCAAACTTTTGTATAGATGTATGTTTTCATCTCTCTTGGGTATATACCAAAGGATAGAATTGACAGTTTGTATAGCAACTCTTTGTTTAACAAACTGAGGAACTCCCAAACTGTTGTCTTTCTTTCTTTTTCTTTTTCTTTCTTCTTTCTTTCTTTCTTTCTTTCTTTCTTTCTTTCTTTCTTTCTTTCTTTCTTTCTTTCTTTCTTTCTTTCTTTCTTTCTTTCTTTCTTTCTTCTTTCTTTCTTTCTTTCTTTCTTTCTTTCTTTCTTTCTTTCTTTCTTTCTTTCTTTCTTTCTTTCTTTCTTTCTTTCTTTCTTTCTTTCTTTCTTTCTTTCTTTCTTTCTTTCTTTCTTTCTTTCTTTCTTTCTTTCTTTCTTTCTTTTTCTCTCTCTCTTTCTTTCTTTCTTTCTCTTTCTTTCTTTCTTTCTTTCTTTCTTTCTTTCTTTCTTTCTTTCTTTCTTTCTTTCTTTCTTTCTCTCTCTCTCTCTCTCTCTCTCTCTCTCTCTCTCTCTCTCTCTCTCTTTCTTTCTTTCTTTCTTTCTTTCTTTTTTTTTTGCCAAACTGTTTTCAAAGAAGCTGCATCATTTTGCCACCAGTGTATAAAGCCTCCAATTTTTCCAAATTCTAACAATTCTTATGTCTTTTTATTATGGCCACTCTAGGTGGTGCTAAGTTGTATCTCATTGGATTCTTGATGTTTATTTCCCTAATTGCTAATGATGTTCAGCAAAATTTTATAGACTGTCCATTTGTTTATCTTCCTTGGATAAATGTCTACTAAGATTATTCACTAATTATTAAAATTGGGTTATTTGGCCTCTTATTATTCAGTTGTAAGTTTTCCTTATATATTCCAATTAAAAATCCCTTGCAAGATATGTATTTTGTAAAACTTTTCTTTCACTTTGTGTATTATATGTTTAGTTTCTTGATAGTACCCTTAAAGAACAACTTAAAAAAATTCATTATGTCTAATTTATGTATTTTTTCTCTGTTGTCTTTTGGAGTCATATCTAAGAAACCATTGTCTAATGAAAGGTGATGAAGATTTACACCTTTGCTTTATACTGTTTTAGAGCTTTAGATCTTACATTTCATTTTTTGATCAATTATGAGTTAATGTTTGTATATGGTGTGAGATAGGGGTCCAGAGACATTCTTATGTATGTGAATACCCAGTTGTCTCAGCACCACTTGTTGCAAAGCCTATTGTCTCTCATTGAATTTTCTCAGCATCATGATTAAAAATCAATTGATTCTAAAAGTGAGGATTTTTTCCTGTACCTTCAATTCTTATTCCACTGATCTGTATGATTATCATTATGCCAGCACTGTGTTCTCATGCATATTATTGATCTTTAGTAAGTTTTAAATTAAGGATACATAAATCTCCCAATCTTATTCTTTCTCAAGCTTCTTATGGCTAATCTGGGGCCCTTAATTCCGATTGAATTTTAGGTTCAGATTTCAATTTCTACAAAGAAGTGAGCTGGGAGTTTGACAGAATTTATTTAATCTAGTCATCAATTTAGATAGATTGCCATCTAAACAATATTAACTATTCTGATCTATCAACACAGGATGTTGATTTCTTTTTATTCAAGTCTTCTTTAATTGCCTTCAACATATTTTTTAGTATTCAGAGTATAATTTTTGCTAAATTTATTCCTAAGGATGTTCTTTATAATTTTTTTACCCTTTGTTATTTAGTAATATGTTGTTTAATTTCCAAGTATTTGTGATTTCAATTTTCTTTTTCTTATTAATTTCAAATTTTATTCCACTGTGATCAGAAAACATAATTTTATTCCTTTTCAATTTATAGAGGTTTTTTTTATATCCTCCCTTATGGTCTGTCTTACAAAATGCCCCATGTGCTCTTCAGAAGGATATCTATTCTGCTCTTGTTGGGTAGAGTGATTTATATATGTCTGTTATGTTAATTTAAGTTTACAGTTATAAATTTCCCTCTTAACACCGCTTTGGCTTTATCCCATAAGTTTTGGTGTATTGTGATTTTATTTTGATTAACCTCAAGATTTTTTCAAAATCCCCTTATGATTACTTCTTTGACCCATTGGTTGTTTAAGAATGTGATGTTTAATTTCCACATTATTATGGATTTTTCAGTTTTCCTTTTGCTTGGTTTCTAGTTTAATTCTATTGTAATCAGAAGAAATACTTTTCACTTCAATATTTTTAAATGTTTTGAGTTGTTTTGTGCCCTACAATACAGTCAATTTTGGAGATAATTCCATGTGCACTTGGGGAAAATGTGCATTGTACTGTTGTTGGGTGAAGCATTCTCTATATTTTTGTTATATTAAATTGTTCTACGGTGTTTTTAAAATCCTCTTCTTATTTACTGATCTGATTTTTTTAATTATTAAAAGTGGGGTATTGAAGTCACTTACCATTATTGTAAAGTGGTCTATTTGTCTCTTCAATCCAAACAATGCTTGCTTCCTATATTTATATTTCCTGTACTATGACCTGTGATTTTTTTAAATGTTATATCTTCTTGGTGATCTGAACTTTTTGTCATTATATAATATTCTTTTTTTCTTTTAACAGTTTTTTGACATAAAAACTATTGTGTCTGATAGTTTAGCCATGACTGCTTTCTTTGATTATTATTTACATGGAATATAGTTTCTTTTTTCTTTTTCTTTTTCACTTTTACTGTATGTATGTCCTTAAAACTAAAGTAAATTTCAAGAGTGGTGTCACCACAATGGAAATGTAAATATCAGCCTCTGACCTTCAAAAGAAATCAACAATTAGACAGACTTCCATGCAAAAAAAACCCCACAGAAGCACCCCCAAACAGCTCTCCGCCCTGCCCAGGTGGCTCAATTGGTTGGAGCATCATCCCATACATCAAAAGATTGCGGGTTAGATTCCGAGTCAGGGCACATACCCAGGTTGCATGTTCGATCTCCTGTTGGGGTGCATATGAAAGGCAACTGATTGTGTCTCTCTCTCCCTTCCTCTCTCTCTAAAAAAATCAATAAAATCACATCCTCAGCTGTGGATTAAGGAAACAAAACAGCCTGGTCAGTGTGGCTCAGCAGTTGAGTGTCAACCTAGGAACCAACAGGTCAGGGTTCAATTCCCAGTCAGGTCACATTGACCAGGTTTTGGGCTGGATCTCCAGTAAGGGGCGTGCTGGAGGCAGCCAATCGATTATGTATTTTTCTCATGGGTGTTTCTATCTCTCTATTCCTCTCCCTTCCTTTCTCTAAAAATAAATGAAAACATATTTTAAAAAACAAACAAACAACAACAAAAAAACCTCTAGGAATGTCCTGGAGTCTAGTCCACTTAAGAAATTTCAACAGCAGAGTGGAACAACAAACAACAAAGATGGAGAATAACCACACAGAAAAGGAAGATAGCTTTCATTTTGCCTGCATCATTCTCTTCTCCAGTGAAGGATTGCTCAGTGCCAAGAGTAAAGTCCCCAGCTAGAAAGAATTCTTCTCACCAGGAAAGGAAGATCAAGGTGAATGGTCAGCTTCCCCAGCCTTTTGGGGAACAACAAAAGTTCCTTGTTTTGGTTTCAGTCCGTTCACACTGTCAAAGCTGAGATGTATAGAGATGTTTAGAAACAGAGAAAAGCAAGAGCTAAGAATAGCAGTCACAGGGCAGGAGCAATTGAAGTTTAAAGTGATCTGCTCTGCAGACAAAACCAACAAATTCACCATTGAAAAATTAATGGCCAGCACAACCATTGTTGACCCCTGGCACATTTTACCAGTTTTTTCTCCAAAGATATTTGTGTTTCCTTTTGTATGTATTCTACATATTTTTCTTTGGTTACCATGGGAACTACATAAAACATCATAAAGTTATAACAGTATATTTTAAATTAAGAGCATCCTAACTTCAACTGCATACAAAAATTCTACAACACGGTGACTATAGTTAATGATACTGTATTGAATATTTGAAAGTTGCTAAGAAAATGGATTTTTTAAAAGTTCTCATCACAGGAAAAAAATGTGTAACTATGTATTGTGATGGATGTTAACTAGATGTATTGTGGTGATTATTTTGCAATGTATACAAACATCAAATCATGTTGTACCCCTGAAACTAATATTATGACACATGTCAATTATACCTCAATAAAAAAAGAAAGGAAAAACTACTCTTTTGTAGCTCTGACCCTCCCAAACTTATGTTATTATTATCACATATTACCTTTTTATATTTTGTATACCATTAACATAGATTTGTAATTATTTTAAATATATATATATTTAAATCATATAAAATAATAGAGA
Organism: Miniopterus schreibersii; assembly: GCF_964146895.1. Classification (NCBI taxonomy): domain Eukaryota; kingdom Metazoa; phylum Chordata; class Mammalia; order Chiroptera; family Miniopteridae; genus Miniopterus; species Miniopterus schreibersii. The sequence goes on along the minus strand of NC_138104.1, from coordinate 38,394,866 downwards.
GTGGGGTTATGAACCAAAATTACAATAATACAAGACTTTATTTGTCTTTATACTTATCTTTACCAGAGAACTTTACATGTTCATAGATCTTTGAGTTATTTATAGTATCTGTTTATTTCAACCTGGAAAATATTTGATAGTATTTTTCACAGTGCAGGTCCATGCTTCTAATTATAAATAACTGATAATCTTATTGGGGATATCTTGCATGTGATAAGTCATTTTTGTCTTTCTACTTTCAAGATTATCTTTTTTTGTTGTTCTTGTGTCTTTCTCCTCCATCCCACTCCTCATGCCCACACTTAAATCTGGGGGGATGATGTCCTTGTAGCCCAGTTTGGGGGCAAGGATGGCAGGAAAGAGAGGGTCCTGGATCCCATGGGCAACAACTAGCCAATGCTGGTGTCTCTCACCTAAATGCCCAACCCCACCAGGCAAGCCTGAGTGTGCCCCATGCAGGTGGCCCCTGTGCTGGCTGGTGATTCATTTATATTGAGCCTCGCAACACACTCCTCTTTCACCCTGCAAAGCATCTCAGAAGCTGCACCCCGATATTACAATAAGTCAGAACAAACATAACTAGGAAAGAAAAAGTATCGGAAAAGAGTTGAGTGAATGCATGCCAAAGCTACATAGAAAGCAGTTGTTGGGAGAGTCAGTTTACAAAGTTAATGATCAATTTTTAAAAATCTTTTTAATTAATATGGGGCCTGGAAGGTGTGGCTCTGTGGCTGAGCATCAACCTATGATCCAGGAGATCAAAGTTCCATTCCCCATCAGGGCACATACCCAGGTTGCAGGTTGCAGGTTCAATCTCCAGTAGGGGGCGTGCAGGAGGCAGCCAATCAATGACTCATCATTGATGTTTCTATCTTTCTCTCTCCCTCTCTCTTCCTCTCTCTGAAATCAATAAAGACATATTTTTATAAAAATTAATTAATATGGCATTAAACTTATTAAAACTATATGGAAAATCTGGAACAGTGTGTACCGTATTTTACAGCTTACATTTTAGAGAAAGATTTTGAACAAATTTTCTTGTATGTGTTTGTTGTTTAATAATTAAAAAGGCCACAAAAACTTTTTTTAAAAAGGATAAATGGACAAAATAGTAAGAAATATTCAAGATTATCTTTTTTTTTTTTTCTGGTACTTTGGTTATGTGTCTTCAGATGTGTCTCTTTATGTGTTTTTTTCTATTTTGTTATAGTTGAACTTGTATTTGTATATCCATGTGTTTTCTCAATTTGGGAAATTTGGCTTTCTTCTCCTATCTTTCTCTCTTCTCAAAGGGCTCCAATAATGCATATATGTATATTGATTGGTTTAAAGGTGCCCCATAAGTGACTCTGGATCTGTTTACTATTCTTTATTATTGTTTTTAATTTTTGCTCCTCACACTCAGTATTTCCAGATAATTTATCTTCAAATTTGCTGATTTGTTTTGCTGCTTGTTTGAGTCTGTTTCTGAATACCTATATTGAATTTCTCAATTCAGTTGTTTTTATTTTATCTTCAGAATTTCTGTATGGTTTATTTTTTATAGTTTGTATCTTTGTTGTCATTCTCATTTTGTTCATATATGATTTTCCTGATTTTGTTTAGCTGCCCATCTTTGTTCTCATTTAACTCATTGAACATATTAAAGATGATTGTTTTAACCTTCAGATATTTTGGGATTTACAGGTTGACTTTCTTTTATTGACTTCTAGTTGAATTCCATTGTAGTTTGAGAGCATACTGTATATGGTGTCTATTCTTTTACATTTTTAAAGTATATTTTATATACCAGAATGTGTATATCTTGGTGAATGCAACATGGGAGTTTGAGAAGAAAGTGTATTCTGTTTTTCTGAATGAAATATTTTATGGATGTGGAACAGATCTAGTTGACTGATGCCGCTCAGTTGAAGCATATTTTTAGTGATTTCTATTGACTTAATCTGTCAATTACAGATAGAAGACTGTTGAAATATCAGTTGTAATAATAAATTAATATAGTTGTAAATATCTATCATTTTTTGCCCTGTGTATCCTGACACTCTTTTATTAAGCACATACACAATATTGCTACCATTTGTGTGAGTGTGTGTTTGAGAATTGACATCTGTATTATTATAAAGCCCTTCTTTATTCCTGCTAATTTTCCTTGCTCTGGTTTACTTTTTCTGCAATTAATATAAGCATTTCATCTTTCTTTTGAATGATATTAGCATGTTATATCTCATCTTTTCCTTTCCTTTTAATCTCTGTCTATATTTAAAGTGCAATTTTTATAGACAGGATTTGATATACATATATTACAACTAGTTCATATCTACTTCTAAATATTATATTGGTTCATGGAGGCTGTAATTACCTTATAACAGTATTTCTAATCCCTCCCCTCTCATCCCATTTAAATTCCTATCTTTCATTTTACTTATCTGTATGTTATACTCACTAAATATATTGCTGCTACTGTTATCTTGAACATTCTGTCATGTGTGGGATCAATTAAAAATAAGGAAAACAAAAGATTTATTTACCTTTTTAAAAAGTTCTTCTTTATTGTTCTTCCTTTCTTTATGGTAATACAAGTTTTGGATATATAATTTTCCCTCTTTCTGTAGAACTTCATTTAATATTTGTTGTAAGACAGGCTCCCAAACATCATATTTCTTCAGTTTTGTTTGTTTTAAAACTATATATTTTTAATTTTTGATTTTTGCTTTTCATTCTTAGAGCTCTCTCACTTTTTGCCATATTGCATAATGTCTATCAATCTATTTTTAAATTTGCTTATTCTTTATTCTATCAATTCAAATAAGCTTATCCTTCCTAATAATCTTTTAAGGTTATTGTTCTTTTCAACTTCAGAATTTCCATTTGGTTATTATAATTTCTCTCTTTCAATTGATATTATCTTTATAAGACAATGTCCTCAAACCATTTTTTCTTTAGTAACATATATTTTTTTTTTTGTTATAATGGCTTTTTTAATTCTTTGATATAGCTGACATCTAGTCCTTTTCATAAACTCTTTCTGTTGTGGACTTTATTTTGTCCGGGCATGGTTAACACATACTTATTCTTATTTGTTGTATGCTCTTTAAAAACTGAACATTCTAGGTAACAAATTGTAGTAACTCCACAGACTAATTCTGCTCTTCTTTCTTAAGTGTTGTTTTTTCTTGTTATTTGCTTGGCTATTTTTTTTTTTTTTTTAACTTGGCTAGGCTATATTAGTGTATTCTATTGCCCCCGCAGTGTGAAATTGTTGCTGTTTCTCTTTGGAAGGCACAGTCTTGGGTGTGTATACCATCAGCCTGGACTGCAGTGACTTTAAAAGAGTTCTCTTTACTGTCTCTTTCTATGATCTTTCTGTTAAGCTCTCTGCTCCATTTGGTACTATATCCTTCCAATTAGGTTCTACTAATTACCAGCTGGTTTCTCTATTGTTTTGACAATACAGTGTACCCCAAGGCAAAAATTGCTCATCATTCCGATCTAATTAAGTTGAGTCAAGTATAGTTTTTGAGACCAGTTTTTGAACTTTATTCTGACTCCAAGGAGGCTATTCTTAGCTGTCTTTTTTACACATTCTCACTTGTGAATTTTGTAAACATCAAGAGAAGGCAGCTTGTATGTACAAGGGAAACCCCATAAATTTTCAACAGATTTTTCAGATAAACTGGCAGGCAAGAATGGAATAGGGTAATATATTTATAGTGCTAATACCAACCAATAAACAAGCAACCAAAACTGCTAAACAAACTTACTTTACTCAGCAAAACTCTCCTCCAAAAATGAAGGGGCCCTAACCAGTTTTGCTCAGTGGTTAGATCATCAGCCTTCGGACTACAAGGTCTTGCATTCAATTCCTGCCTCAGTTGCAGGCTTGATCCCCAACCCCAGTAGGGGCATGTGAGGGAGGCAACCAGTCAATGTGTCTCTCTCACATCAATGTTTCTCTCTCTCCCTTCCACTCTTCTGAAAAGCAATGGAAAAAAACATTCTCAGGTAAGGATTTAAAAATAATAATAATAATAAATAAAAGTAAAAAAAATGAATGAAGGGGAACCAGGCCAGTGTGGCTAAGTGGTTGAACATTGGTCCATGAACCAAGAGGTCGCCAGTTTGATTCCCAGTCAGGACACATTCCCAGATTTCGGGCTTGATCCCCAGTGGGGGGTGTACAGGAGGCAGCCAATCAATGTTTCTCTCTCATCGATGTTTCTCTCTATCCCTCTCCCTTCCTCTCTCTCTAAAATCAATAAAAACATATTTTAAAAAATGAAAGGGAAAGATAGACTTTCCCAGACAAACAAAACTTGAGGGAGTTCAACACCAATAGATTTGCCTTATAAGAAATGTTAAAGTGAATTCTTCAAGTTGAAATGATAGTATGCTTAAAAGCAACATATTAACCTAAGAAAGTAAGAAACCCATTGGTAAAAGTAAATATATTGACAATACAGAATACTGCATCACTATAATGGTGGTAAGCATATCACTTTTAATTCTAAGATAAAAATGAAAAAACAAATGTATTAAATTTCTATAATTAAAAATATGTTAATACTGTACAATAAAACAGATGTACGTCATGACAGCAATAATATAGTGTGTGGAGAGTGTTAAAGTATAGTATTTCTGTATATAACTTTATACATCTGAAGTCATTATAAGCTTAAAATAGACTGGTATAACTATAAGATATTTTATGTAAGTGCCAAGGTAACCTCACAAAGGACACTTATAGAAGTTGCCCAAAAGAAAGAAAGGAATTAAAGGATATCAATACAAAAAGTTAACCAAATATAAAGTAAATAATAAGGGAGAAAAATTAAGACAAAATGACTACAAGACAAACTGAAACCAACAGAATGGCTACAGTACATCCACCTATATTAATAATTAATTTAAATGTAAGTGTATAGAACTCCCCAAACAAAAGATTAAGGATGATTTAATGATTAAAACAAAACCAGGCCTGGCCAATGTTGGTCAGTGGTTAGAACACTGGCTTGCACACCAAAGGGTCATGGGTTTGATTCCCAGTCAAGGGCAAATACTTGGGTTGCAGGTTGTATCCCTGTCCCCAGTCGAGCGTGTGCAGGAGGCAACCAATGTGTCTCTCTCATATCCATGTTTCTCTCTCTTTCTCTCTCTCTCTCTCAACCTCTCCCTGCCCCCCTTCACTCTTTGTAAAAATCAAAAGAAAAAAATATTCTCAAGTGAAGATTAAAAAAAAGAAGACCAAGCTATGTGCTATCTACAGAAATTCATTTTAGATTTAAAGGCACACATAAGCTGAAAGTGTAGGGATGGAAATATATATTTCATGCAAGTGGTAAATAAAGAAAAGAGAGGTGGTTATACTATGTCAGACAAAATAGCCTTTCCTTCAAAAATTGTCATAAGATACAAAGAAGAATATTATTTAATAATGAAAGGATCAACCTACTAGGATGATATAACAATTATAAATATATGTCCAACATCAAAATATCTAAATTCATAAAGCAAGCATTGAGAGAACTGAAGGCAGAAATAAACAACACAATAATAGGAGGCTGCAATACCCCACTTTCAATAATGAATAGAACAACTAAACAGAAGATCAATAAGAAAACAGAGCACTTGAGCAACAGTATAGGCCAAATAAACCTAATAGACATATACAGAACATTTCACCCAACAGTGGCTGAATATAGATTATAAACTAAGTGCACATGGACTAAGTGCACAGGATATATCACATGTTAAGGCACAAAAGAAATCAACAAATTTAAGAAAGACAGAAATTATAACAAGTATTTTTTATGACCACAATGGACTATAAATAGAAATTAATATAAGGATAATAGAAAATTTTACAAGTATGTGGAACTTAATTGACACACTCTTGAACAACCTTTGGGTCAAAGAAGAAATAAAAACCCACAGCATATGAAAATGTAAAAGTAATACTAACAGAAAAGGTTACTGCAATAAATTTTTTTTTTAATATATCTTTATTGATTTCAGAGAGAGGAAAGGAGATAGAGAGAGATAGAAACATCAATGATGAGAGAGTCATTGATCAAGCCTGCAACCCAGGCATGTGCCCTGACCGGGAATCGAACCCCGATCGCCTAGATCCTAGGTTGATGCTCAACCGCAGAGCCATGCCCGGATGGGCAATAAATTCTTATATTAAAAAAAAGACAACTTTCAAGTGAAAATAATAATAATGTTACACCTTAAGGTGCCAAAAAGTGAAGAACAACTAACTCCTGTGTTTGAAGCAGAAAGGAGATAACAAAAATTAAAGCAGAAATAAATAAAATAGAATAAAACAATATAAACAATTGAATTGAACTGTTATTTTTTAAGATAAATAAAATTGACAAATCCTTGCCTGCACTAATAAAAGAGTAAAGACTCAAATAAAATCAAAATTTAAATTGGAGACTTTTACCACTCATGGCAAAGAAATAAAGAAGAATCCTATGAAATGAGTATGAATAACTATATAACAACAAACTAGATATCCTAGAAAAAAAATGAAACACATTTCTGGGAACATAAAACCTACTAAGACAATAATTTTTAAAAATATTAACTTTGAACAGATATATAACTAGTAGGGAGATAGAACCAATATTTTAAAATCTCACACAAGGAGAAATGCATAAGACCATATGGCTTTACTGGTGAATACTACAAAACATTTAAAGAATTATTGCCAATTCATCTCAAACTTTATCAAAAAAATTAAAGAAGAAGGGACACTTTTAATCTTATTTTATGAAGCTAGCATTACCCTGATACCAAAGCCAATTACAGACACCCCAAGGACATACAACTATAGTCAATATACCTGATAAATATAGATGTAAAAATCTTCAATCAGACACTAGCAAACCTAAATCAACTACACATTAAAAACATTTAATACAATGACCAAGTGGAATGTATCCCTGGGATTGCAAAGATGATTCAACCTAATAAAATGAAATAATGAGATATACCACATCAACAGAATAATGGATAAAGAACACATGGTTATCTTAATAGATTCAGAAAGACCATTTGACAAAATTCAACACACTTTCATGCTAAAAACTTTCAACAAGCTAGGAATAAAAAGTAATTACTACATTATAAAGGCCATGATGAAAAGCCCAGGGCTGACATAACACTCAATGGTGAAAAACTGAAAGCTTTTCCTAAGATCAGGAAAAAGCAAATATGTCCACTCTCACCAATTCTACTCAAAATAGTTCTGGAAACCTAAGTCAGAAACATTGAGCAAGAAAAATAAGTAAGTCATCCAAATCGGAAAAGAAGAAGTAAAATTGTGCTTGTTTCAGATGACATAATCTTATGTAAAAAATTCATGAAGAGCCCAGCCAGTGTGGTTCCGTGGTTGAGTGTCAACCTATGAACCAGGAGGCCACAGTTCAATTCCTGGTCAGGGCACATGACCAGGTTGAGGACACGATCTCCAGTGTACGGCGTGCGGGAGGCAGCCGATCAATGACTCTCATCACTGATGTTTCTCTCTCTCTCTCTTCTTTCTGAAATCAATTAAAAATATTTTTAAAAATCATGAAGATTCCATTGTAAAAACCTGTTAGAACTAATAAATTCAGTAAAATTTTAGGATACAAAATCAACCTACAAAAATTACTTAGAGTTCTATACACTTAAATTGTATAAGCTCGATTAAAAAAAAATACTTAGGAAGATACTTAACTAGGGAAGTAAAAGATTTGTATACTAAAAACTGCAAAACATTGATGAAAGAAATTAAGGAAGACAAAAACAAATGAAAAAGTATCCCATGTTTATGGATTAGAAGACTTAATTTTTTAAAAATGTTCATACTACCAAGTGACCTATAGATTCAAGACAATCCCTATCAAATTCCCACTAGCATTTTTTATAGAAATAGAAAAAATACAACTCTAAATTTTGTACAGAATTACAAAAATCATGAATAGCCAAATCAGTCTTCAAGGGGAAAAATGTCTGGATGCATCATTCTTTCTGATTTCAAAAAGTATTATAAAGCCACAGTAATTAAAACAGTATGGAACTCGCATAATAACATACAATAAAGGAGTAGAACAGAATAGAGAGCCTATATATAAATTTACATATATATGGTCAACGATCTTTGCCAAAAGGAAAAAGATAGTTTCTTCAACAAATGGTGCTGTGTAAATTAGATATCCACATGAAAAGAGTGAAATTGAACCTATAATTTATAACATACACAGAAATTAACTCAATATAAATTAAAAACTAATCATAAGACCTCAAACTATAAAATTGCTATAACATGAGAAAAGACACATGGCATTTTTTTTTTATTATTTCATAAATATGACAATAAAAGCACGAGTAACAAAACAGAAGTAAAAAACTGAGAGTACTTCAAAATAAAAAAGCTTAATATCACTTAACATCAAGGGGAAAAAAATTAAAACCACTAAGAGGTATGACATCACAGCTGTCAGGATAGTTATTATAAAAAAGTAAATAAATAAAAACACCACAAAAACATTGATGAGGATGTGGAAAAATTGAAACTCTTGCACAATATTGGTGGGAATGCAAAATGGTACAGCTTCTGCCGAAAAGAGCATGGAAATTCTTCAAATAATTAAAAATAGAACTACCATATGATCCTGCAATCCCAGTTCTGGATATTTCTCTAAAGAATTGAATTGAGATCTTGAAGAGATATTAGTACTCCCACATTTATTGTAGCACTATTCACAATAGCCAAGAAATGGAAACAACTTAAATCTTTATATGTGGATGAATAGATAAAGAAAATGTGTTATATACATACAATGTGATGCTATTAAGCCTTAAAAAAGAAGGAAATTCTGCAGTATGCTACAACATGGATGAACGTTGAGGACATTATGCCAAAAGTAATCAACCAGTCCCAGAAGGACAAATACTGCATGACTGCACTTATACAAGGTTTCTAAAATAGTAATAACTGCTTGGCCAGTGTGGCTCAGTGGTTGAGCATCGACCTATGATCCAGGAGATCGTGGTTTGATTCCTGATCAGGGCACATGTCAGGGTTGTGGGCTTGATCCCCAGCAGGGGGCAGGCAAGAGGCAGCTGATCAATGACTCTTTCATCATTGATGTTTCTCTCTCTCTCTCCGTCTCTCTTCCTCTCTCTGAAATCAATAAAAATATATTTAAAAAATAAAAAAAGGAAAAAAATAGTAAAACTCACAGAATTGAAGAGTGCAATGGTAGTTTCTAGGGGCTGGGGTTGGATGGAGAATGGAGAATTACTAATGAATGGGCAGAAAATTTCAGTTAAGCAAGATGAATAAATTCAAGAGATTTGCTGAACAACATTATACCTGTAGTCAATTATACAACATTGTATACTCAGAAATGTATTAAGAGGGTACATTTCACATTAAGTGTTCTTACCACAATAAAATGTTTATAAAGTAGTATTCTGAGAATATATTCCTATATTTTTACTGAAAAAGTGGTTTATAGCACAAAAAAGATGATTACCTATAGCTCCTGTTTGGCAATCTCCCTTCTAAGGCTCCATTTCTGTTTTAATATCACCATTTCTTCATTTTTGCAGCCTTAGAAATGGTGGCTATTACTTCCTTCTGTTGCTAGTTGCCAAATTACTCAGTCTGCCTTGCTTGTGCTCTTAATTCTGCCACAAAAGTGTGAATGTGAACAGTCACTTTAGTGAATTCTCTTCAAATTCAGTGTGAGCGAATCTTTTGTTTTCTGTCAAGAATTGTAGCAAATATATTATCCTGCCTTTCAAGGACAGGATTTCTACTTAGGCAGAGTAGGCAGGGGAGGTATCCTTACATGGTTTGATGTAAGCTGTGTCAATACAGAGTTCCTTTCCTAACTATATTTATTTGTATAATAAAATACTAAAATTTCTTGATAACTTATTTTGATAAACTGGCACACTTTTCAAATGTTTCTCATTTTAGAATTGAGATGCTTGCTGGATGTCTAACATATTCAGTCCCTGAATATAGTGCGGACCCTGAGTAAGAAGATTCCTACTAAGAAGGGTTCCTGGTGGCTGAGCTCAAATTTAAAAATGAACAAACAAACAAACAGAAAACAGAGCCTAGCAGCCATTTCTACATAGAAGCCTCTCATGCAAACTGCATTTCAGGGAGAAGCCTGCACTGAACTACCTGCCTGACTTGTGATTCTGTCATCTGAGCCAACATTTATACAGGAGCTGCTGGAATCCTATTTCAACCATAGGACTGAGGCTTTTCCCGTCTAATTGGAACTGCACAGCTGTATCCCCATCAACATCTTCACCCACCAATCAGAACAACTCCATTCTTAACAACCAGGAAAGTGTCTTTTCAACCAATCAAACTGGAAGGATTTGGAGTCCTCGTTTGCGTGAGGACAGACCGATCAGGGATCAGTGTCAGGGACTTCTGTCTATAAAAACCAGCTACTTGCTGGCTCTTGGAATGCACTTTCCCTTTCCACCCAGGAAGATTGTAGTTCCCTGGCTGAGCTGAAACACTAAAGATGTCCTGCCAGAGCAGACTGGCTCAGAACAGAGCAATCCAGTGAGGAGCAAAGCTGTCTAGCCAGAGGGAGGCCTGACCCTACTGCTGCGTCAGAGCCATGCTGTTTTCACAGCGGTTCTGTATCACCATTGAGCTGTTTTGCACTTAAAATAGTTTCCATTTTCACCACACCCCAAGTTGGAGATTCCTGTTGCTTTTGAACTGGTGCTAACAACCATTGGTTGACAATAAATAATATTTCTTCACTTTTCAGCATCGGTGAATGAATTATAAACCATGTACAGTATAATATATGTGTATATCAAGTTATGTCCCTATATTCTGTTTTCTGCTTGGAATTGGAGCAGAAGGAATCTCAAGGCATGGGAAAAGAGTATGTACTGTCTTCTACAACATCAATCTTTGCCAGTGTCTAAACACACATAGTTTGTGGTCCCATCCACTGACCCTGGCTTATCTGCTTGTTTCAACTGATTCTGCCTGAGTTTTGGTCACGTGCTAACATTGACTGCTGATATCTCTAGATCCTGCCATGGCCTTTATTCTTCAGGATCACAGACTTTAAGGTGTCCTTTGTGAAGTCTAGGCCTATTTTGGCCATCAGCTCTCTGAACACTTTTACACTTTTAGGGAATGCAGAAATACTTTTACATTTTTAGAGCATGAAGAACCTTTTGGTTCTTCCCCATGGCCTACTAAAACAGTGTAAAACAGAAAAAAAATTGTCTCAGATAATCTTTTCACCTAGACATGTATCCCTTTCTATTATACTTTATGTAGCTATCTTATGTTGACATGGTATACACTGCAAAGATGTATTCTTCCAGAGTTTCACATAAGAAATAACGCAAAAACTCATTCTGTTTTTTTTTACTCACATTTCAAATCTTATCATTTTTCTTTTTATATAACCAATAACCAAGGGCCTAGTCTAGTGTCCTTTGAATATTTCTATTCCCACACTATGCTCATGCAGTGTTTTTCTTGCCATTCTCCACACCTGAAATTGCCCTTGTATCATACCTAGTATCCCTAATTTACAGTCAACTTTCATAAATTATATATTTTAGTCCTTTAACCTTAGTCATTGAGATTTTAAAACACAATGTTTTTACAGGTCTGAGAAAATAATTTTCTCTCTCAATTGGCCAGCTCTTTTAAAAAAAGCTAGGATTTTCATGACAATTGTATCTATTTTTAAGTTTTAGAAGTAGTCTATTTTGGAGTTCAAAAATGAGTGTTAAAATAATGTTCTTTACTTTCTTTCTAGAACAATATTCATATTCCTTGGGGCAATAAATGCCTTGGGCTTAATGGGAAGGAGAGAAACATATAAGAAAAAAAATTTAAGGACTTTAATATATTTCAAATGTTGTTTTGCAACATGTTCCATGAATGTGGGTTTCCTTGATCTTTCTCAATTAAAAATAAAATGTAATGTATATTAAAATAAACAAAAAATCCTCATTCTTCATAAATATGTATATATGATTGAGAGTTAGGAGACTGAGAATAGTTAATGTTATGTTTTTAAAGTAATAAGTATCATGATATTGTGATTAATTTGGCATGTCAATCTAGAAATTGAGAAAAGGTAATTATTTTCAAAATATAAAATAATTTAGGTCTGAATCATAAAACAAATTCCTACATGGCTCTCAAAGTATAAAGGTGAAGGGGGACGATAAACATTACTTATATGCAAACAATATAGAATGTTAGAAGATAACAAATAGTGTGGGGAAGTGACTGGGCATAGCAGGATAAGGAACATCACAAATGTGGAGGCTTACAATGCTTGGTTTTCATTAGAGTGATCAGTGGCTTGAGATAAAGGAGTTAGCCATGTGGAAATTTGGGAAAAGAGCTAGAGTGTAGGTGTAGGGTAAGAAAAAAATAACAAATCTTCTGATTAGGCTATAAGGGGAAAAGATAGAGAATAGAAGTAGAAAAGGAAGAGATGGATAGCAAGAGAGCTGGCACAAAGACCTCATAAGGGAGAGAGAGTAGAAGTTAGGTGTAAATAAAAGGAAGGTAGAGGTACAAGGTGGGTAAAAAGGAAAAGCTAGTGCAAAGGAAGGTACCTGATATGTTAGAGAAAGAGCAAGAAGTCAAGTCCAATGAGAGAATAGTAGGACATAAAGATAGAGGGTCTGAACCATTGCAAGAACTTTTCTTTAAATTTTGTGTGAGATGGAAACTTGTTGTTGAAAGCTATAAGCAGAACAGAGGTATAACAAAGCATTTGTGGAATAACCAATATGGCTTTGGTGCTGAGAATAGACCATAATGGGGGGAGGGGCAAAGATAGAGACTAATTAGAGGCTAATGGCATAATACAGATGAGAGATAATGGCTTCAAGCAAGGCTGTAGCAGCTGATGTAATTCAAAGTTGTCAAATTTTGAATGCATTTTTCATGGAAATGTTGACAAGACTTTATTATGGACTAGAAGTAGAACATAGAAGAAAGAAAGGCATCAAGAATAATAAGATGTCTTCTGGCCAAGATGACAGTGTAGGTAAACATGGAACTCACCTCTTCTCACAACGACATTAAAATTGCAACTAAACTACAGAACAAACATCATTCATAACTGCCTGAAATTGAGCTGAATGGAATTCCTGCAACTAGAGAATTAAAGACGAAGCTACACCGAGGCTGGTAAAAGGGGCAGAGATGTGGAAGGAGCTGGTCCCACACCTATGTATAGTGAATAAAAAGTGGAAGGGATATCTCAGCTGTGGAGGGCCACTTTGAGGAGTGAGGGGGTCCCAACTCCACACCAGGGCCCCAGCCCAAGGTTCCAGTGTCAGGAAGATAAACCCCCATAACTTCTGGCTGTGAAAACCAGTGTGGATTGTAGCTGAAAGAGAGGAAGAGTTTCTGGAGTCCCAGTCAGTTCCTCTTAAAGGGCCCACACACAGACTATCTTGGACTCACTCCCTTTGAGCTCCAGTTTAGTGTCAGCAGCTTGAAAGGCACCAGAGACTTTGGGAGGAACTGTATTGTCCAACATCAGTATCAGAGCTGGGGGAGCAGCTTTCTCTCAGACAAAAATGCTGGCAGATTCCATTGTTTCTTTGATGAGCCTTCCTCCCACAGAGCCAGAAGGTTGGTGCCATATCTGAGACTCCATCAGCCTTACTCACATTGTTTGCCTCACCCTGGTGATTCCCTGAGTCCCTACCCCACTTAACTTTTGGTACCACCTAAGCTGTTTCCAGTGACTTTTCCATACAAATGGTCTGTATTGGCTCATGTTTCAGATTTCCCTAAAATCTCTCAAACAAGTAACACATGGTCTCAGTATGGTCTGTACGTCTTGCTAAATGGCCCCAGGCCCAGCATTAGCAGCAGCCAGCCTTGATTTGCAACCTGGCCTCACCTGGGCACCTCCAAGCTCAGCACAAGTAACAGCCATCTGAAGATCACTTTGTAGCTAATGCTGGGTGGCACTGGGCAGAACACAGGCAGTGACTGACCTTGACTTGCACCTCCCACGAGGCCCTAGAGCCAGCACACACAGTGGACAGCTTCAAACCACATCGAAGCACCACCAGCCATTCATCTCCACAAGTAACACACTCAAGGGACATACTCATTGGAAATCAGAGCCCTGCTGAAATAAGTCCTCCTCTGTGGGGTAAGCTCCTACACAGCTGATCTTCCACAGTGGTTGGAGGTCAGTGGTCAGTGGTGACAGCTACTCCTTGCAGCTGATCTGCCTGGGAGTAAACCCCTCCCATTGATGTGTCAACAGCAATCAAGGCTCAACTATATGAGGAGAGTGTACACAGCCCTCACAGTGGGTTGCACCTTGAATGCCCAGCTTGGGTGACTGGGGAGGCTGTACCACTGTACTCTACAGAACACCTACTATCTTGGACCACTCTACCAAGCCTGAGAGACATAGGAACTATACCTAATGCATAGAAACAATCACAGGGAGGCTACCAAAATGAGGAGACAAAGAAATATGTCCCAAATGAAAAATCAACAAAACTCCAGAAGAAGAACTAAACAAAATGAAGACAAGCAATTTACTATATGTGAAAACAAGCAATTTACTCTGGTTATAAGGATGCTCAATGAACTTAGTGAGAACCTTAAGATCATAAAAAACTGACCAGTCAAAAATAAAGGCTACACTAACTGAAATGAAGAATAACTTACAGGGAATCAACAGTACAGTAGATGAAGCCAAGAAACAAATCAGCATTTTGGAATATAAGGAAACAAAAAACACCCAATCAGAAGAGCAAAAATAAATTAAAAATCCAAAAATTGAAGGTAATGTAAGGAGCCTCTGGCATAACAACATTTAAATCATGGGGCCCAACTGGGCATGGCTGAGCGGTTGAGCATTGACCCAGGATCCATGCGATTGGGGTTCGATTTCCGGTCAGGGCACATGCCCGGGTTGCCGGTTCGATCAATTACTCATCACTGATGTTTCTATCTCTCTCTCTCCCTCTCCTTTCTTCTCTCTGAAATCAATAAAGGTACATTTTAAAAATCAATCAATCAATCAATCAATCATGGGGGTGCCAGAAGGAGAAGAGCAAGAAATTGAAAACCTACTTGAAAAATTAATGACAGAAAACTTTCTTAATCTGGTGAAGGAAACTGATATATGAGTCCAGGAAGCACAGAAAGTCCTAAGCAAGATGAACCCAAAGAGGCCCACACTAAGACACATATAATTAAAATGCAAAAGGTTAAAGAGAGTTTTAAAAGCAGCAAGAGTAAAGCAATTAGTTACCTACAAAGGAGCTTCCATAAGACTATCAGATGATTTTTTCAATAGAAACTGCAGACCAGAAGGGATTGGTCAGAAATATTCAAAGTGATGAAAAGCAAGGGCCTACAACCAAGATTAGTCTACCCAACAAGAACAAATAAAGAGCTTCCCAGACAAGAGAAAGCTAAAGGAGTTCATCACCACAAAAGTAGTATTATATGAAATGTCAAGGGGTCTTCTTTAAGAAAAAGAAGAGAAAAAAAGATTAAATATATGAGGAATAAAATGACAATAAATCCACATCTATTAACAGTTGAATCTAAAAAACAAAATAAACACACAAGCAATACAGAAACACACTCATAAATACAGAGAACATTTTGCAGTTGCCAGATGAGAGGAGGAGTTGGGAAAATGGGTGAAGGAATGCAGAAGGACAAATTGGTAATTCCAGAATAGTCATAGGAATGTAAAGTACAGCACAGGGAATAGAGTCAATAATATTCTAGTAACACGTATGGTGTCACGTGGGTGTGAGATTTATTGGGATGATCACTTATTAAGTTATGTAATGTCTAATCTTTGGGGTGTACACCTGAATCTAATATAATAATGTGTTTATTATTATGTCAACTGTAATTGAGAATTTAAAAATGATAGAAGTAAAAAAATAATAAAAAGAATAAGGAGAACAACAGAGGGTTAGCTGGTTGCTTACCACTTCCTCTTTCTTCTTTAACAACAAAATCTTATTATTGTAGGTGGCAGTTTCCTCAGGTTAAGAGAAGAATGAGGATGAGGAAGTGACAGGAGATGAGAAATTACATTTCTCAGGTTCTCATTCAATTGGAGGTGGCCAAGAAAATGCAAGGTTAAAATTGTTGAGTGGATCTGCAAGAAAAGCACCTTAAAAGGAATTGACTCAGCTAAGATTGTTTTTCTTTTTTTTCTATTGCCCTTGTTCTTTTTCTTTTTGAGAACTGGAATGTGACCAAAAATATTGTAAAATCCATATCTTAAGTTCTTAAACAAATGATAACTGTTGCCCATATCTAAAAATATTTGTCATATTGGAAAAATAATCATTATATATTTACTCATGTAATCAGGTCTCTGTTACTTGTATCTTAGCTTGATTTCTAATGAATACAAATGAATTCAAGGTATTTTGCCTGAACAATTAAAATGATGGCATTGCAATTTACTGAGGAAAGGAGGACAGTGGGAAGAGCAGATTTAGAGGGAAAATTAGGAGCTTAGTTTGTCATATATCATGTTTCAGATGCCTATTAGGTGTCCAAGTACAGATTTTCACTAGGTAATTGAACCGAAGTGTCAGATATTACAGATGAAGCTTAGAGATTGATTATGGGAAGTGCACAGATATTTATGAGCAATGTCTAAAGGCTGGGACAAACCCTGTGATTTCTAAATCTTATTGATTTTTTTAAAACAAAATGTATTTATTTTTTATCTTCAATTGTTTCCTTTTATGTAAAATTGGGTAAACATTACTTCATAACAAATTCATAAAAGATGTGTAAATATCCTTTCTGTCTTTGTTCCTTTCATCATGAAAATTTACTAAAATTAATAGAATTTTCTGCTAACATCTTTAAATCTCTGTAATATTTTAGGTGTCAATTTATTTAAATAAATTTGGACAGGAACTATTTTTAGAATAATAAATTAAATATTAATCAAATTACTAATTCTATTGTTTAAATGTTTGTGATATTGTTCATTTGTACCAAAGTAATCATATATGTATATTTGCATTTTAAAATATGCAAATAATTATTATGAACAAAAATATAAATGGTTTCAGCAAAGCATGAAGAAAATATTCTCATGTTTATGACAATTGATTAACATAACTAGCTAATAGATGCCTACCAACCTGAGGTCTAAGAATATATAAAAAAGGCAAATAGCAATAAAAGTAGCTATGAAACTATATAACCCATTGAATTCCATCCAACCTAAGCAGCAATCTTGGTATTGCTGATGTAGCATTGCTACAGAAGTATGGGCAATTACATTTCCAAAGATTCTCTATAAAAACCTTGTTCTGCACAAGCAGAATGTCAAAATTTCCATTCACATTTTAACACTATTGCTACATGTTTCTTTGCTCTCACTGTAATTACTTAGAGGAAAATTAGTACCATAAAGTTGCACATTTATCATCTTATAGCATTCTTCCGATTTTTGATTCTGCATTTATGAGCTTGCATTCAGCCAGGAGTTTATTATTATCCATTTAAAAGCAGCCAACAAAATAGTAAATTATGCATTTGAAAGCCCTGCTGGCTGACATTTTTTAAAGTTCACTGGACTTTTTTTTTTTTTTTTTTTTTGGTAGTAGAAATGTGCTGCAAACACTCAAGGTCTGAAATCTGATTCCCATTTAGATGTTGTTGAGAGGTAAGTGCAATGAGTTCTCATTAATATTTCATGGCCTAAGTGTGCCGTACTTTGATACTGGCACGGTGTAGTCATTTTTCCTATATCTAAGGAGCAACTTGTAATCAGATAGGTGCAATTTGATAGGTGCATTAAGCTTTATTATACCTCACTTTTCCTTCACCAAAATAATTTTAGGTGATGTATTAATTAATTTGCAAGCGTTTCCTCTTTGCTCTGTATATAGTGTGGTGGACAGCATTAGGCATATGACAACTTGCTCTTAGGGCAAAAATTAATGACATGCTTTCCCAATAATTATAAAACACTTTCAAGATACTGGAAATTTGTGACATATGCTTTTTATATTTATGAAAATCCAGAATATTATGCCTTAAAGTGCTATTTTTTATACATGCCTTATTAACTTTCTCATTGTTCTCAGATGTAAAGCTGTAAAAAAACAATCTTTTTTTCCTTGTCTATTATGAGAAATATTTTGAACTCACCATTGAAAGAAAGCCTTAAGCGTGTGTACATGGTTGCAATATTCAAAACATTTTATTTTACTTGTGATAAGTTGTCATGGCATAATCAAGACTAGGGAGGAAAAAGAACAAAACAAAATAAGGTCAGCCTATAGTTATGCTCTCTGACTATGAGTATGACTAATTGCATCTTTGGATTTGTTTTTGAGTTCTTTCCTTAGAATAAAAGTTTGAAAACATTCTGTAGCAACATTTCTCCTCATTTCATCTATTTGCTTATTTTAACTCATTAGAACATTTAATGAAATAATACTTTTTAGCAAATTGTAAAAACACTTTTTTGTTAAAGTTAAGTTTTTATTTGCTCATTTGTTTGCTTTATTCTGTTTGGTGAAGAAATAAATTTTTAAAATTTTATTTCATAGCTTTGGATTTTATAGGTTGTCTAAGATATTAGTCAGGAACACAATTTTTAAAGCAACATAGATGTTTATGTTGAAAGCTCCCTGGTTAATATATGGTGATGGAAGATTTGACTTTGGGTGGTGGGCACAGAATGCAGTGTATAGACCTTGTGTCGTGGAGATCTATACTTGAAACCTGTTGATCTTGTTGACCAGTGTCACTTTAATAAATTTAATTTAAAAAAAAGAAGGCTCCCTGATCTCCTACTTGTAGGCTTTTGAAACAAATATACCTGACAAGGTGTATTTTCTCTATACCAAACTGTACTTAGGCTCTCCTTAACTCTTTCTTGACTAAGCCTCAACTTTTGGACTTCCATATTCATCTTTGCATTCTCTAATTTTAGCAAAAATCCTACTAATTCAGTTTAGCCAGACTACCCCATCCTCCCTATTTGATTGCCAGTAACATCTAATCAGGTTCCTCATCTTCCTCCAATCCCCAGGTGATGTCTGATCACCCTGGCCTGCTTTCAGCAAGAGTCCTGTTAGGTTGGTATGGCAGATTCTCCCATTAACCCCAGTGCTTTCTGTTAGTAATTTTTCACCCACCAACTCCTACCTTGCTCCTTAGCTATAAATTCCCACTCCCCATGCTGTATTTGGAATTGAGTCTGGTGCCATTCTGAGCGTTTGTTTTTCTATCGAAATAGTCATAAGTAATATTTGTCTTTCTCACTTTACTATCCAGCTCTGTTTTATCTTTGACACAATTCTACTATTTTGATCACATATTTCATCCTCAAATGGTATTACATGGCTCAAGGGCTAGCGTCCTACCCCACCCTTTTCTTAAGAGGAGCAAATGCTTGGAACTGCCCATCTTCCCACCTCAATCCACATCCAGATGTTCTTCTCCTTGCTACATATCATGAGTTTACATCCTGATAAATCCAATGTAAGTTGAAAATATTATAACGGGAAAATGCACTTAATACACTTAACATACTAAATATCATAGCTTAGTCTAGTCAAAAGCAAACATGCTCAAAATGTTACCAGACAAGGGCCAGGTATGGAACAGCCCTACCTCAAGCTGGGCCTACAGTATGTGGGTTCTCAACTCTTTGTAAGAAAGATTTCACAATATGAGCCTAGGTAATTTTGAGAGTATACTTAATAAAGCTGGGGACAGTGAAACAAAGAAAAGACTTAGGGTAGAAGAAGCAACAAGAGAGAGCCTAGGCAGTGCTCTGCTTTGGCTCCCTAGAAACTTTATAGGAAAGAAGTGAGCCAAGGTGAAGCTGTTGTTAGCTTACTGGGAAGTCAGAGAAAAAAGGGGCCTTGGAGACAAAATCAGGAGGTAAGCCTGGGACAAGTTGCCACAGCCCATTGCTCCCTTGGTTCCAAGTCTCATGGGGACCCTTATTGTTTAGGAGAAAGTAAAAAGTTCATTCTAGAGAAGAGGTATGGGCATGCTCTAGAATGAGCCCAAATTGGGTGTTTGTCTTGAAGGGTTTTTTTAATCTTTTTTTCTGCTGGCAAGAATCTTAGGGGAGAGTTTCAGCATAATATTCATCAGCTTTCCAGGTGTGTTTTTAATATGCTGATGTATCAAAAGGAGCATATAGGGAAGTTTGGGATTATTTTTTTATCTGCTTTACTGTTTTACCTTTATCTTGGGTCTGTCTGGCTTTAATGCAGTTTGTTTTTATAATTTTTCCCCTCACTTCATCTGTCCTTGGGTTTAGTTGGCACAAATGGCATTAATTGGGTCTTTGTCTTCTATCTCTCTAACCAGGGTGATTTAAGCTATGTATTCTCTGGTTAGGGAGGAAAGGTATAAACCATTTGCCCTCAAATGTTCTCGGTTAGGAACAATAAGGTCTTGTGATTCACTAGCTAGCTGTTTTTCTAATTGTTTTGCCTTATTTGATTTTCTTGTATCAGTTTCCCTCTTTCACTTGCCCAGGAATTTTCCAAGCTTCTTACTGTCCTGCCACATGAACACTTACATTAGCCTACAGCTGAGTAAATCATCTTGCTGTGAGTAATTTGTCTTAACTGGGCAGTCTCTTGCTCAGTTAGCACATGTTTTGTTGTTAAGTAACCTAGGAAATAATGGAGGATTTCCAACCTATTAATGGATTTTTAATGGTGATGATGACTGCTCAACTTATATGTTGTTAACATAAAGCTGTAAGATTTGGCTTGGTCATACTTTTTTTTTTTAAAGAATCATTTCCTGAATGAACACACCAGAAAATACTTTATTTATTGTGGTATTTTAGTTTCTGGTCTATTTTTTTATTACAAGTTGCAGAAAACAAAATTAAGCACAAAAGAAAATTTACTGGAAGCATTTAGGAACCTTACAAAACAATAAAGATATGGGAAGGGAAAGAACAAAGGATGGCCAGTACTCTATCAGTATTTCTATCAGTACTCTATATTTTTATCTTTCTCACTTCAGAATGACTTTCTATACAGAGTAGAAAACATATTTAAACTTCACACTATGTTTTGCTGCTATGGAAGCCCAGAGAGATAATTTGTCAAATTTGCTCAAACCCAACTTTTAAAATCCTAGAGAACATTGAAGAAAATATTGACCACAGTTTATGAGTTCAACCTTTCAAAATTAAAATATTGCCAACCAAGCTATTGGTAAGCTGCTAATGAGAACTAGAAATAGCTTTGAAAATATAAAAGATAAGCAAATGAAAGTTACATGACTTATCAAAAATAATTTCAAAAGAAAATATATTGTATTAGAAGTGGATCAGTGTTAAATATATGCCAATACAAAAGCAATTTACCCTGTATAAATTAAATTTATATTGTTTTCTCTTAGAGTAAAGAGAGCTAATTAAATTCCATAGTGGCTATTATTTTTTCACAATGCAGCTGACTTTTAAATAATGAGAGATCTACAGGCAAATAAAAACATTTTTTAAAATAAAAAATATTTTACTTATCATATCTTACCTTTGAATTCAAAGTAATATTGATAATCATTGTAATAACCTGGTTATTATTTAACAGGAAAAGAGTGAAAGGCGAGGTCAAAAAGTATAGGCATGTCATTTGTTCAGCTTTGCAAAAAGCTACATTTAATACTCCAAGTCTGTTCCCTGGCCCATTGAAAGGGAAAGGGATTGAACAAAGGCAGTTTAAATTTTTTTTTTTTTTTTTAACCCTCACCCAAGGTTATTTTTTTCCATTGCTTTTCAGAGAGCCTGAGAGTGAGAGAGAGAGGAACATCGATGTGAGAGAGACACATCAATTGGTTACCTCCCACACTCACCCCGACCTGGGCCCAGGGATCTAGCCTGCAGCTGAGGTACATGACCTTGGCTGGAATTGAACCCAGGATCCTTCAGTCCACAGGCCAACACTCTAACCACTGAGCCAGACCACCTAGGGCTGAACAAAGGCAGTTTAGATGCACGCCCAATAAGGTCTGAGTGACTTGGGAGGCTAATTGCCCCTCAACTACACTGAAAACCAGTCAGTGGCCGGGATGGGCATGGCCACTGAAAGCGGGCAAAATCTAAATATATAAACTTCCAAGCAAAGGAAGTTCAGCCCCTTCTTTCCTCTCTCTCAAGCACTGGCCCTCTGGGGACTCCTGCTGCAGGGGCCGGGGTCGTGCGCACATGGCCCGTGGCCATGTTCCTCTCCACACTTGGACTAATGGGCTTTAATCTGGCCTGAACGCTGAACCACACCGGCTGCAGCATGCGATGGAAGCTCTGGACACTGGCCCTGTTCCTGACTCTGCTGAACTCCCAGCTGCCCCTTTTCCAGGACTGGCTTAAGGGGCAGGGGACTTTGGAACCTGAAAGATGTAACTCCATGCCAGTAAAGCCTTTCACTTCCCATCCTCCTCTGGGAGCTTCGGAAAATGCTTATTTCAGTGGCAACCCAAGACCCTTGCTCCCACTCATGTTCAGGAAGTCTGGCCCTTTAATTCCTCCAGCTTCAATATGATTATAAACATATATCAATCCTAATTTTAGTCTTATTATCTAACACTTATTTTTGGTCATCAAAAAACACAGAACAATCTTATCATTTGGAGTTGCAATATTTTACAACTGACTTTGTAAACAACTGAACATGTTGTTTACACAGAATGTAGAATGAATTTGGAATTTGGTTTAATTTTTTTTGAGGGGGTCTGCATATGTTCTTTATTTAATCTGTAATAGTTGAGGTGGTATAGAAAGGTACAAAAGACATATTGTATCAATTAAATACCTTGAAATTGATATATTAAGAAAATTTGTGTATTATATGTAGCCTTATCCAGTGAGGAGAATAGGTTATTTAATAATTTTCTGTAGTTTTTATTCTGAATTTACAATTGAAACTTAATATAACTTAATCTGTCTTTTGTCAGCTACTAATATCCACTATAGCAATTATTTCTAATATCTCTGGGACAATGAAGCAAATTAACCACAAAAGGGCAATTATATATATAATTTTAATTTGTAGGAGAAATTGTATTAATTTTAAATTGCTCTCATGTTTTACAGTTATTATCAGGACCTTGTGTTCAAAAACAATAATAGTTGCATTTTGTTTTCCTACTAATTTTAAATCTTTAGGTGAAACCTACAAATATAAATGTTGAACTAAGTACAAATACTAATTGGAACAATTTTCAATTTTTATTCATATTAGAGCAGATGTGATGACAAGTTATAACTGCTGAGTTCTGACTTCTCATATCTGTTCTTGATAACAACTGCTTAGTTTAATTTAATTCAGATATTTGAGTTTGGGGGTCTTACTTGACACATAGCTGAATGATAATATAACATAATTTCTTTGAAAACATAATAAAGTTTAACTAGTAAACATATAAGACAGAAAGATTCTAATTTGGCATGCAGGGTTGTTGCAATATATTTAATACAATACTTCTTGGAAAAGAAATAACAACCAATGTACATAAAATATGATTTTTGAAATTTCATGTATTCTCTGAGAATTAACTACTCCTTCATTTTCTGTCATTTTAGTAACCGATTTTGAAAATTGAAACTGTATATGTGAAAACTTATACTTAAAAACAGTATACTTCTACAAGTTTTTTGTTTTATTTACTAAATACAATTATCTTTCTGTATGAAGGTCCCTGATAAAAATAGAACTGGTTGTTTTAATAAATTAAACAACTAGTAAATGCAAAGAACATAATTACTGTGAAGGTAATCTGAGTTTGTTTTTTAATATATCTTCATTATTGATTTAGAGAGAGGAAGCTCGGAGAGGGAGAGAGAGAAAAAAATATCAGTGATGAGAGAGTCATTGATCGGCTGCCTCTTGCAAGCCTCCTACTGGGGATCGAGCCGCAACCCGGGCAGGTGCCCTGACTGGGGATCGAACCACAGTCTCCTGGATCATAGGTTGATGCTTAAGCACTGAGAGACGCCGGCCGGGCAATCTAAGTATTTTGAAAACCATAATTTGCTTTGTAAATATAAGCTGTTGTTATTATGACTCAATACAATATTAAGAAATACAATATTTATTTTTATTCAGGTAATTTAGAAGTTTGATTTATATACAATATTTTAATATTATTAATATTTTATTTTTATTATAACAGGAAGATAATTTCTTAACTAAAGTGATATAAATTTCACTCCAAATTATATTCATAGTAACATGGTATTTTAAAATAAAAGTTAAAATCTATTTCAGTGGCTAATAATAGGCCATTTACACTGATTAAAAAATCAGTATCATTTTTTGATATTCATGGCATAGAAGGTTGCTTAAATTAAATATTACACTTTCAGTTGTAAGCAAAAAGTAATAACTGAGTTAATAATAAAACAATTCAAAGTGGTATAGAATTTAAGGGAAGTTTAAGTGCAATTTGGTTGTTTCAACATACTACTTCACAAATCAAAAATAGGTATTTGGGAATTTGTTTATAAATATGTTCCATTTAGTAGGCTGTGACCTTTAGAAGTTATGACAAGTCATACTGAGAGGATAACTAGTCCCAGGAATGATGTATCTTTACTATGGACCCTCAGCATGAATTTGTGGAAAATGTTTAATGCATATATAATGTAACTACCATATTTCTTTTAATGTCAGAAAGATAATATTTGCATGAAATATTATGGTATTAAATACATATTCAAGAGAAATGATGGAGAATGTTTTATTAGATTTATTAGTTAATATTGCAAGCAGAAAATGCTTTATATCCTTGCTGAATAATTGTAAGAAACAAGGAATACAATTTAAGAAAACTCATAATTTATTTGAGGGAAAATAAGTAAAACTAGTTATTTTTTTCTCATAGCACTTCGATGTGATCACCAACCAGAGTCTTTCCAATCCTCATTGTTTAGGGGTTTTATGTAGTTTACCTTATGTTGGCATGATCAATTAAATCATTGGCCACTGGTGACTGATTTAATCTCCAGCCTGAACTTTTCTCCCTGGAGCTTGAGGGTGGTATGTGATTGAAAGTTCCAATCCTCAAATCAACGTGGTTGGTTCCTCTGGCAGTCCGCTCGCACCCTAAAGCTATCTAGGGGCCCCACAAGAGGCATCTCAATTGCATACAAAACAACACTCTTAACTTTAGAGATTCCAAGGTTCTAGAAGTTATTGTGTCAGAAACCAGGAACAAAATGTTATAACAAAAGATGCTCCTATCACCCCTATCACTCAGAAAATTATAAGAGTTTTAAAACTCTTGTTCCAGCCCGGCCGGGCGTTGCTCAGTGGTTGAGCGTCAACCTGGGATCCAGGCGATTGGGGTTCGATTCCCGGTCAGGGCACATGCCCGGGTTGTGGGCTTGATCAATGACTCTCTCATCATTGATGTTTCTATCTCTCTCTCCCTCTCCTTTCTTTTCTCTGAAATCAATAAAGATATATTTAAAAAAAAAAAAAAGATTCCAGAAACTCTTGGAAGAATTATGTAAAAATAAATAAATAAATTAATTAATTAATTAAATAAATAAATAAAACTCTTGTTCCAGAACCAGAGATGAAGACCCAATATGGATTTCTTATTATATCACAGTATCACAGGCGTGTTACTAAACTCTCTTACTCTAACCCAAGATTGCAAATATGTTCTCTTAGGTTGACTTCTAAATGTTTTATAGCATTAGGTTTTACATTTAGTTCACTCCATAATGAGTTCATTTTGTATAACAGCTTCTTTACACCAAGTTTTTTCATCTGGAAAAATTATGTCCCATATGTTTCTTCAGAAAGTTGTGAATGGATTTCGACCCAGAACGGAACTGGAGGTTATGAAATGGAGAATCTCACACAAGCACCCTCAGGAAAATGAAACTTAAGAACTGAAATATTGATTTTTTTGTAAATGCCTGATTTATGAAAGACCAAAATGTATTTTCTGACCAAGAACATCTACCAAGAATCTCTCCCCATCCTTCAGCCAATGAACTTCCTGCTTGAAATCTGACAGAACTACCCCCTCTTTGCACTTCTTGCCCAGAAGTACAGCCTGCCCCACACCTTCAATGGACTTGCCTAAAGATTGCTACAGTTTGCATTTCCTGAATTGTAATTTTTCTTCCCTTCCTGAATAAACTCAATTTCTGGTCATTCAAGTTTGCCTCAGTTTCTCTCTTTACTTTTGTTGACAAAGTCAAAGTGCTATCTCACTCTCTCAGTAACTTAATTAATGATATTATATATAAAATAGTTGATTATATATTTTAATAGCAATAGTATATATATGCAATTACTAAGTGAAACAGCACTTTTGCATACAGTCATTCCTCCCCCCTTATCTATAGAGCATAAGATCAAAGACTCCTAGTGGATGTCTGAAATCATGAATAGTATAGAACCCTACATATACTATGTCTTTCCCTATACATACATGCCTATGAGAAAGTTTAATTTATATACTAGGCACAGTAAGGAATTAATATTTAATAATAAAATAGAACAGTTGTAACAATATACTCAAATAAAAGTTATGAAAAAGTGGTTTCTCTCTGATAACTGATCTGATAACCAAGATAGCTACTAAGTGACTAACAGAAAAAAGTGACTAACTGGACACAAGGATGATGCATATCCATGGTGGGATGGAGCTGAATAGTGTAAGATTTTATAACAATACTCAGAACAACCCATACTTTATTTTTTATATGTTTTTATTGATTTCAGAGAGAGGAAGGAAGAGAGAGAGAGAAACATCAATGATAAGGGAATCATTGATCGGCTGCCTCCTGCATGCCCCCTACTGGGGATCGAGCCCTCAACCCGGGCCTGTGCCCTGACTGGGAATCGAACCATGACCTGGATCATATAGGTCGACACTCAACTTTTGAGCCATGCCAGCTGGGCAGAACGACCCACAATTTATTTGTGAATTCTTTATTTTTAAAACTTTTTATTTAATATTTTCTGACCAAAGTTGACCATGGGTAACTAAATCCTTGAAATCTTGGAAAGTAAAACAATGAACAAGGAGGGGAGGGCTACTGATATAAATTTACATGTATATCTTCTGTAATTTACCTAACCCTATGTCAGCGGTTTTCAAATGTTGTGCTTTTACCTCCAGTCCCCAGAAGACAAGTGTTAATGTTTGGAGAAATATTTGGTTTTTAGAACTGGGGGTAGTGATATTAATCGTATGGAATGGGTAAAGACCATGGATGCTGCTAAAAATCCTAAGGATCCTACAATGCACAGGGCATTGTACCAAGATAAAACTGACTCAAAATGTCAATAATGTCCAGATCGAGAAACCCCATCCTTCATAGCTAATGTTCATAGTGCACCATCTTTTAAAATTGGGAGCCATGTGACAATTACTTTGGCATTTTCTTTCCCAGCAGAATGTTAAACTTAAACATGTTTTGCTTTCTACTTATGAGTGATTTCCCCACAGATACTACTTGCATCTGTTCCCACTTGTTTTTCAGCACTAAGCCAAATACAACAATTTAAGCAACCAGTGTCTCCTAAATAAAAGTACTTAAAAACATGATTTAGACTGTCTTCAGATTTAAAATAATAGAACTTGTTTTCATATTAACCATAGTGTCCATGTAGATATACCCTTAGGTACTGGGCAAATTTTCAGGGGATTACTTTTCTTCTAGAAAGTTTTATCTTTAGACATGAGTGTGCGGGTGTTTAGATATATGACACATACAATCCTATGTAATTTTTTGTAGAGTTTAAAAAGTATCATAAAGTCAATAACTATTATACTGAATTTTAAATCTAATTATTATTAACTTTGAAGTTTGTCCTTGTGGATCTCATTTTACTCACTACTTAGATAGAACAACTCTCTCCTTTAATAAACATCTATAAACCTTTGTTATTAGTTATCAATGTACTATATGAGTCATACTTTGTTTAATCTTTTTATGTTTTAAAATTTTGATATAACTGAAGAAACATTATAGTTATTTTTCTATAACTT
Source organism: Miniopterus schreibersii (assembly GCF_964146895.1). Lineage (NCBI taxonomy): Eukaryota > Metazoa > Chordata > Mammalia > Chiroptera > Miniopteridae > Miniopterus > Miniopterus schreibersii. The sequence continues at coordinate 38,366,809 of NC_138104.1, read as the reverse complement.
GCTTTTCATGTCCAAAAATGTCTATGAAAAGCACTCATCCTTGTTCTTGGTGTATCTGCAGTTCATTCATTTTTATTTCTGTGTGATTTTTTTACCACATAAAAATTCTACAATGGTTACTTGGGTTAATATTTATTTATAATACAAACAATAATGCTATGAACACTGTGTATGTAATTTCTATTGGATATATGCTTTTCTCTAGGATAATAATCTTTAAGCATTTTTTTTCTTGAATACTCCTAAAATAATTGTAAAAACTATGCCTCCTTCACATGTTTGGATTGGTGTTGCAATATTTTGATTTATAAAAAATATATATTTATCTTTCAGAGGACTTTGGTCTTTGTCTATAGTTCCTGGCTCACAACTTCCAAAACCCATGGAATTCCCTGAGCAATAAGAGTAATGGAGCATCTTTTGTTATAATATTTAATCTCTTATCCTCATTTTGTGAAATGACTGCCGAGCCATAAAAGTAAAAGAGATGTCTTGTTATTCACAACAAGCCTCTTCCTCCCACAACTAGGTTTATGTTAATGAGGTGACTTTTGAAAAGCACCTAAGAATGGGGACTGGTTGCCAGGAGAAACAACAACCCCTTAATTTCTGGGAAGGAAAAATGGGCTTGAGGTTGAATCAATCACCAATGGTCAATGACTTAATCAATCATGCCTATGTAATAAAGCCTTAATTAAAAACTTAAAAGGAGAGGATTAAGAGAGTTTCCGGGTTGGTGATTCAGAATATGTCTATGTGCCACCATGCACTGGAACAGAAGCTCCTTTGTTTGGGTCCTTGCTCTAGGTAGCTCTTCATCTGAATTTTGATTCTTATCTTTTAATATCCTTTATAATAAACCAGTAATCTAGTGAGTAAATGGATTTCCTGGGTTCTGTGAGCTTCTCTAACAAATTAATAAAATTCAAGGAAGGATCATGGGAACTACTGATTTATAGCCCATTGTCAGAAGCACCTGGAATGGTGATTGGTATCTGAAAGTGGAACAGTCATATAGGACTAAGCTCTTAAATGGAGGAACCTGTTGCTATCTCGAGATAGATATTATCAGAATTGAGTTGAATTATAAAACACCCAACAGATGTTAGAGAATTCCATGTTGATGGGTAAAACTCTCACACATACACATGCATTGGAATTGGGGGCAGAACCCTGTTAGGTGTTTAAATATTTTAATACAATATGAAAAGTTTCAAAACCTTGGACCTGTAGCTTTAGATCAGACAATATGGGAAAAAAGTCTTCTATATAGACTAATTGACAAAACCAATTCTCACTGTAAGCAATCAGTCAAGTGAGACTGTATTGTCATTAAAAGTGTAATAGCCTTGCCTGGCCGGGTGTGGCTCAGTGGTTGAGCGTCAACCTAGGATCCAGGCTATCGGGGTTTCGATTCCTGGTCAGGGCACATGCCCAGGTTGCTGGCTCAATCCCCAGTCGGGGGCGTGCAAGATCAGTGACTCTCTTATCATTGATGTTTCTATCTCTTTCTCTCCCTCTCCTTTCCTCTCTCTGAAATCAATAAAGATATATATATATTTTTAAAAGTATAATAGCCTTAAGATTCTTCATTCACCACCTCATTTTTAAAGATTATTAGGCAGTATGTAGATAAATAGATGATTGATTGATTGATTGATTGATTGATAGAGTAATTGATTGATTGAGACAGTTTTGTTTTTCCTTAGGAAAAATAAGATAAAAATTTCTTACAGATCCATTTAGTTTACTTTCACACACACACACATGCATATATGTAACGTTGAATTACTATACTATTATTGTTCAATTCTACTTTTGATAAAGTTGATAGATATTTTATGTTATTTCTAGCTTGTTGCTATTAGAAACAATGCTATATTTTTTGTCAAAAATGCTGTCTTATTTTTACATATTTTATTTCTTTTATGATTCTAAATTATTTAACACATTTTTTAGTTCCATAATTTTAATAATATCAGTTTTCATGTGTCTGATTTTGTCCTTTACTGTTTCTGTTGACTGTCACTGCTAAAACTTGTTTCCACAGGCATTCAATGTTTTTTCTTATGGAAATTTTATTCTGAATTATTTGAGATCAATTTTGAAGGATATTTTTAGACTAGAACATATAAAGTTTAGCAATTAAGTTTATTTATTGTCTGAGAATATTAGGTACATTTTAAAAACATTCTTTACAAACCAATTACAACACATCATTAATTTAAGAAACATTATAATTTAATTTATTAATACTTAGAAGTAGGGAAATACTTCAAACTTGCAGAACAAGCCCAACTGGTTTGGGTCAGTAGCCCAAGAACTGAAGGGTCTCAGGTACAATTCCGGTCGGAGGCAGGCTCTATCCGACCCTTGTTAGGGTGCTTGGGAGAGGAAACAATTGATGTGTCTCTCTCACATGAATATTTCTCTGTCTCTCTTTCTCTTCCACTCTCTCTGAAAGTAACGGAAAAAATGGCACAACAAAAGATAAGGCCTTTTCTTATGGAAACATCTTAGGCCAGATAGCTTCACAGGTGAATTTTACCAAACATCTATATTTCTCAAACTATTCCAAAAAACTGCAGAGAAGAAGACTCCCAAGCTCATTTTTATGAGGCCAGCTTTATCCTAATTCCAAAACCAGATAAAAACATCACAACGAAAGAATATACAGACCAGTATCCCTGATGAATACAGATGCTAAAATCTTCAACAAAATATTGGCAAACCAGATCCAGCAATACATTAAAAAGATCATACATTATGACCAAGTGAGGTTTATTCCAGGGATCTAAGGCTGATATGACATTTGCAAATAAAAAAAAAACATGAAACATCACATAAACAAAATGAAGGACAAAAACCATATGATCATATCAATAGATGAAATAAAAGCATTCAACAAAATCCAACACCCATTTCTGATAAAAACTCTCAGCAAAGTGGGAAGATAAAAAACATACTTCAATATAATTAAGACCATACATGATAAACCCACAGCCAACATCACACTCAATGGGCAAAAACTACAAGCTTTTCCCGTAAGATCGAAACAAATACAAGGATGTCAGCTTTCACTACTTTGTTCAACATAGCACTGGAATTCCTAGGCACAACAATCAGACAAGTAATAAAAGGCATTCAAATTGCAAAGGAAGAAGTAAACTGTCATTATTTGCAGATGACATGATACTGTATATAGAGAACCCTAAAGATTCCACCAAGTAGCTACTAGAGTGAATAAATGAATTCAATAATGTAGCAGTATACAAAATAAATATCCAGAAATCAGTTTCATTTTTATAAACCAATAATGAATGATTAGAAAAAGAAACTAAGAAAACCATTGCATTCAGAATTGCTTCCAAAAGAATAAAACGTTTAGGAATAAAACTCTTAGGAATAAATTTAACCCATGATGCAAAAGACCTGTACTCAGAAAATTATAAGACACTGAAGAAAGAATTGAAGAAGATACAAATAAGTGGAAGTATACACTGTGTTCATGGATAGGAAGAATCAATGTCATTAAAATGTCCATACTACCCAAAGAAGTCTCTAGATTCAACGCGATTCCTATCAAGATACCAATGGCATATTTCAGAGAACTAGAACAAATATTCCAAACATTTATATGGAACCACAAAAGACCCAGAATAGCCACAGCCATCTTGAGAAAGTTAGAGGGTTCAAGCTACTTCACATCAAGCTATATTACAAGGCCATAGTAATAAAAAAAAAATCATGGTATTAGCATAAAAATAGACATATAGATCAATGGAACAGAGTAGAGAACCCAGAAATAAATCCATGCCTTTATAGTTCATTACTATTTGATAAAGAAGGCAAAAGTATACAATGGGGTAAAGATAGTCTAGTCATTAAAGGGTGTTGGGAAAATTGGACAGATACTTGCAAAAAATGAAACTAGACCACCTTCTTATACCATACACAAGAATAAACTCAAAATGGATTAAAAACTTAAACGTTAGACTCAAAACCATAAAAATCCTAGAAGAAAACATAGGCAGTAAAATCTCGGACATTTCTCATAGCAGTATTTTTTCTGATATATCTTCTCTGGCAAGGGAAACAAAAGAAAAAATGGACAAATAAGACTATATCAAAGTAAAAAGTTTTTGCACAACAAAGTAAAACCATCAACAAAATGAAAAAACAACTCACTAAATGAGAGAACATATTTGCCAAGGACACATCTGATAAGGGGTTAATACCCAAAATTTACACTGAACTTACAAAACGCAACATAAAATATACAAACAATCCAATTAAACAATGGCCAAAGAACCTGAATAGCCACTTCTCATAGACCAAGAGACATATGAAAAGATGCTCAAGGTCACTAATCATCAGAGAAATGCAAATTAAAACAACAAGATATCTCCTCTCACCTGTGAGAATGGCTTTCATTAATAAATCAACAAACAAGTGTTGGAGAGGATGTGGAGAAAGGGAACCCTTGGGCACTGTTCCTGGGAATGCAGAATGGTGCAGTCACTGTGGAGAGCATTAGAGAGTTACCTCAAAAAATTAAAAACATCACTGCCTTATGACCCAGCAGTTCCACTCCTGGGAATTTTATTTGAAGAAACTCAAAACACTAATTCAAAAGAACATATGTGACCCTATGTTTATTACAGTGTTATTTTCAATAGCCAAAATTTGTAAGCAGCCCATGCCCATGAGTAGATGAGTGGATAAAAAAGCTGTGGTGCATTTACACAATGGAATACTACTCTGTTGTAAGAAAAAGAAGGAAATCTTACCCTTTAGGGCAGCATGGATGGACCTGGAGAACATTATGCTAAGTGAAATAAACCAGTCAGTGAAACACAAGTACCATACGATTTCACTCATATGTGGAATCTAATGAACAAAATGAACTAACAAGCAAAATGAAAGGTGTCCCAAAAAAATGTATACACACTGTAACAGCTGATAGCTCAGTTTTGAAAATGAAATGTATTTTAATAAACACTGCCTTTATAATTATTCAAAGTGTGTGTATACATTATTTTGAGACACGCTATAGAGACATGCTGACAGCTGTTGGTGGGGGAATTGGAGGTTTGGGTAAGAAAGGTGAAGGAATTGAAAAAAAAACTGGTAGACACAGACAATAGCATGGTGATTAACAGAGGAGAAGAGAGCGGGGAGCAGTAGCAGAGGGTAAAGTGGGGATAAGCAGTGATGGAAGGAGACTTGACTTGGGGTGGTGAACAAACAATACAATATACAGATGACATAGAATTGAACACCTGAAAACTATTTAATTTTATTAACCCATGTCACCCCAATAAATTCAATAATTAAGAAGAGGACTGTGGACCTAGAAAGGGACCACTAAACATGAAGAACACAGGTCCAAACAGTGACTCAATATGTGCTGAATAATAACTTCTAAATTTAATAGTACCAATCCTGTATACAATTATTTATACAGAATATTCTTATGGTATATTTTTTCTAAGCTTTCTACCTTATCATTTGAACATAGTAAGTACTCTTTGGCTATTATTTATTTAAAATGCCCAGGTTGTCTTCTTTCATCATAAGATTAAAAGGACGACCATTGAGAGCATAGTGTCCCTGCTCAAGATGCTAATGCATTGGTTTTCTTTATTGTTCTGGGAAATAGTGTTATTTTATGTTATTATGTTGAGTTCCTCTGTATCTCTTTAGCACTAACAATTTATTCCAAAATGTAATACTGCAATAAAAACAAAGTAATGACCCAGTTCCAACTTTGAAACTAAATAAAATGTTGTCATAAGTGAATACATATAACTGGTTTTCAAAATGCAGCCACCTCTTCAGTTATTCAGGCTTTGATTATACAGGTCATACCTTATGTAGATTTGCCTGCTGCTTTTTGGACTCAGAAAGAGAGAAGGAGAAAAAGCCATGACAACCAATTTTACTACCAGGAATCAGTTCCTGTACTGACTGATGCTACAGAGAGGAGATTGTAGTGCTTTGCTGAAATAAACATCATGGTTATAACAGAATTCATTAATCCATTGTAAATATATCTTTATCAGAACCAAGAAATGACACAAAGTTGAAATTTATATATGTTTATAAATATATATTATATATTAACATATATTATATACACATTGTATATATGTATGCATGCATATATATATGTAAATCTTCAAAATGGCTATGATAAAAAGGATAGTTACTGTTCCATGATTTTTCTTTTTACATGTAAGATACAAAGTCTTTTTATTGTCCAAAATAGTGATGTGCAGGACAGGACTCCATACATACATATGTCATAAAACAAAAATTTCATGAGACAATGTTTACCTTTATTATATGTTATGATTTGATACTTCTTTCCTAGTTTATGCATATTTCATATTTTAAATGCTTATTAAGCCCAAATAAATTGATATAATAACTTAGCAGTGAGTCTAACTCAGGTTGAAAAAAATTGGTTGGTTGACTTGCCAGGCTATCTTGACATTACATATGTCTAGGTAACTGTGAGCTGTGTATAGCAAATTTCCTACTCCTGGCAGCACACCTAGATTGCATATTTTTAAAAAGCATATTAACTAATTTTTATTTTTTATAATGTGCTATTCTTTAGCAATTATAATACTAGAGAAAGGTGAATTTATTTTAAAAATTCAAAATCTATTCTATTAAAATTTTGCTAGCTAAGTCTTTCGGTGGAGCTGAATTTTAATGATATAATTCTAATAGAAATAATAGGAAAGCCTTTCATAGGTTTCATAGAGCAACTGAAGTTCATTTCCAAGCACTTATGGAAACTGGCACTAAAGTGCAAATAAAAAAGAACCAGGGGTGGGGAGAGGGAAGCGAGAAGCAATCCAATCAAACTTTAGTTCCTCAAATAATTTTATTGCTTTCTTCACTATATCTCTTTATATTTAATGGGTGGTATATTGACTAGCGGGGAAGGTAAAAACAGAAATGGCATTTGAATGAAAACAAATACAAGAGAGTGAGAAAGAGCCTTATAAACTTATCATTGAAATAACTTTGAATTTAAGATCAATTCTGGCTTGAAAGCTCATGAGTTCAGATACCTTGCTTGTGTAACTCACTTTAGTAATTGTAGTCTGTGCCACCGAGCCTGGGAGTGTAGAAGTCCTTCATAAATATTCATTGCATGAGTGTGTAAATTGACGTATAATTTTTGTATGTTTGTAAGTAATAAATATTTTGCAATGTTGTCTTCTGCACACATCATGCACTTAATAAATATTTTTGAATAATGATCTTTCTGCCTGCTTTGCTTGGCTTTCACAGACCGATACCTTTCACTAGAGCATTCAATGACTTCAAACAAAATTTCATCAGTATGATGACCATGCATACAAAAAATTCCACATTAGTCTGGATTTCATATATTTTTCTCTTTTGTCAAATGCTCTGCCTCAAAATTTACTTTTGAACATATATAATAAGATAGTGCTTAAAGTTTTGGCTTCTATCACATTTTTAGAGTAGTAAAAGAAATTGTCTTCTTACCACCATCATTCTATATGGTCCCAGGATAAAACCCCATTGTTTGAAATCTTTTAAAATTCTAAATCTACCTTGAAAAATTATGTTGTCATCTCTTACAAAAGGGTTTTTTTTTGAAGCAATTATTCAAGGCTGCTTTGAAATTTGACTTGTATTCCACCCCACACCATGGTATAAAGTCATTATTTGCTCCTTGGGCCCAGATTGTTGTAAATTTAACGAATTCAGCCATCCCTTTGTGTGCATGAAGCAAGAAGTGACCATAAAGGAAAGATTTAAAGTGATCCAAATTATCTGCTAACCAGCAAATTATTTCCCATGCCAAACTATATATATTTCATAAAATTTAAAACTATAAAGCTACTGTTTGGTTAGAGTTAGAAAGTAATATGTCTTGAATATTATGTGTTAGGAACTTCCAGATATTTTTTAAATTATCTTTGCTGAAATATATATTTTATTTTATGCAATTTTATTTTATGCATGTAGTTTTATGAGTTTTGACACATGTGTACATCTGTGTAACCATTACAACAGTCAAGACACAGACATTTATATCACCCCAAAAGTTCCTTCCTGGCTCTGTGAAGTCAGTCCCAACACCCCTCACTACAAACAAGCACTGATATTATTTCCATCTCTGTAGATTAATTTTGCTGTTTTAAAAACTTCATGTAAATGGAATGTGTATCAGCAATTGTTCTTTTATTTGCTGAGTAGTGTTATATTGTTTGAACATGCCATAAAAGTTTTATCAATCCAATTTTTGATAGCCAATTTTTTTTTATTGCTGCTATTATACTTTTTGTCCAAGTGACAAGTGTTTTGTGGATATATTTTTGGTTCTTTAATTAAATACTAAAAAGTTGAAATTCTGGGTCATAGAGTAGGTTAATATTAACTTTATAAGAAAATGCCAAAACTCCCCCCCCACACACATTGGTTATAATAACACTACCCAATACCAGCTGTATATGAGAGTACCATTTACTACATATATTCATGTTGATATTTGGTATTATCAGTCTTTTTTTTTTTTTTTCATTCGGGTGGTTTGTGAAGTAATAATACATTCATATAGTGGTTTAATTTTTTTTTAAAAATATGTTTTTATTGATTTCAGAGAGAGGAAGAGAGAGGGGGGAAAGTGATAGAAACATCAATGAGAGAGAACACCATTGATCAGCTGCCTCCTCCACCATCCTCTACTGAAGATTAAACTTACAACCCGTGCACATCAAACCAGCAATCTCAGCGCATGGGACAACACAACCAACTGAACCACACTGGCTGGGCTCATATAGTGGTTTAAATTTCAGTTTCTCTAATATTAATGATATTGAGTACCTGCTCATGTGTCTAATGTCCTTGAACATATCTTTTGTAAAGTATATATTCAAATCTTTTGAATTTCCTTTAATGTAGTTATTTCACAGTTTATCAAAATATAATTTGCATATCATGCAACTCACCCATTTTAAGCATATAGTTCAATGGGTTTTAGCATATCACGCAGTTGTGCAACCATCGCCACAATGAAATTTAGAACATTACCCCCTCCTCCAAAAAACATATCCATTAGCAGTCACTCTCCATACCCCCATTTCCCACATCCTAGAGAACTACTAATCTACCTTCTGTCTTTATATAAGATTTTCTTATTCTGGGTATTTCATATAAATGGAATCATAGAATATTTGGCTCTTTGTGACTGGCTTGTTTCACTTAGCAAATTATTTTGTAGGTTCATCTATACTGTAGCATATATCAGTGTTACATTTCTTTTTATGGCTGAATGATATCCAATTGTATGTATACACCACATTTTGTTCATTCATCAGTTAATGGACTTTTGAGCCACTGACACTCCTTGGCTAGCATGAATAGCATGGGTATAAACATTTATGTACAATATTCTATTTTAACATATGTTTTTAATTCTCTCAATTATATACTTAGGAGTGGAATTTCTGGGTCATATTTAACTTTTGAGAAAATGTCAAATGTTTTTTTAATTCTTTTTATTGATTTTTTTTTTTTTTAAGAGAGAGAGGAAGGGAGAGGAAGAGAGAGAAACAGCAATGTGAGAAAGAAACATCCATCTATTGCCTCCTGCACACCCTGTAATGGGGATTGAGCTTGCAGCCTGGACAGTGTCTTGACCAGGAATCGAACCAGCAACCTTTCAACGCACATGATGGTGCCCAACCAACTGAGCCACATGGGCCAGGACAAACTTTTTTTTTTTTTAATTTATTGCATCACTTTACGTTCTTACTATTAGTTTATGAAGGTTTCAAAATATTCACTTTTTTACCAACATTTGTTACAGTCTGTATTTTTTATTTTTATTTTAGCCATCGCGGTGGGTATAAAGTGTTATCTCATTGTGATTTTGATTTGCATTTTCTTGATGGCTTATGATATAGAATTTTATTTTTCAATTTTCATATTGTCTTGTATATCTTTTCTAGAGAATTATCTTGGCAGAGTTTTTGCCCATGTTTTGAGTTATTTGTCTCTTTACTATTGAGTTGTAACTATCCTTTATATATTATAGATATAAATACCTTATCAGACATTTGATTTGCAAATACTTCTGCCATTTTGTGGTTGGTATTTCACTAATGATGATATCATTTGCAGCCCCCAATTTTTTGTTGTATTTATTTATTTATTTATTTATTTTATTTATTTATTTTTTTAAAATATATATTTATTGATTTCAGACAGAGGAAAGGAGAGGGAGAGAGAGAGAGACAGAAACATCAATGATGAGAGAGTCATTGATCGAGCCCACAACCTGGGCATATGCCCTGACCGGGAATCGAACCCCGATCGCCTAGGATCCTAGGTCGATGCTCAACCGCTGAGCTACGCCCGGCCGGGAGTTGTATTTATTTTTAATGTTCGTGAAGGTCAGTTTTCAATGTGCGTTTTAAAAATTCAACTTTATTGAGGCAATAATTTATATAAAATGAATTACACATATTTTAAGTATATAGTAAAATGAGTTTTGACACTTGATGTATCTTTCTACCGCATCTAACCTAATTAAACACTAATCCTATTTCTATTACTTGTGTCAGTTCTAGATCTTTATATTTAAAAAATAATACAAAAGGTACTGCCTTCTTTGAACATAATGTTTTTGTAGTTCATCCATGTTGTTATATGTATCAGTATTTCTTTTTACTGCATAGTAATGGCTACACAAGTTTATCTAGTCACCACTTTATGGACATTTAGATAACTTCTAGTTTTTGGTTATTATGAGTAAAGCAGTTGTAAGCATGTGTGCATAAATCTATTGTAGGTGTTTATTCAATTTTTTGTTGTGTGAAGTATGAGTTTTTATATAGTTCATATACAAAGTCTTTGTCTTATATATGCTTTTCATATGCATTTACCTTTATGAGGCAATTTTAACTTTGGAAAACATTGGACAGTTGGTCCTGTGGAGGATGAAAACTAGTGCAGAAAGTATTTATAGAAAAGAAAATTCCAAGGCAGCATGACATTTCCTACTTAGTGAAAGTGTCCCCTGAAGGGTGATTGCTTAAGATTGACAGGAAAAGGGAAACAGGGAAGAATCAAGATGCCAGAATAATATAGAGAAAAAAACAGGAATCTCTTACTACTTCGTTATTTTGCCTGTGTTTTTTTTTTACCAAAATAAATTAATATTTATTTCTCTGAATAAAAATTATATTTATCTAATCTTCTATAAGATTGGCTCTTGTTACACAATTCAAAAAGGAAAAAAAAAAAAAGTGCCTTTCCAGTGTTTCTCCCCCACAAAGAAAATAACATATTTATGGTTTTACTTGTCCCGGTAAGGGAGGATGGCAGGATAATATTATGGAGTCAAATACATGGACTTTAAACTCAGAGACACTCCAACTTTAATTCTCACTCTTCTACTTGTTAGATGTGTGACTTTGTACAACATACTCAATATATCTAAACATCTATGATTTCATATGTTGAATGAGAAAATGATCATAATGGTAACCTATCAAGCAGGGTAGTTTGAGGATCTAAAGTAAATATTTATGACTTGCTTTGAAATTTAGATATATAATAATTATTAGTCCTTATTTTCTTGTTTATGTGGGTTATTTTATAATAAATAATATTACTCTATATAAATAATTAAACCACAAGTTAAAAGGCCTGAAGATAACCCAGATATTGTCTCTGATCCTATATTCCTTGTAAGGCCTCTAGTCTATCATTATCTTCAATTTACAAACCTAAAAAGTTAGAGAATATTTTGAATTTATTCTTTTTTAGCTACTGTTTTCTTAATAAGGGCTACAAATTTTCTCACACTTCAAAGTTCCTTGAGAAATAGCACCTACCTCCATAGCAATAGCATCAAGTTAATTATCAGTAGCAGTAAGAAATGTAGCCATTTGACTCATGATGTGTTCTTTTAGAATATGAGACTCAATAAATCAATTTGCCTTTTTTTATTTCATACTACTTTGAGATAATTAATCTTTATGTATGTTCTTGTTTATTTGTTTATTTTCCATCTTATACCACTAGAATATAAGCTTCATATGACCAAGATCATGTTCACTGTGGTCTCCTTTGTCTACTCAGCATTATCACACTGCTTGGTGCACACTATCAGCTTAATACAACTTTCTAATAGTAATAAATTTGTTAATACCAGGGCCCAGAGTTCATGATAAAAAAGTTAATTGGGTAGTGTTTACAGTGGCTCGTGAAATCTATGAATAAAAAAATCCAGTGGGATAACATAGATCAGTTTTTCTTGCATAAGCTGTGTGCTCCTCTTTAAAAAATCTCTTTTGCAAACTTTGTTCACAAGGCAATCTTAAAAGGCACACAAGAAGAGTCACTTGTAAAATACTTCCTCTTTGTCTTATATTTAAGTATTAAAAAGAATCAAGGGAGCAGTGTTTGTTTGTTTTTGTTTGTTGTTGTTTTGCTTTAGTTTGGTTTTGGAGGTAGAACAGTTGTATATTTGTTGGGAGATGGGGAAAATGAGGAGAGTTTGGAGATGAAGGAAAGAGTGAGAATAAGTGAAGAATCAAGAACATATGGCATTAACCAAACAATAAACAGGGTTATTTTTGAAAGGGAAGAGTCTTCTTAAGATCATCAAAAAAAAAAAAAAAAGATTGAAAGATTCTAAAGGGAAATACAGAAAATTGGGAGAGTTTTTGGAAAAGTACTTGATACATCCTCATGCATGAAACAGATGAAAAGCTAAAAATATTCAAAAACAATGAAGCATGTTTATTATTTTTCAATCAGCTCTTTCCAGTGAAATTAATACTGAGTTGTTCCTTTCCTCAGGAGGAAACAATGACAATAATAAAACTATGTGTAACAGGAAATAAAAACTTTATACTACTCTTACTGAACATGAAATATAATTAGAATAAAATGCACTAACAAACTTATAAAAAGAACTCATAGCCCAGTCAGCTTGGCTCAGCGGTTGAGTATCAACCTAGGATCCGGGAGATCGAGGTTCGATTCCCGGTCAGGTCACGTGCCCCGGTTGCGGGCTCCATCCCCAGCAGGGGGCGTGCAGGAGGCATCTATCAATGACTCTCTCTCATCACGGATGTTTCTATCTCTCTCTCTCCCTCTCCCTTCCTCTCTGAAATCAATAAATACATATTAAAAAAAAAAATTCATACACTAACAGTTTCCTTATGCGCATACTGCAGGCACCAGCAGTTCCAATTTGTACAATAAACAGCCTTGACCATAAGACTTCGACTGACACAGATTGCCCAACCACAGGAATTTGGCTGACACTGACAGGTTCTAGCATGCTGACGTTAAAGATCCATGTCAGGACCACCAAGGACACTTCTTGCACATCCACAGCCCCTCCCCCTGATTTCTTTGTTCTGCTTTCCCTCTCCATCTTGATAAAAAAATCCCTGCCTGCACCGAGATGTTAAGATGGTCTTTGGGATGGGGATCTGTCATCTTCTCAGGCTGCTGGCACTTGAATAAAATGCCTTTCCTTGCACCAGCACCTGTATCTTGAGTATTGTCTTTTGAAGCAGCAGGCAGCTGAACTTAAGTTTGGAATCAGACTTATGTCCATATTTCAGTGAGCCCTTACGAGGAAAAAATAGTCTAAATTTCTAAAGTACTGAAAGAGAGGTAGGGAGTGGTGGTGTTGATAAAAATGTTAGGTAGGTAATCACTGTGAAACAAGGCTGAAGTCCAGTTCGAATGTTTTCTAGAGCAAAGTCATCTGGATATGCAGTTCGAAAATCAGTTATTTTATCAGTGGGACTAAAGCTTCTTTTATCTGTGACATTGGGTTAATTATTTAAGATTTTCTAATCCCCAATTATTTTGATTACGGGCTCCCAAAAAGAGTGAGAAAATGCATGGCTCTTTAGGAAATATGCTGAGCATAATACAAAGCATTATCTGTCATTTTAAACTTTGATTTTGCTTATTACAAACTCTTACCAAACCTTATGTGCCCAAATTGAGTTTCTTGTTTTGATTCCTCATCTATGCCAAAATTTACCGGTTGTTAGCAGGTGGTCTACTCTTTTTATCTCACCCCTGAAATAGTGTTTCATAATTGTTGCTCTATGAGTCAATCAGTGACACCAATGAAAGGTGTCAGTTCTCTCAATATATCTTACCCTCTACAGCTGCTATTTACGTAGTATAGCTGAAGCCAACTAATGATGGCTCTGTTAAGGGGGTGGTGAGGAAAAAAATATGATATGAATTAATTAAACTTCCTTGGTTTCAAGGGTGAGTAAGCTTCCTTTGCCACAAGATTGGGCATTTGCATTATTAAATGTGCTGGCAGTGCTCATCAGTGATTTTTCACATGAAGGAGTTTTTTTAGCTTTTCACGTTTCAAACAGGATGTACTTTTCCAAAAACTCCCACACTTCTCATTTCTTTCTTAGAATCTTTCAATTATTTTTAACCTTTCCTTTTTTTCTTTGATGATCTTAAGAAGGCTCTCCCCTTCCTAAAATAACCCTGCTGTTTGTGTAGGTAATTTCAGATTTTCTTGATTCTTCATATATCCCCCGTTTCTCCATCTCTCGACAAATATATGACTGCTCCACCCTCGGGCAAAGAAACAAAACAAAAAACAAACACCAAAAATCATGCTCTCTTGATTCTTAGTACCTAAGTGTAGGTTTTTATCTATCTTCTTCTTTTATTAATACATGTTCATTTCACTTTAAAACATTCATTTGTTTCTGAATGCTGCCTTTATCACACTTTTTGAAATTCCTGCCTCAGAAATCAGCTAGAAAAATCCCGTAACAAATTTAAAAGCCTATTCTCAGTACTCAACATAATTTAAATCTAAATCCCATTGTCCTGATGATCACTTACTTCTTGTACAAGTCTTCTTCCTGGGCTTCGGTGACAGTGCACTGTTCTGTTTCTTATCCCACCCTTAACTTATTCTCATTCTTCACTGACTCTTTTATTCATTCTTCCTTTATAATAAAGGTTGTTCTTAAAATGTTATCACAATGTCTTTTCTTGAACTCTACTCTCAAACTTATCAATTTACACTGCTCTTGAAATTTCACTTGTTACATTTCTTTGAATATGAAACCACATCTCCAATTCTGAATTTTGTTATGAGATCCTGTTCTGCATTTTCAATTGCTCATGGATACCACCATATTAATATTTAAATTTTAACATGTTCAAATCCAAATATATATATATTTTCTCACAAATTCATGATTTTTATTGTGTGTGTTTATAGAACCAAAATTCCTCAAATAAACTTAGAATAATGTATTAAGTATCTCACTGATATCATACCTACGGTATTTCATTTTTTTCCTACTAAAAAGTTAATGAGACAGATAATATTTTCCTTTTACAAATAAGAAATATGAGATCTAGATTTTGTAACTTGTATAAATTCATATGACATTAGGTGTTAATTTCAGAATTTGAACTCTTTATTCCTAGTACCAAACACTTTCCATTCTACCATGCTAAATCTTAGTCATACTCAAAATTTTGGAATTGTTTTTAGCCTTTTTTATTTTCTCTTTTTTTCCAAACTGAAATCCTTAAATACACTTTCAATAGACCTTGGGCACTTTAGCTCTGAATTTCTCCCATATTTATCCGTCTTCTCCAATTTTTATTGCTACTACTAATTCCTAATGCAAGCCCTCATCATTTCTTACCTTGACAGAAGCAATGAACCTGCTAACTGCTCTCTTTTTTTTTGGAGTCTCATTATATTCCTAATTATATTTTATATGGCCACTACCATTATCTTTAGAACACACTCCATTGTATATGCCAGCACACTGTTACGAGTTGCCTGAAAAGGATAATCAAAAGATAGCATTGTGTTCAAGGTTATCCATGACCTTTTACCAATCTAAATATCCAAATGCCATATTTTTGTGTTTTTACTACATTCACACCAGACTATTTGCAGTAGTCCAAATGGAAGTGGTGTCCCCTTTTTTCACCTTGTATTTTGCTTATATACATTTTCCTATGCTTTTAATGCCTTTTTCTTTGTTTAAAAAATGATGCAAATCTAGAAATAGATTCACATATATATGGACAGTTAATTTTAAATAAAAATTCAAAGCATTTCATTGGAGGTGTTGGAAAAATTAAATACTCATATCTAAAAACAATAAAACGTGATAGAAAATTTGCATTTATAAACATACTGGATCAAAATGTTTCATAGATCTAAATGTAAAACTGAAAGCTGTACAACTACTAGAAGAAAACATAAGAGAAAAATCTTTGTAACCTTGAATTAGGAAAAATATTCTTAAATATTTAAGTAAAAGCATATTCACAAAAGAACAAAAATAGATAAATTATCAAGAGACACTGTTAAGATAATAAAAAGACAGGATACATATTGGGAGAAAATATTTGTAGAACCTATATCTCATAGAGAACTTCATAACCAAAATCTATAAAGAACACTCTAGTTTTAATAATATGCAAACACAATCTTAAAAACAGGGGTAAAGCATATGAATAGACACTTGACTAAGGAAAATATATGAATGAGAAATGAGCACACAAAAAAATCAACCTCATTAGTTATCGTGAAAAAGCAAGTGAAAACCCCAATGAGATATCTCTATATACTTATTCAAAAGGCAAAAATACTCTTTTAAAATGACATACAAAGTGTTGATAAAGCTACGGCTCTACTAGAGCTCCCATACATTGCTGGTAGAAAAACAAAATGATACAGCCACTTGAGAAAAGAGTCTGGTAGTTTCTTATAAACTTGAAAACATGTACTTATGTGCTACCTGGTAATCTCACTACTAAGTATTTTTCCAAGTGCAATAAAAGTTTAACTTCGCACTGAAAATCTATACAAGAATGTGTATAGCCACTTTACTCATAATTGCCAGAAGACAGAAGCAACACAAATGTGCTTCATTGGTAGATGGTTAAACAGAATGTGGTACATCTATACAGTAAAATATTACTCACCAATTAAAATAGAATGAAGTAGAGTGAATAATTGACTGTAAAGAGCATAATGGAATATTTTAGGGTGATGGAGATGATCTATATATGGAGTATTATGATGGTTATATAACTGAATATATTTGTCAGGACTCACAGAACTTTACACTGAAAACGGGAGGTTTTATTATCTGTCGGCTATAACCCACCTCCAACAGACAACAGCAACAACACTTTCTCAGTCATCAGGGCAAGCTAGGTGAAAATCAATTTCTCCATTCAGAATTTCCCAATAACCTTAAATAATTTTATTTTCCACTTGAATTCCTTAGCAATATTTTCTGTAGCTTTGGTGTTCTAAAAGTGCTTTCTGTACTACAAATAAGTCACGCATCTGTCTATTCATTTATTCATCTGTTCACTAATTAAGAAACTACTGAGTGCTTACTCTGCATGAAGCTCTATGTTAATTCTTTGAAATACAGTAGTATAAAGTATTCAACAACAACATATACATTTGTTTTCATGGGCCATATACTTCAATGAAAGACAAAAAATGAAGCGTGGGGATGATGGCTATTTTAAGTAAAGGTGGTCACTGATAACCTGCATTACTTTGATGGTAATATATGAGCTGAGATTTTAAGGATGAAGAGGAATTAGCCTTACAGAAAAAGTGGAGGAAAATTTGCTAGACACGCAAAACCAAAAATGCAGGGACACTGAGACAGGGAAAGGGTAGAGATTCACCGTCCTGTATGGTAGCCAAGTCATTTATGGCTATTTAAACTTATATCAATTGAAGTTAAAATTAAAACACCACTCCTTTGTTTAACTGACTACATTTCAAAGGCACAGGAGCTATACGTTTCTAGTACTCACCACACCTAACAGTGCAGTGATAGATCATTGTCATCATCTCAGGAATTTCTCTTAATTCAGTACTGAACTAGAAACATATTTTAGTATATTAAAAGTAAAAGTGGCAGGCATTTTTGATGAGTTGAATATGGCATTTCAGGAAAAGGAAAGGAACAAAGATGACTATTTGTGTACCTATTAAATTTTATTAGATTTTAAGTGCTGAATATAGGGACCTTCGCATATTTGGGTGCCTTATGATGGCCTGTGCATAGTACATGCCCGTTAAGTATCATCCAGCATGTACTTGTCCACCCCCATATTAGAATAAAAAGTTTTTAATGTTAACCCATCTTACAGAACTCTTTAGTTCCAGTCTCTGTTAGTTCCACAGTTCTAGGGAAAGACAGAATTCCACATTTCAGTTAACAGGCAACTTGCTATCAGAATGGCTTACTGTTTAAATAGTAAGAATTCCTGTGCTTTGAAAAATAGCAAGACTTCTTTTATCTTCTTATACCCTAATTTTCTAGGTGGTTTGAACCTCTATGCCAGAGAGACTAAAATGTGCTTTAGGTAATAGATTTACACTTCATATGCTGCCATATTTGATTATATCACATATTTCTAAGTCCTTAGTGAAAATTGTCTTTATAATTTTTCTAAAGTATCCTTGGCCCACTAACACCTGTTTCTCAATTGTTTCAGCAACAAATTGAGCATCCATAAGGGATATAAAATAGTGTTCTTACCTAGTGAGTCTTTTTTCATTTTGACTTTTCATAGGGAAGCTTGGCACTTATTTCAAGTTCTTTTTTATTTAATAGATTCTTAGTATTTCTGAAATATAGATTTGTTGCTGTTCTGGATAACAAGAAAAAAGTGTTGGAGTGTTGTTATTGTTAAAAGAGGGATCACAGCCCTGGCCAGTGTGACTCAGTGGTTGGAGCGTTGGCTTGAGCACAGAAGGATCCTGGGTTCGATTCCTGGTCAAGGGCACCTACCTGGGTTGCAGGTTCACTCCCAGTCCCGGGTGTGGGTGGGTCAGTGCAAGTGCAGGAGGCAACCAATCCATGTGTCTCTCTCACATTAATGTTTCTTTCTCTCTCCCTCCCTTCCACTGTCTCTTTGAAAAAACAATGGAAAAAATATCTTCGGGTGAGAATTAAAAAAAAAAAGGATCATAAATGTCATGGAAACTATTCAACCTTTGAAATTTTAAGAAGTTTCTGGATATTCTATTGCAGTACTTATACATAAATGGAGTAAATGATAATCTAAAAGCTACATTTAAGAAGATTTGGAAAGCCTGACTGTTTTAAAACATTTGCCTACACCACTCCCTAAAAATGCCTGTAGTAAATACTGAAGGCCTTTTTGCTTTGTTCAGTTTTCAGTTTTTGTGTAAGTATCATTAGGAAAGATCTCAAATACTGACTATCATTATCTAATACTTTAGCAAGATTTTTTTCTCACCTGGCTAGGTGTGCTCAGGACACAACAGAAAAAGAACATAAGATAGGCACTTAGTAAGGAGGTATATATCTAACATGGGAATAATACAATGCATATATAACAGAAACTAAATACTTGGGGCTTATTTTCTTTGTTAAAAAATGATTGCAGTTTTGGGGCACAAAGTGCAATAGAATCCTTTAGTTTCCTACAGTCTCATAAAAGGATGCATGATTATTTACTCATAAAGAAATTAGATTTATTATAAGCATTTTATATTTTTACTTATACATAACGCAGATTTATAGCAGACAGTTTGTTAAATACATAATGCTACTGTCTGAATGTTTATCCCACAAAATTCATACCTTGAAATCCTAATGCCAATGTGATGGTATTTGTAGGTGGGACCTTTGGCAAGAGATGAGGTCATGAAGGTGGAACTCTCATAAATGAGATGAATGCTCTTATAAAAGAGGCCTAAGTGAGCTTCCTTGACTCTTCTACCATGTTCAGATATAATGAGAAGTCTGTGACCTGGTAGAGGGCTCTCATCCGAACATGCTGTTACCCTGATTTTGTCCTTTCAGCCTCCAGGACTGTAAGCAATACATTTCTGCTGTTTTAAGGCCATTTAGTCTATAGTATTATTTATCACAGCCCAAACAGAATAAAACAAATACTATTCAGGTTTGTTTGTTTTTTGCTTTATTTCCTTTTTTATTTGACATATCTATTCATATTTTCCATTCAGGAAATTGAAAGGGCTCCTCATTTATTCAAGTCTTTTATGATCCTCAATAATGTTTTGTTAATCTATTCACCAAGTACCTACCAGTTTATGGTTAATTTTATTATTTAATATTTTCATTAAATATTATGAAATATTTAATATTTATAATTTAATATTTTCAGATTTGCATTGCAAAATTTCAATGGTACTTTACAAATTATAATTTCAAAATGTTCTGTATTTTATGTAGAATTTTATTGTTTTTGTATATTTATGTGTGATTCTCTTTCAAATTAAACTTATACTTCAAACAGGCTTTGTCATCTCTCATGTTATGAAGATAAAAATTATTGAAGGCGTGGTCCGAGTGGCTCAGTTGGTTGAGCGCTGTCCCCTGCACCAAAACATTGCCTGTTCAATTCCCAATCAGGGCACGTACCTGGGGATCGGGCTTGATCCTCAGTCAGGAGAGCGTGGAAGGCAATCAATCAATGTTTTTCTCTCACATAGGTGTTTCTCCTCCTCTCTCTCTCTCCCCCTCTCTCTCTTTTCCTCTCTCTAAGCGTGTCCTTGGGGGGAGGATTTAAAAACTTATTTAGGCTTTTTATTTGATTTTGTTCATTTGAGTGTTATTTTTAGGTTTCTGCTACTGGTGTGATGGATACTTGACATAATCTGTACCAGCTTCAATCATGCAGATGAAGACATCACTCTAGGTAGAGGAGCAACAAAATGGAAGGAATCAGGGTCCCTGAATTAACACAGAGCAGAGGGCAAAAACCAAAATGAACATCACTGTCTCAAACTTTACCATGAAATTGAAACAAGCATCTTTAAGCAAATATATTTGGGACTCTCTTTATTACAGCTCCAAAAATGTAGTTCCATAGCACTACTTGATTTTCCCCTCTGTAATAAATTATATTCTATGCCTAATTATATGTTTCATAAATGTTAAAGTAAATTATCAACAAATAATCTGCTTCCAGCAAGAATGCTAATAATTCCTTGTCTGTTCAAGAATGTTAATTATCTTTTAATCTACTTTGGCAATGTGAATTTTATTAGAAAAATTTACATAGTTTTACATGTGTAAATAACGTTCTTAAAATAATAATAATGATACTCTTGCTTGTCTATAGTTTATTGGATGTTTTTCTTTCCTCTCTTTATAAAATAAACTAGATGTTTGGTTGTGTATTCCATTTTTCTCAATGAAATATTTTCAGTTACTTATAATCTATATCTCTGTTTATACTACTATCTATTTTCTTATTTATCTGGTTATATTTATTAATCCTTTCCCTCATTACCTTTAACTATATTGTACTGTCTATAATCTAAGATCCTGAATTTAATATTTTGTTTATTTTATTTCATTCTTTAATAAATAATACTGAAATATTTAAACCTGTGAATTTTTCCTTGGGCATAATTTTTACTTTGTCATATATTTTGATATTCTGTGTTATAATGGATATTTTTTTGTAAATAATACTTATAAACCATGAGTGATTTTAGAGATTGTTTTAAAGTTTTTGAGTAATTTTATTTTGTTTTGTTACTGGTTTTGAAATCTACCACATTGTGGTTATAAAGTATACTTCATATGACGTCTATATTATTGTACTATTTTACATTTCTTATGGCTTAATAAAAAGTAAATATTATTAAGTAGTCTTTAAGTACATGGATTTGTATTGAATTTATAATTGCAAGGTAGATTGCTACATTTTAAACTATAATACATACTGTCTTAAATTTTTCTCTAATATTTTATTTATTAGTTTCACATTGAAAAACTTAATAATCTAAAAATTTACTTTTGTGTGAAATATAACTAAACATTCATATTTTTTAGCCAGATTATATCCAGGTGTGGCATCACTGTTTTTGAAATAAAGCAACCTTTATTCACTAAATTCAAATTTTAAAGTTTTCATATGTTAAATAATCACTTATACTTTAATTTATACATGAAGTTTCTAATGATCCACAGATGTTTCTATTTATCTATTTTAAGAAAAGATATAATCAGTCTTGGTATATTTTATTGATCAAGTTCAACACTTTATAAAACCAATGTACACCATTCATTCATATGTGTGAATGTGTGAATGCAAATGTGCATGTGTGTTTTTATGTGCATGTATGCAGATATTCCTTCCCTTATTTTATATTTTACTTGCTCAAAATATATAAATGAATTCCTTTTGCTCCTCAGAAAACCCTCAAAATGCAGTTGAGCAGTGATCTTGTCACCCAACAGAATTAGAAATTGAGTCATTGCAAAGTGGGAATGTACAATGGAAGAATGTGCTTAAAGTTGGTGGAAGAACTAACAAGCTGTCTTAACCATAAAATTCTACACGGGATGGCAAAAGTGCTATTGAAACATTTTTGATCATATGACTCTTGTTTATGAAGTTATTTGTACTCAGTGTGTTTGTCACAATTTAGAACTTGATTATGTTTTACCTATGCTAGTGTATATTTTTATGAATTCTCCAGATGTTTTATTTTATGGAATGTTACCTCTACTGGCATGTTCTTTTCAGCAACTAGTGCTATTAAAGCCATCTGGAATTTAAAGCTGGCATGTTGAAACTTTTCCCATAAAATTAATTAAATATGAACTTAATATTAAATAATATATATTTCAAATGTAGATTCACCATCTGAATGTAAAAGTTAAAATTACTATCTCTGAATGACCTTTCACTCACCTATGTTTTTAATGAATTCTCTTGGAGTTTCTGTTACATAAAGGACAATTGTTGATGAAACATTTAATTTTTCTATAAAAGTCCACATTTTTTATCTTTATGCTTGGATCCCGGGATATCATAATTATAATTATACTCATTATCACATAACTTAATGCAAAGTGACAAGATATACTTTAATTCCTTTTATCCAAGATTACTATCTTTTTCCCGAGTCTGTGATTCCTGTAACTTATTCCCCTTGAGTTTCCTTAGACTTCCTTCTTTTCTGGAGGAGTCATTTTTGGTATTTACTGAGATTGTCTTCCTCAAATAGTTTTCTGGCCATTGTCATCTTGAAGCTTTACTAGTACCCAACTCTGACTAATTGGTCAGTTTTCTACTAAAAGTAGGCTGAAATACAGTTATATTTATGATATATATATCATCTATATATAATACATGATTCGTCCTGTCAGTCAACAAATAGTTGTTTGATTGCTTTATAAATGTGACTATTTTAGTTTTAGCCTAATGACAATATTTTTCCCCTAGTAAGTTCAGCATAGCTCTGACTTCAAGCTTATTCTTAAAAAAATGTAGAATTTAGAAACATGTTGAACTGTGTGTGCATATACAATACATATCATATCACATATAACATCTTTCTAAAGTAGTAAATTTTAATAGTATCATCAGATAAATTTCCTACTTGGACTGTAAATTTAAGAAGAGTTAAAACCTCAAATTACTTTAATAAAATAAAATTATTACAAATTGAGGAAGGAATGTATTTTAAAAGACCCATGATGATCAGGACAATAGGTGAAGAAAGAATATGAGAATAAGAACTATATTATTATTATTGTTATTATTATTAACATATGTTATATCATTTCTTTTCTTCTTTGACATACAGTTTTAGAGATTTTATTAATATGAAATAACATAAGGGCAGAAAATTATTATATCAATTAGTGCTCTAATTAAATGTCACTTAGTGATTTTGATATTTAATTAACCAGTTGAGTACCTTGGGACTTATTATTAAAATGGCATTGCTCTGAACTTGTCAGCATATGCTCCCTATTAAGATAATCAGTTTATAATGACAAACATGTATCTTCACAGCATATTGGATATAGAGAACAATGTACGCAAGGGATTTATTTACTCATAGTAGCTGGGTAAGTGCTGTTTCAAAGTGTTTGTCAAGTACATAGCAAAGAAGTTCAGAACTTATCCAGTAGAAATTAATGTCAGTAAATTGTATCTACATGTTATGCAAAATACTTTTTTAGGAAATATGCATTTGGAAAAAAAACAGTTCATAATAAATCCTTTAGCCTTTGCGTACTGTGGAGTAGCTTCCAACACATGTGGGGTTTTTTGTTTGTTTGTTTTTTTGTTTAAATATGTTTTAATTGATTTCAGAGAGAGGAAGGGAGAGAGAGAGAGATAGAAACATCAATGATGAGAGAGAGCCATTGATCAGCTGCCTCCTGCACGCCTCCTACTGGGGATGGGGATCGGATTGAGCTGGAAACCCAAGCATGTTCCCTGGCCAGGAATCTAACTGTGACCTCCAGGTTCATGGGCTGATGCTCAACCACTGAGTTGGGTGCAAAACATGTGTTTTTATGCTTGTTGATTTGTGCGGAGTCCCAGAACATATCCATGGTGGGGCTAAATAAAATGCCAAAATGCCATAACACTTAATTTACTGATGATAAATTTAAGAGTGCAATGAGATTTTTCTCAATTCATAACTACTAACTTTTCTTTAGAAAGCTTACACTTCAACACAATTAGCAATTTCTTGATTCAGGAAAAAATATATCTCCTCAACTTGGCTTGGAATAAAAATTTCTTTGTAGGATATCTTGCAATGAATTTATCAAAGTTATTGAGACAGATAAGAGATTAGCATGCACTTAAAATTCAATACTGACACTGGTGTAGTCAGTGTTATAACTTATCTTTCATATGACCTCAAATTAGGCATGCAGTCATGCTTTGCTTCAAAGGCTATTAAACAGTCAACCATAAAAGGAGTAACACTTTCATAAATCAACTTGGATTTCAGTAAAGTAACAAAAATAAGCAGTAATCAAAACATGTTAAAGAACATGGACTTTATTATACTGCAGACTACTCTCACTTGAGTGAGGTTATATGACCATGTAATATTTCATATTGCTATTTTTTGTCTTCATTTAGACGGTGTGGGTTAATACAATTAAAAGTGAAATAAAATGCTGTGAACCTGTCTGGTTTAGGCAAAGATGAGTTAACAACATAAATGGTTTTAATCTCCTCAAAAACCCTAACAAATCAGCTGAGCAGCTAGGACAACAAACAAATTAAAACCAAATAAATAAATAGTAGAACACAATTTTGCACATAAACTTTCACAATACTAGTAAAATACTAAGAATTCAGAAATATGAGTTGATAGTGAACTAATGAGAGAGACAAAACTGCACAGATCAGAAGAGGGACAGAAGACAGAGGGAAGAAGAGAAAAGCTAATTCTGAAGATTTTGAGGAACTTCCAATACCAGTTTTTACTACAAATTCTCAGGAAAAAAACTACAGCTATGATGAAATAATCAGAAAGTGAACTTGAGAACTAATGTTGAAGCAGTCTTAAAGGTGTTGAAATATATAAATATTTAAATATTTGACCACAGTGTCACAAAAGTAGACAATTAAATGTAGCCAAAGTTTAAAGTCCTTTAGTTGTTTGGAAATTGACAAGCACATTAATATGTCTTTTTAGATGGTGTGGGTTAATACAATTAAAAGTGGAAAAAATGTGATCTATATTTAAAAATTATTAAAATTTCTCTTAATAATTCAAAGAGAATTATCGTAATGACTATGGTGGCCACTAAAAGAATAGCAAAAGACTAAATAATTAGAAAGCTGATACAAAGGAAAAGTAGAAAATAAAAACATTGAAAAAATGAAACAAACGAGAAAAAAGGAATATAATACATGTGGGACCAATAGAAAATAAATAGTAAGATGGTACACCTAACCTTAAATTATAGGTAATTAAGATACATGAAAATAATCTAAAAACTCCAATGAAAAGACAACAGACCATCACATTAGAAAAAACATCAACTACAGTCATGTGCTGCCTAACGATGGGGATCCCTTCCGAGAAATGCATCTGCAGGTGATTTTCTCATTGTGGGAACATCATGCAGTGCACTTACACAAACTTAGGTAGTGTAGCCTACTACACACCTAGGCTGTATGGCACAGCCTATTGCTCCTCCGCTACAAGCCTTACAACATATCACTCTACAAAACAACATGAGTTTAAATCGCCCATAAGAGAAAATGATGCAATCAAGAGATGGAGCAAGCATGAGACGTATGAGGCTGCTGCGGCCTTAACAAGGCGTGTTGTTTTACAGCAAACTTTTTTTTATCAGTAGAAAAGAGTACACTCTAAAATAATGACAAAACCACATTCAGACCATATCTACTGAAATAAGTAAACCATGTGCTTCCCAAATAAAGAAAATCATAGAAAATAATGACAAAAGTATAGCATAGGAAATACATAAACCAGTTACATAGTGATTTATTATTGTTATCAAGTATTATGTAGTGTACATAATTGTGTGTGCGATACTTTTATATGAGTGGCAGCACAGCAGATTTGTTTACATCAGCGTCACCACAAACACGGAGTAACGTATTACACTTTGTCATTACCACAGCTACAGTGTCACTAGGTGATAGGAGTTTTTCAGCTCCATTATAATCTTATGAGATTACGGTAGCATTTGTGGCCTATTGTTGACCAAAACACCGTTACGTAGGTGATGGCTGCGTACAAGAAACTCATCTTAAATATAAAGACACAGGAATTTTCACAGTAAAATAACGGAATATCATATATCATGCAATCATTAATGAAAATAAATACGATATTGCTATAACTTCAGTAAAAGCGCACTTTATAGCAAGTAACATTACTAGAAAAGGAGGAAACAGAGAGTCAGGCCACCAAAAGCTGTTTGTATGCATCATGTAATATAGCTTAAACTGCCTAAAGCAAAATTGCATAAATGTACAATTATTGTGGGAGGCTTTGTTCTATTTTTAATTTTTATTTTATTATTAAATTTATTGGGGTGACGTTTGATATGAACATACAGGTTTCATGTGGGTTTCTATGTGGGTTACAAGATCTGTATATTGCACTGTGTGCCCACCACCCAAAGTTATATCTTCTCCTGTCACCGTATATTAGCACCCCCTTCACCCCCCACCCCCTTCCCTCTGGCAACCATCACACTGCTGTTTGACAGCCTCATTAAGTTATATTTTACATATCATAAAATTCATTAATTTAAAATATGCATTTGAATATTTTAAAACTTTACTGAGTTATAAAACCATCATCATAAACTTGTTTTAGTTTTTTTCTTTCATCCACCCATTGAAACTTCTCATACGCATTTAAAATTAATCCCTCTTCCAATCCCAAACACAGGCATCCTCTAATGTATTTTATATTTCTGTAAATTTCTGAACATTTTATAGAAATAGAATCCTACAATATGCAGTTTCTAGAATCTAGCTTCTTTCACTTAGCATACCATTTTGAAGTTCTTCCATGACACAGCCTGTGTCAATGCTTTGTTCCTTTGTATTGCTGAACAGTTCAATTGTATGGATATACCACATCGGGCTATCCACTCAGTGATTAGTGGGCATTTAGGATGTTTTCAGTTTGGGAAATAATGAATAATGCTGCTATAAACATTCAAGAGCAAGTCTCTGTGTGAACATATGTTCTTATTTCTCTTGAGTAAGGCCTAGAATAAGAATTTAGTATAGTCGTTTTCTGTTTAAATTTTTAAGATCCTCAAAATATTTTCCAAAGTGACTGTGTCACATACAGCCTCAATATATGAGGTTTCTCTTTCTCTGTATACTTGCCAACACGTATGATTGTCTGTATTATTATAGCCATTTTAATGGATGTAAAATGGCATCTCATTTTGATTATAGTTTGCATTTTTCTCCTGAGAAATTATACTGGCACATTTTAAACTGTTAATTGGTCACTTTTACATTTGCCTTGATGAAGTGTCTACCCAAATCTTTTGCCCATTTTTTATTAGGTTTATAGTCTCAATGAATTATTTTGGAAACTTTTGTCAAAAATCAATTGGCTGAAAATATAATAACTTATTTCTGAATTCTCATTTCTATCCTATTGATCTATGCATCTATCCTTATGTGAGTACCACAGTACCGTGACTGCTGTAGCTTTGTAGTAAGTTTTGATATCAGAAAGTGTGAATTCCCCCAGTTTGGGTTTTCTTTTTTCAAGATTGTTGTTGCTATTTTGGACACATTGTATCTCATATAAATTTTAGTATTATCATGTCATTTTAAAAATCAAATGGGATTTTAATAGAGATTGTGTGGATTCTTTAGACCTATTTGGGAACTATTGTTACCTTAACAATATTATGTCTTGCAATTCAAAGAAGGTATTTTCATTTATTTAGGTTTTCTTTAATTAAATTTTAACAATATTTTGTACTTTTTAATGTACAAGTCTTGCATTTGTTATGTTATGTTTATTTCTAAGTATTTTTATACTGTTGTAAAAGGAATTATTTTCTTAATTACAATTTTGAATTGCTCATTGCTAGTGTATAAAAATACAATTGAATTTTGTATGTCAATCTTGCATCCTGCAACTTTGTGGAATGAAATTATTAGTTCTAATATCTTTTTTTAAATTTGATTTCTTAGAATACTCTATAAACAAGATGAACTCATCTGCAAATGAAGTTTTATTTATTTATTTCCAATCTGCATAGCTTTTATTTTATTTCTTACCTATTTGCCCTGGCGATGACCTACTGAATAATGTTGAACAGAAGTGGTAAGAAAAGACATTCTTGTCTTGTTTTGGATTTTTAGGGATAAAGCCTTTATTCTTTCAACTTAAATATAATGGCAGCTGTGGGTTTTTATAGATGTCTTGTATCAGGTTGAAGAAATTAACTTGCATTCAGAGTTTGTTAAGAATTTTAAATCATAAACAAGTGTTTATATAGTTCAATTTTTTCTTCATTAATTGGGATGAAAATGTGTTTTTGTTCTTTATTGCAATAATATGAAATATTATACTTAAATTGATTTAAATCTCACTTGGTCGTAGTATATAAGCTTTTCTTTATATCCTGCTGGATTTTGCTTGGTAATGTTTTATTGAGGATTTTTGTACCTATATTCATCAGGTATATTGCTCTATAGTTTGTTTTGCTTTCCAATTATGGGTCCATTTAATTTTGGTATAATGAGGTGAAAATAATTTTCTCCTCTCCTATTTTTTCATAAATATTATTTAGTGTTTATTCTTTAAATGTTTGGTAGAATTAACCAGGATAATGCCACCTTATCCTGTAAGATCAATGTTAATGACTTCTCATTTATTCTTAACTTTGTTAATTTAAGTCATTTCTCTTTTTGTACTTGGTACTGATAGTTTTGTCATGAATATTAGATTTTTTCAAATGCTTTTTCTGCATCTCTTGGTATACTCATATGATTTTTTTTTAACATATCTTTATTGATTTCAGAGAGAGGAAAGGAGGGGGAGAGAGAGATAGAAACATCAATGATGAGAGAGTCATTGATCGGCTGCCTAGCCCGCAACCCGAACATCTGCCTTGACTGGGAATTGAACCCCAATCTCCTCTATCCTAGATCAATGCTCAACCGCTGAGCCACGCCTGGCCAGGCACTCACATGATTTTATTTTCCTTTTTTAGCCTGTTGATGTGAAGAATTACACTAATTGGCTTTTGAATTTTGACACAGCCTTGCAGACCTGGGATAACCCAAGTGGATAATCCACTTGGTTGTGATTAATAAATATTTTTTGTACTGATGAATTTGATGTACTAACATTTTATAAAGGATTTTTGCATCTGTGTTTGTAAAATTTATTGGTATCTAGTATTTTGGATAATGTCTTTGATTTTGTTATTAATGTAGTGCTGTTCTCATAGAATGAATTAAGGAGTATTCTCTGTTTCCATCTTCTGGAGGATATTAAAGGGAATTGATATAATTTTTTCCTTAAATGTTTGGTAGAATTCACCAGTGGGTGTGGGGAACCGTTGTGGCCCCAGGCACGGAGGAGCTGCCTGGGTGAGCTGTGGATGTGCTCCCCTGCTCCCTGGGAGATGTGGGTGAGCTGCTGTGCCCCCAGGCACAGAGGAGCAGCCTGGGTGAGCTGCAGAAGTGCTCTCCTGCTCCCTGACCCAGACCTTGAGGCACCAAGGCGATACTAATTTAGTTTGTGGCCTTAAATTCTAGAAAGGCTTATTAGGAAGCTGGCCCTGGCCTGAAGGGTTAAGGGACAGTCAAGCCACATACCGAGCCAAGGACTCAATCCTTCCCAACAAGTGCCCATTAGAAGCCAAGACAAAGATAGTTACCAAGGTCTGAGCTCCTGCAGGAGGCAGGATGTTTACGCTGAAGGTGTGTTTGTGCAGCCTGGAGAGAACTACTTTGTATCGGGCAAGGGGAAGGAATGCGGGGCAGGGTGCGATTCAGCAAAAACAACAGCGCGGGTATAAACTGAGCTTGGAAAATAAACTCGGGGCTGCAGCCCTCCCGATCCCATCTTTTTTGTGTCTGTCTTTTCTCCATCCTCACCCCTTCCTCAGGACCGTTCGACTCTGCCGGCGGGCTCGGGGAAGTGGGCCTGGTGCATTCAGTTAGGAAAGTTATTAATCATTGGTTCAATTTCTTTAATAGATAGAAACCTATTAAGATTGTTTCTTTCTTCTTGTTTGAGTTTGGCAAGTTGTGTCTTTCAAGGAATTGGAGCATTTCATTGAGGTTATCAAATTTGTGGGCATAGAGATATTGATAGCATTTCTTTATTATTCTTTTAATGTCCATATGATCTGCAGTGATGTCTCCTCTTTAATTTCTGATATTAGTAATTTGTGTCCTTTCTCTTCTTTTTCTTGTTAGACTGTGTAGAAGTTTGTCAATTTTATTGATCTTTTAAAATAACCAGTTTTAATTTCATTGATTTTCTCTATTTATTTCCTTTCTTCAATATAATTGACTTCTGTTCTAATTTTTCTTTTGGGCTTACTTTGGATTTAATTTGCTCATCCTTTCCTAAGGTGGAAACTTAGATTATTAATTTTAAAGCTTTCTTCCTTTCTAATATATACATCAGATTCTATAATTTTTCCTCTAAGTATTGCTCTTGCTGTGTCTCACGTAGTTTGATAAGTTGTATTTATATTTTTACTTAAAGTATTTTTAAATTTCTCTTGAGATTTTCTCTTCAACCTATGTGTTATTTAGAAGTGTGTTAATTCATCTTCACATATTTTTAAATTATATTTGTTATTGATTTCTAGTTTACTTTCATTATGGTCTGAGGACAGGTACTGTGTCTGTTCCATTATTTTGAACCTGCTAAAGTGTGTTTTATTTCCCAGAATGTGGTCTCAGTAATCATTCCATTTGAGCTTGAGAAAATCTTACTGGTTTTGGATAAAGTAGTCTAGATATGTCAGTTATATCCAGTTGATTGATGGTGTTACTGAATTCACCTATGTCCTTACTGATTTTCTGCCTGCTGAATCTGTCCAATTCTGATAAAAGGTGCTTAAAGTCTCCAACTATGATAGAGGATTTATCTGTTTCTCTCAGCAATTCTATTAGCTTTTGTTTCATATAGTGTAATGTTTATAATGTTAAGTGCATGCACATTAGTAATTGTATGTCTTTTTTAGAAAATTGACCCTTTTATAAATATGTAATGTCTTTCTTTATCCCTAATAACTTTCCTTGCTTTGAAGTCTACTCTGTCTGAAATTAATAAAGCTACTCTTGCATCTTTTGATTAGTGTTAACATGATATATTTTCCCCATACATTTACTTTTAATATGTTTGCATCGTTATATTTAAGGTAAATTTTTAGACAACATATAGTTCAGTCTTGTTTTTTAATACTCTCTGACAATCTCTGATTTTAATGGTGCATTTAGCCATTGACCAAAATGATTACTGATACAGTTTAATTAATATTGACCATAATTGCTACTGTTGTATATTTGTTTCCCTGTTCTTTGTATTGTCTTCTACTGAGCTTTTGATTGAGCATTTCATATGATAATATTTTCTATTCTTTCTTGGCACAACAGTTTATATATATATATTCCTTTTCAGTGGTTACCCTGCAATTTGCAGTGTATTTTTATAGCTCATAAAAGTCAATTTTTGTATAACACTTCACAGGTAATGTAAGTTTCTTAAAATAACAAAATAATTCTAATTCTTTCATTTTATCCCTTATATTATTCTTGTCATTTATTTCACTTAAATTTTTAGTATTATTTTGAACTTTTATTACTTAAATCAATTAAAATAAGAAAAATCATATTTATTATACCTTCACATATTCCTTAATTGATGTTCTTCCTTACTTTATGTACATATGGGTTTCTAACCTTTATAATATTTTTCTTCTCTTTAAAAAAACTTTTAAAAAATATTTCTTGCAATATAGTTGACATGTTTTTACACCTCTAGTTTCTTTGAATGTTTTTATATTATTATTATTATACTTGTAGTTTGGAAATATGCCCAGGTATTTCTTTTTGTTTGTTTGCTTACTTGCTTGTTTTTGCCATTTATACTGCTTTGTATTCTCTGAACTTACTGGATTTGTAGTTTGATGTCTAATATTAATTTGGAAAAATTATCAGACATTATTTTATATTTCTCCTGATTCTTTCTATTTTTCTTTCCCTTCTGGTATTCCCATCATACATATGTTAGACCTTTCACAGTTGTCCCACGCAGTCCTTGAATATTTTATTCTCTTTTTATTCAGTTTGTTCTTTTTCTTTTTGGTTTTTGAGGATTCTATTGATATATTCTTTATCTTAGATCTTTACCTCAGCCATGCCCTGTACTACAATAAGCCATCTAAGGCATTCTGCATTACTGTTACAGTTACAGTGTTTTTGATTTCTAAGGTTCTGTTTATTTTTCTTAGGATTTTCATAACTTTTCTTATATTGCCCAGATATTCTTCAATGCTATCTACTTTATGCATTAGAGTTCTTAGCATAGTAATCATAGTTGTTTTAAATTTCCACTTTGATAATCCCAACTTCCATGGCATATCTGGTTCTAATGCTTACTTCACCTCTTCTCCTCCTCCTCCTCATCCTCCTCCTCCTATTCCTCTTCCTCCTCCTCCTCTTCTTCTGCTTCTTCTTCTGTTTCTTCTTCTTCTGTTTTTTCTTCTTCTTCTTCTTCTTCTTCTTCTTCTTTTTCTTCTTCTTCTTCTTCCTCTTCTTCTTCTTCGTCTTCATCTTCGTCTTTGTCTTTGTCTTCATCTTCTTCTTCTGACTTTTGGTATGCCTTGTAATAATTTTTTGATAGACGAACATCAGGTAATTGGTAAAATAAACTTTTGTAAATAGACCTTTACTAATGTGTCAGTGATTTGTGGAGTAAGGGCAAATGTTCTATAGTTCTATGATTGTGTCTCAATAGTTTATTGAGTCTATGAATCTGGACTATGAACTTCAACTGGATTTCTCATCCTCCCTTCCTTAAATAAAACACAAAGTATAAGGGGCTGGAATTGAATGTTTTCCTCTTTCCAAGTGTAAGCCTAGATCCAGCTGAAATTGATTATTTCTTTTCATCCCGGTCAGTTGAATCTGATAATACTCCAGCAGGTATGTTCTAGTTAACTAGTTTACCCTGAGTACAGTCTTTGTTAAGTAGAACACAGTGCTCTGGCATATTGATTTCAAAATGATTTCTCTTTTCCCCTCCACCTGCCAGAAGTATAAGGTGATTTTCCTCTAACATTTTCTATGGAAACTTGGCTGAGATCCTGGAAATAAATATCAAAATATTGTGGGATCCTCATATGACTGGGTGCCCTTGGAGTTTTTATCTCCATACTGACCCTCCAAAAATTTGTGAGTTACAGTTCAGGTTTCCTACATTGACATTGGTTTCCTTGGCAGTTTCCATTTGTGGCTCTGATCTGTGAAGACACAACTCCTTATAGTCTGTATCCTAATCTTAAGGGAAACAGTGTATGCTATGCCTTCCCCTCTCTTATGAACCTAAGACAAGTTACTGATTTTGAGTTTGTTTAGCTTTATACTTGTTAGAATGGAGTGGTTACTTCCAAGTACCTGACTGTGGAAACCAGGAATCCTCACTGATTTTTCTCTATCGATTTTTTTATTTTTATTTTTATTTTTATTTTTATTTTTATTTATGTTCATTCTGATCTTTATTATTTACTTCTGTCTGCTTTTTTAAAATAAACAATCTCTCTCTCTCTCCCTCCCCCCCTCTTTTTTTCTCTCCCTCTCTTCATATATCAAACCATCAACCTTCTGGTACACAGAATGACTCTCAACTAATTGAGCTACTTTGGCCAAGCTGTTCTTCAACTTAATAAAGACCATATATGACAAGCCCACAGAAAATATCATATTAAATGGTAAAAATTTAAATGTATACAGATTGAAAAATAAGAAATCATATTTCTTTATGAGCAGTTCATGAGCTGAGCCCATCTTTTGGTATGATCCTCCTTGCTTTTTTCTCTCAGCCAACTGGTGTCTATAAGTGGGGGAGAGGATTCTCAAGTCATAGGAAAGAGAGCACTTATGAGCCAGTCTTTTTTTGCTCTGGGATCCCTCTTACCCTCATATTTCTGGATGGGATGGGACTCTCAAGCCCATGAGAACTAAGGCTTACCAGGCAAGGCCACTTGTGGTAGGTTCCTTTAGCCATTGTTGTCTGGCAGTGCTGGTGTTTATTATGGGGGAGGAAGAGTCTCAGAAGATTTCCCCTCACCACTATCTACTGGGACCCCACACTTATGATCTCATTTAACTTTACCTCTTTAAATGTCTTATTTCTAAATATAATCACATGGGAGATTAAAGCTTCACGTACAAATTCTCAGGGGACATAATTTGGTCCATAACACCAACTTTAATAGTTTTCTTTGGGTTTTCTCTTGCATTATTTCCAGGGTCAATAGTTCCACCTAAATGGAAGAAAAAAGGAGAAAGGAATCTATGCCATCTTTTCCAAACCAATGTTAATGCTAATATTTTAAATGACACAAAATAGTAGTAAATAGAATCTTCAAAAGGAAAACATTAAATTAATTTATAATAATGTATTTCTGGTATGATTTAGACTACTTTTACTGTAACAGCAACAAATAGAAACTTTCTATGTACTATGATAACTTTCTTTTTATTTAAAAGCAGAACTAACAATTTAAAGCTTTAATGAAAAAAAGCAACATTTGTAAAATGATTAATTCTTGGGTTAGAACAAGTCAATTTGATGGCTCTTTGTCTCGGCAGAGAGCAGTAATTGAAAAATCATGGTTGACACACATAAACATCATTATCTGCGTGTGATTTAAATTTTCTTCCTGAAGCCTTGAATTTTCATCTCCCAATTACAATCAAGAAGATTAGAGTATTTAATATATAGAGGATAAAAGGACATCTATTTTCCAAAAAGATATAATTATAAAAGCTATAAATTCCACACTAAGCACAGCAAGGGTACAATATAACTTGCATGTAGTCCCCCATTCTACCCCTGGCACCCCTGTTTGCAGATCATCCTGCCCACCGGTCAGTCACAAGACAGGTTTTGCAAGAGGATTTTGGCAGTGTGTACTTGGCCAAACTGGTAGATGATCAAAGATTACAGCTTTGGTTTGCTAACTGATTTATAAGAAACTCTTCCTGTATCAATGTTGATTGCATATACACAGGTTTATGCTTATATGGACAGTTTTTTAATATCAGAGAGTGAGGTTTACGTGATGATAGTTCTGAAAAAAATATTTTTAAGAAAATTAAAGCTGATCAGCCTAGTAAGCAGATACTATGCATTTTGCAGTATTTGTTAGTGTTTTCTACACAGTAAATCCCATTTAATGTAAAGGAACCTATTAAATAGTTCTCTTTATATACTTAGAGGTAAGATAAAAAATTTACGAAACATTTTCTTATTGTGTATATATCCATATATGTATTTAAGTCTGTTGTTTTGGATGCATTTCTGCTTTGCTCTTTTCCCCTTGTCATCTACTGTGTCAATGGCTGTCATAAACAATCACTCTACTAAATTGCCCACTCAGTTTTTTGAGGGAGGATAGAAGAATTATTGCATTTTTAAAAATATATATTTTTATTAATTTCAGAGAGAAGAAAGGAGAGAGAGAGAGAGATAGAAACATCAATGATGAGAGAAAGTTATTGATCGGCTGCCTCCTGCAAGCCGCCTGCTGGGAATCGAACCTGCAACCCAAGCTTGTGCCTTGACCGGGAATCGAACTGAGATCTCCTGGATCATAGGTCGATGCTCAACAGCTAAGCCATGCCAGTCGGGCAAATTACATTTAATATATTGTTTTCAAAATTAAAGAGAGTCTCTTAAACACGTTTAAGCTATGTAAAATTGACAAATGGTGACTTTGTTTAATCAAGCAATTTAAAGGCAAATGCCAGCAATTAGCATTTGCTTCGCATGCTGAGCTGCAGAGGAGTAATTTCTCAAGTTACAAAATGCCCTTCAACTGGGGAAAGTAACCCAAGCTTATAGACACGTGAGTCAGGATTTGATTGAAGAATGCTATTTAAATTGTTTAAAATAATAATCATTTTGCTTATTACATCCTGTAGATAAACTGGTTTCAGAGCAAAGTTACTATTTATCTTTTCTAGTCTGATTGGTCATGAACTAACTGGACATAAGATCATCATATACAAGGTGGGGCAAAAGTAGTTTTACAGTTGTGAGTATGCAAAACACACAGTTTATTCTTTTATTATTATTTATTAATTATTGTATTATTTTCCCTAAAAACACCTGAACACCTACTTTTGTCCCACCCTGCATTTGCCCAACTAATTCTAGTGTGGACCCTGCTCCCTTGATGTTGGCATTATAGCTACAACAGCATAATTTTACCTCAGCACTAACGACTGCATCTCAGAGTGAGAAATTAAAAGTCACATGACATTCCAAATCAGTTTTGAGAAATAGAATGGCAATAACTAAATAAATAGCTCCTTCTCCTTCTTTACATTTCTTACCTTCCTTCTACCTCACACCATTTCATCATCATAATGATGACTCTGGTGATGACACTGGTAATGGCTCCTGGTTGTCTACATATCTTCCTCAGAGATCTTATAGCTAAGTTT
Source organism: Miniopterus schreibersii (assembly GCF_964146895.1). Lineage (NCBI taxonomy): Eukaryota > Metazoa > Chordata > Mammalia > Chiroptera > Miniopteridae > Miniopterus > Miniopterus schreibersii. The sequence goes on along the minus strand of NC_138104.1, from coordinate 38,329,744 downwards.
ATTATATCAACTTAGTCTTCCATGTTGTGATCAAGACCTTTTCCTCACCATTGCCATTAAAACTTATGTCATTTCTCCTAAACTTGGCTTCCTACTTTTATGGTGACATTTTGTTTAGTTGTCATTTCCTAAAATTATTTTTATTTAGCAAACAGTTCTGTAGCCTTTATTGTGTGTCAGGTACTGTAGCCCAATGCCATCAGCTAAATCAGTCACTCTTATAATTTGTCATTTCTGTCTATATAATGCAAACACATAGCTACCTACTATATACAAGGCACTGTTTAGTGCTTTATATACAGAAATACTTTCATGTCTCAAAACAATCTCATGAAGCAGGTTAATATTATTATCCCCATTCTTTACAAGAGAAAACTGAGTCATTGAGAGGCTCAGTAACTCACCCTTGACCTTAAAGTTAGAAAGTAGAAGATCAAACAATTATTTCAAGGTGGTCTGATTCAGAGCTTTTATCTCACAAGCTATTGTTTATTATTGCCAGAATTAATAGAATATGTGCCATTAGATTATATATGAATAGTGTGATGTTTCCATGAGGAAATGTGATTTCCAACAAATATTTAGCTTTAGATTGAACTGAAAATAAAGTATTCTCTATGTGTTACCACAATAATAGGTTATTTATGTTGAAAAATGTTCCATAAGCAAGTTAGATTTGTTTGATTTGTAGCTCACAAGACATTTGACAATTTCAATATTTCCCACAAGTGGAGATATGCAGGAAGACTTATTTTCTAGAAGACTGTTTTAAAAAATCAGATAAAAGTGTTTTGAGTTTTCCAAATGTCTGCATGTCAGTCATTAGTTGTAAACTCTGCATGTACCAAATCCAATGCAACTGCTCTGATATGTGGAGCTGGGTTCTAAGAAGACACAAATCATTGCAAAAACAAAGAATTAATCACAAGTGCATGTGCCTTGTTTGTGAACTAATTAGACCACAGTCTCAAGACCAGAAATTAGTACTCTAATGATAAAATATTTTATTTTTCTTAAATGTGCCATCAAGTTAGGCTAAGAGAAGCATTTGAATGCTGACTTATTGGATTCTTTCACACAGACAAGGTTTTTGGAAAAATTAATTCTATATTTTATAAAGTTTGTCAACCAAATAGTTACAGAAATGAATTGCTGCTGACTTTTGATTTCAGATCAAGTATTGTTTTGTTGTGTACTGAGAAGTCACATATATTCAAAGGATTTAGAGTCGGTAATTAGCTTTGCTTCAGAACAGTCTTATAGGGCAAACAGATGATAAGTAGCATTATTGCTACACAATTAAATGATTTTTCTAGTAGCTCTATGAATAAGTACCAGCTGGCATATTGGCTTCATTAGGATGCCTGCAGCTTTGAAAATGATGAGGAAAAAAAAAATGAATAGCTAAAGAAAAGAGATTTAATGATAGATAAAGATAAAAGGAATAGCATATAGCAAAGTAGGCCTATGAACTCAGATCTCAGATCCTTAGGGATATATGAAAAAATTACTTTATAACATTTTCTTAATAATAAACTACTTTTATGCAGATCTATAGTCCTTTAAGGAGCTATAGGCCTTAAGTCAAAGTATATTTTTCAGCGTCATTTATTCATGAATAAACTGGTTCATTACCTTGATGAAAGAAGTATTTTATACTTCATACAGCATATAAACTACTTATATAGTAAGCAGCATTATTATTTAATCCTAAGGTTGATGATATATTTATATTAATAACATCTGATATAATACTACTAATAATATGTTTATACTAATGTTATTGAAGGATATACTGAAGCAAAAATAAATATCCCTGGGAGTGCAGGAGGCAGCTGATCAATGACAACTCTCTCATCATTGGTGTTTCTATCTCTCTCTCCTTCTCCCTTCTTCTCTCTGAAATCAATAAAGATATATTAAATAAATAAATAAATAAATATCCCTGGCACGTATCTATTTCTGAACATAGCATTTTATTATAAATATAATGCTATCATGACATTACCAAAATCTCAAAAGCCAAAAATTATTGATAAGCCATAAAGACGGAAAAAAGGAGAGAAAAGGAGAAGAAACAAAAATGTATGGAACAAGGCAATGGTAGAATAATAACCAGATAGGGAAAAAAAAAGAAATAAATTTAACAGAACCTGTATTTGGAAACACTTTTGGCAGAAATTTCAATTACCTCTTTTCAGAAAAATAGTATATATCTTAGCTTTACTTTCAAAATCAAATGCCAGTAATAAGAAAATTGTTAATTAAAAGTAAAAAAAATAGTAACTTATTTTGACTGTGTTTGTTTTTTCATCAAATTAAATCAGCAACTTCTAGAAATGCTGATTATTTTAGTTGCTACCTAAAGAACATTTTACAACATATTAAAATTCCTAAATTTAATATTGATAGTAATAAATTATATATAACATTAAAAAGTTTTCTTTATAGTTGTGTGGTACTAAAGTAGAGTGCAGTATAAAATTAACTTATACTTAGGAATGTCTTTCTAAAGTTTATGTGCTCATTTAAGTAGCATAATATGATTGTCCAAAACCTGATCTTTGTATTCAGGAAGATCTGCACTGAATTCTTTTCTTTTTCTTTATTTTATTTTTATCACCATTTATCCCCTTAATACCCTCTTTTACCTCCACCCACTTCCTCCCCCACCCAATCACCACACCATTGTTCATGTCCATGAGTTCTGTCTTTTTTTATTTTCTTTTTTTGTTCAATCCCTCTACCTTACCAGCCCCACCCCACTCCCAGAGCTGTCAGCCTGCCCTGAATTCTTAGTTTTCCCACGCATCAGTTGTATGACTTTGAATTTTTGAAAAGTATTTAATCTCTTTGAATCTCAGTTTAGTTATCTAAAGAAATAATAATACCTCACAGAGTTGTTGAACATATTAAGTGAGATGCTCTAATTAAGATGTTTGACATTATGACTGGCATAAACAGTGCTCATTAAATTTTGGTTATCATTTATTAATATGAGATAGGTCAAATTGAACAAGTATAAAGCATTACATTTTGCCTTTCCATTAAAGACCCAGTAGTCCTCTCAGTTAAATTTATGATTTAACTAGATCAATTCATTACTTTTTAATTTTCATAAATGACCAGATCTGAATAATTAAGTAAAATGCCCAATTAATTTTATTTGACTATACAATTTAAGTAAAATATTGAAATCTCATTTTTTAAAAAATAATATAATCTACTGAAACTTTAGAAAACAAATGAAAATTAGGCATGGAAAGAGAGAAAACTGTGTATGTGTTAGTGTTTGTGTTTGTGTGTATTTTTTCTTGATACCTGATCTTATTAACATATCTAAACTAAACAAATCAATGCAGCAGGCTCCCAGGCTCTGGATTTAATTATGTAGGCTCATTAAGCTCTATGATTTATAAATCCAGATGTTTCCTATGGATGCTATGTATAGAAATAGAGATTTCACTAGGAAAAATAATCCTCAAAATTACCAAAAAAAAAACATGAGTAGTTAAAAACTTTGAAAATAATCTTAAGGTAAATAGAACTATCAACATTGTATTTTAAAAGGTCATTATTTATTGTTCAAATGACATTTTTATATTTGCAAGGTTTTCATGGAAATATCTATGGTGGTTTTGGATATATTGGAGTGAGAGTCATGTTCAAATTAAAGTTCAAAATTTTTAAAGTGAAGGATTTCAGATCAATGTAAGGAGTTGGAAGTCAGCATTCCATCTTAATAACAAGTAAAAAGCTGAACAGATTGAAGAATTAAAAATTCTTCTTGGATCCTTAAGAAAAGGGAAGACATTGGTCAAAATCTGTCCCAAGATTAGAGAGAAAAACAGGTGAATATAGAATCACAGCTTCCCAGAACAAAGATTCATGAGCTGAAATGCCATGGCCACCAGATCCAGGGTGGGAAAACCTGAAATGTAATAGGCAAATTTCTGGGGGACTCTGTTATTTGAGGGCTCTCACAGTATTGTGAAATTTATCTCCAGGAGCTCAACAAAATTCTCACAATAACTATCTTCCAACAGGCAGAAGGAAAAAGGAACCATTTGAAATATACCAGACGCCCGGCCGGGTGTGGCTCAGGGATTGAGCGTCGACCTAAGATCCAGGCGATCGGGGTTTGATTCCTGGTCAGGGAACATGCCTGGGTTGTGGGCTCAATCAATGACTTTCTCATCATTGATGTTTCTATCTCTCTCTCCCTCTCCTTTCCTCCCTCTGAAATCAATAAAGATATATTTAAAAAAAGAAAAAAAAAGAAAATGTTTGAAATATACCAGAGCACTCAGTTCATTTTAACAAGGGCTAACTTCAGAAAATCAAATAGAAAGGAAAACCTCTTAAAGAAACCATAGGGGGTGAACACCTTATCCACAAAGAAATAAAAATAAGAATAACATATAACATTTTCAGAAACCTTGCAAAGAAGAAGTGCATGTGGAGAAATATTTAAAATGTTGAGAAAAAAATACACCAACATAGAATTCTATACCTTGCAAAATTTTATTTCAAAAGTGAAGAACAGATTTTCTTAGACAAGCCAAAACTAAGAAATTTGTTGCTGTTAGACCTGCTTTGCAATAAATTCTAAAAGAAGATCTTTAAAATAAAGGAAACATGGATCTTCACAAAGAAAAGAACATCAAAGAAGGAATAAGTAAAGGGAAAATAAAAACTTTATTTTTCTTATTTTTAATCAATAACTGATAACATTTTGGTCAAAATAATGATATCAACAATGTATCAATTATGTATGTGTTGGGAAAATTTTCCTGGGCCTAGAGAACACAGAAAGAGGCTGGTAACTCCAGAATTACATCAATAATTTATTAAAGGAACTTATGGACAGAAGCAGTGTCTTGGACAGCAGCAAGGTGGTTAATTTTCAGATTTTTAACCATCACACATGGGTAAGGACCAACCCATGTCATGTCACTGCCCTTTCTGCCAGTCTCTATGTGGCTTCTTCTGTGTATTCTTAGTTATAGGACTTCTGTTCTGCTTGATTTCAGGTGTTTTTGAATGGTGGTAGTTCTGTAGTTTAGTTGTAATTTTGATGTGGTTGTGGGAGGTTCAAAATACCACATTTACCTGTTATAAAATTTTTATGGCAAGCAGTATTACAATCATGTTTATAATACTATTCAATAAGGAGATAATCAATAGGTCTTCATCCTTGTCATGCTCACATTGAGTGAACTGAGCAGAAGGAGAATGAGGAAGTGTCGGTCTCACTATCTCCGGGATGGCAGAGGTGGATGAGGTGGAGATGACGGAATGGGAGGCAAGAGAGACAAGCATACTTGGCATAAGTTTATGAAAATACATCATAACTTCTATCTGAAATTTTGCTTTTTAATTTCTTTAAAAATATTTTTACATGGTGCAAATTTTACTTCCACTGTTTGCTTTAGATTCACTGCCCATATCATAGAAGGGTCAATGTTATAAAAGAAGTCAAAAGCGGTCATAGACAATTGAAACCCTTTGGCCAGATTATGCAATGCCATTTTTTTTCTGGCATTGCTTTATCTACATCATTTCTTCCTTGCCTGACACTCATCTTCATCAGGTTATTTTCTGTTAATTTCTCTGGTGTGGTGTCTTGAATTTCTTCAATGTCCATATCTCAACATTCTCACTCCACATCTTTTTTGTTATATTCACAATCTCTTACATAATTTTCTTGACTGGTTCTGTCATAAATTCTGTGAAGTTATGCACAACATCAGGAATTTATTGTTTTGGCTACATGGCTTTTACAGCTTTTTCTATAAGATGGCATCTTCAATGGTGTAATTCTCCCAGACATTTATGATGTCCTATCAAGGTTCTCTTCCAAAGAATTGACAATCCCTTTTATAGAGTAGCATGTGTAATGAGTTTGAAAGGTCCTTATGATCCCTTGATCAAGAGCTGAATTAAAGATGCCGTGTTTGTGAACAAGTAGACCACTTTGACACCATTGATGTTAAACTGACAAGGTTCTGCGTGGCCAACAGTATTGCCAAATATCAAAAGAAATTTAAAAGGCAGTCTCTTACTGGCGAGGTACTTGTGACTTCAGGAACAAAGCATCAGTGGAATGAATCCAGAAAAAGCGTTCTTGTTCCCTAAGCCTTTTTATTTTACAACAAAAAGACTGACATCTGGTGTTTATCTTTTCCCTTCAAGTCCCCAGAGGTTAGAAGCTCTATAGAAAACAAACAAACAAACATAAACTTGACTGCATTTGCACAAAGCAATAGAGTTAGCTTATCCCTTCTTAACTTAAATACTGGTGCACACTTTTCTTCCTTACAAATAAATGTTGAGTGATTAAAGATGGTAGTTGACTGAGTGGAAGCTACACTGACACTCTCCCAGGACCAAATTGGAATTACAATTAAAATATAGAAAAACCATCCTGAATAATCAACTGCAACTGAAGACTGGAGAGCACCCTTATAACCAAGGAGGAAAAGTGGTAGGAAGTGTGAGACACAAGAGGACTGACTGGGTTCCCACAGGCAGCAGCTGGAGGTCTGCAGGGATATCTTAGTTGTGGGGGGCTCCCAGTGAGGACTCTGGGGCCTAAACCCCATGCTGGACTTCCCAACCAAGAGCACCAGAACTGAGATAGGTGCGCATATAACAGCCAGGTTTCTGTCTGCTAGGGAGAGACTGCTGGAAATGCAGGCACCCTCTTAATAAGCCAACACACAAAGTTTTCTATGCAGCCACTCACCTTGGGCTCCAGCAGAGGGAGAGCAGTGGACTGGAACTGTGTGAGGAGAATCTAAGGTTGTGGGCTCTGGAATTAGAGCTCAGAGGGCACCCCTTGGGATCCCTGTGCTGAGTCATTCCCCCATACTGCAGAAGACATCTTTCATAGGCAGACATTTAGCTTCCAAGTAACTTTTGCCCAAGGGGGAAGAAATTGCCCCACCCTGTTGAAAACCTCACCGTACCACAAGGTGTTTTTACAGCCTGAGGCTCATTGAGAGAATCAGATTAATTAGTCTGCAGGCAGAAGCAGGCCTCAGAGTGCTTTGAGTCTTTGCCTGATCTGCTTCTGGGCTCAAGACTTGGAAAAGCAGACTTTGGTGTGCATCTTGGTCCTGTCCAAACACACTCAGCCCCAACAGAGGGGACCTCAAGCCAAGAGTTGTTGATAGTTCCAAACAGGGTACTCAAGGCCAGTCACAAATAGTGTCTGATGTTGGCCTGAACCAGAGACCTTTCAAAAAGGCTGAGAGGCCTACCTAATACATAGAAACAAACCCAAATAGGAAGCCAAAATGGAGAGGCCAAAAAACAAGCTCCAAATGAAAGAACAAGAGAATTCTCCAGAAAAAGAGCTAAATAAAATAGAGATAATCAATCTATCAGATATAGAGTTTAGAATACTGATTGTAAGGATGCTCAATAGCATGAATAAAGATATGGAAACTATGAAAAATAACCAGTCAAAAATGATGAATGACATAGCAGAAATAAAGAATACATTAGAAGGAATAAATAGCAGATTAGAAGAAGCTGAGGATAGGATCAGTGAATTAAAAGACAGGGTAGGAAAAAAATCACTTAATCAGAGATTCAAAAAGAAAAAACAATTAAAAAACAGGAGGACAGTCTAAGGGAGCTGTGGGACAACATGAAACATGACAATATTTACATCATAGGAGTATCATAAGAGGTTAAAAGTAAGCAAGAGTTAGAGAAACTGTTTGTAGAAATAATGGCAGAACACATCCCTTACCTGGTCAAGGAAAAAGCCACACAATTTCAGGAGGCACAGAGAGTCCAAAAAAGAGGAATCCAAAAAGGCCCAAGCCCAGATGCATCATAATTAAAATGCCAAAAATTCAAGACAAAGAGAGGATATTAAAGGCAGCAAGAGAAAAGCAATATGCTACCTACAAAGGAGCTCCCATAAGGCTGTCAGCTGACTTCTCATCAGAATATCTACCAGCCAGAATGGAATGGCATGAAGTATTCAAGGTAATGCAAAACAAGGATTTGAAACCAAGACTACTCTATCCAGCAAGACTATCATTCAAAATAGATGGTGAAATAAAGAACTTTCCAGACCAAAAAAAAAAAAGCTAAAGGAGTTTGCCACCACCAAACCAGCATTGCAAGAAATGTTAAAGGGACTGCTGTATGTAGAAGTAGAAATAGAGAGAGAAACATAGGTATAAAGAATTAAAATGGCAATAGATAAGTATTTATCAATAATAACCTTAAATATAAATGGATTAAATGCTTCAATAAAAAGGCATAGGGTGGCTGAGTGGATAAGTAAACATGACCCAAATATATGCTGTCTACAAGAGATCCACTTCAGCAAAAGAAACTCACACAGGATGAGAGTGAAGGGATGAAAAAAAATTTTCCATGCAAGTGGTAATGAAAAAAGCTCAAATAGCAATACTCATATCACCATAATAGACTTCAAAATAAAGGTCATAACAAGAGATGAAGGTCACTACATAATACTAAAGGGATCTATCCAAGAAGAAGCTATAACCCTGATAAACATATATGCACCCAATATAGGAGCGCCTAAAATTTAGATGAAAAAAACAACTGAGAAATCAATGATTTCTGGATTGAACAAGTATAAAAGGTATTTCTTTTGTCACCTAAGATTTAGTTTATTAATTTCTTTTTTAGAAATTTTTTGTAAAAGAAATTTAAATGAAAAGTAATGGAATATGAAAAAATTGAGTGATAAAATCAATGGAAATTATTTTTACATCAAGAGGTAAATTGTAACACATTTTCTGATAAAGAAAGATCAATAATTCATTAAGAGGAAGAGAAATTTTGAGTTAAAATACTGAATAGGTTCTTTATTATCTGGTAATCTAATTAATGAAGAGAACTGAATCACATAAACTTAATGAAAAAATATTTAAATTTCTTTCAAGTGGATATAAAATACTGACATTGAAAAAGGTGAATAAAATTCACAATATACCATTACAACCGGGACACCAATGGCAAAGGAATTCATGGGTATTGTCAATTGAAAGAATACTTAAAATTATTCACACACACAAAAATTTGTGATGCCCTGACATATTATAACTCTTACAGCTCATATATGAAAGAAACTTAATTGAGGTTTTTCTGTACTTGACAACAATCCTGAAAATTTACTTATCATTATGAATAAGTTATGAACCATAAAGAATACAAATTTTGAACAAACATACTTGAGGAATGGCTGCTTTATCATTCTATTCTTTTTATAAGAAATGATATAATGAAATTCTTGTCATGTGTCCAGCAATATGCAACCAAAATGTAGGACAAATAGAATTATAGCTGTGACAAAGTTGTTAATTAATAATAAAATATAATATTTTTTCTCTAGATTTTGTGATGTTTCTGGAATTTGTCAGAATTTTAAAACTTGTAATTTGTTGTGATTTTTTTTTTCTCTCTGCTATAAACATTCACTTCAATCTAAATAAATAAATACATAAAAATAAATAAATAAATGTCATTTATGGCATTTTTTTCCAGAATAAGACACATTTGCATTAAAAACTTATTTAAGCAGATATTATTTTTCCTCAATGATTTTATTAATGGCACCCAGGAAGTCATCTGTTGCTTCTTCACTGGCAGAAGTTTCTTATCCTTCTATTTTTATATTTTCAAAGCTAAATCTTTTTAAAAAAATTATCTGACCATTCTTTTCTGGTGTTAAATTCTCCAGCCTTAAATTTGTCACCTTCCTTTTGCTTTAAGTTATCATATTGACTTGGCTTCTTCTTGAATCACATATGTCTACAGGTATGCTTTTTTACACTTTTTTAATCCTCACCCAGGTATATTTTTTCCATTGCTTTTCAGAGAGAGAGACCTATATGAGAGAGAAACATCGACTGGTTACCTCCTGGACTCACCCCAACTATGGCCAGGGATCAAGCCTGCAACCAGGGTATGTGCCTTAGGCTGGAATCTAACCCAGGACCCTTCAGTCCACAGGCCAATGCTCTAAACACTGGGCCAAGCCAGCCAGGGCAGGTATGCCTTTTTTAAATGCTAATTTTGTATGTACAAAGAAGCTACCTTTGTAATACTAGATAAAAGGTGTTTCACAAAAAGTTCCAGGTTTTTGCACCTATTGGCATAACTGTATTATCTGTTTTACAAATTTCCTTTTTTTTATAATGGCCCTTAGACTGAATTTATTTATCTTATAATTTCAGGCAACCAGAGCTGCAGACCTCAATCTATGGCACATACTATACAATTCAACTTTTACTTGTCATGACTTTAATCAGCTTCTTGGGAGCACTTCCAGCATCACTAGTGGTGCTTTGTATGGGTCTCATGGTATTATTTGAGGTTTATGATTTACATTAAATACAATGAAAAATACCTGGGTTATTTTTTTACTGTGATATGAAATTTCCTGGATAGATAGACTGCACACATGGAGATGACTAGCATCACATGGTGATTTAAGTGCCTACTTTCAACACTTGAGCTCCCTGCAATAGAAACAGGAGGTGACTATAAAATTATTACAGTAGTACAGTATGTACTACAGTTAATTTTATGCATTATTGTTAAATACTGCATTTTTATCATTGTTTACACTTTTTCCAACTGTGAATGACTATGTACAGGTTGTAAGTGTGTGTGTAAGTTTTGATAAATTTTAATTTTTATATTTATTTATGATATTAAATAATAAAATAGAATAGTATCTATATATATTTTATACATTTATGACATAACTAATTTGTTCTTAATTTTTTTGATATTTCTGAGCTGTGTGAGTCATCTGTTATCTTTTGTTTTCAAATTATTACTAATCTCCAAAAATGTTTCCAATGTATTCTTTTAAAATCCACATATAAGTGGACCTGTACAGTTCAGACCCATGTTGTTCAAGGCTCAGCTGTGTATCTTATTGGTTTTATTTCTCAGAAGAATACTCAGTTATATAGATTTTAGTACTGAGAAAGATTTTGAGAAACAGAATCTTAAGGATGAATATTCTGAATTGGTTCTGGTGATGAGGCTATAGAGATACACAAAATATCATTGGATACTCTTGATAAAGTATTTAAAGAAGGCAAGGTTCTTGGTGACCAAGTATTTTATATTTTAGAACATTCTTCTCAAAATAATGAGTATAATGATATTGATTGGTTGTTCCTGATTTCACTGGACAAAATAGAAAAGAAATGGGAGCTCAGGGATTCAAATTACTAGTTAGTGTATTGCATAAATGACCTAAAATTTTCCATGTTCCCTGAAAGAAATGATTATCTCCTGTAGCCCCAAAGCTGGTATTGCTGAAAAACAAAACCAGAGTTATATCCTGATAGTGGCTGAGCTACAACAGAAGTGGAATTTCCAACCCCTGAAGGTGTCTGCTACTAAACTGAGGGCATTGACTTGGTGGAAATAGACTCTTGGCAGTTGGAATGGAGATATGTAGAAGACCCTGGCAAAGCTGTGAACATTAAACTCCTGGATTCTGATGAAGTTTTTCTTTGCCAGTAGAAGCTGTTTCTCCATTCCTGTCTGAGGAGATTAATGCTACATTGAGCAAACTAATGGCCTTGTAAGATACTGGTGGTTCTTCTCAGGAACCTTTCACACACCCCTTATTGCTTTTCAATATATAGCTAAACTTAAGTCTAGCATGTCCTAATAGGTAAGGTATACACTATGACCCTTGAGCATGTTCACTACATAACTAGAATACTTCATTTTCCCCCAAATTACACAGAGAAATATCTGTGGAGTAGTGTTAAAATAAATATTAAAGGTATGGGATAATACTTAAGTAACAAAAGGGTGTATCAGGAAGAATGTATTGATATTGGCCCATTAATCAAATATTCTGAATTTAATATTTCACGTTAAGGGCTTAGAAAGAGATCTAATAGTTCATTTATTTGTTTTGTTGAATGAAATATAGAGCAAAAGTGGCTTATACTAAATGAGTTGACATGCCATATCTACCTATGTATACTGTGGTGAAAAGAACCCAAAAGTTTGGAAATATAAGAATATTTGAGTGGATTTATCACTTAAAACACACTCATTCTTATGGTTGGTCCAGAAGGCCCACTTTCACCATGATTGTGAGAAATAAATTTAAAGTGGAGCCCCAGTAACCTCGAAGAGATTGGTGGTTGTTCTGTATGTCAGGAATTACAGTGATAAAGATCCAAGATGGCTACAGTTTAGGTGGCAGTTGCACTCACCTCCTCCCAGGATCAAACTGAAATTACAACTAAAATATAGAACAATTAATCTAAATAACCATCTTATCTGAAGACTGGCTTAACAGAAGTCTTATAACCAAGGATTTACAGAAGTCACACTGAGGCAGGTAGGATGGGCAGAGATGTGAAAAGGGCTGGCCCTGCTCCCACAGGTGGCTGCTGAGAATATGAAGGGATATCTCAGCTGCAAAAGTTTTCCTGAGAAGTGAGGGGTCTCAATTCCATGCTGAGCTCCCCTGCCCAGAGCACCAGAGCCTGGAAGGTACACCCACATAACATCTAGCTGTGAAAATCAGCAAGGATTCTGTCCATCAGGGAAAGACAAGAGTCTGCTAGAGGCACAAGCACCCTCTTAAATGGCCACTACAAAAATCTCATTTGCAACCACTCACCCTGGTCTTTGGTGGAGGGAGGGCAGAGTGAATTAAAGTCATGTGAGAAAAAACTGGAGTTTGTGTCTCTAGACAGAGAGGTAAAGGGACAATCATCAGGGTTGCTCTGCTAAGTTCCACTTTTGCACCACAGGAGCCATTTTTCTTGAGTGGAAGACTCCCCTCCAAACTGAATCACCTTGGAGGAATGCAATAACCCCACACTCTTGACTTCCTGTAGACCAATTCTGTGGAGCTCACAAAATGTGGAGGAGTGAGCTGCTTGAGCCTCTCACAAAAGGTGGAGAGTTTCAGGGGGACTCAGAGGGTGTTGTTGACTGACTTGTGTAACTCTGGTCTGGTCATTCCCCTCACCTTTTGTGAACCTGACTGGTGCCTCCCCTTCTCATTGATCTACTCGCCCCACCCTCTAGAGACTCAACAGCATTACCCTTCAGAGCTCTGGTTTTCCAGAAGGTCCATGAAGAATCCAGGAAAAACTGAGTAGTGTAGCTCTAAGATAGGTGCTATTTTTTCCTCACATAGTCAACTGGTGCAGAGCCCTTCCTTCACACTACCAAATCTTTGTCTGTTTAAACCTGATAAACACTGCTGGCCTCACCCTGGCAATTCTGTGAGATCCTGCCCCACTGGAAAATTCTGCAGACACCAGCAGGTGGCAGCTAGTCTTGGTCTACCCTGGGATTTTTGCTGAATTATCTCAGATGAAGCACTGGCACTGAGTTTGAACCTGTATCAGTGTGGTAAACACCACTCGCCCCTAATTGGTGACTCACAAGAACCTCCATCTTGCAACTTGAGTACTGCCAGAGGTTTTTTCAGTGACTGAGATTAACAGGCAGCCAGAAGGTGAAGGCAGGTAAAGGCAGATCTCAGGGTACCTTGGGCTTTTTTTCTGACCTGGGTTTGGGCTTGGTGTGGTAGAAGCCAGCCTTGGTGCACAGCTTGGTCCTTTCCATGCACAACCAGACCCAGCAGAGGTAGCCACAAACTGTGGATCACTTTGTACATCCAAACAGGTTGGCTAAGGAAAGACATAGGCAACCCCTGACATTGACCTGCACCAGAGCCTCTCTCAAGAGACCCCAGAAACAAGGCACCCAGTGGTGAGCTTTAGACAACATAAGAACAGGATCCAATAAGCTACAAAGCAGCATATCCAAAGGAAAATTTAGGAAGCACCAGGCCATGCTGAGGCAAATTCCACTTGTGCTCAGCACCTGCACAGCAGCTCATATACTGTAGTCAGTGACAGTCCTCACAGCTAGCCAGCCTTGGGGTCTACCCCATGAACAAATGAACCAATAACAAATGGAACTCAATTTGAACAGAAGGGCTCACATAACCCACACAAGGTACATTACTACAGCAACCCATTCAGGTGATAAAGGAGACTGTGCCACTAAGTCCCACAAGACATCTACTAGATAAGGTTACCCTACCAAGGTGGAGAGATATAGCAGATCTACCTAATACACAGAAACAAACACAAGAGGAAGCCAAAATGGGGAAACAAAGAAACGTCCCAAATAAAAGAACAGGGGAATTTCAAAAAAACAAATGAAATGAAATGAAAGCAAGCAATCTATCAGATATAGAGTTCAAAGATTGTTATATGGATGCTTAAGGCACTTAGTGACAATTGCAAGAGTATATTAAAAAAATCACCAAAAACCTCACAGAAACCATAAAAAGAAAAAGGCAGAGATAAAGACTACAATATCTAAAATAAAGAATACACTGGAAGGAATAAATAGTAAGTTAGATGTAGCAGAGGTTCAAATTAGTGATTTGAAAGACAAGGTAGCAGAAAATGTCCAATCAGAGCTGCAAAAAGAAAAAAAAGGTTTTTTTTTAAAAAAAGGACAGTTTAAGGGACCTTTGAAACATGAAGCATAACAACATCTGCATCATAGGGGTACCAGAAGGAGATAAGAGAAAAAGTGATTGAGAACATATTTGAAAAAATAATGGCTGAAAACTTTTCTAACCTAATGAAGGAAAAAGTCATATAAGTCCAGAAAGTGCACAGATTTCCAAACAAGATGAACCCAAAGTAACCAACACCAAGACACATAATAATTAAAATGGCAAAGTTTAATGTCAAAAAGAGAATCTTAAAAGCAGTAAAAGAAAGACAGCTAGTTACAAGGGAGCTCCCATAAAACTGTCAGCTGATTTCTCAACAGAAACATTTCAGGCTAGAAGGGATTGACATGAAATATCCAATGATGAAAAACAAGCAACTGTATTCAAGACTATTCTACCCAGCAAGTCTACCATTTAACATTGAAAGAGAAATAAAGATTTTCTCAGACAAGAAGAAGGTAATGCAGTTCATTATCACAAAACCAGTATTACAAGAAATGTTAAAGGGTCTCCTTTAAAAAAAAAGAGAATCACAATTATAAAGAAAAAATATAAATAAGTACCTAGTAATAAGCACTTCAAGTGTAAATGGTTTAAATGCTGCAATCAAAATCACAAGGTAGCTGAATGAATTAGAAAACAAGACTGATATATATGCTGTCTACAAGAGACCCACCTTAAAAGAAAGACGCACACAGACGAAAAGTAATGGTATGGAAAAGACATTTCATTCAAAAGGGAAAAAAATAGATGAGAAGGTAATACTTATATCAGAGAAAATAGACTTTAAAACAAAGGTTAGAGTAAGAGACAAAGAATGACATTATATAATGATAAAGATATTGATCCAACAAGAGGATATAACCTTTGTAAACATTTATGAACCCAACATAAGAGCACCTAAATATACAAGATTTCCCAAAAATGTCTACACACTTTTTTAGCTGTTAAATGAAAATGAAATGTATTTTAACAAACACTGCCTTTATAATTATCCAAAGTGTGTGTATACATTTTTTGGGTAACCCTATATATATATGGAGCAAATCGTGGACATAATGAGAGAGATTGGCAGTAAAACAGTCATAGTAGGGAATGTTAACATCCCATTGACATCAAGTGATAGATCTTCCAAACAAAATCAACAAAGAAACAATGGCCTTAAATGACACATTAGATCAGATGGATTTAATTGATATTTTCAGAGCATTTCAATACCCAAAGCAACAGAATATACATTTTTTTCAAGTGCACATGAGGCATTTTCTAGAATAGACCACCTATTAGAACATAAAACAAGTCTCAATATACTTAAGAAGGTAGAAATCATATGAAGCAGCTCTGTTGACTATAATCATATGAAACTAAAAATCAATCACACACAAAAAAAACCTAAAAAACACACAAACACAAGGAGAATAAATAACAAGTTACTAAAGAATAAATGGGTTAACGAGATCAAAGAAGAAATAAAAAGATATTTTTAAATGGATAGGAATGAGTACACAACAACTCAAAATCTATGGGAAACAACAAAACCAGTCCAAAGAGGGAAATTTATAGCAATATAGGCCTACCTAAAAAACCAAGAATAATCTCAAATAACCTAATCTTACACATAAAAGAATTAGAAAAAGAGCAACAAACAAAGCCCAAAGTGAGTAGAGGGCAAAAAGTAATGAAGATCAGAGTAGAAATAAAAGAAATAGAGTTTAAAACAAACAAATAAAAAAAACAAAAATCAGTGAAACTGAGAGCTGGCTCACTGAAAAGCTACTCAACATTGAATAACTTTTTACCACTCGTCAAGAAAAAAAGAGAAAAGACCCCAATAAATAACCTAAGAATTGAAAAAATGGAAGTAACAACTGACATCACAGAAATACAAATTATTTCAAGAAAAATATTATTAACAACTATACACCAACAAATTGGACAATCTGGAAGACATGAATAAATTTCTAGAAACATATAATCTCCTAAAACTGAATCAAGAAGAAACAGAAAATATGAAAGACCAATTAAAACTAATGAAATTGAACCAATAATAAAAAAAGGAAAACTTTCAAGAAACAAACTTCCTGCATGGGATGGCTTCACAGGTGAATTTTACCAAACATTCAAAAAAGAACTAACACCTACCATTATTTGCAGATGACATGATGCTGTATATAGAGAACTCTAATGACTCCACCAAAAAAACTACTGGAAATGATAAATAAATTCAATAAAGTAGCAGGATACAAAATAAATTTCCAGAAATTGGTTGCATTTTCATATACCAATATTAAACTATCAGAAAATAAAACTAAGAAAACTATAACACTTAAAATTGCATCAAAAAAAAAAAAATTGACTAGGAATAAACTAAGCCAAGGAGTTAAAAAACCTGTACATAGAAAATTATATGACACTGAAGAAAGAATTTAGAGAAGACGCAAATAAATGCAATAATATACAATGCTCATGGATAGGAAAAGTTAAACATCATTAGAATGTCCATACTACCCAAAGGAATCTATTGATTCAATGAAATTACTATCAAGATACTAATGGTGTATTTTACAGAACTAGGACAAATATTCCAAAAATTTATATGAAACTATAAAAGACCCAGAATAACCACAGAAATCTTGAGAAAGAAGAACAAAGTTGAAGGA
The DNA here is from genome assembly GCF_964146895.1 of Miniopterus schreibersii. Classification (NCBI taxonomy): domain Eukaryota; kingdom Metazoa; phylum Chordata; class Mammalia; order Chiroptera; family Miniopteridae; genus Miniopterus; species Miniopterus schreibersii. Next base: position 38,312,554 of record NC_138104.1, on the reverse strand, counting down.
AATATGATACCTGATATCAAGCTATACTACAAGGACACAGTAATCAAAAAGCAAGTGGTGACACTTAATCACTAAAGATAAGATGGATGAGGTTACTAGAACTGACAGCAGAGTCAAAGCATACCAGCAACTCTTCTGAATTGAAAATTGCATTGGCTAGTTAATCTCATATGTTATTAAAGGAGAAATTGATGGTAAAATACTAAATTTTAACTTAATCTATATATGCAAAAGTGTTCTAGGTCAAATTAACACAAGTCATAAAAAAAAGTGTCATAGCCCTTCAATTAATTTGTAGACTTGGTAATTTGTTTTTTCTTATTTTTTTCTTTAATATAGATGATAGATGATAGATGATAGATAGGTAGATGATAGATAGATGATAGATGATAGATATAGATGATAGATAGATGATAGGTGATAGATGATAGATAGATAGATGATAGATAGATTAGATAGATATAGATAGATAGATGATAGATAGATGATATAGATGATAGATAGATTAGATAGATAGATAGATAGATAGATAGATAGATAGATAGATGATTAGATAGATGATAGATAGATAGATAGATATAGATATAGATAGATAGATGATAGATGATAGATAGATGATAGATAGATAGATAGATGATAGATAGATAGATAGATAGATAGATAGATAGATAGATAGATAGATAGATGATAGATATAGATAGATAGATGATAGATGATAGATAGATAGATAGATAGATAGATAGATAGATAGATAGATAGATGATAGATAGATAGATGATAGATAGATAGATAGATAGATAGATGATAGATAGATAGATAGATAGATAGATAGATAGATAGATAGATAGATAGATAGATGATAGATTAGATAGATGATGATAGATGATAGATGATAGATGATAGATAGATAGATAGATAGATAGATAGATAGATAGATAGATAGATATAGATAGATAGATAGATGATAGATAGATAGATGATAGATAGATAGATAGATAGATAGATGATAGATAGATAGATAGATAGATAGATAGATAGATAGATGATAGATAGATAGATGATGATGATAGATAGATAGATATAGATAGATAGATAGATAGATAGATAGATAGATAGATGATAGATATAGATAGATAGATAGATAGATATAGATAGATAGATAGATAGATAGATAGATAGATAGATAGATGATAGATAGATGGATAGATAGATAGATAGATAGATGATAGATATAGATAGATAGATGATAGATAGATAGATAGATAGATAGATGATAGATGATAGATAGATAGATAGATAGATAGATAGATAGATAGATAGATAGATAGATAGATGATAGATAGAGATAGATAGATGATAGATAGATAGATGATGATAGATAGATAGATAGATAGATAGATAGATAGATAGATATAGATAGATGATAGATATAGATAGATAGATGATAGATAGATAGATGATGATGATAGATAGATAGATAGATGATAGATAGATAGATGATAGATAGATAGATAGATAGATAGATAGATAGATAGATAGATAGATAGATGATAGATAGATAGATAGATGATAGATAGATAGATGATAGATAGATAGATAGATAGATAGATAGATAGATAGATAGATAGATGATAGATAGATGATAGATAGATAGATAGATAGATAGATAGATAGATAGATAGATAGATAGATAGATGATAGATAGATAGATATAGATAGATAGATAGATAGATGATAGATAGATAGATAGATGATAGATAGATGATAGATAGATAGATAGATAGATAGATAGATAGATAGATAGATAGATAGATAGATGATAGATATAGATAGATAGATGATAGATAGATAGATGATGATGATGATAGATAGATGATAGATAGATAGATAGATAGATAGATAGATAGATAGATAGATAGATAGATAGATGATAGATAGATAGATAGATGATAGATAGATAGAGATAGATAGATGATAGATGATAGATGATATAGATAGATAGATGATAGATGATAGATGATAGATAGATAGATAGATAGATAGATAGATAGATAGATAGATGATAGATAGATGATAGATAGATAGATATAGATGATAGATATAGGTAGATGATAGATAGATAATGATGATGATAGATGATAGATAAATATAAATGATGTAGATATAGATGATATAGATAGATTATATAGATATATAGATGATATAAATAGATGCTATATATAGACATAAATATAGATATAGATATAGATTATATAGATATAGATGATATAAATATATAGATGATATAGATATATAGATATAGATAGATAGGTATAGACATATAGATATAATTTTGTATTATTTTTCTGCTGTACAGCATGGTAGTTAGACAATTATATACTTTACAAAGTGTGCACCCAATATATTCAGTACCAACCTGTCACCTTGCATAGTTATTACAATATTATTGAATATATTCCCTGTTCTGTATTTTACACCCCCATGACTATTCTCTAATTACCAATCTGTTTTTCTCAATCTCTTCACCTTTTTCACAAATTCCCAAACCCTCCTTCTATCTGGCAACCATCAGTGTGTTCTGTGTATCTGTTTCTTTCTGTTTTGTTTGTTCATTTATATTTCTCTTTAGATTTCACATATAATTGAACCTTACGGTATTTATCTTTCTCTGACTGACTTATTTCACTTAGCATAGTAGCCTCTAAGTCCATTCTTGCTGTCTCAAATAAGATTTCATTTTTTATAGCTGAGTAATATTCCATTCTATATGTATATGACTACTTTTTTATCCACTCATACATTGATCAGCATTTGGTTTGCTTCCATATTTTAGCTATTGTAAATAACGCTGCAGTGAACATAAGAGTGTATATATTCTTTCAAATTAGGGTCTTGGGCTTCTTTGAATACATACTCAGAAGTAGAATTACTGGTCATAGGGCATGTCAATTTTTATGCCATCTGTATGTCTTCTTTGGAGAAGTATTTAAACAGGTCCTCTGCCCAATTTTTAAGTGGATTTGTTCTGTTTCCTGGTGTTGGAGTTGTATGAGCTTTTTATAAATGTTGGATATTAACCCTTTATCAGATGTATCACTAGGAATAGGTTCTCCAAATCATAATCAGTAGGTTGTCTTTTCATTTTGTTGATGGTTTCCTTTGCTATGCAAAATCTTTTTAGTTTGCTTTGGTCCCATTTGTTTATTTATTTTTTTTAATTTTCCTTGTGTGAGAAAATATGTCAGCAAAAATATTGTTAAGAAAAATGTCTGTGATATTATTGCTTATGTTTTCTTCTTGGAATTTTAGTTTTGAGCCTTACGTTTAATTTTTTTTCCATTTTGAGTTTATTCTTGTATATATTGTAAGAAATAGGTCTACTTTTATTTTTTTGAATGTTTCTGTTTAATTTTCCCAACATCATTTATTGATGAGACTGTCTTTACCCCATTGTATGTTCTTGCTCCCTTTGTCAAATATTAATTGGCCATAAAAGTTGTGAGTTTATTTCTGTGTTTTCTATTCTGTTTTATTAAACTATATGTCTGTTTTTATGCCAGGAACATGTGGTATTACTATAGCCTTGTAGTATAGTTTGATATCAGGTAGTATGATTCCTTCAACTTTATTATTCTTTTTCAAGATTGCTGTGGCTATTCAGGGTCTTTTGTGGTTCCATATAAATTTTTGGATTATTTGTTCTAGTTCTGCAAAGTATATATTTTTATTTTGATATGAATTAAGTAGTTGAATTAGACTGCTTTTGATAGTATGGACATTTAAGTGATGTTAATTCTTCCTATCCATGATCAAGGTTTATGGTTCCATTTATTTGTATTTTTAATTTTTTTTCTTCTGTGTCTTATAATTTTCCAGGTACAGGTCTTACCTCCTTGGTTAAATTTATTCTTAGGTTGTTTTTTAATCCTCACCTAAAGAGAGAGGCACATCAACTGGTTGTCTCCCACATGTGCCCCAACTGGGGCTGGGGATCAAGCCTGCAATCGAAGTACGTGTCCTTGGCCTGGAATCAAATCCAGAACCCTTCAGTCTGTGAGTTGATGCTCTAACCACTGAGCAAACCAGCTAGGGCAATTTCTAGTGTGTGTTTCACATGCAATTGTAATTGGTATTGTTTTCTTAGTTTCTCATTCTGATAGTTCATTATTGGAGTATAAAATGCAACCAATTGCTGAGTACTAACCTTATATTTTGCTACTTTACTAAATTCATTTATCAGTTCTAGTAGGTTCTTGGTGGTATCCTGAGGGTTCCTTATATACACTATCATGTCCTTTGCAAATAATGACAATTTTACTTCTTCGTTTCCAATGAATGCTTTTTATTGCTTCTTATTGTCTGATTGCTGTGGCTAGGACTTCCTATATTATGTTGTATAAGAGCGGTAAAAGTTCATATCCGTGTCTTGTTCCTTATCTTAAGGAATTTTTTTTTTCTTCCCCCATTGAGTATGATTTCAGCTGTGGGTTTGTCATATAGGGTCTTTATTATGTTGAGCTATGTTCCCTTGATTCCCACTTTGCTGAGAGTTTTTATCATAAATGTGTGGTAAATTCTATGAAATGCTTCTTTTACATCTATTTATACAATCACACAATGTTTATCCTTAATTTTGTTTATATATTGTATTATGTTAATTAATTTGCAGATATTGTACTAGCTTGGCATCCCAAGAATAAATCCTATTTGATCATATTGTATGACCTTTTTAATGTATTGCTGGATTTGGTTTGCTAATATTTTGTTGAGGATTCTTGTATCTATGTTCATCATAGATATTGTCTTAAAATCTTCTTTCTTAGTGTCTTTATATGCTTCTGGAATAATAATATTGATGGTCTTGTACAATGAGCTTTGGAGTACTCCCTCCTCTTGAAATTTTTTTGAATAGTTTGAGAAGTATAAGCATTAGTTCTTTGAATGTTTGCTAAAATTTACTCTAAAGCCATCTAGTCCAAGACTTTTGTTTTTTGGGACTTTTATTACTCCTTTGATCTTGTTAGTTGTAATCAGTCTGTTCAGATTTTCTGTTTGTTCTCGACTGTTTTGGAAGATTGTATGTTTCTTGAAAGTTATCCATTTCTTCCAGATTGTTCAATTTGTTGTCAAATGGTTATTCATAATAATTTCTTTTAACCTCTTTTATTTCTGATGTGTCAGTAGTTATTTCTCCTATTTCATTTCTAAGTTCATTTATTTGTGCCCTCTTTTTTCTTGATGAGTCTGGTTAAACATTCATCAATCTTATTTTTTAAAAAAACAGCTCTTGTTTTCATTAATCTTTTATATTGGCGTGTGTGTTTTTAACTCTATTTTGTTCATTTCTGCTCTAATCTTTATAATTTATTTCCTTTCACTCCTTTTGGGCTTCATTTGTTGAACTTTTTCTAGTTCCTTTAAGTGTAAGATTAGATCATTTATTTGAGACTTTTTTGTGACTTGAGTTAGGCTTGTAATGATATGAATTTCCTTCTTAGTACTGCTTTCACTGTATCCCATACATTTTGGGTTGTTGTGTTCTCATTTTCATTTGTTTCAAGCTGTCTTTTGATTTCTTTCTTGATCTCATTGTTAACCAATTCATTGTTTAGTAAAATATTATTTAGTCTCCATGTCTTTGTGTATTTTTCAGTTTTTTTTCTTGTAATTGAATTCTGATTTCATACCATTGTGGTCAGAGAAGATGCTTGATATGATTTCAGTTTTCTAAAATTTATTGAGATTTGTTTTGTACCCTAACCTGTAGTTTATCCTAGAAAATGTTTCATGGGCACTTGAGAAGAGTGTATACTCTGCTGCTTTGGGTTTAAATACACTAATACTACACTCTCTGCTCATTATAGAAATAACCAAGGTATCCTCTGCTATATCCAATAAAGTGCTTCTAAAGACACAGAAGCAATACATATTCTAAATTAGGTGTAGAGCTGCAGTTCTAAAACAAAATGATTTAGACTTATTTTTTCCCTGTTCCTTCTTAATAAAACCAAACATGTTTAAAATAATTTAACAATCAAGTATGGATTCTGAACAGTAGAAAGACAAATATGGAATGGCTAGAAATAGTAGGATTTTAAAAATATAATCATGGTGAGTTTCCTGTTTTTTCTTTTTCTTTTTTTTGTTTCTCTACATCCTGGATTGAGCACCTGAGAGATCTGAAACCCAGAACTATGAACAGGCTATCTTTGGAAAATATATATATAAATAAATAAAAAACAAATGAAGATCCCAGCGGGAATCTAATGAAGAAACATACCTGCTAGAACCAGTGGCTCAAACTGTTTGTGACTTAGTCTCCAGCAGAGCTCTGGGAACCAACCCATTCCCTGCATCACACCAGTGTGCAGCAGTGGGATGTTATGAGGCTTCAGTGACAACAGCAGAACTTTGGAACAATGAAAATTACTAGTGACAAAGAAGGAATTCACATAATGATAAGTGGATCAATCTACCAGGAAGACATCATGATCCTAAATGTGTATGCACAAAACAACAGAGCTTCAAAATTGATGAAACAAAAATCAAAAGAATTGAATAAAGAAACAGATAAATCTACAAATATAGTATGAGATTTCCTTGGGGGATGATGAAAAAACTAAAATTGACTGGTTGCACATATCTGCAAATATGATACAAAACAAACAAACATTAAATTATAAACTTAAAATGTATGAATTGTACAGTATGTAGATTATGTCTCAAGATAAAGCTGTTAAAAATACTAGAAAAGCCAAATATATTGATTTGGCACATTAGAGATCAATACACTGAATTTGCTCACTAGAATATAACCTCCATGGGAGCTGTTTTTTAATTCCTATTAACTGTTATATCCCAATTAGTTAAAATTGGTGATCAATAAATATCTGTTGCTATTTTTATTTTTTTCATTGTTGGTACAAATATGTTGATATTCGTTATTTAAACCAAAGTTTTGTAAATCTAAGGTCTTCTTTCTCCACAGCTACCCCTTCCCAATCTTGTTAAAAGAAAAACTAAAGTTGAGTTGCATATTTTAAAGGAAGAGAGAGAGCAGAACAGAAAGAATGAAAGAAGACTAGTCATTTGGGTTTCCTTGTTGAATAATAAATTCACTTTATTGATACAAACCTGTGCTTTGTAAAAATGGTCAACTTTACAACCAAGGTTGCAGACATCCAAAATGTGATTATAGAAAACACAACTTGTTGCTACTAAACATACATTCCGCCATATTTTTCTTTGCCTACAGATACATAGTTTGCTCATGTGTTACATGGCTGTGTGTTTCATAAACACTGGGCCCTTTCCCATCCCAGTAATTAATCATGATTAATCTAAGATGATCATAGTATTTTATCCCTCTAGTACTCAGGGTTCTGCAGAAAAACAGAATAAATAGGATAGAGGTATGTATGAGTGTGTGTCTTTGTGGAGACAGAGAGAGAGAGAAAGAAAAGGGGGAGAGAGAGAGGGAGGGAGAGAGATTTATTTTAAATCATTTTGGAGGCTGTCAAGTCCAATATCTGCAGGGAAATCTGACATGCTGGTGACTTGGGAGAAGTTAATGTTGCAGCTCAAGTCCTAAAGCAATGTGGCATTGTGTTGGCAGAATTTCCTGTTCCTCAAGGAAGGTCAATCTTTTTCTTAAGGTCTTCAAATAATTCAATCAGGCTCCACCACATTATAAAAGGTAATCTGTTTGTTTTTTTTTCAAAATCTAGTAAATTAAATGTTAATCTCATTTAAAAAATTTTTTGCAGCAATATCCATGTGTTTGACTAAATACCCAGGTATATAACCTTGCCAAGTTGACACATAAAATTAACCATCACAAGTCTACCCCTTGTCAGCTTGACACCTTATGCATCTCCTTAAACCATACTTTACCTCTGAGTAAAGATAATAATAAAATTATGATTTTGGAAAAGATGATACAACTATCCTATCTTTTATTGCCAAAATGCAGTAACTCTCCAAAAAATTACATATAGAACATGTGATGTTCACTTTTCTCTTGACATTTTATAATTTAATTACTATGATGTAATGCTAACAATGTTTAATATTATAATAGAAAGTCAATACATATTATGTTATATGATAAGAGTAAGAGATTTAAGAAGACAAATATATTTGTTTAAATGTATACACACAGCCCAGCCAGGCGTGGCTCAGCGGTTGAGCGTCGACCTAGGATCCAGGTGATCAGGGTTCGATTCCCGGTCAGGGCACATGCCCGGGTTGAGGGCTGCAGCCGATCAATGACTCTCTCATCATTGATGTTTCTATCTCTCCCTCTCCCTCTCCTTTCCTCTCTCTGAAATCAATAAAGATATTAAAAAATAAATAAATAAATGTATACACACAGTTAAATGTATTTTAAATAAATAAGGAAGAAAGGCTATGTGATCTACAAAATACTATTAAAAGAAACAATGTCATTATTGAAGTACCAGAAGGAGAACAGAGGGAGAAAGGGGCAGAAATTTCCTGACACCTAAAGTGGAAGCAACAACAAAAATAAATAAATAAGTGGTACTATAACAAACTAAAAAGCTTCTGCATAGCAAAAAAAAAAAAAAAAAAATCAACAAAATAAAAAGCAATCTATGGAATGGGAAAAAATATTTACAAATCATATAGCTGATAAGAAGTTAATTTCTAAAATATGTACACGACACATACAACTCAATAGTAAAAAAAAAAGGAATTATCTGATTTTTAAAAAAAGGCATCCAAATGGCTAACAGCTATATGAAAAGATGCTCAGCATCAATAAACATCAGGGAAATGCAAATCAAATCCACAATGTGTTATCTCCTAACACCTATTACAATGGCTTTTATAAAAAGAACAAAAACAAGAGATGCAGTGTTTGCGAGAATGTCAAGAAATAGAAATCCTTGTGCACGAACTATTTTGGGGGCTTTAAATAGGTACAGCCAGTATAAATAACAGCATGGAGAGTACTCAAAAAATTGAAAGTAGAATTACCATATAATCCAGCAATCTCAATTCTGGGTATATAACCAAGAAAATGAAATCAGCATTTTGAAGAGATATCTGCACTCCAATATTTATTGCAGCATTAGTTACAGAAGCCAAGATATGGAAACAGGAACCTAAGTGTCCATCTATGGACAAGAAGATGTGAGATGTTTATATACACAAAATGAAATGTTTTTCAGTCATAACAAAGAATGAAGTCTGACATTTGGAACAACAATGATGGACATTGAGGGCATTATGCTAATTGAAATAAGTCAGACAAAGAAAGACAAATATTATATGATGCAATTGTATGTCAAATCTAAAGAAGTCATACTCTTAAAAAACCGAGAGTAGATGGTGTTTTCCAGGGGTTGGAGACTGAGGGAAATGAAATTTCCATTAATGGGTCCAAACTTTCAGTGATAAGATGAATAAGTCATGGGGATCTAATGAACAGTATGACAACTATGGTTAACAATACCGTATTTATATACTTGAAAGTTGCTAAGAGAGTAGATCTTAAATGTTTTCACCACAAAAAAGAAATGGTAATTATGTGAGGTGAGTGAGGTGTAACTAACCCTACTTTGGTAATCATTTTGCAGCTTATAAATGCATTAAATCATCATGCTTTGTATCTTAAACTTACATGATGTTATATGTCAGTTATATCTCAATAAATTTGGTTTAAAAAATTCATAGTAGCTTATAAATCTTTCTGAAATAAAAACTAATTTTTCCATAAAAAATTCAATATTTGCAGATATAAAATATTACCTTGTACTTATTTAAAAAATAAATGAATGAACAAAAAATAAATAATAAATAAATAAATAAATAAATAAATAAATAAATAAACAAATAAATAAAAACAGCAAACCTTAACAAAATTTGTTCACACTCTTATGGAGAATAGTAAATCTTAAACCTTCAGGGTAGGCCGACATGCTGGAAATCTAGGAAAAAAACTGATCTTGCAGTTTGTTTCTGAAGGCAAACTACTGGCTTAATTTCTTCTTCCTCTGCATGACAGTCTTTTTCTTAAGGCCTTCCACTGATTGAATTAGGCCATCCATATGGAGAGAAATCTGCTTTACTCAATGTCTACTGAATAAAATGCTCATCTCATCTAAAAATATTTTCACCACAACATCCAGATTCGTTTGGCCAAATGTTTAAATACTGCGGCCTAGTCAAACTGACACATAGAATTCCCATCATAATTTTCCTTACCAACACTAATAAGCAGCAGCATTGTTCAAGGCGATGTGAGAGGGAGTGTACTAGGGGACTTCTGGAAGATTTCTCTTCACCCTTCCAGTGGAAGAAGAGAAAAATGCATGTAATCTTTTCCTCTTTGATAATTTGAACACAGTTAACTCTGGCATCCATCTTGAGGCCTTAACTGTCTGAGCCTGGGAACAAACTAAGAAGACAGAACAGAGGAAATAACCTGGATCTTTGATTACATCTCTGAGTCATGGAATTAATCAACTCCCTCACTCCTAAAATTGTAATGACAAGCAATAAACTTTCTTATTATTAAAAAAATCAATTCATGTAATTTACCTTGGGAACAAATTACAGAAGAAAAATTGATCATGTCAATTGATGAAGAAAATCATTTGACAAAATCTAATACATAATCGTGCTAATACTCAGCAATTTTATGTTGCTATTATAGATAATAATTAAATTTTTGCTATATTACTTTTCAGAAGAAATGCATATATCAGAGATAAGATTTAGACTTCAGGGCTTCTCCAACCTTAATTATCACATACCAGCATGCTCAACTGGAGAGGGCATTACAAATACCAGTTTCCTAGCTCTATTAAATTAGATTTTCTGGGAGTGGGCCTTTGTATTATCTATTTTTAACAGGCTCCCAGGAATGATGATTGAGGTAACTGGCCCCTGGATAGAAATTTAGAACAATCTAAGTTTGGTTATTATTTAGGTTTTTCTCTCTCATGGTAATGAAATTTTATTCAGTTTTTCTTTTGTACTTTTTTTGTTACAAGGTATTAAATACACTTTAATGACAAAGAAATGACCCTTATTCCTGATACCCTGCATTCCAATGCTCAGTTTGTCATCTTGCATTTTGACAAAACACAATGTTTATACAAAGCTGACAAAGCCTGGGTTTAAAACTATTCTATTTGTATATAATATGATGAGATAGGCACTCAATTATTTTCCCCCCTAAGATTCAAGGTGAAAGATTTACCTGTTACTGTTGATTTGTAAAAGTTTAGGGGCAGCGTTGGTTTTTCATATTTCTGTTTTAGAAAAGCAAGTTAACTTAAATTTTAAGTAAATTTTAAAAATTTATGCATCTATCCAATTTTTTCAAGTGATTTCTAACATTTTAGTAGAAAATATTTACTAATACAGTTTAAGGTTCTTAGAATCAAGAATATTGTTCCTTTATGCATTGCTTTCAGTTATTCAAAACTAAATAGAAATTAAATGAATCATATAGAGAATTAGCTGTAAGTTAATATCTGGAAATCTGATTGTATACTTATCCAAACCATACAAATCATTTTCATTAAACTCATTTGTCATCTTTAAAAGAAAATTTTGAAATTTACTCTTTATTTCTGTCTAGTTCACAGTATCTATTCACTTTTGCCCCTCAGAAAAGCCTTTCAAAAAAATGAGTTCTCCTACTTGTTATAAAACTATAGTATAGAAACTAAGACAACAAATATTGATAAATCAGAGGCAATCCTAATTGTTTTATTTCCAGCAACCTTCAATTTGGGCAACATTTTATTTTCTGCGAGCAGGAATGAAAGTCAATTAAGGGGAGTCAGGGGTTCTAGACTATCGGTTTTCAATTCTCTCTACACATTAAAATGAGCCCGGTGAGGGAACAGAATTTCAAAGTACTTGATGCCAAACCTTTGTCTCCAGATTAATTAACACAGAATATCTGGTGTAAGATCTAGGTATTTAAAAGGTGAGTTTCCCTGGTGATTCTATTTGGCAGCTAGGAGGAGAACTACTGCCTTAGTCGTACCTTTTTTTCTCTCTTTATTTTGGAAATACCATGATTTGATGCTGTAGAAACATCTACTGCTAGATTAATAATTACGTGTAGTAAGTGACTATTTTCAGGATAAGGCTAATTTGATGTAATTATTATACAGTCTAGTGTGAGAGATTTAATTGTATATTATGTGCGATAGTAGATTAGATCTTGGCTGCTTCTGGAATTCATTTCAAAATATTCATTTGTTATATGTTGCAACAGAAACTATGAGTTTATATTTTCCTTGTTTTTTGACTCAAATTTAATATAGACCCTTTTATAATGTTTTCTTAAACATCAGTTTAGAACATCTCAAAGGGATACACACATAGTATGATTAAAATCATAAAATGTATGTGAATACTAACCTTATTTTAAAAAAGAATGTAAATTATCCAAAATACTTGTACTTTAATATTTCTCATAAGCCCAAATCTATAATTAAGATTATATTTTAAAGCAGATTTGTATCCTGATTTTTGGCTTAATAAATATTTCAATCTTAATTTTCTAATGTCATTGAATATTCTTTAAAAGTTTTTTCAAGCTTGATTGTATTCTAAAATATGAGTGTAACATAATGTTTTATATTTTTCTTATAAATATCAGTGTAGTAAAAATGTTACAATTAAATATATACCCATATTTCATATACTTCCAATAAAATATTAACCAAAAAAAGTGACTCGGATATTTTTAGATATGTTTGTCAAATGGTTTTTACCAATTTACATTCTCAATAGGAGTATCAGCAAATATCTTTTATATATGGTGCTTGATTTTTTTCTAGGTTAGAAAAATTTACTTTTAAAATAAGACCAAAGGCCTTATGGAGAAAAAATAAATAAAGTCTTTCAACCTAATTAAAAGCTTTTCAAAATTATTGACAACTTTCTAGGTTAACTGACATGGATTAGGAAAACAAGTCTTAATGTTAATAAATAACATGTCCATTCCTGAAACAAAATCTCCCAAAGGGTAGAAATTCCTGGATAAGTAGGCTGGACTTTGTTTCAAATTGAGTCATAATGAGAAAGAGTAGTTATTGCACAATGATGTCATAAACACTGAAACTTGTCTTCCAAGAACAAATTTATCTCCTGTGGAAACAGTTATATGAGTGAATTGAAAGAATATTGTGTAACCTCCAAGAAAATTTTGATATGAAAATCATCTGGATGCATAAAGCATTAATAAGAGTGGATTTGGACTATTCCTCAATCATCAAACTTTGGTGAGCTGATTATTGAAGCTAGGACTTTAGAAAGGGCTCTATAGTTACAACATAATCAGAATGATAAACACTAGAGGAGTATAATCAGAACAATCAGGAGTGTCATTCAAATGTTTTTATTCTTGTGTGGTTACTACAGTTTACAAACTCATGTACAGTGGAATAGTATCTGTGAACATTCTTTGAAGCATTTATAAAATATGTGTGTTTTCTTCCATAGAAAATTTTTATTTTATTTTGCCAGATGTCTGGGAAAGTCTAATCTGACTCTTATTTATTCATTTATTTATTTTTCCTTTTTATTAAATTTATTGGGGTGACACTGGTTAATAAATTCTACAGGTTTCAGGTACACAATTCTACAACACATCATCTGTACACTGTATTGTGTGTTCACCAGCCCGTCAAATCTCTGTCCATCACCATTTATCCCTTGTATTCCCACCTTCACCTCCCCCCATCCCCCTTCACCCAGCAATCACCACACTGTTGTCCAAGTCCATGAGGTCTTTCTCTCTCTATTTTTGCTCAATCCCCACCTCCCATCCAGTCCCTCCCCATAATCTGACTACAATTTAAATTGAAAACCTGATCTTATATTTTTCTAAACCAGTAAAATATTAATTTAAGCCCCAAACTCAATTAAGGATTGATGGATAGCTATAGATTATCAAGAGAGATTACTTTAAACTTTATCCAAAGCAATATATAACAAACAAGTTCCTTTTAATGTGCATCCATGAGACAGATCTTATTATGGCTCATCACTCTCTAACTTGACTCCTTGCTCTATATGTACTCATTTTTTTAAATATATATATTTTTTATTGATTTTTTCAGAGAGAGAGGAAGGGAGAGGGAGATAGAAACATCAGTGTAAGAGAGAAACACCAAACAGTTGTGTCAACATGCACCCTGGGATTGAACTTGTGACCTTTCAGTGCACAGAATGATGCTCAACAAACTGAGCGACACCGGCCAAGGCTGTACTCAATTTTTTGTCTTTCATACTACTCATACAGCAGATTAAATAATCACTAAAGCAACTGAGACTTTTTGATGCCTACAGGTGGCAGATAGCTTTGGTTTTCATTTGACTTGTTGGATTCAAACTATTGTTTCATTCCAAACTTCAGAGAATTTTCCTTTAGATAAATTTATATAAACTTTTTTAGAGATTTTGTAATAGGAAGATTTAAGTAAAACTACTCTTCTCTATTGTTGTAAATAGATTTCTACTCACTATTCCTAGTCTTTGTAGAAAAGAAATCATACAAAATGCACTTTTTATACCTGCCTATTTTACTTAATATTATGCTTTCTTAGATTCATCTATATTGTCATTGTAAATGGTTCATTCTCATTGTTGTATACTATTTTTGTGTGAGTATAACAGGTTTTTTTTTTTATGTACTGTAATCTTGAACAAACACTGAAGTTATTTCTTTTTTTTTCTCTCTCTTAGGAATCTTGCAGCTTTAAACATTCCAGTATGATGTTTTAGTGAACATATGTACGTATTTTTGCTGGATATATTCCTGGGAGAAAACTTGTTATGTACTAAGACATGAGTATGCTTAGAATTAATAAATGATAGCAAACAGTTTTCTAAAGTGTTTATACCAAATTACACTCTCACCTGCAGTTCTAGTTGATCCACATCTATGCAAATATATGTTATTTTTTGTTTTCTTTGTTTTTCTATTTTGGTTGTTGTTTGGTTGACACTGTCCTTTTAAATTGTATTTACCTGATAACTAACAAAAATGAGAACTTTGACGTATGTTTATTTTCCATTTGGTTAACTCGATTTTTCTGAAAATCTGAGGTCGTGTGTTATCCATTTTATACTGGGTTATATTATTCCCTTATTGTATTTTGTAACACATATATATTAATTTTAACATATTTAGTAAAATATAGTTCTCATACTATATAACTAACACATTTGAAGTATATAACTCAATGATTTTTAATATATGCACACATATTTGAAACCATCACCAAAGTCAATTATATATTTTCATTATCTCAAAAAGAAATCCCATAGAGCCCGGCCGGGCATGGCTCAGCTGTTGAGTGTCGACCTAGGATCCAGGTGATTGGGGTTCGATTCCCAGTCAGGGCACGTGCCCGGGTTGCGGGCTCAATCCCCAGTGGGGAGCGAGCAGGAGGCAGACGATCAATGACTCTCTCATCATTGATGTTTCTATCTCTCTCTCCCTCTCCTTTCCTCTCTCTGAAATCAATACGGATATTAAAAAAAGAAAAAGAAAAAAAGAAATCCCATAGAAGTGATGTCAGCAAGATAACTAGATAAGAGATCCTTGCTTGCATCCCCCAAGAAACAATATCTTGGCAGCCATCCATGGATAAATGTGCCTTTGTAGAAGCTTTGGAATCTAAGTAGGAGTTTGCAAAATCCCAATGTAGTCAAAGAATAAGTATAGCAATTGTGAGAAGGCAGACCATGCTCAGGTGGCAGGCTTGCCAATAGTGGTCTGGACTATAGAGACAGAAACAATCCTGGATTTAGTAAACGCCTCATTGGGCCTTGCAACTAGCACCATCCACCAAGGGACTTGGGAGAAACTATGCCTACCTTTGTCTTAAGTATCAAGACTGCAGACCCTGGTCCTGACTGTGGACACTGCAGGGGCTATAATTCAGCTTTACACCTTTTTAGCCATGATTTAGAAGCAGCCCTGCCCACCCAGAGACCCAAAAAGAGACTTGTTATTCATATCCCTGTTAAACTCAGTCCAACTGCAAATCCTGAAACAGCCTTATGACTTAACTCTCACTATTATCAATCATGGTCTGGAAGCAGTCCCGCCCGCTCAAGGAATCAGTGAGACACATACTTGTCCATGCCCCTGAAAGCAGGCCCAATGGCCTCAGTTTAACTCTGGATCCTGAATCAGACCTGTGAGGTTCCAGCCCTAAACAGCTGAGGTCTGGGAGCAGTCCTGCTTACCCAAGAACCTTGTAGGGAACATGTTCATCTGTAGCCCTGGAAGCAGGCCTGCAGGCCTTGATCCCATTTGTGGACCTTGAAGCAGCCTGAAACTCAGTTCAAATTTACTTATTCCATAGTACAAGACCAGCTCTGACTGCCCAGGGAACCACCTAGTAACCCAGCATGAACCCTCCCATAAATCCAACAAAAGTCACACCTGTCTTCATACCTTATAACAGGCTAGCCATTTGTAGATCCAACTACAGACCAAAAATAGACCCTTGTCCCAGACACAACTTTATTGACAAAGAATCTGGATGTGTTCCATTCACCTAAGAACCAGAAAACAATCTATGCTCACCTGGGCCCCCATAACAGGTGCACAATCCATGGACCCCACTGTGACCATGCATCAGCTATGTTACCTGGTCCCAAAGCATCTTCACTACAATTTTGGAGGCAGTCACATCATCCCGAGGACCTGAAAGAAGAAGGTCTGTACCTGACAAAACCAGTCTATAAAGAATAGAAGAGGTGTCTACTTTTTTAAATACAGAGAAACCAATGAAACGCTACACATATCACAAGAAATGAAGCAAAAGTAACACCACCAAAGTAAACTAATAAAGCTTGAGTAACTAAGTCTAAAGAAATGAAAATTCATAAAATCCTTGACAAAGAATTCAAACGAATCATTTTAAAGAAATTCAATGAGAAACAAAAGGATGAGGAAAGGGAAAAAACAAAGGAAAAAACACATTATAGGAACCCTAGAAGGAGAATAGAGAAAGCAGCAGAAATCTTATTGAAATAAATAATGGCTGAAAACTTTCCAAATTTGAGGAGGGATATGGGTATCCAGATTTATCTAGATTAAAAATCCTCAAGTGAGATCAATTAAAAAAGATTACACCAAGACACATTACAATCAAATTGCCAAAAGTCAAAGACAAAGAGAACTTTCGAAGTAGCAAAAGAAAAAACAACTCACCACATACAATGAAACCCTATAAGACTATCAGTAAACTTCTCAGTAGTAACCTTCCAGTCCAGAAAAGAATGGGATGATATATTCAAAATGCTGGGGGGAAAATAACTGTCAGCGAAAAAACTGTACAAGGCTAAGTTGTCCTTCAGATGAAGGATGTTCTTCCAGTGAAACAAAAAGACACAATGTACCAACATGAAAACATATAAAAGTATAAAACTCATTGGTAAAGGTAAACATATAGTTAAATTCAAAATACTTTAATACAATAGTACTGGTGTGTAAAACACTTTTAACACTAAGTATAATAATTAAAAGGAAAAACTAATAAAAAATAAATATAGCTACAATCATTTGTTATTGTATACAAAAAAAAAGATGTAAATTGGGACATCTTTAGCATAAAATGTGAAGGAGCAAAAGAAGTAAAAGTATCTGTATTGTTTAAAATTAAGTTTGGCCCAACCGGGTGTGGTTCAGTGGTTGAGCATCATCCTAGAATCCAGGAAGTCGGAGTTCAATTCCCAGTCAGGGCACATGCCCAGGCTGTGAACTCGCTCCCCAGTCAGGGGCATGCATGAGGCAGACAATCAATGATTTTCTCATCATTGATATTTCGGTCTTTCTCTCTCTCTCCCTTCCTCTCTCCTAAATCAATAAAGATATAAAAAAAAAAAACACACAAATTAAGTTTGTATCATAATAAAATACGTTGTTATAATAATATGATAGTCTATGAAAGACTCATGTTAATTTAAAGGAAAATACCTCTAGTAGATACACAGGATATAGAGAAAGGAATCAAAGCATGTCACTACAAAAAAAATCAACAAACCACCAAGAGAACAAGTGGAAGAAAAGGGAAAAAAAAAAGAACTCAGAAAACAATTAACAAAATTTCAACAGTGAGTCCTTTTCTAGAAAATATTACCTTTGATGTGAATGGATTAAATTCTTCTATTGAAAGACATTGAGTTGTCGGAGTAGTTTAACAAAACAAAACAGAAAAAAAACCCAACAATATGCTGCATATAAGGAAGTCATTTTAGCTTTAAATACACATATAAGGTGAAAATGAAGGAACGGAAAACATATTCTATACAAGTGGTAACCAAAAGAGAGCAGAAGTGGCTATACATATATCAGGAAATAATCTATCACAAGAGACATGGAGTACATTGACAATTATAAAGGGATCAATTCATTAAGAAGATATAGTAATTTTAAGTATATGTACACTCAACTTCAAAGCATGGACGTGGTATGGAATCATATAAAATGTCATCTTTTGTGACTTTTCCTTTAGCATAGTGTTTTCCAGGTTCATCCAGTTGTAGCATGTATCATTACTTCATTTCCTTGTATGGTCCAATAGTAGTCCATTGTATGGATATACCACATTTTGTTTATCTGTTTATCGGATCAGGGATATTAGTTCATTTCCACCTTAATATTCCACATAATAGATTATAAATATGTATGAGTTTCTCATTAAAGATATTTTCATATATCTTAGACACAGTCTTAAAAGTGGAATTGTCAAGTCATATGTGAATTGTATTTAATAATTCGAGAAACTGTCAGATTGTTTACAAAAACATTTGCAGCATTTTACATCTCCATCTGTAGTTTATGAGGATTCTGAATTCACCATATCTTTGCTAACACTTGTAATTATCTAATTTTTTTATTCCACACATTTTAGTATATGTAACGTGATTTTCATTTTCTTGATCACCCATGATGTTAACTTCTTTCTATGTGTTTTAAGATCCTGTTATTTATTCTGGATAAAAGATACATGATTTGCAAATATTTTCTCTCATACTATGTTTCCCATTTTTGACAGCTTATTTTGAAACACAAAAGTTTTTCCCTTTTTTTTAAGTACTATCTTAACTATTTTAAAAATAAATTTTAAAATATTTTTTATTGATGTTAGAGAGGGAGAGAGAGAGGGAAAAAAACATTGATGTGAGAGAGAAACATTGATCGGCTGCCTCCTGCACTGGGGATCAAACCAGCAGCCTTTTTGTGCTTGGGACGATGTTCAGCCAACTGAGCACACTGGCCAAGGCAAAAGTTTTTCATTTTGATAAAGCCTAATATACTTTTTCCCCTACTGTGCTTAAACCATTACATAATCAAGGTGACAAAAATTTACTTGTATGCTTTCTTCTAGGAGCTTTATCATTTCAACACTTTTGTGGAAGTTACTTACTTGTCCATGTCCTTTGAAACAGAAACATTTTCATTTTGATTAAGTCCAAATTATCTACTTTTTATTTTGTTGCTCTTGCTTTTGACATCATATTTAAATTTTTGCCAAATCCAAAGTCATAAATATATGCTACATGTTTTTCTAAGAGTTTGATAGTTTTAACTCTAACAGTTAGGTTTTTGATGTACTTTGAGTGAATTGTACATGATGTAAGGTAAAGTTTCAAACTTAATTTGTTTGCATATGGCTATACAGTTGTACAAGCATCGTTTGTTGAAAAGACAATTATTTCTCCAATGCATGGTATTGGCACTCATGGTGATTGCCAGAGGGTGGGGCGGTAGAGGTGGAAGAGGGCTGGTAACGTATAGAGGGTCTTGACAGGAACAGACACCTACCTGAACTTGACTCTGCTTACTCAGTGATAGACACAAGTGTTCAGAGTATTATTAAAGAACCAGAACAGAATATACTGCATCAATTTGGACTGCCACGTTATGTTTTTTCAGACTAGAGAACACGCTTTACAGTCCATAATTTCCAACAATGCTTAGAGTGATATCTTCCTCAGAGTAATGGTCTGATATAGAATTGGAATGGGCAATTAAGACATTGGTTTTCCAAAATAAGAAGATATAGGAATGAAAGGCTGGCTTACATGTCTTCATGAGTCTATGTGAGTGCATCCACTATACAGATTCTTGCTTTTCTGGTGGATCTGAAGAAGAGGTCCGGGACGTGAGGTGACGCAATTCTCCTGTGGAGAGAATGTTGGTATATAACTATGCTTTTTTTTCTTCTACACATCACCTCAAGTTTCTATTTCTTACCTAGCAAATTGGTCCTATGACCAACACTGCAACAATTCCCCGAAGCAAAAATAACTCCGAAGCAAGAAACTGTGACTATATTTTTAAACCTATATATTAGAATCCTTAATGACCTGATGAGTCATCCCATCTGACAAAGTTGGAGTTGACAGTGAATGCAGCTATATTCTCTAGTGATAGAAGTCCACTAGTTATGTAGCTATGTAACCCTATTCTATAGATATGAGAGTGAGCTGAGGAGGAGGTACTTACTATACTAGTATTGCCATTTGAAAACAATGACTGAATCTCTGTTCCTTCCACAAGTGAATTAGTTTGAGTCTAAATAGAAATAGAACTACTATCTGAGTGTAAGGATATGAATAAATGGGCTATAGAATGAAGGGAATTCATACTTCAGAAGATGCTCAGAAAAAGATGACATTATCTCTTAGCTCGATAATACCAGATGCTTGAAATAATGAAGCCATATATATCTGAGTCCACTCCTGCTGTTGGAACATGCCAAGTTTAAATTGAAGCCTGCAAAATTGAGCGGCTTCACTTGGTAAATATTTGGTCATGCAATATAATGATGGAATTGACTATTAATGACTGGGTAAAACTCTAGGGATGTGCTAGTAGCACTTGGTTTTTATTTTTCAGGTTACATCTACCATAATGCGATATGGTGTAACACTAAGATTATTAATAAAATAATAATACTGATAATGATTGTCAAATATATAAGGAAATTGAGTTAAAAGCCTTCTATCTCTACTCCACGTTTCTGTATTACTGTATTACAAATATTACTGTATCTGTTATCCTAAGGTAGGTATGGCCCTTTTGTTATGAATGATAGGAGTGTCTTTTGTTATTCATATTGAGTCCCTTTCCAACATATATGAATTTGTGCTAGGAAAAAGACTCATAATGGGCCTTTAGACAATTTCAAGGAGGGGCTAGCCATAACAGAAAAATCAAGCACTTGAATTGAAGATTAAAACTTTCAAACCCATCCCCAAGGACTAGAAGAGAGGGACTATGAATTAAATTCATGTTAATGGCAAATAATTTATTCAATCATGCTACTTTAATGAAGCTCCACATAAAAACTCTGGACACTAAAGATCAGGAGAGCTTCCTGGTTGGTAAACATCATTGTATTGGGAGGGTGGTACACCCTGACTCCACAGGGACAGAAGCTCCTGTTTTTGGGACCCTCTTAAACTTTGTCCTAAATTTCACTTCATCTGACTTTTCATTTAAGTCTTTTGTGAAAAGGAGTGATCTTAAGTAGAGTGCTTTCCTGAGTTCTGTGGTTTGTTCTAGAGAATTATCTTATGTGAGGAGGTTACATGAACCCTGAATTTGTAGCCAGCCAAGCAGAAGTGTCAGTGGCTCAGGGACAGTTGAAACTTGTACTGACATCTGAAGTGGCGGAGTCTTGTGAAGAATTTTTGCACTGAACTTGTGGAATCTGCTCTGATTTCTGGGTAGTAAATGTCAGAATTAAATTGAATCATAAGACACCCAACTGATGTTAAAATAATGTGATATATCTTTTTCCATCATTTTTACTTTCAATCTATTTGTATCTTTGAATAAAAAAGTATGTCTCCTATACATAACATATAGTTGAATATTTTGATTTTATCTTGTGTGAATATGTTACCTTTTGATTGGATTATTTAATGCATTCACTATTTTTTTAAAAATATATCTTTATTGATTTCAGAGAGAGGAAAGGAGAGGGAGAGAGATAGAAACATCAATGATGAGAGAGTCGTTGATCGAGCCCGCAACCCAAGCATATGCCCTGACCGGGAATCGAACCCTGAATGCCTGGATCCTAGGTTGACGCTCAACCACTGAGCCACACCCGGCCAGGCTAATGTATTCACTATTAATGTTATGTTATGTTGATATAGTTGTATTTACATCTGCAATTTTACTTTTTGTTTTCTTTATGTTTCATATCCCTTCTGTTCTTTTTTTCATTCTTACTACTTCTCTGAGCAGTAATTTCTACAGTATCATTTCCTTTAATGATTTTTTCATCATCTATTTTTAGTTAAATTAGTAATGCTTACTTTAGGGTTTACCATATACATCTTAACTTAATTGACATCAGAGTTATACTAACTTTTTTAAATCCACACCCGAGGATATGTTTTATTGATTTTTAGGGAACAAGGGAGGGAAAGAAAGAGAGGAAAAGACATCCACTTGAGAGGTAAACATCAATTGTTTGCCTTCGTATGTGCCCAAACCAGGAATCGAACCCACAACCTAGGTATATGCTCTGACCTGGTATCAAACCCAAAACATTTTGGTGTGGAATGATGTTCCAACCAACTGAGCCACCCGGCCAGGGCCAGAGTTATGCTAATTTAATATGTTTGATTTAGAAATATTACTGCTCTAGTTCTCTTCCTTTTTCCTTATTTGTGCTATTATTATATGTTGCAAACAAAATTCTGCATCTTATATACTTTATAAATTTTAACATCTTTTAAATAAATTGAGAAAAGAAAGAACAACTATGTATTTATAGATTTTGTTGTATTAACCTTATATTTGCCATTTGATTATTTTCATTTGTTCTTATGGATTCAAGCTACCATCTGGTGTTATTACCTTACTCCAATACAGCTTTTATTCTACCCACCTCATTTGTAATGTTATTGCCAAATATATTACATCTCTCTGTTATAAGCCCAACAACACAACTTGTACATGTTGTTTTGTATTTTTGTGTGTTTTTTGTATCAATTAAGAAAAGAAAGGAGAAAAATAGGACTTTAAACATCTTTAACTACATCATTACCTTTACTGGGCTCTAATTGTTTGTTCGTTTGTTTGTGAGAGTTCACATTTCTTCCTTGAATCACATGTTTTCATCCTGCAAAACTTTCTATAATTTATGTGAGGTGAACCTGCTAGTCACAAATTTTACCCTTCTAAATTTTTTGTTTTGTTTGACATTTATTTTTGAAAGGTAATTGTTTCAGTATGTAAGATTCTTAGTGAATATTTGCGTGTTTCTGTTTGTTTTCCTTTCACCACTTTGAATATGCCATTCCAATGCATTTTGGCCTCCATATCTTTTTTTTTTCCACATGGAAATCAACTTTTAATTGTATTGTGGTTCCTTGTACATGATGATTTTTCTACTTTTCAAAATTTTTGTTTTGACTGAACATTTCTTCTATGAGGTACTATGTATGGATTTTTGGACTTTTTCCCTGCTTGCAGTATATTGAGCTTTTTGATGTGTACATTGATATTTTTATCAAACTTAGAAAGTTTTAGCCATCAATTATTGATCTTTTTCTGCTCTTTTCTCTCTATGCTCTCTTTTTTGCTACTCTAGGATGCATATATTGGGCGTGCTTAGTGGTGCTGCACATTTCTCTGAGACTCTCTTCATTTTAATTCAGTCCTTTTCCCATATATTCTTCAGCTTGCATAACCTCTATTAATCTATCTTCAAGTTCACTTATTATTTCTACTTCTAATTCTAAATTATTTTTGTCCCCTTTAATACATTTTTATTTCCAATTTGTTGTACTTTTAATCTCAGAATTTATAATTTTTAAAATAATTGCTTTTTTGATATTCTCTTTGATTAAACAATGTCATCAGACCTCCCTTTAGTCCCCTAAACATGGTATCCTTTCATTCCTTTAACATATTTATAGTAGCTCTTTTGAAGTCTTTGTCAAATCTACTAACTGAACCCTCTTATGAGCAGCTACAGTTGTTTACTTTTTTTCCTATATGGGAGTCAACCTTCTTGTTTCTTTGCAAACATTGTATTTTTTTAATGGAATACTTTAAATAACATATTTTTGAAACTCTAGATACTGATTTTACCCACTCCCAGGATTTTTCTGGTTGTCGATGGCTTATTTATTTGTTTAGTGATTTGGCTACACTATTGTAGTGAGGTCCATTTCCTTCTCAATATGAAACTTCTAATGTTACTCTTCAGAGAATGTAGCCTTGGGCATAGGCACAATTACCATGAATAACAGAGGTTTTAGGAGGGCTCTCTTTCACTGTCTCTTTCACTTATCTTTCTGTTAAACTGTCCACTTTGTTATCACGTAGAACTGGCTACACTAAATTGCTGGTTGATAGCTCTATATTTTTTTGACAGTGCTCTAAGGTAAAAAGCTGCTCCACAGTATGGCCCAATTAAATGTCAGCCTTATTCCTGCAGTGGTTTTTGAAGCTTATCTTTACATTTGCTCTGACCTAAGGAGGATTCTTCTTATCTGTCTTTTTTTCTTAGTTCTATGTTAAACTAGTTGGCCTATGGTTTAGGGTTTCTTTTCTTTTTTTTAAATGTCTTGATTGATTTCAGAGAGAAGAAGGGAGAGGGAGAGAGAGATAGAAACATCAATGATGAGAGAGTCATTGATCGGCTGCCTCCTGCACGCCCCCCACTGGGCCTGTGCCCTGACCAGGAATTGAACCTCCATCTCCTGGATCATAGGTCGATGCTCAACTGCTGAACCACACCGACCAGGCTAGGGTTTCTTTCTTGCACGGAGGAAACAGGCTTTTCTTGGAGGCTTTTTTTTTTTAACTTGTGCTTGTCGATGGTTTGGCTTAGAGGCCTTTGCAGTACTCTATGCAAGATAATGGTGATTCAATAAGAAAATTCAGAAAAGACACCACTGTTTTATTCTTCAAGTACCAAGGTCCCTAGACAATATATATATATATTTTTTTTTTCCACCATTTGGGGACTGCTATGCTTGCTTGTGGTGTTATGCTCAGGAATTTTTAGTTGTAAATGGAAGACCTAGGAGAAATGCAACCACTCCACTTTGCTTGGAACCAAAACTGTCAGCTTCATCTTTGAAAACATTTTTGATAGGTATAATATATTAGATGGACAGTTTTATTTTCTTCTACATTTTAAATATTCATTCCAGTGTTTTCCGGAATCCACTATTTATGTGAAGAAGCCAACTGTAGATATTATTGTTGTTCTTTCTTTAATGCACTTTTTTTTACATTAATTTAAAGATTATCTATGCTTTTTTCCTCCCATGATTTTAGTAAGATGTATTTAACTGTGGTTATCTTTGTGTTCATGGTCTTGGGATTCATTGCAACTGTTTGAATCTCGGTGTCAATGTTTTTTATGAAGTTTAAAAATAATTCTTACCTGGCCAGGCGTGGCTCAGCAGTTGAGCGTCAACCTCGGATCCAGGCGATAGGGGTTCGATTCCGGGTCAGGGCACAGGCCCGGGTTGCGGGGTCGATCCCCAGTCGGGGGCGTGCAAGAGGCAGCCAATCAATGACTCTCTCATCATTAATGTTTTTATCTCTCTCTCTCTCCCTTTCCCTTCTTCTCTCTGAAGTCAATAAAGATATATTTAAAAAATAATAATAATAATTTTTCAACTATTTCTTCTGATAATATTAATGTCTCCTATTGGGTCACCAATTCATGTTTTTGTTCTTTTACCCTCATATATGTCATGTACACTGTTCTGTTTTTTATTCATTTTCTAAAACCTTTACCTTTAGGTTTTGTATTTTCTAATGACTTATTTACTTTTTCATTAATTCTGTCTTGTCTTTTATTCAATCTGTTGTTCACTCCTTCATTAAATTTTTAAATTCAGACACATTTTCAGCTTTAAAATATCTATATAATTTTTAAGGATTCTAATTATCCTGCAAAATCATCATTTTGTCCATTGTTTGTTGTTGTTGTTTTGTTATGTTGTTGTTCTTAAATATAATAACTACAATTATTTCACAAAATTTACTGGATAATCCATGATATGCCTCTTAAAAAAAAAAACTTTCACAAAGCTTTGCCTCTTCATAGGTCTAATACACACACACACACACACACACACACACACACACATATGTGTATATGTATATCTATGTATATATTTTGGGGGTAATGTGGATGGATAAAAGATTTCAGTGAAGCCAGAGAAAATAAGGATTCTGTAGCAACCCAAAATTTGATGAAAGCTGCTTCACTAATTGGGCCGCATCACCTGGGAGATCCAATAATCCTAGAGAAAATTATGATAGTAAATGATGGTCTGTGAAACCTCTGGTGAGTCCCAATAGGATGATTGAAGTATATTCTAATAGTCTCTAGAAGAGCACTAATCATCATTTGAAAATCAGCTCCCGGTATGCTGCTGAGTCGATGTAAGGACCAAACAGAAGACCCTCTGACATCAGGGGAATGTGCATGCAGAGCTGCCTCATCAAGACTGGAGCACTGCCAGCTGCACCTTAAGCAACTGTCATTATTATTTTGTACCCGAGGGCTTTCCCTGGCACTCAAGATCTTACTCTGCTAAAAGCAGAAGCAATCCAAAAGTGTGAGGGAGTTAACTTCCCTGGTGGCAACTATCAATCAGTGGTGGTGTATGCCAGTGGATAAGTACCTCAGCCTCCTTGTGCTCTCCTGGGATGACAGTTCTGTGGCACATCCCATAATTGTGCTTTTTACTTATATCTCTCCATTCCCTGTTTTATTTTCCCACTTCCTCACTTGTGTTTCTTGATATCATCTTGCAAATAAATTACTTGCTATCAAAACCCTTGCTCAGGGTCTCCATTTGGAGCAACAGTTTTTTTTTTTTTTCTAAAGGTACAAGGAACAGAATGAATAATATGAGAAAGAATTGTCTGACCACCACCACACTGGGGCACTCCTTCAAAGTTTAGCTGCAGGTATGTCAATTTGCATTTGGAAATTGCTGAACAAGAAAATTTAGAGACAAAGTAGGAAAATGACTTTGATTGATACCAAGTATAATAAAATTATTAAAGACTGTTGTTATGATTATATTATCTCTCCCAATTCCAATTTTGTTTTAACCCTACACGCTTCGTAGAAATTTACTGCACCTAAATTCTATACTCAACAGCTCCAAATTTCCTTTTCACACTTTTATTACACTGATCTTTGTTAAGGCTGGAAATATTTTAATATCACTTGATAGTTTATCTACTCTCTATTCTTCGGTTTAAACTTTATGCCCTGAAATGTAAGAATTAACTCCTAGTATGTTGTTAATGTTGTTGTCATATATATTTTATTTTGTATCACAGTCTTTTTTTCTTTCTTTTTTTTTCTTTTCTTCTTCACTCCTCACTATTTTAAACAGTATAATTCCTTTATGTCATAGGTAAAATAGAGTAATAATATAAGATTTTTTTCTTATTTTTCTCCATAATTACATAATTCTAAGCACATATGGACAAATAAATGCATATATTTATGTACATCTTCATGCATAATTTTTGTTATTATTTTATTAAATTGGGGTTAAATTCTCTGCACTATTTCACATATTATCTTTTTGCATTTTTAAATATTTTATTTTTTAATTACAGTTTACATTCAATATTATTTTGTATGAGTTTCAGGTATATAACATAGTGGTTAAACAATCATATACTTTACAAAGTGATCTCCCAATATTTCAAGTACCCACCTGGCACCATACATAGTTATTACAATATTATTGACTGTATTCTCTATGCTGTACTTTACATCCCTATGATTATGTTGTAACTACCAATTTATACTTCTTAATCCCTTCATCATTTTTACCCAACCCCCTAACCTCTTCCTTTCTGGCAACCATCAGTCTATTCTCTGTATCTATGAGTCTGTTTCTATATATGTTTGTTCATTTATTTTGTTCTTTAGAGTTTACATGTAAGTGAAATTATATGGTACTTGTCTTTCTCTGTATTGGACAGATACATACAAAAAAATAAAACTAGACCACTTTCTTACACCATATGTAAGAATAAATGCACAATGGATTAAAGACAAATGTAAGACTTGAACCATAAAACTCCTAGAAGAACACATAGACAGTAAAATCTCTGACATTTTACCTAGCAATATTTTTTCTGATATATCTCCTTGGACAAGGGAAACAAAAGAAATAATAAACAAATGGTACTACATCAACTAAAAATTTTTGCACAGCAAGAAAACCATCAACAAAATGAAAAGATAACATACTGAATGAGAGAACATATTCTCCAATGATACATCTGATAAGGGGTTCATATCCAACATTTATAAAAACTCATACAACTCAACAACAAAAAAACCCAGAAAATCCCATTGAAAAATGGGCAGAGGACCTGAATAGGCACTGCTCCAAAGAAGACATACAGATGGCCAAGAGACACGTGAAAAGATGCTCGACATCACTAATCATCAGAGAGATGCAAATCAAAACCACAATTAGATATTACCTCCCACCTGTCAGAATGGCTATTGTCATTAAATTAACAAACAAGTGAGGACATGGATAAAAGGGAACCCTCAGTCACTGTTGGTGGAAATGCAGATTGTCTTCTCTCTCAACAATATCATGGAAATTTAAATAAATGAACTGATTTATCTCAAGTTAAATTTTTATAATTTTATAGTATGGCACGGTGTGGATATAGCTTATATTAGTCAATACATTTCTAATTGATAAACATATTTTTTCCATTATACATCTTAACAAATTTGAAGTAGCCCACAGTTTCTTTCTTTGTGAGAACTGAAATGTCCCTTCTTTGCCCTGGTCAGTTTGACTCGGTGGTTAGAGCGTAGGCCTGCGGACTAAAGGGTCCCGGGTTTGATTCCGGCCAAGGACACGTACCTCGGTTGCAGGCTTGCTTGATCCCCGGCACCCTGGGGTGTGAGGGACGTAACCAATCAATGTGTCTCTCTCACATCGATGTGTATATATACATTCCATAATTATCAAAGCTACATTAAATATTATGTGTACCTCTGGAACATAGGACCTTTTGTTTCTATGGGATAAATTTTCCCAAGAATAGTATTGTAAAGTTAAAAGGTTTTTATGTTTCAAATTGTAATAGAGGTGACCAGCTTGTTTTTCATAAAAGGCTGTGACAATTTATATTTCCATATATCCATCTACAATACAGGGTGGAGCAAAAATAAGTTTACAGTTGTTTATATGGAAAATAACACAATAATTAATAAATCATAACATGACAATACACTCTGTGTTTCACATACTCACAATGGTAAACCTACATTTGCCTCATCCTGTATATGAGACTATGCTATTTCTAGGCATTATTGCCAATAATAAAACAAAAAAAACTGTAACAAACATTAAAGCAGTACTGACACCACAATGTAGAAAAAGATAAAGGTAAACAGAAGAAAAGAAATAAACATTTGTGTGCATATAATTAATTCCCATAGCGTTAAAGATAGAGAATTTGGCATGTAACATCAATACTAATAAGCATTTACATAGACTGGAAAAACCACAAGGAACCTCATAATAATAATAATTGAAAAATAAAAGTATTAACTTAATTTATTAATACATAAAATGGGTGAGAAAGTACATATGGAGAATTAAATCCATTCCTTCATTTTGAGGTGGAGAATTAAAGGGGTAAAATTAATCAATTTTTATTTATTTATTTATTTACTTACTTATTTTAACCATCACTTGAGGATATGTTTATTGATTTTAGAGAAGGAAGGGAGAGAGAGACAGAAAGAGAGAGAAAAACATAGATTGCTTTCCTCTCGCATATGCCCCAAGTGAGGATTGAACCCACAACCTAGTTATGTGCCCTGACCAGGAAACAAACTCACAACCCTTTGGTATATGGGATGATGTCCCAACCAACTGAGCCACAAAAAAATGTGAAATTGAAAATAACAAAACTTTGCCTGGGCGTGGCTCAGTGGTTGAACTTTGGTCTAAGAACCAGGAGATTGCAGTTCGGTTCCCAGTCAGGGCACATGCCCGGGTTGCGGGCTCGATCCCCAGTCAGCGGCCTGCAGGAGGCAGCCGATCAATGACTCTCTCATCATTGATGTTTCTCTCTCTCCCTCTCCCTTCCTCTCTCTGAAATCAATAAAGATATATTTTTAAAAAATAAGAAAATTACAAAACTTTTATAGTATATATCTTATGAGGATAATCCAATAAAATACGAAGGCAATAATAAAATTGTGGAAAAATATTAATTATGTGGATATTAGAAACATACCTCTATATAATCCTTGAATCAAAGAAAATGCCAAAAGTAAAATATTACAAATAGAATTAATTGATAAAAGCTTTTGATACCTAAACCTATGGAAAATAACATAAGCAGTTCTCAGAGTACAATTAATATCTCTAAGTGTTTTAACTAAAAGAAGAAAGCAAAAACATAAAAGTTTAGTACCCTTCTTTATAAAACAGAAAAAAACATAAAATAAAGCAAAAGAAAACAGGAAGGAGTTAGTGAACATAACAGATCACATTAAGTTAATGAAAGAGAAAATCTATTAAATACTGGATTGTATGGATATAAAACTTTCTTTTTTAAAAAGTTAGTAAAATAGATAAGTTCTTTACAAAAGGAGAGAGCAAAAATAGCAAATACTATCAATGAGAAGAGGCAAAAATCACAGCTATTTCTTTAAAATTTTAAGAATTTCAGATACACAGTTCTATGAAAACAAATTTGAGCATCAATTAAAAAAAGGATAATTTTCTAGAGAAATATCAATGGCCAAAGTTGACTTCAAAAGTATTAAATTTAAATCTAGCAATTACAAGAACAAAGATTAGGAAGGTAATCAATGCTTTTCTATCAACAAAGAAAAGACTACAAGATGTATTCACAGGTGAGTTCTATTTTATCTTTAAAAAAATAATTTATTTGAATGTTAATTATATCATATGAGATCATAGAAATGATGAATAATTATTTAATACAGCTTATGTGGTCACAAAAGATTTAATATTAAATTTTAATGATTATAGAACAGAAATAAAACTATAGACCAATTTCATTTATCAATATATATGTAAAATTAATATTTAAAATTAAATAGTAGGTAAATCCAGCAGTATATCAAAAGAAAAATTTATTATGACTAAATAAGGTTTATTTTAGGAATACAAGGATGATTCAATATGAGATAGTAGCTCCTGATCAGCAAAACACATTTTAAAATTTCAGAATAAAATTTTGTTCTCAAAAATTTGCCTTTGCAAAATCAAAAGTGCATTGGCTTTCAGACTATTTCTTTACACTTGACTTAAAAACTTTATCTTAAAATCATTGTTGAGCAATGACATAATTCTGGACTATCTGCACTTTCCCTTAGGGTAATGAATGTCACTAGCTTTATATGTGACAAAAAGAAAAAAAATCTATGAAAGAAAAGTCACAGCTAAAATCTCCAAATTCTTTCCAGTTCCATAGTTTCATTTCTGGAGAGACCCTAGGAGGTTATTCAGTCCACCCACCTCCCAATTCTCTAGTCAGATGGTAGAAACAGACAACTTGGTAGCTGAAAATGTATGCAACTGTGGAGAAAGTCTTTGCAGGATGTTTGTAACTGAAATTACATGTGGAATAAGTTTAACATTGTATAAGTTTTTTGTTTGATATGCATGAATTCAAAAAATTAACGCCTATACATAAAAGTGTGTATTTTCTTCCTTACAAAAACCTGAATGTATCTAACATTTTAAATGCAGTCATTATAAATATGTTTGTGAATGTACCTTTTGAGTTCTTACAATAATTATATCAGTGCCATTCAGTTTTTGAATATGCATTTATATAAAATATAATACGAAAGCCATGATGAGATTACAAAGATTATATTAAAATTTTTAGTATTAATACCTCCATTGTGATAACCTATGGCAACTCTCACTTTACACATACAATAATACATCTGAAAGCAAGCACTTTACAAGCCATTAAAAGTCCTTATGCATTTAAAGGTTAAGCTACTACAAACATTCTAATTTTCTTAGATATAATACAAACCACTTTTCTGAAGTATACTCATTCATTTCAATAACTTTTCCAATCAATTTGGTTTCCTTTCCCTGAAAAATTGTGGGCCAAAGCAAATACATATGTACAGAGCTGTACAAAAGCAAGCAATAAATAGCATC
Organism: Miniopterus schreibersii; assembly: GCF_964146895.1. Taxonomy (NCBI): domain Eukaryota; kingdom Metazoa; phylum Chordata; class Mammalia; order Chiroptera; family Miniopteridae; genus Miniopterus; species Miniopterus schreibersii. Next base: position 38,280,322 of record NC_138104.1, on the reverse strand, counting down.
AATTAAGTGATTAAACTTCCTCAATGGATTTTCCAAGCCACACATGGAGAAAAATCCATAAATAGTGGCCTAAAATAGGAAGCTCTGGATCCCTTCTGAAAGTGTTGGTGGACTTCATGCCCCGTTGTTTTCTTTTGCCTTTTGCCTTTATAGAGCCGTTGACTTGTTTTACAGGAAGTTATTATGGCAGTTTGGAAGTGATATTTAATATTATCTTCTGATAGGTCATGAGAGACTTGGATTGGCACTTTTTGAATCTCCTTTGCTGGTAAAATTAATTTTGAGGAATCTGCATATAGCTGCTTGAGCAGAAGACACTGGGGTAAGCCAAATCATACAGGGTTTTTTTTCCCAGTTTTATTTAAATTTGATTTACTTTCTCAAAGTAGATAATCATAATAAAAAAGAACACAGCATATATTTTTGGAACTGTTAAACTCAAGAAATCTGGAGGCATTGGTTGGAAAGAAATGATAAAGATTTATTCAAGGCCCTCGGGGTTTGCAAAATGAAAACACAATGCAATACCTAAAGTGTTCCAAAGATGAGAGAAAAGCTGAGTTCTTACAGTAAAAAGAAAATTTTTGAGAAGAAACAGTTCTATCTTCTTAGCTCTAAGATTGGTCCAGAACAATTACCAGTCTGATGGCAAGTCTGGAGGATAGGCGCCAGATCTGTCTATGTCCAGTGGTCTGAATAATGGATGTCCGGTGATCTGGACATGTAAGGATTTCAGGGGATAATTGGAGGGTTATCTGGAGGTCTAATATACAGGGTGTCCCAAAAAAGTATACATATACTTTGAATAATTATTAATTCCAATAGATTAAATCTGAAAAGAAAGAAACATCAATTTAGCTATAAGCTGTTAAACGTTTATATATTTTGTGGGACACCATATATATACAGGCATTAACACAAGACTCGAAGATTCAAAGTTTAAGTTCCCTGGCTGGTTAAAACAAGAATAGACTTGTGTTCTCATGTCTCAAGGTATACTTGATTTTAGTAATTTAGTGGCTTTACTATAGTGACTTCATTTCATTTCTTTATCCTGTTACTCAGAAATTTGCAAGAATACTTATTGTGATATTAAAATTATGTATTTTATATCAAATTATTTCCAAAATCTTTAGTCATCACGAAGAACATAGAAGTTGTTGGGAACAGACTGCATATACTAGGAAATCCTCTAAAATGGGACTGTCAACTTCTCATTACCTTGTGAAGGAAGAGTTTATTAATAATATATACCTATGATGTGATTCAACTACTGATTATTTCCAAATACCTCTTGGGAGTGCCCACTGGACTCTCTCGACCCACTTGTTTCCCTTGATGTCTAAACATTATGTATTCTGTGGAGTTGAGGGATTAGGAAGGTTTGGGCTCTTTGTCCCTTTGTTTAAAGTTTCTAAATTCACAATTCTTATTTCCTCCAAAAGATGCAGATTTGTGTCTTAAACTACAGATTCAGAGGGACTTCAAACACTACTGTAGATTTTTTTAAAAGTGGTTTCTGGATTCTAGTTCTGTAGAAGATCAGAAAAATCTTTAATTAATAGATTCTATATGGAAGGAAAAAGAACTTCCCTTTCACCATTCTGAGTTCTTGGCTGAGGCCACTGTAGCAAAATACAGCTTAACAAGAGAAAAGCAAGCAGCAGTTTCACATGTGTACTTTATATATGTATGGGAGATACCCAGGGAAAAAAGGAATAAATCCCGGAGTTGGCCTAAGCCACTGAGTTAATTACCATCTTCAGCTAGATTGAAGAGAGAGGTATGGAGAAGCCAGTTATGGGGAAGTTATCAGAAAAAAGCACATTTAGCAAGGGTGAAGTTTGTTATGAAGATTTAAGTAGGTACTATTAAAAACAAAACAAGCCCAAAATAGAATTGCTTATGCTAAGTCTCTTGTCACCAAACCAAGGCAATTGTAGTGTTAGCTTTCCCGACATGGATTCTTAAACCAGTCAATCAGGAATCACCAGATCAGCACTCGTTAGACAATCTGCCTGATGTACCCCGGCCATCTCCTGAGAAACGAAACTGCGAAAAGCAACTATCTTTTTAGCCAGTATGACTTCCTTGTTCCTGCTCCTTTCTGGCTATAAAAATCTTTCATTTTGTATAGCTGCTCAAACTTTCTATCTTCTAGATTGGATTCTGCTCAATGCGAATCAGTCTTTGCTCAGATAAAGTCTTAATTTTTTCAATATGCCTCAGTTTTTCTTATAACAGTAACTTCTCCATTTGTAAAGGCTCTTGTGATGTAGCCATCCTTCTCTTTTGGGTACAGAGATGGAGACACACTTACAACTGAAGACTTCTTATATAAATTTAAATTTCCCTTACAAAAGGGTAACTGCTACTCTGTTTTTAACGTTTTTCTGTTGTTTGCTGTTTCTCAAAATAATCAGCTCAAAATAATCCTTATGCCAAAGAAGCATATTTTGGGGTGGTATATTTTACTACAGTTCAGCCTGAAAAAAAAACGAATGTGAAAAAAAAAATTATTTTAACACTTGTTAAAATGGTAAGAAGACTTTATTTGGGACCATGGCGATAGGTATCAATACTAATATAATAAGGGAGAGGCATATTCAACTCTGAATATAACAAAAACAGCTAGAGATTTATAGTCAATGAGCAGAATGAGAGGTGAGCAGATAAAAAAAAAATACTAAGAGAAGACATCAGGGGTAGGGGTATTTTTGCTAAACTGACTTAACACTATTCTTGGTGAAGACAGGCCAGGGTGATCAGATATCAGTGGTGGAGGTATTCCCACTGAGTGGGCATAGCAAAATTCTGCTACAAGTGGACTAACTGGCTAAAGATGGGGCCCCAGGTCAAAACCTCAATGAAAAAAAAAACTTGGAGGAGTCTGACTAAAGCTTGGTCAAAGAAAGTCTTCGTGAATGACCTCTTCCCATACCCACAAAGTAACAAACAAATTATTTTTGCTGGATGTTTTCTGAATATTTGCTTTGGGGGAAAAAATGTTATTGTTAAAAAACAAAATTGATCTGAGTAAATCTGAAGATCTAATTGGCTTTATTAAGCAATTCATGAATTGAGCAACATTCCAGCTAGAAGCAAGAAGAGCACTCTCAAGGAAAGTGCAAAATGAAAGATTTTTATAAAAAGAAGGGTGGAGCAAGGGAGCTATTAACGGAAGAAAAAAAAGGTTTATTTTGGAGCCAGGAAATCTTTTCTTTGGAGGGCGGGGTGGGGGAGAGTACTGGAAGGGTTTTTACAAGCAGATTGCCTCTTCTTTTTAAGGAGAATGGGAAGGGCCCATATAACAGATAACCTTGTTGGCTCTTAATCAGAAAATTCCAGACTCATTGATTAAGATTATATTTCTGGGAGAGGTAGAAACTGCAATTATATCATGTATTAAATCTAGATTTGGTAACTGGACCTTCTTGTACTAGTGACAACATTTTGTGCCTGTGGTTTTCTCTTTATCACTCCAAATAGAGAAATATACTCTTGATAAATAACCCAGGCCATTATTCCTTTAAATGCAGGGGTTTTTCTTTATGCAGATAATGGGCTTTTTATTAACATCAGCTCTGAATGTGTACTTCATACATTCAGAAAGATAGAGAGAAAGAAATCTTAAAGATGATTTTTTTAAAGTATCTTACAATAAAGTAAAATTTGTGCACTGCATAAGAAGCTATAGTAAAGTAGTTATTGATTTTTCCCTAAAATAAACTCAAAAATATATATTGTTCCTCCATAGCAGTAATGCTTAGTAATTTGGATTTTCAATTAAATAGCTAATCTCTGTGATTATTTTCATGTCATTCTAATGACAATTTACTTAACTTTTTTGAATATCTGACTAAAAAAATGCACAAGTGCACAAATATAAAAGTAGTTAACTTTTCTACTAAGTTCTGAGAATTGGAAAAACAATATTTCCATTCTGCAAAGAAAAGAAAAGGTTATATTATATAAGAATACTAATAGATTATGACTTTCTTATAAGATACTTTGGCTGAATAAAGAGGTAATTATGTACAATGCCAATATAAAATTTTAATAGAAGAAGAACTATTGAATGTGGATATTTCTTAACAAAGTGTTCAATAAATGTGAATGTACTTAAAAAAAAAAAAAAAAGGCCATGGAACTATAATAAAACAAAAGTTTTATTAACGTAAATAACCAGTGTCATAAGTTTTTCATTGAGATATAATGTACATTAAATAACATTCATGGATCTTAAGTGTTCAATTTTATGACTTTTGACAATTATATATACTCTAGTAACCCATAACCCAATGCATACATAGAACACTTTCTTTCCTCTAGAAATTTCTTTCATGCTGTTTTGCAGACAGTTCTCCTCAATTAATGGCTCCTGTCAAACCCAGATATGCTTTATGCCACTATAGACTTGTTTTACATCTTTTGGAACTCCAAATAAATAAAATGAAATAGCATGAATACTTTTTTATCTGGATTCTTATGCTCAGCATAAAGTTTTGACACTCACTAGGTTATTTTATATATCAAATGTTTGTTCTATTGTTAAAAAGTATTCCAGTGTGTGAACACACCAAAATTTATTTTTGTATGTACTTGTTGATATACATTGAGGTTGTTTATACTTTTCAGCTACTTTGAAACTTTTGTTTTGACTGTTTATTTAAATATCTTTAAATGCTACATAAGGCAGAATAGTAAGACTCTAGGAAAATTCCTTGGCAAGTGGAATGGGGAAACTGAGATTGACAGTTAAATGGCCGAACAATTAACAGCCAGGTAATAAATTGCAAGGTCTTATCTTCCCTAACCAAAAACACTTAGGAGCAAATGGTTTATGCATTACAGACTATGCCTGGGGCAAAACCCCTTCAGTGACATTCTTTGAAGGTGAAACTGATCAGAAAATGACCCTGACCCCTTTATACATTCATGTTGATGACTCAGCATATTAAAGGACACACCTGGAAAGCTAATGAATAGTCTATTGAGAACATCCCCTGAGACCTCTTCTAAAATTTTTACCCTTAGAAAACAGGTAAAACTCTTAAGACAAAGGACCCAGTATGCACTCTCCCTGAAGCATGCCCACGACTCTCCCCCTTCTTTCCTTAGGTGTGTATCTTGCTTTCTTTCTCCTAAGCTTTAAGAATTTCCATTAGACTTGCAACCAAGGGAGTAGCAGGCAGTGACAGCTTGTCCCCAGCTAACCCCGTGAACCTGTGTTCAAGGGCCTTTCTTTTGCCTCTGTAGCTTTTTTACTGAGTCCACACAGCCAAGCTGGTTCAGTTTTTCTGCCTCTGTGAGTTTCTTAAGGGTCAAATAGCTAACCTAGGCTAACTTTTCTTGCTATAATCTTGCCTTTTCTGTTTAAGCCCTTCCTTGTTTGACTGCCCCAGCTTTAATAAATGTTCTTTCAAAATCACCTGGACTCAGATTGTGAAATCTTTTCTGTACAAAGTCAAGAACCCACACATTCCAGACTCTACCAGAGCAGACCTGCTTCAGTCCCAGTTCCTTTCCAATGACAAAGTGACCACAGTTTCTGTATCCATATATGATGAAATAAGATCCTACCAGGTTACACTGCAGAAAACAACTACCAAAACTATAAATAATTTCAAAAAACAGTGACCTGAAGTTATTGAACATGAACAGAAGCGGAAAGACTCTGATAAAGATGGACCATAATGGAAAGCAGAAGGGTAAATTAGTTTATGTTTCCAGGGCTTTTTAGACTAAATGTAGTCCTCTGTGTTTAGCTGAGGCAGTCTTTCTATTCTGTAACCACAAAAGGGAAGACGTAAACTGAGAAAGTGGAGGAATCCTGATAGTGAAAGGATCATACAGGAGATCACTAAAGTTGATCTACCTACATCTCTATGAAGACACTTGAACCATGCGTATGCAGACCAGACTCTAAGAAATCGAAATAAAGACAAAGATTTGAAGAGAGCTGGAGCTACTACACAAGAATCAGAATGTGATGCTTAAGCATAGCCAAAAAAATCAACCTGCCCAAAACAAAGAAAACAATACTCATCACGCAAAAAAAAAAAAAAAATCATAGAATCTAGAAACTCCACAACTTAACATCTGTAATATCATGGATATAATCCCACGTTATCCCATATAAAAGGACTAAATAAAAAAAAAAAGTCACACACTCTTAAAGACAAAAAATAATAATAATAAATCTGATCTTGAGATGAGCCTGGTGTTAAAACTAACACACATGGATTTTGTAATGGCTATTAAAATTATCTTCAATGAAATAAAATAAAATATTTTTGATAAATGAAAATATCAGCAAAGAAATAAGACTCTCAGCAGAGCAACCACTTAAGCAATAAAAATGACAAGTATAATTGATGTGCTAGTGCAGAAGATAAAACGTTATCCCAAGAGGTAGAAAAAGAATGAAAAACCAAACAACAGCAAAAACAACAAAAAACAGGGACAATAAATGGGAAACATACAAATACAGTAAACAATTTAACTATATCAATAATTTCTTTTAAATATGAATGGTCTAAATATAATAGTCCAAGAACAGGAAATGTCAGAATAATCTTTTTAAAAAATACTCATCTGTATGTTGCTCACAAGAAATACACTTTAAATACAAAAATTAATTTAAAGTGAAGAAATGGAGAAAGGTATACTATGCTAACCTCAATCAAAAGAAATTTGGAGTACCTACAAGAATTTCTGACAAAGCAGATTTCAAAACAAGAGTAAAGAAGAGCATTACATAAAAATAAAGAGATATGTTCTCCAAGAAGACATGATAATTCTTCATGTGTATGCACCTAATAAAAGAGCATCAAAATATATAAAAACAAACTCAGTTGAGCTGTAAAGAGAAATATAAAAATCCATTTTTATATGTGGAAATTTAAACACCTCTAGATCAGTAATTGATAGATCCAGCATTCAGATAATCAATAAGACTGTAGTTTAGCCCGGCAGGGCGTGGCTCAGTGGTTGAGCATCGACCTAGGATCCAGGCGATCGGGGTTCGATTCTGGGTCAGGGCACATGCCCAGGTTGCGGGCTCGATCAATGACTCTCTCATCATTGATATTTCTATCTCTCTCTCTCCCTCTCCTTTCCTCTTTCTGAAATCAATAAAGATATATTTAAAAAAAAAAAGAAAAGAATGTAGTTTAACTGAAGAGAACATCATTCATCTCGATCTAATTGATATTTATAAAATACTTCATCCAACAACAGCAGACTACACCTTCTTCTGAAGCTCACATGGGACATTAACCAAGGTAGAACATATTCTGGATAATAAAACATGTCCTGAAAATTTTAAAAGAATAGCAATAATATAAAATATCTACTCAGAAGACAATAAAAGTAAACTATAAATCAACATAAAGACAGCTGAAAATTTTGAAAATATTTGGAGTAAACAACACATTTCTAAATAACATTAGGTCAAAGAAGCCTCTAAAGTTATTTTTAAAAACATTTTTAATTAAATCAAAGTGAAAACACAACTTTGTGGAATGTAACAAAAGCAGTGTTTAGAGTGAAATTTATAGCATTGAATGTATATGTTAGAAAGAAAGAAAGATGAGAAATCAATAATGTAACAGACCACCATAAGAACCCACAGAAAGAAGAGAAATATAAATCCAAGATAAGCAAAAGAAAATAAATGGAAATTAGGGGAGAAATTAATAAAATTATAAACAGGAAAAGAATAGCAAAAAATCTATGAAAGAAAAGAAAACCTCTAGTCTGGCTAACTAGGGAATAAAAAAAAGATACATTATTAATATCACAAATGAAGAAAAGTACATCACTAATGATTTTGACATTAAAAGAATAGTAAAATAAAACTATAAGCTACTCTTTCCCCACAATTTTCATAACCTAGATGAAATGGATCAAACTTTGAAAGGCACAATATATCAAAATTCACACAAGGAGAGTTTGTCTGAATAAGACTACATATAGGATGGGGCAAAAGTAGATTTACAGTAGTTTGTATGAAAAATAATATAATAATTAATAAATAATAATACAAGAATATTGCCCCACCATGTATATATTAAAGAAATGAGATCATTAATTAATAACCTACCAAAATAGAAAGCATCAGACTCAGTGAACTCATTGATAAATTCTAGGAAACACTTAAGGAAGAAATTATATCAATTCTCTACAGTAAGATTCAGAAAATAGCAGAGTGAACTCTTTCTAATGCATGCTATGAGGACCACATTATTCTAACACCAAGCCATACAAAGATATTACAAGAAAGGAAAATCTCTATGAACATACAGTATATATAAAAATCCTCAACAATTAGAAACTTGAATCCAAAAACCTATTAAAAATTATACACCATTTATTTAATCCAGATATTCATAGGTTATTTAACATCTAAAAATGAGTAAATATAATCCATGCTATCAACAGGCTGAGTAAGAAAAATCATATGATCTTATCTATAGATGCAGAAAAAAATGGACAAAATCCAATACCCATTCATGATTTAAAAAAAAAAATTAAAAATACCCTCAGCAAACTAGGGATAGAGGGGAATATCCTCAATTTAATAAAGAACATCTGCAAAAGCCCTACAGCTGACATCATACATAATGGTGAGAAGTTTGGATACTTTCTCACTAAAATCAGTAACAAGCAGGAACAAGGCGAGGTTATTCTCACTCATCACTCCTGCTCAACATCATCCTGAAATCTTAGCTAATACAACAAAACCAGAAAAGAAAATAAAAAGCATACAGATTAGGAAAGAATAAACTGTTTCTGTTTGCCCATGGTATGATAGCCTATGTAGGAAATGCAAAATTAAAAAAAGTAATAATGATAATAAGCAATTATTGCAAGGTTGCAGGATACAAGGTTAAAATATAAAATTTAGTTGCTTTCTTATATACAATAAATAATTGCAATTGAATTTATAAAAACACCATTTACATTAACAGCCCCCAAAAATACTTAGATGTTAATCTAACAAATAAGTGCAAGATTAATGTGAAGAAAACTACTAAGCTATGATTGAATAAGTCAGAGCTAAATAAATAGAGATACTTTAAATTCATGGATAAAAAGAAAATGTTAAGATGTCATGTCTTCCAAAATTGATGAATAGTTTCAATAGACACCTTATCAAAATCCCAGCAAGTTCCTTTGTTGATATCAACAAACTGATTATAAAGTTTATATGAAAAGACAAGTCTCAGAACAGCCAATATGATATCTAAGAAGAACAAAGAGGATTCATACTATCTAATTTTAAGCCTTACTATAAAGTTACTATAATAAAGATAGAGTGGTATTGTCAAAAAAATAGACAAGTAGATCAATGAAACAAGGAGTACATAAATGAATTCACACAGGTCTAGTTAACTAACCTTTCATAGAGGAGCAAAGCCAATTCAATGGATAAAGGATAGATGTTTTAACAAATAGTGTTGGACCAACTGGACATCAATATAAAGAAATTGAATCTGGGCACAAGCTTTATAGCTTTCACAAATATTACTCATAATGGGTCAGAAACCTAAATGCAAAATGCAAAATTATAAAACATCCTGAAGATAGCATAGGAGAAAATCAAGGTGACTTGAGTTTAGCAATGAGTTTTTATATGGAAGAACAGAAGTAAGATCCATAAACAAAAAATGCAATATTTAGATTTCTTTAATATTAAAAAACTAACAAACAAAAAACCTTTCTGTTCAGCAAAAAGCACTCTTAAGGAAATGAAAAGCCACAAATTGGGGGAAAAAATATTTGCAAAACACATATACAAAAAAGAATTTGTATCTAAAATACACAAAGAACTCATAAAACTCAACAATAAGAAAACAACCAAATTAAAAAATTGGCAAAATATCTGAATAGACATCTCACCAATGAAGATATAAAGATGGCAAATAAGCACATGAACAGTTGCTCATCCTCATATGTCATTAATAAATTGTATATAGAAATGAGTTACCTCTGTATATCTATTAGAATGGCCAAAATTCAAACCCTGACAGCACTAAATGCTGAACAGGACATGGAGCAACAGGAACTCTCATTCACTCTTGTTGGCAATATAAAACGATACAGTCATTTTGGAAGATATTTGGCATTTTCTTACAAAGATAAACATAGTTACACCATATTATCCAGCAGTAGCATTCTTATTTGCCCAAATAAGCTGAAAAATTATATTCCCACAAAAACCTGTGCATAAATGTTTGGAGCAACTTTATTCATAAATGCAAAAATAGAAATATCCAAGATGTCCTTCAGTAGTTGAATGCATATAAAATTGTGGTAAATTCAGCCATGGGATATTATTCATTACTAAAAAGAAATTATCCATCAAGGCAGAAAAAAATAGAAGGAACTTAAATGCATATTACTAAGTAAATGAAACTAGTCTTATAATTTCAATTGTATGACACCTTGGAAAAGGTAAAACTATAGAGACAATAAAAAATATCATTTGGTTCCAAGGGTTTTGGGAGGAAGGAACAGGTATAAATAGGTGGAGTTCACAGGGTTTTTAGAGCACTGAAACTCTTCTGTATATACTGTAAGGGTGAAGACCTAACATTATGCATTTGTCAAAACCCATGGAGCTTTATTTAACAAATAGTAAACCCTGAAATAAGCCATGGACTTTAATAATAATGCATTGTTCTGATCGCCTCTTATTTACCCTGTTATTAAAGGAGGGATTCCTACCACTATACTATGAGATGGCTGAACAAACAACATCTGAAACCAGACACATGAAATAAACAGCAGTTGATTTGTCATGTATAGTTAAAATCTTGAAAAGAGGGATACCCCATGATATGCAGAGCCACACAGGGGTTGTACTCTGGAACAGAGAGAACAAGTTGGGGCTGTGGAAGGTAGAGTTTTAGTAACATGAGTACGGGGGAGCTCTGGTTCCCACAGAAAGATATGATTGCCTTATTTGAATACTTAATAGATTGGCAGAAATTTGAAACCTGTTAGGATGAACGACAAGTGTCGTATATCTGGCGTGGTTGAAAGAGGAAATAGCCAAATGAGGAAACTTTCCTGCTGGGTAGGGAACATATTTGGTGAGAGGTCTTGTGTGTTGGCCTTTGAGTATTTGCAAGGCTCAAAGATGTCAAGAAAGAAATCAATATCATTTCTTAATGTCAGGTCTTACGTCATTTATATCAATATTGGTTTGTCAATGATAAGAAATATATCACACTTATGCAGGATATTCATAATAGGGAAAACTCTCTGTAGTGTGAGTGGGAGCATGGAAATTCTCTGTACATGCTCAACTTCCTTTAAACCTAAAATTTCTCTAAAAATATATATTGTTTTAAAAAATGTTTAAAATTTAAAAAGGGGGAAAAAAAAGGAAATTCTAGAACTGAAGAACAAAAATTTGAAAAAATCCACTGGATGAACTTTACAGCAAAATAAACATGACAGAGAAAAGAATAAGTGAAACTTAAAGATAGATCAATAGAAAGCATCTGCATAGACTGAGAGAAAAAAAGTATTATGGGGTGGAAAAAACATGACTTGTTATATGACATCAAACTGTAAAATGAAGTTAGAAAACCAGGAGAGAAGAAAGAAATTAGAACAGAATAATATGTAAAGAAAAGGTAGTCAAAAATTTTCTCAATCTAAGAAAAAACAGAAATTATCAAATACAAAACGCTAAAACAAAACCAAGTAGAATAAATACAAAGAAGCCCATGCTTGTTGAAAGTCAAAAGTGAAAAGCAAACCATGAATCAAAATAAGTTAAAATGACATACTGTGTAGCATAGTGAGGAACAATAATCTGATTAATGACTGACATCTTCAAAAACTAAATCAAATAGAAGAGAGTGCAGTAACATCTTTAAAGTGCTGAAAGGAAAGGAAAATACTGCCAACCCAGAATTATTTATGTAGCAAAAGTATCATTGAAGATTGAAGAAAAAATACTTTCAGGTTAAAGAAAAACTAAGAGAGCCTGTAGCCTCCAAAACTACACTACAAATACAAACAAAACAATACTTTGCCATCTAAGTAGAAATAACAGATGGGAAATCAGATCCTCAGAAAAGAATGAAGAATTGGAAATATTTGGGTAAACGGAAGACTGTTTTGTTGCCTTTTCCCCTTAATGGCTTTAAAAAACATATAACTGGCCCGAGCAGGTGTGACTCAGCAGTTGAGCATCGATCTAGGATCCAGGAGATAGTGGTTCGATTCCGGGTAAGGGCTCCATCCCCAATTGGGGGCGTGCACTTGCCTGGGTTGTGGGCTCCATCTCCAATAGGGGATGTACAGGAGGCAAATGATCAATGATGTTTTTATCTCTCTCCCTCTCCTTTCCTCTCTCTGAAATCAATAAAGATATATTTTTAAAAATTTATTGTTGAAAATATTACATATGTCCCCCTTCCCCCCCCCCCATTTACTCCCTCCCCGCACTCCGGTCTCCTCCACAGGCCTTCACTGCACAATTGTCTGTCCATGGGTTATGCATATATGCATATAAATTCTTTGGTTAATCTCTTCCTGCTCCCCACCCCTTCCCTCTGCAATTCGTCAGTCTGTTGCATGCTTCAGTGTCTCTGGATCTATTTTGTTCATCAGTTTATTTTGTTCATTAGATTCCACATATAAGTGAAATCATTCATATAAGTAAAATCATGTGGTATTTGTATTTCACTGTCTGACTTATTTCACATAGCACAATACTCTCTAGTTCCATCCAAGTTGTTGCAAATGGTAAGATTTCATTCTTTTTATGGCCAAGATATATTCTATTGTATATATGTACCACATCTTTATCCATTCATCTGTTAATGGACACCTAAGTTGCTTTTGTGTTTGCTGTTGTAAACAATGTTGTAACAAACATAAAGATGTGTATATTCTTTTGAAATAGTGTTTTCATTTCATCAGATAAATATCCAAAAGTGAAATTGCTGGATCATATGGTAGTTTTATTTTTAATTTGAGGATGAATCCCCAAACTCTTTACCATATTGGGTGCAATGGTTTACAATTCCATGAACAGGGCATGGGGATTCCTTTTTCTCTACATCCTTGCCAATACTTACTCTTTGTTGTCATTTTGATAATAGCTATTTTGATAGGTGTAAGGTGATATCTCATTGTTTATTTTCTTTGTTGGTTTGTTGATTAGTTTTGATTTGCATGTCCCTGATGATTAGTGATGTTGAGCATCTTTTCATGAGTCTGTTGCCATCTCTATGTCCTATTTGGAGAAATGCTTATTCAGGTCCTTTGCCCATTGTGAGATCAGATTCGTTTTTTTATGTTGATTTTTAGGAGTTCTTTATGCATTTTGGATATTAACACCTTATCAGATATATCATTTGCAAATATATTCTCCCATTTAGTAGGTTACCTTTTTGTTTTGTTGATGATTTCCTTTGTGGTACAAAAGCTTTTTAGTTTAATGTTGTTCCATGTGTTTATTTTTGCTTATGGTTTCTTTGCCTGAGGAGGCTTATCCAAAAAATATTGCTAACACCCAAGTCAAAGATTATATTGCCCATATTTTCTTCTAGGAGTCTTTAATTTATTTTGAATTTATTTTAGTATATGATGTAAGAAAGTGGTCTATATTCATTTTTTTTGCATATATTTTTCCATTTTCCCAACACTATTTATTGCACAGTCTGTCTTTTCTGCATTGTATATATTCTTGCCTTTTTTGTCATAGATTAATTGACCATATAATCATGAGTTTATTTCTGGGCTCTCTATTCTGTTCCATTGTTCTATGTGTTTATTTTTGTGCCAGTACCATGCTCATCATGGTGCATAATCTTTTTAATATATTGCTGAATTTAGATTGATAATATTTTGTTGAGAATCTTTGTATCTTTGTTCATCAGGATATTGGTGATAATTTATTTTTATAGTGTCTTTGTCTAGTTTTGATATCAGGGTAATACTGGGCTCATAGATTGAGTTTGAGAGCATTCCCTCTCTTCAGTTTTTCTAATATAGTTTGAGAAGGATAGGTATTAAATATTTGGATTTTGGTAGAATTCACCTGTAAAGCTGTCTGGTCTAGAACTTTGGTTTGCTGGGAGTGTTTTTATTACTAATTTGATTTCATTACTAGTAGTTGGCCTGTTCACATTTTCTGTTTCTTCCTGATTCAGTCTTGGACTATTGTATATTTCTAGGAATTTATCCATTTCTTTCAGGTTGTGCAATTTCTGTGATATCAGTTGTCACTTCTCTTTAATTTCTGATGATATTTATTTGGCCTCTCTCGTTTTCTCTTGATGAATCTCACTAAAAGTTTATCAATTTTGTTTATTTTTTTAAAGACCAGCTATTAGTTTTATTGATTGTTTCTATTTTATTTTTAGGCTCTATTTCTATTATTTTTACTCTGATCTTTATTATTTTTCCTCTATTTAGTTTGGGCTTTGCTTGTTCTTTTTATAGTTCCATTAGATGTAAGGTTAGATTGTTTATTTGAGATTTTTCTTGTTTGTTGAGATAAACTTATATCACTAGGAATATCCCTCAAAGAACTGGTTTTGCTGCATCCCATGAATCTTGCACTGTTGTGTTTCCATTTTTATTTGTCTCAAGATATCTTTTGATTTCCTCCTCAATTTCTTTGTTAACCCATTAATTGTTTAGTAGTATGTTGTTTAGCCTCCATGCCTTTATGAGGTTTTTTTTTCCAGTTTTTCCTTTTTAATTGATTTATAGTTTCATACCGTTGTTATGAGAGAATATGCTTGATGTGATTTTAATCTTCTTAAAATTATTGAGACTTATTTTGTGGCCTAACATGCTATTCATCCTGGAAAATGTATCATGTGCCCATAAAATAAAATAAAAATGTTTGTTTGCTGTTTTGGGTGTTCTGTAAATATTTATTAACAGCATGTGGGTTAATGTCTCATTTAAAGTCATTGTTGATTTTATGTCTGGATGATCTTTTTAATGATGTAAGTAGGCTGTTGAAGTCTTGTATTATTATTGTTACACTGTTGGTTTCTCCCTTTATGCCTGTAAATATTTTCTTTATGTATTTAGGTGCTCCAATGTTGGGTTCATAAAAGTTGCTAAGAGATATATCTTGTTGTTGGAGAGATCCCTTTAGCATTATTTAATCCCTTTATTTGTCTCCTGTTATAGCCTTTGTATTATAGTCTATTTTTTTCTGATATAAGTATTGATACCACATTGATTTTTGTTTGCATTTATAGGAAATATATTTTCTATCCTTTTACTTTGAGTCTGTCTGTGCTTTCGCATCTTAAATGAGTCTCTTGTAGGCAGTATATGTACGAGTCTTGTATTTTTTAAAAAAAATTCATTCAACTACCCTATGTCTTTTGATTGAAACCTTTAGTCCATTCATGTTTAAAGTAATTATTGGTAGTTACGTAGTTATTGTCATTTAATTATTTTCTGTTTTTATGGTTCTTCTGTTTCTGTCTTCTTCTCTCACTCTTTTGTCTCATACATTGATTACTTTCTATAATGGTGTGGTTAGATTACTTTCTCTTTATTTTTTCTCTATCTATTATAGTTTTTTTTATGGTTACCATGTGACTTATATATACCAAACTATGCTTATAGTAGTCTGTTTTAAATTGATTTCTGCTTAAGTTAAAATTCATTCTAGAAGCATTACAATTTTACTCACCTTTCCAAGTATATGTTTTTGTCATATTTTATATCTTTTGTGTGTGTGTGACTTAACTTACTGTATTTACACACACTTTTACTAATTTTGTCTTTTAACCTTCATACCAACTTTATAATTGGGTAACCCACTAATTCTACTGTTTGCTTTTATCAGGGAGATTTTTTCTTTCCTATATCTCCTCCTTTTTAAAAAAATTATCTTTATTGTTGAAAGTATTACAAATGTCCCCTTTTTTCCACCATCAATCCCTTTCTCCTTGAACCCCTCCCCCTAGGCCTTTACCACATTATTTCCTGTGTCCATGTGTTATGCATATATGCATATAAGTTTTTAAGTTAATTTCTCCCCACCCACCCATGAAACCCGGGTCTTCCCTATGAGATTCGTCAGCCTGTTCCATGCTTCTGTGTCTCTGGATCTGTTTAGTTCATTGGTTTATTTTGTTCATTAGATTCCACATATGAGTAAGTTAATGTGATACTTGTCTTTCTCTGACTGGCTTATTTTGCTTAGCGTAATACTCTCCAGGTTCCACCATGCTGTCTCAAAGGGTAAGGTATCCTTTGTTTTCACAGCTGCATAGTATTCCATGCTGTAAATATCCAAGAAGATGCTTGATATGATTTCAATTTTCTTGAACTTGTAGAAATTTGCATTTTGTCTTAACATGTGGTCTATTTTTGAGAATGTCCCATGTGCACTTGAGGAGAATGCATATTTAGAATCACTGTTTCCTTATGATTTTTTGTCTGAAAGATTATCCAGTAAAGTCAGTGGGGCATTAAAGTCCCCTATTGTGACTGTATTGTTGTAATTTTCTCCTTTAAAGTCGTCCAGAAGTTTTTGTTCTTTGATTTTGTTTTGTTTTGTTTTGTTTTTAGCCTATGTGAATCTTTTGTTCTGAGGTAGGTCTCTAATAGACAGCATATATTTGAGTCCTGTTTTCTTATCCATTCAGCTACCTTATGTCCTTTGATTGGAGCATTTAATCCATTTATATTTAAGGTTATTATTGATAGGTACTTATCTATTGCCATTTTATTTCTTACAATGCTGGTTTGGTGGTGATAAACTCTAGTCTATTTTTGTCTGGGAAGCTTGTTATTTCACCATCTATTTTGCATGATAGCTTTGCTGGATAGAGTAGTCTTGGTTTTGGATCTTTGTTTTGCATGACCTTGAATACTTCATGCCATTCTCTTCTGGCCTGTAGAGTTTCTTTCTTTCTTTTTTTTTTTTTTTTAAATATATCTTTATTGATTTCAGACAGAGGAAAGGAGAGGGAGAGAGAGAGAGAGAAACATCAATGATGAGAGAGTCATTGATCAGCTACAGCCCACAACCCAGGCATGTGCCCTGACCGGGAATCGAACCCTGATCACCTGGATCCTAGGTCGATGCTTAACCGCTGAGCCACGCCCAGCTGGGCATGGCCTGTAGAGTTTCTGATGAGAAGTCAGCTGACAACCTAATGGGAGCGTCTTTGTAGGTAACAGATTGCTTTTCTCTTGCTGCCTTTAATATTCTCTTTGTCTTGACTTTTTGGCATTTTAATTATGATGTGTCTGGGCGTGGGCCTCTTTGGGTTTTTCTTGCTTGGAACTCTCTGTGCCTCCTGAACTTGTGTGTCCTTTTCCTTGAACAGGTTAGGGAAGTTTTCTGCCATTATTTCTTCAAACTGGTTCTCTAACCCTTGCTTACTTTCTACCTCTTTTGGCACTCCTATGATGAAAATATTGTTACATTTCATGTTGTCTCACAACTCACTTAAACTGTCCTCTTGTTTTTTCTTTCTGCTTCTCTGATTGACTGATTTTTTCTACCCTGTCTTCTAATATGCTGATCCAGTCCTCAGCTTCCCCTAATCTGCTGTTTATTCTTTCCAATGTTTTTTTTTTATTTCTACTATGTCATTCTTAATTTCCTTCATTTTAAGAATTTCTTTTCTCATGCTGTTGAGCATTCTTATGATTAGTATTCTGAACTCTACATCTGATAGCTTGCTTATCTCCATTTCATTTAGCTCTTCTTCTGGAGAATTATTTTGTTTTCTAATTTGGGGCTTGTTTGTTGTTTTGTTTTGTTTTGTTTTTGTCTCTCCATTTTGACTGCCTGTTTGGATTTGTTTTTATGTATTAGGTAGATCTGTTAGGACTACCAGTCTTTTGAATGTTCTTTGGTGCAGGCCATTGTCAAATGCTCTTTGTGACTGGCCTTGAGTACTCTGTTTGAAGTTTTCTGAACTCCACAGCTTCTGGTTTCTTCTGCTGTGACTGGGTGTGTTTGGATAGGACCAAGATATGCACAAAGATCTGCTTTTCCTCCTATATCTTCCTATTTTTTATTTTAGCCTTTTATTTTATGCTTAAAAAGTCTTTTTAGTATTTATTGCAATGCCAGTTTCGTGGTGATGGACTCCATTGGAATCTACTTGTCTGAAAAACTCTTTCACTCTTTCAATTAAAAATGATAACCTTGTTGGGTAGATTACTTTTGGTTGTACTTTTTCTTCCCTTTCATCATCTTGTGTACATAGTGCCATTTCCTTCTGGTTTGCAAAATTTTTGTTGAAAAATTAGCTGATTGGTTTATGGGTGATCACATTTACATAGCTAACTGCTTTTTTATCTTGCTATTTTTAAGATTCTCTCTTTATCTGAAACTT
This sequence comes from Miniopterus schreibersii, assembly GCF_964146895.1. Classification (NCBI taxonomy): domain Eukaryota; kingdom Metazoa; phylum Chordata; class Mammalia; order Chiroptera; family Miniopteridae; genus Miniopterus; species Miniopterus schreibersii. The sequence continues at coordinate 38,261,960 of NC_138104.1, read as the reverse complement.
TTGTCATTTTAATTTTGATGTGCTTTGATGTGGGCTGCTTTGTGTTCATCTTGTTTGAGACTCTATAGGTTTAAGACAATTTGGTGGAAGCTACAATTCAAGCCTAGGCCTGCCACCTCTTGTACTGGATTTGAGGATGCTTGGTAGGAGCTATAATGTGAGCTGAGAATGCCAACTTTTTTGAGTTTGAGAGCACTTGGAAGAGACTGCAGTGTCTACCAATACCAGCTGCTGTTTGTGTGGAGTTTATGGGCTTTTGGGAAAGACTGCAGCGTGCACTGAGCCTGGCCACCATTTATTTGGTGTGTGTGAGCCTTTGGAACAATCTTAGTGCATGTTGAGGCCAGACCTCATGTGTGTGGAATGTGTGGACCTTTGGGAGTCTTCTGTATGTGTTGATGCTGTCTGCTGCTATGTTAAGTGTCTGAAGCTACTTGAAGATAATCTGACTGAAAAACTGAGTTGGGTTAAGTGGGATCTCAGGGAGACCCTGGGGTGAAGTTAATGGTGTTAGCCAGGTTAAAGGAGAGCTGTAGATTTTGTGCTCACCAGCATCAGATCAGATAGGAGGAGAGATCAGGAAAGGATCAGGGGCACTGGCCAGCACTTCCACTCCCTGAGAGAGTTGTCCTGATCACTGCTCCTTTAGCATTTACCTTAATATTAGTCCATTTAATCTGTTTGACCAAGGAACTCCTCAGGCTGCTGGCTCTGTGCTGAAATGTGGAGTTAGTAAGTTTGTGCATGAACTATTTAAGAGTAGTGTCTCAATCTCCCACTTCCTTTTGTTTCTCTTAGGTTTAATCTGCCACTGTTTTTTTAAAACCAAATGTTATGGAGACAGCTTTACCCAGCACCTGTGCACCAGGCTGGGAGCCTGATATGGGACTCAGACCACTTGCTTCCCAGGGGTACCTTCATATCCAGCTATTTCTCCCCTTTATTAATCACCACACCATTAGTGTGGGACCTTTCTGGACCACCTCTCTGCCTCTCCTATATGTCTTGATGTGGTTTCTTCCTTGTATCCTTAGTTCTCAGGGATGGTTGTTCTAAATTTAAGTTTATAATTGTAAAGTGTTCATGGGAGGAAGTGAATTCAGAATTTACCAACTCTATGTCATATATTGTAAGTTTTAAGGAAACCATTATAATCATAATGCAAAAAAGGAATATTAAGCCAGAAATAAAATTAACTTGTAAATCTAAAACATGTTCATATTATGTCAAAGAAAAGGTGTAAGGAAGAAAGAACAGAAGAACAAAAAAGGAAACAAACAGAAAATAGAAAAGAAAATGCTATGAACAAACACAACTATATTAGTAATTAATCTACATTTTAATAATTGAACCCTCCATTTACAGAGACAGAGATTGTCATAATAAATAAGAACTAGCACTTAAGTATATGATAAGTAAAAGATATAAAATTCAAACTTGACACAAAGAGAGACTAAATGTAAATGTATGGACAAAGATATATCATGCAAATAGTAACCATAATAAGGCCGGAGCAGCTATACTAATATCAGCTAAATGGAATTTCTGAACAATATGTACTGCTAAAGGTAAATAGGGATACTTCATAATAATAAAAAGTGTCAATGCAACTGGAAGAAGTAACAGTATTAAACATGAAAGCTTCTAATAAGAGAACTTCAAAATACATAGAGCAAAAAGTACTGTGATTAAAATGAGATATAGACCATTTGTATTCAGAATAATAGTATGGTTACCATGACTTAATTGATATTTATATAACAATACATCCCACAGTTACAGGATATGCACACTATTTTCAGGTACACATAGCTAATTTGATCAGTACAGAACATATACTGGCAATGGAACAAGGTTCAATAAGTGTAAAATGGTTGAAATAACAAATAGTATGTTTTCTTGCCAAAATGGAATTACATTAAAAATGAATAACAATAGAATAATGAGGTAAATTCCAAATATTTAGAAATTAGTAAACACAGTATCAAATAATCTGTATTGAAGAATAAATCACACAAAAAATTGAAAAGTATTTGGAAATAAGAATGATAATAAAACTTTTTTTAAAAAATTGTGAGATGCAGCTAAAGTAGTGTTTAGGAGGAATTGTATAGCTTTAAATGTCTACATAAAAAACAATGATATTAAAATTATTAAAAACTCAAGATCTAAGATTTCATTTTAAGAAATTAGAAAATGAATCATAAATTAAATCCAAAGGAAGAAATTTGAAAAAAATAGCATAAATCAATAAAATATAAAACAAACAAAAACAATTTAAAAGTCAATGGAATCGAAAGCTTATACTTTCAAAAAAAATTAGTAAATTTATAACTTTTCAACATCGGCAGGTATTGATTCTTCTATTACTTTCCTTTACTCTTTAGATAGAACTTTGTATCATATTTTCCTTCTACTTGACAATAGTCTCATGAGAGTAAATAGATACTGGTTTTTAAGTACACCTTAAAATAAGAAAAATTTCAGAAACTTTATACTTGTTGAGTGTGCATTTGCTTGTATGAGAAGTTTTAAATGAACTGTGGCTGTTTAGGTCATTTTTATGTATAGAGTTTCTTTTCTTTTTTTTAAATTTATTTTTATTGTTGAAAGTATTATAGGTGTCCCATTTTTCCCTCCAATTGAGCCCCTCCAGCTCATTGCCACCCTCTGCCCAGGCCTTCACTCCTTTATTGTCTATGTCCATGGGTTATACATATATGCATATTCATTAGCATCTTCTAAAAGAAGATCCTTCAACATTTCATGTAGTATTGGTCTGATGGTGATGAACTCCTTTAGCTTTTCCTTGTCTGAGAAGCTCTTTATCTGACCTTCAATTCTAAATGATAGCTTTGCTGGGTAGAATAACCTTGGTTGTAGGTTCTTGTTTTTCATCACTTTGAATATTTCTTGCCACTCCCTTCTGGCCTGCAAAGTTTCTGTTGAGAAGTCAGCTGACAGTCGTCTGGGTGTTCCCTTGTAGGTAACAAATTGCTTTTCTTTTGCTGCCTTTAAGATTCTCTCTTTGTGTTTAACCTTTGGCATTTTAATTATGATGTGTCTTGGTGTGGGCCTCTTTGAGTTGCTCTTGTTTGGGACTCTCTGTGCTTCCTGGACTTGTAAGTCTATTTCTTTCCCCAGGTAGGGGAAGTTTTCAGTAATTATTTTTTTCAAATAGGTTTTCAATTTCTTGCTCTCTTTCTTCTCTTTCTGGTATGACAATAATATGAATGTTGGGTCTTTTTAAGTTGTCCCAGAGACTGCTTACACTGTCTTTATATTTCTGTATTCTTTTTTCTTTTTGATCTTCTGGTTGAGTGATTTTTGTTTCCCCATGTTCCAGATTGCTGATTTGATTCTCAACGTCCTCTACTCTACTGTTGATTCCCTGTAAATTATTCTTCATTTCAATTCCTATAGCCTTCCTTTCTGATGGGTACTTTATTATGTCATTGATGGTCTCACTTGTTTTTGTAATAATCTTACTAATATCCTTGAGCATCCTTACAATCATAATTCTGAACTCTGTATCTAGTAGCTTGCTTGGTTCCATTTCACTTAGTTCCTTTTCTGGATATTTATTCTGTTCTTTCCTTTGTGACATGTTTCTTTGCTTCCTCATTTTGGCTGCTTCCAAGTGTTTGTTTCTATGTATTAGGTAGAGCTGCTATGTGTCCTGGAATTTGTAGAGTGGCTTTGTATAATAGGTGTCCTGTAGGGTCCAGTGGTTCAGCCTCCCTAGTCACCTGAGCTGGGCCTTCTAGGTGTTCCTCTGTGTGGACTGTGTGCTCTGTCCTGTTGTAGTTGAGCCTTGGTTGCTATTGGCTTCACTGGGAGGGATTACCCTGCAGGCCAATCGGCTGCGAGGACCAGCTGCAACAATAGCCAAAGAGCTGCTGTGCTGGAGACACCCCTATGGAGCAGGATTTACTTCAGTGGAGCTTTGGTGTTCACCAAGTGAGCCCCTTGAGTGTGTCACTTGGGGATGTGGTAGGGTTGACCATGCTAGTCAGACTCCAGCATGGTCGAGTCTGACCACCAGGTGCACTGTGTCTGGGGCTCCCTGGAGATGCAAAGTCAGCCTCTGCCAGTGCCTTGCCCAGGGCTCCCCAGCATGAGCTACACAACAAACTGTAGTTGGCTGCTAATTGTGCTGGGCTTGGAGGTGTCCAGGAGAGAACAAGCTATGAACCAACACAGACTGCCGTCGGTGTCAGGCCTAGGGCCACTTGTGTAGTGGTATGGGGCACGCTGCCTTTTGTTTGCAAGATTTTAGGAAAGTCCTAAGCATGAGGCTAGAGAGGCCACTTGCATGGAAATGGCTTGGATGAGCCTGCAGCTAGGGAGGGGCAGAGCCTCAGGGAATCACCATGGCCAAGTCAAAGTGTGAGTCACATGCTGGAGATTCAAATATGGTGCCTGCCTGTGGGTTCTGTGGGGGGAGGGCTCGCCAAGGGATCTATGGCCTCTGCCAACTCTTCTGTCTGAGAGAAAGCTGCCCCTCCACCTCTTACCACGATTTCAGCAAGTTAGTTCCTCCCCAGATGTTCTAGCTTCCTTTCAATGTGCTGCCCGGGCCTGAAGCTAAGAGGGAGTGCATCAGAGTGAGTCCGTGTGCAGGTCCTTTAAGAGGAACTGCCTGGGGTTCCCACAGCCTCCGTGTCCCTCAGTGACAGTCCTTGCTGGTTTTCACAGCTCAAAGTTGTAGGGACTTCTCTTCTTGGTTCTGGAGCCCTGGGCTGGGGCCCCAATGTGGAGCTGGGACCCCTCACTCCTCCGGGAAACCTCCACCACAGAGATTTCCCTCTGGGTTTAACCTGCAGCACTGGGTGTGGGCTCGTGGCAGAGTCTCTAGGATTCAGCCCAGATCCACCCGCGTCTCCGCTCCTCCTCTAGTCTTGGTGCTCCTTCAGTTCCTTGGTTGTGGGGCTTCTTTTCAGCCAGATCTCAGGAGGTTCTGAGTGATGGTTGTTCTGTGTTTTAGTTGTAATTTTGATGTGGTTGTGGGAGGTGGCAGGTGTAGCTGTTACCTGTGCTGCCATCTTCAAAAGTACCATCTAGGATTTCTTCTAATTAAACAAAAACAAAAGATATATTGAAAAGGTAAGGCAAAAGATAATTATACTACACTAGATGGACAAACTAGCCGTTGTTGAAATTCTCACAGATATTTATTCAAGATCCTTGAGTAAAGACAGTTTTAGAAAAAGATGATCATATTAAAATTGGAGGAAACTAGTATACATAAAATGATGATTAATATGGCTAAAGAAATAAAGGTTGCCTAATATTGTCTGCTGATTCTCTCTTTAAACAAACTCCAACTTGTGTCAGTTATGACAATATATAGTTGATCCTCAACATATAACTGAAATTGTTTTTTAAGCAATGAGAGCATGTTGTATCTTTGTGAGTTAATTTTTCCTTCCTAAAGGAAACACAACTTTTAATTTAGCTTCTCATCGCAAAAACTAATTTTATAGAAAAATCATAACAAAAATAAAAATTGATACTTTAACTACCATGTGCCTTTATCCCATTTTTAAACAAATGTTTAAGTGTTTTACAAACCTTTATATGTATAACAACACACAATATGTGACTTTTTTCCTATGTTATTTTTTGGAGAACTTTTATGCATGGTCTGCATAGGTTTCAATTCCTTAAATATGAGTCTAATGAAGTTTTATATGAATTTGTCTTCTTTTCCTATAGCAAAGGCAGGGATCTTTTATTGCTTCAAGGACATTTTAACTGCATTCAAATTTAGGACCATTTAATTTAAAAATGAACATCATTATTTAATGTGCAAAAATGACTGAAAATTACTTATTGTTAATGCTATCAAAATTTAAATCTCCATGGACACATTGACCTCTATATTTTCCTCTCTTGTTAATTTACTCAGCACGGCCTCAGGGAATAGTTTCAGTTATGCAACAGGGCATTGATGTTACATTTTTAATGATAAGAAAAGGAATAAAAGTGGAAGCATACAAGCAGAACTATCTATGCCAGAGATCTACTGTACTGTTGTGTGTTTCTACGTTATACATAATTACTTTAAAAAAGAGTTCTATGTTTTTTATTTAAAACATAGTTATAGGAGATATATGTAAACTCACCTATAAGAAATGTAGATGTTAGAATAATGAAATATATTCCAGGTAATTATTTCAAATTTACAAAATTTGAAGACATTTACCTTGTAGGAAATGAATACGATCCTCAATCAAATTCTTACAAAATGAGAAAAATAATACAACATTTCTCTTTATAATATTCTTTTTGCATTGTTGGTGTAATGAACCCTGCCTATCTAAATAATGAATAGAAATAAGTGACACAAAGAAAAATATAAATGTATTAGTAGCCTTATATTTTCAGTTCAAATGACCTTTTTGAGTGTTTGTTCACACTTATACATATATATATATGTATGTATGATCACATACATTTGTGCACTTTTCATAGGCATATTAGTCCTAATCTGCAAATAAATGGGGAATAATGGTATCAGTTTATCTATATATCTGAGAAGTATTCTGACCTATAAATTAACTATCAGTTTACTGATGAGAGAACACTATGACCCTAAAAAGGATCATTAATTAAAAGCCAAAAAAAATCATATCTTTTAGATAATTGTCCAAGGTTTATTATTAAGGGTCCCCTATGTCATATTGGAAGTAGTTTGTCATTCCCATTTAATTTATCTAGGGACAAGACAAAAAATAATCTTGTATTTTAAGGTCATTTCATATCATATATGCATAGAAGCAATCTTATCTCTTTGTGCAATGTTTTTCAACCATTAAAAATGGTGTCATTCTTTATAAAGTAGAATAAAATTCTGAATATTTTATATTATATGCACTTTGATAATGATCCAGTGACATTATATGCCAAATTTATCAGGTGGAATATTTAAAAGCCTAATTAATCATGTACAGGGTGAGGCAAAAGTAAGTTTATAATTGTATGGGAATTAATACAATAATTAATAAATAATAATACAAGAATAAATTGTTTTGCATGCTCAAAACTGTATACTTACTTCTTTTGCCCTACCCTGTATTTCAATGTTTTATTTTTTTCCTTTTTTCACATCAAATTTCAGTCTTTTCCACATGGCTTTGGATGTCTTAATGTCACTAGAGTAAATTTGTTTATATAAATTTTAAACACTTGGTTTCAACACAGATTTTGTTTTGTTTTGTTTTTTGCTGTTGCTTTTTTACTCACTGAGATCAAATAGCACATTCTTAACATATGCAAACATTTAGTATTATCTTTTTACCCAGCTTTATTCTCAGTGTATTTCAAATGAAGATTGTATTCTCCATGAGGGCAGAACTTTTGTCTGCCTGCACCCTATGAAATTCTCAGAACTTAGAGCAGATTCCAAAGCATAACAGGTACTCAAAGAATATTTGTTTAGTGAATTGTTTGAAGCGAAAAAAAATCAGGTACTTAACAAATTAAATGTTTTGTCTACATGATGAAACTTTAAGTGGATGGTCAGTGAAGTAATTTGAGACTCTACAATGGTTGTACAGATTTAACCAAGGGAACAGGACCAGAAGCAAGGGGGCATTATAGCTAGAGTATTGTGGTAAGGGGAAAGAAGTTGAGAATGAAGTTAGAAAGGTTAAGGAAGAAATCTGACATCTTAAAGATCTTTTTGCATACTTTAACTTTTATTCTGGGTAAAAGGGAGTGTTCTGTACAAAGAAATATTATAATGAGATTAAGGCTTTCAAAGTATTCCTTTGTCTAGTATATTGATGGTAAAGTGTACAAGTTCCAGGTAGAAGCAGAGAAACTATTTAGAAGGCTATTGCAGAAACCTGGAAGACAGATGTTGCCGATGACCAATGTATTATAGAATTTCAGGTGAAAGAATGTAGTCACAATCTTGATATATTTTGAAAATAAAGCCAATAGTATTTCTGAAATATTGGCTGTGGGGTGTGACAGAGAAGAGTCAGAAATAATTTCAAAGTTATTGACTTGAACACCTAGAAGGACAGAATTGATACCGATTAAGATGAGGACGGCTACGGGTGGATAATATTTAGAAGGAGGGATCAGAATCTAAATGTTAGACATGTTGAATTAAACGTATTTACTAGATGTACAAATGAGCATGTCCAGTGGAAACCTCAAGTTGAAAAAAGTGGTTTTGTTTGGATACATAAATTAGGTTTTCATCATTACAACAGTATTATTTAAAAATATCACACAATGAAATAAAGACAATGACTGAAAAAGAAGAGTGAATGTGAATAAAATAAGAAAGAGAGGAGACTACTAAGCTCAATGGCATTGATAAAGCAAGAGGGAATGCTACCTAATATTCATGTAAAGGGACAGAGTTTAGAAGGTGCATGGATTGTTTATACCTAGTAGTAGGCAAGAAAACAGTGTATGGTTGCAGAGGCTGGTAGATGGATAGGTTAGGGTAGACAGATTGGTGGAATTTCTCTTTTGATTGCTTCAATTTTCTCAGTAAAATGGGAAACAATGTCATTAGTCTAGTCTGTGAAAAATGTTAAATCTTTGAGGAAAAAAGAGATCATTTGAGAAAGTCTCCTAAGAGAGTGGAAGAGCTACGTGATTAGGAAATACTCTATAAATGATTGCCTGGAAGCATCATGAGCCCACCTGAGGCTTGTGTTCACAAGTGTAAAGTGAGGTTTGTCAGCATGGATGTGTTTTATTTCTTTCAGCCACAGATGAGAATTACACAGAGTCAGTTTTACTAAATAAGTGTAAAGAAGAAAGAGCGGGTAAGAAGTCAAAAGAGTAAATGTGAGTAATTATAAATATTGACACTGGAGAATTAAAGAAAAGAGAGGAGACATCAAGGAAGTGAGGAAAAGAAAAAGACTAAGAGAAATGAAAGATCATAATGTTAAAGAATTACTGGAGGTGGGCTAATTGTTGGCATTGTAAAGAAAGGAGATGGTCATCATCAAGCAAAGAGCATAAAATTAAGATTGTGGGGAGGAATAGTTGTTGGTAATGCAAAGTTCTAGGTTATAATTACAGAGTGTGACAAATTAAGAAACTGAAAGGCCTCTTTATGGGAAAGATTATCTTTATGTATAATGAAATAGAAAAAATATTGAGATAGAAATAGTCTTAGAGAAAGTGACAGAAAGCCAGGAACCAAATATATATTTCTTAAATACATTTTTATTGATTTCAGAGAGAGGGAGAGAGAGAGAGAAACATCAATGATGAGAAAGTCATTGATCGGCTGCCTCCTGCATGCCCCCTACTGGGGATCGAGCCCACAACCTGGGCATGTGCATCATCATGCCCGGGAACCAAACCATGATCTCCTGGTTCACAGGCCGATGTTCAACCGGTGAGCCATGCCGGCCAGGTCAGGAGCCAAATATTTGAAAAATTGTGAGATATAACCAGAGGATAGGCAAATGATCACAGGATTAAGTAGTGAGTGATGTAATACATTGACATGAGAGAAGGAAAAAGGAGAGAATATATATTGAAAACTGAAATTAAGAACAAAAAGGATGCTTACCACCACTTTAAGCCCAGTAGTATGAAGACTCTTCAAGAAATATAAAACAAAACAAAATGGCCACCATTTTAGAAGGCTCCGTGAGTCTATGGGATAAAATGTCCTCAGGTTTCTGTTAACTAAGAGGATATAACAAAATAAGTTAAGAACATAAGATTTTTTGAAGATGTTAGACTAGAAGTCCAAAAAAGACAAGTAAAGTGTTTCCAAAGTTAGGGAAGAGAATGAAAAGGGAACACAATAGGGGCCATGTACAATGTTGTTGGAGTAGGTTGCAGGAGATGTGCAGAGACTGAGAAATTGGGACATCTTACAGTGACTGGAAATAAAAGAAATAAAATGCATAATGAGGTTTCTGTTATGTTGGGCTTCAAGGCAGATAGTGGTGGGAAAGCTGTGAATATTGGAAATAGGAAGTGTTGGATTCATTCAATTCCACCTTTACTCATGATAGCATGGTTAGAAGGCCAAGAAGAGCCCTTAATAAGAATGGAACTATGAAGAAATACTTAGGAAATGTCCCTGTCTTATCCCTTGACCATATGATTTCTTATTGGAAGCTAAAAAAATTTAATTCTCATTCGCACATTCAATATTAACCAGTTAGCTTTATTCAGTTTTTTAACTTTTCCCAAGATTCTAAACTGCTATCCAAGCCTAGTATATAATATTGTACCTTAGATAAATATTTATCGTGACATGCAAATTTTCCATCCATGTTTTTAATTCATTATTTTCTTTCCCTGCATATTTTTACTTTTTCTTTGAAGAAATAAAATTTGTTCCTTGTTGTAAGCTAAAATGGGGTACAGGAAGCATCAAACTTGTCAGCAATTGACTTCCTTCCTACACCTTTAAAAATAAATTATATAGTTTCTCACAGGATTTTCAATAAAAAACAAGAATGAAACAAAATAAAAAAACATCATCAAAAGCACCAAATATATTATTTAAGCTCCCTAAATACATTTGAATTACTGAAATTTCAGGAAGCTTGAGAGTTTTTACAAAGTTCCTAAAGCAAAATTTAATATTGTAAATTAAATAATACACAGTGTTATTTCCTTCCTAAAGAAGAATTGAATAGGTGAGCATGGAATACAAACTTACGTTCCTTAACATTTCATTGCTCTTACACAGAATATCCTACCACTCCAGAAAGAACTAGACATTGAGTTTAGTTTTTTTCCTGAAACACATTAAAAAGTAGTAATTGTCATGGGAAAAAAAAATTGAGCTGCAAGTCAAAGAAAGGAAGCTCTAAGGTCCATATAGTGCACAGTGTCTTATTCATTTTGTGGTGACAGATGAAAGAAAAAACTTATTTTTTTTGCAGACTTCCAGGAGGTCAGGTACTTTATGTGCAAGTTTCAATTGCAATTTAAAATTGAAGAGTCATTTCTAAATTTTTGTGTGATACACACATTACATCAGATCTTATAAAAACTTGTCACTAGGTGCAGTGGCAGGAAAATAGCAGTGATTAGCTTTTTAGATTGAAGGTTTCATGAAATATATTCAGTTAACCCCATTATTGGATCTAAAATTAGAAGGTCATTATATTATTAAGCAAAGTGGTCCCTTTCTAATCACATAATATTAATGTTAAAGGTCCTGTTTGGTTTAAAATATGTGTTGAACTTAGGTATTTTACTGTTAACTATGTAGCCATTGAATATTTTAAACTATGTAAAAATTTAATATTAGCCTTTCTCAAAAAAATAGTCCAAGAAAGGTGTATATTTATATATCAAGAAAACATGTATAGCTGGTATTTTATATTTACAGATGGAATAATCTTAAAGATCTTTCTGTGCTTGACCACCTATGTTCTAAGCATATAAAAATTTATATTTTCAGAAAATGTATGAAATTATCAACATAATTTTGGATCACAATTTGGCACCATGTTTCCCTTTTCAAACTTCAATTATTTCATATTTTGAAATTTATTGTTACAAATATATATGTATATATATATTATTTCTTAATATACAAATTTGTAATTATGTTTCATTTTTATTCCTAATGTGATATACTAGTATCCCTGCCATGCATTTCCTCATGATTAAACTACCCAAGAATGGTTTAAGAATATATATTCTATAAAACATAACTTGGTTCACTGCCTTTAAGTGTTTTTTTGTGTTTGTTTGTTTTTTTACAATTATGCCGTAGATATTTATTTATTAAGATTATAAGCCACTTATTTTTAAAATATATTTTATTGATTTAGAGAAAGAGGAAGGGAGAGGGAGAAGAAAGAAATATTAATATATTGCCTCCTGTACGCACCCCAACTGGTGATCCAACCCACAACCTGGGTATGTGCCCTGACCTGGAATCAAACTGGTGACTGTTCGGTGCATGGGATGACTCTCAACCAACTGAGCCACAATGGCCAAGGCATAAGCCACTTTTTAGTGAAATTGTGTGGGTTTTTTTTTATTGAAGTTATAAGGGTGATACTGGTCAACAAAATTATACAGGTTTCAGGTGCAAAATTAAACAACACATCTGTGTACTGTATTGTGTGTTTGCCAACCCAAGTCAAGTCTCCTTCCATCACCATTTAACAACCCCTGTACCTTCCTCCACCCCACCCCCACCAAACCCTCTCCCTATCAATCACCACACTGCTGTTCTTGTCCATGACTTTTTTTCTATTTTTCTTCCTTGATTCCTCCACACCCCAACCAGTCCCACAAGCCACCACCCCTGAAAGCTGTCAGCCTGCTCTCTATCTATGATTGTCTTTATTTCACTTGTTAGATAATTTTGTTAATTATATTCCACCTGAGTGAAATCATGGTACTTGTCTTTCTCTGACTGACTTATTTCACTTAGCATAATGATCTCCAGGTCTGTCCATGCTGTCCCAAATTATAAGTGATCCTTCTTTTTCTACGGCTGAGTAGTATTCCATTGTGTAAATGTACCACAGCTTTTTTATCCACTCATCTGCTGATTGGCACTTGTGCTGCTCCCAAATCTTGACTATTATAAAGAATGCAGCAAAAAACACAGGGGTGCATATATTATTTCAAATTGGTGTTTCTGGTTTCCTTGTATATATACCCAGAAGCAGAACTGCTGGGTCATAAGGCAGTTCCACTTTTAAGTTTTTGAGGTAAACCAATACTGCTTTCCATAGTGGCTGCACCAATCTGCAGTCTCACCAACAGTGCAGGAAGGTTCCCTTTTCTCCACAACTTCTTTAAAACTTGTCTGTTGATTTATTGATGATAGCCATTCTGACAGGTGTAAGGTGATATCACATTGTAGTCTTAATTTGTACTGCTTTGATAATTAGAGATACTAAGCATCTTTTCATAAGTCTATTGTCCATCTGTATGTCTTCTTAGGAGAGGTGACTATTATGGTCCTTTGCCCATTTTTTTATTGGATTTTCTTTATAATTTTTGGATTTTGAGTTGTGTAAGTTCTTTATGAATTTTAGATATTAACCCTTTATCAAATGTATCATTGACAAATATGTTCTCCCATTCAGTGGGCTTTTTTTTTTTTCATTTTGTTGATGGTTTCCTTTGCTATGCAAAAAATATTGCTACAAAGGCTATATGAAATTTTGCTTCCTATGTTTTCTTCTAGGATTTTTATGGTTTCAAGTCTAAGAATTAAGCCTTTAACTCATTTTGAATTTATTCTTGTATATGGTGTGATAAGGTGTTCAAGTTTCATTTTTTTTGCACATATCTGTTCAATTTTCCCAACACCATTCACTGAATAGACTATTGTTACCCCATTTTATGTTTTTGTCCTCTTTCTCAAGTATTAATTGACTATAAAGGCATGGGTTTATTTCTTGGTTCTCTATTCTGTTCCATTGATCCTTATGACTGTTTTAATGCCAGTACCATCCTGTCTTGATCACTATGGCCTTGGAGCATAGTTTGATATCAGGTAGCCTTATTCCTTAAACTTTGTTCTTCTTTTTAAAGATTTCTGTGGATATTTGCAGCCTTATGTGGTTCGATATAAATTTTTGGAATATTTATTCTAGTTCTTTGAAATATGCCATTGGTATCTTGAATGGAATTATGTTGAATCTATAGATTGCTTTGGGTAGTATGGACATTTTGTTTTTGTTTTTTTGTTTTTAAATATATCTTTATTGTTTTCAGAGAGAGGAAAGGAGAGGGAGAGAGAGAGAGAAATATCAATGATGAGAGAGTCATTGATCGGCTGCAGCCCACAACCTGGGCATGTGCCCTGACCGGGAATAGAACCCCAATCGCCTATTTATTCCTTCCAATGTATTCTAAGTTTTTACTATGTCTTTCTTAATTTCCTTCACAGTTTCCATATCTTTTCTCATGCTGTTGAGCATCCTTACAATCAATATTCTGAACTCTATATCTGACAGATTGCTTATCACCATTTCATTTAGCTCTTTTTCTAGAGACTTCTCTTGTTCTTTCATTGAGCCTTGTTTTTTTGTCTCCTCAGTTTTACTATTTGTGTTTCTTTCTATGTACTAGGGAGATCTACTAGGACTCTCAGTCTTTTTGGACAATCTCTTGTACAGGCCAATGTCAGATGCTGTTTGTGACTGGCCTTGAGTAGCCTGTTTGTAGCTATCAACAATACTTGACTTGAGGTCCCCTCTTTTGGGGCTGAGTGCATTTGGACAGGATCAAGATGCACACTAAAGTCTGCTTTTCCAAGGCCCAGGTCTAGAAGACGATCAGGCAAAGTTTAAAAGCACCCTGAAGTCTGCTTTGGCTGCAGGTTGATTAGTCGGATTCTCTTAATGAGCCTCAGGCTGTAGGAACTCCTCTGGGTAGGATGAGAGGTTTTCCAGTAGGGTGAGGCAATTGCTTCCCTCCCAGGCAAAAGCAGCAATATGTCTGCCTGAGAAAGATGTCCTCTGAAGTATGGGGGAATGACTTGTCACAAGAATCCAGATGGGTGCCCTCTGAGCTCTATCTCCTGAGCCCACAACCTTAGATTCTCCTCACACCACTCCAGCCCACTCTGCCTTTCCTCTGCTGGAGCCCAAGGTGAGTGGCTACACGTGAAATTTTGTGTGTTGGCTCTTTTAGAGAGTGCCTGCATTTCTAGCTATTTCTCCCTGGCAGACAGAAACCCTGCTGTTTTTCACAGCCAGATGTTATGTGGGCACCTTTCTTAGTTCTGATGCTCTTGGCTGGGAAGCCAAGCCTGTGGTTTAGGCCCCAGATTCCTCAGTGGGAACCCCCCACAGCTGAGATATCCCTCTGGACCTTCAGCTGCTGCCTGTGGGAGCCCAGCCAGCTCTCTAGAGCCTTCACACTGCCTACCAGTCTCTCTGTGATCTCCATTTTTCATCCTTGGTTATGAGGTTGCTCTCCAGCTTGTCTTCAGATGCAGCTGATTATTCAGAATGGTTTTTCTGTATTTTAGTTGTAATTCCAGCTTGGTCCTAGGAGAGTGTCAGTGTAACTTCCACTCAGTCTGCTCCCATCTTTAATCTCCTCTGTATGGCCTTTATTATGTTGACGTATTTTAATGCTATTACCACTGCTGAGTTTTTATCATAAATGTTTGCTGGATTTTATCAAACGCTTTTTTCTGCATTTCTTGATATAATCATGTATTTGTTATTCTTCATTTTGTTTGTGTGGTTTATCATGTTTTATTTTCAGTTATTGCAGCAACCTTGCCTCCCTTGAATAAATCCCACTTGATTATGATATATTATATTTTTCATGTGTTGCCTGATCAGTTTTCTTCTATTTTGTTGAGGATTTTGGTGTCTATGTTCATCAGGGCTATTGGTCTATAATTTTCTGTCTTTGTAGTGTCCTTATCTGGATTGGAATTAAGATAATGCTGGCTTCATAAAATGAGCTTGGGAGTCTTCTCTCCTCTTGAATCTTTTAGAATAGTTTGACTAGGATAGATGCTAATTTCTTCTTTGAATATTTGATGAAATTCACTTGTAAAGTCATCTGGTCCAATGGCTTTTTGTTTCTTGGGATTTTTGTTTGTTTGTTTTTGTTTTGTTTTTATTGCTTTAATTTCACTAGTTATAATTTGTCTATTCAGATTCTTTGATTCTTCCTGATTCAGTTTCAGAAGGTTGTATATTTCTAGGAATTTATCCATTTCTTCCAGATTGTTCAATTTGTTGACATATAGTTGTTCATGATATATTTTTACATTCCTTTGTATTTCTTTGGCATGAATTGAAATTTCTTCTTTCCCTTCTGATTTTATTTGTGTCCTCTCTTTTTCTTTTTTTCTTGATGAATTTGGTTAAAGATTTGTCAATCTTGTTTATCTTTTCAAAGAACCACCTCTTGGTTTTATTGATCTTTTGTGTTATTGTTTTATACTCTATATCATTTATTTCTTTTTTGATCTTTATTGTTTCCTTCCTTCTACTCACTTTGGACTCTGTTTTTCTTTTTCATGTTCCTTGAAGTGTAAAGTTACACTGTTTATTTGAGATGTTTCTTGTTTATTGAGATAGGACTGTAATGTTATAAATTTCTCTCTAAAGCATTCAGTGTTTCCCTTGTGTTTTGGTTTGTGTCTTCTCATTTTCATTTGTTTCAAGGTATCATTTGATTTCTTCCTTGATCTCATTGTTAACCCATTCATTGTTTAGTAGCATGTCTATAGCTTACATATCTTTGTGTGACTATTGGTTTTTTACTTGTGGTTGATTTCTAGTTTCATACCATTTTGGTCAGAGAAAATGCTTGATATGGTTTAAATCTTCTTAAATTTACTGAGGCTTTTTTTGTGTCTTAACATGAGGTCTATCCCAGAAAATGTTCCATGTGCACTTGAAAGGAATATATGTTCTGCTGTTTGGGGGTAAAATGCTCTGAGGATATTAAATACATCTGATTTAGTGTGTCAGTTAAGACTACAATTACCTTGTTGATTTTCTTTCTGCAAAATCTATCCATTGATGTCAATAGGGTGTTAAAATCTGCTACTCTGACTGTATTACTGTCAATCTATTCCCTTATGTCCATCAAGATATACTTTATATATTTAGGTGCTCCTATGTTGGGTGCATAAAACTTTACAAGGGTTATATCCTCTTGTTGGATTGCTCCCTTTATCATTCTGTACTGCCTTTCTTTGTGTCTTACTATGGCCTTTGTTTTAAAGTCTATTTGGTCAGATATAAGTACGGCTACCCAAGCTTTTTTTCTTTTCCATTTGCATGAAATCTTTTTTTCCCATCCCTTTACTTTTAGTCCATGTGTAGCTGTAATTCTTGGGTGGATCATTTGTAAACAGTTTATATATGGTTCTTGTTTTCTTATCCATTCAGATACCCTATGTAATTTGATCGGAGCACTTAAGCCATTTATTTTTAAGTGATAGTTGATAGGTACTTATTTATTGCCATTTTATTCTTTTAACTTTGCTCCTTTGTTTTTCTTTTCTTCCTTTCCTTTTTACTCTTAAAGCAGGCCATTTAACATTTCTTGTGATACTTATTTGGTGGTTACAAACTCTGTTACTTTTTTTTTTTTTTTTTGCATGGGAAGCTCTTTATTTTGCCTTCAATTTTAAAAGATAGCCTTGCTGGGTAAAATACTCTTGTCTGTACATCCTTCCTTTTCATCACTTTGAATATATCATGCCAAACCTTTCTGGTCTAAAATGTTCCCATTGAGAAATGTGCTGACATTAGAGCTCCATTTGTAACTTTCTATTGTGACTTTTAAGATTCTTTTTGTCTGTATCTTTTGCGATTTTAATTATGATGTGTCTTGGTGTGGTTCTCTTTGGGTTCATCTTGTTTGGGATTCTCTGCATTTCCTGGACTTGTGTGTCTTTTTCCTTCACCAGTTTAAGGATGTTTTAAGTCATTATTTCTTTAAATAGGTTCTCAACACCTTGTTCTTTCTCTTCTCCTTCTGGTATCCCTGTGACAAGGAACACATTGTTTTAAATGTCCCTTAAATTATCCTCATTATTTAAAAGTTATTTTTTTTCTTTTTGCTGCTCTGATTGAGTGCTTTTTCTACTTTGTCTTTCAAGTAGTTGATTTGATTCTCTGCTTCATCCAACTTACTGTTTATTCCTTCTAGTGTATTCTTTATTTCAGATTTTGTATTTTTCATTTCTGACAGTTGTTGTTTTTTCCCCATGCTGTTGAGCATCCTTATAACCATTACTTTGAACTATATATCTAATAAATTGCTTGTTTTCTTTTCATTTAGCTTTTTTCTGGAGATTTCTCTTATTCTTTTATTTGGAGTATGTTTCTTTTTCTCTCCACTTTGGCTGCCTCTTGTGTTTGTTTCTGTATTAGGTAGATCTGCTATGGCACCTAGTTTTGGTAGGGTGGCCTTATGTAGTTGGTGTCCTGTGAGACCCCATAGCATAATCTTCTTTATCACCTGCACTGGGTGCTCCAGGAATGTTCCTTGTGTAGGTTATGCGGGCCCTCTTGTTGTACTTGAGTCTTGATTGCTCTTGGCCCATTCATGTGTGGGGGGTTGACTTACTTGCTGGCTGACTTTGAAGATTAACCCCATCCACAGTTTATGAGCTACTCTACAGGTATTGACCACACAGAGCAAAATTCATCTCAACAGGGTCGGGTGCCTATTGAAGTCTCCTTTTGAATATGCCACTTGTGAAGTTAATTAAATTGTGCTCTGGTGTTGTCTGAAGCTGGCCACTGGATATGCTGGTTCTGGGCCTCTTGGGAGGGACTTTGGTGCAGGCCAATGTCAGATCCTGCCTGTGACTGGCCCTCAGTAACCTGTTTGGAACAGTCTCCATGTAGCTGTTTCTGTAAGTCCCTTGTTATGAGACGTCTCTTCAACTAGGGTTCATTTGTTTATTCAGGTTGATTGTTCTATATTTTAGTTGTACTTCCAGTTGGTTTTGGCAGGAAGTGAGTGTAGCTTTCACCTACTCCATCATCATCTAGGTTTTCTCACTTATAGCACACTTATATCATTATTAAATTGATTTATTCTAGTTGCTGAGATACAAATCATTGTTTTTGAAAATTTAGAATATATTATGCATTGCAATATAAAAGGAAATTTACTATAAATATCTATGTGCTGACAATTAACATACATTGTCACTACAGAATCTAGGGAATAGCAATTTATTATTATAATAGCAAATATTAGAATCCTGTTTAAAAATAAGTTATTTCTTTGTTTTTCCCATTAGTAAAATTAGGGAATTAGAAAAATGAGGGATTTATACCTTTTTTTCTTCATTGACATTCTATGTAAAATAATAATAATAACTGCAACAACAATTTTTAACCTATCCTTTTTTAAATTGTGTAAAGATTCTCTCCAAATTACCTGTAACTGTAAATTAACTGACATATTTTCATTCTAATAAGAGGTAAGATTGTTTTATTATCAAATTTAGATTTTTTATTTTAAAACTCATTCAATAGTGCTCAGCAATAAATTGACAAACAAGAAATAATTGACCATATTTTTTTCTGATTACGTTCATTTAAAGTTTTTTTGAGTTAAAAATAATATTTTTGTTGCGTTCCTGTTATCCTTTTTATATGTCTAGATAAAAACTACACACACACACACATACACACACAGAGAGAGAAATTAAAGGTAGAAAATGCTAACAAATATGAAACAAGTTTTTCAATACCAGAAATAAGAAAAAACTCATTTTGAGAAACTTTGAAAGAAACAAAGGTGCATAATTTACATTGATAAAGACATAACCCACCAGCCACAGTTCCTGAGTTCCTGGACATTTTGTTCCTTTTTTTAAATTTATCTGTTCCTCAGATTGTTTTCAAGTTTGTTAATTTTCCTTCTGTAAGCTCAAGTTTTCATTGCACCCTTATAGTAATTTTTTCATTTCAGGTATTATGCTTTTCAACTCCACAATTTTTATTTTGTTATTTTTTATAATTTTTGTATTGTTATTCATGTGTTTTAGACATCATTTTGATGCTTTCTTTTAATACTTTACATGTGGTTTCTTTTTTTTTTTTTAATATGTCTTTATTGATTTCAGAGAGAGGAAGGGAGAGTGAGAGAGAGAGATAGAAACGTCAATGATGAGAAAGTCATCATTGGACACCCCCAGCTGGGGATCGAGCCTGCAACCTGGGCATGTGCCTTGACCGGGAATTGAACTGTGATCTCCTAGATCCTAGGTTGATGCTCAGCCTCTGAGCCACGCCCGGCCAGACTACATGTGGTTTCTTTTAGTTCTTTTAGCATATTCAAAATAGTATTTTTAAGGTCTTTGTCTACTAATCTAAAACCTGGCCCATTTGGATACATTTTATTTTAGTTATTTTTTCCTGTGTATATAGAATACTTTCTTTTTGTCTTTTTTCTTTTCTTTTTTTGCATAATATCTATCTATCATCTATCTATATGTTGCTGAGTACTGAAAATTTAGATAATATATTTTAATAACTCATATCAGATTCCTCATCCCCTGCAATTTGTTATTATTACTGATTTTGTTATTATTGTTGTTTCTTGAATTAGTTCTTGAACTAATTCTCCAGAATCCATATACCTTGCAATTTGTGAGTGTTTACCAGTTTTTTTGTTGTTGTTGTTATAAATGTTTTCTAGTTCTTACTTTTATTTTTAAAACTGGATTCCTAGTGATAGCACCAGTGTCATTATAATTTAGTGGTCAGTCAATAATCAAACAGTTGTTTTTCTTCAGTGTCTAGCCTGTATGACTTCTACCATTTTCCAAGGGGATCTTTGGGAAAAGGTAAGTCTTTAAACTTCAGGCAATTAATAAAACAGTTTTCACTTCCTGCTGCTCAGGGCTGCAAGGACATCCAAAGGTGAGTGACTGATGCCTTCTTCATAGATTTTCCTGGCTTGCACACAGTTTTGCACACATGTGCAGCCTTTTAAAGCCCCATTTAATATGATGGAGCTTTTCAAAGTTTCCTATGGTCTTCTAATTATCCAAGATTTCCTTTAAAATTTGCAACCAGGCTCTTGCTTATGCCATCTGGAATCACAGCTTTAAGTATCTCAGATGTTTCCAGCACTTTTTTTCTTTTGGTAATTCTATGAGGTAGGTGGCTCCTGCACTACCCCCACCCTCATACATTACTGTGCTTCAAAATTAATAGCTATCACATTCTGAGAGAAAAAATATTTCCCAAGGAGCTCCAAGTTTGGATAAAATATTAACTGACCCATAAGAATTGAGTTTTTAATGAAATTCCAAAAACAGACCTCTCAGTTGTCTGCAATGCTGTGGATTTTTGATTAATACAACTGTGTTGGGGAGGAAGTGGGATGGGAATAGCAGGTTAAACTGTCACAGACATCACTGTCCTACCAAGGCTCAGTATTTTTTCATGGATATATAATTTTCATTTTGTTCTCTTTGGTTAATTGCCAGAGTTCTGAAATAGTTGATTTTAGTTAATTTTCAACATTGTCATTCTTTTTGAGTGAGAATGATTTCACCAAAATCCTCCCTGTCATTCAGAAGGTGATTTCCATTCCCTATTAACTACATTCTACACTGTTTCCAGTTTTCTTATTTTTGCTATTACTTAAAAATGTCCTATTGTCTATTCTACAATCATCTCTGAAGACAAGTATGAGTATATTTGTGAATTTCTAGTATTAGAATTGGAAGAACAAAAAATATGTGCATTTGAAATCTTGAGAGTTATTGCCAAATTACTTTTTAAAATGTATCAATTTTTACTGTCAGGTATTGAGAAAAAAATATCTCCCCTACCCTGTCATCAACTCTGGATATTAGACAGACTATCGTTTACAAAATAGTCTGAAATATGTGCATAAATTTATAAAGGTTAGGGGAAAAAAGTAATAATAAACCTCAGTACCCCCTACCCAGTTTAAAATATAAACATTACCAATAGTTTTAAAGTCTCATCTATGCTTCTACCCTATCCCATTTTATCCTGTCTCACACTGAAGGGACTGCTTTTTTATTTTCTGAACTTCATTCCTATGGTTTTACACATGGATTTTTATCACATGCCCTTCTCTAAACAACATTTTCTATAATTTTGTATATCTCTGGGTTTTATATAGATGCAATTATATTTTATACGTTTTTCTGAAATATATCATTTTTGAGATCAACATTTTTGAGACATTTATTCATGTTAAAGCACCTGGATTGGGTTAATTTTTATTACTATATAGTGTCTGATTATATGAATAGACCTAAATTTATTTATTCATTCTCTTGTTGGTGGACTTAGTGCTGTTGCTTGTATATATATATTTGCATTTTAAATAATGTTGTTATAGACAATTCTGTAAATGCCCTTCATATACATGTGCAACAGATTCTTTAGGACAACATGTTTTAAAATGTGGTCCAGGAACTCTTTGGGGTGAACAACTCCATTTCAGAGGTTCTGAAATGTCAAAAACATTTTCATAATATATGAATATGTTAATTGTATATTTCACTGTGTTGACACATTTGAACTGGTGGTGCAAAAGCAATAGTGGTTAAAATCGCTGGTACCTTAAATGAATCAATGAATTGACACTGAACTGTACTAATATTGATATCTTTCATTGTCACACACTCACTCACAGAAATAAAAAATAGGAAAAAAAATGCCAGTTTTACTTAAAGATGCTCTTGATGAAGCATTAAAGTTATTGATTTAAAAAATCTCGAGCCTTGAATATGTCTTATTACTATTCTTTGTAACAAAACAAGAGTATAGCGAAGCATAATTGTCTGGAGTGAAAACAAATGCTGTGATTTAGAGCAGAAAAAATATGATTTTATGTTTCTTTACAATTTACATTTAATATTAGTTGATTTTCTTAAGCTACTGGATTTTATGACCATATTTCTTTAGTGTTCCACTGAAGTTCGAAGTTCTCAGTTGCAAATACCTTTAACATAAATACTTATTTATTTTATTCTAGTATATTTAATATAACTTCAAATAATAATACTCTTACTCTTTAAAGTTAGAACATTAAGTAAAATTTGAGATATCTTGCCTGTTTCATTTGTACATAGAATATTTTTATTAAAGACAATTTCAAACACTCTTTTGAAGTGAATTTGAATATTCATTTTCTCTGTATATTTTTTGCCAGTGTGATATGGAATTAGATTTATCTGTTTCTGCTTGCATAAATTTCAGGGATTTATTTTTAATATTACTTTACTTTCTAAATATACAAAACTTTTACCTCTTCACAAAATAAAAAATATATTATGAGGAATAGTAAAAAATGAATTTAAATATTTCTGTCCTTACTGCCCTTTTTTATCCCTTCTAGAGATAATATTTATATTACAAATATCATATTTGATTTCATTTGTTTATTTCTATAAATTTAAGCAAATATGTGCATATACATATGAATATATATCTATGCTTATCTCCATATATACACACATATATACATACACATGTATATTTGATCCCTACCACTTTTTTGAAAGTGATAACAAATACTATGTACTATTCTGCACTTTACTTTTTTATTCAGTATGATTGATATACAATAAAATACATGAGTTTAAATTGTATTGTTAAATGAGTTTTGAGAAATGTAAACACCCAAAAGCTTACTGAAATCAAAATATAGCTCCAATAAAGCTCTCCTGCAGCCCTTTCCAGTCAATCTTCACTCAATCCAAAGAAATCAATGTTCTACTTTCTATCACCAAATATTAATTTTGTTTGATATTGAAAAATATATAAATAAAATCCTAGTAGAATCACAACTACATACTATCTTGTGACTGTCTCCTTTTGCTCATTCCATTTTATTGCTGACTTGTATTACATTGTATGAATAGGCCTTATTTTGTTCATCTGTTTTCTTCTTGATGACATTTAGGTTGTTTACAGTTTTTTGCTGCCATAAATAAGGCTTCTATAATTATCTTTCCACAGAACTTTTGCATGTATTTTCATTTTGAATAGGTAACTACCTAGGAGTGGAGTTGCTGGCTGATAACAGCAGGTATATTTAATTATATGAATAATTAATAAACTGTTTTCCAAGGTGGCTGTACCATTTTTCACTCCCTTTTACAGTGTATAAAATTCTAGTTTGTCCACGCCCTCACCAGCCTTTGAAATCATCAGTTTTTTTCTATATAAGCAATTCTATTTGGTACCTAAGTATGGTTTTAATTTGCATTCCAATGATTACTTATGATATTGAACACTTTTTCATGCAATTATTGGCCATTCACGTATCTTCTGTTGTAAAGGTACTGTACAAAGTTTTTCCCGAAGTTTTTGTTCTGCAGTTCTTTTCTTATTTATAGGTAATATTTATTTGTATCGGGAAATAATTTTGTTGTCACATGAGCATGTTACCAACATTTTTTCTCACCTGTGCCTTTCTTTTTAAATTACCTTAACTGGATCTTTAATGAGCCTATATTTTAAAATTTGATGAAGTATATTATATTTTATATTTAGGGTTATTATTTTTCTTAACAGACTGTCAATTTTAATATTTTCATGTTAAATGAAAATGTAAATTATACAAATATAGGATGATTTTTAAACATTATTGAGATTTAGTTTGGATACCACATGATGCACCCATTTAAAGTATACAAAACAATGGCTTTTAGCATACTCACAGATATGTGGAAACATCACCACAGCCCATTTTAGATTATTTTTATCACCTCAAAAATAAATCCAGCACCATTTATCTATCACCCCTTTTCCTCCTTAAGGCCCTCCTCCAGTCTTAGAGAAATACTAATTTAATTTCTGTCCGTATAGATTTACCAGCTCTGTGCATTTTATATGAACAGAATGATATGATATGTGGTCTTTAATGAATGACATTTCATTTAGCAAAATATCTTCATGTTCACCCATGTTATAGCATTTACCAATACTTCATTTATTTTTTAAGTCCAAATAGTATTCCATCGTATGGATATACCATATTTTGTTTATCTACTCATCAGTTGATGATCCTTTGCCTATTATGAATACTAATACTTTTATAAAATTTTGAGTACATGCTTCTCATATAAATATATTTTCATTTCTTTTGAATATACATCTAGAGTAAAGTGATAACTCTATGTTTAATTATTTGAGAAACTGTCAGACTATTTTGCAAATCAGCTACTAGCCATGTATGGGGGTTCCAAATTCACATCCTATCCAAACTTTTTTTATCTGACTTTTTTTCTAACCATCCTAGTGGGTATGAAGGCATATCATATTATGGTTTTGATTTGCACTGTTATGATTTGCACTATTATGATTACCAAGAATATTGAGTGTTTTTTCATGTGCTTATTGGCCATTTGCATATATTTCTCAAATAAACGTATTTTCAAACCTGTTGCTCATTTTTAAATTAGGTTATTTGTCTTTTATTAGTGAGTTATAAGTGTCTTTTATATATTCTAAATAAAAGTCACTTTTCAGATATATAATTTGCAAATACTTTCTCCCATTTTGAGTGTGTGTTTTTTAAGTTTTTTTAGTGGTATCCTTTGAAGTACAAAGTTTTAATTTTTTATACAATTTATCCTATTTTTCTTTGATTGCTCATAATTTTGGTGTCACATCTGAAATTACTTTGCCAAATCCAAGTCATGACATCAAGGCTTACTCTTATACTCTCTTTTAAGAGTTGTATAGGTTTATTTCCAACATTTAGATATTTGATGCATTTTAAGTTAATTTTTATGCATAGTGTGAAGTTAAAATCCAGCTTTATCCTTTTGCATGTGGCTATCCAGTTGTTCCAGCACAGTTTGTTGAGTAGACTATTCTATTCCTATTGGGTAGTCTCAAAACCTTGTTGAAAATCAATTGGTCCTGGATCGATGGGTTTATTTCTGGGATCTAAATTTTATTCCATCAATCTATGTGTCTAGCTTTGCGCCACTACAATATTGTCATGATTACTCTTGCTGTTCATCAAGCTTTGAAGTTGAAGTGTGCTTCTTCTTAACTTTGCTCTTTTTCAATATTTTCTTTTGTATTCTGAGCCTGTGCAATTTTATATGTATTTTAGAATCCGCTTATCAATTTCTACAAAGTCAGTTGAGATTCTGATAGAGATTTCATTGAATCTACAGGTTAGTTTGGGGAGTTATGCCATTTTAACAATATTGAGTCTTCTAATTCATGAACATGAATGTTTTTCCAATTTTTTAGCTCTTTTTTAATATTTTTCAACAATATTTGTAGTTTTTAGAGTTAAAGTTTTGCAATTACTTGATGTCTCTTTTTAAAGATTTTATTACATTTGATACAATTATAAGTGGAATATTTTATTTTCAATGGTACAATATTTATTGTACCTATTTACCTAAATATTTTAATGTATAAAATTTGTGTCAAAACATCAATATGCAATAATTTTCTCAGCACTCAAAATTTTAATATGTATTGAAGATTCTTGACCAGATAATGTGTAAAGAGAAGACAAAGAATATGAAAATAACTTACAACAAATTTCTAAGCCTCTTCATTTTAAAATTAGTGACATGAAAATATGATTTACAATATACATTTGCCATTACAGAATAGATAAAAAAATAGTTCCTATAACAAAATTAATTCATTTTACTTATCAAAATTTTTTAGCATAAGTATGAAAATATTCAGATTCTTATGGACATGTATGCAGAAGTTTCTTTTGGACAATATTTTTGCTGTTTATAAAACTGCATATATTATTTATATCTATCATACAGTCTTTTCAGACTATATATTCAGTTTAAGTTGAAAATTTTAAAAATATATATTAGATATTACTATATAAAGTAATTATAGGATAAGTATTTTGATTTCATGGTGCCCAAGTATTTATGAAGAAAATTTACTTATTAAACTTTAAAATAACTACATATACTTTGATATTTCTTTTGTTTATTTTTATCCTCACACAAAGATATGTTCATTGATCACACAAGGATATGTTCATTGATTTTTAGAGGGAGAGGAAGGGGAGAGAGATGTGAAAGAGAAACATTGAAGGGTTGCATCCCTCACATACCCTGACCGGGGATTGAACCCTCAACCTAGCTATGTACCCTGATGGAGAATCTCACCAGTAACCTCTTGTTGTACAGGACGACACTCCAACCACCTGAGCCACCCAACCAGAGCTGATATTTCTTGTATATCTACATGTTCCAGAACTTTTGAAAAAAATTACATTTATAGGAAGAAAAATTGAACTCTGAGTTGACAATTATTTATGATTCCTCAAATGGCTCTTTCACAACATAAGGAGCTACATGAAAAGATGAAAAGCCTAGCTTCGCTTGTATAGCAACTTGATAAGCAACTAGGAATGCCAGATGTGTAATAAAAAATAGAATATTCTACTTTAAAGGCAGAAGACAAGTCAATGAATAACATGGACACAACTAATCATAAGTTATTTACCCTAAAAATATATGAACCTGCCCGGCCGTGCGTGGCTCAGCGGTTGAGCGTCAACCTAAGATCCAGGCGATTGGGGTTCGATTCCCAGTCAGAGCACATGCCCGGGTTGCAGGCTCGATCAATGACTCTCTCATCATTGATGTTTCTATCTCTCTCTCTCCCCCTCCTTTCCTCTCTCTGAAATCAATAAAGATATATTTAAAAAAAAAAAAGTAAACACAGAAGTAATTTTGGTCCTCACTGGATTCCACAATTATATGTTCATTTTCAAAAATAATATAATATTTTATGTTCATTGAAATTTTAATATTCTTATTATATACATAAAAATAACTCAAATATTTATTTTACTTAATACATATTTCACTCTGTATTTAAATTTCCTTTAAGAAAGTTTTCTTGATCCAATAGTAGGGAGCTTTTTTTCAAATATAGCAAAATGTTTCTGTACAACTAATTACGTGCAATTTTCCTTCTGGCAACACTATAAATACTTAGTCATTTAATCTTCATTGTTCACACTCCAGGGGTGATTCTTAAGTTATCTCACATTATGTAAGTATTAACTCCATAGTATTTCCTGGATTCCATTTGTTGTCATAGCCAGGACATCATGAAATCCAGTACTTAGGCAATACATATGTCGAAAGTATGCCTCTTTTTCCACTTGAATTGTTAAATTATTTATTCCAGCATCATTAAGTATCCCTGTAACCTGCTGTACTATTCTTTGTTCCAGCATATCAGATGTCACCTGTATATGAATGGTTTCTGCCACAATACTGGCCAAATGATGCCAAAAATGAGTATTTCAGTATCATATTAATCCTTCAATTTTCTGTGTCTTTTGCTAAAGCAAGATGCAGTTCTTTTTCATATTCTGGTGGCAGTCTCAGAAGTAGAACCTGACAGGCATCTTTAATCAGTGGAACAACACTGAGAAATATTAATATAGCAATAAAAAGAGAACAGAGGGGATCAGCAATAAGCCATCCAAACTCCTGCAGTACTGCCAAGTGCGTCTGCCAAAACACGTAGAAATACACCCCTCATGCTAGTATTCATGACTCTGCCTGCAAATATGTGGCTGTTACTGTGCCCATGGTCTCTGGGTCCATGCATATGTTGTGAATGGCTGTGATCAGATGAGTGACAGCTCTCTTGAGAAGCTCAATGGGTATGGATATGGCATGGCTAAAGACACAGATACCAATAAGGTTTACTATTAACCCTCCAACTGAGACTGGTGTTAACATGTGTTTGTCTGATCTAGCCATGGACTCCATAAACACACAAAAAAGCTACTACCATTATAAAAAAAAAAAGTCCATTAATAAATCCAGAGAGAATTTCTATTTGGTCATACCCATAGGATAAAATCCTATTTGCTTTCCATCTACTCATTAAAGCTATAAAATATCCCATGCAAAGCAGTCAAAGAGCATATGAAGTCCATATAAGATCAGACTCAGACTGTTGGTCAACATGTCATAGAATAATTCCACAAGGTAAAAAGTATATTCAAACACAAGAAGTGAAATATCTGTCTAGAGTCATTTCTCTCAAGAATTTGTATTAGTGATTCTTTAATAAACCTAGGGATCAATTGGGAACTATGCTGAAAAGCATCACCCATAAAGTTATAAAGAGATGTTTCTTCAGGAGAATATCTAATTAGGCTACCTTTCTGTCATCTCTTAGAGGGAGATAAGATATTAGCAGACAAAATGAAGAATATAGTGCTTAGTACCAATCCTCTGGATAAGACGTGTTCAGTGCTTTCCTTGTGTGCTGCTCTGTTCATAGCCCAAAACTGGTCTGTTGTTGGATGCATCCAAAAATTTCCAAAATTTGAGCACTAACAAAAATGGGGAAGGATCCATAGCAGGCACATTTGGAAACTTCCATTTTGACTGAACAATGGAATCAACATAGAAAATCCAGGATCATGTCAAAAATGATAATCCAATGTTGTGAAAGGCACAATGAGAGAAAACCAAGACTCAGTTATACTCTCAGTTGTCACAGAAAGAACAATAACCCGTGGTCACAAGGGAAGCACAGAAACAAGATGGGATAAAGCTTGAAGATGTTTGGCTCCACCACCATCAATAGAGAGCTTTCTGGAAGCTGTATGAAAACCAACTTTACAACACAAAGCCAGTACTAGCAACAATACTCCATTCTTGTGATCTGCCACCTCTAAGAAGGCAATGGCTGTATAAGCATGTGAGTTAGAGCACTGTCATGTCTTTCAGGGTGTTCAGCCATTTTAACCATGAGATTATAATGTCAAAAAGCAATAAGCAGATCACAGCAATAACGAAAAAAGCAGCCCCCTTGTCTTTACTGGTCCTTCTCCATAACTGTTGTCAGTGGAAACAGGGCTCTTTCATGATGTCACGAGCAAAGCATTTCAGGGACTTACACATTGGAGGATGAGGTGTAGTGGTGAGATTTATTGGAGCTGGAGCAAACAGAATGGACTCTCCCTAGATTCCCAGTGTCTCATCCACAACCAGGAGGCTGAGCTACTTCCAGCTGTGGAGGAAGTCCAGCCTTGTTTTCACCAAGCCCAGAAGGGTCAGTGTCCAGAAATTCTTTGCCATTGGTCTGGCATTGGCAGGGCATCTGCAGCTTTCATAGTTCAGTTCAGTCCATGTGAAAGTTTGGTCTAGCTCAGTCTCCTTCCCTGACCAGCTAGCTTTGTCTCTGTTCCTGGCTGCACTCTGGCTGGTACTGTGCTGCTGCACCCAAGCCCACATTTGGGACTGCACTTGGAGCCCATGCTTGGGCCTGCATGGCTGCTAGGCCCAGGCAGCTGCTGCAGACCCAAGTTTGGAGGTGCATGGCTACTACAGAGAGAATGTGTGAAGTGGTGAACAAGTGAGAGAGCACATGCTATCCAGAGGGACATTGCTAAGCTTTGATTATATTACCCTGGGCTTGGGAAAAGTTAAGTTTTCTTTCAAACTAACCAATCTCTTTTCAGGCTCTTAGAGGGGTCTGTATTGGGTCCTCCCTCTATACAATCCCTTTCCTAGATCTTCTAGGATTTAGTGTCCCTTACCCAATCTGGTTCTTTTACCAGATTAGATACCTCTCATTTATAATCACCATTTTGTCTCCTACTGCACATGCCTCAAAGTAGAAGGACCATCCCCTGCCCCATCTTGTTTCCTACTGTGCATGCTTCAGTAGAAGGACCTCCACCTGAGTCATTTATGAGAACTGACAAGTGGTTCCCTTGGGAGATTGGAAAGCTGGTCCTTCTTATCTACAGGTGGGGGTGGGGGGTGCAGAGAGATGTTAATCCCCTTGGCAGGGATTCAGCTAACCTCTGGGGTGTCTGAAGCTATAATTTACAGACCTAAGCCCACTTAAATATAGCTTCCAGATGCAGTCAGGCTCAGTCAGTTTAGCTCTCTTCTCTTTTGTTAACTCCTAGTTGCCTATGCTAACAGAACTAGTAAGCAAAACACTGAGTAGTGAGATGACAACAAATATCACTCTGTTCAAACAGCAGCAAACGCCTTAGTGGTCCACAAAGATTGAGGCAAAAAAAACCACAAGAGTGAAATGATACACTTAGCAACTGCATGTTTAAATATTTTGATCCATTGGTGTTTGGTAATACTTTTTCCAGAAGATTTTGTTGTTTTGAAACAACAAAAACAATGCAGTTCCAAGTTTTAATATAAAAATAAAATGAACAGTGTGAACTGCTTTTAGGAGATCATATGATTCAAAAAGTCTCACTGCCTTCAAAAATTTACTGAAACACAATAAAACAATATATTTCTTTAATCCAAAACTGGGCACATCCACTGGCCCAATGCTGCTTCTGCTACCACCTGGCCATCTAGGACATTCCTGCTTCATTTCTCCTCCATCCCAGGGTTCAGGAGCTACCACTGTTGCCCCTGCATGAGGGTCTCCTCATGTCTCACTGCTGCCAGTGGAACAGTGGGTGCAAGCGTATCAGTCTCCCATAGCAGTGACCTTGTGGGGTCAACACAGGCCCACCAGAGTCCCCAGAACTGGCTCACAAGCACAATCATGTCGGGACTAGGCTGTAGGAAGCTCAGTCAGTGCAAGGTTGCCAGAAAGCACACCAGACCAGATGTTGCCAGGCCAGGTCACTGGGCCCAGAGGCCCTCACTCTTGTGGGAGTGCCCAGCACTATGCCTCCTAAGTGGGATATTTTAAATTTTCATATGGAGAAAAGATGGCAGCGGCCTGAGTGGAAGCTACACTGACACTCTCCCAGGACCAAACTGAAATTACAACTAAAATACAGAAAAACCATCCTGAATAATCAACTGCAACTGAAGACAAGCTGGAGAGCAACCTCATAACCAAGGAGGAAAAGTGGGGACCACATAAAGACTGGTAGGAAGTGTGAAGGCTCCAGAGGGCTGGCCAGGCTCCCATAAGCAGCAGCTGAAGGTCCAGAGGGATATCTCAGCTGTGGGGGGTTCCTACTGAGGAATCTGGGGACTAAACCCCAGGCTTGGCTTCATAGCCAAGAGCACCAGAACTGAGAAAGGTGCCCACATAACATCTGACTGTGAAAAGCAGCCCGGTTTCTGTCTGCCAGGGAGAAACAGCTGGCAATGCAGGCATCCCCTAAAAGAGTCAACACATGATGTTTCGTGTGTAGCCACTCACCTTGGGCTCCAGCAGAGGGAGAGAAGAGTGGACTGGAGCTGTGTGAGAGAAGTCTAGGGTTGTGGGCTCTTGAGATAGAGCTTAGAGGGCACCCCTCTGGATTCCTATGCTGAGTCATTCCTCCATACTGTGAAGGACATCTTTCTCAGGCAGACATATTGATGCTTTTGCCTGGGAGGGAAGCAATTGCCTCACCCTGCTGGAAAACCTCTTACCCCACCCAATAGAGTTTCTACAGCCTGAAGCTCATTAAAAGAATCAGATTAATTAGCTTGCAGGCAGGGGCAGACCTCAGAGTGCTTTGAGTCTTTGCCTGATCTGCTTCTGGACCCAGGACCTGGAAAAGCAGACTCTAGTGTGCATCTTGATCTTGTCCAACCGCTCCCAGCCCCAGCAGAGGGGACCTCAAGCCGAGGGTTGTTGATAGCTCCAAGCAGGGTACTCAGGGCAGTCACAAACTGCGTCTGACATCAGCCTGCACCAGAGACCCTTCAAAAGGACTGAAAGTACTAGCAGATCTATCTAATACATAGAAACAAACCCAAACAGGCAGCCAAAATGGGGAGACAAAAAAACAAGACCCAAATGAAAGAACAAGAGAAATCTCCAGAAAAAGAACTAAATGAAATGGAGGTAAGCAATCTATCAGATACAGAGTTCAGAATACTGATTGTAAGGATACTCGACAGCATGAAAAAATATATGGAAACTATGAAGGAAATTAAAGATGACATAGGAGAAATAAAGAATACATTGGAAGGAATAAACAGTAGGTCAGAAGAGGCAGGGATCAGATCAGTGAATTAGAAGACAGGGTAGAAAAAAATCAGAGATCCAAAAAGAAAAAACAATTTAAAAAAAGGAGGATAGTTTCAGGGAGCTGTGGGACAACATGAAACGTAACAATATTCCTATTATAGGAGAACCCAAAGGGGAGAAAATTAAGGGATAGGGAATTTGTTTGAAGAAATAATGGCAGAAAACTTCCTTAACCTGCTCAAGGAAAAAGTCACATAAGTTCAGGAAGCACAGAGAGTCCCAAGCAAGTGGAATCCAAAGAGAGGCCCATGGCCATTTTATCATAAATAAAATGCCAAGAATTCAAGACAAAAAGAGAACATTAAAGGCAGCTAGAGAAAAGCAGTTTGTTACTTACAAAGGAGCTCCCATAAGGCTGTCAGATGACTTCTCATTCTCTTCTCTACAAGCCAGAAGAGAACGGCATGAAGTATTCAAGGTAATGCAAAACAAGGATCTGAAACCAAGATTACTCTATCCAGCAAGACTATCATTCAAGATAGGTGGTGAAATAAAGAGCTTCCCAGACAAAGGCTAAAGGAGTTTATCACCAACAAACCAGCATTGCAGGAAATGTTAAAGGAAATGCTGTAGTTAGAAGTAGAAATAGAGAGAGAGAGAAACATAAGTATAAAGAATTAAAGTGGCAATAGATAAGTGTCTATCAATAATAACCTTAAATGTAAAACAAGTCTCTGCAAGTTCAAGGAGATTGAAATCATATCAAGCATCTCAGATCACAATGGCATGAAATTAGAAATCAAATACAGTAAAAACACTCAAAAACATTCAAACACATGGAAGCTAAATAATATGTTATTAAAATGATTAACTTACCAATAAGATTAAGAACAAAATAAAAAACTTCCTGGAAACAAATGAAAATGAACACACAGCAATCCAAAATCTATGGGGCACAGCAAAAGCAGTCCTAAGAGGAAAAAGTTTCATACCACTACAGGCCTACCTCAAAAAGCAAGAAAAATGTTTAGTAAACCTATCCCTACAACTTAAAGAATTAGAAAGCTCCCCTGTGAAGCTGTCCAGACCAGGGCTTTTGTTTGCTGGGAGGTTTTTTTTATTACTGCTTTGATTTTATTAGTTGTTATTAGCCTATTCATGTTTTCTGATTCTTCCTGGTTCAGTTTTACATGATCTCACTATATGTGGAATCTAATAAACAAAATTGACTAAGGAACAAAATAGATCCAGACACATAGAAGCATGAAACAGACTGGTGAATCTCAGTGGGAAAGCAGGGGTGTGGTAGTGAATGGGAAGAGATTACTCAAAGAATTTATATGCATATATGCATAACCCACGGACACAGACAATAGTGTGGTTAAGGCCTTGGTGGGGGGAGATGCAAGGTGGAATGGGTCAATGGGGAAAAATAGGGGGTATATCTGTAATAATATCAACAATAAAGATAATTTAAAATAAAATAACATTTCATACAGAAATACATGACTTTTATGTATTGCTATTTTAACTGTTCCTTGCTGAACTATATTATAATTCTAATAATTAAATTAGTTCTAATAAGATATAAAAGTAGATTCTTTAGGATTTTCTCTATACAAGGTCATCATGCCATCTGCAAAAAGAGATAAGTTTAAGTGTTCACAATCTAGATGCTTTTTTATTTCTTACTCTGGTCTAATTGTCACAGCTTGAATCTCCAGTGCAAAGTTGAGTAGAAGTGATTAGAGTGGAAATTGTTCCAGATCTTGTGGACAAAGCATTCAATCTTTAACAATTAAGTATGGTGTTAGCTCTGTTACTCATAGATGTTCTTTATACAGTTTTTCTCCTTTCATCTTTTAAGTAACTTAAAAGCAATTGTATAAAATAAATTATATTCAATATATTTTGGGGCTTATAACATATAGAAATGTAATTATATGTAATATTTTTATCAATAAGCACAAAAGAAGTCAGTCAGAGCAAAGCAGTTTGTATGAAAGAAATTACTACAGATTGTAAAGCAAAAATTATAAAATTATATAAATGTATCTTTTATTTGGAACATTAATAGATGTAGTATATATAATAATACTACAAAAAGGAGGAAAATGAAGTCCAGATTACCAATTATTTCTTTCATAGGTCATGCTTTTGATGAATCTAAAACATCATTGCTGTCCTCAAGGTTATATAGATTTTCTTCTATTTTCATGGTTGTACAGATATTATCTTCTAGGAGTTTTGTAATTTTATGTTTTAAATTTTGTGATCCATTTTGAATTAATTTTTATGAAGAGCATAAGATCTGTGTCTAGAGTCTTTTTTTTTTTTTTTTTTTTTGTATGTGGTTGTCCAGTTGTTTCAGCACCACTTGTTAAAGACTATCTTCGCTCTATTTTATTGCCTTTGCTCCTTTCTCAGTGATCAGTTGACTGCATTTGTGTGGGTGTGTTTCTGAGATCTGTATTCTGCTCCATTGATGTATGTGTTTATTTTTATGCCAACACCAGACTGTTTTGATTTCTATCACTTTATAATGTCTTGAAGTCATATAGCATCAGTCTTCTAATTTTGTTTTTCTCTTTTAATTTTTTTTTTTTTACTATTCTGGGTATTTCATCTCTCTATATGAACTTTAAAAGTTTGTTCACACCCACAAAATAACTTGCTGAGATTTGAATTGATATTGCAGTGAGTCTATAGATAAAGTTGGGGAGAACTGACATCTTGACAATACTGTCTTACTATTTATGGATATAGAATATCTTTCCATTTATTTAATTCTCCTTTGATTTCTTTCATAAAAGCTTCGTAGTTTTTATCACATAGATCTTGTACATACTTGGTATTGAATTATAGGTAAGTATTTTATTTTAGGAACTACTAATATAAATAATATTGTTTTTAATTTCAAATTCCACTTGTTCTCTGCTGGTATATAGGAAAGTTATTTACTTCTGTATATTAACCTTACATTCTACACCCTTGCTATTTTCACATATTAGTTTGAGGAGTTTTGTGAATTCTTTTGGATTTTCTACTTCAATGATCTTGTCATCTGCAAACAAAGTTTTCTTCCTTCTCAGTCTATATACCTTTTATTTTATTTTCTTGTCTTACTGCATTAGCTAGAATTTCACTGGTACTTTTTTTAGTGTGTGTGAATACAAATTAACATTTGGGGTCATCTTCTTTCAGGCTGAAGAACTTTCTTCAGTATATTTTATATATATGTTTTCTATTGTGGAAGGCAGGTCTGCTAAACAGAAATTTTTGTTTTATTATATTGGAAACTTTTCTATTTTGCTTTCACTTTGGAAAGATAGCTTTGTTGAATATAAGATTCTTGGTTGGCAGTTTTATTTTTTCTTTGAGATCATTATACTATATGTTTTCCCGCTGTCTTCTGGCTTCCATTGTTTCTATTGAGAAGTTAACTCTTAATCATATTAGCTTTCCCCTGAGATTAATGAGTTTTCTTTTAACTTGCTGCTTTCAAGACTTTCTCCTTGCCTTTAACTTGCAGTGGTTTTACTAAGATGTGTTAATATTTAGATCTCACTTTGTTTATGGTAGTTGGAGATTGTTGGGTTTTCTGCATGTGTAGTTGTTTTTCAGTAAATTTAGGAAGCTCTCAGCAATTATTTCTTTTAATAATTTTTGTGTTCCTTTTTCTCTATTTCTGATACTCTCATTATATTTTGTACTGGTTAATGCTGTCTCACATTTCTTTAAGATCATCTTCATTTTTCTCATTTTTTTCCCTGTTCTTTGTTTTGCATAATCTCTGTCCATATACTTCAAGTTTGCTTATTCTTTTTTCTGAAAGTTCAGATCTACTGGTGAGTCCCTTATGTTAATATATTTTTGGTAAAACTTCCAAACTACCAGAAGTGGAAACAATGGGATTATTAAAAGGCAAGCAAGAAAGGAGAGAAAATTTAAACATAAAACTTTCAGGACAAATAGACAAAATAAGAGCTTTAAGTCAAAACATATGACTAATTACATGAATATAAATGATTAAATGCTTCAATTAGAAGACAGTGAATATCAGACAAAAAAAAAAGACACACAAACTAGATGCTGTTTGTAATAGATGTAAGCAATCAGAAAGGTAGAAAGAGAAAGTTCAGACTAAAATCTCTTAACATAATTATTCAATATTGTAGTGTTATTTTCCTCCTAAGGATATTATATATATGTGTGTGTCTGTGTGTGTGTGTCTGTGTATATATTTGAACATTTTTGTTATATATTAATTTGAATGTTAATTTGAACATATTAATAGATTTACTTGAATATATTAATTTGAACATTTTCCTCTTAATTGTAAAGAGTTTTCAAGGTATGACATTCCTAGTATTTGGAGTTGTTTGAATTTTGAGTTACCTAATAACTGAATGAAAAAACTATTTTGTCAGTTACTAAAGGCAATGTGATTCCAGCATTTGTATTGGCCCAATATGCATTTAAAAGGCTACAGGGACTATGATTGCTATTTCATGTTATTTTTTATTGATCGTGCTAATAAAGTTTAAGATCCAAGGTGATGCATATAAAATTTTAATGAAGCAAAAAATGTTACCATTGTTTCCTTTCAAATTATCTAGAAGTACATATGTACTAAGGAATTAATATTTTATAAAAAAAAAACAAGTTAAAACACCAGGGCAAGGCTTTGGGCTAGGCATTTTCTGTTAGCTCATTTAGTCCTCACAACGGTGCTATAAGGTATCTATTTCCATTAAACATGAGATTAAAAAATAAATTGCTGAAGGTTCCACCAAGGGTTATGAATCCAGAGTGATGGCAAACTCTGAACCGCACGCTTTCTTTTCCATTGCTGTTGATACAATAAAAAGGCCTTATCCTTCAAATTTCTCTCTGAAGCAGGAAAATAATTCTCTGCAAGATCACCTCCTCTCCTTTCTTAGAATACTGCTTAATCTTTATAATTTCTAATTTAGACTAACAGCTTCCTGCTGTTATTATAATTAATGATTAATCTGAAATGAGTTACTTCTCCTGTTTCCTAGTGTATTAATTTCAGGTGTTATTTCCTGAATTTGACTTATCCCCATTCAGGGGGCTTAAAGCCTCTATGTAGAAGATGAAGGAAAATGATTCAGATTTCAGATCTCTAGGATTCCTTTTGTAAGGGGACTGGCAGCAGTGAGAAAAAAGTTGAGTGTACATGATTCTTGGTGGGCTCCTGAAAATGAGTTAATTGAGCAATGAGTATTCATCAGGAATACACCCATATTAGCTATTAAGAGTGCTAACCTCCATAGAACTAACCTCAAGGTCTCTCCTCACTTTGGACTCAGGCTAACTGTCTGGCACATTTGGTAATTTGGCTCTGGTTCTCCAGCACAGGGTATTGTGTAGCTCTGTCTGACCTGCAGCCAGGAGCACAAAGTTTGGCACCACAGGTGGATCCAGTGGTCTATAGAAGCACTAGAGTCTCAGGATATCTAGGGGGAAGGGGTGGGGTAACTCTAGCGCATGCGCATGAGAACTGTCAGGGTGGAACTGCTGCTGAGAGGGGCTGGTGGAGCAAGTAAAGTTGGATGCCAGTTGCTGGAACCCCTGCAGAAAATGACTAAGCAAGCAGCATGCACACTCATGTTGCAGGGATGGCGCTGGCCAGTAATTTCAGAGATGACGGCTCCGTGGAGGTATTGAATGTGAGAGCTTGCTTAGCCCTAATGTCTTGTTTCAGGAATAAAACAGAAAATGCGGAGACTAGGTCCGTTTTCGGTGGGTTGCTGCCTTCCATGTATGTATCATCCTCAGGAGAGTAGCCCAAACTCTGCTGTAAACCCTCCAGCTCCTTTCCCACATGCCTGGAGGTGGCAGTAGAAGCAACCAAGATAACGTTTTACCTTCCCCCAACCCTTCCCCTTGTTCCACTCCCCTCCAACCCCACCCTCACTCTCACCCCCACCCCCACCCCCAACTGAAAGGGCCAGATCTGTGCCCCACCCCTGCCTGTCTGCCTGCTTGCAATGCAGACATGGCGGTGGGGGCAGGCCCAGGTGCACTTGAGGCTGGACCAGTTGATGGGCACCTCCTGGATGGTAAGTCCCTGTCAGTGCCTGAATATTTTCATATTAGTTACAGTAATTTTCAACTCCTATTTAGTTTTATTTATATCATTTTATCTTTATATATTCTATTTGATGCAATAGTCTCATTATGACTTCCTTTGCTTTTATAAACATGGTCTCCATTAGTTCTGAGAACATGTTTATAACGGCTATTTTGAAGTCTTTCTCTGATAAATCTGACATTTTGTCACCCTTATAGACAATGTCTGCTTTTTTCTTTTTCTTTTTAATTGTGGGTCACACTTTGCAGGGGAAGAAATACTTTTCCTCTACTATTTTAGGTTCAGTAACTGAGCTTGTGAATTTAACTGGAAAAAAAAAAAAAAAGGCAAATTAACAATGTTACATAGGCACTAAGTCTGAGCACCCAGCAGATGGCCACTTCAGAGGGCTGGGCCATGCTGCAGAGTGGATACGGGTGCGCTGGGATCCAGGGATGCTCCTGTGGACTCCAACTGGCTTCCCTGAATGTGCAGACCATGTTTAGCCTCAAGAGGAGGGCTGAGGGCTACAGCATCTCTAGGCTTCCTGATGGCAGGTCCTGCAGCCACACCCCCTCCTTACAGTAGACAGTGAGGGAGTCTCCCCCATTGGCCAAGATGGCACCAAAAGCTAGTAAGATAAATGGATAGAAAAAATGCCCTCCCATCGCTAACCCTATAAGAACCAAAGGCTTGAGCAAGAAAGGGATATGGTCTTTGAGATGGAGTCCACCATTTTCCCAGATTTGGCACCTGAATAAACCTCTTTCCTTTTGCAGCAGCACCTGTCTCATTAGTTTGGCTTGCTTTGTGGCAGGCAGTCGAGCCTGTGTTTTAGGCTACAATAAGAGAAAATGAATCCTTTGTATGCACACAGGAAGTCTCACAGAAAAGAAATGAAAACACAAAAAAGGAGCTTAAACCCAAGGCCTTATGTAACATATTAATAAAGGGTAATAATATATAGAGAAGAGACTAGATAAGAACAAGTGGATTTGGGCTTCTGGTGGTCGGGTATGTTGTGGAAAGATTTTAAAATGTTTGATAAATAAGAGTTTTATAAGATGTCTTATGCAGACTCAAGTCATCTCAGGTGATAAGAATTGCCTCTGGAGTTTTTCTCTTTTCCTTGTATGGGACAGAAGAACATCTTTACAAATGTAAATTTCTTTTACAGATGAAAATTTTATGAGAACTCCTCCTTTGTTTGCAGTTTCTTAATTGTCTTCAGGTCAAAATAATCCTTATGACAAATTGGCGTATTTTGGGTAGTATATTCTCTTTTTTTAAAATGCATTTTTATTGATTTCAAAGAGAGGAAGAGGGAGAGAGAGATAGAAACATCAATGATGAGAGAGAGTCATTGATCCGCAGCATCTTGCCTGCCCCCTGCTGGAGATTGAGCCCAAAACACAAGCATGTTCCCTGACTGGGAATCAAACCATGACCTCCTGGTTCACAGGTCAGCTCTCAACTACTGAGCCACACCAGTCATGCTTGGGTAGTAAATTCTGATCTCCTTCACCTGTTTTTGCACATGTCATTATTTTTTGTTGGAAACTGGACACTTAACATGTTTTAGCACCTCGAGGAAATGGTCCTTGCTTAATTATTCTTTAGTGACTGGTTCAGTTATTTTAGTGATATCTAGTTCACCTTTCCATGGTATTCAGCCTCTGATGTTAATCCTCAGGGAGGCACAGACTTGGGTATACCTGTTTCCAAACTGAAGAGGTTCATTTGCCTGTGTGCATCAAAGCCTAATAAAATGAAAAGAGTTTTCAACAAAGAAAGTAAAGGTTTATTTAAGGAAATGGCACCTAGTCCTGAGGCACAGGTGAGCTAAGTAAGACTCTAAGACGCTGCTCCGGGACCCCCTCAACTCATTAGTCATGGTGACTAAGGGAGTTGGGGTTGTGGGCTCTACTGATGGGTTGGGGGCCAGAGTAGGAAGTAGTTGATCATTGCATCAGGTCCTGATGTCAGCCATTGTGTCTCTGGTTTGGTGAGGGTGTGGCGGGTAGTCATTTCACTTTCATTGACCTGGGGCTGAAACACAACTGAGGTCAAGATCTTAACTTTAGTTTGACCATAATTCTTTCCCTTGATCAACAGACCTGAGACTTTATTCTTAAAACTGATGAGAACCTGATGTCCTAAGGGCTAAATGATTAAGGGAGTGAATTTGCAGTATGTATGGTGTAGTAGACTGGATAAAGCTAGCTTGAATTAAAGAAAAGGTCATATTAAAGAAATGAAGTTCCTGTGTGGTTACATATCTTGAGATGACAGTATTTTTCAAAGACCTCAGTTCCTCTCTTTCTTTGACCATATCCAGTTGTTAAACTCTACTTATTGTGAGGTGATTGCTCAATTGTTTCCCATCATGCCCTAAGGCATAAATTCCTCTACAAATCGATTCAATCAAATTGTGCCTCTTTTAAAAAATAGTTTGTAAGTTTAGTGTTTGATGTATGCCTGGTTCCAGAAGAGATTTTCCCACAACTCTTTTACTAGTGTTCTCTTACATGTTAGTTTCCGCCCAAGTAAAATCTTTGATCCAGGACTCTATAGCTAGTGATAAGTACAATGTAAAGCACCTTTCTGAGAGACATCCCCAGCCTAGGAGCTGAATGCTTGGTGGAGAGAGTGACAGCTGATCTAGAGTTCCTTTGACTTGTTTCTACTGACATGAGAACATCACCTCATGAGCCAGGCTGACCAGAGTCCCGGTCTTCTCAGTATGCCACATCCAAGGTACAGCTTCCATTACATGAGTTAGGGCTGTGTGCAAGAAGTAATCCCCCACTTTTCAGCAGCACTCTTTTGGGACTTAGTCTTAGAAACATATAGCTGGGCACAGGAAGAAAAAGACTGATGCCCCCTGTTCCTCCTGAGAAGAATGCCCTGTGACTAAGGAGCTGGGAAGAGAGTGTGCCCTTATTCTTTGTGGCAGCTCTGCCTTGCTGTGCTGGGAGGAATAAAACAGCAATCTTGGTTCAAATACCATGGGCTCTCACTTTTCTTACTGAATCTTCATAAATTTTCTTGAATAAATCTTTCTTCATTTGTTCTTTGGCTTTAGCCTTTTTCATTTAATGTGTTGTTTTTTTTCTTTATACTTTTTCACAAGTTTTACTGGGGAGTGAGTCTTGAAGTTCTTCACAGATTTATGCTGGGAATCTCTGCTAGGATTTCTATTAATGACATGATATAGGGACCACTGTTCACTTTTTCTCATATAAATCACTAGTAGCTCCCACATCGTTTATTAAAAAGATATTCCTTGTATTCATTGTATTTCATTGGTGCATTTTTTTTAAAACAACTGAATGTTTTTTGTGAGTCTGTTCCTTATCTCTGTAATTCTGTTACTCTGTCAATCCTTAGGCCAGAATAACAAGCTTTGATTGCTGTAGCTTCATAGTATGATTTTAAATATGTGTTTGGGAAATATGATTAAAAACTAAATTTTCTACCAATGCTTTCTTTGTGGAGAAATCCTTTCTACAGTGGTAGCAGAGAAAGACAAGAGTTTTATTACTGAATAAGTATTAAACCAGAACGCAATTCACATCACACGCAATCTACTAAGAGAATGCAAATACAGAAAGGAATCCTACTTCCGTATATAGCCAAGCAAATACAACCCATTACATACATGTTTTCAAGATAATCAATAAATAGTCCTCAAGTAAGAACTTGACAGCATATATAATTTACACAACTTTATTATGGTAATTAGAGAGACCATCTAATTACCATAAAGTTAACTGGCTTTATTACCAGGAGAAACAAACATCTTCTGTCTATGTACTTACAACAGGAGATAGATTTGCAAATTGGACCAAAGTACCTAGCAGGGTTAGGCTCTTACCCTTTTGCAGGGACTATGATATAGAGACACAATCTACCTTAATATTTGCATTTCAAAAAATTGGCTCTCTGGTCCTGGAGTAAACGTTCCTGAATTGTGAGACTGGCAAGAAACTTATTTAGTTATTATAAAGATTCATATACATGTGAAAAGACAGAGAAAGAAATTCTGAGGAGAAGGGGAAGAAGGAAAAGTCTATTTTCTTATTTTCAACAGAAAGAATTAAGCTTCATATTTTTTATTTCAATTTGCCATTACATTTGTTAGTGCAAGTTATCCTAATTTTTTTCTTCACTACTTTTTTAGTTATTCTAGGTTATTTTAGTTCCCATAATATTTTTTGAATCAGCTTGTCAATTTCTCTAAACTGCCTGCTGGAATTTTAAGTGGGAATGTATTGAATCTATAGCTTAATTGTATCAATTACATTGATAAATGTCAATGACTTGACATCATATCAATTTTTCTCTTTCTTTTCCATGACATAGTGTATATTTCAATTTATTTAGGTCTTCTTTCATTTCTTTCAATAATGACTAGGACCAACACTGAAACACTGAATATAGGTTATAAAAGCAGATATTTATGTATTTCCATATTTGTTACAGTGGGTGGAAATATTATAATTTACCATTAAGTTCATGTTTTTTATTTTAAGTTTTTGTTTTATTTCAAGTGGAAAATTCTCTTACATTTATTAAATGGTCCTTATGTTTAGAAAGCTAATTATTTTATATATTAATTTTGTGAACAAACATTCTACTGAATGGTCTTATTGTTCCCTAGCATTTTGTAATTAACTCTTTTGGGCTTAGCAGGAATGCAATTTTATTATCTACAAATAAATACAATTATTTTTGTTCATTTCAAATGTTTATGCATGGTTAGTTCTTCTCCTTAACTGCATTTTTAGGACTTTCAGAATTAAAATGCAGTAATCATCCCTGACTGTAATGAATATGCTTCTAGTAACTTCTTTTTTGCCCATTATTTTCTAGTTAATTGTTTCTCCATTTTGTAGGTTGACTATTTATACAGAAGATGATATCAACAAAAGAAAAATTTGAAATAAAAAATTTTTAAATGTAATAAATAAATTATAGTCATAATGGAAAACCAAAGTTTGAATAGCCATAGAAAACAATGTTTTTTATTTTATTTTATTTTTTATGTTATTTTATTTTATTATTTTATTTTAGGTTTTTCTTTCTTTTCAATTGTTGAAAATATTACAGATGTCTCCTTTTTTCCCCAATGATCCCTTATACCCACACCCACTCCCCGCCCTAGTCCCTCACCACACTATTGTCTGTGTCCTTGGGTTATGCATATATGCACATAAATTCTCGTGTAAATCTCTCTTCACAAACCCACCCTCCCCCACCTTCCCTCTGAGATTCGTCAGCCTGCTCCATGCTTCTATGTCACTAAATCTATTTTGTTCATTGGTTTATTATGTTTTTTAGATTCCACATATACGTGAGATCATGTGATGTTTGTCTTTCTCTGG
The DNA here is from genome assembly GCF_964146895.1 of Miniopterus schreibersii. Taxonomy (NCBI): domain Eukaryota; kingdom Metazoa; phylum Chordata; class Mammalia; order Chiroptera; family Miniopteridae; genus Miniopterus; species Miniopterus schreibersii. Next base: position 38,218,110 of record NC_138104.1, on the reverse strand, counting down.
CTACTTTAGCTTAGCATAATATTCTCCAGGTCCATCCATACTGTTTCAAAGGGTAAGAGATCCTTCTTCTTTACAGCTGCATAATATTCCATGGTGTAAATGTCCCACAACATTTTTATCCACTCATCTACTGATGGGCACTTGGGGCTGTTTCCAGAACTTAGCTATAGTAAATTGCACTGCTATGAACATTGGGGTGCATATATTCTTTCTGATTAGTGTTTCAGGATGCTTAGGATATATTCCTAGAAGTGGGATCATTGGGTTAAAAGGCAGCTCCATTTTTAATTTTTTGAAGAGCCTCCATACTGTTTTCCATAGTGGCTGCACCAGTCTGCATTCCCACCAGCAGTATACTAGAGTTCCACTTTCTCCACAACCTTGCTATCACATGTCGTTTGTTGATTTGTTGATGGTAGCCATTCTGACAGTTATGACGTGATACCTCATTGTGGTTTTAATTTGCATCTCTCTGATGATTAGTGACGCGAAACATATTTTCATATGTCTCTTGGCCATCTGTATGTCCACTTTAGAGAAGTGTCTATTCAGGTCCTTTGCCCATTTCTTAATTGGATTGTTAGTCTTCCTCTTGTTGAGTTATATGAGTTCTTTGTACACTTTGGAAATTAGCCCCTTTTCAGATACATCCTTGGCAAATATGTTCTGCCATACAGTGGGGTTCCTTTGTATTTGAGGTTGATTTCCTTTGCTGAGCAGAAGCATTTTAGTTTGATGTAGTCCAATTTGTTTATTTTTTCTTTTGTTTTTCTTGCCCTAGATGTATGGGTGAAAAATCCACTACGTGAGATGTCTGTGACTTTACTGCCTATGTTTTCTTCCAGGATTTTTATGGTTTTGCAACTTGCATTTAAGTCTTTTATCCATTTTGAATTTATTCTTGTGTATGGAATAAGTTGGAGATCCAGTTTCTTTTTTTTGATTTTTTTGCATGTACCTGTCCAATTTTCCCAACAACACTTATTGAAAACACTGCTTACTCCATTGTATGCACTTCCCTCCTTTGTCAAATAGTAACTGACCATAATTGTGTAAGTCTATTTCTGCGGTCTCTGTTCTGTTCCATTAATCTATATGTCTGTCGTTGTACCAATACTAAGCTGTTTAGATTACAATGGCTTTGTATTGTACTTTGATATCTGATAAAGTGATCCCTCCCACTCTGTTCTTCTTTCCCAAGATTGCTGCAGCCATTTGTTGGCTTTTTTGTTTCCATATAAGTTTTTGGAATATTTGTTCTAGCTCTGTAAAATATACTGTTGGTATTTTAATAGGAATTGCATTGAATCTATAAATTGCTTTGGGTAGTACAGACAGTTTAATGATATTAATTCTTTCAATCCATGAGCATGGTATAGTCTTCCACTTGTTTATATCTTCCCCTATTTCTTTTTTCAGTGTCCTGTAGTTTTCCAAGTACTTTTGTGGAGTCTTTAGGGTTTTCTATGTGCAAAATCATGACAATTTTACTTCCTCCTTTCCAATTTGGATACCATTTATATTTTCTTTCTGCCTAATGACTATGGCAACTATTTCCAGTACTATGTTGAATAAGAGTAGTGAAAGTGGACAACCCTGTGTTCTTCCTGTTTTTAAGGGAAATGGCTTTAGTTTTTTGACCACTGAGTATGATTTTGGGTATAAGTTTGTCATATATGGCTTTTATTATGTTGAGGTATGTTCCCTCTATTCTCACTTTGCTGAGAGTTCTTATCAAACGGTGCTGGATTTCGCCAAATGCTTTTTCTGCATCTATTGATATAATCATATGATTTTATTTCATTTTGTTTATGTGATGTTTCACGTTTATTGATTTGCGGATGTTGTACCAGCCTTGCATCCCCGGAATAAATCCCACTTGGTCATGATGTATGATCTTTTTAATGTATTGCTGGATCCAGTTTGCTAGTATTTTAGTGAGGATTTTAGTATCTATGTTCATCAGGGATATTTGCCTGTAATTTTCTTTCTTTGTAGTGTCTTTATTTGGTTTTGGAATTAGGATGATGCTGGCATCATAAAAATAGCATGGGAGTTCCCCCCCCCCCCCTTAAATTTTCTGGAATAGTTTGAAGAGAATAGGTGTTAATTCTTCTTTGAATGTTTGGTAAGACTTGCCTATAAATCCATCTAGTCCAGGGCTTTTGTTTGCTGGGAGTTTTTTGATTACTACTTCAATTTCATTAGTTGTTATTGGCCTATTTAGGTTTTCTGATTCTTCCTGATTCAGCTTTGGAAGATTGCATGTTTCTAGGAATTTGTCCATTTCACCCAAGTTGTCCAGTTTGTTGGCATATAGTTTCTTATAGTATTTTTACAATCCTTTGTATTTCTGTTGGGTCAGTTGTTATATCGCCTCTCTCATTTCTGATTTTATTTATTTGGGTCCTGTTTCTGTTTCTTGGTGAGTCTGGCTAAAGGTTCATCAATCTTATTTATCTTTTCAAAGAACCAGCTTTTCAAAGAACCAGTTCTTGGTTTCATTGATCTTATGTATTGATTTTTGTGTCTTTATGTCATTTATTTCTGCTCTGATCTTTATTATTTCCTTTATTTTACTTACTCTGGGCTTTTCTTGTTTTCTCTTTCCTTTCTAATTCTTTTAGTTGTTGTGTTAGATGGTTTAGTAGAGCTTTTTTTGTTTCTTGAGATAGGCCTGTAATGCTATGAACTTTCCTCTCAGGACTGCTTTTACTGTGTGCCATAGATTTTAGGTCGTTGTCTGTTCATTTTCATTTTTTTTCCAGAAAGTGTTTGATTTATTCCTTGATCTCTTTGGTTACCCTTTCATTGTTTAAAACATGCTATTTAGCCTCTATGTGTTTGAATATTTTTTAGTTTTCTCATAGTGGTTGATTTCTAGTTTCATGCCACTGTGATTCAAGAAGCTCGATGATATGATTTCAGTCTTCTTCAACTTGTAGAGCCTTTTGTGCCTTAACATGTGGTCTATTTTTGAGAATGTTCCATGTGCACTTGAGAAGAATGTGTATTCCACTGCTTTGGGATGAAATGTTCTGTAAATGTCAATTAAATCCATTAGATCTAGTGTGTCGTTTAAGGTCTTGGTGATCTGTCCAATGATGACAGTTGTATGGTAAAGTCCTCCACTAAGATTGTGTTGCTGTCAATCTCCAAGAATTTTTTTTTATATTTAAGTGCTCCTATATTGGGTGCATATATATTTATAAGAGTCATTTCCTTCTATTGGATTTATCCCTTTAGTGTTATGTAATGACCTTCTTTGTCTCTTGTTATAGTCTTTATTTTGAAGTCTGTTTTGTCAGAAATAAGTATTGCTACTCCAGCTTTCTTTTCGTTTCTATTTGCGTGGAATACTTTTTCCAACCCTTCACTTTCAGCCTGTGTGAATCTTTTGCTCTCAGGTGGGTCTCTTGTAGACAGCATACATATGAGTAATGATTTTTTTATCCATTCAGCTACCCTATGTCTTTTGATTGGACCATTTAATCCATTTATATTTAAGGTTATTATTGGTATATACATATTTAATGCCATTTTCCCCCTTTATGCTGATGTACCGTTCTCTCAATAATTCTTCTTCTTCTTAAAGCAGTCCTTGTAGCATTTCTTGCAATGCTGGTTTGGTGATACTGAACTCCTTTAGCCTTCTTTTGTCTGGGAAGCTCTTTATTTCACCTTCAATTTTAAATGATAACCTTGCTGGATAAAGCAATCTTGGTTGCTTGTTCTTGCTTTTCATTACTTTGAGAACTTCATGCCATTCCCTCCTGGCCTGAAGTGTTTATGTTGAGAAATCTGTTCTCAGCCTTATGAAGTTCTCTTGTAGGTCACTACTTGTCTCTGTCTTGCAGCCCTTAAGATTCTCTCTTTGTCCTTAACATTTGCCATTTTAATTATGATGTGTCTTGGAGTGGGTCTCTTTGGGTCTCTCTTGTTTGGAACCCTCTGTGCTTCCTGAACTTGTGTGGCTTTCTCCTTCACCACCTTTCATAAGTTTTCTATCATTATTTCTTCCACCAGGTCCTCTATCTTTTGCTCATTTTCCTCCCCCTCTGTAACCCCTATGATGAGAATGCTGTTTCGCTTTATGTTGTCCCAAATCTCCCTTAGACTGTCCTCATGCTTTTTAAGTGTTTTCCTTTTGCTGCTCTGATTGTTTTTTTTCCTACCTTTTATTCTAATTCAATTATTCTATCATCTGCTTCATTCCCTCTGCCTTCAATTCCTTCCAGTGTATTCTTGATATCAGATATAGTATTCTTTATTTCTGCCCGGTTCTTGTCATAACTATGTCTTTTTTCATGCTTTCACTAAATTCCTGTATCTTTCCTTTAAGTGTCTTGTGGTTCTTATTAATTTCCTTGAGCATCTTTATAACCATTACTCTGAACTCTACTTCTGATAACTTGTTCACCTCCATCTCATCAAAGTCTTTTTTTGGCAATTTTTCCTTTAGTTTGGGAGTTGTTTCTTTGTTGCCCCATTTTAGCTGTCTTTTTCCTTTTGTTCCTATGTGTAATATAGAACTACTATGACACTCAATCTTTTGGGGGTAGCCTTTTGTAGTAAGTGTCCTGTGGGACACAGTGGTGAAGTCTAATTGAACTCCTGAGTTGAATGCTTGAGTAATGGCCCTTGTGTGGGTTATGTGGACCCTCCTGTTGTGATTGGGAGCTGATTTTTGTTGGCCCATTGGTGGGTGGGATCTACTTTTACCCCACAGAATTGAGCTTAGCAGGATGAAACCAGCTGGAGGTGGGAATACAAATCCAATCCTCCCTTTGAATGGGGTGATATAGGATCTCAGATCTCCAGGGGTGTGCTAGCTGTTTGCCTTCTAGCTCATTGGTGCCTTCTCAGAAACCCTGAGGGGAGGTTCCGTGGAGGTCACGCCATATGCCGGGCTCTGGGATATGTCCTCTTTCCCCTTGGTGGCTTCCCCAGCAAGGATGCACAGACAGAGCTTGGAAGAAGAGAATAAGGCTGTCCTCTTGTCCTTGGGGTGCCACCTTCGCTTGGGAGGAGAGAGCTCTGCTTGCTCCCTTCTGTCTCTGTAGTGCTCTGCCAGAGGCTTTGTTGGAGTGCTCCGAGTGAGTCAGGTCTAATGTCCAAGCTCTACTTTGCACCTCCATCCCCCAGTGGATATGAGATTAGCAAGGCATTGCCAGCAGAATCTGGGGATGCTAGTCTAATCCACTCTTTGATTGAAGTGATGAGGGTCCTTAATCCTCAAGATGGGAGGTAGGTACCCTCCTTTAAGCTCCACACCAGAGCTCTTGTGGAGAAGCTCCTAGGGTGATGCACCAGATTTTACAGTTCTGATCTGTGACTACCTTACCCTGTGAGGCTGTACCTGCAGGACACTGTAAGTGCGGCTTAGAGTAGTAGGTCAAGGCTGCCCCCTCTGCTTGTGGTAGTACCACCCTTGTGGGAGGGTGGGAGAGAGCTTGTCACCCCCTTCTCTCCTTGTAGCTCACTGCAAGAGGCCCTGATGGTTTTTCCTATTTCAAGGGAGTGTGTCCAGATGCCCCAGTTTTCACCTGCAATACCTCCCCCCTTTTAGTCTGCACTTGGCTGGTGGTGCTGACAGGTTTTAGGAATGCAAATCCAGGTGGCCCCTTGTTGGAAGTGGTGCAGGTCTTCAACCCACAAACCCATAAGAAGAGAACTAGTTGCTTGCCCTACAGCTTGTTGGCATCCTACCAGAGCTCTTGAAGGGTAGCTCTTAGTGGGTGACACCAGATTTCACAGTTTTGATTTGTGACCCGGAAAACAATGTTTAGAAACAAACTTAATTTTCTCTCCACAGCTATTCTAAATTTGCAGTTTGGCAATCTTTCTACTATACTTTATTTTTACCCTCTATCTATACATTCAGTCTGGAAGGAGACCATCTTAGCTAATCCCAGTATGACCAAACCCTGGGGTGTGTGTGATTTGAAATAGTATCTGAGGAACTTTCATACTATTTTCAAAAATGGTGGTGCTAATTTATATTCCCATTAATAGTTCTCAGTGGTTCCTTTTCCCCCACATCCTCACCAGTACTTTTTAATCTATTTTTCATTTGATAATAATCATTCTAACAGATAACATTTCATTGTGGATTTGATTTTATTTCCCTGATGACTAGTGATGCTGAACATTGTTTCATGTACCTGTTGGCATTTGAACGTCTTCTTTGAAAAATGGGTATTCAGTTTATTTGTCCATTTTTAAATCAGAATATTTCTTTTTCTGTGCTATTGAGTTGTATGAGTTCCTTATATATTTTGGATATCAGCCCTTTATCAGATACATAGTTTGCAAATATGTTCTCTCATTCCATAGGTTGCCTTCTCATTTTATTTTTTTCCTTTTGCTGTGTAGAACTTTTTGTTTGGTATAGCATGGAGGTTACTAAAAAAGTTAAAAATAGAACTATCATATCATCCAGCAACCCTTCTTCTGGCTATTGACAAAGATTCTTTGCTTGACCAAATTTAGTTCAGGTTCCTGAGCCCTCTCTCAGATCTATCGATGAACTACCTTTTAAAATATAGTTCTAGCAGGGATCTTGCTAAATTAGTTTAACCAGAACCCCACCCTTAATATTTCTGCTATGCAAAGCTTGTTTTAAATCAACATAATGTTTTTACACATAGGTCTATACTCTGTGCCAGTGACAGTCAGAGAGAGATTACGCAATTACAAAATTGTGTTTATGTTGATTTAGTTTGAATATTTTACATATATTGTACATTTCCCTCTATCCCTCAAGTCACAGCTCCCAGACATCTTGTCAAGAGATACTATTGCTCATGCTAAAAAAAAATCCCCCAAACAAATGAACAACTCCCTAGCCTCTTCCCTGAAATTTCTGCCAACCTACTATTATGCTAGGCAATGACCAAAGCAGACTACCAGATTAAGAGAAGAACTTTAAAACCTACTGATTCTTTGAGGTAGTTAGTAAGCATCTATACAGAGGATAAATGGCTATATCAATTGCTTATAGTGTACAAAATTTGAGTCTCCTAATTTACTTCTTTCTGGGTTTTTATAACTTAATGTGAAAAATTTTATTGTATTAAAATATATTTTACTTGATAAATATTTATTTTTATGAGTAAGTTGACCTTAGGCATATGAAAATTTAATAGTGGTTTGAATTTTCATAACTTCAAATTATATGTAACAATGCACACAGTTTTATTTTGAAATATTTGCAAATTAGCACTTGCAATAAAAATTAATTTAGTGTTGGATTTTGAGTCATCATTACTATTAAGTTAGTACATAGAAACAATTTGCTTAGAATGTTCTCTAGATAATAAGACATCATTTAAATCTCAGTAGAGCTTTATTGTTCTGTATACATCCCACACAAATTAATTTTGAGGAATTACAGCATATGCTGTAATAATATTTGGAAGTTTTATGTCCACAAACTTTTACAGATGTATTACAAAACAACTATCTTCTTAGCATTTATATATCCCATTAAATAAATTTTAAAACTAATTCATATGAATAATTCATTATGTCATAAATCTAGAGCATAATATTTTAATACAAAAAAAACTTAAGGAATAATATAGTCTAGTGGATTATAGGTATGTCTGGCTATTACCCATAGCATGAATCAACTTTTAGTTTTCTTATCCAGTAAACACACAGACACACACACACATACACCCACTGTATACAGAGTCATAACTAATCAAATGATCCATGAAACAATATTAATCCTTATTATATTCAATGAACATTAATATTTTCCTTTATATTCTATTTAATTGATAAATCCTGCTTATATCCACCTGAATTGATTTCACAACTAAAGATGTTTCAAAAAGTATTCTAAAAATAGTTATATAACTTCCTCATTTTATTGATGAGAAAATTAATAGCTCAGAGAAATGAAATTCAACTTCACACATGGAAAACAATCTTGTGGGGTTTTTTTACTTTCAGTTTAATTACTATGCCTCTTTTTTGGAGAATATTATATATAAACTGTGAGATTGGGTATTTCATTTTCAACTTTACTTACAAACTGAACATAACTCTGTTCATCTTTGCTCATATACATCAGTTTCCAAACACATGCAGCTTCTAAAGATTATGACTTGAGTTCAGGGCAACCACTTGAAAGGGGAATGCATTAAATAGCATAGTGGTTTTCAGATCAACTTTCTGATTCTGTTTAATATGTTGTGAATTGTTTAATAATATAATCACTATTACACTTAGGTTTTAATTAAATATTATATTAGATGAAAACAAAAAATAAAGATGATGTCTTGAGTTCAGGGCTCTCTGTCACAATTACTTCTCTAGTGGACTATTTCAATTTTGTACTACATTTGGGTATCTATTCTCTATTTATTCATTGCCTTCCCTTCTCTACCAGTGTCTTCATTCTTTTTTTTTTTTTTTTTTTTTTGGAGGGCTTAAGGTCATGGCCTATAATTGTATACTAACTTGGCCTAAGGTTATATTACGTTCTCTTTCTTCATATACATTAAAATTCTTTCATCCTGCCTCTACTTTTCTTAAGACCCTTACCTCTTCCTTGGTGACCAGTGGTCAGAAATGGTTCTAGAAAAACAAATTTCTGTTGATGCTAAATAGATAGTATAGATAACTCTCTTATATAACACAATTACATAATAAACTTAAAAGACTTTAGAAAAGACCTTAAATAGACAATTTTCCAGGGGATTTCAAGCACCAAACTAGGACAGTGGAGGGGCTGGTTTTGTTTTTAAGACTGTTTACCATTCATCAAAGCACGTGATTAAAAGTAGCTACCAATTCTAACTGCCTTTGTCTAACATTTACCCATAAAGTCCATAAATAGATGTGGTAATAATTCCATTCTTCCATACTGAGTCTGAAATACATCTTACCCTAAGGTATTTTTTAAAATCAGTAATTATATAGTCATATATAAATCAATGTTACTTAATGAGAGAAGAACGCATGAGATTTAAGTGAATGAAATGAAAGTTTTATGTTTACATTAATATAATAATTCAGGCAATTTTACCTAATGGACATGGGACAAAATTAAGATATGAACCACAGATATGTTTATTTTAGAAAAATTTTAGAAAAGTAACATCATATAACAATAACTGTGCAAATAATTCAGATGAGAAGTGTAATTAGCATAACATTTGAGAACATGTTTTGTTTACTTCTGTCTCAATAATAACAATAAAAGTGTGTTAACTACATTCTTTATGCTTACTTATAAATTACAAGTTATCTGAGATTCATTGCCTAAAGTGTGATTAAAGCTCCTCGTTAAGTATACTTTCAATCATTATATGTAGGAAAACTCTTTGTTTCCTGAGAAGGCTGAGGAATAAGATTTCCTAATCACCAATTATTAAACTTTTTGGAACATTTTAGTATATATTTTAAGAAATATAGTATGATATTTAAGTGCATGGACACTGGAATTTTTAGAATCAGACAAACCTTAGTTTAAAATCTGAGCTCTAACACTGACCAATGATATAACCATTAAGTAATTTAAGTATCTGGTACTTTGTTTTCCCAATTGTAAAATGGAAGTAATTACTTACCTCATAAGAATGATGAAAATTTAAATGAGATAAAATATATAAAACATTTAGTACAGCACTAGAACATAGTGACTGCTTTAAAATTAAAGTTATTAGAATTATATTATCTCATTAGATATAACTTTAAGTGTTTTTTTTTAATACTTTTTTTTTTTAATTGACTTCAGAGAGCAGAAGGGAGAGGGAGAGAGAAATAGAAACATCATTGATGAGCGAGAATTACCCAACAGTTGCCTCCTGCATGCCCTCTGCTGTGGATAGAGCCTGTAACCCAGGCATGTGCCCTGACCGGGAATCAAACCATGATCTCCTGGATCATAGGTTGATGCTCAACAACTGAACCATGTGGTCTGAGCTAGATATAATCCTAAATTTTAAAGAACTTGAACAAAATAATGTACATCCCCAAACCATGTGGTAAACAAATTAGAATTTTGTTGTTAAAAGTAACAAAATTCAATTCAAGTTAGCTTAAAAATTCTGCTCCCTGAATTCCAACACATAGTCGTGTTCTAATAATAAAAATATAAATTATATTATTTTTAAAGAGTATTTGAATTTGACATTTAGTCTGATACTGTTCCACCTCCACTCCCCTCTTCCACTGCACACCCACTTACATTTTAGTAAAGACCTGGAAAACAATTTATATGTGAATCTATTTTTTAAAGTTTTCTAAAATATGAGGCAGAAATGAAAGCACATATAAAATAGATATTACTGGTGCTCACAGATATCTGGTTCTCTCTTTTTTCCAGATAAAAGGAAGCCTTCATTTCCCAGATGTTTTGTGATTTTTATGAGGCCTGGTCAAGGTTATATAACTATGTCTAGTCAGATAATCATGAAGAGAATCATTTCTTTTTTTTTTTTTCAAAAAATGTATCTTTATTGATTTCAGAGAGAGGAAAGGAGAGGGAGAGAGAGAGATAGAAACATCAATGATGAGAGAGTCATTGATTGGCCGCCTAGCCCGCAACCTGGGCATGTGCCCTGACCGGGAATCAAACCCCGATCTCCTGGGTCTTAGGTCGACATTCAACCGCTGAGCCACGCCCGGCCGGGCTGTGACTCATTTCTTCGCTGAGGCAGTGTAAATACTTCATGCCATCATGCAAAATCTTTTTTTTTAAAAAAAAAGGTATATAATTGACATGTAACTTTCTGTAAATTTAAGGTATATAATGTTAATTTGGTACATTTATATATTGCAATATAATTGCCATTATAGAATTAGCTAACACCTCTTTCATGTCACATACTTATTTATTTCTTTGTTGTAGTGGGAATAATTAAGATCTAGTCTTTTAATAAGTTTGATGTTTATAGTACAGTATTGTTGTCTATAATTACTATACTCCAGGACTTTTTTATTTACTACTTATTTACCTACTACTTGTACCATTAAACAATATCTCTCCTTTTCCCCATCCTCTAGCTCCTGGTAACCACCATTCTACTCTGTTTTTATGTGTTCAGCTTTTTTTAGATTCTGCATATAAGTGATATCATATGTTATTTGTCTGTTTAGATTCTCACTTAGCATAATGTCCTCGAGAGTCATCCATGTTGCTCTAAATGGCAGAATTTCCTTCTTTCTCATGACTGAATAATATTTTATTATACATACATACACCTCCTTTTCTTTATCCATTTATCCACTTATGTACAGTTGCCCGTTTCCGTACTTTGGTTATTGTGATTATGCTGCAACAACCATGGGAGTGCATATACTCCTTGGATATCCTGTTTTCATTCCCTTTGGATATAAACCCAGAGTTGAAATTGATTTTTCCCTTTTAACTTTTTGAGGAAACTCCATTCTGTTTTCTATAGTGGCTCAACCAGCATACATTCCTACCAACAGTGGCACAAGGGTTTCCTTTTCTCCGCATTGTCCCCACCACTTAGCTTGTCTTCTTGAGGACAGCCATTCTAACAGGCGTGAGGTGAGGTTTCATTGTGGTTTTGTTTTGCATTTCCCTGATGATTAGTGATATTGAACATCTTTTTATGTACCTGTTGGCCATTTGGATATCTTTTTTGTAAAAATATCTATTTAATCTGTGTACTTTTTAATCGGATTGTTTGGTGTCTTCCTGCTATTCAGCTATATGCAAAATCTCTCTGTTTAAGCCCAGTTGTTTCAAACAGTGCAGTGAAAATATAATAGAGCTTTCTTTAGCCTGAGTCTTTGAGTGACAGTATGTGACATAGTCCTTCCCATGTGAACTACATAATATGAGAAGAAAGTAAACTTGTATTAGCATATTGATTCGAAGGGTGGCCGATTGAATTCAATCCTTATCTTGTTCCTCTACTATAGAGCAATATTCAGAATCAACCAACCATACTAACAAGAACAGAAATAACACATGCGTAAACACAACACAAAAAGAAGTTTCTAAATTGATTATTTGCAAGTCTAATTGAAGAGAAATTTGCAAGTCTAATTGAAGAGCAATTTAATAAATCAGGGGTAATCTGATACTTAAACTTGGTTTATGAAGGAATACTAGGCCAGAGAAGCATAGTGTCAAGCTTTCCGTCCTGGGATTTACTTCAGCATTTCCAACAATTTATATCTCTAAGCAATTTTGTTATTTCATGCAGTACTTATATTTGTAATGTGGAACATTCCAAATAACTATATTATGAGGGATGCCCTCTACTCGTAAGAAAAAAGGTTTGCTAGAAATTCTACAGCGCTTCTTGTCATTCCTCTGATGCTGGGTAAACGTGACCTGAAACTCAGCTTTCATCCACAGTATTATTTAATGACAGCTTTTTAAAATCACATTTATATGTGGATATAAACAATAGTTCCAACTAAAGAGAAAAACCTGCTAAAAATGAAAGTTGCAACTCAAGTGTGAATGTTCCAACATATTTATACTTCAATGTCCTCAGAGCAATTTCTTAACTATTCTTTCGAGAACCTTATACCAGAGTTTATTGTAGAAATAAATTAGCTTCTTTTTGCTCAAAGCTCCATAGAAATTGAAAATTTTTTCAAAAGTTGAGAGATTGGATGAATCTTTACTTTATTATGAATTTTAAACATTGCTCTCAGTGGATTTAAGCCAAGTAGATATAAAAAGAGGAATAAAATAAATAAGAACTATACTATTCTATTGGCCTTGCTTGTTTCCACACTTGTACATGAGAAATATTAGGTTCCTTTGATATGAGGGCAAAATGTTTGCATTTTTTATGTGTTCAAACCTTAAACTTCCTACTTTGTTTTCTAAATTAAGTACTTCAGTGCAGGAATGACATTAAAGAACAGAGAGGAGAGTTGCCTAATTTTTCAAGAGCTGAAATTGTGTTTTTCTGTAGAATACAGTTTACAGCAAAGTTGAAACGAAAGGTGAGACTAGTATACCAGTAAATGTGTACCTATATAACTAAAAATTAAACAGGCGGAGAGTTAAATTCCAATCAAACATCAGGATATTTCCAAATATTCAATATACATTAGCTACTTAGAAAATTGATTGAGTCCCCCTTATTTCCACATTTTTTGGCATCATGAGATTCCAAGAACCGCTTGCCAAAATATATTTACTCTAAGAAAACACATTTTGGTTGATTGGAGTGCTCTCAGTTTTCATGGACTTTCGCTTCACCAGCCCAGCTGCAGCCAAGGAAATCAAAGTAAGAGGAGGAGGGGGAGGGCGAGTGGGAGGGGGAGGGGGAATGGAAGGAGGAGGGGGAACGCAGCAAAGTTCTAATTCCTGTTTCCTTTTTTAATTGTTACCCATTATGACTGTATTCTCTTGTCTTTGTACAGTGGGAACGACTTGGACTCAGAATAACATTACCAAGTAAAGAAGGCACATTAGAGTCTCTAATTGTGAGCTGCATGCTGACTCCCTGTTTGCTCATTCAGATCAAGTGACTTGCAGTATCTGTAAGATTGTTCTAAAAACATTGAAATAGAAAGAAATTTTATAGAACAAAAAAATGAAATACAACATCAAATTAAATAGGTCTGAATATTAATTTGGTGTAGTACATAAATGTTCAAATAATAATTTGAAGATTTGAATGAGGAAACTAAAATTATAATGATTAAAATCCATCTTTCTCATTCAATCATCTATAAACTTTTTGATGTCCTCTTTAATTAGTTTTATTTGCTGCCATATTTCATTAAGCTAGAAATCCTGAGTGGGTACCTTGCTAGGTATTAGTTGATTAATACACAGTGCTCATATATTATATGCTAATTTCTATTCATGAAAAGATAATTATCAGTCTCTAATAATCTGTTTTGATAACTATGACTCCATAAAAATATTCATTTTACAGTGGAATTTAAATAAATATGGATGAATTTTCCTAAAAGGAACTTTGTCTCATTTTGAGTTGGTAAGTTTTTATTCTCTCGAGGTGCAAACTAATCATATTCCATGAACATAAAAATGTGGCAGTAAATTAAGGACCTCCTTGATTATAGAGTTTAATTTGGAGCATTAGGGATTATTGTAAATGTAATATGTTACACTAAAATGTTTTTCTGTTTTGTTTTGTTTTGTTTTAATTTGGGGGAAAATTAATCCAAGGGGCTCATTACATAAGAGGAAAATACAAAAGCTATTGTCTTCTGATTTTTAAGCAAGTGTTTTTCTTTGCTAAAAATTTGAAAATCTAAATCTCATATCCTGAGAAAATATATTACACAATGAATGGATCTGATACCATTAATCTTATTTTGGAGCTACAGAAAAGTTTGTTCATCATTAAAGCAAAAACATATTTATTTCCTTGTTTCCAGAGCCTGTATGAAAAAATCACTATTATTTTATATTTGTCCTTTCAATTCATAGGTGTCATACAGTGAGATTCCTAGAAACATTTTTCTTTACAATCCAAAAAAACATATTATATTTTTTAATAATGGTATTTTGATTATGTTTGCCAAAAGTATATAACTTAAATATTATCTGATAATTTCTTCAGGCTTATTTTGGCATCCTGAAGTGGAAAAATTAAGCATTTTAATGCTGATTAATGACTAACATGGTGAGACTTAACCATCTGCTTTTTTATTGTTATGAGTATAGTACCTGGGACTGTGAACAATATATAAAAAATATGAATATATAATGGAGTGACTAGGGGCATAGAGCTATTGTAATTTTTTTCAGTATTCAAAATAATTTGAATGGTTCTCACTTGTACATAAACAGTATTTTACTTATTTGGACTGTCAAAGCCTTGGAAGCCTACTTTGCTATTTGTACCAGGTGTTCAAAATCACATTATTCCACACTGGTGAAACTAGTTTGTTTGTGATTCTTGAATAGCAAGCATAGAATTTTCTTTCTTATTAGGTTCGTTCAGGTGGGCAGACACGTAAATCAAATATATGCATTTTAAAAATTAGGGCACTATTTCAATTCCCCTGACAAGTAACAGAGTTTAGAGTATATTGCAGCAATATTATTCATAATATTTATGTATATTTATGGAGTACTCTATATATGCCATTTATGCTAGATAAGCATTAATCCATTTAATCTTCACAACAACACCATCAATATTATACTATAAATATCTTCACAGGTGAGGAAGCTAAGGCACAGATAGGTTAATTTGTGAAGGACACAGTTCAAGTTAATGGAGGAGACATGATTTGAACCTAGGTAATATTGTTACAGAGCTCCAAAGTTCTTATCTCTGCATTGTATTGCCTAATATAAATCAAAATTATTGATGAAAAGCTTTAAAATGCATAGTATTATCCTAAGAATAGCTGTCTGGAGGTCTCTGTAACTTAACCATTTACATCTTTTCTCTGAGGCTCTTTGTGGTGTCTGCTTTTTTTTTTTTTTTTAGAAGAACGAGTATGTCAACTCATATTTTATCCTTGTGATATTCAATGAGCCTGGCACAAATTTTAGATACAAGCTATGGATGAACCTCGTCAAACACAGCAGCTTTCTATCAGGAGATCACCGCACTTTTATTTGTGATCAGTTTTCTGACATGAAACCAAAAAATGTACCGTTGATAGATAAAGTACTAGCATTTTGCAATAATTTTCTGTCCATTGCATCAAACTCCACATTTCCCCCATTAGGTCACTTCTGCTCAGTTGCAACAATCCTTCTATTGTTACTGATATGCTTTTAATAAAAGTAGAAATTACAAATTATAGTGCCTCATTTTCCACAAAATTGATGGCATATTTTTTATTTGCTAAAATTTGAGTACATCCACAAAATATAGCAAGCTGGCAAATGCAATGTCATCTGCATTATGGAAGAAAAAAATATTGCAAGTATCTAAGCCCATAAATAGGTAGGCAGTTGGAAACATCTTTTGCCTCCACATAAAGTACATTTTTGGCTTCCACACAGTTATCGCAATTCATATATTTCAAATCAGTAAATTGGGTATATTCAGGATGCTAAGTAGTAACATATTTTCTCATGCTCCTTACATAAACTCAGTAATATCAGCAATCAATAACCACATCACTGTGTCTGCTGTTAGAGGCTGTTGTATACAAATCCCAAAGGTGATATTATAAACCCTTAAAGTCTCTTCTTTCCCATGTATTTTTCTTAGATCCTGGGTCTATGTGTGATGGGATTCAGCAAATGTTCTCAATCTGTCTATATTCAAATACCTAAACCTTTGGTCTTACAAATTCCAGTGCACAATTCTGACAGTCACCAGTGATGCTGCATGCTTGAAAGTTTCATATTCCCCAATAAATAATTTATGCCACACAGTATGAATGACCCTTGTGCTTCTCTCCTGAGGCAGAAAATTCGTGTAGCCATTGTTATTGCTAAGAGTCTCGAAGTGTCTCTAGTCACAGTTTTTTAGAGGATTTTGAACTTCCATTTTTCTTTTTTGTTGTTTTGTTTTTTAACATCATATTTTAAATCTCTCTCTCAGGAAGTTAAACTGTTAGGCCTCAAAGGTTAAACTATAGGTGGAGTCTAAGGAAACCAATTTCAGTCCCTGATTCCTAGCAGTTTCAAAGAACAAATTCTATAAACTTATATTTCCAGTGCATTTGTACACTGATCTTAAGATTTAGTGTTCCTTCAATCAGCTAAGCTTCAATCCAAAATTACTCTTATTAAATCAATATATTTAACCAAAACATTTGGGAGTATTACTACCTTAGTGAAACATAAAATTAAATTGGGCTTAACATAAGGAAGGAATCAAATAAAATATAGATTTAGGGAAAAAAGAGACTAATCATATCTTTCAGTTAACCAGAGGCTATATACTAAACAATGTCATTTTTTGTTACAATGTTGACTCCTGAGTGGGTGTCAAATACAAGCCCTTGTCTTGAAGTAAATAAAACTTCATTCTAGGTGTACACTGTGGACACTCAGTAAATACTGCAAGATAGAAGTAGCAGTATACTGCATGGTGCAAAAGGCCTATTTGCTGAGTGAAAAGACAGACACTGTCAGATTCTTTTACTGAAACACCAAGAGAGAGTTCAAATTCTGCTATGCTAAAAACTTTTTGTATACCTATTACTTGACATAAGGGAAAACATTTTTAAGGCATGGGTAGAAGTGAGATAGCAACATAGTCATGACTGAACTTGACCTACATATTCCAGGATCAATAAATGTAGGGTTATGATTTCTCTCTTGAGATAGGTATCTGTTGCCTTTTGAAGAAACATTTTGTTGTTAAAATAAATTTTTCTTTGGATTCCATTGAATATAACAACATCTTACAGAGATATCCTTCTGAAATTACTCCAATAACTCTGTTCATACAATGGTCTGTTAGCCTCCGCCCCTTTCCAACAATTTTCTTGAATACAATGAGAAAATAAATTTGCATTTCTCAATAAGTTTGCATTATAACCTGCAAACACTGCTAGGACTATTCTGAGATACAGCTGAATTTGGCAGCCACTAATTGCTTGTAACTTAGGGAGGCCCAAATGGTACTTCAACTAAGAACATGATGTGTGAAGAAGCTGTAAAAACATGTAACTCTGACTGTCAGTTAATGATGGCGGATTAAAAACATCATTTTAACTATGCTCCCTACCCAAACACTACTAACATTATAAGTAAGCTATTTTTAAGAAATAATCTCATAATAACCAAATAAAGCGAGAGAAGGTAGAAAAAAGTAGAAACTGAAAAAGAGACAGATGTGTGGTAATTGAGCTACCACTGAGTCTAAAAAAAAGTAATACTAAGGAAGATGCATCTCAAGATGGCAATGGAGAAATGGAGAAAACTGTAAAGCAGTCTAATTTCTATTACAGAATGCCCCCAATAGATCCTGAATTGTCAGCACCATATACCTTTGGAAGGGTTGGTTAGCAAGATATCTGAGAATAAACTAGATAACCTCTCCAGATTCCTCTGACACATAAAAGTGGGTGACTGCTCCTGCACCATTCCTGCAGAAAAAAGGTTCATTCTATGAAGACGATAAAACAGAGTTTCTATACTATCAGAAATGAGACACAATTTATGGTAGTGGTAGTATACTGAAAGTGGGCTTAAGTGAAAGTTTTCCTGCTGGATATTGAGATCTCTTAGATGTTTTTCATAACTTAGCTTCCAGAACTTTGGCAGGCAGGATTACATCCTCCAAGAAAAAAATTGGGAAAAAAGTTTTCTCTGGAGAATTTGACCAGTTCAAATGAAAAAGAAATAAGTATATAAATAAAAGAATGACATTGATATTTCCAACTATATTCTTACTGTATGTTGAACACCACAGTTAACAAGACCCTCTCATGCTGTTACAAACATCTCTTTTATTGTCCCCTCTTAATTACAAGCAGATCGACAAAAGCCCAGGATTTTTGGGAAATTATCTAATATGAAAAAAAGCAAATAAGTAGCAAAAATCAAGTTGAAGGAAAAAATAGCCTATCTTGGTGAAATTAAATATGAAGCAATATTATCATTCATATCTTCAAAGTAAATATTGCATCCAAAAAATGAAAGCAGGATGATACTTCAAAAAAGATCAATCAACATTATTGATCTCTTGAAAATTAAAATGATGAAGCAGAAATGAAAAATCAACAGAAATATTGCAATAAAAAGTTGAGAAAATCTCTCAAGAAGTAGAACAAAAATAAAAAGAAATGAGCCCGTCTGGTGCGGCTCAGTGGTTGAGTATCGACCCATGAACCAGGAGGTCATGGTTCAATTCCGGGTTAGAGTGCATGCCTGGGTTACAGACTCGATCCCCAATAGGGGGAGTGCAGGAGGCAGCCAACTGATGATTCTCTCTCATCACTGATGTTTCTGTCTCTCTCTCCATCTTCCTTCCTCCCTCTGAAATAAATAAAAACATTAAAAAAAAGAAAAAGAAATGAAAAATCAGAGGCAAATTATAGGGAAAGTAGAAAACCAATACAAAAGGTCCAGCATCTGAATAATAGGATTTACAGAAAAGGATAACAATAAAAAAGGAATACATCATCAAAGAAGACAGTTAAGAAAATTTCCTAGACATAGGTGTCCATATTAAAAGTGTCCACCCAACACAATTAAAATACCCACAGCAAGCAATAAATATTACTATGAAATATTCATATACAAGTTACAATAAAAATATTCTACAAAATTCCAGAAAAAATTGAAAGAACAAGATTGATATTAAGAACCATGAATCAGATTGTCACCATTCTCTCTGCATTCCATAAGGAAGCTTGAAGACAATGAATGGACAACAGACTAAAATTTCTGAGGAAAAATACTGTAAAACCTTGAATTCTAAAACCACGTAAACTGTATATTAATATTAGGGTACTATATGACAATTGTAGACATTAAAGTTCATTAAATATGTTGTCCCATGCACTCTAATAATAATAAAAGAGATGGAGTATAAGCTTCACCAAAACGAGATAAATCCAATTAAGAAAAGACATGTGATTCAGGATCTAGGGGATCACACCAAAGAGAGACAAAAGAACAGTGCTGAAAGATGATCCAAAGAGGAAAATTATGCAAAAGACTTAGAAAACAAATATTTCAAACTGGAGTGGAACAAAACTCCAGCAGAATTTCTTCAAGAGTATAGCAAAAGATAGACTACCTAATATGCCTGAACACATTGGGAGGAGATTCAGATTATTCTTAGAGGGCATAGAATTGAGATTTGAATAAATTCATGCAAACATAAGCAAAGCAAATCCAAATAAATGAAATATAAAAAGTACTTCCAGAAAAAAAATAAAAGCAATTATTAACTCCAGAAAAGATAAAATAATATGCATAAAAGAAAAAACATATTCAGAGTATGGCATGGTTGCTAATAATACTTCCATAGCTAAAATGTAAAAGCTAAATACTGCTCTAACTAAACCTCCCAACAACACTATATTCATAGATAGGTGAATAATGAATGCCTGTGTGTATTGTAAGATAGAGACATAAAATGAGCAAATCCTCATCTTTTGCAGTGGAAAGTCAATGGTGCCCCAAAACATGAAATCTAAAGCACCAATACACAATCTTATTTTGAAAAATGGAAATAAACATTTCAAATATTAGCTAATAGAGTATAAAACACCTTTGAGGAGATTAAATGGGAAGGAGGATGGGAGAACTATTGTTTTTTTTCACAAAGTCTTATAAAGCTAGTTGATTCTTTAATTTTTAATTTTTTTTTTTTAATCCTCACCGGAGTATATTTTTTCCATTGCTTTTCAGAGAGAGTGGAAGGGATAGAGAGAGAGAAACATTGATGTGATAGAGACACATTGATTGGATGCCTCCTGCATGCACCACGACCCGGACTAGGGAGTGAGCCAGTAACAGAGGTATGAATGGAGTCCCGGACCCTGTGGCCAACACTCTAACCACTGAACCAAAACGGCTAAGGTGAGTCTTTAATTTATGTGCATATTAAACTTTTAAAAATGTAAAAGAATATTTTTTTTAATTTTTTAATCTATTTTTTATAACTTCTGTTTATTGAGGTATAATTGACTTATAACATTACATTAGTTTCAGGTGTACATCATAATGATTTAATATTGTTATGTATTGTATAATGATCACCACAATAAGTCTGGTTAACTTTGTAGGTCTAGTTTACTAATCTAGTCTGTATAAGAATATTTGCCAACGTTTAAATGAGACAATGTATATAAAATCCCCAGCTCTAAAGTTTGACACTCATTTTTGTTTTGTTTTTTAATTTATCTTTATTATTGAAAGTATTAAAAGTGTCCCTTTTTGTATCCCACTGATACTCTCTACTTGTATCCCTCCAGCCAGGCATTCACCCCAATATTGTCGGTGTCCGTGGGTAATGCATATATGCATGTAAGTTCTTATGTTAATCTCTACCCACCCACTCACCTACGCCTGCTTTCCCTCTGAGATTCATCAGTCCGTTCCATGCTTTTATGTCGCTGGATCTCTTTTGTTCATCAGTTTATTTTGTTCATTAGATTCTACATATGAGTAAGATCATGTGATACTTGTCTTACTCTGGCTTATTTTCACTTAGCATAATACTCTCCAGGTCCCACCATGCTGCCTCAAAGGGTAAGGGATCCTTCGTTTTTACAGCTGCATAGTATTCTATTGTGTAAATGTCCGAGAGGATGCTTGATATGATTTCAATCTTCTTGAACTTGTAGAAACTTGGTTTGTGCCCTAACATGTGGTCTATCTTTGACAATGTCCCATGTGCACTAGAGGAGAATGCCTATTCTACAGCTTTGGAGTGGAATATTCTGTAAATGTCAATTAAATCCATCTGATCTACTATGCTACTGAGAGTCACTGTTTCTTTGTAGATTTTTTGTCTGGAAGATATATCCAGTAAAGTTAGTGGAGTATTAAAGTCCTCTACTATAACTGTATTTCTCTTGACCTCTCTTTTAAAGTCCTCCAGAGCCTGGCCGGGCATGGCTCAGCGGTTGAGCGTAGACCTAGGATCCAGGCAATCAGGGTTCGATTCCCGGTCAGGGCACATGCCTGGGTTGCAGCCTCGATCAATGACTCTCTCATCATTGATGTTTGTATCTCTCTCTCTCCCTCTCCTTTCTTCTCTCTGAAATTAATAAAGATATATTTTAAAAAATAAAAAAATAAAGTTTTCCAGAAATTCTCCCCCCCCCCCCCCCAACTTATGTGAGTCTTTTTCTGAGGTGGTCTCTTGTAGACAGAATATATTTGGGTCTTGTTTTTTTATCCATTCAGCTACTCTATGTCTTTTGATTGGGACATTTAATCCACTTATATTTAAGGTGATTATTGATAGGTACTTATCTATTGCCATTTTAATTCTTTATGCCTACATTTCTCATTCCATTTCAACTTCTTATTAAAGCTCTACCTTTAACAATTCTTGCAATGCTGGTTGGGTGGTGATAAATGACTTTAGCCTTTTTCTGTCTGGAAAGCTCTTTATTTCATCATTTATTTGGAATGAAAGCATTGCTGGATAGTCGTCTTGGTTTCAGATCCTTGTTTTGCATGACCTTGAATACTTCATGCCATTCTCTTCTGGCCTGTAGAGTTTCTAATGAGAAGTCAGCTGACAGCCTTATGGGAGCTCCTTTGTAGGTAACATGTTGCATTTTTCTTGCTGCCTTTAAAATTCTGTCTTTGTCTTGGATTTTTGGCATTTTAATTATGATGTGCCTGGGGGTGGGCCTCTTTGGGTTCTTCTTGCTTGGGACTCTGTGTGCCTCCTGAACTTGTGTGAATTTTTTCTTCACCTGGTGAGGGAAGTTTTCTGCCATTATTTCTTCAAACTGGTTCTCTAACCCTTGCTTACTTTCAACCTCTTCTGGCACTCACTCCTATGATGTGAATATTGTTACATCTCAGGTTATCCCACAGCTCCTTTAAACTGTCCTTCTGTTTTTAAACTGTTTTTTTTTTTCCTTTCTGCTTCTATGATTGAGTGATTTTTTTCTACCCTGTCTTCTAATTTGCTGATCCAATCATCAGCTTTCCATAATCTTCTGTTTATTCCTTCAAATATTTTTTTTATTTACTTCTACTATGTCATTCTTAATTTCCTTCATAGTTCCCATTTCTTCTCTAATGCTGTTGAACATCCTTATGATCAGTATTTTGAAGTCTATATCTTATAGATTTCTTATCTCCATTTCATTTAGATGTTCTGGTGAAGAATTACTTTGTTCTTTCATTTGGGGCTTGGTTTTTTGTCTCCCCATTTTGACTGCCTGTTTGGATTTGATTCTATGTGTTAGGTAGATCTACTAATACTCCCAGTGTTTTGGATGGTGTCTGGTGCAGGCCAATGTTAGACATTGTTTGCGACTGGCCTTGAGTACCTTGTTTGATGTTTTCTGCACTCCACAGTTTCTGATTTCCTCTGCTGGGCCTTGGTGTGTTTGTGTAGGACCAAGATGTACACCATGGTCTGCTTTTCCAAGACCTGGGTCCAGAATCAAATCAGGAAAAACTCAAAGAACCAAGAGGCTGTTATTTGGTCTCTTAATGAGCCTCAGGCTGTAGAACTTCCACACCATGGGGTCTCGGATTGTTATCAGTCTCTTAAGCAGCCTCAGGGAGTGGAAACTCCATGGGGTGGGGCCAGAGGTTTTTCTGCAGGGTGGGGCAATTTCTTTCCCCTGCCAGGTAAAAGCTGCTTGGAATGTAAATGTTTGCCTGAGAAAGATATCCTCTGAAGTATGGAAGAAGGAACCAGCACCTGTGTCCAGATGGGTGCCCTCTGAGATCTATTCCCCAAGCCAGCCCCCTGGACTCTCCTCACATTGCTCTAGTCCACTCTGCCTTCCCTCTGCTGGAGCCCAAGGTGACTGGCTTCATATGAAACTTTGTGCATTGGCCCTTTAAGAAGGTGCCTGCATTTCCAGCAGTATCTGGCTGGCAGATAAAACCCCACTGCTTTTAACAGCCAGATGTTATGTGGGCACCTTTCTCAATTCTGGTCCTCTGAGCTGAGGAGCCTAGCTTGGGGTTTAGACCCCAGAGACCTCAGTGGGAACCCCCCACAGCTGAGATATACCTCTGGACCTTCAGAGGTTGCATGTGGGAGCCCAGCCAGCCCTCTCACGCCTCCACACATCCTACCAGTCTCTATGCAGCCTCCATTCTTTGTCCTTGCTTATGAGTGTGCTCCCCAGCTAGTCTTCAGTTGCAGTTGATTATTAAGGATGTTTTTTCTATATTTTAGTTGTAATACCAGTTTGGTCCTGGGAAAGTTTCAGTGTAGCTTTGACTCAATCTTCTGCCATCTTAGGTCTCAAGAATAAATTTTTTTAAAGTGATACTGATAGTTCTTTTTAGTTCTTAAATGCTCTGTTGATAGATGTCAGACATTTTTCCTTATGCTTAGAGTTAACAGGAAGATTTTTTATTGGTTCTGGTATATTTCTTATAGTACATTTAATTGTTAGGAATATTCTTTAAATAATTATATTTTACATTTTAGTATTAAACTGTTGCAACTACAATAAAAATACTAGAGCTTAGAGGTAAGTTGCCAAGACTGGGAATCTGAAGGACTGCATTATATTTCCAGTCTCTCAGCAATGTCATTGGTGACTTACTTAATTCTGGGATTAAAATTCTCTACTTGAAAAATAATAATTGCATAAAAAAACTGAAAGACAAAAATCACAGGATCATATCAATGGAAGCAGAAAAAGCATCCAAAAAATCCAACACTCATTTTTGATAAAATCTCTCAGCAAAGTGAGAATAGAGGGAACAAACATCAACATAATAAAGGCCATTTATGACAAACCTACGGCCAACATCATACTCAATGGGCAAAAACTAAAACATTCCCCTGAAGAACAAGAACAAGACAGGGGTGCCCACTTTCACCACTCTTATTCAACATAGTACTGGAAGTCTTAGTCACAGTGATCAGACAAGAAGAAAGCATAAAAGGCATCCAAATTGGAAAGGAGGAAGTAAAATTGTCATTATTTGCAGATGACATGACATTGTACACGGGATATCCTAAAGACTCCACCAAAAATCTATTAGATTTAGTAAATGAATTCAGCAAGGTAGCAAGATACAAAACTAACACCCAGAAATTGATGGCATTTTTATACACTAATAATGAACTCTCAGAAACAGAAACTAAAAAAACATTCCATTTACCACTGTAAGTAAAAAAATAAGATACCTAGGAATAAACTTAACCAAAAATGTAAAAGACCTGTACTTGGAAAACCACAGGACACTGAAAAAAAGAAATAGAGGGAGATATAAGCAAATGGAAAAATATACCATGTTCATGGCTTGGAAGAATGAACATCATCAAAATGTTCATACTACCCAAGGCAATCTATAAATTCAATGCAAATACTATTAAAATAATAACAGCATATTTCACAGATCTAGAATAAACACTTCAAAAACTTATATGGAACCAAAAAAGGCCTGAATAACCATGGCAATCTTGAGAAGGAAGAACAAAGTTGGCGGGATCACAATACCAGATATTAAGTAATACTACATAGCAACTGTAATCAAAACAGCCTGGTACCGGCACAAGAACAGACAAATCAGTCAGTGGAACAAAACAGAAAACCCAGAAATAGACCCAAGCCATTACATTCAATATTTGACAAAGGAGGCAAGAACATGCAATGGAATAAAGACAGTCTCTTCTATAAATGGTGTTGAGAAAATTAGGTAGGTACATGCAAAATAATGAAACTAGCCCACCAACTTACACCATACTCAAAAGTAAACTCAAAATGGATAAAAGACTTAAATGTAAGATATGAAACCATAAAAATCCTAGAAGAAAGGATAGGCAGCAAAATCTCAGACTTCTCTTGTAGCAATATGTTTGCTGATACATCTCCTAGGGCAAGAGAAACAAAGGAAAAAATTAAAAAATGGCCCTACATAAAAATAAAAAGCTTCTGCACAGCAAAAGAAACCATCAAGAAAACAGAAAGGGAGTCCACTGTATGGGAGAACATATTTGCCAATGACACATCTGATAAAGGATTAATATCCAAAATATATATGGAACTCATACAACTTAACAAAAGTAAGACAAAGAATCCAATTAAAAACTGAGCAAAGGACCTAAATAGACATTTCTCCAAAGAGAACATAAAGATGACCAAGAGACATATGAAAAAAATGCTCAAAGTCACTAAGCATCAGGTTATTAACCTTAACAAGGTATAACTTCACACCTGTCAGAATGGCTACTATCAACAAATCAATGAACAACAGTGCTGGCAAGGATGTGAAGAAAAGGGAACCTTAGCACACTGCTAGTGGGAATGCAGACTGGTGCAGCCACTATGGAAAATTGTGTGCAGTTTCCTCAAAAAATTAAAAATGGAACTGCCATTTGATCCAGTGATCCCACTTCTAGGAATATATCCTATGAAACCTGAAACACCAATCAGAAAGAAATTGTGCACCTTATGTTCATAGCAGTGCAATTTACAATAGCTAAGATCTGGAAACATCCCAAGTGCCCATCAGTAGATGAGTGAATCAAAAAGCTGTGGTACGTTTACACCATGGAGTACTATGCAGCTGTGAAAAGGAAGGATCTTTCACCCTTTGGGACAACATGGATGGAACTGGAGAATATTATGCTAAGCGAAATAAGCCAGTCTGAGAAAGAGAAGTACCATATGATCACACTCATATGTGGAATATAATGAGCAAAATAAACTAATGAACAAAATGGATCCAAAGACATAGAAGCATGGACCAGACTGAGGGGTCTCAGAGGGAGGGCGGGGATGGGACAGTAAGTGGGAGAGATTAATCAAAGAACTTATATGCATAACTTATGGACACAAACATTGGTATGGGGAAGGCCTGAGGGTGGAGTGGAGGGGATCAATGGGGGGGGAAAGAAAAGATAGAAAGAATGATAAAATAAATAAATAAAAAATAAACATGTTTAAAAGAAAAAAATAATTGTAGAATTAACATAATCAATAGGTTAGATGAATTTAAAATCAATTCTATTTTTGTGATTTTTCTGGTCTATACCTTTCCTAGACTAAATCATGAAGAATTGGAAAATCCAAATAGACTAATCAACAACAAGGAAATTAAAACAACCATCAAAAACCTGCAAAAAATAAATGTCCAGGATCTGATGGCTTCACCAGTGAATTCTACCAAAGAATACTTAAAATCTATCCTTCTCAAACTCTTCCACAAAATTGAAGAATGGACACTACTTTCTAACACATTTTATGAGGCCAATATAACCCTGACACCAAAACCTGGCAAAGATAACACAAAAAAGAAAACTGCAGACCAGTATCTCTGATGAATACAGGTGCAAAAATCCTAAACAAAATAACAAATCGAATATAGCAGTGCATCAGAAAAATAATACATCACAATCAAATGGGGTTCATTCCAGAGGCACAAGGATGGTTCAACATACATAAATCAATCAATGTAGTACACCACATTAACAAAAGAAAGGATACAAATAATATGATCTTATCAATAGATGCAGAAAAAGCATTTGATAAGACACAACATCCATTTATGAATCAAAATAAGAATAGAAGGAAAGTATCTTAACATAATGAAGGCCATATATGATAAACCCTCAGCTAATATCATACCAATGGTGAAAAACTGAAAGCTTTTCCTCTAAGATCAGGAACAAGACAAGTATGTCCACTCTCACCACTCTTATTCAACATAGTTCTGGATGTCTTAGCCAGAGCAATAAGGCAAGAGAAAGAAATAAAAGACATCCAAATAGAGAAGGAAGAAGTAAAACTATCACGTTTTGTGGAAGACACTATTCTGCATATAGAAAACCCTAAACACTCCACCAAAAAAACTATTAAGAACAATAAACAAATACAGTAAAGTTGCAGGATACAAAATCACTGTACAAAAATCCATTGCCTTCCTGTATACTAACAACAAAACTTCAGAACAAGAAATTTAAAAAAAATTCCCTTTGCAATTGCAACCAAAATAATAAAACACCCAGGAATAAATTTAACAATGAATATGAAAGACCTATATACTGAATATTACAAAGCATTATTAAAAGAGACTGAAAAAGACACAGCAAAATGGAAAAAGATCCTGTGTTCATGGATTAGAAGAGTCAATATATTTAAAATGGGCATATTACCCAAACTAATATACAGATTTAATGCAATGCCTATCAAAATACTCATGTCATTTTTTAAAGAAATAGAACAAGAAATCATCAGATTTGTATGTAACCACAAAACACCCCGAATAGCCAAAGCAATCCTGAGATAAAAGAACGAAGCTGGAGGTATCATGCTACCTGACTTCAAACTATACTACAGAGCTACAATAATCAAAGCTGCATGATATTGGCACAGAAACAGACACACAGATCAGTGGAACAGAATAAAGAGCTCAGATATAAAACCACATGCAGATGGGCAGACAATTTTTGACAAAGGAGCCCAAAACACACAATGGAGTAAAGATAGTCTCTTCAATAAATGGTGCTGGGAAAACTGGAAAGCCACATGCAAAAGAATGAAACTGGATTACAGTTTGTCCCTGTGTACAAAAATGAACTCAAAATAGATCAAAGACCTAAGTATAAGACCCAAAACAATAAGTTACATAGAAGAAAACATAGGTACCAAACTGATGGACCTTGGTCATAGAGAACATTTTATGAACTTGACCCCAAAGGCAAGGGAAGTAAAGGCAAAAATAAATGAATGGGACTATATCAAACTAAAAGGCGCTGCACAGTAAAATAAACTGACAACAAAAGAGGCAGATAGGAGATGATATTTGCACAGTAGCTCCGACAAAGATTTCCAAAATATATAAAGAACTTATAAAACTCAACACCAAACAAACAACCCTATCAAAAAGTGGGCAGAGGACCTGAATAAACACCTCTCCCAAGAAGACATATGAACAACCAATAGATATATGAAAAGGTGTTTGACCTCACTAGCAATTAGGGAAATGCAAATCAAAACTACAATGAGATACCACCTCACACCTGTTAGATTCGCTGTTATCAACAAGACAAGTAGTAACAAGTGTTGGAGAGGTTGTGGAGAAAAGGGAAGCCTCATTCACTGCTGGTGGGAATGTAGAC
Source organism: Miniopterus schreibersii (assembly GCF_964146895.1). Lineage (NCBI taxonomy): Eukaryota > Metazoa > Chordata > Mammalia > Chiroptera > Miniopteridae > Miniopterus > Miniopterus schreibersii. The sequence continues at coordinate 38,189,464 of NC_138104.1, read as the reverse complement.
TGGTACAACCACTATGGAAAGCAGCCTGTCGATTCCTCAAAAAATTAAGAGTAGAGCTACCATATGACCCAGCAATTCCTCTCCTGGGTATATACCCGAAGAACTCAAAAAACATGTATTCACAAAGATATATGCATCCCTGTGTTCATTGCAGCATTATTCATGGTGGTCAAGACATGGAAACAACCAAAGTCTCCTGCAATAGAGGACTGGATACAGAAGATGTGCTACATGTACACAATGGATACTACTCAGCCATAAGGATGAAATCCTGCCATTTGTAACAACATGGATGGACCTTGAGAATATTACGCTAAGTGAAATAAGTCAGTCAGAAAAAGCTAAGAGCAATATGATTTCATTCATATGTAGGATATAAAATTGAAACTTGTGGACACAAACAGCCGTGTGGTGGTTGCCATAGCGAAGGGGTTGGGAGGATGGGGGTGAAGGTGGTCTTAATATATGGTGAAGGGAGAAGATATGACTTTGGGTGGTGGGCACGCACTAAGCTCTGACACCATTTCTTCCTGTGAGGTTTCTGATTGAGATTAATGCATAAAAAGGCAAAAAAGGACAGAAGAATACTTTATTGACTGCTGAGGTTTTGATGTAAAACCTAAATTTTAAACTCTAGTAAGTTTGTATGGACCATGTGGAAATATACAGAGCAATATACAGATCTTGTAACACAGAAACCCACACCTGAAAACTATGTGTTCATATTAATCACTGTCACCCCAATAAATTTAATAAAATGTTCAATAAAAAAATCTTTATTTAAAAAATTTGTAAAATTAACATAATAAGCAGATTAGATAAATTTAAAGTCTATTCCATTTCTGTGATTTTTCTGGTATTATCATTGATAATATAGAATCAAATGTTGCTTGGGATTGGTAGATCAATAGCCATTATTATAAAACAAATGCAAAGTGTGACTTTCTTGAATGAGTATCAAATGAGCCCTTAATCCTGGAAACTTTCCCTTATTACAATAAAATAACTGGTTTATGGTAGTATCTGCAAACTAAGACAATGCTATGTATCTTCACATTCAAGGTTTCTTCATTAAAATTTTTGTTTTACCTTCATATAACCATGATCCCAGGAGCATACATTCAGGGTATTGGATAGACAGCTAGGCAATTTATTTCAGTCACTTTCATTCATAGTCCTGCCTATTGAAATTGAGTGGTATTTAGATGATATTTAGCCAGCAAATAGAAGAATACCAAATCCTAACTAAGCCCTGACACCATTTCTTCCTGTGAGGTTTCTGATTGAGATTAATGCATAAAAAGCCAAAAAAGGACAGAAGAATACTTTATTGATTGCTGAAGTTTTGATCTAAAAACTAAATGTTAAACTCTAATAAGTTTGCATGGACCATGTGGAAAGCCCATTTTACCCAGTTCATGTAGATATGAATGGAGATGAATCAATGCAAAACCAAAACTGAGTTTCAGAACTCACTGCTGTGAATAATGTAAATATCAACTAAATCCCATCTTCTAGTAAAAGAAAAAAAGAAAAAGCAAGAGATCCAGAGAGTAAAAGAAAGTGCCTTTGGCCCAGTGTCTAATGCCAGGATTTTTGGCGGGAAAGAATGGAAAGTGGGGTGTTTAAGTAAAAGAAAGATGCTCATGATAGAGTAAAAAAAAAAAAAGAAAGAAAATTTATCAGTTTTTAACATCTTGTAGGAGGTTTAAACTGGCCAAACTCATATCTATTAGAGATTTCAGTGTTATTGAGAAATTCACTTACTGGGACTATTCCTTATGAATATCTAGACTATGCCTCAATATATGTTTCTGTATTTTATTCAACTAGGTCCTCATTTTCTACCTTGGGCATAAGGTAGTGGGTGGTGCTAAAGAGATGAAGGTGTCCTTTTGATCCTTCCATGGGTGTCAGTTACAACTTATGTTTATCTTTCAAGAGTATCCAGAAAAAACACTTATCAAAAGCTGCTCATGAGCTATTTTGAACATTTCCTATCCTATAGTTAGTCACATTTTCTGTCATATTAAAATATTAGTGTGTTTTTTTCTATGATCAACCTCCTCCCCCAAATTTATTTCATTTTCAGGGTCTTATATCAACCGTTTATGCTGTGACATTTTTTAAATTAAATCTTCTCAGTGAAGATTAAAGAAAATGATAACACACTTGCCATGCTATAGTCTTCCTTAAAAAAAAAATTAAATCTATGACTAAGGGAAAAAGAACAGGCATTGTTTCTGGCATAAATTGATATATTTGTTTTAATGTGTTGTGTCAGCCTGCGCTATTTGTACTGACACTGTCAACACTAGTTCTTCCTCCACAAATTAGAACTAGGACTGCAGAAACAAGGTCTTAATGAATGTGAATTAGAATATTAATGCCCAATACACCAAAAGTCTGTTCAGCCCAAATCCGTTGGAAAAATATAAATCCCCCATATATAACTGCTATGGACTGAATGCACCCCCTACCCAAATTCATAGATGTTGAAACCCTAAACCCCAGTGTGATAATATTTGGAGGTTGAACTTTTGGGAAGTAATTAGGATTAGATAAGGTAATGAGTATGGACTCCCATGATGGGATTAAAATGTCCTTATAAAAAGAGGACGACACACAAGATCTCTCTCTCTCTCCCTCTCTCTCTCTCTCACATTCCCCTCCCTCCCTGCCATGTAAGGACACAATGAGAAGGTGGCCATCTGCCAACGAGGATGAGGGCTTTCACCAGACACCAAATCTGCTCGCACCTTGATGTTGGACTTCTCACCCTCCAGACTGAGATATAAAGGTTTGTCATTTAAGATAACCAGTCTATAATTTTTTTATAGCAACCCAAGCTGACAAAGACAAAACAGAAGGAGAGACCGATAAGCTCAAGGTTTTTAGACACACTGATATTTCAGTTTGAAATTGACAATTTTTCCACATTTCCAGGCATCCAAATGAACTTTTCTAGGTGCTAGAGATCTGTAGGCTCTGCAGAGTCTCTCCCCATGAACACTAACACCATAAAGCAACGTTATAAAATCAGTGATTCTTGAACCTAGTTTCTAATTGTAATCATCTCGAAAACTTTTTAAAATAAAAATGTTTGAAACTTCCCTGAGACAGATGAATGAGAATCTGTATTAAGCCAACAAGACAAAAACCAGAAAATATTCTGCACTAGGCAATTTGTGCAATTTGTACTGTATTTATTTTGTTTTTTAAATTGCTTTAAGTTTGAACATCAGAGCCTTTCTTAGCTAGATCCTTTTCTCCTGTGATAGATCCATGTCAGTGTGTGTGTGTGCGTGTGTGTGTGTGTGTGTTAGGAATTTCCTTAATTTCTAGCATTGCAAGGTACTCCAGGCTTATCATGTAAATTTCCTGTTTCATTCCTAGAACCAGACACTTCTCCAATGAGCCCTAGTACCTTGCATTGGAGGTTTGTATTAGAAATCAGGACCTGGGCACTAGATATATTCATTGCTACTACTAGGATGCCATTTCTTAGACCATCTCAGCTGACAGTGAAAAATATGTGTGTATAGTAACCTCTTTATATACACATTTCTATAATTATTTCTATATGAAACCATATATATCCATATTAAGATAAACATTAATTCACGCTGATATTTACAACTCTCATCCATTACCACATAGATCACTCTTGATTCCTTCCTTGGCTTATAATGTAAACTCTCACTGTAATTGTGAGAAAATTGGCTCTCACTATCTGCTGTGTTTTTAATTGTTTTATTCCAGCATAAATTTATGGCAGAGTTGTTAACTAATATACCCATGGCAAACAACTTTATCAACTAGAGTACGGTGCTTATATACAGTTCTTTTTGCTTTTAGTCTTATGCACCCCACCCATTTCCAAAGTAACTTAGGTTGGCCTCTTTACTTTCCCATCCCCTAAAGTGAGATTGTTTTATATATTTTTTAATAGTTATCCTGTCACGCTTTGCTTTTTTTAAGGGATCCCCTGACCACTTAATTTTTTAAAATATTTGTATGTGTGTTAAGGTTCATTTTTGTTATTAAGTTTCTATGGCTTTGGCATATGGATAATATCTTATATTAACCATCACACATTTATACAAAATAATTTTACTATTCCCCAAATTCCCTGCTCATTACTTATTCATTCTTCTTCCTAACTCCCAAACTCCTGGTAACCACTAACTACTTTAACTGTTTTTATACTTTTACGTTCTCCAGAATGTCATGAAATTGAAATCATATAGTATGTAGCCTTTTCCTGCTGGCTCCTTTAATTTCACAATGAGCAGTTAAGATTCCTCTGTGCTTTCATGATTTTATACCTCATTTATTTTTAGTACTGATTCATATATATTGCAGGAATAAACCACAGTTCATTTATTCATCACCTCTTGAAGGACACCTTGGTCACTTCCAATTTTGGGAAATTATAAATAAAGCTGCTATAAACATAATGTGCAGGTTTTTGTGTAAATATAACTTCTCAATCAATAAATACCTAGGAGTGCCATTGTTGGATCATGTTGGATCACGGCAAGATTATGTTTAATTTTGTACCAGACTGCCAGACTGTCTTCCAAAGTACCTCTTCTATTTTGCATTCCTACCAGCAATGGATTCTTGTTCCTATTGCTCTGCATCCTCTTGAGTATTGGTTATTGCCATATCTTTTAAAACACTTTAATAGGTGTTTGGTAGTATATAGTTTTATTTTTATTTTAAATTTCCTGATGAGAAATAGTGATGACACATCATAGTTATTTTAAATTCCTGTTTTGAAAATTCCAAAATATCTCCCATATCTGAGTCTGGTGATATATAGGTAATAGGATAAGATGAACTGAGTTGAACTGGCTTTAGAGAGAGATTTTATGTTAATCTAGCTGGGAGTTGGCTTGTGTTTAACATTTGCTGTAGCTACAGGCATCAGAGGCTTGCATTTTCCTAGTGCTCTTGTTTTTGTCGCCCCCCCCCCCCGCCATGGGTTCTCTTAAAAACTTCTTCTCAAACAGGGTCTTACCCTTGCAGCTCTTGCAGCTGCAATACACTTTTATTGTCCTGGAACCCTGCTGATGTGGTAGGAGGCAGATAAGAAGCATTTTATAATCTTAGGATTAATTCTCAATCTTTTAGTGGGCCTGTGTCCATTGACATAACCTTCACAAACATTTATCAAGCTTTTTTTCCCCTAGAGGGGACCCAAAGTTGGGTATTTTCTCTTCTACTGCATTAGCTAAGAATCTGGTAAAGTTGTTTCTCTTTGTCATTGAGACTGCTCTGGACATATTTGGCAGTTGCTACTCTCCCCATCTCTGCCAGAAACAGAGGAGTTTTGCTTGGCTCTTCATCATGAACACCTGATGGAGTTCCTAGAGATCAAAACCATGAACATGTCAGGGGCAGGGCCCTTAAGACTGTGGTATCCAAGAGTTTCTCACTCTCACACTAGTGTACACTTCATCTCCATCAAGTCATCAAGATGACCATGTAAGTGTTTCGACCAAATTAACGCTCTAACAGCTTCTACTTCTAGTAAACTAGTCTTGGTTAAAATTATCTGTAATTACCTGTCTCTCCCGATCATGGTAACACTTTTCTGAATGACATCAATTATTTTGTATCCAATAAATATCATGATTTTTAGATAGTTCAGCCTTTTTATCATGTAAAGATGGGAGTGAAAAATACCAAGCTCTACATGTTGGAGGTAAAACCAAAGTCCCGCCTCCAAGAATTCCTCTTTTCCTTAGCATTCTTTTTTCAGCTTTGCTATGTAGGCTTTTCCCATTATATGCAGAGACAGGTCTTGTAATTATTATTGCACATGCTCCTCCTCTTTCATTCTTTGTCCCAGAGTTATATATATAGCCATAGAAATAAGGAGGCATGGAGAATTCACAGCTGAACTTTTCAAAAATTTTTTATCCTCACCTGAGGATATATTTATTGATCTTAGAGAGAGTGGAAGGGGGAGGGAGGGACAGGAAGGGAGAGAGAGAGAGAAACTTCGATCAGTTGTCTCCCTCATAAGCCACAACCAGGGATCAAACCAGAAACCTAGGTATATGCCCTGACCAGGAATCAAACCAGCAACCTTTTGGAGTATGGGACAGTGCTTCAACCAACCAAGCCACCTGGCCAGGGCCACAGCTGAACTTTTAATCCTAAAAAAAAAAATCTATGGGTTATAACAAACTAGAGATCTAAAAGTGTCTGACGGGTTCATCTAACATTGCCACAAACCCCATGAACAGGTTCTTCAAAAATTGTATGCCTAGTACTTCTTATCACTTAGTTATAGTGTGAAGATGCATGATGCAATGAAATATAGAATATAATATATTGGGTCTTTTCCATGATTGTAGAGGTACATCACCACAGTTTCCAATTCTTGGTGTCCAAGACTAGCAAAACATTCCATAAGAATGTCAGGAAATGAACGTAATTTATAATTATAGTGAGGTAAAATTATTGCTCCATAAAAAATATCCATAAGAAATGGAAAAAAAGATAGAGTAGTAAAAAGAATATACTCATGTCCTACAAATTTCAGTTTGAGTTATTATACCATTTTAAAATTGTGTGATCTTGGGAAAGTACTTAACCTCACTGACTATGATTAAAATCACCTATGAAGAAAATGCAATGGTCTCTACTTTATAGTGTTGCTGTGCTCAATAAATGCTAGCTTAGACATGTGTCATTAAGGTGAACAGGAGGGCTGAATTATCAGAAAAAGCCAGGGAGATAAAAGCAGCTAAGAAAAGAAATGGGAATGCAGTGAGATGATTTTGTATAACTAATAATAGAGATTATTATTTGAAAATATTTACCTAATCTTTTCAAGGTTAAATGTGGGCAGGTTGCTGTATCTAAGTGGCAAAATATGGCAAAATGACAAATATTTGTGCAATAATGCTTGCTTCCCACTTGCACACATAATTCTGAAAGTGGTTCTTATGGTAATTTATTATAATATTACTAAAATGCCCTTACAAGTTTAAATTTGTAAATGTGAAGGAAAGACTTCATTTCTTTTTATGAGTAATTTTTTTTTTTTAAATTACTTGCAAAATGACAGAATGAAATTGCTGTAAGATTAAATCATATATCACAATGGTGGAAACCTGAGGAAAACAATAAACAAAACAATTATGTTATTATAATTGGAATAAAATTCTGGAAGAAAAATTTTATAAATACATCAACTCAATGTAAAAAATCAAGTGGATTAATTTCTCATATTATTATATCACCTAATTTTTCATAAAAGCTTCTGAAATAATGTATTGGTATTTTGGAAAATGAAAACTGAAATGTTCAATATTTTTAAATAAAATAAACAGAATTGAACAATTGGAATTCAGAACTAAATGTATTTTAAATGCCAAAGAGTACCAGGTAGTACATCCTATGATGCAAAAATTATGTTTACTATTTTATTCACAAACGTATAACACAGTTCCTGGTGCATAATAGACAATCAACACATTCTTATGAATAAAAAGCAATAAAATATATACAACATACAAAGATATTATAAAATGTAATTATTCCCTATATTTTTAATTGATTGATTTTTAAATAAACTTTATTTTTAGAGCGGTTTTAGACTGACAGCAAAATTGTGTTAAAAATACAGTTTTCCCATAAATATTCCTTATCCCCACACCAGAGTTGTACACTTGTTATACTGGATGAACCTACATTGACAAATCATTATGATCCAAATTACACAGTTTACTTTAGGGTTCACTCATAGTTTACATACTATGTGTTTTGAGAAATGCATATTGATATGTTTCCATCATGATAATATTATGAAGTATTTTCACTGCTCTAAAAATCTGTACTGTGTCTATTCATTCTTCCCCAAAAACCTGATAACTACTGATCTTTTTGTTTCTATAATTTTGCCTATTCCAGATTGTCATATAATTGGTGTCATATGGTGTGTAGCTTTTTCAGATTGATTTATTTACTAATATGCATTTAAATTTCCTTTCTTACCTTCTCATGACTTGACAGATTTTTTTAGCATTGTATAATATTCCATTGTCTAGATGTACCAGAGTTTATTTATTATTTATTTATTATTTATTTATTAAAATATGTCTTTATTGATTTCAGAGAGAGGAAGGGAGAGGTAGAGAGAAAGATAGAAACATCAATGACGAGAGAGAGTCATTGATCAGTTGCCTCCTGTACGCCCTTCACTAGGGATCGAGCCGGCAACCTGAGATGTGCCCTGACAGGGAATTGAACCTCAATCTCCTGGATCCTAGGTTGATGCTCACCCCTGAGCCATGGCGGCTGGGTCCATAGTTTATTTATTCATCTACTGAAGAACATCTTGGTTGCTTCTAAGTTTTGGCAAGTATGAATAAAGCTGCTATAAACAACTGTGGGCAGGTTTTTGTGTGGACATGCTCGCCCCTTCTTCCTTCCTTCCTCCCTCCCTCCCTCCCTCCCTCCCTCCCTCCCTCCCTCCCTCCCTCCCTCCCTCCCTCCCTCCCTTCCTTCCTTCCTCTTTCTTTCTTCTTTCTTTCTTTTATTGTCCTTGACCAAGAATCAAACCCGCAACCCCTTGGTGCATGGGATGACGCCCAACCAACTGAGCCAAACAGGCCAGGGCCGGACATAAGTTTTTAACTCTTTTGAGTAAATACAAGGAGTGCAATTGTTGGATTGTATCATAAGAGTGTGTTTTGTACAAAACTACCAAACCATTTTCCAAAAGTAACTGTATTATTTTGCATTCTAACCAACAATATATGGGAGTTCCTTTTGCTCCACCTCCTGGCCAGCATTTAGTGTTGTTAGTGTTCTGGAATTTGACCATTCTAATACATGTGTATTGGCATCTCATTGTAGTTCCCTAATGACATATGATGTGGAGCATCTTTCCTGTGCTTATTTGCCATCTGTATATCTTCTTTGGTGAGGCAAACTCTCAGTTATTATTGCGTCAAATATCTCTTCTGGTTTTTTTTCCTCTTCCTGGCACTCCAATTATGCATATGTTACATCTTTTGTAGTTGTCCCTCAGTCCTTGGATATTTTGTTTGTTTTGTTGTCAGTTTTTTTTCTCTTTGCTTTTCTGTTTGGGAAGTTTCTGTTGGCATATCCTCAAACTCAAAGATTCTTTCTTCAGCTGTATCCAGTCTACTAATGAGCCCAATTAATAATTTTTTTTTAATTTCTGTTAAATTGCTTTTTTTTTATATCTAGCACTGCTTTTTTACCCTTTTTTTCAAATTTTCATTTCTCTGCTTACAATACTTGTATGTTTTTGCATTTTTGTTTCATTTTTCCATTAAAGCCCTTAGCATATTAATCATAGTTGTTTTAAATTCTGGTTGGATAATTCCAACTTCCCTGCAATATATAAATCTGGTTATGACACTTGCTCTTTCTCTTTAAACTGCATTTTTTGGTAAGCCTTATATTTTTTGTTGAAAGCTGGACATAATGTGCTGGGGAAGAAGTACTATGGTAAATGGGCATTTAGTGATGTGGGAAGAGAGAAGCATTCTATATTTCATGATTAGATCTCAGTCTATTACTGAGTCTGTGCCCCTGAGCTGTGAATGTCACTAGTACCTCTCAGTTTCTGCCACTCCCACTTAGGCAGGACATAATGGTTAGAGAATGCTACAGTTGGTTATTTCCCTTTCCCTATGAGAGAAATTAGAGTGGCCTGGAATTAGGTATTTCTCTTCCTCCAAGTTGGTTAGGCTCTGATAAACCCCAATAAACTATGCTCTCGTAAATAGTTTCTCTTAAGCGCAAGCCTTCATAAAAAGAACAGAATGCTCTGGTGTTACTTTTCACCTTCTCCAGCTGGAAGCACAAGGGAGTTTTCCTCTGATCTTCACTGTGAAAACCTGATTGAGCTCCAGGAGATAAATCTTACAAAAGTTCTCATGGCTTGATCCTTCTGGGTGCAGTTAATTCTAAGACTTGTCCACACTGAGCCTCCAGTAATTTATCAATTACAATTTTGTTTCCTGCCCTGGTAATGATTCTTGTGATGGTTTCTAGATATGGAAGTCGATCTTTTTAAGTTGTGATTCTCTCTATCCACCTGCATGTTTCTCCAATTTGGGGAGAAGCAATTTGCCCCATGACCTCACTTCTCTGATGGATCTATGATGAGTTGTTGATTTTCAATTTGAATAGCTTTTTACTTGTTAGAATGTAGTGATAACTTCTAAGCTGCTTACATAATTTGAAAACCAGACTGAAAACCAGAACATGATTTGAATAAGTTTTCACTTAAAATTTGTACTTGTAATTCTTACTTGTTACTCTTGTATACTCCTAGTTAATGTGGAATTTTAACATCTTTGTGATCTTTGGAAAAGGTATTTCACTGATTTTCCTCAGAGGAATTGTACTATAAGCAAAATGTATCTTGTTCTAAATTTGTAAGAATCCCTCTCTTTATAGGTCTTCACACTTAATTGTATTCATAGTATCTATCATAGCATCATACACATACACACACGCATATATATGATGAGAATGAATATATAAAGCTTTCTCCTATAGAATTCACCATTCTATTGGATTTGTAGGGTGATAAACACACAAAACATAAAAACACATAAACTCCTAAAATACTTGAATCATGCCCTACACTCATTTTATATTTTCTACATTGAAAATTCAGACTTGTTCATGCCCAATAGATATTTTTTTTTTTGCTCCCATTTAAATGCATATCTTTTTTTTTAAGGAAATGATGTAGCTATCTATAAAAACAATCGAGAACCCCAGGCAAAGCTATATATTTGCAAAAGCTAGATCTCATGGCACAAAGTATCAATATTAGTAAGTGGTAAACATGCATTGATAACTTTTTTTACACCATCTTAGATTCTGATTCGTGAGTAAAAATTTTACTTTTAGTCTCCACTGTATTCTAAAGGAAAAATGTACAGCATCTTAAGTGCTTTTCATCTTTAACATGTAAAGATTTTTCTAATGTCAAAAATTTTTATCATCTCTTTTTTAATAATATACTTACTTTTTTATTTAACATTAATCCTCACCCAAGGATCTGTTTATTGATTTTTTTCAGAGAGAGGAATGGAGAGAGAGAAAGATTGGGAGAGAGAGAAAAACATCGATTGTTTGCCTCTTGAACACTCCCCAACTGGGACTGAACCAGCAGCCTAAGTATGTGCCCTGCTTAGGAATCAAACCTGGACCTTTCGGTGTACCAGACAATGCTCCAACCAGCTGAGCCACACTGGCCAAGGCATTATCATATTTCAACCTAAATAATTTTATAAAGTAAACTTGGGTTACCCTACACTACTTATTTGAATATACTAGTATAGTCCAAGTTTACTTAGCAAACCACATTTTGACATGAAGTAAATGTGTAGCTAAAATAATAGGGCTATATTTATTAGTTGCAATATCAAATTGCATTGTGTGTTCTTATGCTGGGTAGAAAGGAGCTTCTGAGAAAAATTGTGATGCCAAGTGTCTGATGCTATTATAATGTCATGAGGAAAAAGACCTTTTATGATTATCCTGTAATTGAGGAAAATAAAGAGCAACTATATTTTCTTATTTGAGCTCAATTTGATTAAATCAGAAATGAATGTATTTGATATTACATTCCTTAAAGTTCCTCTTTTCCTCAGATTCAATACTTGACATACATGGCTCTGAGTAGCCTCTTCAGGGGTGCATATTCCTTGGGTGGGGAGATGGAGTAGTATTATTAATTATTTAACCACTTGATATGCATAAATTAGGAATGAGAGAAAATCAGGCACATGAATCAGGTGTCATAAAGATCAATGGCAACATCTGTTTCAATCCTGGTGCTACAATCTACGCTCTGTCTGCCTGATTTATCAGCTGCTGGAGATGTGATTTACAACAGGTACAACTGTAATAAAATTGACAGTCTCAATGCAATATGCCAGTCAATTCAAGAAGGAGGGGAATGTTTCATTGTTGGGCTAACTAGCTTCATAAAGTACACCAATTTTATTATGAATGAGGTGCTTGAGAGAAAGGAGCACCATAAACAGTTAATACCTTGAGATTTCCCTCTTTTGAGTGACCCTGAATGCTGTTATCCTTTCTAAGATCAGCAACAACCCCGCATTTTTATTACTGAGTACAGGGCTGTGACCCACATCAAATGAGATCATGAAGATGGGTTGAGTTTCTGGTGAATAGGTGACAGCGTGCTAAATCAGACCTTTGTGCTGGCTGACACTGGCTCCAGGAAAATATCTGCAGGGATTCTGTCTAGCAGCAAAATGACCTGACCCCAACTCAATTGTCTCAGTCATAAAGAAACTTCCCTCAATTCAAAATTCAAGCTTTTAGCCATTTACTTTCTCTAGTTTGTGTCTATTGGAACAATGCATTTTCTGAATTATAGGTTTTTTTTCCTTCTCCATTATAATTCCATTATAACAATGGGAGTCAAAATATGACTTGTATAAATAAAATAATAGTTCTAAATCAGAGGGGGATGCAGTGATTTCATTATTTTTTCTAAGAAATAGAAATCTTCAATGTAGATACATTTCTCAGAAGTCAATAGTAAAGAAGATAATTGTCCTGCAGAAGGAATAAGCTTTACAGATATATAAACCATTTTGATTTTATTTTCATTTTCCCTTGTCTGCAAAGTCAATATCCACTTTTATGTTTTAGACCTACATTGGCTTGCTGGTCTTACTGCCTTGAAAATTAATGAACATTGTTTCTTCTTTATTTATTCTATTTACTCAGTGTGAACAATTTCCAGATTGACTTAGTGATGTGGAAATGAACCTATGAGAATTTAAACAACTAAAGTGTTAATATAGATGGTTAATTTTCTTACTCCTTTTTTAAGTAAGCACACGTTTCAATCACTTCTTCCAGAAGGCTATGAATTTCAAGTTCTTCGCACTGCAGTGTATTAAGTTGATATGCTGAATTTCAAATGTTCAAATCATCCAAAAAATAGGATTTTAAATGGGAAGTAAAATGTTTAGAAAATAAAAATATTATTTAATTAAAAGAAAATGGACTTGCCCTGGCTGTGTGGCTCAGTTGGTTGGAGCATCATCCCATACACCAAAAGATTGAGGGTTCGATTCTCAGTTGGGGAACATACAGGAGGTCGATCGATGTTTCTTTTCTCACATCAATGTTTCTTTCTCCTTTCTTCTCTCTCTTTAAAAATCAGTAAAAAAAATCCTCAGATGAGGATTTAAAAATAAAGAAATAGCCTGGCCTGGTGTGGCTCAGCGGCTGAGCGTCGAACTAGGATCCAGGTGATTGGGGTTCGATTCCCGGTCAGGGCACATGCCCGGGTTTCGGGCTCGATCAGTGACTCTCTCATTATTGATGTTTCTATCTCTCTCTCTCCCTCTCCTTTCCTCTCTCTGAAATCAATAAAGATATATTTTAAAAAAATAAAGAAATAAAAATAAAAGTAAAGAAATAAAAATAAAAGAAAATGGACTTTCTTAATGAAATTTATTGACTAAATCAATTTTTAAATCTTATGATAAACTCTAATAAAAATTGTCTCTGATTTTGAGAGTTCCATATTGTTTCAGAATATATGTATTTTAACAGCTTTTCTGAGATATAATTTACATGCTGTACAATTCATTAATTTAACCTATAGAATTAATTATATAATTTACGTACTGTACAATTCACTGATTTAATATGTAGAATACAATTATTTTCACATATTCATAGAGTTATGCAACCATCATCACAATCAGTTTAACATTTTTGTCACCCCAAAAAGAACCCTTCTACCATTAATCACTCTCCATTGTCCTCATCCCTCCAGGCTTTGGCAACCACTAATATACTTTATATTTCTGTGGATTTGTTTATTCTGAACATTTCATATAAATGGAGTCATATAATATGTGATCTTTGGTGTCTGCCATAATGTTCTCAAGTTTCATTTGTGTTATCACATGTAACAGTACTTTATTTCTTTTTAATGACAAATGATATTCAATTGAATGAATATTGCATATTTTATTTATACATTCATCATATGATGGACATTTGGATTGTTTCCACTTTTTGGCTATTATAAATAAGTTTGCTATGAACATTCATGGACAAATTTTTGTGTGGATTCATGTTTTTATTATTCAGGTATATATCAAGGAGAGAAATAGCTAAGTCATATGGTAACTCTATGTTTAATGTTTTTAGTAACTGCTATATTGTTTTTCAAAGCAACTGTACCATTTTACATTGCTACAAGCAATGTATGAGGGTTGTGATTTCTCCACATCCTTGCCAATACTCATTATTGTACATTTTTTTTTATTCAAGCCATCCTAATGAATGTGAAGTGGTATTTCCTTGTGTTTTTCATTTGTGTCCCTAATGATTAATGTATTGAGCATCTTTTCATGTGCTTTTTGCCATTTGTATATCATCTTTGGGAAAGCTATTCAGATATTCTGCCATTTTTTTGATTGGGTTATTTGCCTTTTTATTATAGATTTGTAAAAGTTCTTTATACATTATGAATAAAAGTGCCTCAGATATGTGATTTGTCAATATTTTCTCATCTATTGTGGTGTGTTTTTTTACTTCCTGAATAGTATTATTTGTAGAACAAAAGTTAATCACTTTATTAAAGTTAAAATTTCTTTTCATTTTCTTCTTTTTGTTGTTGTTGTTGTTGGTTGTGCTTATGATGCTGTATCTAAGAAACCATTAGCTAACCCTAGGTCACATAGATTTATGCCTATGTTTCTTCTAAAAGCCTTATATTTTACAGACACTCTAACTACTGAGCAAACTCAACTAGGGTTACTCCCCAAATTCTTAAAAATAAAATTAAAATAAAGATGAATCTCAAGTTTTGAGAAAGCCTAGTGTAACTGACAGGGGTCCAGGTGGTCTGTCTCTCTGTGGTGGGAAAACTGGGTAGATTACACTGATTATGAAAGGGTAGCCAACATCTTGACAAAAATTACCACTAAGATCAGAAAATGGTGATTCTTAATGAGCTAAAATATGTTGGTCTGTTGTGTTGTGACTTCTTCCACCACATTTCATGGGTAAGGACAGAGTTGCAGAACCAAGAAGAGGCTTAGACTTGAAATCACAAGATTCTATTCAGAATCCAAATTCTACCACATGTAATTATCTATGTAACACTTTGACCTTTGAAGAACTCTCCACTATAAATAGTAAATTTCACAGGAACTGTCCAGACTCCAGGAAATGGACTCTAAAATGGGGAGTTTCTTGTAGAAGCCAGCATTATTCTATGTACAACCATATGCCAGGGACTGAGAGAAGCAGGATTGGGAGAAGGTGCTGCAACAAAGCAGAAGCTGATCCTCTAAGTATTTCTGGAACTGGGATGACCCTTCAGAGCTATCCTGAATTAAGAAGGAGGGCTAAACCTTTGAATCCTTGAAGATTTCCCCCCAGACAGGTGTGACTTTGAGCAAGGCCAACGGAAGGGAGTTACTGGGGAGGAACTCAGCTGTGAGCTGTCAGCACCCCACACATCCAGGAGCTGCAGTAATGAGTTTCTCAGTCCTGGAAAGGAATCTGAGTGCAGCACTATAGCACCCACTTCGGTGATGGGGCAAGAACTTGAACTCAGGAAGTATGACCCATTACATCTGCATAGTGATTTTTTTTCTCTGCCACTCAGTGACTTTTATCATTTCCATTTTGCTGAAGAAGATACACAATTTCAGAGTTAAGTTAACCACTCAGAATGTGTTGCCAAGAGATTGTAGGGCCCATAATACAACATCAAAACCCATGCATGTTCCCTAGGACCATGTGTTTACCTACTTTGACAGCAAATCAAAAGTCACGCAGTCGCATGCTAAACTATTCAACACCCTACAGCTTTGCTAAAACTCATAAGAAGAAGACTGGAAGGAAGTGGGTGTGTGTGAGACGTTTCAGAACAAGCACAGATTAGCTATTTCCTCAGCATAGTCAGTGTCACTCCAGACATTGGAGGAGCAGCAGAAGACCATTACAACGCACATCATAGCAAGAAGACTCTGAGTCAGGTCTCTTTGTTTATAAATATAACTCCATTCAATCAAACCTAATATTTACTTTTTGAGCTTCACTCACTAACTCCATATTATTTCAGCAATTATTTATTGCACATCTATGACATGCTCACTAAGAACATGAGGTAAATGGAGCTTGCAGATTGTGACAGGGTTGTGTTAAATCTGTTCTCCAAGATTGCAAGCAGATTCTATAGATGGGGTAGCCCAGGGAACAAAAACAAAGAACAGTCTCTAAAACCTCGGCCTATTCATCATCCCCAGACTGAGATGAATACGACGAAGGGAAGAGAAGAAGGAAAGGCTTTAGGGAAATGAATGACATATTTGACCCAGTCTCTGAAATGTCCTACAATCCAAGAAGCTGTACTAATGTGTGCCAGTGGCCATCTCGGCCAGAGTAACCACTGAGGGTTAACTGGCTTAAGCATCATCTTATGCATTACAGGATGCCAGTGTCACAGCCACATGAGCTCATGGAGGCCTAGTAGCCACCA
Organism: Miniopterus schreibersii; assembly: GCF_964146895.1. Classification (NCBI taxonomy): domain Eukaryota; kingdom Metazoa; phylum Chordata; class Mammalia; order Chiroptera; family Miniopteridae; genus Miniopterus; species Miniopterus schreibersii. The sequence goes on along the minus strand of NC_138104.1, from coordinate 38,172,900 downwards.
TGAGGCTTCTCAGCAGGGCTGATCCAGGCACCCACCCTTCCCCTCTCACCCACCTAGCCTGCTGGGAAAGGCAGGGCTTCACTCTAACCGTCTCTTCTTTCTTAATATCTCTCTTACCTGCCTGGAGCGCCTCAGGATGTGTCTCCAACAGTCACAAACGAGGCCTCTCACTAACTGTGAGAGCAGAGGCTGGCAGGTCGCCTGATCTGCAAGCAGAACAAAGTGGGTTTGAGTCATGGTTCCATCGTTTGCTGGCAACGGGTAGGCTACTTAACTAGCCTGGGCTCTGCTTATTCATCATCTGCAAAATGGATTGGGGGGAATAATAACCATGTCACATTGTGAAGATCAAGTGGGAGAAAGATATAGCTCAAAATGAATGGCTGAATTCAGATTAAATGGTCACTTATTAGGCATCTATCAAAAGTTGGGTATGGTGTTGGAAACATTACTATTATCTTAATAATCAATTGACATTACAGCTGTCTTTTGTGCAGTTAGAAATGGAGGCTTACAGAGATGATTTAACTTGCTGGAGGTTGCCCAACTATTATGCCTATGCAGAGCCCAAACATCCACATAGATTAGAGGCACCGGAGGCCTCAGTGGCTTCCCAGTGCCCTCTGCACAATGATCATGATGCAATCAGGTGCTGCATGGCTTGCCACTGCCTCGTGCTCCAGCCTCAATACACCCCCACCCTGCTCTCTTGCCTCGGAGCTCAGCACACCCGGCAACCTCAGGGTCTGCTGCCTCTTGCCTTTCCCAAGCCTCTGGACCCTGAGAAAGAACATACCTACATAGAAGGGCTCCTGTTGGCTAACTGGGCTCAAAATTTTAAAAACAGAGCCTAGCAGCCATTTCTACACAGGGGCCTCTCATGCAAACTGCACTTCACGGAGAAGCCTGCACTAAATTACCTGCCTCCACCCTGAACTGCCTGCCTGCACTGCGTTCCTGCCAGCTGAGCCAGCCCAGATAAAGGAGTTCCTGGAATCCTATTTCAGCCAATAGGACTGAGGTTTTCCCCATCTAATCGGAAATGCAGAGTTATATCCCCATCAACATCTTCAATGACCAATCAGAGAAGCTCCATTCTGACCAATCAGGACAGTGTCTTTTGGACCAATCAAACTGTGAGGATTTGGAGTCCTCATTTGCATGAGGACAGGCCAATCAGGTACCAGGGACAGAGATTTCTTTCTATATAAGTCAGCTCCCTCACTCACTCTGTGAGCATACTTTCCCTTTCCACCAAGGATTGAAGGCTGTATTTCCCTGGCTGAGTTGAAACACCAAAGATGTCTCAGCAGAGCGGGGCAGACCAGTGCAAGCCGGAATAGACTGGCACAGGCAAGAGCAGGGTGGAGCAGAGCAGAGCAAAGCAGACCAGTCAGGAGCAGAGTAGAGCTATCTAGACAGAGAGGGGCCTGGCCACAGGGTTGCAAGGCCCCAGGGCTGCCACACAGCGTGCTCTTCTGTGTTTCACAGCCATGCTGTATCACAGTTGAGCTGTTTTGCATTGAATCATGTTTCCTGTTGACACTGAATTGGTGCCAATTACTGACACCTCTCTTTCTCAAGGCATGCTACCCTGATGCTCCAGGGCCAGCTCAGCTTCCTGTAAATCACTAATAGAGGCCAGTCTTCCTTTTTTCAGAGCACCTCGCTTTGCAGCTATGCATTCTCTAATGGACCAGTTCATTAATATTTGCTTTTCCTTTTTGATTGTAAGCTACATAAGCTCAGGCACAATACAGTGTGGCAAGTACGGACCTTGATGGCTGGATCTAAAGTCTGACCCCTCCCTTATTAGCTCTGTGAATTTAAGTGACTTACTTAACCTTTGACTTATTTTTTAGTCATCTGTAATTTGGGGGTCATAACGGTACTTATGTTCCAGAGTTGTTGTGAGGACTAAATAATTTAATGTTTATTTTATAAAGTGTTTAGAACAGCTCCTGACACGTAAGTACTTGCTATTATTTTATTTGTTTAGGAGATAGATCATATTTATGCCTTTTCAGGTGCCAACCCTTATAATCACTTCCTTCCTAAATCTCCTACTATTCCTCTAATAATTCTAGCTTCTTCAGCCTCCTTTTGACCTGAGTTGCTAGAATCTGCACATTTCTGGAGCCTACTTATATTATGACAACATTGTTTTTCTTTCTCTGTGATTTTACTTGAAAAGGAAATTTCAATTTCAAAATTCAAATTTCAATTTCATTCTGATTTACATTGAAAAATTAAAAATTAAAAAAAAGGCTTATATTTTAGCTCTTCCATTTAGGTCTATGATCCACTTTGAGTTAATAACTGTGTATGTTGTCCAAATTTATGCTTTTCAATGTGGGTGTACAGTGGTCCCAGCACAATGTGTTGAAAATACTATTATTTTCCCATTGAATTATTCTAGCACACTTATCAGAAATCAGTTGATCATAAATGTAAGGGTTTGTGTTTTGTACTCTAAATTCTAATGTATTGATCTGTCTACCTTTATGCCAGTACCACAAATTCTCAATGACAGTAGCTTTGTAGTAAGTTGTGAAATGAAGACATCTGACACCTCTGATTTTATTTTTTCAAGATTGTTTTAACTATTCTAGGTCTTGAAATTCCATATGAATAGTAGAATTATCTTGAGAATATTTTTTGCGAAGAAGCCAGATATGATTTAATTGTAGATCAATTTAGGGAGTGTTCCCATTGTAACAAAATTGTATTCTGATCCAAGAAAATGGTATGACTTTGATTTATGCATTTTGTAGTTTTTAGTAAAGTCTTGCACTTCTTTTGCTAAATTTATACTTAAGCATTTTATTCTTTTGATGTTATTTTTAAAAGAATTAGGTTTTAATTTCATTTTCTGATTGCTCAGTAAAGATATGTAGAAATAAAATTGATGATTTTATGTTGTTTATTTATTTTCAAATTTTTATTTTAAAATCATTTCAAATTTATAAAGTGTAGTCCAAAGAATTCTCATTTACCTTCACTCACTTTTTCTCATTTTTAAATTTTTTTCAAAACCTCAATACAACTTTCAAAACCAGAACATTGACATTTGTACAATACTATTAATCTACAGATCTTAAGCAAATTTTACTAATTGTTTTCCTAGCATACACTTTCTGGTCCAAAATTATATCCAGAATTAAATATTACATTAATTGCTATGTATAGTTAGTCTCTCCTCCAATCTGGGAAAATACCTTAGTTTTTCTTTTTCTTTATGACCTTAATACTCATGTATGTGCACATTTTTGTTACTTTATTTTTTTTAACTGTTTTACTGAGTTATAATTGATATACAAAGAACTGCACATAATATATAAATATGATGAGTTTGGACATATGCAAATATCCATAATATTTTCACCACAATCAAGGGAATAGACATATCTACCACCTCCTAAAGTTTCCTTGTGTTTTAATTATTTGTTTGGTTTTGTTTGTGGGTAAGAACACTTGACATGAGATCTACTCATTCAACAAATTTTCAAGTGCATAATACTGTATTATTAACTCTAGTCACTATGTTGTACAGCAGATACTTATAACTTACTCATCTAGCATAATTGAAACCTCCTACCCATTGAAAAACTCTCCATTTTTTCTTTTCCTCAGCCCTTAGAAACCACTATGGTATTCTCAGCTTTTATGAGTTTGACTATTTTAGATACCTCACATAAGTGGAATCATGCAGCATTTGTCCTTAATTCTCTAATAGGTTTTTATATAAGTCAAAACTTATTAGATTTTCTATATGTAAGATAATGTCAACTGAAAATAGAGTGCTTTAATTCTTTCTTTCCAAACTGAATGCCTGTTATTTATACAGTAAAACCTGGACTAATTTGGGCAAGGGAGTGACCATTAAAGCTGAAAGTCCATTATATAAGAAAGTAGGATTTCCGAATGCATACATTAAAAAGTTGACAAATTAGTTTACTTGTTTTTACTTATGTGGACATATTTGTGTAATTTAAAATTAAGTATGTATGAAAAGTTTAATTTCACAGAGAAGTTTTCTATATGTATTACTGTAATTTTAAATTTATACTGTCTAGGTCTAGTAAGTGTGTGCATTCACCAGTCATGGCAAGTAAACAAATGCACCCGTCTCGGGGGTGGTTTAGCGCTTGTGGGAACATTGGCCAGCACAGGTTAAAACTGTTGCAGAAGGTCACACCACAAACAACAGAACCAGTTACCAATTACTGTCTGCAGTGAGGTGTGATCGTGCGCTAGTCGTTCACTGAACATTGTTTAGAACGGTGACCCATGGATTTAAATATGTAGACTATAGTTGTAGATATGCAATATTTATTTATGTAGGCAAAATTACTACAGTGTTTTTTCCAGCACGTGGCCTATTCGATAAAATTTGTTAAAAGTAACAGTGAATTCATAACAAAAAAAAATAACCTGTCAATTTAATTATAAGCAAATCTTGGTTAAAAAGCATTTTAAAATTAACAAAGTATTAATTTTCATATATGATATATGGACTGGAAATTTTGTCTGTTAAATCCAAAGTCCATTAAATCAAGGTTAGCAAAGTAGAGGGTTTACTGCGTGTTTATTAGTCTGTATGTTTTTACTTCCCAAATTTTTCTTTCTTGAACTTCTAGTACAATGTTGAATAAAAGTGATAAATATAGACATCCTTGTACTTTTCCTGATCTTATGAGAAAACCAGCTGGCCTTTCATCTTTGTTTCTTATATTAGTTGTAGAATTTTTATAGCTGTCCTTAACCAGGTTGAGAAAGTTTGCTTTAACCTTATCTCTATAGATATACCTAATTTTGAACATTTCATATAGATGTAATTATACAATTTTTATTTTCTATTGAATATTAAATATATTGCTTTGTATAATCTTATATTTTTAAAAATCTGAGAGGAAAAAATTAACTAATATATACTCAGAGTTTGTTATATAGAACTTCTTATTTATTCTTTCTATTTATCATTATTTCCTACCTTGGATATGAGTTATCATCTGTTGTCATATTTTTAATAAAATATAGTTTTGTTTCCATCTGCCTTTTTGTGTTATTATTATATAAATTATATTTCTATATACTGTAGGTCTAACAGTACAATCATATACCTATTGTTTTATGCATTTTTTTAACTCAGTTAAGAGAAGAAAGGAGAATACGCAATTATACCTTTTTAAATTAATTACACAATTACCTCTGTTAGTGCTTTTTTTGTGTGTAATTCAAATGACTCTTAGATTATGATTGCTTTCAGCCTGAATAACTTCCTTTACTATTCTTCATAAGACAAATCTGTTATGAATGCATTTTTTTCAGTTTTTGCTTATCGGAGAATATCTTCATTTTGCCTTCATTTTTGGAACATAGTTTTGCTTGATATAACATTTTTGATTAATTGGTTAACACTTTTTTTTTTTCACTTTCAGCACACTGAATATGTTGTTCCACTGCCCTCTGGTCTCTGTTCCTGATAAGAAGCCAGATGTTATTCTTACCTTGTGCATGTCTGATGTGGATCTCTTTGTGTTTATCATACTTGCAGCATTTGAGCTTCTTGAATGTCTAAATTATTTTTTTATAATCAAATTTGGGAAGTTTTCAACCATTTTTTCTTTCACAGCCTTCCCAAAGTGCATAATTGACTGTAATGTCAGGAAGGTTCTTCTTAGGAGTCTTCTTCCCTCCTTATTTTCATTAAACTTATGGCTGCTTTCCCATATTGCTTTAACTGAAAGTTTGTATCTTCCTTTAAACACTCTTCATTAAGATCTTTATACTTTTCAACCATGCACAATAGAATATTTTTATTTTCCAGTGAGGAATAAGACAGAAATAAATAAAAGAAAATGGGTTACTAGAGAAAATTTTTTATGCTATTAACTCAAAAATACACCTTCTTCTTTTTATATTTTGTACTTATTTAAAGTCCGTTTTTTAATCTCCCAAAATGCAAAAAAAAAAAAAAAAATCACTTTTATAAAATCACTAGTTATAAAGAAAGAGAAAATCTGAAAAACTTACCAGTAAAGAGATTGAATCTGCAATCAAAATTCTCTCAAGAAAGGAAAGCCCAGGGCCACATGGCTTCATTGGTGAATTCCACCAAACATTTAAAGAAAAAGTAACAGTGATTCTTCTTAAATTCTGTCAATAAAAAGAAGAAAAAAGAATAAGAGGAAACACTTCCAAACTTACTGTACTAGGCCAGCATTATTCTGAAACCAAAACCAGATAAGAACACCACAAAAAGAAAAAAAGAAAGTTACAGGCCAATATTCCTAATGAATATAGACATGAAATAGCAGACTGAATTCAATAGTACATTAAAAAAACCATAGACCATGATCTACCAGGAATGTTTCAGAGGTGCAAGGATGTTTCAACTGTGCAAATCAATTAATGTGATACACGACACTAACAAAATTAAAGATAAAAATCATATGATCTTTTCAATAGATACAGAGAAGCCTATGACAAAATTCAATGCCTTTTCATGATAAAAACTCTCAATAAAGTAGGTTACAGAGAATGTACCTCAACATAATAAAAGCCATATATGACAAGCCCACAGATAGCATTATACCCAGCAGTGAAAAGCTGAAAGCCTTTCCTTTAATATTAGGAACAAAACAAGGATCACTATTCTCACCACTTCTTTTTCAACATATTACTGAAAGTCCTAGCCAGAACAATTAGGCAAGCCAAAGGGATAAAAAGCATCCAAATTGGAAAGGAAGAAGTAAAACTGTCATTATTTGCAGATTACTTGATATTATATATAAAACCCTAAAGATTTCATAAAAAAATATTAAAACTAATAAAAATTCAGTAAAGTTACAAAACACAAAATCAACATACAAAAAATTAGTTGAATTTTTATACACTAAAAAAATTATCAGAAATAAATTATAAACCAATCTCATTTACAATTGGATAAAAAAAATAAAGTGCTGAGGAATAAATTTAACCAAGGAGGTGAAAGATGCATACATTGAAAACTATAGCACATTGGTGAAAGAAATTAAAAAAGACACAAGTAATTGAAAAAAATATTCCATGCTAAGGTAATGAATTAGTACTTTTAAAATGGTCATACTAACCAAAGCATTCAACAGACCTAGTGCAAGCCCCATCAAAATTCCAAGGGCATTTTTTACAGAAATAGAGAAAACAACTCTAAAATTTGTATAGAACCACAAAAGACTCAAAATAGTGCGAATGATCTTAAGAAAAAAAGTCCAAAGCCAGAGGCATTGCACTTCCTGAATTTAAAGCATATTACCAAGCTACAGTAAACAAAACAGTATTGTATTGACACAAAAATAGACTCACAGATGAATGGGAAAGAATAGAGACCCCCAGAAATAAGGTCATGCCTACATGGTCAATTAATTTATGACAAAGGGGAAAAGATAGTCTCTTCAATAAACAGTGAAGGAAAAACTGGATAACCACATGTAAAAGAATAAAACTGGACCCCTGTCTTACACCATACAAAAATCAACTCAAAATGAATTAAAGACTTGAATATAGGACTTTAAACCATAAAACTTCTGGAAGGAAACAGGGCATAAGCTCCTTGATATCTGCTGTAGCTGTAATTTTTTGGATTTGACACCAAAAGCAAAATATAAACAAGTGGAGCCCGGCCTGGAGTGGCTCAGGGGTTGAGCATGACCTAGGATCCAGAAGATCTCTGTTCAAATCCTGGTTAGGGCACATGCTCAGATTGTGGGCTCATTCCCCAGTCAGGGGTGTGCAGGAGGCAGCCAGTCACTGACAACTCTCTCAGCTTTGATGTTTCAACTCTCTTTCTCTCTCCCTTCCTCTCTCTGAAATCAATAAGGATATATATTTTTTTAAAAAATGGAGATATATCAAATTAAAAAACAACAACTACTATACAACAAAGGAAACCATGAACAAAATGGAAAGGTAACCTACTAAATGGGAGAAAGTATTTGCAAATCATATATTTGACAAGGAGGTTAATATCCAAAATATATAAAAAGTCATACAACTGAATAGTAAAAATAAAAATAATAACAATGTTAATAATCTAATTTTAAGATGGGAAGGGGAACTGAGTACACATTTTTCCAAAGAAAGCATTCAAATGGCCAACAGGTATATGCAAAAAGTGTTCAACACCACTATTTATCAGAGTAATACAAATCAAAACCAAAATGAGATGTCACCTCCCACCTGATAAAAATGGTTATCATCAAAATGTCAAGAGACAAGCATTGGTGAGGTTGTGAAAAAATTGGAATTCTGGTGAACTGTCGACAGGAATGCAAAATGATGCTGGTACTGAAATCAGACACAAAAGGATCCGGGCTGCCCACTATTACCAGAATCAAATAATTAGAAATGCAGTTGAATCTTTATGGTGTGTTTATTAATCTAATGTCCGGCAATCTGAGAGAGTGGCAGGTGTAACACCCTGAAAAGACCACTCTGACATTTCATTTCAAACAAGCTCTTATATAGGGTTAGTGGGTGGGAAAAAATTTAATGTTAGTATGTTCCCTGGGTCTGCTTTCTATCATTGTTCTTACAAAAATTAGCCTTGGAAAAGATTAGCTTGGAACGCTGTCTCCCTTCAGATAGTTTCTGTTCTTGACCTGCACTTAAAATGTATTTTCTTTTGAATGACAGGCTCATCTGAGTTCCAAGGCTGACATATCTCCAGGGCCTATTCTTCCTCTTGCAACACATCCTTCATTTTTCCAGGGTCTATAAGAAAATCTCTTCTTTATAGTGAGTGCCTATCAAACAACTGTGAGTTTATTTCTATTATGTGCCCGTCCTCTATCAGTACTATGAAAAACAGTATAGATTCACCTTCAAAATTTAAAAATAAAGCTATCATAAAATCCAGCAATCCACTTCTGGGTATATTTCCAAAGGAAATATAAACAAGATCTTGTAGTGTCATCTACACTCCTAGTATTCATCGAAGCGTTATTCACAATAGCCAAAATATGAAAATGCTACTGGACTAAAGGGGTTCATTTGCCCGCGTGCATAAAAGCTCAATCAAATGTAAACAGGAGTTTGCAGCCAAGAAAGTTCTATTTTTAAGGAAATGGCACGGCTCCTGGAGTCATAGGTAAGATCTTGCTCAAAGAACTGGCTTCCCAATGTCTTCCAGGGGTGGGTCCTATAGGGGTCATGGGCTGTACTGATTGGTTGGGGCCAGGGTAGGAGTAACTGATCATTCTCTTGGGTCCTGGTGTCGGGCAAGGCCTTGTTCTGTCTGCTTTCATGAAAGTGTGGTCCATAAAGTTGTCTCTTGAGTCCGGAGCTGAAACACAACTGAAGTAAAGATGTTATCTTTAGCTTGACTGAAACTGTTTTATGTGTTCAACAAACCAGAGGCTTTCTTCTTAAGATAGTTTAACGTTGACCAGAATCTGATGCCCTAAGGGCTTAATGATTAAGGAATGGAGTGGACGACAGAAAGGAATTTCTGTGCAGTCACAGAAACTACCCAAGTATCCATCAACTGGTGAATAAATAACAAAGGTATGAATATATATAATGAAATATATTATATATAATAAATATATCTTGTAAATATATATAATATATACACATATATATTATATTATGTATATATAAAACAGAATATTATTCAGCCATGAGACAGAAGGAAGTCTTGATGTTTACAACAACATGGACCTTGCGGGCATTAGCTAAGTGAAATACAACAAAGGAAAACAAATACTGTAAATGTCACTTATATGTGGAATCTAAAATAGCCAAATTTATAGAAACAGTCCAGAATGGTGGTTGCCATGGGCTGGAGGGTAGGATAAAAGGGGAGATGTTAATCAAAGAGGACAGATTTCCAGTTATAAGATGAATAAGTTCTGGGTGTCTAATGTACAGCTTGGTGATTATAGTTAATTACTGTATTTTATACTTGCAAGTTACTAAGAGAGCAAATCTTAAATGTTCTCAACACACAGAAAAATGGGTAATTTTATCCTGTTGTCAAAGTAAGAAACATTCAAATCTGTGAAGAATTTTTGTGACTTTATTTGAGCCAAGCTGTTGACAAATGCCTGAAAGCAGAATCTCGATGGATTGAGATAAGGCTCTGAAGAATGGCAGTTTTGCACCTTGTTTTATAGATTACAATCAAAGGAGACACAAGCGGGTTACGTGAAACCCAGTGGTGATAGATTAGGGAGGTGGGAGAAAGTAAAGGGGGGGACCCCTGGCATTGGATAAAAAGTAAAATGACAGTTGCATACATCTTTCACGTTGGTGGGTATAGGATAATTAACATTCAGCATGATAGTGAATATAATACCAGTAAGAATGAGAAGATTTATGGTCACCACCCTGGTGCATTGGTTGTGCCCTGAGGGGTCTGGAGAAAAGGGAGTTACAGTGACATTCCAAAGGAATGTTATCTTGGATGCAAAAGACAATAGACAGGCTTAGTTAAGGTAAAGATTGACCTTTGTCCGGGAATTTACCAGCCTAGGACATGACTACCCAGGATAAACAGCGTTAGTTAAAAAAAGTTTTAATTTCAGACCATCTTTTGTGGTTAGTTTAGGTCTCTGAGTTTGCAAGGCCACCATGGAGGCCTTCCCTGAGCTTGTCAGGTTAGCATGTGGCCCCTTTTTGTCCACAATGTGAGCAATGCTTTATCTACTATGGTGGTAATCATTAGGCTGCATATATGTGTATCAAATCATCATATCGTCGTATACCTTCAACATACACAATGTTATATATCAATTATATCTTGATAAAGCTGGAAAAAAAATCAGTGCTTCATCATTAAAAATAAAAAGAGAAGCAATCTTTAAAGTGCCTCTTAGTACCTTGTAAAAGACTACAAAGATATTCAGACAGATATGCAAATAAATGCAAATCTTCTGTGAAAGTGGATGCTGATATCAAGGAATTAAACTCTGTTTACTTAAACCTAGGCGGCAGAGAAAGAGAATGTTTTTGTTTATCCTGACTGACTGCAGATATGACCTATTAAAATGGAAAAAAATAATATTATATATATGTATATATATTTGAATAAAACTAGAAAGCCCAATAACTATGACTATCTTAAATTCTTAAATTCTTTCTTACAGAGGAATTAGGGTCTAGATAGACAGATAGAAATAAATAGATAGAAAATCATGTACAATTGATGCTCTACCTAAGTTCTGATACTATTGTTTAATCTCTATCTCATTTTTTTTTTTTTTTACTGTAAAGGTAAAACATGATAGTTTGTCCTATTCCTGCCTTGCCATTGTGTTCTTTAGAATTAGCAGGGATTCCTAAAGTGTGATATAGTCATTAAATTAATTTGGTAATTTTAAATGTGAATAAATGTTTAGGAAGTTCTGAAAATTGGAGAGAAGTTGGATGGACAAAATGTCCATGGACTTGAAGGAACTAGGCTTAGATATTCCAGTAATGAATAGATAAAACTTTGAAGACATTTTGTGTTTTTAGTTAGCAGTTTGCTAATGTTGAGGTTTAAATCACTAGAGCCACTCTTGGAAAACGAGTATCTCATTAATACAAAGTGCCAAACTTTGATAGTGCTGCCATAATAGAGGTTGAATAGATTAAGAACACAAGAGCAAACAGTTTGCATGTGCTAAAAAAAGAAATGAAATCCTATGTCTTAAGATATGGGGAGGCAATCAAATGTTTGGTGGTGCTTTTCTTCATACTGAGGCAAGAAATTGGATAGTCTGTGATTGGTCTGCTATAAAATGCCATTTTAGCTAGCAATTTGCTCAGTGTAGGCACAATTACATTCTCTCTCCATTATTAGTAACCTAAGGGGGTATTTAAAGGATAAGTGTCTCTCGTTCATTTTAGAATTAAAAAAATCCACATGCTTTCTTGAGAAAAGTCAAAGAATGAATGCATTCAGGAAAATACAAGCTACACATGAAATATTCCAATGTCACTATTTTGATGAAGAAATAAATTATAATGAACAAATTCAGTTTGCCATGAACATCTTATAACTAAAGTACTTAGAAAAAGTATATTCTAGTTATCTTGATATTCACTCATTTCTAAATATAATCTATTTCCCAGTTTCATATCTTTGTCATTTTTTACCTGACAAATATCATTCTGCATCCATTCACCTGTGTGCTTATCTTCACTTCCTAGATGTTTTTGTTCATCTTACATAGGCTGAAATTTATATAAATTCTCTGAATATTGAATGTATCAACCCTGAAAATCTTATACTTCTCTTTTGTGATCAATTAAAATCACATTTTCTTCAAGAAATCTCTGGAATTTACTTTATAAGAATTAATGTCTCCTTTAGAAACACCAGCATACCATATTTTTATTAATCTCTATTGTTGTGTATATATGTGTGTGTGTTTTCAATTATACTACCTAGTATATATACCTAGCGACATTATTTTCACTAATAGGTACTTAATAAATATACTTGTTAAATAGCATTAAAGACTCAAAAGGAAAACAAATAATTAAAATCTCTCTAAAGTAGAGGAAATCTTGTGTATCATGTTGGAGCCTACATTTCCAAAATGATTTGTACTCCTCAGAGGTCTGTAGCTTACAAAGTATTTACTGCATCCCCTTTTGTTAGCTTTAATAGTTACAATTTAACCTCAGGGCATAAACACATTTTCTTATTTGTTGAAAGAGTAATTTCTTTCTTTTTTTTATATGTATTTTTTTAAATTTTTTAATTTATCTTTATTGTTGAAAGTATTACAGATATCCCCCTTTGTTCCCCGTTGATCCCCTCCAACTTGAACCCTCCCCAGCTCAGGCCTTCACCACACTATTGTCAGCATCTATGGGTTATGCATATATGCATATAAGTTTATTGATTAATCTCCCCACCCACACCCCCACCCCCACTTTTCACTGAGATTCATCAGTCCATTCCATGCTTCTATGTGTCTGGATTAATTTTGTTCTTCAGTCCATTTTGTTCAATATATTCCACATGTGAGTGAGATCATGTAAAACTGAATCAGAAAGAATCAGAAAACTTGAATAGGTTACTAACAACTGATGAAATCAAAAGAGGAATAAAAAATAAAAACCTCTCAGCAAACAAAAGCCCTGGTCTGGACAGGTTCAGAGTGGAGCTTTCTAATTCCTCAAGTTGTAGGGTTAGATAGTTTACTAAAAATTTTGCTGGCTTTTTGAGGTAGGCCTGTAGTGCTATGAACTTCCCTCTTAGTATTGCTTTCGCTGTGTCTCATAAATTTTGAGTTGTTGTGTGTTCATTTTCCTTTGTTTCCAGGAAGTTTTTGATTTCTTTCTTGATCTTATTGGTAACCCATTCATTGTTTAATAACATGTTATTTGGCCTCCATGTGTTTGAATGTTTTTGAGTGTTTTTACTGTAGTTGATTTCTAATTTCATGCCCTTGTGATCTGAGATGCTTGATATCATTTCAATTTCTTGAACGTGTAGAGACTTGTCTTGTGTCCTAACATGTGGTCTGTCTTTGAGGCTTGCCTTTGCCTGCAGGCTGATTAATCTGATTCTCTTAATGAGCCTCAGGCTGTAGAAACTCTTTAGGGTAGGTTGAGAGGTTTTCCAGCAGGCTGGGACAATTGCTTGCCCCTCAGGCAAAAGCTGGTTGGAAGGTAAATGTCTCCCTCTGCAGTATGGGAGAATTATTCAGCACAGGAATCCAGAGAGGTGCCCTCTGAGCTCTATCTCCAGAGCAGACAATCCTAGATTCTCCTTACACAGCTACAGTCCATTCTGCCCTCCTTTTGCTGGAGCCAAGGTGAGTGGCTGTACACAAAACTTTGTGTGTTGGTTCTTTAAAAGGGTGCCTTCATTTCCAGCCATTGCTCCCTGGTAGACAGAAACCTTCCTGATTTTCACAGCCAGATGTTATGTGGGCACCTTTCTTAGTTCTGGTGCTCTTGGCTGGGAAGCCCAGTCTGGGTTTTAGGCCTCATAATCCTCAGTAGGAACCCCCACAGTTGAGATATCCCTCCAGGTTTTTAGTTGCTGCCTGTGGAAGCCCAGCCAGCCCTCTTGTGCCTCCGCACTTCCTACCAATCTTTGTGTGGTCTCCACTTTTCCTCCTTGGTTATGAGGGTGCTCTCTAGCTCATCTTTAGTTCCAGTTGGTTATTCAGGATGATTTTTCTATATTTTAGTTGTAACTCCAGTTTGTCCCCAAGAGAGTGTCAGTGTAGCCTCCACTCAGTCCACCACCATCTCTAATCTCTGAAAGAGTAATTTCTTTCTTTTTTTTGTTTTTTTTTAATATATCTTTATTGATTTCAGAGAGAGTAAAGGAGAGGGAGAGAGAGATAGAAACATCAATGATGAGAGAGTCATTGATCAGCTGCAGCCCACAACCCGGGCATGTTCCCTGACTGGGAATTGAACCCCGATCACCTGGATCCTAGATCGACGCTCAACCACTGAGCCACGCCCGGCTGAGGGAAAGAGTAATTTCTTTATCAGAATGTTTTACTTAGGTTGAATGTGGGTAGCTTATATTTGAGAATAAATATGGCTTCCACTGACTTAGTTTTAAAATATTCACGGGTGAATAATTGCACTCTATTACTGGTTCCTAAACTTCACCTCAATTATTTTAAGGGAGTTTTTATAGAAATGAACATACCCAAATCCCACCAAAAATATATAAACTCCTTTTAGATATTTATTTGAGGCACAATGAGCAAAAGATGAAGGGTAGAAACAGAAGATGTAATGAGTATTATTTTTGCCTACCCAATATCCCTTTCATCTTCATTTGCTAATAGCATCTTCATTTTATTTTGAGGAGCTCCCATTCTGTTTCAAAACACATAATTCTGGTTGAGTTGCCCTCTCCCCAATTCCTCTAAGCCCTAGGCATTATCTTATAACCGTGGTTGGTGGCCAAGCATAGCACTATATTTCTTTAATCACAGTAACTGGTTGAGAAATATGCATGAAAACTAAGCATATCAATCAGTGGCTGCAGGGGTTGATAAACAAGTAGAATAAAAATAGTGGAAAATCACTTTGCCATCATGTAGGGAGAACCTTCCTGAAAATTATGGCAACACATAGGTGAGGAAAACCAAGAGATGAAACACAGATTACTTACAACAACATGTGATCTGTTGGATCCAGTTATGCACCCTGTGTGGAATAAGTTCAATTTTCCCCTTTAGTTATGCACCACTCATTTTTCCCCTCTACTTTGTGCCCTGGTAGAATGACCAGTATCTACTGCATTAAAGAACTTCTTTGCATTCTAGTTTCCCTTTGAGTTTGGCTATTGGAGTCAGCAATAGGAAATTGAAATGTGGGATGACATTGAGGTCATTCTCCCTAGTTTATTAACTGGTAAATTGCTGTATGTCCATTTACTTATTTTTTGTTCCAAAGACCCCAATTTATGTTTGAAAGGTCCTCTCCACACAGCTATCCACAATGACTTCCAGTAACTTCTTCTCTCCCTTGAGCCATGAGACCTAATGGTAATAATTGTTTCCTGCTATTTTTATCCTATATTACACTGTCTTATATTGCTTTCTGCAATAACTGCTCTTATCTTTGTAAGTTGGCAGTTTACAAAATTGTCATCTAATTCAAATAGGAAGTTATTTCTTTGGAAAATACTTGACTCCAGAGATTTAGTCCAGCATTGTAACAGTAACCCTCAATTTTATTGATATTGCTGCAGAAGGATATCATATTATTTGCTAAATGCTTTTTCTGATTGTTTCTTGAACTATCTGTACAAAGATAAGACATCTTAATAGTAAAAACAAAAGATCAGACATTCACCAAGAAAAACAAATCAATGATAAATATTTATGTGTACTAATTCAATCATTTGTTCCAAATCCAAATAAGAAAAAAAACAAACCTTTTGAATAGATACAGAAACTAATTGATGGATATAATGAGATTACTACATTCCTAGTCCTCCTAGGCAGGAGCTTAGTTCAGGGTAAGTAGTCTGAAATCTGTTACCTTGATTTCCTTGCAAAACAAACAAACAAACAAACAGATAAACAGATAACAACAAAACATCCACATACACACACTATACTAACATTTGAGAAATAGTACTGCAAATAATTATCAATGCTCCAAGAAATGTTATGTGTGGTAGTTGAAGCACTTTCCCTTAAATGCAACCAGGCTTGACATTGAAATCAAATCCACTTTCACAAGATTTTTAAACTCTTTATAACTTTTGGCTAATATGCTAAGAATTACCAGTTATTTTCTTGGGAATGAAAAAGGAAAGAGGATTTATTAACCAACTACTTGGAAAATCTAAGAAATTTAAATTTTTTCTGCTATATATCCCATCTTTTATAAGTTATTATAAAAATTAAATTTAATTGATTTCTTTTTTATAGAAATCATTTACAAAATTTCTCATCACATTGCTATTAAAATAAAGAGGATTTTTCTTACAATACTTATAGATTGTTAAGACATTATTCCTGAATCCAAAGTATTATGAGGCATTTAAGTATTTGGATATTAATAACACTATTGAGATGCTCACATTATTTATAGTTTTGTTCTGTAAATACTATAATTTCTGGTTCTTAAACTTTTGTACACATTTCAATCTCAGTCCTTTGTTAATGGCCAACATTATAAAGACAGGTAGTTAATAGATCAAATAGTATTTGCTCTTTTCTGTCACATTAAAAAAAATCTTAAAAGAAAAGAAAAAGAAAAGAAAAGAAAAGAAAAGAAAAGAAAAGAAAAGAAAAGAAAAGAAAAGAAAAAAAGAAAAGAAAAGAAAAGAAAAGAAAAGAAAAGAAAAGAAAAGAGAAAAAAAAAGAGAAAAGAAAAGAAAGAGAGATGGTGACCAAAGATGGAAACCTACACAACTTAGAGCCTCAGTTTTCATTCCATGGTGTGAGTTAGGTTTCAGGCACTGACACTGAACTACCCTGAGCTTTGAGAATCCGTGAGGAGGGCACAGGGTTATTATTATCATTATTATTATTTTATTATTATTATTTAAATTTTAGACATTCTAGGTGTATGTAAAATTGTATCTCATTATGATTTTCTTTTGCATTTCACTGATGCCTAATGACGGTGAGCATATTTCATGGGTACATGGATCATTTTGGAGAAATATCTATTAAATTATTTGCCCATTTTCAAAATTGTCACTTGTCTTTTTATTATTAACTTGTAAAAATTCTTTATGTATTTTATATACAAGACACTTATTTACAGAAATGAACCAAATTCACAGAAAATTGCAAGTTACCTTAAATAGAAAAAACAAACTTGAAACAAAAGAACAAATTTGGAGGACTCACCTTACCAGGTTTTGAAATTTTCTACATAGATATATCACTCAATACTTAAAATGTATCAAAGACCTATATATAAGAGCTAAGCCCATAAATGTCATATAACATAGTTGTAAATCTTTATAACTTTATATGTAGCAATAAATTCTTAAAATGATGCTAAAAGCATAAATGACCTTATAAAAAAGGTAAATTGTGCTTCACCAAATTAAAAAAAAAAATTGTGTACCAGAGGACACTGTTGAGAAAATACAAAGGCAATCCACAGAATGGAAAACATTTGTAATATATATCTGATAAGGGTCTAGTGTACAGAAAATATAAAGAATTCTTACAACTGAATGACAAAAAGACAACCTAATTAAAAAATAAGCAAAGGGCTTAAAGAGACATTTCTCCAAATAATATATAAAAATAGCCAAGAAACCTGTGAAAATATGATGAACATCATTTGTCATTAAATAAATGCAAATCAAAAATGCAATGAGATACCACCTCATACTTAAAAAATAAAAACATAAAACAATAAATTACCTGTGTTGGTGAAGATATGGACAATGTGAAATAGTGCAGTAGTTGTGGAAAATAGTTTGGCAGATACCCAATAAGTTACATAAAATTACCATATGACCCAGCAATTCCACTGATGGTTGTTTTTATTGACTGAATTGGGTCCCCCACCACCACCACAAAATTCATATGTTGAATCCTTATCTTTTAGTGTGACAGTATTTGAAGGTAGGACCTCTAAAGATGTAATTAAGGTTAAATGACATTATATGACTGGGGCCTGAAACCTATAGGATAAATTTCCCTACAAGAAGAAAAAGACACTAGGAGTGCATGTGCACAGAGGAAAAGCCATGTGAGAACACAATGAGAATATAACCTTCTTTAAGCCAGTGAGCGAGGCCTCAGGGAAAACCAACCTTGCTGATACCTTGATCTTGGACTTCAAGCTTCCAGAACTTCTGAAAATACATTTCTGCTCTTTAAGCCATCAGTCTGTGGTATTTTATTATTGCAAGCCAGGCAAACAAATGCTGGTAAATAAAGAAATAAAGGTAATTTGTTCAAACAAATGCTTGTGCATGAATGTTCCTAGCAGCACTATTCCCAATAGCCAAAAGATATCCATCAACAGATGAATGAATACACCAAATGTGGTATATCCATACAATGGAATATTATTCTACCATGAAAAGAATGAATTGCTGATACAATATTACATGGAAGAACCTTGAAAACATGCTAACTGAAAGAATCTAGACACAAAAGGTCTCCTATTGTATGATACCGTTTATATGAAATATCCAGATTGGCAAATCCATGGAGACAAAACCGATTAGTGGTCATCCAGGTCTGAAAAGAGAAGAAAATGAGGAGTGACTGCTTAATGCATATGAGGTTTCCATTGGGGCGGATGGGGCTCCATAGTGGTGATGGGTGCACGACATTGTGAATGTACGAAATGTCATTGCTAGTAACTAAGTTAAATCAAATTAACATAAAGTAAGATCATAATAAGATAAAATATAAAATGCAATATAAAATAAAAACTGCTATCATGAGCAGATAAAAATAATGCCAGCTTACTTCACCAGTCAAACAAGAACTTCCCTACCCCTTTCTTCTCTTCCTTGACAACAATCCTCCATCTTCCTTTTACCCTGGAAGAGTCTGAGGCATCCTAGTGAGTGGGGAAAGCACAGAGGAAAAATAGAAAGAAGCCCCTCTCCCCACTGTAGGTGTCAATCAGGAATACATCTTGCCTTAGGGAGAGTAGAAACTTTGAATGGAGTTTAGAATGTTCAAATGTAACATAAGAACATTTTATATTCTGAAATAAAAATCTTCTGAGTTACATAGTCCCAGGAACTTCTTGAGAGTTCATCTGAGGGATATCGAAGAACAGGTCCTATAGACCAGTTTTCGATAGACAGTGGAGTAAATGGTGCAGGAAGTAACACTTTCTTATTGCACCCTACAAATTCTCTTTGTTTGATGTCATAATAACATTTTTTTTTGGTGGTGAAAATAATATAGTGCTTTAGATTATTCTTAATTAGGAATTATTTCCATGTCATAAAACATGATTTCATTGCTAAAGAATTTAATGATTAAAAATAAGCAATTTCTGTTATTCTGTCCTTACCCAGATAATCAAAGAAACAATTATCAGCCCTTTTTTCCCATACTTGAGAAAAACTTACCTTCCCTTTTCTGAACTCGTTTGCAATTCTGACTCAATAGCCTCTAAGTCCTTGTTCTGGATAATTTCAAGTTTCTTGGCAACAAAAATTTAAAAACAGCATTTATGGATAGAGATGATGGTTTATGAGGCACTATACTGTGCATGAATCCACAATACAAGTAAAACATATCTTTTACCCTCAAGGAGCCAACAATTGAACTGAAAATACAGAACAGGAATATGTGATATCTTAAGCTATTGAGAAAAAAAGAGCCATCTGGTAAATACATATCACATCATGTAAACTGTGCTTGGAATATACATTAGGTAGAGGAATGAGAGTGGAGAGGACCTTGTCAAAGCTCAGCATGGTGAGGTGCTTTGTGAGTTAGGATCGGAAGTAGATAGATATTGTGCACATACCCTTTCTTAAGCTGTATTACATTATCATCACCATAATTTGTTGAATGCTAGCTGTGAATCGACACTGAATTGTATACTATCTCAAAGAGTATCTAATTTCATATTTGCATGAACGGTATAAGATAAGCAACAAGGTATTCTCAGTTTTTCACATTAAGAAATCGAAGCTCACAGCAGTTAAGAATGAATTGTTCAAGGTCATGCAACTAATAAATCATAGAATCCTTATTCAAAACCTGAGCACATCTGAGCTTTTAAGCCCTACATAATATTGCTTCTTAATATAGCTCAAAACAGACAACTCAATTTCTGTGGACTAACCACATTGTCATAAAGCCAAAGAAACAATTACATGAGGCCAAAGAAACAATTGCTGTATATATATATATATATATATATATATATATATATATATATATATCAGCAATATCTCATATCCCCAAAAGTTTCAGTATGAAGTATGCTGTTCTAATTCTCAAAGAGTAAAAGAACCTGTTGCCATGACTATGCCTAATTAATATAGATTTACACATTGTCACCCATCAGCTTGAAATATCATGGGATTAACATACCATGAGTGTTTCAATTTAAAAATCCATATTTTCCTAGAATGCATATTATTCATGAAAACAGCACTAGCATATTCATTCGAGGACTGGAAAGTAACTGGATACTGCTGCAGGGATTTTCTTCCACTCTGTATTCTTCCCCTCCATTTAAATTGTTTAAGAACCATATTTGAAAATGTAAAACTATATTTTCTTTTATCTTTTAAATCAAGACCCATGTATAGCTTGGTCTCTTCTGCCTATTTTCTCGGGGTTATTGTGATGTTTTTTTCTTTAATTTTGCTACAACATATGGCTTCGGAAATTGAGTAAGTCATCAAAACTAGTGAGAAGAGTAAAAGGATAAGCAGAACTCAAACAACTGTGTCTGTGTAATTTATTTGTGTCCAGAATTTTTTAAAAAGTTACTTTTAAAATAAAAATAAACTTTACTCAGTAATAATTTACAATGGAAATATTTGAACACTGATGAACTATCAAAACTGACATTAACAAAAACATTCTTTCTTGTAATGTGGGGGTTTCCTTTTCTTCCTTTGTCCCTGCCCTTTACCCTCTCCATATTTTTTGTGTTTTAGACAGTAAGTCTGTGGAACATTAGTTTTAGTTGTCCAAATGACTACTGAAGTATTTTTTAACTTTGGGTAATTGTTCTAATTTCTAGGAAAATCATATTCAGAAACCTATGCTCATTAATTTATTGGCCTTAAATTGTGTAAATTTCCATATGTCTGTAATGTGTACTTTCTTATTCAAAAAGAAAACTTAAAGTTAGTATAAAAGAGACAACACTGATCTTGTAAATGACTTATTTTAAGCAAGTTGAAGCCAGTGTATAGGCATAAATTTCTCCCAGGGAAAATATCAAAAACTCTGATAACTTTTTGGAGAGTGCACTGTCCAGTGCAACTGAATGAGACTGTGTGCATGGGAGGCACATAGATATATATAACTTTACTAGTACCACTTTGTGCATTTTAAATTGTACACAGCATACACTTATTTGATTTTAGATTTTTACTTGCAGCATGAAAATTATCTCTTTCACTCATTATCTATAACTATTACAACATACAGTGTGGGGCAAAAGCAGGTTTACATCTGTGAGTTCATGAAACACAGGGTTTATTCTTGCATTATTATTTGCTAATTATTGTTTTATTTTCTATATGAACAACTGTAAACCAACTTTTCCCCCACCCTGTATATCTTCATGATAATAAATCTCTATAGAAAAGCCCTACATATTGACTCACCATGGATAACTTAAGGTTCAGAACATGAGAGCTTAACCCTTAAAGATCTTTGACATTTTTTATTTTAAAATTTTTTATTAGAAACCATAAATATAATATAAATTTACATATTTATCCAAAATGTGTTGTATATTTCAGGATGATGTATATTATTTTAAAAGTGCAACTTTACAGTTTTGGCTGTGTTTAACAGCTGCACCCCCTCATCTGTGGTCTCAAAATAAATGTCCAAATACTTTCATTCCCAAATTTAAGAATTTCAGTTTATACATGGCCACAGACTCTACCTACATACTGAAGAATCTCTAAAGTCTTACTACAATATGAAGAGCCAAACCTGTTTTGCTCATCCTATTCGTTGAAGCTGAAGCTCCAGTGCACATCTTTTGAGACTGAAAGAACTCACAATTTTGACCAGAAACTAGTTGCTTTTAAAATTGATCACTATGCTTTATGACAGGAAGAGAATTGCAGTTCTTGAATTAATTTTCCAAGGACTCTCCAATTACACTCTTCCAAAACCTCTACAATATTTGTTAAAAAAGCATCATTTCTGCAAAAGAAGTGATGTACAAGTTTATAGAACGGTATATCTTCCTTACAACTCACATTAGAGTTCAACTTTAGCCTGGTCATAAAGAAATCTCACTTTCCATGGGGTTATCACAAAGGGACTGCTTGCTTGGACACCAAAGTATTCAATTACTTAGGTTTTTAATTTATATTCACCTACATTGCCTTTGTTTCCAATGCATATTTCAACACTCACTGCCCTTGTGATTATGCCAACTACTGATTATTCCAATGATGGCATTATATTCACTGGAAGTGAGAGTGTGTCACCAAGGCAAGTTTGCTTTTTCTTGTCAGACATCCCCTTTGTGAGATTATTTGTGTTCTTCCTCACTATGAACCTTCATGTTCAGCCATCTAAATATATCAAGCTATTTCTAAATAAACATGTAGTTATCCTTGACTCCTCTCTTTCTCTCATAGCATCTTTCCAATTGATCAGGACATTTTGTTGGCTCTGCCTTCAAAATATATCCAGAATCTGACTTATCACCATTTCCACTCTTCTCAGTTCTCCCCTGGATTATGGTAATAAGCAGGTAACTCTTTTTCCTTATTTTACTTTGGATCATTTACCTACCGTTTACTCTCAACCTAGAAGAAATAATTTAAAATCTAAATCAAACATATTCATTTTTTTAAAATTTATCTTTATTGTTGAAAGTATTACAGATGTCTCCCTTTTTCCCCATTGATCCCTTCTACCCCTCACCCACCACCTGGCCCAGGCCTTCACCACAAATGTAAAATTTTCTGGTGTTTTCCCATCTTGGTGAGAGGAAATGCTAAAATCTTTGTAATACCCTACACGGTCCTAACTCATTTTGGTCCCTTGTTAATTCTCTGACCACATCTTCTACTAGGCTCTCCACTATTCATTCTTCTAAATGCACACTGGTCTCTTTAAACTTCCTTGAATATAGCAAGCACACTCCCACTTCAGGGCCTGTACATTAGCCATTTACTCTATTAGGAATGCACTCTTTCCTCACTTAGCTAAATGGATTATTCCCTCAGACTCTCTCTATATACAAAATTTCTGCTCAAATATCACTTTTTATTTTTGTTTTAATTTTATTTATTGATTTGAAAGAGTGAGAGATATGTTGTTCCACATATTTATGCATTCATTGGTTGCTTCTTGTATGTGCCCTATCCAGGGATGGAACCTGAAACCTTGATGTGTAGGAATGATGCTCTAACCTACTGAGTTACCAGCCAGGGCAGGAATAACACTTTTTAAAAGAGATATTCTTGATGACTTTCCTAAAATTCAGCCCTCTCTCACATTGTCAATCCACCATCACTGTCCTATTTTTTCCCTTTATTACCCTCTTTCCCTCCCTCCCTCCCTCCCTCCCTCCCTTCCTTCCTTCCTTCCTTCCTTCCTTCCTTCCTTCCTTCCTTCCTTCCTTCCTTCCTTCCTTCCTTCCTTTCTTCCTTCTTTTCTCCTATCATCGATCTATCTACCTATCATCTATTTGTCTTTAAATTTTACTATTTTTTAAAGTCTCTTCTCACTAGAATGAAAACTTCATGAAAACAGGGATTGTTATCTGCCTTTTCACTGATGTATCACAAGTATCTGGCATTCAGTAGATACTCAATAAATAATTTGATAAACAAATGGTCTTTAAAAGAGAAGGAACCAGCATATCACTGTGTGTTTTAATTGTGAAAAAAATCTTTGGCCATCTTGTGAGTGTTCCCGTTCTTTCTGGAACACATATAGAGTCATATTAGGAACAGTGGATTCTGTAAACTCACTCACACACACATACACACACAAACACAATCACACAAACACACTTACTTAGGTCATTCAATCATTGTTGACTTATTGAACATTTAATATACTCAGAACCAAACATTTTCTGTAAAAATGAGTGAGTGACTTTTGCCCTAGCCCATGTGCTCAGTAGTTAGAGCATCAGCCTGCACACCAAAGGGTTTTGGATTCAATTACTGGTTAAGGGCACATACCTGGGTTGTAGGCTTGATCCTTGGCCTGGTAGGGGCGCATGCAGGAGGCAATCAATCAATGCGTCTCTAACATCTTTCTCTCTCTCTCTCCGTTCCATTCTCTCTAAAAATCAATGGAAGAAAATCCTCCAGTGAGGATTAACCAAAATAATAATAGTAATGATAATAATAATAAATATCACTTTCTGTCAATACCTCTAAAGTTAAACTGGTAAGTTTAAAATTACAAATTTCCTTAACAAACTAAAAAAATATGTGCACAAACTTCCATTTTACCAAGTAGCCCATTTGAAAAAGTACACATTTTACAACAATTAAGTAAGTTGTAATGTCAGCTTTTTGCTGTTGAATTAAATGCCCCAAAACTTAAATGCCTCCAAATTTCTGGGCTTTCTGAGTTCTTAGCTTTCCTTCCTTCCTTCCTTCCTTCCTTCCTTCCTTCCTTCCTTCCTTCCTTCCTTCCTTCCTCCCTCCTTCCCTCCTCCCTCCTTCCCTCCCTCCCTCCTTCCCTCCCTCCCTCCCTCCCTCCCTCCCTCCCTCCCTCCCTCCCTCCCTCCTCCCTCTTTCTTTTCTTTTCTTTCTTTCTTTCTTTCTTTCTTTCTTTCTTTCTTTCTTTCTTTCTTTCTTTCTTTCTTTCTTTCTTTCTTTCTTTTTCTTTATTTCTTTATTTCTTTATTTCTATTTCTTTATTTCTTTATTATTATTTCTTTCTTTATTTCTTTATTTCTTTCCTTTCTCTTTATTGTTGAAAGTATTACAGATGCCCTGTTTTTTCCCCATTGATCCTCTTCTATCCTGCACCTGCCCTCCATCCCAGGCCTTCACCACACTATTGTCTGTGTCCATGGGTCATGCATATAAGTTCTTAGGTAAATCTCTTCCCTCCCACCCACCCTCCCCTTCCCTCTGAGAATTGTCAGTCTGTTCCATGCTTCTATGTCTCTGGATCTATTTTGTTCATCAGCTTATTTTGTTCTTAAGATTCCACATATGAGTGGAATAGCTAAGATCTAGAAACAGCCCAAGTGCCCATCAGTAGATGAGTGGATAAAAAAAGAGGTGGTACATTTACACCATGGAAAATTATGCAGCTATAAAAAGGAAGGATCTCGTACCCTTTGAGACAGCATGGAGGAACGTGGAAAGTATTATGTTAAGCGGAATAAGCCAGTCAGAGAAAGACATGTATCACATGATCTCACTCCTATGTGGAATCTAAAGAACAAAATAAACTGATGAAAAAAATTAGTTTTTCTTTTGATAATGTCTCTGTTTCTCTTTGATGTCAGCCTATTATTTCTCAGTTGCTATTGCTTTGAGTGCACTATATAGACTATTTGTGTTTCCTTTAATCTGTAAATTTTTAATTTCATTATAGAAATTTTCATACATTACACAAAATTGTACAATGAAACATCATGTACATATCATCCAGCTTCATTACTCTTGTTCTGTCTATCCCACCTATATACTTTTTTTCTGTCTGGACAATTTTATAGCAAATCTAAGGCAAGTACAGAATATATCATTTCAACCATAAATTTTTAGCATATTTTTAATATATAAAGATTTTTTTAATCACATATTGCCCTGGCTGGGTAGCTCAGTTAGTTGGAGGGTCGTCCTGTACACCAAAAAGCTGTGGGTTTGATTCCTGGTCAGGGCTCAGATGGGAGGCAATCAATAGATGTTTCCTTCTCACATCAGTGTTTCTCTTGCTCTCCCTTCCTCTCTCTCTAAAATCAATAAAAAAAAAATCCTTGGATGATGATTTTAAAAAATCACATACCAATATCCACGTTAAGGTGAAGGAAAAAATTAAGCAAAGAAAAAAAACCCTCATAGACACAGACAACAGGATGGTGATTCCCAGAGGGAAAGGGGGGTGAGGGCAAGTAGAAGAGGGGACAAGGGGGATAAATGGTGATGGAAGGAGACTTGACTTTGGATGGTGAACACATAATACAATATACAGATGATGTATTATAGAATTGTACACCTGAAACTTGAATAATTTTATTAACCAATATCACCCCAATAAATTCAATGAAAATTAAAAACAAAAATTAAAGAATTTTCAACATTATATCGAATCTAGACAATATGTATATATGTGTATATATGTGTACATGCACACACATACAGACACATGTATGTGTCTGTATCATTTGAAAAAATTCTAACTCCCTTGTATTTCTTCTTAATATGATTGAAAAGTATTAGTGGTACAAATTGAGAGTTTTGTGTGGTAACTACAACCACAGTAGCTCACAATCAGTGCTTAATAAATACTTGTAGATAACTGATACATGTATTCATAGTTATTTATAAAAATCAGCACAACTTTATATAGCCCAAAAGATTGGAACCAGAGACTTTCTTTTTATACATCAAATCCAGCAAGATGGCTTAAGATACTCATTTGCCTGACAAAGGGAGTGGAAAAGTCTATACTATAAGAATAAGATAGTACCAACCCTAAGCCTCTCTCTCCTCTTCTCTCTCTCTGAGTTCTTGGAGACATAGAGTGGGGCACAGTAGGTTTACAGTTGTGAGCATGCAAGACACAGTTGATTTTTGTATTATTATTTATTATTGTATTATTTTTCATATGAACAAATGTAAACCTATGTTTGCCCCACCTTATATTTTGTTGAACCAGAGATCTAGATAATTAAGGTCTGAGTAATTGAGTATGCATTGTGTAGCACGTGTGAAGACTTTACCTTATACTGCAATTTGCAGAATTTTTGTATGTATATAATTGGCATGAGGTTGAATTTGAAAGCTAGCTTGTTTAAAGGAGGATTACCATGTTGTAAAAACATACCTTGACTTGAGATTTACACTCTTCTATATGACTATATCTTTTTCTGAGTTTATGATTCTTTTCTACAATAAAAATGTTCCCTTAGAAATAATTTAAATGAAGGCTGCATCCCAAGTGAAGGTTATATAGGATAGAATGTATAAAGAGAAGCAATGAAAGAAAAGTAGAAAGCAAGTTGCCCTGATAAAACATGCTGTGGTTTTATTAAAACACTTTATCTCCACAGTCCCTGTTTAATAAAATAAGTGTTTGGAACCTTAAAAAAATATTAGTGTATGGGGGTCATGTGTCTAGACTTTATTAATATCCTGACAATAGTCCTCAGAATGCATGAAAAGTAATAAACCAAGTTTCTATGGAGAAACAAAGGATATATATACTTTTCAAACATACAACTGATGCAAATCTGAATAATGCCTTATACACACAGAGACCCACACACAAATTTATCCTGGATATTAATCCCATATGATGAAGACAAGAGTATTGAGTGTTTTATTATAAACTGTGTTTTTATTATAATAAATATGAGATAAGATATATGATGAAATTTTTGTTTTTCTACCATACAAGATCAGAAACTCAAAAAATAAATAAATAAAACTTCTATTATTTTAATAGTGATATAAAAATATTTTTCAACCTACTGCTTATTTTTAGGTCAGTAGATGTCTCACAGCAGAGTCAGAGCTTTCAATATTTCTGACCTTTTGAACAACTGTAATTTTATTTAGTTTCTAACTGCAATTTTTTTCCAGTTACCTCAGTGTGTGTGTGTGTGTGTGTGTGTGTGTGTGTGTGTGTGTGTGTGTGTGTGTTTCTCTTGAGTTGATTTTTTGGCTTCAAGCAGTTGTATATAACAAGTAGAAATAATGCACCTTTAACATCCTTGCTTTAACTACTCTCATGGCACAACTGCAGCAGACTTATCTGAAGTAGCCACCTACACAATTCCTTTCTACATACACCTAATTCATTTGCAAATGGTAGCAAATTGATTAGCAGACTATCTAATTGGCACACTAATAACATGAGGGGATTTTTCTGAAAAAAAATATAAAGAGTAAAAAAATAGTTTGTTTCTAGTTTTAAAAAAGCTGGTCTGTAATATGTGCCTTACAATAATAAAAATAGTAATAGTATATATATGTGTGTAGTGAATATTTATTACATGCTAGAATCAGGCTACTTATGGCACAGAATCCTCAAAATCATGCCCTTGGAATAAAGAATATTAAGATGTTTTAGAACTGAAAAAAATTAAACTTAAGATGGTTAAACAATTTTCCTAAGATCACAAAGTATTAAGTGGTGGATCTAAAATTCAAATTGTGATGTTTTGATATTGTATATATCAATATTCCTCTTCAATAAGATATAAAATTATTTAAAGCAATCAATAAAAGCATAATAATTCTTAAGAACCAGAAAGAATGTCTTCTGCAGATCAAATTTCGGCAAGATTCTTAGAAGTTACAGGGGCAATGGCACTGAATTTATTGAGAAACTGCTAAAAAAATAACCAAAAATAATAGAGGGAATAGTGGTTATTTTCAAATAAACCCCAAAGAAGCCACATGCTTAGCATAAACAAATGAAAGACTGAGAGCAGGCAATGGAACCATTTTCAAAGTAATTAATTGTAAAAGCTCTTTTAGAAAAGCTGGACCAATTGGGTTTATCTCCTCTCCAACACTATGCCTCCAGCCATGGCTTTGGTGCCCAAGTAAGGAGCCAAAAATTGCTCTCCAGAGAAACTGGATGATGCCTCTGAAAATGGATCTTAGTGTGAGTGATGAGGGTCTGAAAGAGAAGCAAGTCTGAGAGTGAAGTAAACCTTGATCTCCCCAAAAATTAGTTAGGGAGAATAAAGAGGAATATTCTGCTCTGCTTAAGAGGAAAACATTGATCTGTCCCCTCAACTCCTGCTTTAGAGTCTTCGAATTGTTCATTTTTGTTTGCAGCAGGCTTGCACAACTGTAAATAGCCTAATTAATTTTATAATTATAATTTCATAACAGCCACCAAAGGAATGAAGTTGGCTATTCTTCAAAGCCTTTGAATATGGAGAACAATAAGTGAGGCATTATGAATTAATGAACACCATGGTTTATTTCCATGGCTGTGATAGTACCAATAGGTAAAATAGAAAGGTATGATTCCTAAGAGCTTCCTAAAATCCAAAGTTTTTTTACAAGTTCTTTAATTTAGCAATCATATTATTTTACTCTAAGATCTTTATTCAGAACCTATCTAAATATTACCCATCCTTCATCCACTCATCGTGGAACTAACAAGTCCAAATCTAAGCTATCTCTGCTTAATACATTCTTGATTTCCATGCAGTATAGTATTTATTACATCATTTGTGTAAGAAGGGGTCTCATATGCGGTGACAAATAGTAATCACATCTCTGCAGTCTATTCTTTATCAAGAACTAACTTAGATTCCATCTATAAATGGCTCATTACACTTTTATGATCACAGAGATGTAGAGTCTTCTGAGCTTTCTGATATTATTTTACTTCTATTATCTTCATGTATCTCCATGTAGATGATGTCAGTGCTAAAGAAGAGGTTATAAGGAATTTGAGTTCCGTAAGGACTTTGCAGAGAAGAGATGACTTGCTAAACTGGATCACGTCTTACCTCTACTCATAATTCTCCACTATTAAGGTAGAAACCAAAGTTCTTTTAGTAACATATGAAGTAATACACTTCTACAGATTAACATGCTCACCTCCTTGCTTCTTGCAGGTGTTATTCAAGTCAGTTTTTTATTGACACTTTTCTTAGCTACCATATTTCAAATTGTGCCCTTCTCATGTTCCTTAGCCTTTGCCCTGTTTTATTTTTTTTCTATATACTTAACACTATAGAAAAAAATTAATATTTTACCTAGTTTTCTTATTTCTCTATTGCACATGAGAATGCAAGTTCCAAGAGGTCACATATTTTTTAATGTGAGAGTTTATTATTTCTTATATTTCTGTGGCTTAAAAATTGAGGTAGAAGTCAGCTGAGTGGTTTTCCTGTTACGTAGTACAGTAACTGTATTCAGCTGGGAACTCTGCTAGGCCTAGAAAGGCCAAGCTATCCTCTCAACCTACTCAGCTTCTCTCTAGTGGCCTCTAAACCTTCAGTTATTTATTGTGAACATTTTTACAGCATGGTTGCTGGGATCCAAGAATGCAAAACTAGAAACGTTAAGATTTCTGTAAGCTTTAGGCCTAAAATAGGAAGCACATCATTTGAACCTCATTATGTTGGTCAAACCAGTGTAATGTAATGCTCTTTAAAAAAAAAAAAAGAAGAAGAATATAATGATCATTATAAAAATATTTGGATAATACATAAACATATATAGGTATATGTATATATCACCTTCCAATCTTATTTTCCCCTTCCATAACCACTATTTTGAGCCAAAAGTGTATTTGATATACTTCTTATATTTATTTTATCTACATATGTAAATACAATAATGTATGACTTTTACAAACAAATGTAATATCATACTATAAAAATAAATTTTCAGTACATATTGGACTTTATTGTTTTTTTAATCAAGTTTATTGATTTATAATTTATATATAGCAAAATTAACCCTTTTGAGGTGTACAGTTCTATAAATTTTGACAAATATACTCATGAAACTATTGCCACAATCAACCTAGAGAATAGTTCCATGGTAAAGATCATTATGAGACAAAACTATAAACCTACCAAATAATTGAAAGTTATACAATAAGTTCAAAGCAAATAGATTATATGGTAAATTTTTAAAATATATTTTTATTGATTTCAAAGAGAGGAAGGGACAGGGAGAGAGAGAAACATCAATGATAAGAGTCACTGGTCCTCTGCCTCCTGCATGCCCCTTGCTGGGGATCAAGCCTGCAACCCCAGCTTGTGTTTTGACTGGGACTTGAACCTCGATCTCCTGGATCATAGGTCAATGTTCAACCACTGGGCCACACGGGCAGGGCTTCATGGTAAAATTGTGAAAAAATATTATAAACTCTATAAATAAATGAAGATATTTCTGATTCCTGTAATAATACATTAGTTTGTATTAGACCAAACTTTCTGCTAAGACTGACCAGAAAATATGAAAATAATAGAGAGATAATCTATTTCATGAATTAAAGAGAGGCTACATGTAAAACTAGAAATGATGCCAGAGTAAACAAAGACCAAAATAGTTTCTGACACTCAGCATTAATTTCTCACCTCATGGCTTATGTTGATTTACAAATGAGAAGCATAAATACCAGAGTCACTGGAAGTCTTATGAAGTTAATGTAACAAAAAATGAGTTCAGAGTTCACCAAGTAGGAGAAGCCTTAGTAAACACTTCACACTTTCAGTTGGGACTTCCAAAGCTATACCCTAGAAGGAGGGATGAAATAGAAATAGAATAACTCTCAAAGAGACTGACATCCAATTTTGGATCATTTCAAATTCTGATTATATTAATGACCTGTTTAACCGTGATTATATGCAAGAAACAAGAGTACACAATCTATGGATAAAAATACAACCATACAGCCCCTCAAATTACTACTACAATTTATTCATAGTCAAAAGACATGACAAAAATCACTGAAAAATAGGAGAAAACCCATGTGAGATTGAATAAATATATTCAGGGTGTCCCAAATAATGTATACACACTTTAACAGCTGATAGCTCAATTTTGAAAATGAAATGTATTTTAACAAACACTGCCTTTATAATTATTCAAATTGTATGTATACATTTTGGGGGGACACCCTATATTATTGATTTCTACATAACAAATTAACCCCAAAATGTAGCAGATTTAAAAAAACACATTTATTATCTCACACAGTTTTGGTGGGACAGAAATCTGAAAATAAGTTAGTTGGCAGATTCTTGCGAAAAGTCTCTCATGAGTTGTATCAAGATTTCCGCCATGCTGCAATCATCTTAAGGTCTGACTGGGACAGCGGATCTGTTTTCAAGGTGACTCACTCACATGCTTGCTAATTATGGCAAACTTTTGACAAGGGTTCCCAGTTCCTTATCACATGAACCTATCCATAAGACTGTGTGAGTGTCTTTATATTGTGGCAGTTACATGTAGCCTAGATGAGTGATATGAAATAGACCATGGTCAAAGCTTCAAAGCTTTTATGTTTTAGCATTAGAAGTAAAACATCATGATTTCCAAATTATTCTATTGGTTACAAGTGTCAGCCCCTTTCTATGTAGGAGGAGATTACAGAAAAATGTGACTGCCAGAAAACAGAGATCACTGTGAGCCATTTCACAAACTAGATGAAAAAAAAGACTTCAAAATAAATATCATTGCTATTTCAAGAAATTATACCAAAGAATTAACATAAGACTAAAAGCACAATAACTGAAATTAAAAACTCAACAGAAATTTCTGCTTTTGGGCAAGATTGTGTAATAAAGACCAGATTAATCTCCATGCTAAATAAGACAACAAAAGCAGGTGAAATATATGAAGTAATGATTTTCAAGATGTAAGACTTTATCAAAGGGGACAGGAAACAAGCAAGGTGAACCCTACAATTGATCCAGCTTACTACTCAGAGAATTTTTTTTATCTCTGGATGAATTTCCAAAGATAAAGATAACAAACTGAAAAATAAAATGGATGTGATTAATGGCATATTAGACATTGCAGAAATAAATATCAGTGAACAAGACATAGTAATAAAATAAAACACAGAGAACAAAAATATTCAAAATCAAATGAAAAGAACTCAAGTGAGGTGTGAGACAACTTCAGACAGCCTAAAATATGTGTGTAGTTGGAGCGCTAAAGACGGAAGAGAGGGAGAGACAGAATATTTATGTGTGAGGAAATAATTGCTGACAACTATCCAAATTTCATGACAGCTGTAAAACCACAGATCAAAAGAATTCAATGAAACACGAGAGCCAGAAACATGAAGAAACCTATATGAAACCACATTATGATTAAGTTATTAAAAAACCCAGGGACGAAAATTTTAAAGCAGCAAGAGAAAATGACACATTACATGTAGAAAAATAAAAAAGACATTGAAGACACTAGATTTCTCAGAAACAATGCAAATGGTGTAACACCTTTAAAGCACTGAGTAATAAACAAACAAAACCTCAGTTTAGGTGTCTCTAGGGAGCAAAAATATTATACAGTGGTACCTCAGTTTTCTAATGTAATGCGTTCCGGAAAACTGTTCAAGTTCTGAAAGATTTGAAAACCGAGGGATCAGCAGCTGACAGCTGGGCCTCAGGATCTTGCCCTCAGCAGAAGCCGCGGGGTATGTTCGACTTCCGAGGCGTGTTCGAGAACTGAAGCATTTAGGTCTGGGTTTACGGCGCTCGTAACCAGAAATGTTGGTCAACAGAGACGTTCGAAAACCGAGGTACCACTGTATGAAAACGTATGCAATACTTCAGTTTCAGTTTCAACATGTAAACAGTTTGCATGTAACAATTCACCTCCTTACAACATGAAAAATAACTGGGAAAACTGAAAATCAATGACTTTTTTTGGATTCATCAGTCAGGTGAGAATGCAGGGCAAACTGCCTTCCTGAAATCTGGCCAAACAGGTGAATGGAGTAAAAAAAAAAAGTTCTTGCTTGAAGCAGAAGCTTCAGGAGCATAAACTGCTATAAACATTTAAATGGTAATTTTGACAAACCTTTGGAGGCTGAGTGTGGACTAGAGTGAGAATGAAAACCTCCTGAGAGCCTCAGTATTAAGGGGGCCCCCATATATTTGTGAGCTTTACCTTTAAGAACCCAACCAAGTTCTCTTAAAAAAGATCTGATAAATATTCCTTCATGACTTTGTCAAGGGGAAGAAAAGAGTCAATCTTTGTTTTATATGCCCAGCATCTTCTCCATAACACAACTATCCTTCAGGGGCAAATATTTAGACAGAGCCTTGTCCCAGAGCCATAGAAAATGTCATTATGCTCATTCCAATTTCCTCTGACTTTCATGTCTCACCTGTGGAAGAGGAGGGAGCTATAGAAGAAAAAACTTGTGAGGTCACAGGCCAGTGACACAGCCCACTAAAACACTGATAAATATTTGGAAGACTAGAGAATAATCCCACTCTCCAACATCCTTCCAACACATCATCAGAGCTCCATAGTATCAGTAGTGGATTACAACTGAAAGTTGCAAGACATAGACACAGTCTGAGGAGGAGTATTTAAGGATGGCCAAAGTCAAGAGCTAAGAAAAAAACAAGTAAACCAGAGAAATTTGAAGTCTCTGGCATCTATAGTTCCAACAGATATTTAAAGGATCCCATCTTCTAGCAAGATTAACATAAATTGTAGCACCACAGACTTATTTAACACAGTTACTAGATATAACATGTCTAGTTTTCAACTGTTGACATAAGAAACATCCAGACCTGTAGAAAAATTTTATGAGTGTATTTGAGCCAAAACTTAAGACAATCACTAGGAAGCAAGATCTCAAATACTCAAAAGAATAATAATTTTTCAGTTCCTTTTATGCATTTGAGATTAAGGAGGGATTTAAGGAATCTTACATGAAGGTGGAGGAAAGCAAGGCAGTGATTGGATTGCAAGGTAGTTAAGATTATGTGCTCTCTTGAAGGTGGTTGCACCTCTGAGGGGTATTATTTCTGGCATTTCAAAATCTAGATGCTCAAGAACAATGGATAGGGTTTGCTTAAAAACCTTTCACTATAGAAGTTATGAGCTTGGGGCATGATCACCCACCATGACCTGCCCAGTTAGGAATTTTGATTTAGTACAGTACCCCTTTCTCATACACACACACACACACACACACACACACACATTACAAGACATTCTGAAAGGCAATAAAAATCACAGTATAAAATAAGAAAGAAAGCATCAGAAACAGACTCAGATATGGTAGAAATAAAACAGAAATTTAAAAATTCCTTACCTATAAGAAACAAGAGTAGGAATTTTAGTGGACTACACTTCAGAAACCATACAAACAAGAAGAGAGTGGAATCAAATCTTTAAGTTGTATAAAATAAAAACACCAGAGGGCGGGTGGAAGTGGAAGAGGGCATGGGGTATAAATGATGATGGAAAATAAATTATAAAGTAAAGTAAAAACACCAGATTAGATTTCTATATAGAGCACAATTATCCTTCAAAGAAGAAGGAGACGATTATGGTTTCTGCTCTGATACATAAAAAACAGGGGGCATCACTAGAAAAAAGACTGAATAAACAGAAAGTGTTGATATCACAGAGCAAACTATATTTCTAAAAACTGGAGGTCTCATAAACTATAGAGAATCACAGCTCATTGGGAGCATAGGTGCTGAGACCAGTACCTAATAGAAACAGTAAATTGCTAATTGACTAAATACTAGAAACTGAGTGTGAATTTTTCTGAGAGTTTAAAACTCCTGAGGATCTAGCCTTAAGGCACTACTTCACACTTATGTATGTGAGTTTTGCTACCAGAATCCTCACCAGTTTCTCTTGATGAATATCTGAGAAAAAAATCCTTCATGCTTTAGGGAGGCAGGAAAGGAAAATTAACCATTTAGGAAAACACCTATAGAAGTATGTTCTCCATAATAAAGACCTCCCCTCAAGGGAAACTACTATATCAGAGCCTTATCTGATCTGGGAGAAGGGCTATTAGACAATTCCAGTCTACTTTAGACATGCTGACTCACATTAAGGGAAGAAAAATAGGCTTAAAAGCTCTTCTTTAGGACATAGCCAGCCCAGGGAATAAAGTCAGCTAAAAACCGTGAGATTAATCATAAGATTATAGGATGCTTCCCCTCCTCAATCACTTACTGGCACATCAGAGGGCTCTAGTAAGGTTACAGAAGATGACTCTGAGAGAGCTGCATGGCATAGGCACTATTTAAGAAGTATTTTCTAGGAAAACTTAAAGAAAACAGGGAAGACAAAAACAAGAATACTAGAAGAAATTGAGCCTTTCAGATCTATAGCTAGAGTAAACATTAAAAATAGCCAACCCCCGCCGGGCGTGGCTCAGCGGTTGAGCGTCGACCTAGGATCCAGGCGATCGGGGTTCGATTCCCAGTCAGGGCACATGCCTGGGTTGCAGGCTCGATCAATGACTCTCTCATCATTGATGTTTCTATCTCTCTCTCTCCCTCTCCTTTCCTCTCTCTGAAACCAATAAAGATATATTTAAAAACTAAAAGTAAAAAAATAATAAATAAATAAAAATAGCCGAAATTCCCAGCCAGATCAACATAAAACATCTCAACAAAGGCTAATTTACCTCGGTCCCTATTCAGCAATCTCACAAGCTCAGATGACCTAGGATGTCAGATGTCAACCTTATCGATTAAGGCAACAAGTAATAGTCAAGTCTTTAATCCTTGTATTCGTTTTTCAGTACTACCATAATAAAATACCACAAACTGAGTGGTTTAAACAACAAAAATTTATTTTCTCACAGTCACATTGGATTAAGATTCCAACTTTTCTGACTCATTTTAACTTAATCACCTCTTTGAAGGCCTTATATTTAAACACAGTTATATAGATTTGGCTCATTAACCTTAATTACTTAATTTTTTCTTATTTTTTTTTTTAATAAAGGCCTTATCTCCAAGTAGACTTCCATCCTGAGATTCTAAGGATAAGAACTTCAACATATAAATCTGGGGGACACAATTCAGTCCATAATTTTCTGCTTGTTGGACTTCCAAATACATGTCTTTCTCACATGCAAAATACATTCACCTCCATCCCAAAGCCCACAATTTTGAACTTATCCTATCAACTCTAAGTCCCAAATCTTATCTAAATATCATTTAAATCAAGTATGGGTGATACTTGAGGAGTGATTCAACTCTTGAGCTGTGAACCTGTGAAATCATACAAGTTGTCTCTGTCTAAAACACAGTGATAGGACAGGCACAAGGTAGTTATTCTTATTACAAAAGGAAGAATTTGCAAAGAATAAAGCGGTCATAGGTCCCAAGCAAGTAAAAAACCTAGCAGGATAAATACTATTAAATTTTAAGCCTTAGAATAATCATCTTTGGCTCAATCCATTGTCCTTTGGGCTCACCAGGACAGCAGCCCTGCCTTCCAGGCCCACTGAGGTGGCACTATACTCTTCAGTCCTGGGTAGTGGTTCCACCCTCATTGCAACTTCAGTTATAGGAGCCAGCTCTACCCCCACGGCCTTAGATGGTAGCCCCACTTTCATGGCCCTATGTGTAACCTCAGCCCCTGAGGCCCTAGGTTGCTTCAGCCTGGTCTGTTGAAAATAAGGAGATGGGTCAGTCATCTGAAACCAAGAAAGAGACAGCCTTGTTCCTCCCCTTAGTTCTTTGTCCCTTGGCCCATGTTGTATGTGGCAATGCTACCGATCTCTGAATCAGCTTCAGGGTAATTTTTTTTTTTTTCTTGAAGGATAACACAAGCTTACAGGAGAAAAGCTCTATTGTCCTATCCTATAAAATTCCGGAAGTCAGCATACTTCTTTCATTTTATCCTATCTGTCTGCTTTAGTCCAAGCTGACAGTGTTTCTTCTGGTACAACTCCTTTATTTCTAGCTTCTACTGAGATTTCTGCTTAGATCTTTGAGTCACAACTATAACCTCATCATATAATTTTCCAGCCACACCCTTAGTGTTCGTACCAAAACATGCTTTCTCATATTTTGAAATATGGGTAGGTTAAGAGTTTTCCAAATCATTAAGTTCTTGTTCCTTATTAACAATTCCTTCTATTTACCTTTCATTTTTAACATCACTATAAGCAGCAAGGGAAAACCAATCCAAACCTTCAAATTTTTGCCTAGAAATCTTTTCAGCTAAATACCCACATTTGTCACTTACAATTTTTGTTTTCCACAACACAGTAGAACAAAATTTAGTCAAGTACTTGGCCACTTTATAGAAAAGTATCACCTTTCATCTAGTGTCCAATAACATTTTCCTCATTTCCTTTAAGCTCCATATTTCTACCAACAGTCTCTTCAAAGCAATCTATAGTTTTTGTAGATGCACAAAAAACTCTTCAAGCCTCTACCCATCAGCTAGTTCCAAAGTCATTTCCACATTTTTTAGCAGACTTTATTTTTTGAGCAGTTTTATGTTCACAGTAAAATTGAGCAAAAAGTAGGGACTTTTCACGTACTTTCTGTCCCACACATGTAAAGCCTCCTTCATATCAACTGTTCCCCAGCAGAGTGGTACATTTGATACAATTGATAAACCTTTATTGCTACATCAGTATTACTTAAAATTCATAGTTTACATTAGGATTCACTCTTGGTGCAAGCTAGAAAAAGAATGTAGTTTAGCAGAAGTGAGGATCAGGGCCATTTGCACCACTTCTATACTTATTTGTACTTCAAAGACTGCTCCAGCCTGATTGCATATATATCAGTTTCATTTGATGATGGAATGCTGTTATGCATGCTCAGCTTTATTAGTTGGTGGGTCAGGTAACACCCAGCTCATGACAGAGGGCTCAGGTTGCATGATAAATGATGGCTCATGGTTAAGCATTCAGTCTATGGTGAGGCCCAGTAGCAGGCTAGGAATTGTTTCTTCAAGGGACTGTAAGTATCCACAGATGATGTCAGAGCTATGCTCCAAAATATTAAAGGTCTGCATATGATGCATCTATACGGACCTTCCAAAGGCTCCAAACAGCATTCCTATCTGCTACTGACACTTCAAGTACCATTGGCATCTGCTGGATCATATGGCCCATGTGGCAGAGCAGTTTGCATGGCAGTCTAGACCAGTTGCAAAGCCTTCTTTTATTCTGGGCTCCACTCAAAACTAGCAGCTTTTTAGGTCACTCAGTAAACAGGCCAAAATAACACACCCAAATGAAAAATATGTTGCCTCCAAAATCCTAAGAAGCCTGTTAAGATTTATGCCTCTTTTTTGGTGGTAGGAGGGGCCAGATGCAACCTCTTATTCATCTTAGAAGGAATACTTAAACAAGTTCCACAAAATCGGACATCTAGAAATTTCATTGAGATAGAAGGCATCTGAAATAAGAGGCATCTGAATTTTTATTAGATTTATTTCACAGCCTCTGACATGCAAATATCTTACCAGCAAATCAAAGGCTTGATGCTAATTCTTGCTTACTAGTTTCAATCAGCATAATGTCATAAAAAAATGGATCAGCGTGATATCTTGTAGAAGGGGAAAGTAATTACGATGCCCTGGCATAGAGCTGCAGAGTAAGATAAAATCCTGAGGTAGGATAGTGAAGGTGTATTGTTGTTGGCTTTGCCAGTTGAAACAAAACTGCTTCTCTTGTTCCTTATTAACAAATATAGAGAAAAGAAAAAAACATTTCCCACATCAATAGCTGCATTCTAGGTACTAGGAGATGTGTTAATTTGCTCAAGCAATGAAACCACATCTGGTACAAAAATTACAATTGAAGTCAACTTCTAGTTAACCTTACCATAATTTATTGTCATTCTCCAAGATTAATCTGCCTTTTGCATAAGCAAATTGAGTCAAATGGACATGTGGTAGGAATCACGATCCCACTCCTACATCTTTCAACTTCCGTTTCTTTCTTTTTTTAACATATCTTTATTGATTTCAGAGAGAGGAAAAGAGGGGGAGGGAGAGAGATAGAAACATCAACGACGAGAGAGTCATTGATAGGCTGCCTTGCCCACAACTTGGGCATGTGCCCTGACTGGGAATCAAACCCTGATCTCCTGGATCCTAGGTCAATACTCAACCGCTGAGCCACGCCCCATCGGGCTCAACTTCCTTTTCTTAAATATGTCTTTTATTGATTTTTAGAGAGACAGAAAGGGAAAAAGATAGAGGTTGAAACATCAATGGATGAGCGAGAAACATTGACCAGCTACTTCCTGCATGCCCCCTACTGGGGATAGAGCCAAAAACCCGGGCATGTGTCCTGACTGGGAGTCCTCTTGGCTCATGGGTTGACACTTAACCACTGAGCCACACTGGCCAGGCATCTTTCAACTTTTTGATGTTAGCATTGATCTCTGCAATCCTCCAGGGATGTAGTTTGCTTTCAATTTACCATTTTCTCAGGTAGATGCAATTCTACTGGCTTTTACTTGGCCTTTCCCACCATAATGCACTCACCGTACAGGTTAGTAATTCAGTGAGGTTACTGTCAGCTGCTGAGTATGTCTATTCCAATTATGCATTCTGGAACTGGACAAATAACCACCAGATGTGTCTGCATACCCACGAGGCTCACTATGAGATAGATTTGAGCTAAATGTCCTTAGGTTCTTCTCATAAATTTATTTCTAACAGTTATGATGAAAGTTGTATCTTTGGGACCCTCTTCAGGTTAGTGAGCAGGCTTTAAATGGCTAATCCACTCTAACATTCCAATCTCTCTAAACCTTTGAATCTCTTCCTGTAATTTAAACTAAGGCAGGCCTGGCATTGCTAACTCACTGTCTATGAGCCACTTTCTGGTCCATGTTTTAACCAATCAACCAAAAAAACTGTTATAGCCCTTCTAACTGGCCAGGCTGCTGTAGTGAAAGCAGAATCATTGTTTATTGAGCCCATGTCAATAAATTTGGCTTGATCTAATTTTAAGTTCCTTCTACCACTATGTCTCACCCT
Source organism: Miniopterus schreibersii (assembly GCF_964146895.1). Taxonomy (NCBI): domain Eukaryota; kingdom Metazoa; phylum Chordata; class Mammalia; order Chiroptera; family Miniopteridae; genus Miniopterus; species Miniopterus schreibersii. The sequence continues at coordinate 38,132,138 of NC_138104.1, read as the reverse complement.
TAATATCCATTCCTACACATGTTCTCTGGAATGCTGCCGGTACAAATTGGAAGATATAAGAAGTTATTTTGGAGAGTAACATACCTCCTTATGGATTACACTTTTACCTCACATTTAGGGGTCTGCTGTGATTTCAGTGTAGTTATAGGTTTGGAAGCAAATAGGGGTTGTTGGCAAGGGTCTTGAGGAGCATTTTCATTGGATTGCAAAGCAACTGCCTCAGTGGAAGCCACTATAATTATCTCAGGCAATGAAGGATTAATCCTCTAAGAGAGGGTTGGAAAGGCTGCTTCCACTGGGGATAGAAAGGTTGCTTCCACCATCAAAGAAAAATTATCAAAATTTAGGGTCTTTTCACATATCAACATTCTAACTTTCAGAATTCCATTCTTTCCTAATCAATGTCTGTATTTTAACAGGAGCTACTCCTTGAACCTGGGAATTCAACTTGCATTGCAGATCAGCCAATCTCGGGACAAGATTTGGGATTTGATTTTTAGTATTATCAGTCCTGTAGATATGGGACATGAGGTCGTCCTTCAGGGGACACATAGAAGCTTTGAGGTTATCTATGCAGCACTTCAATTGGGAATTCAAATCCCTGAACAAATCATTTTTCCCCCCTTTGCCCAGTGATATTTGGGGTTACCAGCCTATCTCATCCCTGTTAGTTATACAAAAATATTCAAAAGTATCATATATAAAGACACTCAGATTCTTCCTTTTTATAAGGGGTTGATTCAAAGTATCCAATAGTTATATTTTGCACATAGCTATTGTCATATCACCCATGACCTATCGATATTCTCTTTACTACTAGAAATCGAGTCATTAGTGTATTTAAATCTAATCGAATTAGAGAGTTAATTCCAGAAACCTCAGATCCAATTTAGAAAACCATCCTTAAAACTCAGTTTCACTACAATCACTCTCCAGGGACACAGAACTGTGTGTGTGTGTGTGTGTGTGTGTGTGTGTGTGTGTGTGTGTGTGGTGTGTGTGTGGAGAGAGGGAGAGAGAGAGAGACAGTGGGAGAGCATATTACAAATTAGTTCACAGGATTATGATGATTGGAAAGTCCCAAGATGTACAGGCTGTGTTAGCAAGCTGGACACCCACTCAGAAAAACCTACGGTTTATTTGTAGTCTGGGTCTGAAGGTGTGAGAATGAGGGGGGCCAATCGTTCCTGACCAAAGACTGGCAGGCTTGAGACCTAGGAAAAGCCAACGTTTCAGTTTGATTTCAAAAGCACTGAAAACTACAACAACAAAAAGCTGATGTACCACTTTGAAGAAAGTCAGGCAGGAAAGAACTCTCTCTTACCTGAGAGAGGATTAGACTTTTTGTTTTGTTTTTTCAGGTCTTCCTCTGATTGTTTGAGGCCCACACATATGAAGGAGCACAATGCTTTTCTCAGTCTGCTGAGTTAAAAGTTAATCTCATCAAAAAATCCTCATAGAAACACCAGAATAATAATGATAGACCAAATATCTAGGAACCCTGTGGTCTATTCAATTTGACACATAAACTTAATCATCAAATATTTATTACAGGGTTCTTGAACAAGATGGCGGCGTAGGTAATCACTGTACCTGCCGCCTCCCGCAACCACATCAAAATTACAACTAAAATACAGAACCACCATCACTCAGAGCCTCCTGAAATCTGGCTGAACAGAAGCCCCACAACCAGGGGCCTGAAAAAGCACCGATACCCGGAGGAGGGGCGGAGATGCGGGCTGATCAGGGCTGAATTGTTGAGACGGGGCCGCGGGCCCACACCCGGTGCCACGGGTTAAACCCGGGAGGGACATCTCAGTGGTGGAAGATTCCAGGAAGAGGGAGGGGTCCCAACCCACATCAGACCCCCAGCCCAGGGCTCCAGGGCTGGGAAGAGACGTCTCCACAGCTTCAGGTTGTGAAAACCAGCCGGGACTGTCACTGAGGGACCGTGAGGCTGCGGAAGCCCCAGGCATTCCTCTTAAAGTGCCCGTGCACCGACTCAGATGCCCTCCCTCTGAGCCCCAGCGCCTAGCAGCAGCCTGAAAGGAACCTGGGACACTCGGGGAGAAACTAACTTGCCTGAAATCAGGAGAGAAGTGGAGAGGCAGCTTTCTCCTAGGCAGAAGAGCTAGCAGAGGCCATTGCTCCTTTGGCAAGCCCTCCCCACACACATCTGGCAGGCAGGCCCCATATTTGAATCTCAGGGATCTGACTCACACCTTTGGTCCCACCCTGGTGATTACCAGAGGCCCCGCCCCTCCTACCTGCAAGCTCATCCAAGCCATTTCCAGTGGCTTGTCTATGCAAGTGCTTCTCCAGCCTCATGCTTAAGACTTTCCTCAAATCTCTCAAACAAGCAGCAGTGTGCCCCATACAGATTGAGAAGTGGCCCCAGGCCTGGCACTAGCGGCAGCCTGCATTGGCTCATAGCTTGGCCTCTCCTGGACAACACCAAGCCCAGCACAAGTAGCAGCCAACTACCGTTTGCTGTGTAGCTCATGCTGGGTGGCCCTGGGCAAGGCACTGGCAGAGACTGACTTTGCACCTCCTGAGAGGCCTCAGAGGCAGTGCACCTGGTGGTCGGACTCGACCCCGCTGGATTACAACCCTACCACATCCACGAGTGACACACTCCAGGGGAGCACTTGGTGAACACCAGAGCTCTACTGAAGTAAATACTGCTCCATAGGGGTGTCTCCAGCACAGCAGCTCTTTGGCTGTAGTTGCAGCTGGTCCTCACAGCTGATTGGCCTGGGGGTCAAATCCTCCCAGGGACACCAACAGCAACCAAGGCTCAACTACAACAGGACAGTGCACACAGCCCACACAGGAGAGCACCGAGAAGGTCCAGCTCAGCTGACTGGGGAAGTTGAGCCACTGGACCCTCCAGGACACCTACTACACAAAGCCACTCTACAAATTCCAGGAGACATAACAGATCTACCTAATACTAGAAACAAACACCTGAAAGCAGCCAAAATGTGGAGTCAAAGAAACGTGTCACAAAGGAAAGAACAGAAGAAATCTCCAAAAAAGGATCTAAATGAAATAGAACCAAGCAAGCTACTAGATAAAGAGTTTAGAATTATGGTTAAAAGACTGCTCAAGGATATTAGCAAGACTATTATGAAAACAAGTGAGACCACTGATGACCTAATAAAGTACCCATCAGAAATGAAGGCTACAAGAACTGAAATGAAAAATAATTTACAGGGAATCAACAGTAGAGTAGAGGATGATGAGAATCAAATCAGCAATTTAGAATATGAGGAAACAAAAAACACCCAACCAGAAGAGCAAAAAGAAAAAAGAATCCAGAAATATGAAGACATTGTAAGGAGTCTCTGGGACAACTTCAAGTGGCCCAAATTCGTATTATTGGGGTGTCAGAAGGAAAAAAAAAGAGCAAGAAATTGGAAACCTATTTGAAAAAATAATGACAGAAATATTCCCCTACCTGGGGAAAGAAATAGACTTACAAGTCCAGGAAGCACAGAGGGTCCCAAACAAGAGGAACCCAAAGAGGCTCACACCAAGACACATCATAATTAAAATGCCAAAGGTTAAAAACAAAGAGAGAATCTTAAAAGCAGCAAGAGAAAAGCAATTAGTTACCTACAAGGGAGCACCCATATGACTGTCAGCTGATTTCTCAACAGAAACCTTGCAGGCCAGAAGGGAGTGGCAAGGAATATTCAAAGTGATGAAAAACAAGAACCTACAACCAAGATTACTCTACCCAGAAAAGCTGTCATTTAGAATTGAAGGTCAGTAAAGACCTTCTCAGACAAGGAAAAGCTAAAGGAGTTCATCACCACCAGACCAGTACTACATGAAATGCTGAAAGGCCTTCTTTAAGAAGAAGCTAATGAACAAAAGAATCTGACAAACTAAATAGATCCAGAGACATTGACACACGCAACAGGTGATCATATTTCAGAGGGAAGAGGAAAGGGTGTGAAGGGTGGGAAGAGATTAACCAAAGAAGTTATATGCATATATGCATAACCCATGGACACAGACAATAATGAAGTAAAAACCTGGGAGGGGGTGGGAGCAAGGTGGAGGGGGGTCAATTGGGGGGAAAAATGGGACACCTGTAATACTTTCAACAATAAAGATAATAAATAAATAAATAAATAAATAAATAAATAAATAAATAAATAATAAATAAATAAAATTTTGTGTAATTTGGATAACAAATCACATTGGAGGGAGTGATAAGCTATTCAGAAAAACAATATTTTTTTGTTATTCATATAAAGTAGGCTCCTTCTAGAAATTTTTGAAAACATGAGAATTGAAAAATAAAATCTCAAGAATAATTCCTTTATTCAGATGTAACCACTGTTAACGTATATAAGAACATGTATAAATTTGTATTTTTGTGTGTGTGTGTGATTTTTAACTCCTGACATTTGTGGTTTCCTCCTTCTAAAAGGAATGGTAAAGTAGAATGTGGTAGAAATTGATAAAGTAGAAAATATAGGACAAAAAAAATACAAAGTCTATGTCTACTAAACTAAATCATCTTTTATCCTTTGTGAAATGTAATAATTCTAAAAGAGAAAATGAGTTTTCATACCAGGCCTTTTCTTTTCTTTTAAATAAAGTGCGGGTATTTTCATTGTTTTAGTCATTGAAACAACTTTCAATGTTGATCGAAGCCACCAAATAGCCATAAGTATTCATTAGAAGAAAGAATTATTGACTTATGCCTTAGAGCCAGTCTGAAAAGAGTACAGAGAATATAGTTTAAAATATTTGTCAAAACAATGTTCTTTTTTTAAAATAAGTGAGTTTTCCCCTCATTTACAGGTATATTATATAGATAAGGGAACATATCTTGAAAAATATTTTTTAAGTATGTTGTAAATAATTGATGCTATTGTGTTGTTTAACTCTAATATCGAGAAAATAAGATCAAGTTATTTTTTTTTTATACTCTGGGGAGGACTCATCTTGGAAATTGCTTGTTAAATAGCATTACACTATACTTTGCATTACTATTTACTGTAAAGCAAATGCTGTCTATACAGTTGTCTACATCTTTAGCTGCACATAAAGTTACCTGAGTTCTACTGCTGCAGGAAGAATTTATAAAAGCTTCATCTTTTTAGGAAATAATGCAGGTGAAATCATTCCTATTCATCTACTGAATTCTCAGTAGAATTGTCTATTATAGCATTGATTGACAGCAATGATATAGGACTCAAATTTTACTTTCTCTTTCTCCCTTCTTTCCTTCCTTCTTTATAGATTATAACAACTATAAATAAGATGTATTGCTAAGTATCAAGGCTCACTATGGAGTAGACTGCCTAGAAATTTGAGCATTAAATATAAATACAGGTCAAACTAAGAAAGGTGGTGTAAGTCTGGTAATAAGGGCAATTAGGCACTTATCTGAGCCTTGAGAATTTTATCCACTAGTCTTATATCTTTATTCTTTGGACACCTACATTTCTCACCTGGCTCTAATAACCTAACCAGGATTATTGTCTTATTCTGGGTTTTTGTTGTTGTGTTTTTTTTAAATCATTGAATTTTGATTTTTGAGTGCAGAATACCTAGGTATGAGTGTTGAAACTACAACTAATTATCTGTGTTTTCAGTTTTTCTTGGATCATCTCTATTAATCTATATTGGTATATCAGAGAGTTATATTTGGTTATTTTTTCTAAGAAAATTATTATTAAGTTTAAGGAGGGTATCATTGTATAGCATATATAAAAACATTGATTCAAATATTTGTCATCCCCATGCTTCTAGGAGATGAGTCAAGGAGCTATGGGCTCATCTATTCTGATAGAATATCTTCATCATTGAAATTTCCACTGGTATAGTAGTTAATGTAATTAATAAATATTTGAATATACATTTTAAATTCTATTCTTAGAAGTGAATCCATAATAAGATAATGGTTCATGGAAAGAGGAATTGGTTCTTTCCATTATTTTGTTCAGTCATGCAATTACATATTTAAGGCTCTGACTTAACTAAAAGAATTTTTGTTGGTTTTGGTCTTTCCTTCAAATACATATCTACCTGAAGCTTTGAACTATGTCAACAAGAACTAAAAGAAGTCATTAGAAAGTATTAAAGTACACCCAACAAATTTAGGTAGTGATCATTTTACAATGTAACTACTAACTTAGAGAGAACAGGAAACTGAAATAGCACTTTATGATTATAGACTTAGAAAGACTGACAACAGATAATAGATAGTTATATGGACCTATGTATTTTGGGTACAGTTTTCTTATTTAAAGCCCTGAAGATTTTATGAGCAGAATTAGTGTTCTGTCTTTTGAAGGCAATATCCTCATTTAAGAAAAATTAAAGAATTTCATTCCTTCTTGCCATCATCTATTTTTGGAAAAGCTTGCTACATGTTTTTAAAGGTGTTCAACAGAGAAAACTCAAAAAGCCCAATTGATATATACTAGCACTGCTCAAATATAATGTGAGCCACATGTGGAATTTTACATTTTTTAATAATCATATGAAAAAATAGATTTAATTTTAATAATGTATTTTATTTTACCCAATATAACCAAGCTATTTTTATTTAAGATGTAATCAATATAAAATTATTAATGAGATCTTTTATATTTGATTCATATTAAGCCTTTGAAATCCAATGTGCATTTTATGCTTATAGCATGTCTCAGAACTAGCCACATTTCAAGTGTTCAAAAGCCACATAACTGTAGTTGGATAGCATGTTGAACAGCACTGGTCTATACAGTATACAGGAGCAAGGAAATGAAGAGTGGCAAGGAAGCTTCATAGTAGTGATATATTTCAAAAATTGTAAGTTTTAGCATCACATAAGGGAAGTTGTTTATACAGTTATTTCAAACATGTAGCCCTGCACAATGAGAAGGACTAGACTTTAGGTAAGAATTTCTTTGTTTAATCATTTTTAATTACTGTTAATATTTTGGCATTTTTCTAGTTATTTCCAACTTCCTGGCAATGCAATGTCTAGTAACTATTACCGCAGTCAATTTTTCATCTTTCTTCCCATTTCTTAGTTTGAATTTCCCCAAAAAGAGATCCTGAGACAGGGATTTCTGGTACAAGTAGTTTATTTGGAAGATGACCTCCCAAAACACCTGTAAGGCAGTGAGGAAGTGAAATAGGTAAGAAAAAATAGGCAGCATCAACCCTGTTATGATTGTTGGTAATCTGAACTTATTCAATGTCAACATGGAACAGGTACCTCAGTGTTATCTCATGGGAGTGGTGAAGGGTGGTGACTCAGCTATTTATACATCTATTTCCATCAGTCAAGGAATGATGGCTATTCTCAGATGGTGCTAATTCTCCAGCATTTCTGGTTTGCAGAAAGAAGGCCCTGGTCACTGAGAAAGCTTTTAAGCAGCTGGAGGTCAAGAGGGAATATACCAGCTCATGTAGGCACACAGATCTACATGCAAACACTGTAAATGAGATGGTGCCTAATCAGTGTTACTTAGGAGTTTTATTGCCACAGATGTTGCAGAAGCTGTTAGCTGAACGTGAGAATCTTTTCTCCTCTTTTTCCACATCTCAGGATTCTTCCTGGAACAGTTTATCCTGCTAGAGACAGCATTTGCCGGGCCCCCTTGTACCCAGGTAAGGCCAAGTAATTAGTCTCTTGCCAATAAAATGTGAGCAAAAGTAATGATAGTAACTTTTTTGCTTGCTTCACTTGCTTGAGACAGAAATTCTGGCCCTGCACTGGACTTGCAGTTTTCCCCTCCTACTCCACTTCCCTGGCTCTTAGCCTGGAATAGTGCTGCTCTGTGCAACCTGAGCACTGACAGAGCCATCGTCCATGAATGATTGCTCTAACTGCCCACCACACTAACACTTGTCATGGAATGTTATGTGATAAATACATTGGTTGAATTTGACCATTGCATTTAAAAAATTTCTTAGTTGAAGCTATTTCATATTTTACACTAATATACCACAAATACTGATGATGATAATAATGATGATGATAGTTATTATTAATATAGCTAACTTTACCAAACACTGACAAGGTGCCAGCTACTCTTCTCGGTGTTTAAGATGTATAAACTATTTGAGATCACAACCAACATATTAAGATAGGTACTATTATTAGCTCCATTTTATTGATAAGAAAGCAGAAGAACATTGACATTTTATAAATTTCCCAGTATCACATAGTTATGAAATGGTGGAACTGACACTCTAGACCAGGCTGTAGGCGCCAAAGTCTCTGCTCTTAAATAGCATGCTTAGGATGCTAGTTAAGAATACTATAATTCTTATATATGAATTAGATATAGAAAGGGTGATCTGAAAAAAATGTGTGTGTGTGTGAGAACCAAAAGGCAAATATTGGGCATAATTTCTTAATTCAGAAGCTGACAACATGGAGGAAACTAAGGATTTAGTTACTTGCTATTTAATACCTTTGTCAAAGGCAAAACAACAAGATGCATGGCCAAAGAGGAGTGAGTCAAAGTCATATTTAGGCTGACATTTCATTGAATTCATCAAAATATCATATTTACTATTCTAATAGATATTTGTAAAATCATTGATTTAGAAATCTTTTCTCAAATACAAGTCCAGTATGGTTTACAGTACAGTCTCTCACTAACATATGCCTCACTTTGAGATTCCCTAAATTGCCAGTTTCCTATATCTACAGCCATATACTTATTTACTTCCTAATGGGAAGGAAGTGTCTATTAGTCCTGAACATAAACATTTTTATTGGGTATCAATGGTATATTTTAAGCAGATTGATATAATTATTGCTTTACTTTCCCCAAGCAATTTTTAACAAATGTGCAAATATAAAATTATATTCTGCCCTCGCCATTGTGGCTCAGTTGGCTGGAACATCGTCCCATGCACTGAAGGGTCAAGGGTTCGATTCCCAGTCAGGGCACATACCTAGGTTGTGGTCTGATCCTCCGCTGGGGTGTGTATAGGAGGCAACAGATCGATGTTTCTTTCTCACACCCATTTTTCTCTCTCTCCCTCTCCCTCTCTCTAAAATCAATAAAAACATTAAGACAGAGAACCCAGCACTCTCCCTCCTGGGAGCAGCCCATGTCTTTGTCTTTCCCTTTCCCTTCTCTCCCCCTGTGCCCAGGCACATTGGCATTAGCTTCCTCACTCCCAAGGCCCAAAAGGCCCTTTCCTTAACCTCTATAACTTGTTTCCAAAGTCCATTTCTTCTAGGAATTACTTCTTCCACCTCTGTGATTAACGAAATAAACGTTCTCTTATAAAAAATAAAATAATAAAATAAAATCAGTAAAAATGTGTCCTTGGTTTAGAATTAAAAACAAAACAAAACTTATATTCTTCAAATTATTTCTTTCCTTGCAAAAACAGGTGTTATCATTTGACATTTGACTACTTAAAATCTATTTTCCGGCGCTCTTCTGCAGGGCTTCAGTGGTTGCTTGTGGCATCCCTGATTGCTCTGATGATCTAGTTGTGATTCCTGAGATGCTCTGCCATCTGTCTGTGCCAAATCCATTTGCCCTCACCTCACACAAAATGACCTCCTTAGCTCTGGGCAAATTTAACTAAGTCAGTGATCCTTCTCTGAACTGGAAAGGATTATAGCTGTGTCTGGCAAAACTCCACTGCTGAGAACTCTCCCAAGTGAGGCTGAGTCTGCTGATTTTTTTAAAAACAACTCTGAATAACCTGAATATTAGACTTATAAAGATGCTTCCGGTATAAAGATGCTTCCGGTATTTACAATTTATAATTAGAGATTTCTTGGCAGTAGATATAGCCTTGGTCTTCAGGATCCAATGCAGAAAGAGCTTTGCCCATTTCTAAATACTCCTGGTAAACCGGAAACTCTTGAGTACCTTGGACTTTTTTCCCTTATTTTTTTATATTTTCTGGAATGTGGATAGTAGCAAGCTCAGTGTAATTTAATACTCTATATTTATCAATACATTAATAGCTCACTCTTATTTCTGTTTGAAAAGGTCATTATTTCCTTCCTCCTATTGGATGATTTTTAGAACTATAGATATGATTGTGGTTTTAACTTGATTGCTACTTCAAATTCAACTACTATTTTTAAAACTATGATTTGCTTAAAAATAATGTTTGGGAGAAATATTAAAACCCCCTTTGTCAATGATCTTAACACGTATCTCTGCTTGGAAAAGATTTATTTAATCAAATCTAAATTAAATATTTTTTTGCTAGACTTCATTATTGTTTCTTTCCCCTCAGGCAAATGTAGGACATCTTTTTCTAAACCTGAACTAATTTCCTCCCTCTCCCATATTACTCTTGCAGATTAGAAAATCTCAATTGCATTAGTTAATTAGTCTAACAATATGTAAAATATTGATCACTTTTGTCTTGGAACTCAACCTAGTTTTTCTATATTTTTGATAAAATTTAAGCTTGATACTAGACACACTGCTTAGAAAAAAACTTGCAGTGTCATCCTATTTGACAGAAAAAGCCTCAGCCCTTACGATGGCCTACAAGACCATTCATCACCTGTCTTCTCCAACTCTCCCTTACTCTGCTTCCTCTGGCAAACTCTGCTCCACTAACCTCCTTGTACCGCCTCTTACATGTCAAGAAGGTTTCCGCCCAGGAATTTAAATGAGCAATTCTGCCCTGAGCACTTTTCCCCAAGCTATCCATACTCATTTTAAATATTTGTTCACGTTTCCTTCTCAGTGAGGCTTCTCCTGGCCTCACAACCCCAGCTTACACTCTCTTATCTCATTTACCTTCTTCTGCTTTCTCTTTTTTCCTTTGCGCTTATCACATATTACATATTACGTAATTGACATATTTCTTATTTTTTATTACATATTGTTTATTTCTCCATTATGGAATGTAAGCATCATGAGGATAGATACCTTTTTTGGTACACTGATAAAGCCGTAGCTTTTCAAACAGTGTGGGGCAGGCACATAGCAAGCACTCAGTAAATGTATTTTGAATTAATGGATAAACAAATAAATAAATAAATGCTCTTAGCAAAGCTTGAAAAAAGGGAAGGTGGGGAATTGCTCCCCAGCAGTTAATACTTGTTAACATGATTTTATTTTCTTATTAATCAAACTGTTACCTGTTAAAATTGTTACTTGAAATCGATTATGGTAAAGAAAAGGTCTTGGTATGTTGTTACTGCCTAGTTTTGATGAGATGATCTGAGGATAAATGATGATAATTATAAAAATAACTGCTACTTACTGAATACTACTGCTGTATGTCGTTAAACTATGCACATACTTATCTCATGATAATTCCTAGTGTTTTTATCAGGTAGACACTATTGTTTCCATTTTGCAGATGAAACTGATACTCAAAGAGGATGATGAACTTGTTAAAGACAATACACTTCTTGAGGGGTAGAATTGGGCTTAATTTTGTATCTTTCTGACTCCAAAGCCAATGCTTAACTGTTTATATAATGACAGTAAACTGGAACTTCTTAGATCCAGGAGAGCAATATGAACTTTTTGAAGAAATTATTAAATTTTTACTAGGCTACACAACCTGAACATTGCTTAGAAATTGGATGTACATTAGCTGATGATTTCATTATGACTGAGAAAATAGATTTTCCTCTCCAGGTTCATTGGACAAATATTTGCTGAATATTCTCTGCATACTAAGCCTTGTGTTAGATGCTGGTATGAGGGGGCAAGACAAGTTATGAGGTTGAATAAGACATATTGCCCTCAAGGACTTTTATTTTAATAAAAAGATAATAGGTAATCTGAAGTACAGAAACCTTGTCCCTGCCTTCTGTGTCTCTGTTAATGTGTGTTGCCTCCCTTCTCCATTTGGGTAAAAGGTAGCAAGAAAGCATATAAAGTATACAAAGCACATACAGAAATGATGGACAAATTATTTCATTAACTGAAAATAATAAAGAACTCAGGAATTTAGTGTGATCCAGAAGTGACTTAAAGCTGCAAATGCTCAAACGTGGGTATGCAAGTTGAAAAATATAGTATTAACTTTATTTCCACTGCTATTCATGTGGCAAGACCATTCTGTTTTGTCTACATTTTTTATTAGCATATTTAAACAATTTTCACTTAATAGTTCATTCAGTTCACATTTGAGTATGAATGCCACGTGAATTTGAATTTCATGCTAGGTGCCCAATCTAACTTCAAACTAATGAGGTAATATTCAACTCCATCAATGTTTTCAGCTGTCTTCCTTTTAAATGAGTTATTTTACATTTGAAAACGCAGGATTTGGGAGCAATCAAGTTAAATCCTCGGAAATGTCCCTAGCACACAAGGAGTCCAAATAATTTATATTTTACTGTGATCCTGAAGTGATTTTTGGATTGTTTCAAGCACGAGATATTAATGATTGCAAAAACACAGGTATGCACACAAATTTTAAATAAAATATTTTTTATGTCTCCAAAACACTTGTAATTTGTATTGAACCCCTTTTTCTTATTAAGTTTATCCAAGTTTATTTTAACTCACCAGCATTATTTTGAGGAATAGTAGCAGTGTATGTTATAAAGCGACAATTAGAAAATATAAACTTTCTGTATATTATAAGTAATTGATAGAGTTATGGCTTCACAGCATAATTTTAACATTCTCAGGTTTTAGATCCAACTGTTTAGTTGTTTCAAAATTGCTTTTTCCTATACTTATTATGCAAAACAATTCTATATTTCCTTAAATTATGCAGTAGGGCCATCTCCAGAAAGGAGCGAGGCCTATGGCAACTAACCCAGGACAGCTGTACAAGAAAACTACACTGTAAAAAAAAACAAAGGAGTCTATATTTGAGATCTTTCATAGGAATCTTATAATATAATTAAAAACTAAAACCTTAAAATTGAATTTTTAATTATGTTAAAAAAGGAGAAGAAAGTTTTAATGCTGTTTGGCGTGCTCCCCAGTCTCCACAAACATAGACTATTAGGAAGTCATTTTAGCTAGCTAAGGAGCAAGTTTGGTCTATAGATTCTTGATAGTATGGCTACCATTTTAATTTGGATGGGGAATACTGTATTAATTAAAATTTTTAGCTGAAACTTTTTGCTGAGACATGAAAATAACCAGACACTCATATTCATTATACCTCTTGATAACAATAATCATGTGATGATAAGCAGGTAGATATATTATCTGGACTTTATCAAAGAGAAAACAGGGGCTCAAGAAACTAAATGACTAAATCACATAAGTAGGTAGTAAGTGACAATGCCAACTTTTGTACGCCTCTTCATCTTGTAACTTTTGAATTAAATCACACTCCTCTCTATGTCCAAAAAATAGAAAGGAGATACTTTAACAACTAAATAATTTATTTTAAAGTGTAATTAACTGATGTTTATCTGCATGGATTAATGATTTGGCTTCCAGAATGCTTGGCTTTCATAGCTTTCTTCAGATCACAAAGGAGAAATCATGACACGTTGCATTGTTAATTTCAAAGCTATTTATTAGCATTGACAACATAAGGTGATTTTTGCAAATAGGTATTATTTTGTATGTATTTTTATTGCATATAAATTCAACCTTTAGTTTCTACCAGGCTTTAAGTGAATGCTTCCAAAAAACTTTTTTTTTGTAATCTGTAATTTAAAGTATATCAAGGAAGTATACTTAAAAGCAATGACATTTCAAGCGAAGACTAAATGATTTATACAAATTAGCCTCATTATGGGCATGGCTTATTTCTTCATACATCTGTTCAACTGCTGTTGAGGATGTTCAAATATGTTACATTTTTGCAAATTCCAATTATACCAATCTGGATATATTCAAATGAACTTTCTAACTATATTCTACAAAAAAATGGGGAGAAAAATTAAGTTCTCTACTTGTATTCTATTCCCTGTGTGTGTTCTCTATTCATTCCAACTAAATAAGATGAAAATTTCAATGAAGACGTCAGCTGTGACATTTAAATAAGGAAAAATATCAATATTCAAAAGAATATTGGATTTGGAAACTTGGAAATTTGGATAGCAAAAAGTCTTCATAGGTACTCTAAGAGGCAGTAAGGATAGAGTTATATTCATAGAGTATGAGAGAGTATTCACAGATATGCATATGATAATAGTTTAATTTAAATTAGAAATCATAGAATGATACTTCTCTATTCAATTCAGGCTAAGTCAACAAGCTATATTTAGGAGACCATGTCTCCTGGTGACTGACACTGAGATCACTAAGTCAGGACACTTCCCCACAACAAATATTAGTTCTTTTTTTTTTTTTTTTCTTTTTTCTGTTGAACATGGATCGCTTTAAGCAAAACTGTGAAATAGATAAAGTTCATATTTAGAGCTTGCTGTATCAAATTTTCTTTGTCCTTTCTGTCTGGTTAAGGTGTATATTTTCCCTGGAATACATGATACCTCCTGACTTAAGGTATTCTATAATGTAGTTTATTAGAGAAGTTAAATGACTTCCAGAGAGCTTCATAAAAATAGAAGAGTATGGAAAAAACAAATGTTTATTCTGAAAAGGATAACTGATTGCATGTTCAATACAACCCAGCTTTTACCATTCTTAATTGATGATTTAAGCTGAGAAGAAAACTATAAGTGTCATGGGCATTTTTTTCTTAAGTAGAAATATTGTCAAATGGTCTTGGGGATCATGCTCGCCCCAAGGTCAAACTATAATATTAGGAAATTCAATACATTTTTTGAAAACCTACTATGGGTAGAGCAACATATTTTAAGTACCAAGGTGTAAAGATAAATACAGAGTATATCTACACTTAAAGATTTCATAGTCCAGTGGGAGTAAAAAACCTACATAAACATAATTTGAAAAATACAGATTGGGCTGATTACAATAATAGAGATACAGAAAAACTGTTATAAGTGAACAAAAAGTAGATGAGAGACAATTCCAAATCAGAAAATCACCTAGATGAGGTGTGATTTGAGCTGAGCTTAGATTAGTAGGTCTTGCAGATATGAGGGGGGAAAAAGTCATTTCTCAACTTGAGTGAAAATACATTGTTGTATAATAAAGTGAAGGTTGACAACTGGTGCATTTGGAACATTGGACGTACATGGAAATGGATGCAGAAGCAATAAGATGGCAAAGTTTGGGGAAAGATTTTCAAAAATCTTGAGGGTTATGCTGAAGAGTTTTAATTTCATTATAATTATGGTGGGATATATTGAAAATTTTGAGAAAGTTTTTAAGTGATTAAAATTGGCTCTGAGTTAGGCGCATGAAATAGACCAAACAAGAGATGCATTGAAGGCCAGTCAAGATATTGCATTAATTAAGGTGAGATGTTAAGGACGCTCTGAACTTGGGCAAGGAGATCAAGAGTGTATAAAAGAAAGACATATTAAGTGGCAAGGAAGTTGGAAGCATGGTTTTGCAGTTTGCTAGATGATGTGACAGAGTATGGTAAAAAAACATGACTTGAATTTACCACTGTTTTAATGTTTTTTAATAGTATATAACTGTTATATGGAATCTCATACCAACTCAGTGAAGTAGTAATTTTTGTCTCCATTTTACAGATGCAAAAGTGAAGGAAAAAATGTCAGACTCGGTCAGTAGGCCTCTGGAGGCTGAGCTCATCAGCTCCTCTTTATGTAGTTTTTGATGCACTACTTCTCTTCCTGTTTCAGGAATCTTTGATGATTCTTCCTGATTTCCCTAGGTTTCCCAGTGGCAGCTGGGCAATCCATTAAGCCTTGTATATTTTTACCTCTTCATCACAAATTAGTTTTGTGATTCATTTCCAGAGGAATTTTATACGGGTGTTTTTGTTTGTTTTTTTCTCCTGTGTGTATAACTTGTGTACTTGGTCGTAGAAATATTCCTTCACATGTGTTTTTTCTGGGATCCAAGGTGTTTTATCTCTCCGGGAAATTTTTTTATGTTTTCTCAATCCAGAGCTCCACATCACATGGGAAGCGCACATTTTCAACCTAATCATTTTGTGGCCTAGGGCTAAGGTTTTTATTTCTCAAAAGTGATCTTTCGTTTTCCAACTCACATTCTTGGTTATAATGCAGTTGTTCTCAAGACTTTCTCAGGTCACTGAACAGATTTTTTAGTTGTTTCTTCACTGATGAGGCAGAAATTTGAGACACCCAACCTTATGCAGAAATCTACTTCATGTGAACAGGGACCACAATTGATGTGTTTCTATGTAGATTGTATAAATATTTACAGATGTTATATCTTGTTGGAGCAACTCTTTTATCATGATGTAACACCTTTCTTTGTCTCTTATTACAGTCTTTGTTTAAACTCTATACTGTCTGATATAAGCAAAGCTAGTCTAGCTTTCTTGGTTTCCATTTGAATAGAATATAGTTTTCCATCCTTCACTCTAAGTCTCTGTGTGCCCTTAAGTCTAAAGTGAGTCTCTTGTAGGCAGATATACATGGGTAGATGGGTCTCGTTTTTTGTTTTGTGGTTTTTTCCTTAACTTATTTTAATTAATTAATTTATTTGGCCATTCTGTCTTTTGTTCAGAGACTTGAGTCTATTTACATTTAAAGTAATGATTGATATCTATGTGCTTATTGCTATTTTGCTATTGTTTTCTGGCTGCTTTTGTAGTTCCTCTCTGTTTCTTCTTCTCCTGTTCCCTTGCTTTGTGGTTTGGTGACTTTTTTTTTTTTTCTAATATATCTTTATTGATTTTCAGAGAGGAAGAGCGCGAGAGAGAGATAGAAATATAAATGATGAAAGAGTCATTGATTGGCTGCTTCTTGCACACCCCCTACTGGGGATCGAGCCCAAAACCTTGGCATGTGCCCTGACAGGGAATCAAACCGTGATCTCCTGGATCATAGGTCATGCTCAACCACTGAGCCACGCAGGCCCGGCTGATGGCTTTCTTTAGTGGCATGTTTATATTCCTTTCTCTTTATATTCTTGTATATACTGTGGTTTTTTGCTTTGTGGTTACCATTAGGCTTACATATAACAATTTATATCTATAACAGAGTCTTTAAAGTTGATAACAACTTAAATTTCATTTCCTTGTAAGCCTGAACATTATTAATTCCCTTTCATGTTTTATGTTTTTGATGTCACATTTTACATTGTTTTATCTTGCATATCCATTAATTAATTATTATAATCATAGTTACTTTTACTACTTTTGTGTTTTAACCTTTATACTAGCTCTATATGTGATTAATCCACTACCTTTAGTATATATTTACCTTTCCAGTGAGATTTATTTTTTCATGTGTTCTTATTACTCATGCCCCCTTTTTTCAGTCCCTTTATCATTTCCTATAAAGCCAGTTTATTGCTGATTAACTCCTTTAGTTTTTGTTTGTCTAGAAAAAAATTTATCTCTTTCATTTTTGAATGATAAGTTAGCTTGGTAGAGTATTCTTGTTTGGAAATTTCATTTCGTTTTTCAGCAGCTCTTGCACTGTATTGTGCCACTCCCTTCTGGTCTGCAAATTTTCTGCTGAAGATCTGTCTTATGGGAGCCCTGCTGAATGCAACAATTTATTTTTATTTTCTTGCTGCTTTTAATATTCTCTCCTTGTCTTTTTTTTCAATCATCACCCAAGAATTTGTTTTTATTGATTTGAGAGAGAGAGGAAGGGAGAGAAAGACAGAGTGAGCAACATGGATGTGAGAGAAACATCCATCGGTTGCCTCCAGAACATGACCTGCCCAGGGATCAGACCCATAAACTTTTGGTGTACCGGATGATGCTCCAACCAACTAAGCCACACTGGCTAGGGCTCTCCTTGTCTTTAACATTTGACAATTTAATTAAAATGTGTGTTGGTGTGGGTCTCTGTGTTTCTTTTCATTTTATGTTTTTTAATAAACTTGTCTTTATTGACTTAATTTTTTATATACAAAGTGGAGCAAAAGTGGTTTACAGTGGTTCGTATGGAAAAATAATACAATAATTAATGAATAATAATACAAGAATAAACTCCATTTTGCTTACTCACAACTGTAAATCTATTTTTGCCCCACTCTGTCACCTTGTCATACTGTTATAACACCTTTTTATTGTTTGACTTATTCTCACAGTTTAGAAGTCCTCCCTGAGGTTTGCCTTTATTAGTTTTCAAGGAACAAAACTTAAAAATTTGTTGATATTCTCTATTACATATTTGATTTTGTCTTCCTACTATTTTCTTTGAATTTATATTTAAAATACAATGTCTAGCTTATGATGGGTATTTAACTTTTTCATTTTCTGCCTTTAGTTCTTTTCTAATACTAACATTTATGGCTATAACTTACCTGTTTATCGTTGCTTTATCTGCTTTCTGCAAATTTTTGATATGTAGAGGTTTTATAATTCAGTATGAAATATATACAATTACCTTAATAATTATAAACTCTAAATTTCACTATGACACATTCTTAACCATAATGATTATTTAGAAGTTTGTTTCTTGTCTTCCAAACATGTGGTTTACAAGTTAATTCTTAATAATCCATTTCTAGCCTAAATAAAATATATTAGAAAACAAAGCTTTGTAGGATTCCATTTGTTAAAAATTGTGAAAGATCTTTTTATTGCCTAATATAAAGTGTATTTTTTAAAAATATTCTTTGTGCTTAGAATGTATGTGTATTGCAGTTTTTTTTATTTCAGTGGTCTGCATGCAACTTGGCAAAAATAATTTTGTTGCTTAAATATATATTTCTACTGATATGTTTGGCTTTTTATTCTATCAATTACGGAGACAGAATCATCAAAATCTCCTCCTCTGATGATTTATTAGGTCCTCCTGGTAACTTTTATTCATTTGTAGATTTTGAAGGTATGTTATGAGTGTAAAATTTTTATATCCCCTGGAGAAACAAAACTTTTATCATTTCTATCATTTTACTGTGACCCTCTTAATTTTAAATGATACCTCTACTTTACAGTTTCTTTTACCTGATATTGGTGTGGTTATACACACTTAATTTTGAATGGACTTTTCCTGGACTATTTTTTTTCATTCTTTTGATTACTAAATTTCTGAGTTCTCATATTTTACATACATCTCCTTTAAACAGCATATAGACAGGCTTTTTTGTTTTATGATTTCTGGATGACAAAATTTAAGATTTAATTGGAGCATTTAACTTTTTTTTGTTTGACATAATTTTACTATACTTGAATATATAGATAAATATTTTATTATTTTTTTCTGTCCAGAAAGCAATATGCATCTTTTTCTCTTCTTATTTTTTATCTTTATTATTATTTTTAACCCTCACCCAAAGATATTTTTTCCATTGCTTTTCAGAGAGAGTGGAAGGGAGAGAGAGAGAGAGAAAAAACACACACACAATGATGTGAGAGAGACACATAGATTGGTTGCCTCTCGCACGTGCCCCAACCATTGGTGAGAATCGAGCCTGCAATCTAAACATGTGTCTTTCACCTAAACTGAACCCAAGACCCTTCAGTCAGAGGGATGACACTCTAACCACTGAACCAAACTGGCTAAGGCTCTCCTTGATTTATTTTATCTTCATTATATTTTATCCTTGGATTTCATTTTCACTAATATGGAAATTAATACTTTATTTCAATTATTTGAGTACCACATCCATTATAACATATGTACTTGACTATTCAAAGTTTTAGGGTGGAGGGAGAGTAGCTCTCCTTTGCTCTCAGCTTTCCAGACAAGGCATCTGGTATTTTATTCCCCAACTTAAGTGGATCCAGGCATTTTTGTTGCATACTTGCACCCTGGATGTGAAAACTAAAATTAAAGTTCATTGGGTTAAATGATTCTCATTAGAGCAAAAGCAGCTTATGTCCATTATTTACCATCTTAGATGTCTGTCTTTAATGGTAGTTGGAATTAATAATTACTTTCTATGTTGTCAAGCTTTATATACTTTTTTAAAATATGATTTTTAAATATTTTACTCAACATTTTATTTACTTTAAAAGGGATGGTCATTTGGGACAATTTGTTATGTTACTAAAAATGGAAGTTCCATATTAATATTTCACCTGACTTGACTTTGTATTTTCTAATGTCATCAATCATAGTTAACTCTAACAAGTGGACTTTTAAATCTATTTACATTACAAAGCTGCTTTAGTACCCTCAAATGCACAAAAGTATATCTTCTTATTTGTGCATGCTTACAGCCAAATGATTCTATCACATTCTTTACATCTTGCAGTTGACATTATCTTAGTAACAAGCAATTAGCAATGTATTCTTTTATGGGAATAGAAGATAGGATCAGAAAGCATTATATTTATTAATCTATTAGAAAAAGATTGGGTTTTTTTATTGGTGAGCTATATTAGTTAAAAACAGAAAGATGAAAGAATTGTTGGGTTTGACTCATTTATTTTAATTTAAATAACAAGAACATATTAGTGATATTAATTTTGTGAAGTTGAAGGAGACGTAAGAGAGAAAAATGATCAGTAGTCATCGTATCATAGCTGAAACCAGCTAAGAAAATAAATGTTTTGAGTATTTAACCACAAAAAGAACACTAAAGTTTTATTCAGGGAGTAGAAGGCAAGAAAGAAAATGATGGATATGTTTTAAAAGACTTAGTGTTATTCCAAGAACATAGTAATTGCTATTCTCTTCTACTTTTCAAAATAGTCACCAACTCCTTTACCATTTGTTTAAACCAGGATGTTGCCTAAGGGCAAGAATCCCTTAAAAAGAGAATTTGAATGAACAACTCACTAAGAGTTTTAAAAG
The DNA here is from genome assembly GCF_964146895.1 of Miniopterus schreibersii. Classification (NCBI taxonomy): domain Eukaryota; kingdom Metazoa; phylum Chordata; class Mammalia; order Chiroptera; family Miniopteridae; genus Miniopterus; species Miniopterus schreibersii. The sequence goes on along the minus strand of NC_138104.1, from coordinate 38,111,461 downwards.
GCTTTTAAAGAGAATCTAACTTTTAGGTTCAAGTTTCATATATTACAAATGTATAAGAGTACATAATGAAATTAAACTACAAAGTCTAATTATGATTATGCAAAGTTGTCTACCTGTATAGCTGAGAGTACAGGATCGATCCTTCAGCAACACAATGGTTTGTCTTATGTTTATCTAATTCTTCAGCAACACACAACAATGTTGTAGAGTAACAAAACAGCTTGACAATGAAAAAGAAAGTTAAGTGGAAATGTTTATTTCTCTAGGAACAAGTAAGCAGCTAGGTTTAAGATAGTACATTCAATAATATTTCTGAAAATAATAAAATGCTATTCTGAATAAAAACTTTTTTTTTTTTGGTCATTAAATATAATATATGTCATTAGAAATGTCAAGGGGTTTATTGAAAGTAAAGTTGTCATGTTACAGACTAGGTAATATTCATGTAAACTTTGTGTTGCAATCTTGAAAGCAATGAACACATTCTTCAGAATATCAAAGAATTTTTTTTTTGTACAAAATTTTACCATTGTTTACTAAGTTCCTACTATGAAAATTAGCAAAGCTTCAAGATGCAACTACAGATAAAATTTCAGTAATTAAGTATAATTGAGAAGGAGGCAATTCTGATATAGTAAAAGTCTAAATCACACGTGGTTTTGTTTTTTTTGTTTTTCTTTATCTTTATTGTTGAAAATATCACAGACGTCCCTCTTTTATCCCCATTGATCTCCTTCACCCCGCATCCATCCCACCCCCAGGCCTTCCCCATACCAATGTCTGTGTCCATGGGTTATGCTTATAAACATATTTGATTAATCTCTCCCCACCCACTCCCCACTCCCACCTTTCCTCTGAGTTCCCCCCAAAAAAAGAATGTCAATGAATTGTATTTAAATATAATAAAATCCATGCCAGTAACTTAATCTCTTTAAAATCTAAGTTAATTAATAAATTAATTATTTGATTTACTCACTTATTATTTTATCTTTGATTATGCATTTTAAAGAAATTTGCCTTTTATATTATTGTTACTTTTACACATATGCACTTTTATTTTTTTAAGTATATCTTTATTGATTTCAGAGAGAGGAAAGGAGAGGGATAGAGAGAAACATCAATGATGAGAGTCATTGATCAGCTGCCTCCTGCACGCCCCCGACTGGGGATTGAGCCCTCAACCCGGGCCTGTGCCCTGACCGGGAATCAAACCCCAATCGCCTGGATCCTAGGTCGACGCTCAACCACTGAGCCACGCCTGGCAGGGCTACACATGTACACTTTAAAATATTAATAAACAACTTTATTTTTAGAGCAATTTTATTTGTACAAAAAAATTGAGGAGCTATTACAGAGAATTTCCATGTACTCTCTTGCCCTTCTTTCTCCATAGTTTTTACTATTATTAACATCTTGCATAAGTGTGGTACATATTTTATGTTTGTTTGATTTTTGCTGTCGAGTTGTATGAATTATTTATATATTTAGAATATTGACCTCTAATCAGATATAATTTGCAAATATTTGCTCCCATTATATAGTTGTGCTTTTGTGTAAAAGCATGATGTGGCCTAAAGGCAAGAAATCCTTAAAAAGACAATTTGAATGAACAATTCACAAGTGGTTTTAAAGGTAATCAAATTCTTATACAAAAAAAGTTATTGCCAACACCAATGTCTAGGAGATTATTGCCAATGTTTTCCTCTGAGAGTTCTATAGGTTAAAGCCTTACATTTAAGACTTTAATCCACTTCACTTTAATTTTTGTGAGTGGTATACAGTGTAGGGGTTCAATTTAATTATTCTGCATGTGGTTATTCAGTTTTCCTAACACCATATATTGAAGAGACTATACTTTCTCCATTGAGTATTCTTGGCATCTTATCCTATACATGGTGGTTTATTTCTAAGCTGCTGATTCCATGGCTCCATATGTCTGATTTTCTGCCAGTACCATGCTGTTTTGATTACTATACCTTTGAAGTACAGTTTTAAGTATGAATGCCCCCAGCTTTGTCCTTCTTCATCAGAAATGCTCTGGTTATTTAAAGTCATTGTGTTTCCATACAAATTTAAGATTGTTTTTTCTATTTCTATGAAAAACATCATAGAAATATTGATAGAGATTGTATTGAATCTTATAGATGGTTTTAGGTAGTATGGATATTTTAACAATATTAAATAAATTACCAAATTACACTTCCTGATCATGAACATGGGATATTGTTCCATTTGTCTGTGTCTACAAATAGTTTCATAAAAGTCTTGACAATTTCAGCATACAGAACTTTCCTTTTAGGGTTAAATTTATTCATATTTTATTGTTTTTTGTATTACAATGGGATAGTCTTTTTTTTTCAGATGTTTTATTGTTAGTATGTAGAAATATAACTGATTTACGTATGTTGACTTTATTTTTGCAACTTCACTTAATTTGGTAAGTAGTTCCAGCAGGTCTTTGGTGGAGACTTTATCATGTTCCTGCAAATAATGACAATTTTACTTCTTCCTTTCTAATTTGGATGTATTTATTTCTTTGTCTGCCTAATTGTTCTAGCTAGGACTTCCAGTGTACTGTGCTAAACAAGAGTGGTAAGAGTGGGCACCCTTGTCTTTTTTCTGATGTTAGAGTAAAAATTCTTAACTTTTCGTCATTGAGTATAATGTTAATTATGGGTTTGTCATTTGTGGTCTTTGTTATGTTGAGGTATGTTCTTCTGTACTCAATTTGTTTAAGGTTTTCATCATGAAAGGAAATTGTATTTTGTCAAATGCTTTTTCTGCAGATATTGAAAGCATCATATGATTTTTACCTTTTATTGTATTAATGTGGTGTATCTAACTTATTGATTCCCATATGGCGAACCATTGTTACAATGCAGGAGTAAATCCCACTTGGTCATGATGTATAATCCTTTAGATGTGTTGTTTACTTTGGTTTGCTAATATTTTGTTGCACATTTTTGCATCTATAATCATTGAGGTTATTGGTCTGTAGTTTTCTTTTCTTGTAGTGTCCTTGTTTGAATTTGGTATCAGGGTCATGTTGCCTTTGTAAAAGTTTGAAAGCTTTTGCTCTTCTGTAACTACTCAAATAAGTTTGAGAAGAATTGGCATTGATTTTTCTCTAAAGGTTTGGTAAAACTTTTCAGTGAAATCTTTGACCCTTGGTTTTTCTGTTTGAGTTTTGTTTTGTTTTTTAAATTAAGGATTCAATCTCTTTACTCATTACTGATCTGTTCAGATTTTCTATTTCTTCCTGATTCGGTGTTGGTGGGTTGTATGTTTTGAGGAATTTATCCATTTCTCCTAGGTTATTAATTTTTTGGCATATAATTGTTCAGAGCAATATTTTATAATCCTTTAATTTCTGTAGTAGCAGTTGTAATGTCTCATTTTTCATTTCTGATTTTTTTCCCTAAATTTGTGCCCTCTCTCCTTTTTTTTTCAGTTAGTCCAGAAAAAGTTTTGTGAATTTGGTTTATTTAAAAAAAAAAAAGCTTAGAGCCCAGCCGGGGTGGCTCAGGGGTTGAGCATCAACCCACGAACCAGGAAATCATTGTTCAATTCCCAGTCAGGGAACATTCCCAGATTTCAGGCTGGATCCCCAGTAGGGAGTGTGCAGGAGGCAGCCAATCAGTGATTCTCTCTCATCATTGATGTTTCTATCTCTCTCTCCCTCTCCCTTCCTCTCTCTGAAATCAATAAAAAGATATTTTTTAAGAAAACAGCTTAGTTAGGTGGATTTTATTTTTTCTGGTCTCTTCATTTATTTCTACTCTTTATTTTCTTCCTTCTGCTAACTGTGAGCTTAGCTTGTTCTTCTTATAGGTCTTTGAGTTGTAAGGTTAACTTGTTTATTTGATATCTTTGTTTTATTTTTAATGTGGGAGTTTACCACTATAAACTTTCCTTTTAGAACTTCTTTTTTGCAGCATTCCACATTGTTTCAAGATATGGTTTCATTTGTTTTTTTATTTTATTTTTGACCCATTTTGGTTATTCAGAAATGTGTTGTTTAATTTACACATATTTGTTATTTTTCCACTTTTCTATCTGCTATTGATTTATAGTTTTATAACACTGCTGTCAGAATTGATCTTTGACATAAGCTGTCTTAAATTTTCTAACCCTCACATTGTGACTTAATATATGATCTTTTCTGAATAATGCTCCCTGTTCACTCTAGAAAAATACATGTTCTGCTACTGCTGATTAGAATGTTCTCTATATTCTGTTCCATATATGTCTATTAGGTCTATTTGATAAAATTTTATTTCAAGTCCATAGTTTCCTTTTTAGTTTTCTGTCTGGATAATCTATCCACTGTTAAAGGTAGGGTATTAACTTACCCTACTATTACTACATGGTTGGTTATCTATTTCTCCTTTCAGATCTGTCAGTATTTATTAATAAATTTAGCAAATTCAATGTTGGGTAAGTATATTACTTATGATTGTTATATCCTCTTGACTAATTGATCCCTTCATCATTATATGATACCTTCTTTGTCTCTTTTATCATTTTTGGCTTAAATTTTCTTTCTTCTTGTATAAGTAGAACTATCTCTGCTCTCTTTCGGTTCCACTTGCATTGGGTATATTTTTTTCTCTCCCTACTTGGAGCATTTGTTTCCTTTCTAATGCTGAAGTGAGTCTCTTGTGGGTATATGTAGTTGGGTCCTATTTTTTTTATTATTATCTATCCAGCAATTAGATCTTTTGATTGGAGAATTTAATTCATTACATTTAGAGTATTTATTGATAAATAAGGACTTACTAATGTTATTTTCTTATTTTCTCTCTCTGTTTTTGTAGTTCCTTTATTTATTTATTTCTCTCTTTCTGTCTTCCTTTGTAAATTGATAATTATCAGTAGCGGTATGCTTTGATTTCCTTCTCTGTATCTTTTTTGTATGTATCGTATGTTTTTGCTTTGTAGTTACCTTGAGGCTTATATAAAACATTTAGTACACCTAATAGTTTATTTTACCTGATGACAGCTTAACTTTAATCACATACCAAAAACTGTACTCTCTTTTATATGTTTAATGCCATAATTTGCCTCTTGTATTGTGTATTCTTTAACTAATTATTTTAGCTAGAGTAATTTTTAATACTTTGCCATTTAACTTTTATACTAGAGCTAAGTGGTTAACACTCCACCATATTACAGTATTAAATTATTTGAAATTTTGCTATATACTAACATTTACCAGTGTGGTATATAATTTTATGTTTTATGTTAGTAACTAGCATTCTTTTATTTCAGCTTGACGAAATCCTTTTACCACTACTTGTAAGGCACATCTAGTGGTGATGTTTTTTCTTTTTTATCTCAGCATTTCTTTGTCTGGGCAAATCTTTCTAACTCCTTGATGTTTGAATGACTGTTTTGCCAGTTAATGTATCATTGGTTGGCATGGGGGTGGGGGCCGGTGGAGGGTTGTTTTGTTTTGTTTTTTTCTAGCGCTTTGAATATGCCATCACACTCTCCCCTGGCATGCAAGATTTCTGGTGAGAAATCTACTGAAAGTCTTGTTTTAATAGAAGTTCCCTTAAAAGTTACAAGGCTCTTTTCTCTTGCTTCTTTTAGGATTACCTCTTTGTCTTTAATTTTTGGTAGTTTATTTTAATCTGTATTGGACTGAAAAACAATAAGTTGATATTTAGGGGTGACCTATGTGCTTGAATTGAATATTGAAATTTCCAAATTAAATATCAAAATTTTTCTCCATATTTAGGAAATTCTAAGCCATTCTAGACTTCAAACTTTGTGTTCTCTTTTTCTTTTCTTGTCTCTCTGGAAATGAAATAATTCACAAATTGTTTCCTTTGATAGTATTCCAAAGATCATGTAACCTTTCTTCACTTTTTAATTCTTTTTTACTTTCTTCCCTTCTGACTGGAAAATTCCAAATTTTCTTTCTTCTATGGAACAGATTCTTTCTTCTGCTCCATCTATTCTTCTAATGATGTTCTCTATTACATTTTAAATTTTATTTTGTTCATTATATTTTTTAACTCCCGAGTTTGTTTCCTTTCTATAATTTTTATCTCATTGTTAAAGTTTTCATTTTGTTTGTGTCATGGTTTCCTGATTTCATTGATTGTGTTTCTGTGTTTTCTTATATATTATTTATTTTCCTTAAAACAGCTATTTTTGATTCTTTTTGGGTAAATTGCAGGTATCCCTGTCTTGGTTTGCCTACAAGATGACACTTTGATCTTTTGTGGTGTCTTGTTAACTTGATATATATGTTCCTTGCAGTTTTTCATTGCTGTATTCTAATTTGATGTAGCAGTCACTTCCTCCAATCTTTACTGACTGCGTTTGGGATCTGTTTCATACTGCTTGCTTTTTAGTGTAGCAGAATTCTTTAGTTTGCATGCTATCAAATCTTTATTCCACCAGGTCAAGAACTGACAGCCTCTTTTTTGTTTTATCTAAGGTGGTGTTAAATCTCAAATTTTGGTCTCTCCCCTTTCCAGAGATTAACCCAGCTTTCTGCATGTACCAAAGACCACTCTCATTATCACTGCCATTGAAACTGTGTGTAGGAAGCCAGCCACAGGTTAAAAGGATGTGTTGGTGAGACCCATGGGGCATTAGGGTTGCTCAGGCCCAGTTGGGAAGATTAGCAGGTGAAGCATTTTCAGTGGCTCATGGATAGGCTTCTTGATTGAATCCATAATGCAGTTACTAGGATCTGTGTCCATTCAATTATTCCAAGAGTCTTATCTGTTGCTTTCAGTCCTCTTTCTGTCATCCAGTCTTGTAGCTCATTATTTAACACTCTGGATGGGGCTAGAAAGAAATGAGCCTTTTGACAACATTCCACACAGGTGTGGAAGCCAAATGTTCACTCACGTGCTCACTCTTTTCTCCACAGGAGAAATCATGCTTCAAGAAAGATTTTTATTTTCCCTAAGCTGTGCTTCCTTGGGGAGGCATAATAAAGGTAAAGTCAAACTGTTCCTGTTACACACTCTAAACCATTTAAACTCTTTTGTTGTTGTTGTTGTTCCAAACATGTGCTGAAACTTCTCTTCTGGAACCTGGACTTCCACAAAGCCTACCTACAAATGAGTAGGTGATTGTCTAAGGCTGTGTTTTCCAGGGTCTCCCAGACTGTGGCCAAGAGGGGCTGGACTGAGTTCATGGGCCACCTCAGGGTTCACAACAGGATCTAAGGTCTGCCTGCATATTAATAAACACATGGTGTGTGAGACTTCTCCTGGGTTCCTTGGCATATGGTGCTGCATCCCAAGCTCCCTCAAAGGCACTTTTGCTGTGGATAGATTCTAAATATTTACTGTTGAGGGGAAACAAATAACAAATGTCTCAAGTCACCATAATGTTGACATCACTACCACCTCTGTCATTTCTTATTTTGATTATTTCAGCTTGCCCTCTTTTCTTATATCAAAAAGCTTTTCAAATTTGTTTATTTTTTAATTTTTTTATTGTGTTAAATTCTTTACTCTATCTAAGCTCTAATTTGTCATATTTTTTTTCCTTATGATAGTTTGGAGTTTAATTTGTTTTCCTTTTACAGGTTCCTTAAGATCTAAAGTTCAGTGTGTGTTTTTTTTTATTTTAATAGCTATTATTTTTTAATTACACTTGATGTATAATATTTTATTAGTTTTATGTGTACAACCCAGTAATTAGACACCTACATAACCTACAGTGATCACCCTAATAAATCTAGTACCCATATGACACCATACATAGTTATTATATTATTCACTATATTCACTATGCTTTACTTTATCTCTCCATGACTATTCTGTAACTACCAATTTGTATTTCTTAATTTGTATTTATTTCAGTATGTATGTCTTTCAATCTAAAGTGAGTCTCTTGTAGACAGCATGTGTAAAGGTCTTATTTTGTTATCCATTCAGTCATAGTATGTCTTCTGATTGGAACATTTAATCTGTTTGCTTTTAAAGTAAATGTTGATAGATATATATTTTTGTGATTTTATTATTCATACTCTTGATCACTTTTTCTTTTTTTTCTTAAAGAAGGCCCTTTAACACTTCTTGTAATATTGGTTTGGTGTTAATGAACTAACTCCTTTAGCTTTTTCTTGTCTGGGAAGTTCTTAATCTATCCTTCGATTCTAAATGATAGTTTTGTTGGGTAGAGTTATCTTGGTTGTAAGCCCTTGTTTTTCATCATTTTAAGTATTGTATGCCAACCTCTTCTGAACTGCAAAGCTTCTGTTGAGAAATAAGCTGACTGTCTTATGGGAGCTCCCTCATAGGTAACTAACTGCTTTTCTCTTGCTACTTTTAAGATTCTCTCTTTGTCTCCTCTGGCACTCCCATGATGTGAATGTTGGTATGCTTGAAGTTGTCCTAGTGGTTCCTCATTTTTTGGATTCTTTTTTCTTGTTACTGTTTTGATTGGGTGTTTTCTGCTTCCTTATTATTCAAATCACTGATTTGATCCTCTGCTTCATCTACTCTACTGTTGATTCCCTTTAATGTATTTTTCATTTTAGTTAGTGTATTTCTCATTTCTGACTGGTTCTTTGTTATGTTTTCCATCTGTATTTTTATGATTCTTTTCTCTTTGTTGATGTTCTCACTAAGTACCTCTACTCTTCCCCTAATTTCATTGAGCATCTTTTTAACCCATGATTTGAACTCTGAATCTGGTAGATTGCTTGACTTCATTGTGTTTAGTTCTTTTTCTAGAGATCTGTTCTGTTCTTTCATTTGGGTGATGTTTCTTTCTCTACTCATTTTGGCTGTATCCCTGTGTTTTTTTCTATATATTAGGCAGAGCTGCTACATATTCTAGTCTTGGTAGAGCTGCCCTATATAGTAGATGTCTTGTGAGGTCCAGTGTTGTTCCAAGAGTGCCACCCACTTTGGGCTGTTTGCACTCTCCTGTTGTAGTTGAACCTCGATTGCTGTTGTCACATCAGTGGGAAGGATTTATCCCCAGGCCAATTGACTGTGGGGCCTGGATAAGACTAGCAGAAGAGCTGCTATGCAGGAGCTCACTTCACAGAAAAGAACTCACATCAGTGGGGCTCTGGTGTTCAATGAGTTTGCCCCTTGAGTCTGTCACTTGTTGAAGTGGTTGGGCGGTGCTCCAGCATGATCTGAATCTTTCCAGCAGGCATATTGGCTCTGGGGCCTTCTGGGAAGTGCAGGCCAAGATTACCTGTCATCTGTGTCCTATGCTTGTCCACCCCACATGAGCTACAGAATGATTTGCAGATGGTGTTACTTGTGCTGGTCTTGGAGGTGCCCAGGGGAGGCCAAAATGCAAACTGAGGTCAGCTTCTGCTAGTGCCAGGTCTGGGACACATAGCAAGAGGTGTGCTGCCCACCCAGGCCAGATGCTGCTTGACTGAGATATTTTAAGAATGTCTGCAGCATGAGCCAAAACAGACCATATGTATGAGAGTCATTGGAAGCAGCTTTGGTGGACCCAGAAGCTGGGAATCAACAGGCCTGGGAGAACAATGTTAGCCAGGTTGATGGAGACTCAGATATGATGCCCACCTGCCAGCTTGTCAGGGAAGGGTGCTGAGCAAAGGAAGAATGGCATCTACCAGCACTTCTGTCTGGGAGAAAGCTGCTCTTCATGTGCTCACCCTAATGCCAAACAATTTAGTTCCTCTCAGTATAACCCTGGCACCTTTTGAGCTGCTTCTCTACTGCTGGAACTCACAGCAAGTGAGTCTGAGTAAGTTCATGCACAGTCCATTTAAGAGAAACACCTGGAGTTCCAGCAGCCCTCCATCTCACTCAGCCACAATCTCTACTCATTTTCATAGCCAGATGTTATAGAGACTTCACATCCAGGCATTGGAACCATGGGCTAAGAGTCCTGGTGTGGGGCTGGGACCCCTCATTTCTCAAAGGGTAACTCAGTAGCTAAGAGATTTTTCCTGATTTTTAACCACCAAATGTGAGTGTGAAACCAGCCTGTTCCACATCTTTGCCCCTTTTATCTTATTTATAAGATATCTTATTTATGTCTTCTTATTTATATCCTTAGCTATAGACTTCTGTTCAGCTAGATTTCATGAAGTTCTGAATGATAGTTGTTCTGTTGTTTAGTTGTAATTTTATATGACTGTGAGAGGATGGAAGTACTACTTTTACCTCTAAAGTTCACTTATTGATTTGAGGCTTTTTTCTTTTTTTTTTTTTTAGTCATGTCAATTTTACTCTTAGCACTGCTCTCACTGGATCACATAAGTTTGGGTATTTGCATTGGCATGTGCCTTAAGGTCTTTTCTTTTCTTTTCTTTTTTCAATTTATCTTTATTGTTGAAAGTATTACAGGTGTCCCATTTTTCCCCCCAATTGATCCCCTCCACCTCGCTCCCACATCCTCCCCAGGCCTTCACCCTGTCATTGTCTGTGTCCATGGGTTATGCATATAGGGGTATAACTTCTTTGGTTAATCTCTTCCCACCCTCTGTCCCTCTTCCCTCTTCCCTCTGACATATGATCATCTATTACATGCATCAATGTTTCTGGATCTATTTAATTCATCAGATTCTTTTGTTCATTAGCTTCTTGTTAAAGAAGACCCTTCAACATTTCCTGTAGTGCTGGTTTGGTGGTGATAAACCCCTTTAGCTTTTCCTTGTCTGAGGTTTTCAATTTCTTGCTCTCTTTCTTCTCCTTCTGGCACCCCAATAATATGTTGAGGCTCTTGAAGTTGTCCCAGAGGCTCCTTATACTATTTTCATATTTCTGGGTTCTTTTTTGTTTTTGCTCTTCTGGTTGGGTGTTCTTTGTTCCCTCATGTTCCAAATTGCTGATTTGATTCTCAGTGTCCTCTACTCTATTGTTGATTCCCTGTAAATTATTCTTCATTTCAGTTCCTGTAGACTTCATTTCAAATTGGTACTTTATTATGTTATCGATTTTCTCAGTTATTTCCCTAATAGTCTCCTTAAACATCCTTATAAACAAAATTCTGAATTCTGTATCTGTTAGTTTGCTTGGATCTATTTCAATTAGTTCCTTTTCTAGCGATTACTTCTGTTCTTTTCTTTGTGACATGTTTCTTTGCCTCCATATTTTGGCTGCTTCCTGGTGTTTGTCTCTATGTATTAGGTAGAGCTGCTATATCTCCTGGAAGTAGGTGTCCTGTAGGGTCCAGTGCCTCAGCCTTTCCAGTCACCTGAGCTGGGCCATCTAGGTGCTCCCCTGTGTGGGCTGTGTGCACTGTCCTGTTGTAGTTGAGCCTTGGTTGCTGTTGCATCATTGGGAGGATTTGACCCCAGGCCAATCAGCTGAGGACCAGCTGCAAGTATACCCAAAGTGCTGTTGTGCTGGAGACACCCCTATGGAGCAGGATTTACTTCAGCAGAGCTTTGGTGTTTACCAAGTGTGCCCCTTGAGTGTGTCACTCGTGGATGTGGTAGGGTTGTAATCCAGCGTGGTCGAGTCTGACCACCAGGTGCACTGTCTCTGAGGCCTCCTGCGAGGTGCAAAGTCAGCCTCTGCCAGTGCCTTGCCAAGGGCCACCCAGCATGAGCTACACACCAAACCGTAGTTGGCTGCTGCTTGTGTTGGGCTTGGAGGTGTCAGGAGAGGCCACGCTATGAACCAATGCAGGCTGCCCCTAGTGTCAGGCCTGGGCCCGCTTATCGAGCCCTATGGGGCACACTGCTGCTTGTTTGAGAGATTTGAGGAAAGTCCTAAGCATGACGCTCAAGAGGCCACTTGCACAGAAAAGCCACTGGAAATGGCTTGAGTGAGCCTGCAGGTAGGGTGGGGTGGGCCTCCGGGAATAACCGTGGGGGGGGCAAAGGTGTAAGTCAGGTACTGGCAATTCAAATATGGCTCTTGACTGCTGGGTCTGTGCAGGGTGGGCTCACCAAAGGAGCCATGGCCCCTGCCAGCTCTTCTGTCTGGGAGGAAGCTGTGCCTCCAGCTCTTGCCCCGACTTCAGGCAGGTTAGTTCCTCCCCAAGCTGCCCGGTGCTGGGGCCCTGAGGGAACACGTCTGAGTGAGTCCGTGGGCTGGCCCTTTAAGAGGAAAGCCTGGGGCTCCAGCAGCCCCTGAAACCCTCAGAGACAGTCACCACTGGTTTCACAGCCCAAAGTTGTGGGGACGTCTCTTCCTGGCCCTGGAACCCTGGGCTGGGGGCCTGCTGTGGGGCTGGGACCCATCATTCCTCTGAGAAACCCCCACTGCCGAGATGTCCTTCCTGGGTTTAAACCTCGGCACCAGGTGTGGGCCCGCGGCCACCCCTCCTCCCACTCTCCATGCTCCTTCAGTTTCCTGGTTGTAGGGCTTCTGTTCAGCCAGATTTCAGGAGGCTCTGAGTGATGCTTGTTCTGTATTTTAGTTGTAATTTTTGTGGTTGTGGGAGGAGGCGGGTGCAGCTGTTACCTACGCTGCCAGCTTGTTTCTCCAAGGTATTTTCTATATATATATATATATATATTTTGTAATTTAATGCCATAGTGTTTTAAGATGGGTTTTTATATTTCCATATATTTTTTAATTTTCCAGTTTTTCTTTAGTTTATTTCTAATTTCATTCTATTGTCATCAGAAAAGATACTTTATATAATTTCAATAATTTCAAATTTATTAAGGATTATTTTATCACCTAATATGTGGTATATTTTTGAGGATGTTCAATATCCAAATAAAAGTTTATGTTTTCTGTCAGTGGTGATGTGTTCTGCACATGTCCTTGAGAATAAATTGTTATTCAGTGTTTCCAAGTCCTCTCTCTCCTTCTTGATTTCCTATGTGATATTCTATCCATTATTAAATATTGGGTATTAAGGTCTATTATTATTGTTGAACTTTCTATACCTCCCTTCCATTTCACTTCATTATTTTGTAACTCTGATTTTTGGTGCATATGCATTTATAATTGTTATAATTTCTTGATGAATTGACTCTTTTATCATTTTATAAAGTTTGTCCTTGTCTTTTGTGCTAGTTTGTCCCAAAGTCTCCTTTCTGTGATAGTGTAGTCATCCCATTTTTTAAAAAAATATAACTGATTTTTTTATTTTTATTTTTTTTATTTTTAAATTAAAAAAAATATATATTACAGGGGTCCTTAGCTCCCCAGTGACCCATTCCACCCCTTCCCATCCCCCTCCCCCACCCTTCTCCCCACCATTGTCCATGTTCTTGAGTTGTGCATATGTGCATATAAATTCTTTGGTTACTCTCTCCCCCTCCACCCACCCGCCCTCCTCCATCCCTCTGACATTCCTCAGTTTGATCTATGGTCCATGTCATTGAGTCTATTCTGTTCATCAGTTTATTAAGTTTTTTAGATTCCACGTATAAGCCAGATCATGTGATATTTGTCTTTCTCTGCCCAGGTTATTTCACTTAGCATAATTTTCTCCTGGTTCATTCATATTGTCCCATATAAATTTTTTAAATGTTTGTTCTAGGTCTGTGAAATATGCTGATGGTATTTTAATAGGAATTGAATTGAATTTATGAATTGCTTTGGCTAGTATGGACATTTTAATGATATTAATTCTTCCAATCCATGAGCATGGTATATTCTTCCACTTGTTTAAATCTTCCTCTATTTCTTTTTTCAGTGCCACATAGTTTTCTGAGGTCTTTTACATCCGTGGTTAAGTTTATTCCTAGGAATCTTATTTTTTTAGTTGCAATGGTAAATGGTATTCTTTTTTTTTTTGTTTCTCTCTCTGAAAGTTGATTGTTGGTGTATAAGAATGCCATTGATTTCCGGATGTTGATTTTGTATCCAGCTACTTTGCCAAATTCGTTTATCAAATGCAGTAGTACTTTGATGGAGTCTTTAGGGTTTTCTGTGTACAATATCATGTCATCTGCAAATAATGACAGTTTTAGTTCCTCCTTTCCAATTTGGATACCTTTTATGTCTTCTTCCTGTCTGATGGCTATGGGGAGGACTTCCAGTACTATGTTGAATAACAGTGGTGACAGTAGACCCCCCTGTCTTGTTCCTGTTTTTAATGGAAATGGTTTTAGTTTTTGCCCATTGAGTATGATGTTGGCTATAGGTTTGTCATATATGGCCTTATTATGTTGAGGTATGATCCCTCTATTACCACTTTGCTGAGAGTTTTTATCAGAAATGGGTGCTGGATTTTGTCAAATGCTTTTTCTGCATCTATTGATATGATCATATGATTTTTGTCCTTCATTTTGTTTATTTGATGTATCACATTTGTTGATTTGCGGATATTGTACCAGCCTTGCATCCCTGGTATAAATCCCACTTGATAATGATATATGATCTTTTTAATGTATTGCTGGATCCGGTTTGCTAGTATTTTAGTGAGGATTTTAGCATCTGTGTTCATCAGGGATATTGGCCTGTAATTTTCTTTCTTTGTAGTATCTTTATCTGCTTTTTGGTTTAGGATGATGCTGGCCTCAAAAAAGAGTTTGGAAGTTTTCCTTCCTCTTGAATTTTTGGGAATAGTTTGAAAAGAATAGGTGTTAATTCTTTGAATGTTTGGTAAAACTCGCCTTTAAATCCATCTGGTCCAGGACTTTTGTTTGCTGGGAGTTTTTTGATTACTGCTTCAATTTCATTAGTTGTTATCAGCCTATTCAGGTTTTCTGCTTCTTCTTGATTCAGCTTTGGAAGTTTGTATGCTTCTAGGAATTTGTTCATTTCTCCCATGTTGTAAAATTTGTTGGCATATAGTTGTTCATAGTATTTTCTTAGATATAATCCTTTGTACTTCTGTTGGATCAGTTGTTATATTGCTTCTTTCATTTCTGATTTTATTTATTTGAGTCCTCTCTCTTGTTTCTTAGTGAGTCTTGCTAAAAGTGCATCAATCTTATTTATCTTTTCAAAGAACCAGCTCTTGGTTTCATTGATTTTTTTGTATTGTTTTTTGAGTCTCTATGTCTTTAATTTCTGCTCTGATTTTTATTATTTCCTTTTTTCTTCTTCCTCGGGGCTTTTCTTGCTGTTCTCATTCTAGTTCTTTTAGTTGTGTTAGATGGTTCATTACATCTATTTCTTGTTTCTTGAGATAGGCCTGTAATGCTACGAATTTTCCTCTCAGGACAGCTTTTGCCATGTCCCATAGATTTTGGGTTGTTGTCTGTTCATTTTCCTTACTTTCCATGAAGCGTTTGATTTCTTCCTTGATCTCCTTGGTAACTCATTCATTGTTTAATAACATGCTATTTAGCCTCCATGTGTTTGAATATTTTTCAGTTTTTTTATAGTGGTTGATATCTGGTTTCATATCATTGTGATCCAAGAAGATGCTTGATATGATTTCAATCTTCTTGTATTGGTAGAGACTTTTCAATCTTCTTGTATTTGTAGAGACTTACCTTGTGCCCTAACATGTGGTCTATTTTTGAGAATGTTCTATGTACACTTGAGAAGAATGTGTATTCTGCTGCTTTCGGGTGAAATGTCCTGTAATTGTCAATTAAATCCATTAGTTCTATTGAGTCATTTAAGGTCTGTGTTTCCCTGTAAATTTTTTGTCTTGGTGATCTGTCCAATGCTGACAGTGGGGTGTTAATGTTCCCCACTATGATTGTGTTGCTATCAATCTCCCCTTTAAAGTCCCCCAAGAAATTTTTTATATATTTTGGTGCTCCTATATTGGGTGCATTAATGTTTATAAGGTTATTTCCTCCTGTTGGATTGATCCCTTTAGTATTATGTAGTGACCATCTTTGTCTCTTGTTATGGTCTTTATTTTGAAGTCTGTTTTGTCAGAAATAAGAATTGCTTCTCCAGCTTTCTTTTCCTTTCCTTTTGCAGGGAATATTTTACTCCATCCCTTCACTTTTAGCCTGTGTCTTTTGCTCTCAGGTGGGTCTCTTGTAGGCAACATATATTTGGGTCCTGTTTTCTTATCCATTCAGCTACCCTTTGTCTTTTGATTGGACCATTTATTCCATTTACATTTAAGGTTACTATTGATATCAACTTATTTAATGCCATTTTTCCCCTTTATGCTGATGTACCTTTCTCTCACTATTCCTTCTTTTTCTTAAAGCAGTCATTTAGCATTTCTTGCATTGCTGGTTTGGTGGTACTGAACTCCTTTCGTTTTGTTTTTTTGTGTGTGTGTGTGTTTTTTGTCTGGGAAGCTCTTTATTTCACCTTCAATTTTAAATGAAAGCCTTGCTGGATAAAGCAATCTTGGTAGCATGTTCTTGCTTTTCATTACTTGGAGAATTTCATGCCACTCTCCATTGGCCTGAAGAGTTTCTGTTGAGAAATCAGTTGTCAGCCTTATGGGGGTTCCCTTGTAGGTCACTGCTTTTCTCTCTCTTGCAGTCCTTAATATTTTCTCTTTGTCCTTGACATTTGCCATTTTAATTATAATTTGTCTTTGAGTGGGTCTCTTTGGGTCCATCTTGTTTCAAAACCTCTGTGCTTCCTGAGCTTGTGTCATTTTTCTCCCTAGCCAGCCTATGGAAGTTTTCTATCATTATTTTCTCTACCAAGTTCTCTATCCCTTGCTCTCTTTCCTTCCCCTCTGGCACTCATATAATGTGAATGTTGTTTCCCTTCATGTTGTCCCAAAGCTCCCTTAGGTTGTCCTCATGCTTTTTAAGTGTTTTTTTCTTTTTGCTGCTCTGATTTTTTCTACCTTGTCTTCTAAGTCACTTATTCTATCCTCTGCTTCATTGAGTCTGCTTTTAATTCCTTCCAGTGTATTCTTGATATCAGATACCACATTCTTTATGTCAGTCTGATTTTTGTTTATGTTATGTATCTTTTTTTATGTTTGCCCTAAAGTTCTCAATCTTATCCTCGATTGCCTTGTTTTTGTCTTTAAGTTCCTTGAACATCTTCATCATGAATACTCTGGACTCTGTTTCTGATAATGTGCTTAAACCCCATCTCATCAAAGACTTCTGGTTATGTTTCCTTTTCTTTAATTTGGGGGTTTCTTTGTCTCCCCATTTTGGTAGGTCTTAGTGTTTGTATCTATATATTAGATATATTTGCTGTCTCCCAGAATTATGGGATGGGATTTTGTCTTTTGAGTCCAGTGGAGCCCAGAGGTGTGTTTTTCTTATACTTCTGAGCTCTTTGGTCTAGGTGTGTCCCTCTTTTCAGTGTCCTTTTTGTGGTTTCTTTATGTTCTCCTGTTGTTTTGGGGTCTAGATTGTTATTGATCAGTCCTTGGGAGGACTCTCCTCTCAGGTTGGCTAACTGTGTGTCTCACCCTTGACCTCGTCGTGTAAGCTGTTGTACGGTTGCTGGCAAGGCAGGATGATACACAACTAAACTTCCAGGAAACAAGAGGTATCTTACAAAATATCTTTATAGTCACAATGAAAACAACCCATATGAAAATAGAACTGGGAGAGTGAAGAAAGAACAAACACACAATAAAAGCTTAAAAAAAGGAAAGAAAAGTAACGCTTAGAGAGAGAGATGTATATTTTTGTTAAGAGTGGTGAAAATTTAGAAAATAATAATAAACAAAAATGTAAAAAATAGAGAAGTTACTGGGAGATAACAGAAGCAGAGAAAAGATTCTGAAAGAAGGGCCAGCAAAAAATTAAGGTAGAAAATAGGAATAGGATAATAGTTGAAAATGAGAAAATAAAAATACAATAAAGAGAATAAGAGAAACTAACCATCGAACAAAAAGACAGGAAGACAGAAGTGAGGATAACAAAAGTATGAAAGAAAAGAAGAAAAAGAAAAAAGAAAAAAAAGCTATGCCAACGGATCAAGAGGAGAGAGAGAGATATAGCCCAGGCAGGGGGGGAGTCGGGTAAGAGATTTGGTGGAAACTATAAAGGAAAGCAGTAAGCTTGGTTATAATAATAAAGTCCCAGTCGCTAAGCAGGGATATCAAGAAAGTCTTGATAGTAGAAGCAAGGCTAAAACAAAGCAAAGCAAATAAATAAAACTAAACTAAAAACAAGCTAAGCAAGATAAAATTCTTTTATAAAATAGAAAAAAAAATTAGTTAAAAATGTTTTTTTAAATAATTATTATAAAATTTAATAAAGAAGAAAAAAACAAATAAATTTTTCCCCTTTTACTTCTTCCTAAGGAAAAAAGAGAAAAAACAAGCAAACAGACAAACACAGAAACAAACAAAAAACCAAAACCAAAACCAAAACCAAACCAAACAAAACAGAAGAAAAAAAGATAGTTAATCAGGTGAGTTTCTTCTGCACAGCTTATGTTGTCTGAGGCTCACTGTTTTGTATGCTGATTTCAGTTCTCCTGGGAGGTACTTGTGTATCAGCCAATGTGAGGAGCTGTCTAGGTTTGGCTCTGGTGTCCTTAAGTAGATGGTTGATCTGAGGGTTTCCGTGGACCACCTCCTCTTGTCAACTATTTTGCAAACTTGTAGTTGCCTGATCTTACTCCAGAGTCTTCTGTAGGGTGCAGAATGGCTAGCGTAGCCCAGGGTATCACTACCCTTACTTAGAGGTTTCATTGTCAGGCACTCACTGTGTGGGAGTTAGTCTCTGCTCCACAGCCAGCTCCTCAGTCCCTACCCTGTCCTCTGATTCTAGTTCCCCAGGCTCTGTCCTGCTGCAGTTTCAGACTGATTTCAGCCTGTTGCCTTTTCTGTATGGGGCATTTCAGCAGCCTGGGCTCAGTGGGTTTGATTAAAAAAACATTTTGGTGAGCCCTTTGCCTGCCCAGCCCCCAGCAGGGGTTTTCAGCTTTTCCTCCAGTTCCCAAACAACAGTCCCTGAGAGTCTTATTTTTGTAGTCATCCTGTGAGCTGCTGTCCCTTCCCCCTCAGGACTGTGCCCTGCAGGTGTGTGGGCTTCAGTGAGCTGGACCCGCCCCGCCCCTTTCCTGTTGGGAGTGGCTCTGGTTGCCTGGTCGCACCAGGCCCGCCCCTCAGACAGTCTACGGTGCAGACCCCAATCCCAGCCTCCGCTGGTCTGTCCGCGCAGTGCACCCTTGGAGGGTGGGAGCCAGTTCCGTGATCAAATTCGCAAACGCACAAAGCAACACACAGGCAGAGTCCACCCTACAGGGTCCTGCCGCCCACTCGCCAAGGCGCCCAGCAGGAGGGGACTCAAAGTCAGCTCCCCACAGCTCTACGCACCGCTGGTCTCAGCAAAGCTGGGGCGGCTCCACACGCCACCACGGCGCCCCTCAGGGCTGGTCACAGGTCCCAGCCTCCCTACACCAGGAGCTCAGGGCCGGAGGGCTCCTCCGATCCCCTCCCCCACGCCAGCCAGATTCAGCACTTTCTGGGGCTCAACACAGTGCCCCCCAGGGAGGCAGAGGGTCCCCGTGTGTGGCTGCTCAGTGTAGTCCTCTGGTCCCTTACCACTCGGGTGCCACACACTGTGGGACAGCCTTCCTTATGGTCGGTACCCCAAGCACTAGACGTGGGTCGCAGCTGCCACTAGAAGCTTTGTTTCCTAGGAAGACGCCGTTCCCTCTGGGACTCACCGCTCCCCTGGGTCCCTCTGCCCTGTGCGCGGGGCCCTCCTTCCCCTCCTGCCCACTCTGGGTGTGGGATCTCCGCTTGTGGATGTCTGTCTGCACTCCTGAGGGGGGAGTTTTGCAGCCTCCAAGCCTTGGGGCTTGGAACCCAGCACAGGCTTCAGGGGACTCCCCCTTCCCACGCCCCCCCCCCTTTCTTACCGGACTTGGTGATGTGTCTTCAGTGCTCCCAACTCGCACTCTGTCCACTCAGGCGTGTTTCTCTGGTTTTTCCAAGATGGTTACGTAGGATTTTAGGAGTAAATCGAGTCTGTGGCAGGGAGTGGGGGCGCTCTGCTGCTGCTCACAGGGCCGCCATCTTCCCATCCTCTCCATTTATTTTTAGGTCATTTACATTTAAACTAATGAAGGATACTAAAGCACTTTTTCCATTTTGGTGTTTGTTTTCTTGTTCTTACAGCTCCTTTTTACTACATTTTGTCACTATTTTCTTTCTTTTTTAAGTTGACTTTTTATAATGACATGTTTGATTTCCTTCTCATTTTCTTTTGTTTATACTCTATAAATACTTCATTGTGGTTTTCATGGGGATTACATAAGTCATTTTAACTTTGTGGTGATCTATCTTAAATTGATACCAATTTAACTTCAATCTCATACAAGTTCTACTGCTTTACAGCGCTGCTTCTCACTGCTTTATGTAATAAATTATATCTCAGTATATTGTGGATCTGATAACTTAGATTTCTAATTATTTTTATGCATTTATATTTTAATTGTTGTATGAAAAAGTTGAACTACAAACTAAATTGTAATAGCACTGTTTTTAAATATCTATTTATGTACTTATCTTTACCAGAAAACTTCACATTTTCATTTGGCTTTAAGTCACCATCTGGTGCTCTCATTTCAACTGGAAGTAATCTCTTTAGTATTTCTTGTGGGGCAGGTGTAGCAGTAATGAACACTCTCAGCTTTTGTTTTTCTGAGAAAGTCTTAAAAATTTCCCTCATTTTAAAGAAAATGTTTTCTGATATAGAGTTTTTGGTTGACAATGTGTGTTTTTTTTCCAGCCAGCACTTTAAATGTATTATTCCACCACTTTCTGTACTTCAAGGTTTCTGCTGTGATATTTGAAATTAATCTTACTGCAATCTCTTTTAAAATAATAATATGCTTTTCTCTTGCTGCCTTTAATATTATTTCTTTGTCTTTTCATTTTGACATTTTTATTATAATGCTCACTCTGGCTCAATAGTAGAAACTAGTAATTGAGCCACTTCCTACTGACCACACCACACTACACTAATGAGGTGATGGATCAAAGTAAGTGAAAACAGCACAAAATTTCCTGCCATTTTGCATACATTTTTCTTTATTATTTGATTGATTGTTATAAATATTTATAGATATGCTATCTCACTAATGTCACTCTTTCTTAATACATTTTGATAATCTATTGTTAAGTATATGCACATTGTTGATTTTGTCTTTTTGAAAAATTATTATATTATGTGATGTTTCTGTTTATCCCTGTTATTTTTTCTTGATCTAAAGCCTAAAACTTTTATTAACTATACAAATATTTTTATTGATGTTTCCATGGCATCTTTTTCTCTATCCTTTCAATTTTAATTTGCCTTCATATTTAAAATGGGTATCCTATGTTCAATGAACTTAATGAGAACTTCAAAACATAAAAAGGGATGTGGCAACTATATAAAAAAAAAGTCAGAAATGGAGGATACATTAACTGTAATGAAGAATAATTTACAGGGAATCGAGAGTATAGTAGATGAGGCCAAGAATCATACCAGCAAATTGGAATATCAGGAAGCAAGAAAATACCTTATCATTACGGGGCGGGGGGAATCCAAAACAATAAAGATAGTATAAGGATCCTCTGGGACAATTCAGGCATACCAACATTTGCTTCATGGGGGTGTTGGAAGGAGAAGAGATAGAGCAAGAAATTAAAAACATATTTGAAAAAAATTATGACAGAAAACTTCCCTAACCTGGTAATGTATATAGACATACAAGTCCAGAAAGTGCAAAGTCCCAAAAAAGATGAACCCAAAGAGGCCCACACTGAGATACATCATAATTAAAATGCAAAAGGTTAAAGAGAGAGAATCTTAAAAGCAGCAAAAGAAAAGCAGTTAGTTACCTATAAGAGAGTTTCCATAAGACTCAGCTTATTTCTTAACAGAAACATTGCAGGCCAGAAGAGATTGGCAACAAATATTCAAATTGATGAATAGCAAAGACATAGAACCAAGATTATTTTACCCAACAAAACTATCATTTAGAATCTAAGGGCATATAAGAGCTTCCCAGACAAGAAAAAACTACAGGAGTTCATCACCACCAAACCAGTATTTCACGCAATGTTAAAAGGTCTTCTTTAAGAAGAATAATAAGATAAAAAGTATGAACAATAAAATGACAATAAATACATATCTGTCACGAGTTGAATCTTAAATACAAAATAAATGAACAAGCAGACCAGAAACAGACTCACAGTTACAGAGAACATTTGGATGGTTGCCAAATGGGAGGGAGGTTGAAGAGATGGGTGAAAAAGGTTAAGGGATTAAGAAGTACAAATTGGTTTTTACGAAATGGTCATGGGGATGTAAAGTACGGCATAGGGAATATAGTCAATAATATTCAATTTGTATGGTGCCAAATGGGTATGAGATTTATTGAGATGATCACTTAGTAAGTTATATAATGTCTAATCACTGGGGTGTACACCTGAAACTAATATATTGTACCTAAAGTGTAACTGAAAAAGTAAAATAAATAAAAAATTTAAAAATAATAAAGTAGGTATTCTGTAGATGACCTATGGTTGTGTGCTATTTTTCTCATCCATTTTAACAGTGTCTATATTTTAATTAGTGTGTTTAAATTTGATATTCAAAGTAATTTTTATGTAGTTGGAAAAAGATCTACTATATTTGTTACTTTTTTCTATATATTACCCTTGTTCTTAGATTTTTTGTCTTTATTCTTTTTGTGTCTTCATTATTTTAATTGAACATTTTATATTATTTCATTTTCTCTCTACCCTAGGATATCAATATATGTTTTTTTGCATTTTGTAGCAGTTGCTCTAGATTTGGCAATATATATTTTCAACTAATATAGGTCCACTTTCAAAACACTATACATACTCTTGGTTAACGCAGGTGAGTTTTTTTTCTTTTTCCTTTTAAAAAAAAATGTTATTATATTTTTTAAAATTAAAGTTGTCATTCGATATTATATTAGTTTTAGGTGTGCAACATAGTGGTGAGACATTTATATAATTTATGATTGATCCCTCCCATAAGTCTAATACCTACCTGGTAACATACATAGTTATTACAATGTTATTCACTTTAGAGATGTACTTTACATCCCCGTGACTGCCATTTTGTACTTCTTAATCCCTTCACCTTTTTCACCCAGCCACTGAACTTCCCTACCACCTGGCAACTACCAATTTATGCTCTGTATTTATGAGTCCACTTCATTATTGTTTCTTTATTTTGTTTTTTAGATTTCACACATAAGTAAAATCATATTGTATTTGTCTTTCTCTTTCTGACTTATTTTACTTAACATAATATCCTCTAGCTTCATTCATGGTGTTGCAAATGGAAAGATTTTATTCTTTTATATGGCCAGTTAATATTTCATTGAGTATATGTACCACATCTTCTTTATTCAATTGTCTAGTGATAGACACTTAGGTTGCTTTCATATCTTGGCTATCATAAACAATGCAGCAATGAATATAGGGATGTATATATGTTTTCAAATTAATGTCTTAAATTTCTTCAGATAAATATCCAGAAGTGGAATTACTAGGTCATAAGTTCCATATTACCCAAAGCAATCTATATATTTAATGCAATCCCTATCAAAATGCCAATGGAATTTTTTAGAGAACTAGAACAAATTATCGTAAAATTTATATGGAACCATAAAAGACCCCAAACAGCCACAAAAATATTGAGAAAGAAAAGTTGGAGGTATCATGCAACCTGATATAAAAGTATACTACAAGGCTATAATAATTAAAACAGCATGGTGCTGGCATAAAACCAGACACAGATCAATGGAACAGAATAGAGAGCCCAGAAATAAACCCATGCTTAAATGGTCAATTAATCTATGACAAAAGAGACAAAATATACAATGCTGTAAAGACAGTTTATTCAATAAATGGTGTTGGAAATATTGCACAGATATATATAAAAATGAAACTAGATCACCTTCTTACATAATATACAAAAATAAACTCAAAATGGATTAAAGACTTAAATGTAAGACCAAAGCCATAAAACTCCTATAAGAAAACATAGGCAGTAAACTCTCTGACATTGCTCTTAGTAATATTTTTTTGGATCTTTCTCCTCAAGCAAGGGAAACAAAAGAAAAAATAAACTAATGAGACTACATCAAACCAAAACTTTTTTGTACAGCAAAAAATGGGAGAAGATACTCATCAATGATACATCTGATTAGTGGTTAATACACAAAATTTATAAAAAACGTATACAACTTAACAAGAAAAACGAACAATCCAATTAAGAAAATGGTCAGATGACCAGAATAAACATTTCTCCAACGAAGACATGCAGATGACCAATAGACATATGAAAAGATGCTCAACTCACTACTTGTCAGAGAAATGCATATTAAAATAGCAACGAGAGATCACCTCACACCTGTCAGAATGGCTATCATCAATAAATCAAACAAGTATTGCCAAAGATGTGGGAAAAAAACAACCTTATGCACTGTTGGTGGGATTGCAAATTTGTGCAGCCACTACAGAAAATGTCATGGAGATTCTTCAAACCCTTAAAAAATAGTGCAGGTAGCTTGTAACAAAGTAGTTCCAATTTCTGGCTCTCATACCTTGCAACATTGCGTTTATTCATTTCATTTTTACATAAGCTATAATTACTGAATATATAGTTGCTATTATTCCTTTTAACAAACTAATCTCTTAGGTCAATTAAGAATAAGAAAAAAAAAGATTATATTTTCCCTTCATGTATACTTTCTGCAGCCCTCTCTCTTTTATTATGTAGATTCAAGTTTCTGATATATATCATTTTTCTTCTCTGTGAAGAGCTACTTTTTACACTTCTTTTAGGTCTATTGGTCTCTCTCTCTCTATCTCTACCTCTTTCTGAGAAAGGCTTTGTCTCTCTGTTAATTTTGAATGATAATTTTCTGGATAGAGAAATCTAATTTGGCATTTCTTTCTTTCAACATTTTAAGCATTTCACTACATTCTGTTCTGGAGTGATATCTAAAGAGATGTCCAGTTGTTTCTTTGTGAATAATGTTTTTCCTTTCTCAGGCATTCTTCAAGAGTTTATCTTTTTCTTTGTTTTATTTTATTATATTTTATTTTATTCACATTTTGAATATGATATGCCTAGGTGTAGATATTTGGGGTGTTTTTTTCCTGACTGGTGTTTTCTCAACTTCTGGAAATTCTCATCTGTTATTCCTTCAATCATGTTTTATTTCTCTTTTTCTTTTTCTGGTATTCTTATTATGTATATGTTTCACATTTTGCAATTGCCCCATAGTTTTTGGATATTTTGTTCCATTTTTTAAATTATTTTCTTCTCTTTGTTATTCAGTTTAGGAGATGTCTATGAGCATATCTCTTAGTTCAGTGATTGTTTCCTAGGCTGTGTCCAGTCTACTAATGTGCCCATCAAAAGCATCCTTCATTTCTGTTATAGAATTTTATTTCTATTTCCTTTTAATTATTTTTTTAGAGTTTCTATCATTCCGCTTACATTACTCAGCTCTTCTTGCATGTTGTGCACTATTTCCATTAGACTCAGCATATTTGAATACAGTTATTTCAAATTTTCTAATAATTTCAAAATCTGCTATATCTAAGTCTGATTCTGATGCTTTCTTTGTTTCCTCAGATTGATTTTTTTTTTTTTTCCCTTTTAGCCTGACATTATTTTTTGTTTAAAGCTGGACATGATGCATTGGGCAAGAGGAACTGAGGTAAATAGAATTTAGTGTGAAGGTTTTTTGATCTCTCTAGGACTTGGGTCATGTGTACTGTTTGCTGAAATTCTAGGTGTCAGAGGTTACATTTTTGTCATGTCCTTGTCTTTATTCACACAGCTATTTTTGGATTTTCTTAGAGAATGGCTCTTTAATAGAGTCTGAATCTTGTGCTTCTTTCAGCTGTTAACTGCTGTTATTATACACCGACCTTATTGATGTTATAGTAATGTATGTCATGGTAGGGAAGCATTCTATAATGCTAGGGGAAAGTTTCATTGTTTCAATAAGCCTATACCCTGTTTTTTTTAACATTCACAAGTTTTTCTCACTTTTTCCTGCCTTACATAAGACAGGAAAGCTAGAGTTTGTAACATTGGCTATTTCCCTTCCCACTGGTAAGTTTGACTCTAGTAAAATAGATCTCCCTGAGGGCAAGCATTTGTTAAGGAGAAGAGAACACTATATATTTTAAATGATTACTTTTCCCTTTTCTCTGGTAGAAGCACAAGGTGACTTTTTCTGACCTTCACCTTGAGAATCTAATAGGGGCTCTTGTATACAAAACTCATAAATATTTTACCCCACCCCCCTTAATTGGGCTACCAGGAATTTGCATGTCTCAAGCCAGTCCCTGCTAAATTTCCAGTAATTTTTAATTATCCTTTAAGTTTTCCTACAAGTTGTTGGCTCTATCAGTGGTGTTGGCTTCCTGTAACCTCTGATTCTCTGTATTCAAATATCTCTTCAGTTTTGGGGTCACTGGTTTGCACCATGACTTTTCTCTGAACAATTCTTAATATTCAAATGTTTGTTTTTTTCTCAGCTTTTTTTCTTGTCAGGGTGGGAGTAAAGACTCCCTAGCTCTTTGTGTGTTTGAGTAAGAACTGGAAGTCTCCTTACATTTTTTTTTTCTTAGTTTTTGTTTTATCCAGTGTGAATGAATCAAAGTAATTTTTTAAATTTATCTTTATTGTCAAAAGTATTACAGATGTCCCCTTTTTCCCCCCATTGATCCCTTCCACCCTGCATCCACCCCACTTCCAAGCCTTCACCATAACAATGTCTATGTCCATGGATTATGCTTATAAATATATAAGTCTTTGATTAATCTCTCCCCACTCACTCCCTCAGCCCCACCTTCCCTCTGAGATCCTTCAGTCTGTTCCATGCTTCTATGTCTCTAGATGTATTTTGTTTCTCAGTTTATTTTGTTTATAGATTCTACATATGAGTGAAATTATGTGATACTTGTTTTTCTCTGACTGGCTTATTTCACTAGTCATAATACTCTCCAGTTCCCTCCATGCTGTCCCAAACTATAAGTGATCCTTCTTTTTTATAGCTGCATAGTATTCCAAGGTGTAAACATACCACAGCATTTTTATCTGCTCATCTACTGATGTACACTTGAAAAGAATGTATATTCTGCAGCTTTGAAGTGGAATATTCTGTAAATGTCCATTAAATCCATGTGATCTAGTGTGTCATTTAGGGTCACTATTTCCTTGATGATTTTTTTTGTCTGGAAGACATATCCACTGAAATCAGACGGGTGTTAAAGTCCCCTAGTATGACTGTCTTGCTGTCAATCTCTCCCTTAAAGTTCTTTGGAAGTTTTTTTTAATAAATTTAGTTGCTCCTATATTGGGTTCATATATGTTTATCAACTTTCTATCCTCTTGTTGTATCGATCCCTTTAGTATATGGAGTAACCTTTCTTGTGTCTTGTTATAGTCTCCATTTTGCAGTCTATTTTGTCCAATCTGAACACTGCTACCTCAGCTTTTCTTTTTCATTTCCATGCAAAAGCTGATGGAAAAAATTTTTTTCCATCCCTTCACTCTCACGTGTGAATCTTTTGTTTTGAGGCGAGTCTCTTGTAGATAGCATATATTTGGGTCATGTTTTCTTATCCATTCAGCCACTTTATGTCTTTTTATTGGAGCATTTAATCCATTTACATTTAAGGTTATTATTGATAGATACTTACTTATCCATTGTCATTTTAATTCTTTATGCCTATGTTTCTCGTCCTCTCTATTTCTACTTCTTATTATGGCAGTCCCTTTAAAAATTCCTGTAATGCTGATTTGGTGGTGATAAACTCCTTTAGCCATTTTTTGTCTGTGAAGCTCTTTATTTCACCACCTATTTTGAATGATAGTCATGCTGGATAGAGTAGTCTTGTTTTCAGATCCTTGTTTTGCATTACTTTGACTACTTCATGCCATTCTCTTCTGGCTTGTAGTGTTTCTCATGAGAAGACAGCTGACAGCCTTATGGGAGCAGATTGTAGGTAACAGATTGATTTTTCTCTAGCTTCCTTTAATATTCTCTCTTTGTCTTGAATTCTTGGCATTTTAATTATGATGTATCTGGGAGTGGGGCCTCTTTGGATTCTTCTTGCTTGGGACTCTCTGTGCCTCCGAAACTTGTGTGACTTTTTCTTTCACCAGGTTAGAGAAGCTTTCTGCCATTATTTCTTCAAACAAGTTCTCTAACCCTTGCTTACATTTGACCTTTCCTGGCACTCCTATGATTTGAATATTGTTATGTTTCATGTCATCCCACAGCTCCCTTAAAGTGTCCTTCTGTTTTTAATTGTTTTTTCTTTTTGGATCTCTGTGTGACTTTTTCTACCCTGTCTTCTAATTCACTGATCTGATCCTCAGCTTCCTCTAATCTGTTGTTTATTCCTTCCAGTGTATTCTTTATTTCTGCTATGGCATTGTTTATTTTCTTCATCGTTTCCATATAGTTTTTCATGCTGTGGAGCATTCTTACAATCAGTATTCTGAACTCTATATCTGATAGATTGCTTATCTCCATTTCGTTGTTTTTCTGGAGACGTCTCTTGTTCTTTCATTTGGGACTTTTTTTTTTGTTTCCCCATTTTGGCTGCCTCTTTGGGTTTATTTCTATGTATTAGGTAGATCTGCTAGGAGTCTCAGTCTTTTTGGAGGGTCTCTGGTGCAGGCCAATGTCAGACGTGCTTTGTGACTGGCCCTGAGTACCTGTTTGGAGCTATGAACAACACTAGGCTTGAGGTCTCCTCTGCTGGGGCTGGGTGCATTTGAACAGGACCAAGATGTAAATGAAAGTCTGCTTTTCCAAGGCCTGAGTCTAGAAGCAGATCAGACAAAGACTCAAAGCACTTGAGGTCCACCTCTGGTTGCATGCTGATTAATCTGATTCTCTTAATGTGTGTCAGGCTCTAGAAACTACTCTGGGTAAGGGAAGTGGTTTTCCAGCAGGGTGGGGCAATTTGTTCCCCCTCAAGCAAAAGCACAAGATCATCTGTCTAAGAACATTGTCCTCTGAAGTATGGGCAATGACTAGGGGCAAGAATTCACAGGGGTGCCCTCTGAGCTCTATCTTAAGAGCCCACAACCCTAGACTCCTCTCATACAACTCCAGTCCACTCTGCTCTCTTTTGCTGGAGCCCAAGGTGAGTGGCTGTACAGGAAACTTTGTGCATTGGCCCTTTAAAAGGGTGCTTACATTTCCAGTTCTCTCTCCCTGGCAGACAGAAATCCTTCTGTTTTTCATAGCCAGGTGTTATGTGGGCACCTTTCTCAGTTCTGGTGCTCTTGGTTGGGAAGCCCAGCCTGGGGTTTAGGTCACAGTCTTCAGTGGGAACCCCCCCCCTCCAGCTGAGATACCCCTCTGGACCTTAAGCTGCTGCCTGTGGGAGCCCTGCCAGCCCTCTAGAACCTCTGCACTTCCTACCAGTCTCTATGTAGTCTCCACTTTTCCTCCTTGGTTATGAGGGTCTCTTCTGCTTGTCTTCATTTGCAGTTTATTATTCAGGATAGTTTTTCTATATTTAATTGTAATTCCAGTTTGGTTCTAGGAGAGTGTCAGTGTAACTTCTACTCAGTCTCCTGCTATCTTTAATCTCCAGTCTATATATTTTTAATGAAAATTGTGCAATAGTTAAAGACAAAGATTTTGAAAGCTTCTATGTAAATTCTAAATCAATGGCTCTAGTGCATGTATATGCCTTTTTTCTGCCAAAAAAAAGAAATATCTTAATATTTGAAGATGCACATTTTTCTCCATATTCTCTTCTCTTTGAATTTAGAATGAAATTTACAATCCTTTGCATATTGTAATGTTTTTTGTCAGAAAGAGAACAGTCTTCAGTGAGTATGTAAGTATAAATATGTTTAAAGCTGTTCATATTATGAATTCCAGTGAATTATGTTTATTGTTGCTGTTACACATTTTGAGTTTAACTGCCATTTCAGTTTTTTAAAGATTACAATATGATAAAGCAATGAAAGAAAAAGTTTTGTACACTGAAAGGCTTGGAAAAAAGCACTGGTGAGTTTGGTGATTGTTAAGCAAAAATACTTTTCGTGAGTTGACTAAAATTCCAGTTGCTTCCTAAACAACAATCAAGATATGAAGATTCACACAAGTGTATGAAGATATGTTGTTTTATTACTGATATACATGCAAAATGATTACTTATGACTAGAACCACCCTTAGGATGTGGGTGTTAGTGTACCATCTGTGGTGGGAGACCCTGTCTATAAAGGGTCATGATGTATGTAGCTTGCTCTCAAGTGTACATGTATCCATAAAAAGAGACAGAGCAAGCACAGGAGAGAGAATGAGAGACAGAGGAATTTTATAAAGCCAATGGGTTAAAAATGTTAGTGGCAGGTGAATAAAGGGTGGAGGGAATCCACTGAACTGCTCTTTGAGTGACTCTCAGAGGTGGGTAGTGTCTGTGACCCAACTTGCCAAGCAATAGCACAAGCACTGGGTAAGCCAGGCAGCCTGGGCTCCCTCTCCCATAACCCTCACCCCCTACAGCCCTTTCCAAGCTTCTATCCCTCCACCCACCTCCATGCACCACTTTGTACCCCCCCACCCTCCACGCATTCTCCTCCACGGTCCCCCCCTTAGCACTCGACCCCTCTCCATTGCTCTCCTTGGACCCTCCCGAACTCAACCCCCCCCTCCATTCCCTTCCATGGTCCCTCCCGCCTTCCGCTCCCCTCCATTCTGGCCACCTTTTGACCTTACGCTCGCTAACGGACATTCACTGGATGATGTCATCAGCTTGACCCCTGTGACCACACAGAATAGATCCCTTACTGTTGCCAAGCAACCCAATGTGTACTGCAGCGAGTAGCGGCAGGACCAGGCGGCGTTGAGCAGGAGCGGCCCGGTCCCTGGAGGTGGTGTTTACCGGCAGCATGGCCTCTGAGCAGCAGAATCCAGATCAGGAGAACCCGGAGATGGCGGAGCCAGCAGCTGTGCAAGACACAGGTGACTAGAAGCCCATCAGTCCCTGTGGGTTCTCATTTCTCCTTCCTCAACCCTCCTCTCCAACATCATCCCTGTCCCCTGTCTCCCTCTCCACCCCACAGCCCGGCTTTACCCGCTTATCTGCTGACCTGGTGGGTTGCTGATCTCCCTAACTGTGGTCTCCCCCCAACTTTCACCTAACAGGAAGCCTCGCGAAGAAGACTGGCCCCGTGGCACAGTCCCTGGCCCTAAAGCGCCTCCAGAAGGAGCTCCTCGACCTTTCCCGAGACCCCCTAGACATATGCTCCGCAGGGCCAGTGGAAGAAGACATATTCACATGGCAGGGGGTTTTACTGGGGCCCCAGGAGAGCCCCTACCATGGAGGAGCCTTCTTCCTGAGTATCCAATTCCCGAAGGAGTACCCTTTCAAACCTCCCAAGATTCTATTCAAAACCCGAATTTACCATCCGAATGTAAATCATAACGGGTGCATTGGTCTGCCCATGCTTAATTCTGAGTGGTCTGCTGGACACACAGTTTCTAAAATATTGCTGTCAATCCATGCCATGTTATGTGAGCCCAACCCACACGTTGTTCTGATCCCAGAAATGTGGGAGATGTACATAAAGGATAGGCCAAGGTATGATATCATGGCTCGAGCATGGACTAGGAAGTATGCTATGTAATTTAAAAATAAATGATAATACTGTCACCTTAATAAAACAGTTCAATTGGTTGTCTTTTCACTGCTGTCTATGAAGCGACGTTTCTCCATGTTTCTGGGCACAGGTTGTACACCTTCCACATCAGGGTGTGTGTGGAGGGGGTGGAGGGAGGCAAGAGGGTGGGGGAAGCATGGGTGTGAGGCAGGGTTGGAGGAATGGGTGAGTGTGACACAGACGGGTTTTAATCTCCACTTTAATAAAAGCTTTCTTAACTGATTTAAGTTTGGGAAAGCAAAACCAAAGGGGTTTGCCTTTAGGATGAGGAGAGCAATTCTACCAAACAGTGGGATAATTTTTATTTTTATTTATTTTTATTTATTTATTCATTATTTATTTTATTAAATATATATTTATTGATTTCAGAGAGAGGAAGGGAGAGGGAGAGAGAAAGAAACATCAAAAATGAATCATTGATCCGCTGCCTCTTGCACGCCCCCTGCTGGAGGTTGAGTCCACAACCAGGAGAATGTGCCGTTACCAGGAATGGAACCCTGATCTCCTGGGTCGTTGGTCAATACTCAACGGCTGAGCCACACCCGGCTGGGCACTGGGATAATTTTTAATGAGGTGTCTTTTAGAACTCACAATGATGAGGAAAACTGGATGAAGATTACAAAGCTAATTTGGCATCTATTTTATTCAGGTGTTTTGTTTTCTTATTGACCAAGATTAATATTAACCCATATCATCTACTTTGAGGCCAAAATTTAACTGAGCAATAATTAAGTGGATTAGGAGTTGTTACAAAATAAAATGATCTGTTTTATTCCCAGACTTCACCACCTTCTGCACCTTCAATCCCCACCATTTTGACCACTCTGCCTCTCCCACACTCTGGGTTGCACCCCCTTTTCAGGACATTCTTATGTCAACCTAAGAACATTCAACCTGTAGAGAATTTTTATACAAACTTATTTGAGCCAAATGGAGGATACGTCTGGAAGCAAGATCTCAACAGACTGAAAGAAATTCTCACAATAACAGTTGGCAGATTCTTTTATACATTTTAAATTAAGGAGGGAACATAAGATTACATGAAGGTGGGAGAAACCAAGGGAGGGGGGAGTGTATTATAGGATTGTTACCAAGATTATGTGCTCTCTTGAGGGTGGAGATCCATATTTCAAAGATGCATTAACTTATATACAGAAGAACCATGGACAGGGCTTGCTTAATGCAAACACAAACCTTTTTCTAAAAAGATTACATGCCTGTGGCGTGATAACCCACCTCTACTTACCCAGTTAGGAATTTATGATCAGATCACCCTATGAGGTTATTTTCCATACAACCCCTTTTTGCATCCGCACATACTAGTTCTAATTTGTCTTATTTTCTCAAGAGCTAGGTGAAGTCTGAGATCTCACCCAGCTTTCAAGCCCACAAGTCAGCCAGTCACAGTTTCATGGAGGCTGCTGAATGACACAGATCCTGGGTTAGAGACACAACTCTTTTCAGGGCCCAGCAGGAAGCATGAGCTTCACAGGCATCAGTTCCCCTAGCTCCCAAGACCCAAAGGGGGAGATGGGCAGTGGACCACTTCATGGGTGCTGTACTCACAGTGGATTTGTGTCACAGCTGAGGGACCACAAGCTTAGGAACCTTCCAATCTTTCCAAGGAGATTTCTGGCAAACATGACCAACTTTTTCCTAAAGAGAGATACTATCTTCAACCTGCTCAGGAAACAAATCTGTCCCCTGCACTGGAGGGAGCTCTGTCCTCCAAGGCTGTTTGATATACAAACATCCTTGAAACTGATAGTCCAGGACATAGGCTGTCACAAGATGTGTAGATCTGCACCCCAACAGTCTTAACTGTTTGTATCTATTTGGTTGTAAAGTTACAAATTAATTTTATGGAAATACTTGTGTATAATAAAAAAAATCCAATTTTCACTTTAGAACCTGTGCATTCAGGAATGTCTAATCAATGTAATAATCAGATTACTACCATTGTTAACAGAAAAAGGCTGGGCCTAGAGCAGGTCTGCCTCAGGCCAAGCTGTAGTGTGTGGGTTCTTAACTTCCTACAGGAAATATTTCACAACATATGTCGAAGTGATTTTGAGAACATGTTTATTACAGCTGGGAACAGTGAAACAGGGAAGGCTTAGGATAGAAGCAACAACAGGAGAGAGGTTAGGCAGAGCTGCTTTGGCTCACCGAAAAGTCAGAGAAAATGGGGCCTTGGAGACAGGTTCAGGGGCTTAGTCCTCAATGAGCTGCCACTGCCCATTGCTCTCCTGTTTGCAAGTCTGGTGAGGTCCCTTAGAATTTAGAGGATGCATGCCTGTCTGGGAAGAGGAGGAGGAAGGAAGATGCATGGGTATGCTCCCTGCAAGGAGAGCATGCACTGGGTCTTTTGTCCTTTTTCTTTGATCTTTCTAAGAATTGATGCTGTCAGTCCGGGACTTACCATGACTGAGCTGAGACTGAAAAAGCAGAGAGAATGTAGAGTGAAGACAGTGAGAGCGTCCTACAAGATTAAGTGGTACTTTAGCTATTGTGCAAGCAACTGGGAATATTTTTTTATTTTTATTTTTTATTATTTATTTATTTATTTATTTAAATATATCTTTATTGATTTCAGAGAGAGGAAAGGAGAGGGAGAGAGAGAGATAGAAACATCAATGATGAGAGAGTCATTGATCGGCTGCAGCCCACAACACGGGCATGTGCCCTGACCGGGAATCGAACCCTGATCGCCTGGATCCTAGGTCGACACTTAACCGCTGAGCCACGCCCGGCCGGGCTGGGAATATTTTTTTAATTTTATCTTTCTTTTCTCCCCCTAATGACTGATTTGATTTTTTTATGATCAAAGGCAATGTGGCTAGCCCTGGCCAGATAGCTCAGTTGGTTAGAGCATCATCCTGATACACCAAGGTGGTGGGTTCAATCCCTGGTCAGGGCACGTACAAGAATTAACCGATGAATACACCATGGAATACTACGCAGCTGTGAAGAAGAAGGATCTCGTACCCTTTGGGACAGTATGGATGGACCTGGAGAATATTATGCTTATGCTAAGTGAAATAAGCCAGGCAGAGAAAGACAAACATCACATGATCTCGCTTATATATGGAATCTAAAGAACTTAATAAACTGATGAACAGAGTAGATTCAATGACATGGAAGCACAGACCAGACTGAGGAATGTCAGAAGGATGGAGGGCGGGTGGGTGGAGGAGGAGAGATTAACCAAAGAATTTCTATGCATATATGCACAACTCAAGGACACGGACAATGATGGGGAGAGGGACTGGGGAGGGGGATGGGACAGGGTGGAACAGGTCATTGGGGAGAAAAAGGGACACCTGTAATATTTTAAATAATTTTAAAAAACCCAATGAATGCATAAATAAGTGGAACAACAGATGGATGTTTCTCTCTCTCTCCTGTCCTCTCTAAAATAATTTTTTAAAACAAACACACAAATAAAAAAACAAAGGCAATGTGGCAAAAACATGGGTTTTGAAGCAGAAACCTGTGTTCTAACCCAGGTTTCAAGAGTGACTAGTTGTGTGACCCTAAAGAAATTAGTTCACCCCTGAGACCCTTAGTTTCTTCAAGTACTAAATGAGATTATTGTCTGTAACACTTCCTAGAGTTTTAAAAATAAGATGATGTATAAAAAACACCTAACTTTACCATTGAATATATATTCAATGATGGGTGCTGACTAAATTATTTCTCTTCATTATACATATTCTTCTAAGATAATTTTGTGCTGGGTTGTCAGCAAGATGGTTTGACTGGGGAAATCTATAGTACCAACATCTCTAGGATTGTTGGGGGAAAAGGCAGGGGCTGTGAGAGTCTGTACATTAAATTGATTTGGGAATTCATGAAAGGGTGCATTGACAAGGACGACACACAAAGTACTGTCTCCCTACCAACATTTTTTATGGGAAGACACACAAACTTCAGAGTACAAGAAAATCAGTTTGAAGGCTGGTTAAAAATGTAAATTTCTGAGTTCCACCACTAGAAGTGCCCAGTAATCGGCATTTACAATCATAAAAAATGATTTATAGGCCCAGTTAGGAATGATTTATAAGCCCAAGTTGAAAATGAGCACACATTGATAGACAGTGGATTGCACTGCATGACTTATTCAGTTATTATTAGTTGAAAACAGAGTGAGGATCTGTGTTAATTATATATGTGTGTCTATATATATATATATATCTATCTATATATATATAGATAGATATATATATATATAGAGAGAGAGAGAGAGAGAGAGAGATTTGTTGTTCCACTTATTTATGCGTTCATTGGTTGATTCCTGCATGTGCCCTGACCTGGTATCAAACCCACAATCTTGGCCTTTAGAGATGACTCTCTAACCAACTGAACTACCCAGACGGGGCTTTTCACTGATATTTTTAGGTAAAAGTAATTTAATTAACTTTACCAGCAATGCTCGAATCCTTTTATGATTACAGATGTGGCTCACTTTATAGCTTTGCAAATAAGAGAATTTGAGATATTTGGTCTTGTTACAAATTGTATGAAAGGCAGGAATAAAGTGTGTCTTTGGATTCATCAAATGATTAGTGAAATTAATGTTTAAATGATTTTGAACATTTCTGAGTGAGCTCTTGAATGTTTTCCACTTAAAATATCTATTTGAGTTCTTTTTGTCCATGGTCACTTACTATAGGAAGTATCTCTTTTTTTACTAAGTCTGTGAACACGTTACTCAATTCTGTTTGGGAGTCTTCCATAAAATTGTTCTAAGAATTGACACCGTGGATTACATTTTTATAAAATTTTAAGATTCTTTTGATGGTGAGGTAGAACAAACTAATCTTGGATAGCTGAAAAGCAGAACTCTTTGTTGTTTATAGTTACAAAGTAGACAAGGTGCCACACTGAGAGTTGCCCTAGGAATGGGGTAGTAAGGGGCAGCTTAATTATGGCCAGTGAGAGTAGGATTAGCTAGGTTCCTCATTCTTCCTGTGGATTTGCTAAAGGGGATCATTTCTCAGGTTCCTGGGAGTAAGGGTTGTCCCTAGTCCTCTGGTAACTAGCTCTGGAGTGTGGAAGCCTGATGAGGGAGGTGGTTGGGGTGGGGCTTAGCAAACTTACTGAAGAAGTGAGAGTTTCTGGAACTAATGCAAAAAAGTGTTGAATGCAAACTATAAATTACCCATTCTCACTTCTGTAATCTAATACCTCTTTCTTCCTTTTTTCCTTTGTAAAAAAATGTCTTATATACCCAATGTTTCCTCACCACTGTATTTGGAATTTCCATGAAATTATGATGTCTGTGTGAATTCCCCATTTGCATGTATTAAAGTTTGATTTTCTCCTGTTAAAGAAAAAAGAAAATTTTAAAAATTTTAAATAAATTTAAAAAAACTTTCAGCTGAAAAGATACTGCCCAAGACCATGTTTATAAAGTATTATATTACGCTAACTTTCCCCCTCCTCCCTCTAAATTTATGAAGATTAACTGTGAATGAAGCTTCACAAGCATTCAATACTTATAGTAAGGGGGCAAAAAAAGGGATTTCCACACTGTAGTAAGACTATCAAACATTAATTGAGTACGTTTTATTTGATAAGCATTTTCTTTTTATTTATTTTTTAATATATCTTTATTGATTTCAGAGAAAGAAGGGAGAGAGAGAGAGAGAGAGAGAGAGAGAGAGAGAGAGAGAGAAACATCAATGAGGAGTCATCATTGACTGGCTGCCTCTTGCATGTCCCCTGCTGGAGATCAAGCCCCCAACCAGGGCATGGGCCCAGACCAGGAATTGTACCTCAATCTTCTGGATCCTAAGTCAATGCTTAACTCCTGAGCCATACCTGGCTGGGCGATAAAAATTTTCTGAATTGTCAATACATGTCTTCCCTATTCCTATTCAGCTAGAGATACCAACAGCCACCCAATTCTGTCCTGAAGATGGGAACGGGAGATGGTAATAGGTAATTATACCTGAGTAAAAATTTGAGGAATGAGTAAGATTTCATTAAGTGGAGAAGGGACAGAAAGAGCATCGTGGATGGAAGAGACACACACAAAGGTACAAAGAATGAGAAAGTATATTGAGGCTTTTTATTCACATTCAGTATGACTACACCACAAGTTATTGGAGATGTAAGTAGAGGCCTAACTGTGGATGGTTTGATACACCATGCTAAAGGCAAGTTTAGACCTGATCTTGCAAGTAAAAAAGAACAATTAAATAATTTGAACAGAGTAGTCACATGGTCAGAAATTAAAATTCAAGGGTCTGGTTATACAGAGAGACCAGATGGGAAGGTATTCTGAGACTTCACATGAGAGATGTTCAGGGTCTGAATGGAAAGAGTGTTAATAAAGATGCAGAAGACAAGATAGACGGGGAAGATTTTTCAAATATCCCTTTCATTAAGATTAGGATAGTGGTTCCATGGCAAGTTGGAAGGTGGCATGAAAAAGGTATCTAACCCAACTTTTGTCAAAGTGAGGTCCCAGGATTCTCAGGTCCTTACGACCTTACAGATAGTCTGCATGGTCCTCCCTTCCCTAACCACATGTCTGAGTGAGGCCAGATTTTCTTCACATGCTTCAACACAAACAATATTTACAATAGTCTGCAGGAAGAAACAGACTTGAGAACTCTGCAGTCTTCATTAAGTCAGAAAATAAAGGGATTTGTAAAAATGCCACTTCCCTCACTAAATATAGCTAATTTTATTTTTAATAATAGATTATTTATATTAACATGTAATGTATTTATTGTTAATTTTAAAATAATAGTTTAGAAATTTCTGTTTTATTTTTTTTGCCCTCAAGATAAAAAAGTAGGGACCATGAGCATCAGTGCTGTTTTAAGTCAGATTAAGTAATAGTTGAAGCTTTCAATAGCTGTATTATTTTTGTCTAGATGGTAAAAGAAGTTTTCTTTCTAAAGATAAATATTGAAAATGAACAGTTCCAGCAGACCCTCCATAAATTCTATTGGCAAAAAAAAAAAAAAAAAAAATGAAGTTAAATAAATCATTTTCAAACTCATGGAATTCATGAAAGTACTGAACATGCTTAAAGATTTTCCAAATATCTACTGCAATGGCAAGGTAAAAGATTCACCTCAGATACCTAATTCTTCATGAATTCTTAGCCCACTGAAACTTTCTGCTATATAAACTTTTCTAGGACTGTGGCTTTCAACCTTCTGTGACCATAATCTAAGGTAAGAAATACATAATGCATCATGACCAGTTACACACACACACACTTGTATTAATGAAAGAAAGGAGTAGCATTATACAATATGCAAACATACTATCTGCTGTGCACTCATGTATTCCATTCTGTTTGAATGTGCTAGTTGTGACCCACTAAAGAGATTTCATGACCCACCCAGGGAACAGTGGGAAACAATTCATGCATGTCTCGTGTTTGCATGAGCACTTGCATTTTACTAGTCTGTTCAGTCTGTTATACCACAGACCGGGTGGCTCATAAACAACAGACATTTATTTCTGCAGGCTGGGAAGTCCAAGATGGAGGTGTCAGTAGATTCAGTGTCTGGTGAGAGCCCGCTTCTTCTCACTGTAACCTCATGTGGTGGAATGGGCAAAGGAGCTTTTCAGGCCTCTTTTGTAAAGGCACTAATCCCATTCATGATGACACTGTCTTCATAATATAATCACCTCCCAAAGACCCCACTCCCTAATACTGTCACCTTGGAGTTAGTATTTAGACGTGAATTTGGAGGGGCACAAACATTTCAGACCATAGCAGTGCTAATGGACTTGGTTATAAACTATGTTTTGATGTAGGATTGTGCAGCAAGGAGTCTTGCAAGATGTAGAATCTCCCCTCTGGGCAGAGGGCAGGTTCATTTCTTGACCAGTACAGTAAAAATAATGTCTTATGCTGGAGTAAATACTGGATAAGCTTTCTAGCAGGCTGCCCTATAATATCAGGGAGTTTCTTATGTTCCTGGATTCTCAGCTGTGACACAAACCTACTGTGTGTGCAGCATTCACCTGCACTGCTCTGCATCTCTCCCATGGGACTTGGTGATGATAGGACCTGATAGAATCATGAAGCTCATGCTGCCTATTGTGCCTTGAGTAAGAAAGTTCTTTGTCTCTGCCCAGGTATCTTGTCCATTCTGCCAACATCTATGACCTGTGGAGGGCTAAATAGTTTACAAATAGAATAAGTAGAATCTCTGATTCTTCACATAACATGGGTATGAACCCACACTTTGAAAGACATTGCTCTAGCATTTCCCCAACTGCTTGTGGCTTATAATTCTTTCAAATACAAATACATATGTAGATACTGTTATTCTTTTCTACCAGCTGGACTAATAATGATGGTAGTAATGGCACAGGAAGATTTTGGAAAGAGAACAACAATGAAAACAAAGAGCTTTGATCTTATATTCCCTTTCTTCTGTCCATTTCACATTATGTCTTTGTACAGGTTATTTTCAAAGTTTGGACAAACTTCTGCATTTATATACAAAACAATTCTCAAACACATCTATAAATTCACACATACAGAGGTACAGAATGTAGTCTTTTTCAGGGTGGTAAAGCAAAATGCAGCAGATATACATTGTGGAGTGTTATGCTGCAGGTGGAAGCAACAAGCAAGAAGTATACAGAGAAACATAGGTGGATTTTCTACATATAGTGCTAACATCTGGGTTCTATCCCAGGATAGAGAGTTAGAAGAAGAATTGCTCCCAATCTGAGCTATATTAGCTTCAAATTCATGACTTTTTTCAAACCCCCCTTTAACATATTGAACCACGAAGAAGAAGTTGCAGAGAAACCTAATAGGTCAAAATCAAAGGAAAGGCGATGCTTAAAGAGAGAGAGAGGGGCCCACAGGCATGAAAGCATAGAAAAGACTGACAGATCTCAGAGGGAAGAAGGGAAGCAGGTCGGGAAGTGATTAACCACAGAATGTATAAGCATGTATGAACAGCACATGGACACAGACAATGGACAGATGGGGGCCTGGGGTTGTGTGGGAGATGGGTGGAGGGGTAAAGGGGGGGGGAATGGGGGACATCTGTAATACTCTCAACAATAAAAAAGAAAAAAAGGGGGGGAAGAGAGGGCAAAGTTTATCATGTGCTCACCTGAGGGATATGAAAGCAGAAATCAGTAAGGAGAGTTCAACTAGAATATTTGACAAATTTATTTCCTAAAGCAAAATATGGGGTGATGAGATATCAT
This sequence comes from Miniopterus schreibersii, assembly GCF_964146895.1. Classification (NCBI taxonomy): domain Eukaryota; kingdom Metazoa; phylum Chordata; class Mammalia; order Chiroptera; family Miniopteridae; genus Miniopterus; species Miniopterus schreibersii. The sequence continues at coordinate 38,070,827 of NC_138104.1, read as the reverse complement.
GCAGGATGGTTCATTTTATGTGTCAACTGCAATAGACCTTTGTATCTGGATATTTGGTCAAAGAGCAGTCTAGATGTCTCTGTGAAGGTATTTTTATGACATTATTGTTGAAACCAGTAGGCTTAGAGTAAAGCTGTTTACACAATGTGGGTGAGCCTGATCCAATCAGCTGAAGGACTAAAGAGATAAAAAAAGAAAGCATTCTGCCTCCAGGCAGACTTCAGAATAACTCCATTTTTATTCCTGACTTGTGCCATGATGGTTAATTAGATATATGAATAACACACCTAATCTATTAAAGCAAACAGTTTCCAGCAACACCCTTGGCCTTCTATCCTAAGCATGCTTTCCCAACAGAAAATTTTCTAATTTTAGCATCTGTTTTAATCTGGACAGGCTGAGTCTTCCAAATCATCAAGTTCTGGTCATTTGCAGCTTAATAGTTCTTTCCTCAAATTATTTCTTTCCTCTCACAATTTAGTAGAAGAATCAAGAAGAAACTAGGTTGTAACTTCAGCACAAACTTGAATATTCATATTTATTGCTTACAAGTTCTATCTTCTACTCAAAAGAACAGAATTTATACTTTTTCACCACTTTATAACAAAGAATCCCTTGCTCCATTTTTCACTAACATCTTCCTGCCTTCCTTCTGAGTTCTCATCAGAAGCACCTTTAATATTCATAATCTACTAACATTTTTTATGATAATATATGTATTCTATATGATGATATGACCTTATATACCATGTTCCTCACTTTTTTATGAACCCTCACTAACAATGCCTGAATGTCCATATTTTCACAATCATCTCAGGCGAATCTGGGTTTCTTCTATTATACTTCTCAAAATTCTTTCAGCCTCTACCCATTATCCAGTTCCCAAGACACTGATATTTTTAGGCACTTGTACAAACAGCCCTCCACTTCCTAGTATGAAAATCTCTATTAATTTCTGAGGTTTACTGTAATCAGTTACAGCAAATTGGTGGCTTAAAACAACCAGTTCTGGAAGCCTTAAGTCTGAAATCAAGGTGTTGGCAGAATATATACCCTCCAAAGGCTCTAGGGACAAATCCTTCATTACCTCGTCCAGCTTCTAATGACTCCAGGCATTCCTTGGCTTGTGGCTGCATAACTGCAATTTCTGCCTGCATCTTCACATGGCTTTCTGAAACTTTCCCCTGTTTCTCTCTGGGTGTCCCTCTTTGACTTTAAGGGCTACCCTGAAAATCCAGGATGATATTTCATAGCCCTTTAATTAATTACATTTGCAGAGACCCATTTTTCAGACACCCTTTTACCAAATAAGGTCACATTCATACGTCCTGTAGGGTAACATGTAGAGATATCACTTGGAGGGTCGTCATTCATGCTACCATGTTACTACACCAGCTATTCTATGTGAAGGTTTCAGTGTCCTCTCTTCCAAGTGTCTTCTTCCAAGTGTCCTCTCCAAGTATTCTCTCTTATTAACTATAAGGTCATCAGTATATTCCATTGTGTGCCCACCACCCAAAATCAAAACTTCTTTCATCATGGTATATTTGATCCACTTTAGCCTTCACTACCCTCCCACCCCCTTCCCTCTGGTAACCACCATACTGTTGTGTCTGTCTAGGAGTTTTTGCTTTTTTGTTTTCCTCGTTTGTTCAATTGTTGCTTTTAGTTTTACATCCCACATATGAGTAAAATATGGTTCTTGACTTTTCTATTGCATTTAGCATGGTATTCTCAAGATCCATCTATGTTGTTGTAAATGGCAGCATTTAACTTTTTCTTATGGCTGAGTAGTATTCCATTGTATACATGTACCACATCTTCTTTATCCAATTATCTACCAAAGGACACTTTGATTATTTTCATGTCTTGGCCACTGTGAATAATGCTGCAATGAACTTGAGGTGCATATATTTTTGCAAATAAATGTTTTCAAAATTTTTAAATTGATACCCAGAAGAAGGATTGTTGGGTCATATAGTAACTTTATTCTTAATGTTTTGAGAAACCTCCATACTGTTTTCCATAGTTTACATTCCCACCAGCAGTGAATGAGGGTTCGTTTTCTCCACAACATCTCTAACACTTGTTATTACTTTTCTTCTTGATAATAGCATTCTTACAGGTGTGAGGTGCTATTTCATTGTAATTTTGATTTGCATTTCTCTAATGGCTAGTGAAGTTGAGTATCTTTTCATATATCTGTTGGGCATTTGTATGTGTTCTTGTGAGAAGTGTCTGTTTAGGTCCTCTGTCCATTTTTTTAATTGGATCGTTTGTTTGTTTGGTGTTGAGTTGCATGAGTTCTTTATGTATTTTGGATATTAATCCCTTGTCAAAGCTGTTGTTTGAAAATATCTTCTCCTATTTGGGTAGTTGACTTTTTGTTTTGTTGGCAGTTTCTTTTTCTGTACAGATTTTTTAATTTGATATACTCCAATTCACTTGTTTTTGCTTGTATTTTCCTTGCCTTTAGGTACAAATTCATAAAATCATCTCTAAGTCCAAGCTCCGTAAGTTTAATACCTATGTTTTCTTCTATGTAATTTATTGTTTCAGGTTTTACATTAAGGTCTTTGATCCATTTTGAGTTAATTTTTGTATATGGGGACAAATTGTACTCTTTCTTTATTATTTTGCAAGTGACTTTTCAATTTTCCCAGCACCATTTATTGAAGAGGTATTTTTTTCTCAATTGTATGTTTTGGCTCTTTTATCAATTATTTGCCCATATACATGTGGATTTATCTCTGGGCTCTCAGTTCTGTTTCATTGATCTTTGTGTCTGTTTTCCTGTCAATACCATGCTGTTTAGATAATTGTCACTTTGTAGTATAATTTGAAGTCAGGGATTGTGGTACCTCCAGATTTGTTCTTTTTCTCAGGATGACTTTGGATCCTCAGGGTTTTTTGTGGTTCTATACAAATCTGATCATTTTTTGTTCTATTTCTTTTTTTAAAAAATTCCATTGTGATTCTGATGGAGACTGCATTAAATCTGTGTGTTGCTTTGGGTAATAGGGCCATTTAAAGGTTGATTCTTCCAATCCATGAACATGGAATAACTTTCCATTTCTTTGTGACTTTTTCAAACTCTTTTTAAAATGTTTTGCAGTTTTCAATGTATAAGTCTTTTGTACTCTTTAAGTTTATTCCTAGGCATTTTATTTTATTTTTTTCTTGTTGCAATTACAAAATAATTGTTTTTTCATTTATTTTTCTGAAATTTCATTGTTAGTATATAGGAATACAGTGCATTTTTGTACATTGATTTTACATACTGTGCCTTTACTGTATTTGTTTATTGTTTCTAATAGTTTTTGGATGGAATTTTTCGGTTTTCTATATAAAGAATAATGTCATCTGCAAGAAGTGACAATTTTACCTCTTCATTCTCAATTTGGATGCTTTTTATTTATTTCTTTTGTCTGATTGCTCTGGCTAGGACTTCCAGTTCTATGTAGATGAAGAGTGGCGAGAGTAAAAATCCTTGTCTTGTTCCTAATCTTAGGGGAAAAACTTTCAGTTTTTCACCATTGAGTATAATGTTGGCTTAGAGTTTGACATATGTGGACTTTATTATGTGAGGTACTTTTCTTTCTATATTCATTTTATTGAGTTTTTTAATCATAAAAAAAATGCTGTGTCATGTCAAATGCTTTTTCTTCATCTATTGATATGATCATATAATTTTTATCCTTTATTTTGTTTATGTAGTGTATTACATTGATCGATTTTCTTATGTTAAACCATTCTTGTGCCCCTGGAATGAAGTTAACTTGATTGTGATGTATTATTCCTATAATGTATTGTTTTTTTGTTTTTTTATTTTATTGTGTATTGGTTTCAGGTGTACAACTTAGTGGTTAGACAAACATGTACTTTGCATAGTGTTCCCCTCAATATTTCCAGTATCCCAACTGACACCATACATCGTTATCACAATATTCTTGACTATATTTTCTATGTTTTACTTAATTCCTCATGACTATTTTTAACTACCAATTTGTGCTTTTTAGTCCCTTTATCTTTTTTACCCAGTCTCCCAATGTCCTCCCCTCTGGCACCCATTAGTCTGTTCTCTTTAACTATGAGTCTATTTCTGCTTTGTTTATTTATATTGTTCTTTAGATTTCACAGATAAGTGAAATCATATGCTATTTGTGTTTCTTTCACTTATTTCACTGAGCATAATATACTTAGGTCCATCCATCCTGTTGCAAATAGCAAGATTTCATTCTTTTTTATGGCTGAATAACATTCCATTATATAATATGTACTATCACTTTTTTACCCACTCGTCTATTGATGGGAGCTTCCATATCTTGGCTGTTGTAAATAACGCTGCAGTGAATATAAGGTTGCATATATGTGCATATATGCTTTTGAATTAATATTTTGGGTTTCTTCAAATAAAACCCCAGAAGTGTAATTGCTGGGTCATAAGGCAGTTCCATTTTTAATTTTTTGAGAAAACTCAATGCTATTTTTCATAGTGGTTGCACCAATCTACATTCATATAAAACAGTGCACAAGGGTTCCCTTTTCTCCACATCCTCTCTAACACTTGTTGCTTGTTGATTTATTGATGATAGTCATTCTGACAGGTGTCAGGTGATATTTCATTGTGGTTTTAATTTTCATTTCTCTGATGATTAGAGAGGTAGAGCATCTTTTCCTAAGTATTTTGGCCATCTGTATGTCTTCTTTGGAGAGGTGTCTATTCTGGTCCTTTGTCTGTTTTTTAATTAGATTGTTTGATTTTTGGTTTCGAGTAATATGAGTTCTTTATAAATTTTAAATATTAACCCCTTATCAGATTTATCATTGGTAAATAGTTTCTTTCATTTTGTAAGTTGTCTTTTTGTTTTGTTGATGGTTGACACTGTGTTAAGTTGATGATAATAATCACCAATGTAAATCTTACTCAGAGTATTCAAAAAATGTAAATATTAATGTCTTTTTTAGTCATGTTAGACATACCTTATGAAATTTCTTAGGAAACCTATAGAACAATACACCTTCTAACCATGTTTTCTCTTCATCTTATTAGGCTGTGATCACTACATTCTTAGAATGTGGTTCCTTTCAATAGTGATCTTCCACATACCATCAGTAGGGGGAGGGGATGGGCAACAATCCCATGGGTGTAGTGAGAAGGTAAGTCCCATTCTTATAAAAACTGTTCATTTTTCAACTAGTGTGGATTAATACTACAAAGCTTCACTACATCAAGACAAGAGAGGACATTAATTGGGAGGGTCTATGGGCAAAAGGAAGCAAATGTCTTAACAGATATCAGAAAAATAGGCACAGCCTCACTTGAAGGACTGCTTAATGGATTAAGCAAGGCCTATAAAAAGGTAAAGTTACTGCCATGTATGCCAGCAACAGGGGTTGCCTTCTTCATCCCCACTGACTTTAAGTGCTATACACTAAACTTCATGGTAGGAGTATAGAGGAGCAAAAGCTAATGCATGGGATCACACATGCAGCTCTAGCCCAAGGGTCAGTGGCCAATCTTCTATAGCTTACAACCCTGAATGTGTCCTCCGTTGGATATAAAAATTACTAAGTTGAGACTATCATCACCATTCTAGAGTTCGCTAATATCATTTTAGGTAATGTCCTTTATTTCATTACTCTTGTTGCTGCAACATCCATTGAACCAATGATTCTCTCAAAGGTTGCTACCTTTCCAAATTAACAGTGATTACAAATGTGATGAAAGAGCTCAATCTCATACAGTACAATAAAAGAAATACCAGTCCAACCAACATGTAGTAATCCATTAGCAGACCAGATGCTTTTTTGGAAATTGGCAGGGTCACATGACTCTGGAAGTACTCTGTAGAGAGTCTTTAAGCTTCTTAGGACATTTCATTGATTCAATGCATAGAGTATAGGTATGGAGAGTTCTGTACGACTAAAATGTAGAAATAGTGATAAAGGCCGCATGGTCCCTCTGTGAGTTCAGGGTGCTCTGCTCATAGGACACTTATGGCCAGAATGGTCCCAGTCATCATAAGAGACCTATTTTTTTTAAAGATACTACTAAACATGCAACCTGAGTCACAGGATCCCAGGAACACACATTGACCACCTGTCTCTATTGGAAGTACTGCCTATCATACACCAAATAATACATGTTACATCAAGAGATATTTTTAAGTAATTAGAAAAGATGAAGTAAATTCCAAGATGTTAAATGAAAAAACTGCTGTGACCAATTAATGTGTGACACAAGCCTATTATTAAGGCATCTTCATTGTCATTCTTAGTGTCACATAAAATAAAAGTACATTATAAATTAATGGCAGTGCGTTTGTCAGGATTCTCCAGAGAAGGAGAACCAATAGGAGATAGATAGATATATAAAATTAAGAAGCATTTAATAAAAGATATATTATATATATTATATGAAAATATATATTAAATATTTTATTAAATATTTTATTAATATATAGAGAGATGAGAGAGAGAGAGAGAGAGAGAGAGAGAGAGAGAGAGAGAGAGAAGAATGTTTACTATGAGGAATTGTCACATATAATTATGGAGGCTGACAAGTCCTAAGATCTGTACTCAGCAAGCTGGAGACACAGAAGAGCTTAGGGTGCAGTTCCAATCCAAAGACAGAATATTATGACTAGTAAAATGGAACTATCATCAGATTATCTTTTGCATGCATTCTGTGTAGTGAAATTGCATTAATCTAAAAATATTCTTGCTCTAACTTTGATAACCTTTAAAAGAGAGACCTTCTGCCCTGTATTAAATTCATCTTAATGGTGAGTTTAGTTTTCCAGATCAAACTAATAAGATTCCTTAGTTATTTATTCTATAACACATCAAAGATTTGACTCTGCTGTTTTTTAATATTGAAAGAATAAAACAAATAATGTCTTCACATATTTTAACAAAGAATATGGTAATTATTTTTATGACTAAAAAGGGACAGAGACTCATAATGGCTATAATTTCAAACAGCCAAAAGTGCCCTTGGGAGTAAGACTGGAATGTTTTTCTTTCCTTATAGTGTATGAGACTTTGAGCTAGACAGACCTGGGTTCAAGTATCTGCTTACCAACTGTTTCCTTAAGTAAGTGATATTACTTTTTCGAGTTATTGATTATCCATTGCCTCAATTGTGTTGTATAATAAATGACCACACAACCTCAGTTCCATAAGACAATACATATTTATGAAGCTTTTGATTTTGTGGAGTTTAGCTGAATTTGGCTCCATTTGTCATTTATTGGTAGTGTTTTCTCATAGGCCTGCAGTCAGCTGTTGGTTATCTCTGCAACTGTGTTGGTTTTGGCTAAGCTTGCTCACATGTCTGGGCATCAGCTGGATCGTGTTGGTTGACCAAGGATGGCCTCAGATAAAATGACTATGATGACTAACATTGGTGCCATTTGACTCCAATCCTCTATCAATTTAGACCCAACATGTTCTCAGGGCAGTTATGGGAGAGAAAAAGTGAACAAGATTAATTTTGCAAGTGTTTCTCAAATCTTTGGTTACATCTTATAAGCCAACATCCTACTGGCATGTCATATGATAATGCCCAGAATCAGAGTGAGAAAGCACTACAGTATTACTTGGCAAGAGGGGTGGGTATAGTGAAAGGGAAAACTGGAACCAATATTTCAATAAGTCTACCACAGAATTCATTTTCTCTCACTAAAACAAAAAAAAGAAAAACAAATTTTATTTTGTTGTATGACTTGAATGAAATAATGTGTATGTGAATACACTACTAATTATTTATCTTGTAAAGAAATGACAATAAAATCATATTATCTTATTTTTTTTAATGAAATAAAGAAAAGAAAAGGTTAATTTCAGCTACCAGGAAGAATTCTGACATTATTTTAAACTGGTAAGAATCACTCTTAACAGAGGGAAAAAATGATTGATTTTGATAAAGCACTAGTCTTTCACATACCTTAGCTCATTTAAATTCAAAGAAACCTGTCAGGTGAGTATCACTGCCTAAGACTGCCTAAGCAAGTGGTGAGAATAGTATTCTGATTCCAGAATCCATGCATTGTGTAACACACAAAAATGCTTACAATGAAGAAATATTTTACAAGGGGAAGATAAATTATTTTTGGTATTACAACTGGGATTGTACCCACCAGGTATATAGTGGCTGCCATAGAAGCATTATAGACATTTAAGAAAATGTACATGATTTTCCTATCCTTTATTAGCCCACATATTTTTCTACGTCATGTACTAATAAATATTAAACATTTATTGAGCACTTCAGGCATTATTTTAAGGGCTATGCATGGATTAATTTATTTAATCCTCACAGTACTCTTTTGAGGTGTATGCTATTATTATTATTTCCATTTTATAGGTAAGGCAACTAAGGCACATCTAATAGGTGGCAGCATCAGATACAAATCCAGGCAACCAGGCTCCATATGTAATACACTACAGTGCCTTATGGAAGACATATGGCTCTATGGTTCTGGAACTACCTAAATTCTCTCCTGCTTCAAGTGTCAGTCGATGAAATAGAGTCATGTTTCTCTGATTTACATAACTGGAACTGACACTATTTTATTGTTGTTTTGTTAACTTTCTTGAAAATAACAAAAAATGATCTTGTAGCATGCAGGCCATTTTACATTTTAGCATCCTTCTAGTACATATTAAGTATGCAATAAAACCACTTCTAAGAGAGCTGATTCTCTTTCATGAAGTGGAAAACATTCTACATTAACTCATGTTGTTCTGCGTATGTTTTTAATTAATATTTCCTATCAGTCTTCATTCACAAAGGCCTACTGAAGAAGCTGATATGAGAATATCTCAGAAAGCACAGAGCTGATTTGGCTGTCATTTCATAGTTGATATAATTATTGGGAACTAATTAGGTGCTAATGAGTATGGGCTTTCTACCAAAACCTTTTCTCTGAAATTTATTCATCAGATATTCTAATGTACACATTAGGGATTCATACCAACTCTACAAAATACACATGGGTATGGATGTACACATATCCATGATCTCGCCACCTTTTATTATAATTTTCCTGCAGCTGTAGTTTTAGTTTCTAAAGCACAATGATGTTTCACTTACATTTTTAGCTGTTGCCTTTTACACTTAAAAGACTGTCAATGTAGAATTATTCGCTTTCAGGAAACTCAATATTTTTTATGGCTGTAATGCTAACTATCATAAAAATTACTTGCCTGTGTGTGTGTGTGTTTGCCCAAGTGTGATTTTTTTCTTCACCCTTGACCACTTCTTTAATTGCTATTCAACTGATAAAATAGACATGAATTGCTATGGAATTGTTTTTGGTATGTTATAGTCTGCTTCTAGCTTTGTTTGAATTGCTTGTTTTGGGGTAGAGACAGGTGTGGATAATGACTTGCTAAGCTGAGGAAAAGAAATGGAGTTAAAAATATTAAATGCCAATTCCAGGTCTGTTTGTGTCTTGCTGGGTGGCTTTGGAAAAGTTAATTAACTTTACCATCTTTTAGATTCTTGGATATAGCATGTGTGTTTTTCTCCATCTGAAGTATGGCTTAGTTTCTTCCCATGCTAAGAGGAAAGTGGAAATTGATGAGAATAGATATTATAGCATGATTTGTGTGGTGTTCTGATAAAGTGCTTCACGTTGATCACTTTGTATTAACTTGATTCTCACACCAACTCATTACATAGGCGGAACAGGGATTGTTAGTCCTATGACATTGTTGAGAAAACTGAAGTAAAAGACAGTTAAATGGCTAATTATGAGCGATAGAGTACATGAAGTTGATCTATTTATTCCTGGAACCTGGCATTTTTTTTCTTTAAATGTAGGACACTAAGACTAAGTCTCGACAATATTCAGTTGTGGGTTCAAGTACTGCTAATTGAAGAAAGGTAAAAATAAAATATATTGTTTCCTGCTATCAAATTTGCAAACAGTTAAAAATATTACAGAGGTTTGGTGAAGGTGTGAGGAGAGAGACACATATATTGCTTGTGGGTTTCCAGACAAATACAATTGTTTTAGAGAACATGTGATCAATATGTATCAAGAGCCTTTAAAATGTGTATATATTTAATTGCAGCAATAGAAGTGTATGTTTGTATGATCTTGTCATATGCATGTAATTTCCTCAGAGATTGTGAGGGATCTTTACAACAAATATAAATACATGTTACATAATAATAATTTAAAAATACTTAAATATTCTCAAATTTTGAAAGGGCAGAAAATGTTTGCTGTGGTGAAACTTCATTTTTTGTGTTTATTATCTCTATAATAAGCTGTGCAAAGTTTAAATTACCAAATTTTGTCCCTCATCCTTAAGAAATCTTTGTCATCTTCATAGTTGTTGCTAAAAACGGAAATAATAAATTGCTCAGAACAAAAAGAAGATATAAAAATGCATACGTACACTTATTGTTATATAGTGTAACTGAGTGTTCAAGTCCTTCATATATTGATAAAGTCAGGATTCTGTTACATAGAACAGGTGCCAGTCTCTTGTCCCTTAATACCTTAGATAATTTTTGCTTTATGTCAATGCTAAATGTTTAAAATTCAATGTCAATTTATAATCTGCCTCTGCTAGATGGCATTTTAAAAATAGGTTTTGAAACTACTTTGGAATTTTTCAAATGAACGTGGAGAAAAGATTCCTAATTACCGCCTGTGCCTATGGGCAACACTATCTCTGGTCTCACTGCGTCATGTGACCACAATGCGCTTATACTGCAAATGTGCAATTTCCTTGATCATCTTGTTCATTAAATCTATAAAAACAATGAATAACTGCAAGAAAAAGTAAGTGATATTTGAAGAATTGCTAGTTCGACATAACCAAGTCTCACAAACTATTGGTGGTCAGTTCAGCTCTCCTAACTTTAGGAAAGAATGGTTCTCATATTGAATGTGTAGCTTGTGTGTGTATGTGTGTGTGTGCCTGTGTTTGTATATATGTGTGTATTTACTAACCCTGTGAGGGATATTGGAATAGGGGAAGAACATAGAACAGGAATTATAGAAAGCATATATTCTAATTCTTTTTAGCTTTGTTATTTTATGTTCTTTGTAATGACACTGTCAAAGTAAAGTTCTTTAAAGGTAGGTATTTCAGGAGGCTCAGAAATTATTTTGATGTCATTAGAGGATGTTGCAAAGAAATTTGTAAATATGTTTGTAATTTTACTTTGACTCATTATATCATATTTTCTCTCCACCCCTTTTTACAGCATCTGAAGTATCTTCACCCTACTGTTAACCAAAACCTCTAAAGTTGGCACTATTTATTTTCCTACCTTCTCCTCAAACTTGATTGCAACTTAATCGACTCTTTAATATATCCCCTAAGAGAAAAAGATGCCATTTTACTAACACAGGAAACCCCTTCAAAATAATGCTGTTTTTAAATAGCATATGTAGTGTAACTTGGTTTTTCTTTTTCTTTTTAAGTTTCTTTATCTTTATTGCTGAAAATATTACAGATGCCCCCCTTTTATCCCCATTGATCCCCTCCCACCCCCAGGCTTTCCCCAGACCAATGTCTGTGTCCATAGGTTATGCTTATAAACATATAAGTTCTTTGATTAATCTTTCCCCACCCACATACCCCCCTCCCCACCTTCCCTCTGAGATCCCTCAGTCTGTTCCATGCTTCTATGTCTCTGGATCCATTTTGTTCATCAGTTTATTTTGTTTATTATATTCCACATATAAGTGAGATCATGTGATACTTGTCTTTCTCTGACTGGCTTATTTCACTTAGCATAATACTCTCTAGTTCCCTCCATGCTGTGCCAAAGGATAAAAGATCCTTCTCATTTACAGCTGCATAAATAATAATATTTTACTTATTATATCCAAAATATTTAATGGATGGCTATAGCCTGTTATTTTTTAAATTTCTGAGTTGTCAAATTAATTTTTTTTACCTTGTAAAATAATAAGTTTCATTTATGATTAAACATAAATATTTTCCTTAGAAACTCATATTAGTAGCATCCTAATGTTTTTGTTTGTGTGTGTGATTTTTAATTTATTCAAGATACTGGGAATACTTTTTTCAAAGACTCAGATATCTACACAAATTTTAGATTGATAGATGATAGATAGCTATAGAGAGATAGATATTGCATATATGTATATATGTGCATGTATATATAAATTACAAGCCCAGCCCTTCTAATAATTAATCATTTGATGCCAATGTGGAAAGCTTAATAAATGTTCCCATGATTAATATGTTGGACCCGACTTTTGTAATTAAGTTTTTTAAAATGAATGAAAAGTTACATGAAATAAAATTCACCATTTTAAAGCATAAAATACCTTTTAAGTGTTTTTTAGTAAATCCATTTACAATGTTGTGCATTCATCAACATTATCAGCAGAATATTTTCATCACTCCCCAAATAAATGTTGTATTCTTTAAGCATTCACTCCTAATTTTCCCCAACCCTTGCACACTCTGAACCTCAGGCACCAGTAATCTGCTTTCTGCCTCTATGGCTTTGACTAGCCTGGAAAATGCTTGTTAAATCTGGCTGTTTTTACTTAGTCTAAATTTTTTAAGGTTCCTTTATGTTGTAGCAAGTGTTACTATTTCAGTGGCTTTTTTTTTTTTTTCAAAGTTAGCACATTTCTTTTTTTAAATTCTTTTTTTGTGTGTGTGTAAATATATCTTTATTGATTTCAGAGAGAGGAAAGGAGAGGGAGAGAGAGACAGAAACATCAATGATGAGAGAGTCATTGATCGAGCCCACAACCCGGGCATGTGCCCTGACCGGGAATCAAACCCTGATCTCTTGGATCCCAGGTCGATGCTCAACCCCTGAGCCACGCCTGGCCAGGCTCAGTGGCTTTTAAGACTGAATAATATTCAGTTCTATGAATATACTACATTATATTTTTCTATTTGTGGGGTGATGGGTACTTAGATTGTTTCTACTTTTTGACTATTACCAGTAATGGTACTCTGAGCATTTGTGTACATAGTTTAGAGGGAATATATATTTTTAATTCTCTTTAGTATACACTTGTTTGTAGAAGTGCTAGGTCATATATCTCTGTGTTTAATTTTTGAGGAACAGGCAAATAGTTTTCCAAACCAGCTACACCACTTTATATTTCCACCACTTACATATGAAGGTTCCAATTTATCTCCATCCTCACGAACACTTGCTATTTTCTGTGTTTTGATTGTACTTATCCCAGTGAGTGTGAAGTGGTAGCTCATTGCAGTTTTGATTTGCATATCCCTAATTGCAAATGATATTGAGCATGTATTCATATGCTTATTGTCCATTTGCATATCTGCTTTGAATAAATGTGTATTTAATTCCTTTGCTCATTTTTAATTTTTTGTCTTTGTTGCTAAGTTTTAAGAGTTTTTCAAAATATATTCTGGATACTAGACCCTTACTAGATATAAGATTTGAAAATATTTTCTTCCACTTAAGAGTCTTTTTGCTTTCTTGATAGTGTCTTCTGATACACATAAGTTTTTAATTTATCTAAAAATATATTTTTATTGATTTCAGAAAAAAGGGAGAGGGAGAGAGAGATAGAAACTCAATGATGAGAGAGTCATTGATCAGCTGCCTCCTGCCGGCCCAGGCATGTGCTGTGCCCTGAAAGGAAACGGAACGGTGACTCCCTGGCTCATAGGTGGACATTCAACCACTGAGCCACGTGGGCCAGGCAAAAAGTTTTTAATTTTGATGAACTCTAACTTATCTATTATTTTCTTTTATTGCTTGTGCTTTGGTGTCATTTTAAGAAACTATCGTCTAATCCAAGGTTACAAAGATTTTCTTCTCTGTTTTCTTCTAAGAGCTTTATCATTTTAGCTATTATTTTTAGGTATTTGATCTGTTTTGAGTTAATATTTGTATGTGGATATAGAGTTGTCCCAGCACCATTTATTGGAATATTCTTTTCCCTTTGAATGGCATTGGAACCCTTGTATGAAATCAATTGACCGTAAATACAGGGTGTCCCAAAAAGATGTATACACACTTTAACTACTGATAGTTCAGTTTTGAAAATGAAATGTATTTTAATAAACACTGCCTTCATAATTATTCGAAGTGTGTGTATACATTTTTTGGCACACCCTATATATTTGAGTTACTACAATTTTCAATTCCTTGATATTGAAAGTGTTATTCCCAGTTTTCGTGAGATTAATTCACACAGAGACCCAATTGAGCATTTGGGATTTATTCAGCCGGGGGCCACAAGCGGGCTCATGCCCTAAATAGACTCGCAGCCTCGAACAGTCTTCACAGGGAGAATGTAAAGGCAAAAATCAAATTCTGTTTGCCTAAGGGGGCAGGTTGGGGACTAGCTAAGTGGTGGACAGAAGCTAAGATCAGCATTCATTAACTTTCTTGATTATTCCTTGGAATTTACTCCCTGGAATTTTTACCAGCGGAAACCTTTTACAAGTTTACAAAGAGCCAAGAGAAGGGGAAGACGTCATTGTTTACCAAATTTTGTTGCTCTTGCTTATCTTCAAAGCAGTGGTTGTAAAGGCTGAAATGGGAGTGCTATACTTCAACAGGAATTAAAATTTTGCCATCTCAAAATGTGCCCTTGGGGATATTGATATAAGCTGGTTATTGCAAAACAGAAAACTTAGAAAGAACCTTTGACCCTTCCTACTTTCCTGCTTAAGGGGATTCAGATTAAAAACAAAACAAAAACAAACAAAAAACACAAAAAATGACTGGTTCAGGAAGGGAATCTTAGAATCTTTGCTTTAAGATTTTCACCTTAGCTAACTTGAATGAAGTGTGATAAGGAAGATCCATGAAAAGACCTGTTCCAATGGATTCTCTCCTTCCCATTATTTCTGGTTGCCCAGCAGGAAATTGGTTGCCATGTGTTCTGCTCTTTCTAGGCTACACTTGAATTTCTTATTTCCCTTTCTAAATTTCAGATCCCCACCCCCCTTCTCTTTAGATCCAGAATGGCATACAAACTTCAGCTGCCCAATGCCTCTTTGGAGTCTCATTATGACAAACCCAAATGGCTCAGCTGGCGTGGCTTGGGGGTTGAGCATCAACCTAGGATCCAGGAGATTGAGGTTCGATTCCCGGTCAGGGCACAGGCCCGGGTTGCGGGCTCAGTCCCCGGTGTGGGGTGTGCAGGAGGCAGCCGATCAATAACTCTCATCACTGATGTTTCTATCTCTCTCTCCCCCTACCTTCTTCTCTCTGAAATCAATAAAGATCTATTATAAAAGTAAAAAAAAGACACACTCAAATGTACATTCATATCATAAACTTTGGACTTTTCTGTTAATCTCTCTTTCAATTTTATTATTAGCCCAACTAAAAGAACTTTGAAGGGGAGAAGAAAATTATTTTTTATAGCCCCACAATATCTGTTTATAATTCCTACTTATTAATTTTTCTATCAATATTTTACAGATACTCTCCATTTATTGACTGATATTCTCTATTTAATAAAATATTATTTCATAATTTTCTTTAGTTCTTTGGACATGACTATTTTAACTGCTTGAACATATTTAAATTAGCTGATTTAAAACCTTTGTCCAAGTATCAAGGGTTTCATGGGAAAATTTCTGTAAATTGCTTTTTCCCCCCCTGTGTATGGACCATGCTTTCTTTTTTCTCTGCATGCCTTGTATTTTTTGTTGAAAACTGAACATTTTGTATATTGTAATGTGGTAACCCTAGGCTTTTGATTCTCCCTTCATCCTAGGAATTATGCTGCTTATTGTAGCTGTTGTTATTTGGCTTCTTTGTTTAGTGATCTCTCTGAACTAATTTTGTGTCCCCTGTGTCCTTTGTCATGTGTGTATACTGAAGTCTATGTTCTTACAGTAGCAGGTAGGTAATGAATGATTTGACTGAGGTTTCCTTAAATATGTGAAACTAAAAAATTCTTCCAGTCTTTTCATTTGGGCTATGTGTGTTTGTTGGGGGACACCTTCAACAGTTAGCCAGTTTATGACTCTGCTGTGACCTTCACATACAGCTTGCATAGACCATGAAGATCAAAGGTGAGAACTTACTGGCTTTCTCTCATCTTTCCTGAGCTGTGCACAATCCTGGGCCGGTATTGGCCTTCTAGGTTCCTAGGAATTTGTCTGAGTTTTGTTTTTGTTTTTAATTTAAAATATTACAGATGTCCCTTTTTCTCCCCAATGACCCATTCCACCCTGTCCCTTCCTCTTCCCCAGTCCCTCTCCCCACCATTGTCCATGTCCTTGGGTTGTGCATATATGCATATAAATTCTTTGGTTACTCTCTCCCCCTCCACCCACCCGCCCTCCTCCATCCCTCTGACATTTGTCAGTCTGATCCATGCTTCCATGTCATTGAATCTATTCTGTTCATCAGTTTATCTGAGTTTTTTAAAGCTCTTACTGCCCAAGGCATCTCATTTTAAGACTTTCTTCCAAGTGTTTTGGTTAGTCTATTGTTTTCCCCAGTTGTTATCCATTGGCCCAGGCAGCAGTGATTAATAGATCTGAATGTAAATATTTTCAGGATGTGCCTTCCCAAGTGGCCACTTTATCACCAAGAGATTCTGAGTTAGGCAATAGTCTTACTGAGATTCACCAGTTTTTCTTGATTAAGCATTTTTCAGGTTGCTGCAAGCTGTTGATTATCTTCAGGAGACTGAAAAGATTGATTCTGACTGATTTTCTTTTATCAACTTTTCTTTCTTTATGGAAGACTTTTGAAATTCCTTACTCCACCATTTTAACTGACATCATCTTTGATGACACTTTCTAGTGCCTCCTCATTTTTTTTCTTAGCTTCATAATTTCTTCTCCAAATTCATCTACAATAACTAGGTTATTGACCTGACTTTTTACTTGCCCTTAGCACCAGAAAAAACCCTGAAAAGTCTTAGTACTTAAGAGTCACCTATGACTTTTAATATTAGAAATTTTTTTTTTTTTTTACCTGAAGTACTTATATCCAGGAGTGGCCTGTGAGAAAGATACAGGGACAGAATATTTTGGAGGGGGTCTTGAATTTCACCATATAGTCAGCTGTTTGCTATGATTTTATTTTTATTTATTTATTTATTTATTTATTTATTTATTTATTTATTTATTTATTTTTTACTTATTTTTAATCCTCACAGAGGATATTCTTTCCATTGTTTTACAGAGAGAGTCAAAGGGAGAGAGAGAGAGAAACATCAATGTGAGGAGACACATCAGTTGGTTGCCTCCAGCACATACCCTGACGGTGGTCAGGGATCGAGCCTGCAACTCAGGTACATGCCCTTGGATGGAATCGAACACGGGACCCTTCAATCCATGGGCCAACACTCCAACCACTGAACAAAACCAGTTATTGATGTTTGCTATGCTTTTAAATTAAGAAGTGGGAAGGGAATTAATGCTTTCCGAATATTTTCTCTATACAAAGAACTTTATATATGTGATATCGCTCAACAATCTTGAGGTTACTATTATTATTCAAACAGTAATTATATTAGTTTTTTATTGTTTTTAACAAGTTACCAAAAACTTATTATCTTAAAATAGTACTAATTTATTAGTATTAGCTATGTAGGCCAGAAATCCAGCACGGTGTGGATAGGTTATGTGCTCAGAGTACCAAAGTCTAAAATCAGGTGTTGAGGTTTCAAATTAGGACAATGAGGCATATCAAAGAAACAATCAAGCTTTAATTTACTTACTGTGATAGCATAAGCAAGAGGCAAAATAAAAGCAAAAACATACTAGTTTTGGCTTCCCTTATTCCATTTTTCTCTGCAGAACTGTATTAGGTGAGGGTCAGATGACATGAGCATATA
Organism: Miniopterus schreibersii; assembly: GCF_964146895.1. NCBI lineage: Eukaryota > Metazoa > Chordata > Mammalia > Chiroptera > Miniopteridae > Miniopterus > Miniopterus schreibersii. Next base: position 38,053,014 of record NC_138104.1, on the reverse strand, counting down.
GGTAGAGAAAATTGTCTCACTGACCAAAGTCCTGAACAAAAGGCTCCTTTCATTTTATGGTCCAAGGGGATGAGGGGGGGAAAGTGGGGAAAGAGTTAGGAGTGGAAAGGTACTGAGTCAAGTTGGTCAAGGTCCCCTCATAAGGACTTCTCATTGGAGGTGCCTTGAAAGTAGTACTCAGCTAAGGTTTCCTCCAATAAGGAGACTTCTAATGGAGGTGTCTGTGGTAAGAATGCAGGTATGTGCATGAGCCTGGCCAGCCCAGAAGGCCTCAGCCCTTCACTCCAACTTCCTCTAGAGACTATAATGCACTGGCTCGTTCACCAAGTTGGGGTGAGCTCCTTGAATAATGTTGTTTTGTACTCCAGTTTATTCCCACATCCCAAGACTGCGCAATAAGCCAAACGGCATATGGGATATCCAAATTGTTCTAGTCTGGGTGAGTGAGGGTGTGTGTGAGTGTGCACTGTGATGGAGAAGCACCCTGTTCACGTTTGGTTCCTGCCTTAAGCCCTGAGCTGCCAGGATAGGCTCCAGCTACTCATGACCCTGAACGGGAATCAGCAGGTTGGAAAATAATTGTCTTACTTGTTTTTATTAATTTTTCTTAAATGTATGAATAGCTTACATTTATTTCAATGCTTGATATTCAAAGTGTTTTGGGTCTTAATTTAGAAGTTGGTGATGTTTTTGTGACCAAAAATGTGTATGACATAGAAACTTAACTCTTGTTTATATCAATTAGCCTATGGTAAAATAGGTTTCACTACATGTTCTTTTGCTTAAAGTCACAGTTTGCAAGAAACTTAAGTAAATGTATTGACAACATTGAGCAAATACTTACTATACAACTGTTGTCCCATGAAACGTTCCAATAAAGTCTTTGTAATTAATTGCCTATGGTCAGATGTAAAGGATCACACATTTTTGGCCTGGAGCTGGACTCCACATCTATGCTTCAGCCAAGCTGAATTTCATGTGGAAGCTCTGAGGAAAAACATGCTTTTAAACTCATTTTTGTTCGCAGAATTCATCTCCTTGTAGTTGCAGATAGAACTGAGGTTCCTCTTTCCTTGTTGTCTGTAAACCAGAGGCCACTCTGAGTTCTTAGAAGCCATCCATATTCCTTTCAACTTGGCCACTCTATTTTCAAGCAAACAATGACACATTAAATTCTTTTTTATGCTTCAAATGTCTAATTTCCTCTTTTGTAACCTGTCAGAGGCAATTCGTTGCTTTTAAAGTGCTCGTGTAATTAGGTCTGACCCACATAGATAATCTTATCTTAAACTGATTTGAAACCCTAATTACATTAACTAAATCCCTTCACAATAGTATCTACGTTAGTGTTTGAATAATTGGCAGAAGTGTTAAATTGGCAGTTAAATTTTCTAGTAGGTCTGAAATGAATAAAGCATGTGTAGGATGCTGCCCACTAGCCCTAATAGTAAGGCCAGTCTTTGTTTTCAAACACCTTGAATGATGCACTTTAATTATAAATGCTAATATCTAAACAATACAGTTATACCTCTTTCTCTTGTGCTTTTTGTGTGTGTGTGCTCCAGAGATGTTGCTTTTTGTTTTTTACAGACTGAAGACAAGACTCCACCAGCAAAAAACTTATGACTTGATTGATTACAATACTTGCTTTATAGTGATCTGGGATGGAACCCACAATATCTCTGAGGTATACCTGTATTCAGGAAAAGGTTATTCACAAAAAGAGATATATATATTTTCAAGAAATGTAAATATTACCTCACTTATAATTATATGAATGTAAATCAAAACAGCAACATGATATTTTGATGACCCCCTGTTTGATGTGAAAATTAGATACTTTCACAGAATGATTTTGGTAGTAAAATTTTGGCAATTTGGAATTCTGCATCTGCAATATTATTGTCCATAAAATTTGATTTAGTAATTGCATATACAGGCATTTTTTTCTGAAGAAATAATTAAAACTATGCACAAATATTTATTTTACATTGTATTGATCCCAGTATTATTATAGTAGTAAATTAAAAATAAATAAATCCCTGGTAAATGATGATGCTGTGTAGAAACAAAAATTTAGATATTAGAAATTGATTATAGAAATTTTACTATTTACTAGCAAAGTAGTACTGTATAAGGAATAGGGAAAATGAGGAGAGACTAATGTTTAATTTTACAAACTTGAATTAATGCTGAAGAGAAACCAACAAGAGATGATGAAGCACCATGGCACTAAATATGCCAGGAAGCCATTACCTGAAAGTGCAAGATAAGAGAAAATTTTCCAGAAGCCAGAGAGAGTTGTGCTAGAGGAAAGGGCCACTCAATAAGAGCTACAGCCATTGGTTGAGGAAAGCAACTTGCGGCCAGTTGGAGCCTGGTGTGGGAAACATGAAGATGTGTATATAGTTCAGTCTCGTTGCCCTCTTGTTCTCCAGTATCCCTCAAGTGTATCCCATTATCAGAATACAACTGGAAGACAGAGAGCTAGGTAAAGTTTATGTGTGTTAGGTGGCTGGAGGACAGAGAAGAATGGAAAATTTTGGAGAATGTGGGTGAGGGAGAAAGTGGAGAATATCCAGCAAAGTAACTAGCTCTCAGCATGCATTTTGGTTCTTTGCCCAGTGGAAACATTTATGTCCACTACAAAAGACATGCACAAAACCCATCAGGCATATTCTCGTTGCTTGGTGATATCAATCCACTTATATTTTTATGTTAAAGTGTTAGCTATCACTAATGCTTTCCTTACAACATAGAATGCAAAAATGGGGTGTGGAAGGCAAATACATGACAATTGCCTGTTATAATTTCTGCTTCTATTGCTGTTCAAAAGGCTTAAATTGATAAAAATACCTCATTTTTTTCAACATCATTTTTTTTTTTTTTAAGATTTTTTATTGATTTTTAGAGAGAGGAAGGGGGGCAGAGAGAGAGAATCACTGATGTGAGAGAGAAACATTGATTGCTTACCTCCTATACAGACCCAACCAGGGACCAAACCCAAACCTAGGTATGTGCCCTGAGAGAGAATCGAACCCACAACATTTTGGTGTACAGTACAACGCTCCAGCCAATTGAGCCACAACAGCCAGAGCTCAACTTCATTCTTTATTCCCTTCTCTTTTTTTTGAGTTGACAGCACAAGGAGGCTACAATTGCCAAGGGACTAACTCAGCTTCCCAAATAATAGATCCAGTACTGTGTTTCTTGATGGAATGTTTCTTCATTTGACAATTGAGACCTGTAAAATTAGTGACCTCGCCAGGCCGGGCATGGCTCAGTGGTTGAGTGTCGACCTGGGATCCAGGTGATCAGAGTTGATTCCCGGTCAGGGCACATGCCCGGGTTGCGGGCTCGATCAGTGACTCTCTCATCATTGATGTTTCTGTCTCTCTCTCTCCTTCTCCTGTTCTCTCTCTGAAATCAATAAAGACATATTTAAAAATATAAAAAAATAAAATATTACAAATGTCCCTTTTTCTCCCCAATGACCCTTTCAACCCCTTCCCATCCCTTTCCCCAGTGGCTCTCCCCACCATTGTCCATGTCCTTGGATTGTGCATATATGTATATAAGTTCTTTGGTTACTCTCCCCCCTTCCACCCACCCGCTCTCCTCCATCTCTCTGACATTCCTCAGTCTGATCTATGCTTCCATGTCATTGAATCTATTCTGTTCATCAGTTTATTAAGTTCTTTAGATTCCACATATAAGCAAGATCATGTGATGTTGGCCTTTCTCTGCCTGTCTTAGTTCACTTAGCATAATATTCTCCAGGTCCATCCGTACTGTCCCAAAGGGTATGAGGTCCTTCTTCTTTATATCTGCATAGTATTCCATGGTGTAAATGTCCCATAGCTTTTTTATCCATTCATCTACTGAGGGGCACTTGGGCTGTCTCCAGATCTTAGCTATTGTAAATTGTGCTACTATGAACATCGGGGTGCATATATTCTTTCTGATTAGTGTTTCAGGATTCTTAGGATATATTCCTAAAAGTGAGATCACTGGGTCAAAAGTCAGCTCCATTTCTAATTTTTTGAGGAACGTCCATACAGTTTTCCATAGTGGTTGCACCAGTCTGCATTCCCACCAGCAGTGTACTACATCCTTTCTCCACACCCTCGCCAGCACAAGTTATTTGTTGATTTGTTGATGGCAGCCATTCTTACAGGTGTGAAGTGATACCTCATTGTGGTTTTAATTTGCATCTCTCTGATGATTAGCAACGTTGAGCATTTTTTTATATGTCTCTTGGCCATCTGTATGTCCTCTTTGGAAAATTGTCTATTCAAGTCCTTTGCCTATTTCTTAATTGGGTTGTTTGTCTTCCTCTTGCTGAGTAGTATGAGTTCTTTGTACACTTTGGAAATTAGCCCCTCATCAGATACATTCTTGGCAAATATGTTTTCCCAGACTGTGGGGTTCCTTTATATTTTGAGGCTGTTTTCTTTTGCTGTGCAGAAGCTTTTTAGTTTGATGTAGTCCCATATGATTATTTTTTCTTTTGTTTCTCTTGCTCTAGAAGATGTATCAGTGAAAATTCCACTACGTGGGATGTCTGTGACTTTACTGCCTATGTTTTCTTCCAGGATTTTTATGGCTTTGTGACTTATGTTTAAGTCTTTTATCCATTTTGAGTTTACTTTTGTGTATGGTGAAAGTTGGTGGTCTAGTTTCATTTTTTTGCATGTATCTGTCCAATTTTCCCAGCACCACTTATTGAAGAGACTGTCTTTACTCCATTGTATGCTCTTGCCTCCTTTGTCAAATATTATCTGATCATAATGGTGTGGGTCTGTTTCTGGGGGCTCTGTTCGGTTCCATTGATCGATATGCCTGTTGTTGTACCAATACCAGGCAGCTTTGATTACAATGGCTTTATAGTACAGTTTGATGTCCCCCAAAGTGATCCCTCTCACTCCTTTCTTTTTTCTCAAGATGGCTGCAGCTGTTCGGGGTTATTTTGGTACCATATAAATTTTCAAAATGTTTGTTCTACATCTGTGAAATATGCTGTTGGTATTTTAATAGGAATTGCATTGAATTTATAAATTGCTTTGAGTAGTATGGACATTTTAATGATATTAATTCTTCCAATCCATGAGCGTGGTATCTTCTTCCACTTGTTTATACCTTCCTCTATTTCTTCTTTCAGTGTCTCATAGTTTTCTGAGTACAGGGCTTTTACATCCTTGGTTAAGTTTATACTTAGGTATCTTATTTTTTTAGTAGCAATGGTAAATGGTATTGTTTTTTTTAGTTTCTCTCTCTGAAAGTTCATTGTTGGTGTATAAGAATGCCACTGATTTCCAGATGTTGACTTTTTATCCATCTACCTTGCCAAATTTGTTTATCAAATCTAGTAGTACTTTGATGGAGTCTTTAGGGCTTTCTATGTACAATACCATGTCATCTGCAAATAACGACAGTTTTACTTCCTCCTTTCCAGCTTGGATACCTTTTATGTTTTCTTCCTGTCTGATGGCTGTGGCGAGGACTTCCAGTACTATGTTGAATAAGTGTGGTGACAATGAACACCCCTGTCTTGTTCTTATTCTTGTTCTTAGGGGAAAAGGTTTTAGTTTTTGCCCATTGAGTATGATGTTGGCTGTAGGTTTGTCATATATGGCCTATATTATGTTGAGGTGTATTCACTCTATTCCCACTTTGCTGAGAGTTTTATCAAAAATGGGTGTTGGATTTTGTTCAATGATTTTTCTCTATCCATTAATATGATCATGTGATTTTTGTATTTCAGTTTGCTTACGTGATGTATAGCATTTATTGATTTGTGAATATTGTACCAGCCTTGCATCCCTGGAATAAATTCCACTTGGTCATGGTGTATGATTTTATTAATTTTTATTGTACCCAATTTGCTAGTACTTTGTTGAGGATTTAGCATCTATGTTCATCAGGGATATTGGACTGTAATTCTCTTTCTTTATAGTATCTTTATCTGGTTTTGGAATTAGGCTAATGCTGGCCTCATAAAAGGAACTTGGAAGTGTTCCTTCCTCTTGGATTTTCTGAAATAGTTTGTGGATGAAGGGTGTGAGTTCTTCTTTGAATGTTTGGGAAAACACCCCTGTGAAGCTGTCCAGACCAGGGCTTTTGTGTGCTGGGAGTTTTTGATGATTGTTTCAACTTCATCAGCAGTGTCAGTGAATTCAGGTGTTCTGACTCCTCCTGATTGAGCTTTGGTAGGTTGTATTTTTCTAGGAATTTGTCCATTTCATCCAGGTTGTCCAGGTTGATGGTGTATGGTTGGTCATAGTATTTTCTTACAATCCTTTGTATTTCTGTTGGGCCAGTTGTTACTTCACCTCTGTAATTTCTGATTTTGTTTATTTGGATCCTCTCTCTTTGTTCCTTGATGAGTCTGGTTAAAAGTTCATCAATCAGGTTTTTCTTTTCAAAGAACAAGTTCTTGGTTTCATTGATCTTTTGCATTGCTTTTTTAGTCTCTATGTCATTTATTTTTGCTCTGATCTTTATTATTTCCTTCCTTATACTTACTCTGGGTTTTTCTTGTTGTTCTCTTTCTAAGTCTTTAAGCTGTAGTGTTAGAGAGTTTAGTAGGAGTTTTACTTGTTTTTTAAGGTAGGCCTGTAGTGCTATGAACTTCCCTGTCAGGACTGCTTTCATTGTGTCCCATAGATTTGGAATTGCTGTGTGTTCATTTTCATTTGTTTCCAGCAAGCTTTTGATTTCTTCCTTGATCTCTTTGGTAACCCATTCACTGTTTAAAAACCTGTTATTTACCTTCTTTGTGTTTGTATGTTTTTTAGTGTTTTTATTGAGTTGACTTCTAATTTCAGACCATGTGGTCAGAGAAGATGCTTAATATGATTTCAGTCTTCTTGAACTTATAGAGACTTGTTTCCTGTCCTAACATGTGGTTTATCTTTGAGAATATTCTGTGTGCACTTGAGGAGAATGTATATTCTACAGCTTTTGGGGTGAGATATTCTGTAGGTGTCAATTAAATCCATCTGAACTAGTGTGTCATTTAGGGTTACTGTTTCCTTCTTGATTTTTTGTCTGGAAGACCTATCCAGTGAAGTTAGTGGGATGTTAAAGTCCCCTAGTATGACTATATTGCTGTCAATCTCTTCCGTAAGGTCCTCCAGAAGTTTTTTTATTAATTTAGGTGATCCTACATTGGGTGCATATATGTTTATCAGGGTTATATCCTCTTGTTGTGGCTTGGTCCCTTTAGTATTATGTAGTGACTTTCTTGTTTCTCATTATGGTCTTCATTTGAAAGTCTATTTTATCTGATATGAATTTTGCTACCTGAGTTATTTTTCATTTCTATTTGCATGGAAAAATTTTCCATCCCTTTACCCTCATCCTGTGTGAGTCTTTTGTTCTGAGGTGGGTCTTTTGTAAACAGCATATATTTGGGTCATGTTTTCTTATTCATTCAGCTACTCTATGTCTTTTTGTTGGAGTGTTGAAACCATTTACATTTAAGGTTATTATGGATAGATACTTATCTATTGCCATTCAAATTCTTTATGCCTATGTTTCTCTCTCTATTTCTACTTCTAATTATAGCAGTCCTTTTGAAATTTCTTGCAATGCTGGTTTGATGGTGATAAACTCCTTTAGCCTTTTTTTTTTTGTCTGGGAAGCTCTTTACTTCATCATCTGTTTTGAAAGATAGCTTTGCTGGATAGAGTAGTCTTGGTTTCAGATCCTTGTTTTGCATTACATTGAATACTTCATGCCATTGCCTTATGGCTTGTAGAGTTTTTGATGAGAAGTCTTCTGACAGCCTTGTGGGAGCTCCTTTGTAGGTAAAAGATTGCTTTTCTCTTGCTCCCTTTAATATTCTTTGTTTTGAATTTTTTGCATTTTAATTATGATGAGTCTAGGTGTGGGCCTCTTTGGATTCTTCTTGCTTGGGGCTCTCTGTGCCTCCTAAACGTGTGTGGCTTTTTCCATGACCAGGTTAGGGAAGTTTTCTGCTATTATTTCTTCAAACAAATTCTCTATCCCTTGCTTATTCTCATCCCTTTCTGGCACTCTTATGATGCAAATATTGTTACATTACATTGTACCCCACAGCTCCCTTAGACTGTCCCCATGTTTTTTAAATGTTTTTTTTCCCTTTTGGATCTCTGATTGGGTGATTTTTCCTACTCTGTCTTCTAATTCGCTGATCCAATCCTCAGCTTTTTCTAATCTGCTGTTTATTCCTTCCAATGTGTTTTTTACTTCTGCTATATAATTCTTCATTTCCTCCATAGTTTCCCTACCTTTTGTGATCATCCTTACAATTTGTATTCTGAACTCTGTATCTCTCAGATTGTTTATCACCTTTTCACGTAGCTCTTCATCTGGAGAATTATCTTGTTCTTTCATTTGGGGTCTGTTTTTTTTTGTCTCCCAATTTTGGCTCCTGTTTGGGATTGCTTCTATGTATTAGGTAGATCTGCTAGGATTCACAGTCTTTTTGGAGGATCTCTGGTGCAGGCCAATGACAAACAGTGTTTGTGACTGGACTTTGGAGCTATCAATAACCCACAGCTTAAGGTTCTCTCTGTTGTGGTTGTGTGAATTCAGACAGGACCAGGATGCACACCAAAGTCTGCTTTTCTAAGGCCTGGGTCCAACAGTAGATCAAGCAAAAATTCAAAGCACTCTGAGGTCTGCCTCTGCCTGGAAGCTGATTAATCTGATTCTCTTAATGAGGCTCAGAAACTCCACAGGGAGGGGACATTGATTGTTATCAGTCTCTTAACAAGCTTCAAGCTGTAGAAACTCCATAGGGTAAGGTGTCTCTTAAAAAGGTTCAAGATGTAGAAACTCCACAGGGTAGGGTGAGAGGTTTTCCAGCAGGGTGGGGCAATAGCTTCCCCTCTAGGCAAAAGTGCTTGGAAGGTAAATGTCTGCCTGAGAAAGAGGTCCTCGGCCATATGGAGGAATGACTCAGCATAGGAATCCAGAGGGGTGCCCTCTGAGCTCTAGCTCTAGGGCCCACAACCCTAGACTCCTCTCACAGAGCTCCAGGCCACTCTGCCCTCCCTCTTCTGGAGACCGAGGTGAGTGGCTACATAGGAAAGTTTATGCATTGGCTCTTTAAGAAGATGCCTGCATTTTCAGCAATCTCTCCCTGGCAGACAGAAACCTTTTCACAGCCAGATGTTATGTGGGCATCTCTCTCAGTCTTGGTGCTCTGGTCTGGGAAGCCCAGTTTGGGGTTTAGGCCCCAGAGTTCTCAGTGGGAAATCCCACAGCTGAGATATATCTCTAGACCTTTAGCTGCTGCCTGTGGGACCCCAGCCAGCCCTTTTGCACCTCTACATTGCCTACCAGTCTCTATGTGGTGTCCAATTTTCCTCTTTGGTTATGAGTGTGCTCTCCAGCTTGTTTTCAGTTGCAGTTGATTATTCAGGATCATTTTTCTATATTTAATTTGTAATTCCAGTTTGGTCCTGGGAGAGTGTCAGTGTAGCTTCCACTCAATCTCCTCTTTAATCTCCTCTAACTATTTATTTATTTTATGTTGTCAATTTTTTTGGTGTATAACTCTTTATTTTCTTATGATCCTTTGCATTCTTTTATATGAGTTCTTATAGCTCTTCTTTCTTGTAGACTTTCATCTACTTGAGTCTTTCTTTTTTCTTGATTCATCTTGTTAATGGTTTGCTAATTTTTTTTATATTAAAAAAAAACAGCTTTTATTTCTTATATTTTTTAATTGTTTTTCTGGTCTCTATTTTATTTATTTCTACTCTGTTCTTTTTTATTTTCTCCCTTCAGCTAAATTTGAGCTTTGATTGTTCTTCTTTTCCCAGTTCCTTGAGGTGTAAATGTAGGTTGTTTAGTTGAGGTTTTTCTGTTTTTTTGTTTTGTTTTATTCTGTTTTTGCAATGTAGGTATTTATCATTATAAAGTTTTCTGTTGGAATGGCTTTTGTTGGGTACCATAAATTTTTGTATAATGTATTTCCAACTTTATTTCTTTAAAGGTTTTTGGGTTTTTTTATTTCCTGCCTTATGTCTTCTTTGAGCCATTGTTTGCACAACAGTGTGATGCTTAATTTGCACAAATTTGTTATTTTTTTAGTTTTTCTCCTGTTATTTTTTTCTAGGTTCATATCATTGTGGTCAGAAAAAATACTTGGTATTATTTCAGTCTTCTTAATTTTCCTAAGACTGGTCTTGTGAGCTATCATATGATCTTTCCTGGAGAATTATTTTTTTGCTTGAGAAAAATGTTTATTCTGCTGTCATTTAATGGAATGGTGCATATGTATCTCTTAGGTATTGGTTTAAAGTACAGCTGAAGTCCAACATTTTCTTATTTTCTCTCTGGATGATGCATCCACTCCTTAAATTAGGATATTAAAATCTCCTACTATTATTGTATGACTGTCAAGTTCTTTAAGATCTTACTGTTTGTCTAATACTTATCAGATGTTTTGATGTTGGGTGCATATATATTTATTGTTGGTTTGTCCTCTTGATAAATTGACCCTTTATCATTTCATAATACATTTTGTCTTTTGTTATAACTTTTGAGTTAAATTATGTTTTTTTCTCAGATAAGTATTACTATTCTGCTCTTTTTTATTCCATTTGCATGGAATATCTTTTTCTATTACTTTGTGTTGAGAATACATGTGTTGTTTAAGCTGAAGTGGGTCTCTTGTAGGCAGCATATAGTTAGGTCTTGTTTTTTTCTTTGTTGTTGTTTTTTAATCCATCCAGTCTCTTTATGTCTTTTGATTGGAAAACAATTTATTTATATTTATTTATTGTTAAATAAGGGCTTAATGCCTTCTTATTGGTTTCTGTCTATTTTGTAGTTTCTTATTCCTTTCTTTCTCATTGCTATCTTCCTTTGTAAATTGATGATTTTACATAGTGGTACACTTTGATTCCCTTTTGTATATCTACTGTAGGTTTTGTTTTGTGGTTACCATAAGATTTACAAAGAATATCTTATAGATATAACAGTCTGTTTTATTTTGATAAGGCCTTAATCTCAGTTGCATACAAAAACTTTAACCTTTTTCATTTCCTCTCTACAGTTCATGTTTGTTATATCAAAATTTACATCTTTTTATATAGTGTATATATTAAGAAATTATCGTAGCTATACTTATTTTTAATATATTTGTATGTTAACCTTTATACTATATTTAAGTGGTTTATACACCACCATATTACAGTATTAGAGAATATTGAATTTAAATTCTTACCTTTAACAGTGAGTTTTATATTTTCATGTATTTCTATGTTACTAATTAACATTCCTTTATTTCACCTTTAAGAACTTTATTTAGCATTTCTTATAATGCAGGCCTAATGGTGTTGAATACTCTCAGCTTTTGTTTGTCTTGAAAATTCTTTATATCTTCTTTATTTCTGAAGGTCATCTTAGCCAAGTAAATATATTCTTGTTTGGCAGGGCTGGTTTTATTTTGGTGCTCTGAATATAGTATACCTCTGTTTGGCTTGCAAGGTTTCTGCTGACAAATCCACTTATAGCTTAAAGGGAGTTCCCTTGTATGAGATAAGTTTTTTTCTCTTGCTACTGTCATGGAGGTCCTTGACGTCCTCAGCAGCAAGCCAATAGGGACCATGATGGAACCCACTGCATGGTTGGTATTAATGCCCCTCACCCTTCTTTTTGTTCCTAGCTGCCTCTGGACATCTCTGGTAGCCAATCTCTGCTAGTGATTCTGTGCGGTTATTCTCCATTTTTTGTTGGACAGTTTTGCTATTGGTTCTTATCTGTACTCAAGCCTCCTCAATTTAATTTTAATTTAATTTAATTATTTTTTTTCCTTTTTATGGGGGAACAAAGTCAAGTATCTCTTACTCTGCCATTTTGCTGATTTCACTCTCACCTAATGTTTTAAAAAGCTCATTAGTATAGTTTAGTGAGATTGTGTTATAAATCTCCACTTCTGTACCTTTTAAATTTCTTATGGTAATATCTGCAGTTTTATAAAGGACAATATATTTCTCTAGGCCTACTATTTTGCCAAGGAAATGAGAGGCAGTTTCACTTGCTTCTACCTGGCCCTTCTTAAAATAATAGTCCTCACTTTATGGCACAGGAAATTAATATAAACTTTTTGTCATTTACAAAGTATAAAATTTTCTGATTATACACTGTGTTTCTTTGTTAAATCACAACAAATTTTGACCACAATTGCATTGAAGTATTTGCTTCAACCAAGACTCTAGCTGCTAATCTCCATTAATTCCCATCTTGACATCAATTACACAGGGAAGCATTAAGTCTTGAAAAAGTATCTTTTGCTTTATTGATGGCACATAGACTTCACCACACCTAGGGAAAACAGGGGTTACTAATACCCAAACATAGACCCAGAGGAAAGATCTTGGAAGAATAAGGTGGTTGGAGTTTAGATTTAGACCCTATGGAAGAGTTGAAAAGAGAATAGATCTAGAGTTTGAGGCTGATGAAAGTCAGTAGAGAACTGAAATGACAAGTTTTTTTGTTTTTGCTTTTGTTTTCTGAGTAAAATGCTATGCATGGTGTGATGAAATACCGATCTTCTATATTTCTTTAAAAAATTATTTAAAAACTTACTTTGTTTTATTAACATTTGACAGATGTATTTCTTTTGCTTTATTTATTTATTTATTTATTGAGAAGTCATTATGGCATTAAATTTATACTTCAAGGTAGTTAGAGGGTAAAAACAGAGGTGGGATGTGGAGGTAGCTTATATTTAGTCATATCTCTACATCATATTCTTTCTACAATGATCATATAATTAAATCCAATCTATAGTACAGGTAAGGCTATTAAAAATTCTACATCATAAGAATGGAAATTTGTATTCTATAACATCATCTTGAATTAGAAACTAAATATGAAAACAGAACTAGAGCTGACTCAGAGGACAACCAATGAGCTGAAGCAGGATCAATTCAAGCAAAAAATAAAGTAATATTGGATTATAACCCAAAGTATGAAATAGGTATGCATAAATCATATTGATATAATTAATAGAATATTCATAAATCAAGAAAATAAACAAATCTCCTATTCAGAAGGATTCCAAATAATTTATGTATTCCAAATAATTCATTCCCTGCCCTCAAGGAAATACAGCATAATTTCCTTCTCCTAAAGCATAGGCTGTGTATAGTGACTTCCAAATCATACAGTATGAAAAGGGTTAAGAAAAGTAATTTTAGAGATGCCTGGAAAAGACTACCTCAGTCAGATGATTAAGTATAATATCCACAGTGATAAGTAATATTTATAGAATATATGCTTGCTCTGATGGTATGGCAATGGAACTTTACCTCTGCTTTCTTTCTTTGAAAAATCTATAACCCCAGGCTAAATATGAAGAAAAAAAAATCAGACAAATCCCTATTTAGGGAGATTCCAAAATATACCTGTGCATTGTTCCCCAAATTAAGGCCATCAAAATCACTAAAAGTCTAAGAAACTGTCACAAGGGTAGTCTAAGGAGACATGATGACAAATATTCCTTGGTATCTTTGATTGGATCTTAGACCACAAAATGGACATTAGGCAAAATCTTAGAAAGTATTGATCAAGTATAAACTTTTGTTAATAATAATGTATCAATATTGGTTCATTAATTGTGACAAATACAACATACTAATGTAAGATGTTAAGATAGGGGCAACTGTGTGTTGGATATATGGGCATTCTCAGTACTATCTTCATAAAATTTCAGTAAACCTAAAACTATTTTAAAATAAAAACTTTAAAAATCTAAAACAAAGCAAAATAATAAAACAAAACAAAATTATGATACAGCCATTCCATATATAGGTATTTACCCATGATAAATAATAATGTTTGTCTAATCAAAGATTTGTATAGAAATGTTCATAACTACTTTATTTTTAACAGACCCCAAATGGACAGAATGTTAATGTTATTCAAAAAGTGAATGGATAGAGGAGAATGTGCAGTATATAAATACAATGTAATACTACTCAGCAATGAAAAGGAATAAATAAACTTTTGATAGACACAACAATGGACAAATTTCACAATCATTATGATGAGGGAAAGAAGCCAGACATGAACGATTACATATCATACAGTTTCATCTACATAAAACACTAAATATGCAAACTAATCTATAATGGCAGGAAGTAATCAAAAGCTGCCTAAGGAGGGTGATACATGGTGAGGTACGGGAGGGAGAAGTCATGAAGTGGCATAAGAACATTTTTGCCGTGGTGAGTATATCCATTATCTTCCTCGTGGTGATCGTTTCATGAATATATAGTTGTCAAAATTACTAAAATGTATCCTTTTTTTTAATCCTCACCTGAGGATATTTTTTCCATTGCTTTTCAGAGAGAATGGAAGGAAGGGAGAGAGAGAGAGAAAGAGAGAGAGAGAGAGAGAGAAACATCGATGTGAGAGAGACACATTGATTGGTTGCCTCCTGCATGCACCCCAACTGGGGCTGGGGACAAGCCTGCAACTGAGGTACCTGCCCTTGGCCAGAATCGAACCCAGGACCCTTCAGCATGCAAGCCGATGCTCTTAAACAATGAGCAAAACTGGCCAAAGTAATACGTATGCTTTTAATATATGTGGTTTACTGTGTGTTAATTATACTTTAATAAAGTTTTTAGGAGAAAAACAATATCTCTGATGAATATAGATGCAAAAATTCTCAACAAAATACTAGCAAATTGAATTCTATAAAATACTGAAAAAAATCACACACCAAGATCAAGTGGGATTTATCTCTGACATGCAAGAATGTTTCAACATATACAAATCCATAAATGTGACACATTACCTAAAAATTTTGAAAACAATGAAGAGCCCTCCTTCATTGCAAATAAAGTTACTTTGAAGTTTCCAGTTTAAATAATTACCATGCAAGTTATAGACCTGAAATATAGAGTTTTGAAGGGAAAGCAGGTTGCCTTGTTTGTGAATGAATTTATTTGTGCATTTTGTTTGCTTATTTGCTCTTTGGAAATTCTCTGAGAAATGTCATGTTCAATAATGTTGATTAGATAGAGTGTGGAAAACTAATGATAATCACTAATACTGTAACTCCAATAGCTAGGACTACAAAAGCATGATTTGTATGAGATGTGCTAAGTCATTTAACGATAGCTTGATTTTCCAGGAGAGAGAAACATACATTTATTTATAGAAATACGTATCCGTATTACAACTTAGAATAAGAATGTATGAATGAAAATGAAATTAATTTTATTCTATTTCTAGTTCTGCCATTGGCCTAGGCACTTCTCTTTAGGCTTTAATTTCATAATCTGAAAAATAAAGAGTTTGAACAAATGACACCTTAAGAATTTCTTAGCTATGTTTTTTTTTATTTAACAAGTTTCTGTGAGTCAGCTGTGATCAATCTGGTTTAATTTTACAATTACAGTGTTCAAATAATAGTTTTTAAGCATAAGCCAGTAACTGTCCACCAAACCCTCACCCGTAATGCCTCCTTGTCTCAGAGAAGTATTTATTCTCTGATAGAATGCAGCCTTGTGTGTTATAATAGGTAAATACACTAGAGAAAAATTTTATTTTGAAGACTGGGAATATGGTTTGCTTCATATGGTTTTAGTGAAAAAAAGACATTTTATTTTTTTTGGTCAGACTTTGATTTTTTCTGTTTATGACCAAACATTTAAGAAAGTAAATGCTGAAATATCACAAATGTTTTTATCTTTCAAACACATCTATTGTAGTTTGGGTTTTGAAAACCAATGGTTTTAAACATGAGAGTTAAAAATGTATTTAAATAAAGTTTTTAAAACTATACTTTGCATTTTGATTATTCTTTCTTCTGAATATCATTTGCCATTTTTCTTTGGATGCTCATTCTTTCGTATATGGAAGCAATGACTACTACTAGCTTTTTATTTTATTTAAAATAGTTTACGTAATAAGAACTCTAAGTTTTAATTTGGTATTGAACAGTTTGTTATAAAACATTTATTTTTTATTATGTTTAGAAGCAAATATATTTACAAGAATATGATTAGTACCAAAATTAGACTATTAACATTAAAAATATGATCATCATTTAGTGAAATATAAACTTGTTGTGACTAAAGACATTTTTTAATAATCCACATTATCCCAAGAACAGAGGAATAATATTACTCTTTTCTCATAAGTTTTCTTTTGTCATGAGCTATTTAAATGAGTTTTTAAAATATGGCATAAGAACACAGTAGTAATATACTGAGTTGTAAGTAAAAGTGGTTTTTCTGAGTGCATATATTACAAGTTAAATTGGGCAAAAGTAAATACTTTTTTCAATATTGTGTAGGGCATTCTACATCAATTTGTCAGTGTTAAGTGATTTATTACTTTTGAAAAGTTATAATAACACATTTTATTCTTAATAACATAAGTATTAAAACACACACAACAATATTAAGAATGTTATTTTCAAAAATATTTTTCTACAGTTGTCACCCACTTTATTAAAGATAAGAAAGCAAAGATAATAAAAAACTTCATGGAGGATTAGTGAAAGAAGGAAGGTGTTACCTAACATTAGTCAGGATCGTGTATCTGTTCAGAAAGAGGTCTATCCATTCCAATTAAGCACGCATTTTTGTTAGGCGGGCACATTTCTAGGGAAAGCTTAAGGTTGGGGGTCTCATTCAGGGGAGAATTCCTGGGCACTGTAGCATTAGTAGAGAAAAATTGAATAACAAAATAAAAGAGTAAAAATATATTCTCACTTTAGATTTATATTTAAAAGAACAAATCAGATATATCATCACAAAGGGGTAACATCCATCAAGTAAGGTTGAACAAATCTCTTTCTAAGCCCTTAACAGTACTTATGTTTAATTAATAAATATTCTTGCATCTTAAAATCTATAGAGCAACAATAATTAAGAGTGTGACATATACACAGAGAAGTTTCACATAGACATGTAAAATGTATATTGTGGGGGAGATAAATATATTAAGTCTTGTACAGAATGAAAATGTTTCACCCAACTTGGGCACTAAACACGGCATTTAGACCTATATCTTGATCTAATTTATCAAGGATTGCATTCTTATAGCAAATAAACACTAAAGCCATTTTGAGAACAATTTGGTTTATCATTTGGAAAGGGCCAGAATGATAAACTAATAAAAAACAATCTAAGAGACAAAAGGGATTTGAAAAATAAAACACAGGGGGTTTTAACAACATGCTAAGCAAAGGTTTTTATTTTTGAGTTCTGAACAGGTTTTCATTAAATGAAAGACCATGACAGATGACACTCTTCATATCATGTACTGTCTTATGTTATGTACAGCGGTTGAACTAATTCTAACTAACAGTGTGATTCACCCCATCCCAGCTCAAAAGTATCCTTGAAATCCAACATAGGTGAACTCTACGTGAAGCAACCAAAATGAACTGGATACAGGTAAGGGTCATTATTCTCATTACAGAAGGATCCTTCCATTTACAAAACCCTTCATCTTAAGGTTTTATTTTTATATTGTCAGGTCTCCTGGCACATTAAGATGTTTACTGTTGGGTAATTAACTATCTGAAAAACTAGCTACCACTCAGAGCAATTTGAGATTCACAAGCCATTTCCAATCAAATGCCATTAGCAATTAAGATTAAGGTTATAAATGACAATGTGTGATTTAATTAACCAAAGATTGATCTTTAACATACTGCATTTAAGAAAGCAAGTATTGTGTACAGGAAGGCTTACCTAAAATTTTGAAGTTGCTTTTTATAAAAGTGTCTATATTTACTTATATTTTAATAATTAAAATACACTTTTGTTTGGTTATGCATTTCTCTAACACCAGAATATTTCACTCTATGACAGATGGATGGAGAATAAATTTATATGAGCTACTGTGAGTACTTGTTCTGGGTATAATAAGCACCCTGAGATTTTTTCTCCCTACACGTATACCTAAGGACATCCAAAAATTGTCTTGCTTTTGACCCTTCCTTCTCAATATCTTGTATTGCTTGGATAAATTATTTATTTGAAATATTTGCTTTTACCCCATATACTTTAAGTAAATGTCATTGATTTATAATTTGCATAAAATAAAATTCACCTTATTTGTGTATAATTTTATTGGTTTGACAAGTATATATAATCTCATAACCATAATAGAAAAAATAAAATATTTCTTCTACTTTTAGTTTTATTTCATTGAAACTCATCCATTTTATGTTCAGTGAATTTCTTGGTGATTATAATATATATAGCGTAGTTTTCAAATTAAACTCTGTGAGGACTGGTTTCCACTCTCTTGAGTAGAGAATATCATTCTTTCTGGTATGTATTTATTCAGTCAGTCAAAATATATTTTTAAGTAGTTAGGAAGCAAACTAAAAAATGCAAAGTAAACTCTTTAATGCTTACCTCCATGTAGTAGTTTTTCCATAAACTTTTAATCACTAAATAAAAATTAATGTGTCTCTCTTTGCCTCAGCTGCCAAATACATTAATCAGTTGAAGCCTTCTGCATATCTCAGGAGTCTACTAGTATCCATTAGTATCTAGTCATTGACTTTCCTTACAGCACATTGGTGAGCAATGATTTCCACATGAAAGTAAGTTTAGAAATGTAAAAATGTGCGTCAGCCTGTTTTTCGTTCAAAATAAAAATAGCTTTATTGAGCCCTACATAAAAATGCATATTCTTACAACTTAGGTTGCATACTATATAAAATTAAAATTGCAAATAAGAAAGTAAGCACTGCATCGTAGTAACTAAAATATTAATGTGCAGGCATAAATGCGATGACATAATATAGACATATTGTTCTATTCTTTAGTCCTGAATAAGCCATCTGTAATCTTTAGGCCATAAATTACTCATCATTGTTTCATGCAGTCTCTTCTGTGTTTATATCAGTCTACTGTGCACTATAATTTAACCTATAAGCTCTTTACACGCTTCTTCTGGCTAATGAGAAGGTATAAATTTCAAAACGAGAAAGGAGAGAGGCACAGAAAGATGGAGAGATATGGTAAAGAAGAAAGAAATTTATTTCCTTTTCCTCTGACATCTTTTTCTAAGGAAGAAAAATTCATATGTTGACAATGTTTATTTTTAGAGACACTAAACATTCTTATTTCCTCTTTGATCTGCCTTGGCAATGATGAAATGTAAAGAGATTCTTGAGAAAGGTTCAGGAGTATTGGTCCTTTTTATATCTAATAAAAAGAATATGATCTCATATTCTTTAAAATGACTCTTTTGGGTTATTGAATATGTTGTGCAGGAAGATAATTACTTCTACATCTATAAAACGATTTGAATTTTAAAATAATTCAAATTGAATTTTTTTATTTTTATTTTTTATTTTTTAATTTTTTAAATATATCTTTATTGATTTCAGAGAGAGGAAAAGAGAGGGAGAGAGAGAGATAGAAACATCAATGATGAGAGAGTCATTGATTGAGCCCACAACCCGGGCATGTGCCCTGACCGGGAATCGAACCCTGATCGCCTGGATCCCAGGTCGACACTCAACCACTGAGCCACGCCCGGCCGGGCTCAAATTGAATTTTGTAATAAAAACATAAGAAAACAAAAATGCAGTAATATGCTAATAGATAAAAATGTTACAACCATCAAATAAAAATAGCTCACTGAGGGTAATGAGCGGTCAAAAATAAGAGCAGGTATGCACAATATATGTATATATTATATGATTTTAGCTGAAGAAATTTTCAGTGAAAGTTTTGTTTTGCAATATATTTTCAAAACTTTCACTGGGTATTTCTTAAGCTAATCTTTACAAATCTCCTAGAAAGTAGAAGCAAGAGATGAATAGGTGAAAATTGGAGTGAATAAACCAAGGGCTGAAAAGATCAAGTCAAGAGGCCCAACATTTGGCTAATAAGAGTTTCTTATAAAGAAAAGTAAAAAATCATAGGGGAGAATATTATCAAAGAAATATTTTAAGATGATTATTTTCATGACTGAAAGGCATAAGTCTCTAGATAAACAGATCCCATGAAGAGCCAAACAAAATGAACAGAAAAATACACAGAAAATCGACTAAAAAATATCATCATCATCAACAACAAAATAACACACACACACACACACATACACACAAAAACACACACCAGAAAACCTCATATACCAAGGAATGAATACCAGAATGATGAGGGAATTCTCAAAAGTCACATATAGTAGAGATCAACAAAGCAATACTTTCATGTTATGGAACCTGGAATTTAAGGCCTTCAGTCCAACTAACACTTAGGTATGGTAGTAAAATATAGATATTTTTAAAGAAGCAAAGGCTCGCAAATTCTGCATTCTATAGAAGCTTTTCTTAAGTGTCTAATGAAGAAGATGATCCAGCAAAGTGATAGCGTAAGCCAAGGAAGAGAAAGACATGGACTCCAGAAACCAATTCACTGATAGTGACAAAACTGATATATTAAGAAATAGTCATATACATATAGGATTTTCAACTATGTGTGTCAGTGTATAAGAACATTAAAAATTAAAGCACTTGCCTTTAAGTCTGCATGATTTTTTTTTTTTTTTAAATTGAGGGATGCTTAAGCAGAGCACCAATTTCTTTTTCTCTCTCTCTGTCTCTCTTTTTTTTTTTTCTCTCTCTCAGACTTTTGTAACCAGGGTAACATTTTGTTTGTTTTAACTTTTTTTAGATAACTCGAGTCACGTAGAAGTATAAAAAAACACACAAAATTCAGTTGTGGCATTTACCCAGTTGCCCCAATGGTAAGTTTTTGCAAAAAATAAAATACCATGTAATATTGCTATTGATATTGATACAGTCCAGATACAAAACAATTACATCACTGCAAAAATCCCCTTGTTACCCTTTTACTGCCATCCTCATCTCTCTTCCTCCAACCTCATCCCTAACTGCAGGAAATCTCTAATATTTTCTCAAAATCTAAAATCTTATCTTTTCAAGCATATTGTTGCATGTATCAATGGTTTAATAGATATTAAAATCATTCTTTTCTTTTTGTGTGTGTGTCAAGCAGTATTTTGTGGTTTACATGTTGCATAATTGGTTTAAACATTCACCCATTGATGGAAATCTGGGCTGTTTCCATGTTTTGACTATTATGAAACTGCTATGAACATAAGTGTGAATATAAGATTACACTTCTCTGAGATAAATACCAAGAAGTGTAATTTCTGGGTCATGTAGTAATTGCATAGTTAGTTTTAAAAGAAACTGCAACATTTTATTTTTAATCATATGCATTGACGTAGAATTAAAAAAAGAACTATAAAAAGTAATATTCTCAACAAACAATTATTTTTAATAATAACAAAATCCCATGTTTCTAAAGCTCTGAAGGAATGCCATCTTTTACTTGTATTCTCTTGAAGAATTTTGCAAGAGCAGGAAACAATATAAAGTAGAAGGTGTAATGAAGTTGAAATATGGTTTTTAATATTTACTCCTTTTCTTGTTCCAGAAATTAACCCATTTGTATGCCTCCCCATCTTTATAACAAAGATCCTCAAAAGCATCTCTATGTGGTATCTTCACTTTATATTTTTCAAATATATTTTGAATCAAATTCATTTTTTTAAAATATATTTTTATTGATTTTAGAGAGAGAAGAAGGGAGAGGGGGAGAGAAACATTGATCGGCTACCTTCCTCTTGCCTCCTACAGAGGATGGAGCCCACAACCCAGGCATGTGCCCTGACAAGGAATCAAACTGGTGACCTCTTGTTGCATGGGAGGATGCTCCAACTGAGCCACACTGGCTGTGCTCTGATTTATTTATTATTTCATCTTAACCACTACATTTCCTCTACATTGCTAAGTCCACTGGTCAATCATCACCCTTCAGTCTACATACGTAAAGCTTATTTAAAAAAAAGGGGGAAATAAGTTTGAGCTGTATATACCTTGTTAGATCTCACCCTCTATCATTATATAGTGTCTTTTTTTGTCTCTTACTATAGCCTTTGTTTTAAAGTCTATTTTGTCAGCTGTAAGGATTGCTAGCCCATAAAGGCCATATATGACAAACCTACAGCTGAAATCATACTCACTGGGCAAAAAGGACAAGTGTTTCCATTAAGATTATGAACAAGAAGGGGATGTTCACTTTGACCATTCTTATTCAACATAGTACTTGAAATCCTAGCCACAGAAATCAGACAAGGAGAAGAAATAAAAGGCATCCAAATTGGAAAGGGAGTGGTAAAACTGTCATCATTTACAGATGACATGATACTGAATATAGAGAGCCCTAAAGATTCCACCAAGAACCTACTAGAACTAATAAATGAATTCAGTAAAGTAACAGGATACAAAATAAATATCCAGAAATTAGTTTCATTTTTATGCACCAATAATGCACTATCAGAAAGGGAAAGTAAAAAAAAAAAATCCCATTCACAACTGCTTCAAAAACTTAAATACCTATTAATAAATTTAACTAAGAATATAAAAGACCTGTACTCATGAATTTATAAGACACTGATCAAGTGTACGTACATGGGTTGCAGGTTGGATCCCTTCCCCAGGTTGGGGAACTTGTGAGAGGTAACCAATATCAATGTGTGTCTTTCACATCGATGTTTCTCTCTCTGTAAAAAAAAAAAAAAATCAATTGAAAAAATATCCTCACTATTCTGTGCAGATTTAAAAAAAAACCCATAAACTAATTGTTTTATTGACTGTGAAGCAACTTGAAGTAAAATGTGACCCTATTTTAATCACAATAATAAATAAGGAATAACTGAAATCTGCATTTAAGTGATATGTCATGCTAAAGTTGCTATTTGAGATTCTGTATGACAGTTCCTCTAGCTGAAATAATTTTCATGAGTTTTATGCTGCCAAATCAAAGAGTAGAAGACAAAAGTGAATAAAATAATTGAAGATCAAGAATATGTATTTTGCAAGAATTTTAAATAGGAAAGAGACATTTGGAAGCTACATATTTAGAAACCTGCATAAAATCTGAACAGCATAGATGCAAATTTACATTTGGTTGTCAAAATAAAAACGATTCATATTAAAGTTCTTAAACTGTATCTCTTTTTCCCCCCAAAGAATTTATATGCATATATGCATAGCCAATGGCCACAGACAATACTGTGTTAAAGGCCCGGTGTGGGGCATGGGCTGAGCGGAGGGGGCAAAGGGGGGGAAATGGGAGACATCTGTAATACTGCCAACAATAAAAAAATAATAAATTAATTAATTTTTAACATGTAGGGTCTGTGTTTTTTTGTTTTTTGTTTTTTGTTGTTGTTTTTTTGTTAGACATTGTGAATATTACATGATTAGGTGTTTAAATTTTTATTTTTTTAAAAGTGTTTAATTTACTTTTGGCCTGCAATTAAATGATTTAGATATCACTTAGACCTTTTCAGTTTTATTTTAAGTTTTTCTTTTTAGTTTCTTTAACTTTAATGTTGAAAATATTACAGATGTCCCCCTGTTATCCCAATTGATCCCCTCCATCCCACATACATCCCACCTCCAGGCCTTCCCCAGACCAATGTCTGTGTCCAAGGGTTATGCCCAAAAACATACAAATTCTTTGGTTAATCTCTCCCCACCCACTCCCCCATGCCCACTTCACCACTGAGATCCTTCAGTCTGTTCCATGCTTCTCTCTCTGGATCTATTTTTTTTCATCAGTTTATTTTATTTATTACATAATACATATAAGTAAGATGATGTGGTACTTGTCTTTCTCTAACTGGCTTATTTCACTTAGCATAATAGTTTCCAGTTTCTTCCATGCTGCCCCAAAGGATAAAAGATCCTTCTTTTTTATAGCTGCATAGTATTCCATGGTATAAATGTGCCACAGATTTTTGATCTACTCATGTACTGATAGGCCATTGGGCTGCTACCAGATCTTAACAGTTGTAAATTGCACTGCTATAAACATAGGGGTGCATAAGTTCTTTGTAATTGGTACTTTGGGTTTCTCGGGATATATTCCTAGAAGTGGGATCACTGGGTAAAATGGCAGGCCAATTTTAAGTTTTTTGAGGAAACTACATACTATTTTCCATAGTGGCTGCACCATCCTGCATTTCCACCAGCAGTGTACTAGGCTACCCTCTTCTCCACACCCTCATCAGCACTTGTAGTTCATTGATTTGTTGATGGTAGCCATTCTGGCAGGGGTGAAGTGATACCTCATTGTGGTTTTTGTTTCATTGTTTTTGTTTTTAAATTTTATTTTTGTTTAAAATATTACAGATGTCCCTTTTTCTCCTCAATGACCCATTCCACCTTGTCCCATCCCTCTCCCCACCATTGTCCGTGCCCTTGGGTTGTGCACATATGCATATAAATTCTTTGGTTACTCTCTCCTCCTCCACCCACCAACCATCCTCCATCCCTCTGACATTCATCAGTCTGATCTATGCTTCCATGCCATTGAATCTATTCTGTTCATCAATTTATTAAGTTCTTTAGATTCCAGGTATAAGCGAGATCATGTGATGTTTGTCTTTCTCTGCCTGGCTTATTTCACTTAGCATAATTTTCTTCAGGTCCATCAATACTGTCCCAAAGGGTACAAGATTCTTCTTCTTTAGAGCTGAATAGTATTCCATTGTGTAAATGTTCCACAGCTTTTTTATCCACTAATCTACTGATGGGCACTTGGGCTCTTTCCAGATCTTAGCTATTGTAAACTGTTCTGCTATGAACATCGGGGTGCATATATTCTTTCTGATGAGTGTTTCAGGATTCTTAGGATACATTCCTAGGAGTGGAATCACTGGGTAAAAAGCCAGCTCCATTTCTAATTTTTTGAGGAACCTCCATACTGTTTTCCATAGTGGCTGCACTAGTCTGAATTCCCACCAGCAGTGTACTAGGGTTCCCCTTTCTCCATATCCTCACTAGCACATGTCGTTTGTTGATTTGCTGATGGAGCCATTCTGACAGGTGTGAAGTGATACCTCATTGTGGTTTTAATTTGCATCTCTCTGATGATTAGCAACTTTGAACATTTCTCATGTGTCTCTTTGCCATTTGTATGTCCTCTTTGGAGAAGTGTCTATTCAGGTCCTTTGCCCATTTCTTAATTGGGTTGTTTGTCTTCCTCTTGCTGAGTAATATGAGTCCTTTGTACACTTTGGAAATTAGCTTCTTATCAGATACATCCTTGGGAAATATGTTTTCCCAGACCGTGGGGTTCCTTTGTATTTTGAGGCTGTTTTCTTTTGCTGTGCAGAAGCTTTTTAGTTTGATGTAGTCCCATATGTTTATATTTTCTTTTGTTTCTCTTGCCCTAGGAGATGTATCAGTGAAAATTCCACTACGTGGGATGTCTGTGACTTTACTGCCTATGTTTTCTTCCATGATTTTTATGGATTCATGATTTATGTTTCAGTCTTTTATCCATTTTGAGTTTATTTTTGTGTATGGTGAAATTTTGTGGTCTAGTTTTATTTTTTTGCATGTATTTGTCCAATTTTCCCAGCACCACTTATTGAAAAGACTGTCTTTACTCCATTGGATACTCTTACCTCCGTTGTCAAATATTAACTGACCATAGTGGTGTGGGTCTATTTCTGGTGTCTCTGTTCTGTTCCACTGATCTATATGCCTATTGTACCAATACCAGGCCATTTTGATTACAATGGCCTTGTGATACAGCTTGAAATCTGGTAATGTGATCCCTCCCGCTCTGTTCTTTTTCCTCAAGATGGCTGCAGCTATTTGGGGTCTTTTTTGGTTCCATATAAATTTTCAAAATATTGGTTCTAAGTCTGTGAAATATGCTGTTGGTATTTTAATAGGAATTGCATTGAATTTACAGATTGCTTTGGGTAATATGGACATTTTAATGATATTAATTCTTCCAATCCATGAGCATGGTATATTCTTCCACTTGTTTAAATCTTCCTCTATTTCTTTCTCAGTGTCATGTGGTTTTCCAAGTACAGGCCTTTTACATCCTTGGTTAAGTATATTCCTAGGTATCTTCTTTTTTTAATTGCAATGGTAAAAGTATTCTTTTTTTAGTTCTTTCTTTGAAAGTTCTTTATTGTTGTATAAGAATGCCGCTGATTTCTGGATGTTGATTTTGTATCCAGCTACCTTGCCAAATTCGTTTATCCAATCTAGTAGTACTTTGATGGAGTCTTTATGGTTTTCTATGTACAATATCATGTCATCTGTAAATAATGACAGTTTTACTTCCTCCTTTCCAATTTGGATACCTTTTATGTTTTCTTCGTGTCTGATGGCTATGGGGAGGACTTCCAGTACTATGTTGAATAACAGTGGTGAAAGTGAATATCCTTGTCTTATTCCTGTTTTTAATGGAAATGGTTTTTGTTTTTGCCCATTGAGTATGATGTTGGCTGTAGGTCTGTAATATATGGCCTATATTATGTTAAGATATGATTCCCCTATTCCCACTTTGCTGAGAGTTTTTATCAGAAATGGGTGCTGGATTTTGTCAAATGCTTTTTCTGCATCTATTGATATGATCATATGATTTTTGTCCTTCATTTTGTTTATGTGATGTATCACATTTATTGATTTGCGGATATTGTACCAGCCTTGCATCCTTGGAATAAATCCCACTTGATAATGATATATGATCTTTTTAATGTATTGCTGGACCCGGTTAGCTAATACTTTGTTGAGGATTTTCGTATCAATGTTCATCAGGGATATTGGCCTGTAAATTTCTTTCTTTGTAGTGTCTTTATCTGCTTTGGGGATTAGGATGATGCTGGCCTCAAAAAAGAGTTTGGAAGTTTTCCTTCCTCTTGAATTTTTGGGAATAGTTTGAAAAGAATAGGTGTTAATTTTTCTTTGAATGTTTGGTAAAACTCACCTTTAAATCCATCTGGTCCAGGACTTTGGTTTGCTGGGAGTTTTTTGATTACTGCTTCAATTTCATTAGTTGTTATCAGCCTATTAAGGTTTTCTGCCTCTTCTTGATTCAACTTTGGAAGGTTGTATGCTTCTAGGAATTTGTTAAAGTCCCCCACTATGATTGTGTTGCTGTCAATCTCCCCTTTAAAGTCCCCCAAGAAATGTTTTATCTATTTAGGTGCTCCTATATTGGGTGCATAAAAGTTTATAAGGGTTATTTCCTCCTGTTGGATTTATCCCTTTAGTATTATTTAGTGACCATCTTTGTCTCTTGTTACGGTCTTTATTTTGAAGTCTGTTTTGTCAGAAATAAGAATTGCTACTCCAGCTTGCTTTTCCTTTCCATTTGCATGGAATATTTTACTCCATCCCTTCACTTTTGGCCTGTGTCTTTTGCTCTCAGGTGGGTCTCTTATAGGCAGCATATATTTGGGTCCTGTTTTCTTATCCATTCAGCTACCCTTTGTCTTTTGATTTGCTCGTTTATTCCATTTACATTTAAGGTTACTATTGATATCAACTTATTTAATGCCATTTTTCCCCTTTATGCTGATGTACCTTTCTCTCACTATTCCTTCTTTTTCTTAAAGCAGTCCTTTTAGCATTTCTTGAAATGCTGGTTTAGTGGTACTGAACTCCTTTAGCCTTTTTTTGTCTGGGAAGCTCTTTATTTCACCGTCAATTTTAAATGATAGCCTTGCTGGATAAAGCAATCTTGGTGGCATGTTCTTGCTTTTCATTACTTGGAGAATTTCATGCCACTCCCTTCTGGCTTGAAGAGTTTCTGTTGAGAAATCAGCTGTCAGCCTTATGGGGGTTTCCTTCTAGGTCACTGCTTGTCTGTCTCTTGCAGCCTTTAATATTTTCTCTTTGTCTTTGACATTTGCCATTTTAATTATGATGTGTCTTGGAGTGGGTCTCTTTGGGTCCCTCTTCTTTGGAACACTCTGGGCTTCCTGAACTTGTGTGGCTTTCTCCTTCGTCAGCATAGGGAAGTTTTCTGTCATTATTTCCTCCACCAAGTTCTCTATCCCTTGCTCTCTTTCCTCCCCCTCTGGTACTTCTATAATGCAAAT
This sequence comes from Miniopterus schreibersii, assembly GCF_964146895.1. Classification (NCBI taxonomy): domain Eukaryota; kingdom Metazoa; phylum Chordata; class Mammalia; order Chiroptera; family Miniopteridae; genus Miniopterus; species Miniopterus schreibersii. The sequence continues at coordinate 38,025,075 of NC_138104.1, read as the reverse complement.
GTTGTTTCCCTTCATGTTGTCCCAAAGCTCCCTTAGGCTGTCCCCATGTTTTTTAAGTGTTTTTTCTTTTTGCTGCTCTGATTGTGTGAGTTTTTCTATCTTGTCTTCCAAGTCATTTTTTCTTTCCGCTGCTTCACTGTGTCTGCTTTTAATTTCTTCTAGTGCATTCTTCATATCAGATACAGCATTCTTTATCTCTGAGTTTTGTTTATGGTATGTATCTCTTTTTTCATGTTTTCGCAAAGATCCTTGATCTTATCATCTAGTGTCTTCTTAATTTACTTGAACATCTTCATAATCAATACTCTGAACTCCATTTCTGATAACTGGTTTAACTCCATCTTATCAAAATATTTTTCTGGCAATTTTTCCTTTTCTTTAATTTAGGGGTTGTTTCTTTGTCTCCCCATTTTGGTAGGTCCTAGTGTTTGTATCTATAGGTTAGATATACTTGCTGTCTTCTGGTATTGTGGGATGGGATTTTGTTTTGTAGGCCCAGTGGAGGCCACAGGTGTGTTTTCCTTATACTTCTGAGCTCTTTGCTCTAGGCATGTCCCTCTTGTGGGTATGCCTTTTGTGATTTCTTTGTTCTCCTGTTGTGGTTGGATCTAGGTTGTCATTGATCAGTCCTTGGGAGGACCCTCCTCTCAGGTTGGCTAACTGTGCCTCAGCCCCAACCTCATCGTGTAAGCTATTGTACGGGTGCTGGCAAGGAAGGACCATACACAACTAAACTTCCAGGAAACAAGAGGTATCTTACAAAATATCTTGACATTAACAAAGAAAGAGAAAGAAAAGTAACGCTTAGAGAGAGATGTATATTGTTAGTAGTGATGAAAATTTAGAAAATAATAATAAATAAAATGTAAAAAATAGAGAAGCTACTGGGAAATAACAGAAGCAGAGAAAAGATTCCAAAAGAAGAGCCAGCAAAAAATTAAGGGAGAGAATAGGAACAGGATAATAGTTGAAAATGAGAAAACAAAAGACAATAAAGAGGATAAGAGAAACTAACAATTGAACAAAAAGTTAGGAAGACAGAAGGGAGGATAACAAAAGAACGAAAGAAAAGTAGAAAAAGAGAAAAAGTTATGCCAATGTATTAAGAGGAGAGAGAGACATATAGCTCAGGCAGGGAGGGAGTCCGGTAAGAGATATGGTGGAAACTATAGAGGAAAGCAGTAAACTTGGTGATAATGATAAAGTCCCAGTCATTAAGCAGGGATATCAAGAAAGTCTTTATAGTAGAAGTAAGAATAAAACAAAACAAAGAATATAAAAAAACAAAACTAAAAACAAGCTAAGAAAAACAAATCTTTTATTAAAAAGAGAAAAAAATTTCGTTTAAAAATGTTTTTTAAAAATTTTTTTTAATTATTATAAAATTTTAAAAAGAAGAAAAAAATTTTCTCCCCTTTCTCTTCTTCCTAAGGAAAAAAGAGAAAAAACAAACAACATGCAAACAAAGAACTAACAAACAAAAAATACCAAACCAAAACAAAACAAAAAAACAGAAGAAAAAAAGACAATCAGGTGAGTTTCTTCTGGGTAGCTTATGTTGTCTAAGGGTCACTGTTTTGTGTGCTCATTTCAGTTCTCCTGGGAGGTACTTGTGTATCACCCAATGTGAGGAGCCATCTAGGTTTGGTCTGGTGTCCTTAGGTAGATGGTTGATCTGAGGCTCTACGTGCACCACCTCCTCTTGTCAACTATTTTGCAACCTTGTAGTTGCCTGGTCTTACTCCAGAGCCTTCTGTAGAGTCTTCAGGATGCAGGGTGGCAAGTGTAGCTCAGGATATCACTCCCCTTAGAGGTTTCAGTGTTAGGCACTCACTCTGCGGGAGTTAGTATCTGCTCCACAGCCAGCTCCTCAGTCCTTACCCTGTCCTCTGATTCTAGTTCCCCAGGCACTGGCCTGCTGCAGTTTCAGATTGATTTCAGCCTATTGCCTTTTCTGTATGGGCCGTTTCAGCTGCCTGGGCTCAATGGGTTTGATTAAAAAAACATTCTGGTTAGCCCCTTGCCTGCCCTGCCCTCAGCAGGGGTTTTCAGCTTTTTCTCCAACTCCCAAACAACAGTCCCTGAGAGTCTTATTCTTGTAATGTCCTCCTGTGAGTTGCTCTCCCTTCCCCGTCAGGACTGTGCCCTGTGGGTGTGTCTGGGGCCTCAGTGAGCTGGACCTGCCCCTTTCCTGTTGGGGGCAGTGCTCTCGGCTGCAGGAGAGGCAGGCAAGCTCTGGCCCTCCCTGTTCAGTTCTGGTTGCCTGGTCGCACCAGGCCCGCCCCTCAGACCGTCTATTATGCAGACCCCAGTCCCAGCCTTTGCTGGTCTGTCCACGCAGTGCACGCCTGGAGGGTGGGAGCCAGTTCCATGATCAAACTCGCAAATGCACAAAGGAACACTCCGGCTGAGTCTTCCCTGCAGGGTCCCGCTGCCTGCACACCAAGGCCCCAAGCTGGAGGGGACCCAAAGTCAGCTCCACGCAGCTCCCCATGTAGCAGAAAAGACTCAGGCCGTACACCGGAGGAGGCGAAAGGAGACCTTTATTAACGCATGCAGTCCCAGAGGAGGCAGTCTCCAAATTCTGGGCCCCGAACAAAGGGCTTGGGTCAGCTTTATAGGGTCGTGGGTCGGGCCTGCTTGTGGCGTGAAAATAGTGGGCGGGGTTACAGAGGTTAGATAAGGTCACATATACATTCAGGTAGGTAACCTGATACCTGAAATGGGGAAGCTTCCTAAAATGGCAGCGGTTCCTGCCTCATTTCCCCCCTCTTATGCTATTGTTGCTGAAGCAATTATTGCATCATGATCCATGTCCCTATCCTCCGGGTCCTCAGTTTCCCGGAGTCTACGATAATGGACCTGCTGAAGGGCTAGAATCTTGGCCGTGGCCCTTCTGGTAACAGTGGTGTCTAGAGTCTGGATGGCCGTCCTAATTACATACACCCAACAGATATTCCTATTAGGATGATAAGAACGAGCCCGATTAACAGAACGAGCCACTGGACCCAGGCCTGAGTGTCTAGGCCCCAATTCCAGTTCCTAGCCTCCTCTCTGCCCCTCTGTATGCTTCCTTTTAATTCCTCATGATTCATGTTACTTAATGGCCATATTAGGTCCCAACATACCTGCCGCCCAGGTGGTCCATATCCTTGGCACTTCTGAGCCTGGTAGCCCCTAGTTCCCTGCATAACCCCTGTCCAGTAGACATTATTCCAGGTACACTGAGCCTGTTTGGTTTTACAGTCTGGTGGCATGTCAGTACTATAGGAAAAGGGGCTTCCCTCAACTACATAAGATACTATACCAGAGAGTCTTATTCTTTCTCTCAGGGTGCTGCACTGGCACTGGGGAACTGTGATAACGGCAGGGGCACTTACAGGAAGCAAACTATATATCCACACAAACAAGCAAAACTGAGGTATAGTCCCCCAAGGGCTACCCGCCCCCACAGGTTCCAGCCCTAAGGTGCCGTTGCCACCAGTCCTACTCTGAAGATTGTGGCGAGGAGCCCGGCAACTGCGAGGTGCCATGCTGGACAACGATCCATTCGTGGGTCGGTCCTTTCCTTAGCTTCAAGGAGGGTAGCCGTGGCTGGGGCCGGTCCTCAGGTTCTCCGTTGACCTCAGGATCGGCTGCCCTCTTGACTCCGGTGTAATGGACCCAGGGTGCTGCTCCTGCAATCTTAAGGGCAGGAGGGGTTGTTAATATGACTAAGTGGGGTCCAGTCCAAGCCGGCTGGAGTGGCTCCTTCCTCCAGTCCTTAACCCACACGTAATCTCCTGGCCTAAAAGGGTGCGCTGGCCCCCCTCTAGGGACTGGGTCTGGGCCTAGTCTGGCCTTGTGTACCTGTTCTAGTGTCTTCCCTAGTTTCTGGAGATACCTAGTCTGATTGGCTTCCCCAATTACTTGTAGTTCTCCCCTCGGGATGGGCAATATTGCTGGTGGTCGCCCGTACTCGAGCTCGAAGGGTGTGTAGCCCCCAGGTTATTCTTAGTTGCCTTGCTAGCTCCTGGATGACTTTGGTGACAAAGGCTGGCCCATTATCTCTGCCGATGGAGGTCGGCAGTCCAAAGCGGGGAATCATTTCTCTTAAAAGGGCTTTTACTACCTCTCGGCTCTTCTCAGTCCAGGTGGGGAAAGCCTCTACTCACCCCAAAAAGGTGCAGACAAGGACTAACAGGTACTTGTAACCCTGGCTTGGCTTTATTTCCGTGAAGTCGACCTGCAGGTCCTCAAAGGGCTGCTGTCCCATGTTGAATGCCGACGGTCCTTTGTGTGTGTGGAGCAGCGTAGTTCCGCACGCAGGTTGTACACCCGGCCACAGTGGTAGCGCCTATGCTGGCCAGGTTGGGGAAGTAGTGATACTTCTTTAGCAAGGCCTCCAGGGACGTTTCCCTAGATGAGTCAGGGTGTGGTATTGCCTCACTAGATTGCTCGCCTGGGTCTGGGGCACATACAGCCACCCATCTGGCAGTTCCCAGATGCCAGTCATAGTCTGAGTACACCCCGTTTGGATCGCCACTTTTGTTCCTCAGAAGTATAGTCCGATTGCGTAGGGCTGAGATCTAACACGGCTCCTTCTAGAGCTGGAGCGGCGGCTGGGGTGTACTTGCACCCTGGGCTGCTTCCTTAGCCGCTCAATCTGCCCGCCAGTTTCCTTTTGCTATTTCCGTTCCTTCTCTCTGGTGCCCTCCGCAATGGATTACTGCCACCTTGGCCGGAGCCCATGCTGCCTCTAGCGGCCTAAGTACTTCAGCCCTATTTTTAATGTCTTTCCCCTCGGCGGTAAGTAGTCCTCTCCCGGTAGATGGCACCATGGATATGTACAGTGGCGAAGGCATACCGAGAATCTGGGTATATACTGACCTTCTTCCCTTCCGACAACTCTAGGGCCATGATTAATGCCCACAGTTCTGCCCTCTGCGCCGACCACCAGGCTGGTAGGGGTTTTGCCTCTAGTGTTTCTTTCTAGTTTCTCGTAGAGGCGGTGCTCCTCTCCCCTGGGAATGAGGACTGCCATCACAGACGGTGCCCCGACCTGTAAGTGGGCTTTCCCCGATGGCTGAAAGGAGATCTGGGCCCCTAGTTTGGCCAGCAGGTCCCGTCCCAGGAGTGGGACTGGGCACTCTGGGAGGTACAGGAATTCACGTCTTACTTGATGGCCCCCTAATTCTACTGTTCGGACTTGGCAGAACCTCTTCGGGCCACTCGATAGTCTGGTTGCCCCTACAACGGAGATCTCATGCCCCGACGGGGGGCTATGGCAGTGGTTACCACGGAGTGCTCAGCTCCTGTGTCTACCATGAAAGGGAGAGTTTGGCCCCCCACAGTTAACTTGACCATGGGCTCGTGGGGGCCAAGATTCAGGGAGCCCAGTCTGTCCTACTCTGAGTCCATGCCCGCCAGGCTGAGGACAGTTGGGGTGGAAGTCAGGCTGAGGAGCGCCCCGGATCTGCCTCTTCTTCCTGTTGGGGCACTCCCTTTTCCAGTGGCCCCTCGGGGTCAAATGGCGTATAAATTCGGTATGCCTCACACAGTCTCTCGTAGAAATCTCCCGGGCATTCATCTGGTTGTTGGGTCACATTGGAGACTCTAGACATATTGGTGGGCCTTCTGGCTCCTGCTCGGACGCCCCGGAGGAGGGCTTCTCGATACCTCTGCAGGGCCGCCCTGCCCTCTTCGGGGTGGTGGTCCCATTCTGGCCGGACTTCAGGCGCAGCCGTTCTGGCCCACTGCGCCGGGTCTAGTGTCCCCACCGGTGCCGTGGTTTCTAGGTATTGGAGGCCCCCTGGGGTATGCACCGGCGCTCCTCTGTATTGAATAGGGTGAGGAGTAGCTGCCGGCAGTCGTACCACGTGGGCCGGTGAGTCTGCATAATCGACTCCATAAGGTCGATTAAGGCCTGCGGTTTTTCAGAGTACGAGGGAGTGTGCTGTTTCCAGTTGAGGAGATCTGTGGTAGTGAAAGGCTGGTAGTAGACTATCGTACGCCCTGGTAGCTCAGTCCCATCGGGCCCGACTTGCGGGGGCCCTTGGGTCTCCCTTAAGGGTAGCTGTAGGGCCTGCTTGGGACGGCATCTGGTTGCCATTGGTGAGGCTGGGACTGCTTCCGTCTACACCGCAGTGAAACTGACGGTGGGGGGGTTTCTAGCTCTGGGGCCTTCGGTTCCGGAGCGTTCGGTTCCGGGGCTCTCAGCTCTGGGGCGTAAGGCGGGGACGTGCTAAATGGCGGCTCTTCCTCTGGGTCACTCCTATAGATTGGCGGGTGCCGGCCTTCCTTAGGGCGGGCCACTAGTATTCGGGAAACCTTCTTTTTGGCCCCGGCGACCTCGATGGTTCGGGGCATCTGTTTCTGGCCCTGGCGAAGCCAACTCGGTAGCTCCCGGGCTAGTTCCTGCCACCTGTCTATGTCTGTGTACTGGTCGGGATGTCCTGGCTTCCCTGTAACTACTACGTGTACTGCCCGGACGATCCCCAGATTAAGAGTTCCCTCAGGGGGCCAGCCTACCCCGAATGACGGCCACTCGACCGAGCAGAAAGTGCCGAGCTGATCTGGGGTCATCAAGGGGTCCTGTGCCCTGAACCGGTCAAAGTTCCTAAGCATACAACCTAATACCGTCGACGAGGGGCCCCCCCATAGGCCTTCCTCCCACGTCGGCGCAGACAAACAAGGGAGGGGTATTCAGGTCACCCGCCTGGCCGCTCCCCTCACGGAGATTTAGGTGCCTCTTAGCTTTGGCAGGTCAGTATAAACCCCTGACCCGGATCAGACTCGCAGGGAGGGACGGGGTCCCCCAGAGCCTGACGGGGTCCCCCAGAGCCTGACGCTGCCCTGAGCCGTATGAGGTCACCACGGAACCGCAGGTTGGGGCCCACTCAGACTCCGTGGGCAAGCGCCCGTGGAGCCGCACAGACATTCACTCACGCACACTCACGCTCCAGTCAACCGAGTTTAGACATCCCCGCCCGATGGGCTGTCCCTGCCTGTGGCCAAAGGGCCAAGAGAGGTGATCAGTCTCCCCTTCCACCCGGAGGGTGGGCCTGGTCTCGGGCTCCTGGTCCCCGGGGCACTCACCGGTTCCAAAGAGATCTCGTCCCGTGTCCAGATCCGTTCGTCCTCCCCCGGCAGCCCGGGTGGGTGGACTCCGCGAGTGGCCGTCTGCGGGGCTCCGGACGGGCCGGGACCCGAAAAGACCGGGGCGCGCGCTTCCCTCCTGCCTCTGAGCTCCGCAGACCCCCCGCGGGTCCCTCACCGGTGGCAAAGCGCCTGCACGCGTGAGTCTTTCCCGGTCAGGGAACCAAAATGTAGCGGAAAAGACTCAGGCCGTCCACCGGAGGAGGCGAAAGGAGACCTTTATTCACGCATGCGGGCCCAGAGGAGGCATCTCCAAATTCTGGGCCCTGAACAAAGGGCTTGGGGCAGCTTTATAGGGTCGTGGGTCGGGCCTGCTTGTGGCGCGAAAATAGTGGGCGGGGTTCCAGAGGTCAGATAAGGTCACAGGTACATTCAGGCAGGTAACCTGATACCTGAGATGGGGAATCTTCCAAAAATGGCGGCGGTTCCTGCCTCACCCACACCTCCGGTCTCAGCAGAGCTGGGGCAGCTTCACGCGCCACCACGGCGCCTCTCAGGGCTGGTCACGGATCCGAGCCTCTCCGCACCGGGAGCTCAGGGCTGGAGGGCTCCTCCCCTCCCCCGCGCTGCACAGAGTCAGTGCTTTCTGGGGCTCAACACACTGCTCCACAGGGAGGAAGAGGGTCCCCATGTGCGGCTGCTCAGTGCAGTCCTCTTGTCCCTTACCACTTGGGTGCCACCCACTTTGGGACAGCCTTCCCTCTGGCCGGCACCCTGAGCACTATACGCCAGTCGCAGCTGCCACTAAAGGCTTTGTTTCCTAGGAAGGCGCCGTCCCTTCTGGGACTCACCGCTCCCCTGGGTCCCTCTGCCCTGTGCGCAGGGTACTCCTTCCCCTCTCGTCGTCCCGGGTGTGGGATCCCCACTTTTGGATGCCATCGGCACTCCCCAGGGGAGGAGCTTTGCAGCCTCCATGCCGCTGGGGTCGGAGCCCAGCACAGGCTTCAGGGGGACTCCCCCTTCCCACACCCCCTATCTCTTACCGGACTCTGTGATGTTTCTTCAGTGCTCCCCACTCGCACTCCATCCACTCAGGTATGTTTCTCTGGTTTTTCCAAGCTGGGTCTGTAGGATTTTAGGAGTAAATAGAGTCCTTGGCTGGGAGCGGGGGCCTCAGCTGCTTCTCACAGTGCAGCTATCTTCCCCTCCTCTCATTGTGGTTTTAATTTGCATCTCTCTGATGATTAGCAACATTGAGCATTTTTTCACATGTCTGTTAGCTATCTGTATGTCTTCTTTAGAGAAGTGTCTATTTAGGTCCTTCGCCCATTTTTCAATTGGATTGTTTGTCTTCCTTTCATTAAGTTGTATGAGTTACTTATATAGTTTGGATATTAACCCCTTATCAGATGTGTCCTTGGCATATATGTTCTTCCATACTGTGGGCTCCCTGTTTTGTTGATTGTTTCTTTTGCTCTACAGAAGCTTTTTATTTTTGTGTAGTCCCATTTGTTTATTTTCTCCCTTGTTTCTTTTGCCCTAGGAGATATATCAGCAAACATATTGCTATGAGAGATGCCTGAGATTTTGCTTCCTATGTTTTATTCTAGGATTTTTATGGTTTCATGTCTTAGAGTTAAGTCTTTTATCCATTTTGAATTTACTTTTGTATATGGTGTAAGTTGGTGGTCTATTTTCATTTTTTTTCATGTACCTGTCCAACTTTCCCAACACCATTTATTGAAGAGACTCTTTACTCCATTGTATGTTCTTGCCCCCTTTTGTCAGGAACCAGCCTGAAAGATGAACAAACCTGAGTTCGAGCGGTGGGAATTAGAGACAAACACAGTTATGGGATCGGGAGGGCTGCCCTCCAATGAGGTGCAGCCCCAAATGGCTTCAACACCTTTATTATAGTGAGTAACAAACAACTGGTAAGGAAGTGAGGGTGATACAAAGTAGTTCTTCCCAGGCTGCACAAATACACTTTCAGCGTAAACCCCCTGCCTCCTGCATGAGCTCAGACCTTTGTAACTATCTTCATTTCAGCTCCCCACAGGAACCTTCGGGGAGGGTTGAGTCCTTGGCTCCAGAGCCTCAGGCTAAGTGGACCATGTCCAGACACGTCACCGGCTCCCAACAGCTCCCCCTTCTTTACTTTTTAATTTGAGCCAGTGGACTCCTGTCTGCAGCTCTGAGAGGCTTTGTGTTTCTGCTTGGACACAGACTGGGAATAAACATAGGAATATTAACACTACAGCCAACAACATAATACCAGAATAGAATAATGAAGATAAACTATGTCTAGAGATAATATCAGAAAACTTATCAAACAGTTCTTTTGCTAAGTCTGCAGGTGAGGTATCTAGAGAAGCAAACTCCATAGCATTTATATCAGCATGTAACATCAATAGATACATTGTCTTGACTCCATATCCCGATAAGATGGTCTTTACCCTATCCCACCCCCATTCAGAGTGATTATATGGCTTCTTAGTCTGGTCCCATGTCGGCACAGCTGCCTCTTGAGTCCCTCTTGCTCTTGGGGGTCTTCTCTGGGGGTACGGGCTAGGATTATGAATATTCAGCTTCTTCATTCTCCAGTTAGATCGATTGGCTCCATGATGTTTTATCAGCCACTCCGGTAACCACCTAGGTCCGTTCTGATTCCTAGGAAACACACAGACATGACCCCGCCCCCAATAAGCACGGGATCTGGTCCGTTCCATTCATTGGTGAGCGGATCTCTCCACTTAACCTCAGCATACTTTCCACTGGGGGGTCTCCAATGCCGCTCAGCTGCTGAGAAACCTTCTGCATCCGGATTTAGAAAATTAAGGGTAAATAAAGAGAGATTAAGTATATTACTAGGAGAATGGCAGGTATATTCCCCCTTTACTTTTGCAATTTGAGCCTTTAAGGTCCTGTGGGCTTGCTCGATTATTCCCTGGCCCTGAGGATTATAAGGAATGTCTGTGATATGAGTAATGTGGAAAGTTGCACAAAACTCTGTAAAAGTTTTGCTAGCATATGCAGGCCCAGTGTCAGTTTTTATAATGTTTGGAATGCCCAAGATGGCAAAACATGATAATACATGGCAAATAACCTGTTTTGTATTTTCCCCAGTATGTGAGGTTGCCACTAAAAATCCAGAATAAGTATCCACTGTGACGTGCACAAATGCTTGGCGACCGAATTCAGCTATATGAGTAACATCCATTTGCCAAATATGTCCTGGGAGCAATCCCCATGGATTAACACCACACTGAGGTACAAGGGGGATATGCTCAGGACAGTTTTGACATTCCTTTACTATTTGTCAGGTGGCTTCACGAGTAATGTTAAATTGTTTTCTTAAACCCGAAGCATTTTGATGATGCAGAGCATGTGAGGTTCGTGCTTGTTCAATAGAGGAAATAACTAAGAAAGTGCCACGAGTCAACATGTCTGCTTGTGCATTTCCTTCTGCTAAAGGTCCAGGGAGAATTGAGTGAGCTCTGATATGTCCCACAAAACAGGGTGAGGTTCATTGCTGAATCAGTTGCTGTAAAGACAAGAGAGCAGTTATTACTGTAGAGGGATCCCTGTCAGTCAGGGTAGCCGTCTCCAAACCTTGAATGATAGATACAATGTATTTAGAATCTGTGTACAAATTAAATTTGACATCTTGCAAACATTTAAATACTGCAATGGCAGCTACTAACTCTACTCTCTGTGCAGAGGTTTCTTCAGTATTCAATGTATGGCCCTGATTATTGATGACATAGCTGGCAATCCCAGTCGTAGACCCATCAGTAAACACTAAAAGAGCATTAGACAGAGGTTCTTTAGAGATAATTTTTGGAAATATCACAGGGTTTTGAATGAATAATTGTAATAATTTATTTGATGGATAATGGCAGTCGATCTGTTCACTGTATTCTGCAAAAGCGATCTGCCATAAAGTTTCATTTTGCCACAACCACTGTTGCTGCACTGAAGTTTAAGGCACAATAATAGTGGCAGGCTGTTTCCCAAATAGCTCTATAGCTCTTTTTCTACCCTGCAATATTAATTGGGCCACTGATGTGGCATAAGGTGTGATAACCTTTTTTCTGGAGGAAGATAAATGAATCCATTCTATTGGAGCTTCTTGCCAAAACAACCCAGTAGGCAAATAATTTGTAGGGAAGATGATTAGTTGCCAGGCTTTTGTGTAATCAATTCTAATTACCTGTTGTTGTGAGATAACTTTCTCTACCATCTCTAGAGCCCATTGTCCCTCAATGGTTAATTCTCGAGGACTACGGGGGTCAGAGTCGCCACAGAGTATGTCAAAGAGTGGTTTTAATTCACCCGTGGTTAAGCCTAAAGAAGGCCTTATCCAATTAATGTCCCCCAAAAGTTTTTGGAAATCATTCAAGGTGGATAGATTGTCTGTTCTGAACTGAAATTTTTGTGGCCTTAGTTTCCACCTTTCTATCAATTTTCCTAAGTAATTATAAGGTGTGGTCTGTTGAACCTTTTCAGGGGCTATGACAAGGCCAAATCTATTTAGTTGAAGTTCTAACTCTGAGTAAATCACTTTTAAGTTTTCTAGATCATGATGAGCCACTAAAACATCATCCATATAATGGATTACATAGGCTTCTGGATGTATCTTTTGAATCTCTTTAATAGCTGTAGCCACAAATTTTTGACACAATGTGGGACTATTCACCATGCCCTGGGGCAAAACTCTCCAGTGATATCTCTGCATTGGTTCCTTAAAATTGGTTGAAGGAACACTGAAGGCAAATCTTTTACAATCTGCAGGGTATAATGGGATGGTGAAAAAGCAGTCTTTCAAGTTTAATACTATTAAATGGTATCCTGTAGGAATGGCCACCTAAGAGGGCAAACCTGGTTGTAAAGGCCCCATAATTTCCATAGTTTTATTTACTGCTCTTAAATCCTGCAATAGCCTCCACTTCCCAGATTTTTTCTTAATGACAAATATAGGTGTATTCCAAGGACTATTAGATTCCTCAATATGCCCCTGAGCTAATTGTTCCTGCACCAATTGTTGGGCTGTTCGGATTTTTTCCTCTGTTAAAGGCCACTGCTCCACCCATACAGAATTGTCAGATGTCCAGGTAATAGGGTCTGCTGTAAGGGAGGCAGGAATAGCAGTGACCTTCAGGACAAATTTGAATCATAGCCAAGACCTTGTTTTGTCAGTTGGCCTTTGCAAGGAATGGGTTGTTCTATCCCCTGCCCATATTTGCCTAGTCCCTGCCCTGGCATGTAACCTTGGTCTAACATATGTTTAGTTACCTTAGTATTTGGGCTATACAATAACACTCCCATATCTTTGAGAACATCTCAGCCCCACAAATTACATGGCAGAAAAGGCAATACATAAGCTTGAAATTTACCAGACTTTTCCTCTGCATCTTGCCATGTAAGAATCTGTGTGCTTTGCAGTGGAGATTGAGTCTGTCCAATTCCCTGCAAAGAAGTCATAGCACGTTTCACAGGCCACTGGGATGGCCAGTATAACTGACTAATTACTGAAACATCAACTCCTGTATCCAGCAATCGATTAAATTTCTTACCATTAATCAGCAGTTCCCTTTCAGGTCTCTCAGACCCCACTGTTTGAATCCAGTAGGCTCTATCAGAAGAGCCAAAGCCATGATTTCCCCTATCCTGTTGAGATAAAACTTTTCCTATCTTCTTAAAGGGTAATAATATCAATTGTGTGATTTTCATTTTAGGGGTTAATGTAATGATATTAAGAGGAGCTATACACATGACCTTTAACTCCCCAGTATAGACAGGATCTATGACACCTGGAAAAACTTGAAGTCCCTTCATTGTTAACCCGCTACATCCCAATAAGAGGCCTACAGTGTCTCTTGGCAGAGGCCTGTATACCCCTGTGGGTATAGCTTGGGGTCCCATCTCAGGTGTTAATACATAGCGGGCGGTGGGACCGAGGTCCAGTCCTGCGCTTCCTGGCGTGGCTCTATATAGGTCCTGTATTCCCTGTTTGGTCCCTGGTAATCCTGGGGTGGGTAGACTGACATGGCCCCAATTGTTTGAGGGGGTCGAGGCTGCCCCCTCTTGTAGTTTTCCGACCGTTGGTGTAAGGGTTTGCCATTTATGTCAATTTTTGACCTGCACACATTAGCCCAATGCTTTCCTCTTTTACATCTTGGGCACAATCCTTGTTGTTTTACTTGTTCATTGCTATTATTCCTATTTCTACATTCCTTACTGAAATGTCCTGACTTGCCACAGCTGTAGCAATTACCTCTTCCTTTTCCTTTATTTTTATATTAACTGTACCTTCTTCAGGAAACCAAGGACAGACTCTCTGAATTTTAAAAACTTTAGAATCTGCTCTTCAGACACCTCTGCTCCTCTTGTTCTTAACATAGAATGTAACATTTGAGCAAAAAGCCTCTGTTGAACTAGATTGCCCCATCTTATTTTACTCCTGACTATAAAACAAAAATGCTCCTCTTACCTCAATAATTCTGGTGCGCACCACTTACCTATAGAGGAGTCCTCACCTTATCTTCAGTTGCGTCTCGAGTACTCAGGTCCCTGTTCAGGCGCCACTTGTCAGGAACCAGCCTGAAAGACGAACAAACCTGAGTTCGAGCGGTGGGAATTAGAGACAAACACAGTTATGGGATCAGGAGGGCTGCCTTCCAATGAGGTGCAGCCCCAAATGGCTTCAACACCTTTATTATAGTGAGTAACAAACAACTGGTAAGGAAGTGAGGGTGATACAAAGTAGTTCTTTCATGGCTGCACAAACACACTTTCAGCGTAAACACCCTGCCTTCTGCATGAGCCCAGACCTTGGTAACTATCTTAATTTCGGCTCCCCACAGGAACCTGCGGGGAGGGTTGAGTCCTTGGCTCCAGAGCCTCAGGCTAAGTGGACCATGTCCAGACACGTAGCAGGCTCTCAATATCCAGGGTCATTGTGGGGAGGGTCGAGTCCCTGACTCCAGACCCTCAGGTGGCGTGGACCATGTCCAGACACTTCACCAGCTCCCAACACCCTTTGTCAAATATTAATTGACCATAATGGCGTGGGTCAATTTCTGGGTTCTCTGTTCTGTTCCACTGATCTATATGTCTGTTCTTGTGCCACTACCAGGCTGTTTTGATTACAGTGGCTTTGTAGTATAACTTGATATCTGGTATTGTGATCTCACCAACTTTGTTCTTCTTTCTCAGAATTGCCATGGCTATTTGGGGTCTTTTTTGGTTCCATATAAATTTTCAAAGTGTTTGTTTTAGATCTGTGAAGTATGCTGTTGGTATTTTAATAGAGATTGCACTGAATTTATATATTGTTTTGTGTAGTATGGATGTTTTAATAATGTTAATTTTTCTAATCCATGAACATGGTATATTTTTTCATTTGTATATCTCCCTCTATTTCTTTTTTCAGTGTACTTTAGTTTTCCAATTACAGGTCTTTTATGTCTTTGTTTAAGTTTATTTCTAGGTATCTTATTTTTTTACTTGCAATGGTAAATGGAATGGTTTTTTAGTTTCTCTTTCTGAGATTTAATTATTGGTGTACAAAAATGCCATCAATTTCTGGGTGTTAATTTTGTATCCTGCTACCTTGCCAAAACCATTTATTAAATCTAATAGTTTTTGGTTGGGTCTTTAGGATTTTCTATGTACAATATCATGTGATCTGCAAATAATGACAGTTTTGTTTCCTCCTTTCCAATTTGGATGCATTTTATGTTTTCTTCTTGTCTGATCTCTGTGGCTAGGATTTCCAGTAGTATATTGAATAGGAGTGGTGAAAGTGGACACTTCTGTCTTGTTCTTTTTCTTAGGGGAAATGGTTTTAGTTTATGCCCATTGAGTATGATGTTGGCTGTCGGTTTGTCATATATGGCCTTTGTTATATTGAGGTGTGATTCTTCTATTCCCACTTTGCTGAGGGTTTTTATTAAAAATGGTTGTTGGATTTCATTGAATGCTTTTTCTGCACCTATTGATATGATCCTGTGATTTTTGTCTTTCAATTTGTTTATGTGATGTATCATGTTTATTGATTTACAAATATTGTACCAGTCTTGCATCCTTGGAATAAATCTCACTTGGTCATTGTGTATGCTTGATATGATTTCTGTCTTCTTGTACTTGTATGGACTTGTTTTTTGTCCTAACATATGGTCTTTTTAATATATTGATGAATCCCAATTGATAATATTTTGTTGAGGCTTTTAGCATCTATATTCATCAGAGACATTGGCCTGTAATTCTCATTCTTTGTAGTGTCTTTATCTGGTTTTGGAATTAGGTTAATGCTAGCCTCGTAAAAAGAGCTTGGAAGTGTTCATTCCTCTTGAATTTTTTTGAAATAGTTTGAGGAGGGTAGGTGTTGATTCTTCTTTGAATGTTTCATAAATTTCTCCTGTGAAACTGTTGTGCTCACCAGACGTGAAGAAAAGTCAAGACACGGATAATGTAGAATTTATGTGGAGATGCAGAGGGTTGAGGCTCTGGAGGCACTGCAACAACCCTCCTCACCATCCAGTGATTTTTACTGTGAATTACAGAAAGGCAGGTGTGAGAGATAGTGATCAGTAGGAACTATAAAATGCGCATGAACAAATGGCTTTGTTTTGTGCTAATGTTTCACATTTTTCCTTAAGGCCATAAGTCTCCTGGGGGCAAGCTTCCCAGATCGATAAGGATCTGTTTTCAGTTCCTGTCAGAAATGTTTCCCTCATTTTCAAGGGGATTTCTGCCATTCTGGGGAAGCTTGCTACCCAACTCCTTCAGAGTTTGTTTGTTGTTTGCTGGCCTTTTCCTACAGAAACCATCCGGGCCAGGGATTTTGTGTGCTGGGAGCCCTTTGATTACTGCTTCAACTTTATCAGCAGGTATTAGCCTATTCAGGTTTTCTGTCTCTTCCGGACTGAGTTTTGGAAGGTTGTATTTTTCTTGGAAGTTGTCCATTTTGTTCAGGTTGTCCAGCTTAGTGGCATATGGTTGTTCATAGAATTTTCTTACAATCCTTGGTATTTCTGTAGGGTAAGTTGTTATTTTGCCTCTTTCATTTATAATTTTTTTTATTTGGGTCCTCTCTCTTCATTTCTTGATGAGTCTGGCTAAAGGTTCAGCAGTCTTGTTTATCTTTTCAAAGAACCAGTTCTTGATTTCATTGATGTGCTTTTTTGTTGTTTTTTTATTCTCTATTTCATTTATTTCTGCTTCAGTCTTTATTATTTCCTTCTTTCTACTTACTCTGGGCTTTTCTTGTTTTTCTCTTTCTAAATTTTTAAGTTGTAGGGTAAGAAAGTCTATTAGAAGTTTTTGTTGTTGTTTGTGGTAGGCTTTTATTGCTATGAACTTCCCTCTCAGGACTGCTTTCAGTGTCTCCCATAGATTTGAAATTGTTGTGTGTTCATTTTTGTTTGTTTCCAGGAAGTTTTTGACTTCTTTATCATTTTAATAACCCATTCATTGTTTAAAAACATGCTCTTCAGCCTTCTTGTGTTTGAATGTTTTTTAGTGTTTTTACTGTGGTTCATTTCTAATTTCATGCCATTGTGATCCCAGAAGATACTTGATATGATTTCGATCTTCTTGAACTTGTAGAGACTTGTTTTGTGTTCTAGCATGTGGTCTATCTTTGAGAATGTCCCATGTGCACTTGAGAAAAATGTATATTCTGTAACTTTGGGGTGGAATGTTCTGTAAAGGTCAATTAAATCCATCTGAACTAGCGTGCCATTTTGTTTCACTGTTTTCTTGTTGATTTTTTGTCTGGAAGATCAATCCAGTGAAGTCAGTGAGGTGTTAAAGTCCACTACTATGACTCTATTGCTGTCAATCTCTCCCTTAAAGTCTTCTAGAAGTTTTTGGGTGTGTTTTTTTTTTATAAATTTAAGTGCTCCTATATTGGGTTCATATATATTTATCAAGGTTATATTTTCTTCTTGGATTGATCCCATTAGTATTATGTAGTGACCTTTATTGTCTCTCATTATGGTCTTCATTTTGAAGTCTATTATATCTGATATGAGTATTGCTACCTCAGCTTTATTTTCATTTCCATTTGCATGGAAATTCTTTTTTCCATCCTTTTACTCTCATCCTGTGTGAGACTTTTGTTCTGAGGTGGGTCTCTTGTAGACAGCATATATTTGGTTCATGTTTTCTTATCCATTTAGCCACCCTATATCTTTTTATTGGGGCATTTAATCCATTTATATTTAAGGTAATTATTGAGAGAAATACTTATCCACTGCCATTTTATTTCTTTAGGCCTATATCTCTCATTCTCTCTATTTCTACTTCTTATTACAGCAGTTCCTTTAACATTTCCTGCAATGATGGTTTGGTGGTAATAAACTCCTTTAGCATTTTGTTTTTTGTTTTTTGTTTTCTGTTTTGCATTACCTTGAATACTTCATGGCATTGCCTTCTGGCCTATGGAGTTTCTGATGAGAAGTTAGATGATAGCCTTGTGGGGGATCTTTTGTAGATAACTGATTGCTTTTCTCTAGCTTCTTTTAATATTCTCTTTTTTTCTTTAATTCTTGAAATTTTAATTATGATGTGTCTGGGCATTGGCCTCTTTGGATTTTACTTGCTTGGGACTCTCTTTGCCTCCTGAACTTGTATGGCTTTTTCCTTGACCAGGTTAGGGAAGTTTTCTGCCATTATTTCATTAAACAGCTTCTCTAACACTTGCTTACTTTCACCTCCTCTGGCACTTCTATAATTCAAGTATTGTTACATTTCATGTTGTCCCACAACTCTCTTAAACTGTCCTCCTGTTTTTCAATTGTTTTTTGTTTTTGGGTCTCTGATTAAGAGACTTTTTCTACCCTGTCTCCTAATTCACTGATCAGATCCTCACCTTCCTCTAATCTGCTGTTTATCCCTTCCAATTTATTCTTTATTTCTGCTATGTCATTCTTAATTTTCTTCATAGTTTTCATGTTTTTTTTTTTCATGCTGTTGAGCATCCTTACAATTAGTATTCTGAACTCTATATCTGATAGATTGCTTATCTCCATTTCATTTAGATCTTTTTCTGGAGACTTCCCATGTTCTTTCATTTGGGGCTTGTTTTTTTTTGTCTCCCCATTTTGGCTGCTTTTGTTCCTAAGTATTAGGTAGGTCTGCTAGGACTCTCAGTCTTTTTGAAGGGTCTCATGTACAGGCGAATGTCAGACTCAGTTTGTGACTGGCCTTGAGTTCCCTGTTTGGAGCTATCAACAACCTCAGCTTGAGGTCGCCTTTGTTGGAGCTGTGTGCCTTTGGACAGGACCAAGATACACACCAATGTCTGTTTTTTCAAGGATCGGTTTGGAAGCAGATGAGGCAAAGATTCAAAGCACTCTGAGTTCTGCCTCTGCCTACAAGCTGATTAATCTGATTGTCTTAATGAGCCTTAGGCTCTAGAAGCTCCATAGGGTTGGGCTGCTGGTTGTTACCAGTCTCTTAAAAAGACTCAGGCTGTAGATTTTCCTCTGGGTAGGGCAAGAAGTTTTCCAGCAGGGTAGAGCAATTGCTTCCCACCTCAGGCAAAAGCTGAAAATTGTCTGCCTGAGAAAGTTGCCCTCTACACTCTGGGGAATGACTAGGCAAAAGAATCCAATAGAGTGCCCTCTGATCTTACTTTTCAGAGCCCACAACCCCAAACTCTCCCCACACAGCTCCAGTCCACTTCATTCCCCCTCTGCCAGATCCCAGTGTGAGTGGCTGCACATGAAACTGTGCCTTGGCTCTTTAAGAGTGTGCTTGCAGTTCCAGCTGCCTCTCCCTAGCAGACAGAAACCCAGCTGCTTTTCACAGCCAGATGTTATGTGGGCACCTTTCTCAGTTCTGATGCTCTTGGCTGAGAAGCCCATCTTGGGGTTTAGGCCCCATATTCCTCAGTGGGAACCCCCCACAACTGAGATGTCCCTCCATACCTTCAGCTGCTGCCTGTGGGAGCCCAACCAAAATTTCCTACCAGTCTCTATGTGGTCTCCACTTTTCCTCCTTGGTTATGAGGGTGCTCTCCACTTAGTCTTCAGTTAGTTTTCATGATGGTTTTTCTGTTTTAGTTGTAAATCCAGATTGGTCCCAAGAGAGTGTCAATGCAGCTTCCACTCAGTCCACCTGCACCTTGAATCTCCTTAAAGTGTTTTTCTTAAACATTGTTTTTCTAAAGGTTTAATTGTATTTTTCTTGTTTTATTTGTTATACACAGATGTAAATTTCATAAAAGAAATTTAAAAAGTGAGGAATATAGCAATAAATACTTGCTGCTATAATGGGCAAATTGCCTACATATATTCTTTGTAAATGAATCATAGTCAAACCAAGCACTTTAAAATGATAATTTTATCTCATAAAGTGTTAATTTTATTTATTGCTCTAGCCACTTTTTTTCTTTAAAATGATTCATATGTAGAAATGTTTTATTTTTGAATCCTTATGTTATACTGTTTGGTTAAGTATATTGAATTTTAGCAAAAGTTGCTTAGTTTATTTTCTAAATTTTTAAGCAATCTTGACTTAAAGTATCATTATTCTAATGGTTTCAGAATTTCTGTTGTCCACTTGGGTTAACTATGTTGATCATAAATAGTCAACAAATGAAGCATTATCTAACATTTAGTCAATTTAATAAAATATTTTTCTAGCCCTGGCCAGTGTGGCTTAAATTTTAGAGTGTGGGTCCATGCAGTGAAGGGTCTCAGGTTTGATTCCCAGTCAAGGTCACATACCTGGGTTGCAGGTTCAATCCCTGACCCAGTCATGCATGTGTGGGAGGCATGAAATGTGAGGGTGTGACTCTTTCACATCAACATTTCTTTCTCTCTCTCTCTTTCTCTCTCTTTCCCCTCCCTCTGTCCTTCCCTTCCACTCTCTCTAAAAAAATCAATGAAAAAATATTTTCAAGTGATGATTAAAACATATATATATATGTGTGTGTATATATATATATATATATATATATATATATATATATATATATTATTATTATTATTATTTTTTTCCTAATTTTGTTTCCTTGAAACAAACACATTATTAAAATAAATTCTAAATGGTGGAGCAAACTGCTGCATTATATTTCATTGAATATTTTTTCCAACACTGCCTAGTAGATTTATTTATGTATTAATAAGAATTACTAGAAGACTTTATTCCTCTACAGAATCATGAATTGCTTAGACCTGAGGCTTTCATATTTGGGCGAGCTTAAAACTTGAACATTTAACATTATACTTTCCAGTGTAAGAGATTTTAGAGATAATAGGAGAAATAACACATGCTTAATTTAATTATCTAATGCAGTCAATAATTGTTTTTAAAGTGGCTCATCTTCATAAAATAAAAAATAATCCTTAGATTTAGAGGGATGAAAAATATTAAAGGGACACTAAAGAAGTAGAGTGCAAACATACTACAAAAACTCAAGTTGGTGACTGTAATTGAAAAATTGTTCTGTTTTGTTTTTTTTACAAACAAAATGAAATAAAAGGAAGCAAAATAAAAATGAAATAAAACACAAATGAATTACATCAGAATGCTGAGATGAATAGTATTAAACACCTAAAGGGTAGAATTAAAGTGTATAATAAGAATATTATGAGCAAATGTCATAAACTTGGAAATATATTTTAAATATTATAAAAGTGAATTATCAAAAGTAATTAAATAACAACAAGAAAATCATAAGGTACTAGTAATTATAAAATAACAAATTGATAAAAATATTGGCCTGACAAAATACAGCAAAATGAAATGGCTTTATGGGCAAATGGTATTTTAAGCCTCAAGTAAGAAATAATTTTGTGTTTTGTTTGTTTTTTTTTTAGGAAAAAAAAAAGACCTCAGAAAAAGACTAAACACTTCTCCATTCAATTGATAAGATTGCAGCTGTAACAATGGCAAGACTTAATCAATAAACCAATTTTATTCTAAATACTATATAGAAAACAAAGAGTTGGTTCTTTGAAAAGATTAATAAAATTTACAAACCCCTGGCTAGGCACACTAAGGAAAAAAGGGAAAAGACCCATATAAACAACATTAGAAATGAGAGAGGAGAAATCACAGACATCACAGATATACAAAAGATCATAGTAGAATATTATGAAAAACTATATACCACCAAATTCAATAACCTAGAAGAAATGGATAACTTCCTAGAAATGTATAACCTTCCTAGACCAAATCATAAAGAATTGGAAACTCTAAATAGAATGATCAGCACTGAGGAAATTGAAACAATCATCAAAAACCTCCTCCAAAATAAAATAAAAACCCAGGACCAGATAGCTTCACCACTGAATTCTACCAATGTTCCAAGATTTAAAACCTGTCCTTCTCAAACTCTTCCAGAAAATTGAAGAAGAGGCAATACTTTGTAACACATTTTATGAGGCCAATATAACCCTGATACCAAAATGTGG
Source organism: Miniopterus schreibersii (assembly GCF_964146895.1). Classification (NCBI taxonomy): domain Eukaryota; kingdom Metazoa; phylum Chordata; class Mammalia; order Chiroptera; family Miniopteridae; genus Miniopterus; species Miniopterus schreibersii. The sequence goes on along the minus strand of NC_138104.1, from coordinate 38,003,566 downwards.
CAAGGATAACACAAAAAAAGAAGACCACAGACCAATATCTCTGATGAATACAGATGCAAAAATCCTAAACAAAATACTAACAAATTGAATACAACAGTACATCAAAAAAATAATACATCCTGATCAAGTGGGGTTCATTCCAGGGGTACAGGAATGGTTCAACATACATAAATCAATCAAAGTAATAAACTATATTAACAAAAGAAAGTATATGATCTTATCAATAGATGCAGATAAAGCATTTGATAAGATACAACATGCATTTATGATGAAAACACTCAATAAAATAGGAATAGAAGGAAAGTACCTTAACATAATAAAGGCCATATATGATAAACTCTCAGCTAATATACTCAGTGGTGAAAAACTGAAAGCATTTCCTCTAAGATCAGAAACAAGACAAGGATGTTCACTCTCACCACTCATTCAACATAGTTCTGGAAGTCCTAACCAGAGCAATAAAGCAAGAAAAAGAAATAAAAGGCATCCAAGTAGGAAAGGAAGTAAAACTGTCACTTTTTGCAGAGGACGTAATTCTATATATTGAAAACCCTAAAGATGCCACCAAAATACTAATAGAACAATAAACAAATACAGTAAATTTGCAGGATGCAAAATCAATGTACAAAAATCCATTGCCTTCTGGTATATTAACAACAAAACTTCAGAGAAAGAACTGTAAAATACAATTCTTTTACTATTGCAACCAATAGAATAAAATACTTAGAAATAAACTTAACAAAGAATTGAATGACCTATATACTGAAAATTACAAAGAATTATTGAAAGAGATTGAAAAAGACAAAACAAAATGGAAAAATATCCTGTGTTTTTGGATTGGAAGAATCAACATAGCTAAAATGGCCATATTACACAAAGCAATATACAAATTTAATGCAATCCCCATCAAAATACCAATGTTGTTTTTTAAAGAAATGGAAAGAAAAATCATCAGATTTGTATGGAATCACAAAAGACCCCAAATAGCCAAAGCAATCCTGAGAAAAAAGAATGAAGCTAGAGGTATCACGCTATCTCACTTCAAATTATACTACAGAGCTTCAATAATCAAAACAGCATGGTATTGGCACAGAAACAGATACACAGATCAGTAGAACAGAATAGAGAGCCCAGATATAAAACCACACAGTGAAGCAAAGGTAGTCTCTTCAATAAATGGTGCTGGGAAAACTGGAAAGCCACATGCAAAAGAATGAAATTGGATTACATTTTTTCCCCATGTACAAAAATCAACTCAGAATGGATCAAAGACCTAAATATGAGACCTGAAACAATAAGTTACATAGAAGAAAACATAGACACCACACTTAATGGACCTTGGTTGTAGAGAAAATTTTATGAACTTGACCCCAAAGACAAGGGAAGTAAAGGCAAAAGTAAATGAATGTGACTATAGCAAACTAAAAAGCTTCTGCACAGCAAAAGAAACTGACAACTAAACAAAGAGGCAGCCAACCAGATGGGAGATGATATTTGCAAACAGTAAGTCTGACAAAGAAGTCATAACACTTAACACCAAACAAAGAACCCAATCATAAAGTGGTCAGAGGACCTGAACAGACACCACTCCCAAGAAGACATACGAGCAGCCAATAGATATTTGAAAAGATGTTCAACCTCCCGAGGAATTAGGGAAATGCAAATCAAAACTACAATGAGACACCTCATACTTGTTAGACTGGCTATTATTAACAAGATAAGCAATAATAAGTGTTGGAGACATTGTGGAGAAAAGGGAACCCTCATTCACTGCTGATGGGAATGTAGACTGGTACAACCACTATGGAAAGCAGTCTGGCAATTCCTTAAAAAATTATGAAGACTACAGCTACAATAGGACCCAGTAATCCCTCTCCTGAGTATATACCCAAAAAACTCAAAAACATATATTCACAAAGATATATGCACCCTTATGTTCATTGCAGCATTATTCATGGTGGCCAAGACGTGAAAAAAAAGTGCCCTGCAGTAGAGGACTGGATAAAGAAGATGTGGTACATGTACACAATGGAATACTACTCAGCCATAAGAAAGGATGAAATACTACCATTTGCACAGTAGACCTTGAGAATATTGTGCTAAGTGAAATAAGTCAGTCAGAAGAAGCTAAGAACTGTATGATTTTACTCATATGTGGGATGTAAAACTGAAACTTGTGGACACAAACAGCAGTGTGGTGGTTGCCAGAGGGAAGGGGGTGGGTGGACTGAAGGGGGTCTTAATATATGTTGATAGAAGAAGATATGACTTTGGGTGGTGGGCACACTGCAATATACAGATCTTGTAACATAGAAACCCACATCTAAAACCTATATGTTCATATTAACCATTGTCACCCCAATAAATGTAATAAAAAATGAATAAATACTATGTACAAACTATGATTGTGATATTAAAATCCAATCAACTTAATTAATCTGATCAAAGCTTATTACTACTACAAATAGAATTACTATTATTGCCAACATTAATATAATTTGTTGAAATTACAAAATTAGATGAGTAATATATAAGTTTTCATTACAGAAAAGGTATTTGATACAATACAATCAATTGATTTGAAGAAAGGATTTCTCTATATGAGAGGACAGATTTTTTCATACTTGAGAAGAGCTCAGTTTTATTTACAATATTTTTGTTTTCATCCATCCTTATTTTAAAATATTTTAACTAAATAAATATTGCCTATCAGGTATCTATTATTCTATATCTTATGACCAAATTTTTTTGATAATTCTAGTTTTTCTATTTCAAGATTTTATACTAAATTCAGACAAAATAAAATAAATTTTATAGAATATGTTTTGTAATTAAAACTATTTTGAGATTTCTCATAGGACTTCTAAAATATCACAGATTTATTATTTCACAGTATAGAAAAAAGGAGGCTATAAATAATATGAACTGTTTAGTATGTTCTTATTTCTTAATTCAATGTAAGGTGTGGCAAAAGTAGGTTTATGGTTGTGAGTTCATGAAAGAGAGTTTATTCTTGAATCATTATTTATTAATTATTGTATTATTTTCCATACAAACTAAAAACCTACTTTTGCCTCATCCTGTATTATTGTAAGAACTACATGAAAAAATTGTGACATTCAAAAAGCTTATATAATTAAATGTTATTAATATAAATAGCTCAGATACTGTATATTTTATTGGAAGTCCCTGGAGATTGCTCAGTGGCCTCATTGCTCACATGTTCTTAACCTCAGAAGTAGCATTGATCAAACCCTTATAAAATATTTATGTACAGTACCCAATAAAGAGTTTCATTATCCTCCATTCTGATATTATTGATCACTGTAATTAATTACAGCTATCAGGTTCATTATCAATCAGCATTAGCTTTCATCTGAGGTATGCCTAAAGATTCTGCTGTTTATACAGGTTAGAATTTTTATCTTTGAGAAAAGGCAGCCTCAGATCCTCACAGAAATAACTGTAGCAAGTACACTGTTAACCATTGGAAAAATCTAGGACTTCAGAAATAGTGTCAGTTCAGAGTCAGATATACTTCATAAAGGTAGACATGTTACATTAGATCTAGCAGAATAAGAATTAATTATATAGGACTAAATACACTGATGAGAAAAATTGATGTTCTTTTAAATATTTTTCTATTTTTCAAAGAATAGTTTGTTTTATTTATTTTTATGTGTATGTCTGATTTTTAAAATTTACATATTATCACACAGTAAAATTGATTTTTGAGTTGTCTTATGAATTCTAATACATGCATTGATTGAATATATGTAGTATATAACCTCTACCAAAAATGAACAAACAGAAAAATTCCATCAACCTCCAAAGTCTCTCATGTTATCTCTTTATAGTCACTCTTTTCTCCCATTCCCAAATTCATAACTATTTGCTTGGTTTCTATAATTGTGGTTATAACTTTTTGCATATATTTTATATGAATAGAGTCACACAGTATGTAATCTTTTTGTCTGATTTATTTTATTCACTGTAGTGCCTTTGAGATTATTAAATTTAGTTGTTTGCATTAGTAGTCCACTTTCTTTTATTGCTGAATAGGATTCTCTGACATAGATGTGCAACAGTTTATTATTTTTCCACTCATTGAAGGACATGTGGGATCTAATGCAAGAACAGGTGATTTAAAGGTAGAGCTGCATATCAAAGGTGCCTGAGTAAAATAACACTACTAAAATAAAACTATTAAAGCATCACAAAATACAATTTTTTATTGAAAGAACTAAATTGCTAAATTGACACAGTTGTTTTCTTTTGGTTTCTCAAAAACTGTTTCTCAAGTTTGACCCTATTATTGATTCAAATTTTTCTGGTAATATAAAGAGATAAAAGCATAAGGGACCTGAAATTCAGATGTATAAATCCAATTTTGATTTGCAGTCCTTTGTCAACTTTATGTTAATGAGCACTACTTAAGAATGTTTATTGAAGATGCACAATAAGATGTTTGTATTTGGTCAAATTTTATTCTATACTTCTGAAAAATTTTTAGTCTTCTTCGCACAGGACGCATACATACTTTGTAAAATCCCCTGCTGTTCAGTTTTTACCTTTCTTGCACTTCTTCTTTTCTCCATAAGTCTTTGTTTACATCTCATGTGATTTACTTCCCACTAGCTTATTCTCTATTTGCATTTCATTTCTTTTTTATTTATGTTCAATGTATTATGTTGGTTTCTTATGTTTATTAATGATATCAGTTTCATTAAATGTTTATATGTTCAGAAAATCTCCAAAAATTTTATATGCCTTTACATTGTTTTCTATTTAATCATTCCCAAATGATCTGGAATTTTCCCAAAATTAATCATTTTTCATGTGTAAAATATGTGGCTGATTTTGAGCCATGTCTTCTGTCCACTTGATGGTAATTTATCAATATTTCTCATAAACATAGATGAACAGAGTATCTCTCGTGATGTAGATGCAAACACCCCCAACAAAATATTGACAAGTCAAATACAATAATGTATAAAAGAATTAATACTATGACCAAGTAAGATTTATTCCTAGTATACAAGTCTGTTTCAATATTTAAAAATCAATTAATGTAATCAATCACATAAAGCTAATGAAGAAAAATTATATGATCATATCAATAAATACAGAAATAGCATTTGACAAAAATGCAACACTGATTCATGATAAAATGTCTTAGCAAATTTAGACTAAAGAAATTCTTAAACCTGACCAGGAATATGTACAAAAAAATTTACAGCTAACATCACACTTAATGATGAGAAACTCGATGTTTTCCAGGCATTATTACAAACAAAGCACAAGGATTGTTTGCACCACTGAAAAATCATACAATAATTAATAAATAATAATACAAGAATAAACTCTGTTTCACATACAACTATAAACCTACATTTGCCACACTCTGTATATATAAAATGCTCATATATACAAATAAAATCTTTAGTATATATAAATATTTAAAATCCCTAAAGCTTATATATATAAATTATATATCAAAATTAATTCTACATAATTCATGTGTATATTTTACATATATTATATATTATATATTATTTTAAATATATAGATATGTTATATGTATATATAATACCCAAAGCTGATTAGGTGATGAGGGTGGTGTTCTCATGAATGGGAATGGTACTCTTATACTCTCTGTACTTTCCACTCAATTTTCTGTGATCCTAAATCTTCTCTAAAGAACAAAGCCCATTAAAAATCAATAACAATTGGAAAAAAATGAAACCATCCATAAGAAAAATGCATAAAAGATACAAATACTAATTTACAGAAAATAAAGAGAAATTGCCATATACTCAAAATCAATCGTGATAAAAAACGTTCAAAGGAGAAAAACTGTTGCTCAACATTATATTTTAGTAAGAAAATTCAAGTTTAAATAGCAATGTGATACTGCTATAGACCTATGGAATAGCTAAAATAGAAATTACTGGCAATGCTATGTGCTGGTGAAGATGTGGAACAACAGAAACTCCTTTGCTGTTGGGAAGCAAAAGAGTTCAGCAACTGGAAAACTGTTTGGCAGGTTTTTTGCAAAAACAAATATATTTTTAACATATGATCTAGCACTCATGTTTTCTTGTATTTATGCATAGGAGTCAAAACCACTACATAAAAACCTGCACACAAGTGTTTATAGCATCTTTATTGATGTCAAGGGGGTGAATAAAGAAGCAAACTGGTTCATCCACACAATGGCATATTATTCAGCAATAAAATTGAGTTATCAAGCCATGGAAAGGCATGGAAGAACACTAAATTCATATTCCTAATTGAGAAAAGCCAGTATTACAAGTTTACATAGTGTATAATTCCAACTATATGACATTCTGGAAAAGATAAAACTATAAAGACAGTAAAAAGATAATCCTACTGTAAACCATGAGCATCATTTAATAACAAGGTATGGATATATTGGCTTATCAATTGTTATAAATATGCCACACTAAGGCAAGATTTAATAAGAGGGGAAAGTGTGTAGGGAGATTGCTGACATATGAATACTTTGTATTTCTGAGTTTTTCTGGGAACATAAAATTGCTCTTTAAAAAGTGTGTGTGTGTGTGTGTGCGCGTGTGCGTGTGTGTGTGCGTGTGCGTGCATGTATAACATAAGTGCCTGACATTAAGCTTGTGGTTGCTGAGCCATCCATCTCAAAGAAACACATTGCCAACTAAACAACTATGTAAAAAACCAAGCCACTCACCTACAAAATTCCCTTATTAAGAAGCCCTCAGTCACCTAGATAACTGACTGCTTGAGTGACCCTGTTTTTCCCTTATTGTGCTTTACTTCCTGCTCTTATGTTTGAAATACTTCAATAAAAAGTGAACCAGTGAAACCTTAGGCAGCCCACCCTTGACCCCAATAAATGTTCTCTTTCTCTCTCTTTCTCCTCTCTCTCATTCTCTCTACCTCTACCCATAAGCTAACTGTGTGGCCCTGGGCAAACCATCTACCCACCCTTTAAAACTTCTGAGTAATAAACCTTGTTTTTTCAAAGATCCACAATGTTTGTTGCCACAGTGTGTAAGTATTTTCTCCCATTCTGTATGTTGTCTTTTCATTTTGTTGATTGTTCCCTTGGCTGTGCAAAAAACCTTTCAATTAAATGTAATCCCATTAGTTTATTTTTTCTCTTGTTTTCTTTGCCTGAGATGATGTGTCAGAAAAAAATTATTGCTAAGAGAAATGTCAGAAAGTTTACTGTTTTCTTCTAGGAGTTTTATGGTTTCAAGTCATACATTTAACCCATTTTGAGTTTATTCTTGTGTATGGTGTAAGAAGGTGGTCTAGTTTCATTTTTTTGCATGTACCTGTCAAACTTTCCCAACACCATTTATTGAATAGACTGTCTTTACCTCATTGCATATTCTAGAGTCCTTTGTCAAATATTAATTGACCATATAGGCATGGGTTCATTTCTGGGCTATCCTGTGTTTTTTTTTATTATCTATATGTCTGTTTTTATGACAGTACTATGCTGTTTTGATTACCATGGCTTTGTAGTAGTTTGATGTTAGATAGTGTAATATCTCCAACTTTGTTCTTCATTCTCAAGATTGCTCTGGCTAATCATGGTCTTTGTGGTTCCATCAGAATTTTAGAATAATTTGTTCTAGTTCTGTGAAAAATGCCATTGGTATATTGATGGGGATTGCATTGAATCTATAAATTGCTTTGGGTACTATGGACATTTTAATGATGTTAGTTCTTTATATTCATGAGGACAATATATGTTTGTATTTATTTTTATCTTTTTCAGTGTTTTTTCCCCCTCTAATATCTTATAATTTTCTGAGTACAGGTATTTTACATTCTTGGTTAAGTTTATTTCTAGGTATTTTATTTATTTTTTGATGCAATTATGAATGGTATTGTTTTCTTACTTTCTCTGATAGCTTTTTATTTTTATTTCTTATTTTTTTGCCAATCACTATATATATTTTTAAAATGTATCTTTATTCTAGAAAGTATTACAGATGTCCCTCTTTTTCCCCCCATTAGCCCCTCTCCACCAGTTCTCACCCCCTCCCCAGCCCTTCACCACCTTATGGTCTGTGTCCATGGGAATGCATATATGCATATAAGTTCTTTGGGAATTTCTTCCTGCCCCTCCTTTCCTCTGAGATTTGTCAGTCTGTTTTATGCTTCCATGTCTCTGGATCTATTTTGTTCATCAGTTTATTTTGCTCATTAGACTCCACATACAAGTGAAATCATATGATACTTGTCTTTGACTGGCTTATTTTGCTTAGCATAATACTGCCCAGTCCCTCCATGCTGTCTCAAAGGGTAAGAGATCCTTCTTTTTTACAGCTGCATAGTATTCCATGGTGAAACTGTACCACAATTTTTTTGTCCACTCATCTACTGATAGGCACTTGGGTTGTTTCCAAATCTTAGCTATTGTAAATATACTGTTATGAACATAGGAGTGAATATATCCTTTCTAATTGGTGTTTTGGGATTCTTAGGACATATTCCTAGCTCTGGTAGACCCATTTATATATATATATGGGTCTTATTTTCTTATTCATTCAGCTATCCTGTCTTTTGATTGAAGCATTTAGTCCATTTACATTTAAAGTGATTCTTGCTAAGTACATAGTTATTGCCATTTTGTTATTCATATTTACATTCCTCTTCCTTTCCCTTCTTCTTAAAGAACTTTCTTTAACATTTCTTGTAATACTGGTTGAGTGGTGATAAACTCATTTAGCTTTTTCTTGTCTGAAAACTCATTCTTTCTCCTTCAATTTTAAATGATAGCCTTGCTGGGGAGAGTAGTCTTGGCTGTAGATCTTTGATTTTCATCACTTTGAATATTTTTTGCCAATCTCTCTTTGTCTTTAACCTTTGAGATTTTAATTATGATGTGTCTTGTGGGTCTCTTTGAGTTCTTCTTGTTTTAGACTTGCTGCACTTTCTGGACTTGTGTGTCTTTTCCTTTACCAGATTAGGGAAGTTTTCAATCATTGATTCTTAAAATAGGTTCTCAATCCCTTGCTCTCTCTCTTCTAGTACCCATAGATGTGATGTTGCTACACTTGATGTTGTCCAAGAGATCCCTTAATCTTTCTTCACTTTTTGTTGTTGTTAGTCTTCACATGAGGATTTAAAAAAAATTTTTTTGTTGATTTTTAGAGAGAGTGGAAGGGAGGGAGGGGAGGAGAGAGGGAAAGAATGAGAGAGAGAGAAGAACATCAATGTGAGAAAGACACATTGATTGGTTGCCCCAACCGGGGTTGGGGATAAAACCTGCAACCTAGGTATGTGCCCTTGATTGAGAACCAAACCCTAGACCCTTCGGTACAAGGGCCGATGTTCTAACCACTGAGCCACACTGGGAAGGGCAACCTATCCTCACTTTTTAAATCTTATTTATTTTTCTGTTTATTTCCTTTTATTTTTTCCATCACCATATATCACCTCTATGCTCTCCACTCATCCCTCTCCCCCTCCTGCAGTCACCACACTGTTGTCCATGTCCATGAGTTCTCTTTTTTTTGTTTGTTTTGCTCATTCCGCCCCCTCAGAACACCTCCTTACCAGAGTATTTTTTTCTATTTTGATTGAGTGTTCTCTGCTAGCTTTTTTTCTAACTCGCTGATTAGATCCTCTGCTTCATCTAATCTTCTGTTGATTCTTTCTAGTGTATTCTTCATTTCAGTTATTGTATTCTTCAGTTCTGACTAGTTCTTTTTTATCATTTCTATATCCCATTTTATAATGTTGAAGTTCTCACTAAGTTTTTTCAGAATCCTTATAACCATTGTTTTTAACCCTCTACCTGGTAGATCTCTTGCCTTTACTGAATTTAGTTCTTTTGCTGGAGATTTATCTTGTTCTTTTATTAGGGGCATGTTACTTTGTCCTCCCATTTTGGCTGCTGTGTTGTGTTGTCTTTATTTTTTTTGACTGAATATTTTTGGCTTTATTAAGTCTCTAAGCAACTCATCAAACTGACAGATAATAAAATAAACCAAACTTATTATTTGATACTCTGGAATGCTTTTTTCTTTTTCTTTTCTCTTTTTATTGATCTCTTCCACCCCACATCCACCCCACCCCCAGACCTTCTTCAGACCAGTGTCTGTGTCCATGAGTTATGCTTATAAACATGTAAATTCCTTGATTAATCTCTCCCCACCCAACCTCCCCTCCCACCTTTCCTCTGAGATCCCTCAGCCTGTTCCATGCTTCTATGTCTCCGGATCCATTTTGTTCATCAGTTTATTTTGTTTATTATATTCCACATATTTTTTTATATATTAGGTAGATCTGCTGTCTCCCAGCCTTGGTAGAATGGCCTTATGTTGTAGGTATCCTGAGGGGAACAGTGGTGCAGTCTCCCTGGTCACCTGAGCTGGGTACTCTAGGTATGTCCCAAGTGTGTGTTATGTGAGCCCTCCTATTTTAGTTGAGTCTTGATTGCTATTGGCACTTCTGTGGGTTGGGTCAACTCTCAGGTGTCTGGCTGTGAGGATTAGCCTTGACCACACTGCATAAGCTGGTGTGTGTGTGTTGACATTATGAAGCATAATTAGCCCCAGCAGGGTCTATTTGCCTGCTGAGAACCCCCTTGGTTGTTCCTCATGTGGAGCTGAGTTGTGCTCTGCTGTGGTATATAGCCAAATACCAGGTGTGTTGGTTCTGAAGCCACTTGGGAGGGCTCCAGTGCCAGTAAATGTCAGACACTTCCTGTGACTGGCCCTGGGCTGTTAAGAGCCATAGAGTCATCCACAGTTTCTGGCTGCCTTCACTGGGCCTGAGTGCCCATCAGAGGGGCCAAGCTTCCGACCGTGGTTGGCTGCCATCAAATAATGGGGCTAGGCAGGACAGCAAAAGGCTCAAAACACCCTGAGACTCATGCCACCTGCTGGCTGTCTGTTAGTTTCTGCCACCAAAAGAGCCTCAGGCATGATAGTAGTTGTGTGAGGTAACTCCTTAGGAAGTCACAAGGTAAGTTCAAGTTGTGTTCAGAAGGTTAATACAGATTCAGACTCATCACCAGAGCTGGTTCTGAGGTCACTCAGCAAAAATCTCAAGGTACACCAACGTCAGCTGCAATCCCCCCGGGGCCTGTGGACCTTTGTGGTAAGGTGGGGGGTTTCAAGGAGTCATTATGGTTGAGACAGTAGAGTTCATTGGACTAGAGTAGATTATGATTTGGCCATGTGGAGAGAGGACTCTGCACAGAAAAGGTAGTGCCTGTTGGAAGTGCAAGAGGACAGCCCTTGTCCTAAAGCCACACAACTCCACCTCTTCCTTTGTATCTCTGGCACCACCCATGCCTGCTCAGAGCTCCTTCAGTTTTTAAAGAAAGATGGCAATGCAGTCTCAGGCTGGTTGTCAAAGGCAGAATCCACAGCCATGTGCAAGCTGGGTAGAGCAGGACCTCAAGGAGTCATTATGTTGGGGCTAGTGTACCTTTTCAGGTTAATGCTGTGGGAGAGAAGTGGTTGACCCAGGAAAGATGACATCTGCGGATAGTGCAGGAGAGGGGGGTCAACACAGAGACATTGGTGGCTATTCTCCAGCTCTCTTCCTAAAGCCATACAACCCAGTCTTACCCTATATGACTCAGGCACCCTCTGCTGGAGCTCAGGGTGAGTGGCTGTGCGATTTTGTGTGTTTTACCTTTACACCTGGGTTTCCAGCAGCCTTCTTTCTCACCCAGGTGGATGGAATACCCACTGATGTTCACAACTAGATGTTGGGTGGGCTCCTATTTCCAGCACTGGTGCTCCAAAATGAGAAGCCTGGCATTGTGTTGATATCCCTCACTTTTCAGGGGGGACCTCAGCAGCTGAGGTATCCCTCTGGTCTAAACTGCCTCACATGGGTGTGGGTGGGGCCAGCCTATTTGAATCTCTGCCCCTCCCACCAATCACAACATGGCTTCCTTTATGTATCCTTAGATACAGCATTTCTGTTCCACTAGTCTTCAGAAGAATATTCAGGTTGATTGTTTTATAATTTAGTTGTAAACTTGATGTGGTCATGAGAAGAGATGAGTGCAACTTCCATTCACTCCACTGTCTTGGACCTCCCCCATCATCTGTTATTTAAAATTATATTGTTTAAATCTTCAAATACTTTGAGGTTTTTCAGATATCTTTCTGTTATTGATTTCTAATTTAATTACTTTTTTGAATGAGAACATACTTTTTTATGATTTATATTTTTAAATTTGTTAAAGTGCATTTTATGGCCCAAATTGTGGTCTACCTTGGTAAATGTGGCATTTAAGTTTGAGAAAAATTTATATACTGTTGTTGCTGGATGAAAGATTCTATAAAGACCAAGGAGATCAAGTTGATAGTGTTTTTAATATCATTTTTTATTCTTACTGAATTTCTGCCTTCTGAGTCTACAATTACTCATTGATGGATGTTGCAGACTCTAAATATAATGGTAGATTTGCCTATTTCTCCTTGCAGTTCAGCCAGTTTTTCTTAACGCATTTTGATTCTCTGTCATTCAATTCATACATGTCTATTTTTTTTGTAATTGAATTTACTGGGGTGACAATGGTTAATAAAATTATATAGGTTTCAGGTATACAATTCTACAGTATGTCATCTGTATATTGTATTGTATGTTTACCATCCCAAATCAACTCCCCTTCCATCATACAAGTTTAATATTGTTTTATCTTTGTGGAGAATTTACCCTCTAATAATTGTGTAATATCCTCTTTATCCTTGAAAATCTTTACTGTTCTGTAGTCTGCCTTCTCTGAAATAAATATAGATACTCCAGATTTCTTTTGATTTGTGTTAGCATGGCTGGTTTTTCTCAATGACTTTACTTTTCATTTACTAGTCTTTGTATTTAAAAGTTTATTTTAGACATTTAGTTGGTTCTTTTTTAATTTTGCTTTTGCTTTTTTAATACACTCTGACAGTATCTGGGTTATTTGTTTGTTTTCTTTTCTGGTGCATTTAGATCATTCACATTTAAGTGCTTATTAATATATTTATATTAATATATACTATCTTTATTACTATTTTATATTCATTGCATTTGATTGTTTCATTTTTTCCTCCATTGTTTTCTGACTTCTCTGGTTATTATTAAGAATTTTATATTACTCCATTTCATGTTTTCTCTCAATGTATCATTCATCTTTATTTTTAATTGATAATAGTTGTCCAAGTGTTTTCAATATAGATTTTTTTAAACTAATCATAGCTTACTTAATGTATTCTTATATCTATCCATATACACTGTAAGTAACTTAGAGCACTCACAATTACTATGTCACAATTTTCACAATTCCTCCTTATTCATATATAGTTATTCTTTCTCTAATATTCTTTGTTTAAGTGTTCCTAAATAATTACCTGTACCATATTACTTGTCCCTGAAAAATATTTATTTTAACACTTCTTGTAGAGAAGGTCTACCTATGATAGATTCCCTGCTTTTCTTTGTAAAATAAAGTTTTTATTTCTTTTTACTTTTGAAAAATAATTTCACAAGATATAGATTTCTAAGGTGGTAATGTGTTTACTCTCAACACTTTAAATATTTCTTCAATCTCTTCTTGCTTTCATGGTTTCTGATGAGAATATTACAGTAAGTCTTTTTAATATTTATATAGGTAAGATAATTTCCATCCTTGCCTCTGGCTTCCTTTAAAATATTATTTTTATTTTGGGTTTATAAACTTTGACTATATGCTTATATCTATGTTTATTGAGAGTTATCCTTTTGGTGCTCTCTAAGATCCTTGTATTTGTGGATTGGTATCTATTAATTTTGGAAAGTTGCAGTAATTACTACTTTAAATATTTACTTTGCCTAGTTTTCTTTCTTCTCCTTCTGGTATTCTGATTATGTATATGTTACATTTTTTGATGTGCCAAAAGTTCTTGAATTTTTTGTTTGGATTTTTATTTGAGAAGACTTTACTGATACATCTTAAATTTTATTGACTCTTTCTTGAGATGCTGTATCTACTGATAAGTCCATTAAAGGTATTCTTAAGTTTTCTTACAGTATTTATTATTTTTTCATTTATTTAAATTCTTTTTAATTTTTTTTATTTCTTCTTACATTAAACATCTGTTCTTAAATTATATCTAATTTCCCATTAGAACCCTTAACATGTAAATACTACTTATTTTCAATTTTATTATTACAACCTTTGTATCATTCCAAATCTTCGTCTGAAAATTGCATTTTATTTTATCTTGCATTTTTGAATTCCTGGTAATATATATTTTTGGGGGGTAATATATATATATTTTTTAAATATATACTTATTGATTTCAGAGAGAGGAAAGGAGAGGGAGAGAGAGAGATAGAAACATCAATGATGAGAGAGTCATTTATCGAGCCCGCAACCCGGGCATGTGCCCTGATGGGGGAATTGAACCCCGATCGCCTGGCTCCTAGGTTGAAGCTCAACCGCTGAGCCATGCCCGGCCGGGCTGGGGGGGTAATATTTTTGTTGAAAATTGTACAAGTGTTGGAATTGAGGTAAATGAGACTTTATTGTGAGGATTTATGATAATCTGGCCAGGAGCAACTCTGTATTTAATGTTTGCTGTAGCTATAGTTTCCAGAGGTGTCAAATTTATATAGTGTTCATCTTGTCTTCTTTCTTGGTGTTATGCCTTCTGTATTTGCTGTGTTACTCTGGAAGCTATGTTTCACAGCATTTTTAGCTAAAATTTATTATTAAAATTTACTATTATGATACCCTGCTTTTGTAGTGCTATAGTTTGGAAAAACAGGAGTATTCTATAATATTCTGATTAAGTATCCATTACCATGCTTGTGCCTTGGGACTGGCTTTTTCCAATGTTTCTGTCCAAGTGGTAGTGGTTTAGCTCTATTCCCCCTGAATCCTACTTCCTTAACAATTAATTTACTTGAAGTCTTGTCTTGTTAAATGTTTTCCCTCTTAAGGTCAGAATGTAAGGTTAAAAGATGTATGGGTGGAGGAATTTTCTTTCCCTTATTTAGGATGAAAATTCAGAACTACCATTTAGAGAAGTTCTTTCCCCAGGAGAGTGGACCTTTTGTTTTAGAGATATCTCTGGGCATCTTCCACAACAGATATTTGTCCTGTCTCTATGCTAGGGCCACAAAGGGATCTTTCTTATATCCTTATCTTTAGAAACTGTTCAGTTAAGTGGAGGGGATCATGTGGAAGCCCCTCTAAAACTGAGAGTCTCAGGAGTTTCTTACTCTCAAGTTAGTCCACACTCAGCCTCCATCAATTCATAAAAATCATCATTTAAGAGTTCCTACTAATTTATGGCTTCAGTGGCTTCTGCTCTAGATAGATATCTCAGTTGCTGTGTTACTCTGGAAGCACCTGTCTCTATATTTTGGAGTGGTGGTTTGCCCGCAATCTCAGGTCTATCATGAATCCAAAAAAAAGTCATTGATTTCAGTTTTTCTTACTTTTTTTTTTTTTCTTGCTGTGAAAAGTTACAAGCTCCTTTCATATTGGACTTAAAATAGGAATGTTCCCTGATTTTTTTAATACTTTGGTGATAAGGGTCATCACTCACTTGGAAAATTCTTTATTTTTTTTACCAGTATTTTCATGTTATAATCATTATCAATGGGGATAATATTGTGGTTCCAGGAAAGTTTCAGGTCCCAGGGTGTTTCAAGATGCCAACAGGATAGATAATGGGAAGTAGAATTGAATAGTTCTACATCTCCAAAAAAAGTAAAACAAACAAAAATTAAAAAATGATCTAAAATATTTCTTGCTGATAGATTTTATATCATTTAATACTATTTTAGATGCATGTGTAAGAAAACTCAATATATCTCACCCTAAGTACAAAAGAAGAATTTTGGTTGAATATTGTAGAAAACTTTGAGCTTAGGCAAGTTTCAAAGGCTCAAATAATTTTTACAGGACCTGATCTATTTCCAAGTCTGGGTTCTGACCCTTTCTATACTACTTTCACTCTTTGACTCTTCTGTTATAGGTGGAAATGGCTACCAACAGTGTCGGGATGATAAAATTATACATTAAGTTATGAACAGATTTTATTTTCCTTATAAAAGTATGCACTAAACTTCCCAAAGTATATTATTTTTACTATGAATGGAATACATTTGCAAATTGAGTTATTATAAGGTCACTGGTCACACTTAAGACATATACCAACACTTTGAGCTAAAGATGCAATTATACATAACACAAAGTACATATTGATGTATCTCCTAAGGTAAGGGAAACAAAGGAAAAAATAAACAAATGAGACTACATCAAACAAAAAAGTATTTGCACAGCAAAAGAAAATCAACAAAATGAAAAGAGAACCCACTGTATTGAAGAACATACTTGCCAAAATATATAAAGACTTATACAACTCAATAACAGGAAGACAAAAAACCCAATTTTAAAAATGGGCAAAGGACTTGAGTAAACACTTCTCCAAAGAGTACATGCAGATGGTCAAGAAACATATGAAAAAATGCTGTGTCACTAATCATCAGAGAGATGCAAATTAAAACAACAATGAGGTATCACTTCACACCTGTCAGAATGGCTACCATCAATAAATCAACAAATGACAAATGCTGGCAAGGATGTGGAGAAAAGGGCACCTTAGTACACTGCTGGTGGGAATGCAGGCTGGTGCAGCCACTGTGGAAAACAGTATGGAGTTTCCTCAAAAAATTAAAAATTGACCTGCCATTTGACCCAGTGGTCCCACTTCTAGGAATATATCTTAAATATCCTGAAACACCAATCAGAAAGTATATATGCACCCTTATGTTCATAACAGTGTTACTTACAATAGCCAAGATTTGGAAGTAGCACAAGGGTTTATCAGTAGATGAGTGGATAAAATAGCTGTGGTACATTTATACAATGAGTTACTATCTGGCTGTAAAAAAGAAAGAAATCTACCTTTAGCAAGAGCATGGATGGACCTGGAGATTATTATGCTAAGTGAAATAAGCCAGTCAGAGAAAGACAAATATACCACATGATCTCACTTATATGTGGAATCTAATGAACAAAATAAATTGAAGAACAAAATAGAAACAGAGGCATGGATACATGGGACAGACTGATAGCTGTCAGAGGGCAGGGGGAAGGAGAGACTGGGTGAAAGAAGGTGAAAGGATTAGCTAAAGAACGTATGTGCATGACACATAGACAACAGCGTGGTGAACGGCAGAGGGAAGGAGAGGCGGGGACCAGGTGGAAGTGGGCAAAGGGGTGGGGGAGTGGGAAATGGAGACATCTATAATAGTGTCAACAACAAAAATAAAGTAAAAAAGAAAACGAAATAAGAAAAAGAATGGGAGAGAGGTGATTTACCCCAAAGCTAATCTGAGATCTTTCAAGGAGAAAAGGTAATGGATGCTGGGCAGGAAAACCAACAAATGTGCACTGCAATTGAGAACATGGCCTCAGCATAAATGGTATTCCCACCTATATCATAAATACAAATTCCATTTCTGTTCCTATTTACTTTGATTTGAAGACACTGGCAATATAATTGTTTGTACAAGTCTCTAACTCTGTATCTATTTATGTTGTTATTCTAGGTAGTATATATTTATCTATGTTGCACAATTTAAGAATCCTTACTAAAATTTGTATGCAATTCATCACAAAATTTTACCTTATTCTAAAACATTGTATCTTCAGAATATTTTATAGACTGACTTCATGTCTTGAAATTTAAGATATTTATTTACTTCTCTTAACTGTATATAAAAATAAAATATGGAATACTACTATATTAAATAATTCAGAAATAACTGATTATGCCTAAACATTTGCTCCTTTATGATAACTGGGACTAATTTACAACAAGTCTTGTAAAATGCATAAATTTTAAACAACTTAGCATGTCATTCTTATTGTTTGATCTGTTTTAATTCAGTTAGCTTTTTTATAATTAGATAGTAGCTCATTAAAATAAAAGCTTAGCAGCCTTGGCAGGGTAGCTCAGTTGGTAAGAGTGTCATCCCAATAGCCAAGTTTGCCTGTTTGATCCCTAGTCAGGGCACATACAAGAATCAACCAATGAGTGCATAAATAAATGGAAAAACAAATCAATATTTCTATCACTCTCTCCCTTCTTTTCTCTCTCTAAAATTAATAAATTAATAAAATTAAAAAGCTTAACATTTGTAGATTAGAGTTATTGATGAAGAATATGATATTTTTTATTACCTGCAAAATAACAGAAGACTTAGTGATATAAAAATGCTAGTCATATATATAATGGGTACAAAGAAAAAGTGAGTAAAAAGCATGTTACTCTTTAGTAATATGTCTACTCTATTTCATATGTTTTATGCACAAGAGGTACTAGAAAATATTTCAATGAACAAACACATAATAAGAAATAAACCAGGAATTATGAGTTGATTTGCATGTTTTTAACACAAATTTAAATATTACAACCATCATGCTTCCATTAACATGCCAGGATTGCTGATTCTGGACCAAGCAACACAGGACAATAGACAATAATAGAATGTTGTTGAAGATGGGGAAATTGAACCAATTCAAATGTTAAGTTTTGAGCTGCTGTCTTCATTAATAAAATATCTTATTTTTTTCCTACCAAGTGTATATGTGTGTGTGTGAGAGTGTGTAGGATTGGAGGATCACTCATAGTTATCTGCCAATTGGTAACCCTAAAGGGGCCAACAGAGAACCATCATGGTTGTTCCAATTATTTGCTTGTATTTTTTAGTAAACCACAAAGTATGAGGATACAGAAGTAATCTACATAGTATATTTTTGCATTTCTAAAAATTTTCAAATCTTTATGGTTAGGAGATACTCCAAAATATACCAGTCACTAATGCTTTCAATTATTTAAGGTAAGGTGGGGAATGTCTGGCCTGCGGGCTATATATGGCCTGAAAAATCATTTGGTCTGGCCCTCTTGAGGTCTCACCAAAGAGAAGCAGTTCCAGCCATCACATTAGGGGTGAGTTAATCAAATGTTTGACCAAATATAGCAGGCTAATTTTTAAGTTGGTAATTTTGTATGGCCCTTGAATTATTTTATAAATATCCAAATGGCCTTTTGCAGAAAAATGGTTCTCCACTCCTCATTTAGGGGATAGTTTGCCTTCTGAAAGTTGATTGTACTTCATGTTCTTTCATGAGCATTGTAAATTATCTCAGAAAGACTGACAAAAATTGATTCAGTCTTATTATTGCTAGTTCATTATCAGAATGCTGCCAACTGATTACAGATGTTTACCACATTAGATTGACACACTGTCACACGGTCTGTGTGGTAAGAATAACACACAAGTCATCAATTGTCCCCTAAAATAATGCAATCAAGAGTAGATTACACACACACACACACACACACACAATAAAAACTTTTCATAGTTCAGAATCCATTTCAAGTCACAAATAATTCATTTGATGTATGCCTCCATAAGCTGTTGTCAACTTTATTGCATGAGTGTGGCTCCATTAATATAATGTAGTTGATAGTCTTTAGCAATGATGAATATTCTTTTTGAAATGTACGCCTAGAGTTAAATGTAATGCATGTTTTAAAAAATAAGGTTTTATTGCATGTTGGCATTTGAAGGCATCTTTTAAATTGTATGTTCACAGACTTGTCAAAATTTAGGCAAATATGAAAGGTAAAAGAGAAAAAAATAAGGCCAGAATAAGGAAGGCTTTGCGTTTCAAAGCAAAATTATTAAAAACAAGCAAACAAAATATTTGACAAATTCACAGGAGGAAAAGCATGATAGTAAAAAGAATTTTCATGTTAAAAGTTAGAAAATGTATCTTCTCACCCATTACATAGTAATTACCAAGCATGTTATTTCTCTTTCCTTGCCCTGAGAGCAAACTAAATATAATATTAAGATTAGCATCAGAAATAAGGGACTGGGAGCTCCCAGAGCTGACTGGTTGAGTTTCAGAACAAATGCAACCTCTAAAGAGCTAACTTCAAATTAAGTAAAGGCTACCTCAAACATTCTCATATTTTATTTAATGCCATCCTCACTATGGTGAATATTATATACATAAAAACATAGCCAGTATAACTAATAAAATGATACCCATGAGCAAAGGCAGAAATTCTAAAAATGATTTTACATGAATAATCAATAACCATGAAATAATTCCAGCCAAATAGCTCTGTCCACCCAGGAGAATCATCATACAAATTCAAGCAGCAGGGACATATTTAACCAACCTTGCTTCACATTTTTATTTTTTATTTTTTAGGATGCCTGATTCACATTTTTAAACTTGACCTACCACTGTTCAATGTAGTCCCTCTTCACAAAATTTGCAACCCTTTCCTCTGTTGAGGCTCTTGGTGGAAACTGAATCTTGCTCTGCCTGTTGTTTGACAGATTTGCTGGTGCTAAACCTCTATGTAGTTCTTTAATCTCCTGAGGTCCTTCTTTCCATTATTTTCAAAACTGTAGAATGCAAGGTTATAAAAAATTTTTTAAAATAATTCAACCTGCTTTTAGGGTGTGATATATTCTAAAAGAATGCCTGTATTTTAAATTGTTTTCATGACAATTTTATGTAGAAAATCTTGGCATTTACTATTGATGGTCAATAGCACACAGGATCTAGACTACTATAGCTTTAAAATGTTTCTAGAGCTGGAGTTACATTGTTTTATAAATAACACATATTTCAAAGCTTTTACTCACCAACATTATAGACATTTTTAGGATATGAATCTAAGATGCTTCTCTAGAGCTTACCAGATTATAAATTCATTGAGGTAAATATATCCATTAAAATTTGAAAACCAAGCATCAATTACCCTTGATTAAAAAAAAAAAAAAAGTATTATCCCACATAAAATAAAACAAATAATCTAGCAATGATTTGAACAAAACAATATATTTATAAATAGCCAACAGATTTTGGGAAAGAAAATATGATATTCTTATCAATTTGCAGAATGTATTTTGGTCAAATAATTTCCTTAGTTCCATGTTATATTTTAAAGATAATACAAAATAATTAATAAAATTTACATTTTGTTATTATTAATACCTTGTTTCATTTTAAGTAAAAACATGAACAAAACCTACCATGGGGTACAGTAATTTTCTAAAATATAATCTTTGAAATAAATCACATTTACATTCTCTTTCCCTCAATCCTCTTTATTTATACTACTTATTTTTTCCACTTTGGAAGTTTCTTTTCTCTTTCTTGAGGTCCTGCATTTAAAATGTAATTTGAATATATTATTTCTGGTCAAGGTTATAGAAAAAAATCATAAAACCATTTTGTCAATAAAGAAATCCAATGGATAATTTGGCAATAAAGTATCCAATGTGTCAATCAAAATGCCTATAGGTATAAAATATTAGCCAAAAGTATATAGGTTCTGGTTTAATTTACTACATTTAAAGCAGAGATACATGATTGCTAATATTATCTACCATTATTTTCATGAACCACTTAAAGAGGGACTTAGAATTCAGAATAGAAATCATTGAGAAATATTATACATGAAGTCATTTGTTTCATATAGACAAAGCCTAGAAATCGTATTATAAATTATTAAGCTGTTTAGAACATATCATATGAAAGTGATGGATACATTCTCTCTTCACTCAAAATAACAAAATCCCTCTTAGGTCTTAATAAAAAATATGGGTACAGCAACAGCTTTTCTCTTAGGAGAGTCTATTTTAGGATATGTTTGGAATTGCTTGTTTAAAATGAGTAAAGAACATTGATAGTTTAAAGTAAATGTTACCTATTTTAAGAAGAAATTTATTAAATCAGTGCTCGAAGCTTAGTGAAAGTAAGCTCGAAGCAAATGAAAGTATTTAATTTTTCATAGCAGAATCATAAAATTCATTCCAAGGATGCATTCAGGACTTTACCATTAAATCTGAGGAAATTGGGATGTCATTCCTGTAAAGAAAAAGCTACACAAATTCAGGAAGCACAGAGAGTCCCAATCAAAATTAAACCAAAAGACCCACACCAAGATACATCATAATTAAAATGGCATATTTTAAGGATAAAAAGAGAATCTTAATGGCCACAAGAGAAAGATAATCAGTGACCTACAAGGGAGCCCAATAAGGCTGTCAGAAGATTTCTCAACAAAAACACTTCAGGCCAGAAGAGATTAACATGAAGTTTTCAAAGTAATAAAAAAACAAGAACCTGCAACCAAGACTGCTTTACCCAGCAAGGCTGTCCTTTAAAATTGATGGTGAATTAAAGAGCTTCCCAGACAAAAGAAATCTAAAGGAGTTCAGTACCTCCAAACCAGCACTGCAATAAATGCTATAAGGACTGCTGTAAGAGGAGGGAGAAATATAAAGAGAAAGGAACATAGACATAAAGGGGGAAAATGGCATTAAATAAGTATATATCAGTAATAACCTTAAGTGTAAAGAGAATAAATTCTTCAATTTAAAAGACATAGGGTAGCTGAATGAATAAGAAAAAATGACCCATATATATGCTGTCTACAAGGGACCCACCTCCAAAAAAAGATTCATATAGGCTGAAAATGAAAGGCTCGAAAAAGTATTCTATGCAAATGGAAACAAAAAAGCTGGGGACCCAATACTTATTTCTGAAAAAAGAGACTTCAAAATGAAGACCATAAAAGGAGACAAAGAAGGTCACTACATAATATTAAAGGGATTGATCCAACAGGAGGATATAACCCTTATAAACATATATATACCCAATATAGGAGCACATAAATATATTTTAAAAGTCTTGATGGAATTTAAGGGTGAGATCAACAGCAACACAATCATAGTGGGGGACTTTAACACCCCACTATCAGCATTAAATAGACCATCCATACAAAAAAAATCAATGAAACAAAGACCTTAAATGATACACTAGATATAATGGATTTAATTGACATTTATAGAACATTTCATTCCAAAGCAGCAGAATATACATTCTTCTCAAGTGCATATGGAATATTCTCAAAGACAAACCACATGTTAGGACACAAAACAAGTCTCTTCAAGTTCAAGAGAACTGAAATCATATCAAGCATCTTCTCAGAAGACAATGGCATGAAACTAGAAATCAACCACTATAAAAAAACTAATATTCAAACACATGGAGGCTAAATAGCATGTCATTAAACAATGAATGGGTTACCAACGAGATCAAGAAATAAAAAACTTCCTGGAAACAAATGAAAATGAACAAAAGCAACCTCAATTCTATGGGACCCAGCAAAAGGAGTCCTGAAAAGAAAGTTCATAGCATTACAAGCCTACCTCAAGAAACAAGAAAAAACTCTCATAAATTATCCAACACAACAACTAAAAGAATTAGAAAAAGAATAGCAAGAATAGCCCCGAGTAAGTAGAAGGAAGAAAATAATAAAGATCAGAGCAGAAACAAATGACACATAACAATACAAAAGATCAATGAAACCAAGAGCTGTTTTTTTGAAAAGATAAAATATTGATGAACTTTTGGCCAGACTCACCAAGAAACAAAAAGAGAGGATGCAAATAAATAAAATCAGAAATGAAAAAGGCACTATATAGAGGAAATACAAAGAAATATAAGAAAATACTACAAGCAACTATATGCCAGAAACTGGACAACCTGGGTAATATGGACAAATTCCTAGAAACATACAGTCTTCTAAAACTCAATCAGTAAGAATCAGAAATTGAAGCAGTAATAAAAAAACACACAAAAAAAACAAAAAAAAACCCTTCCAGCAAACAAAAGTCTGTGACCACATGGATTTACAGGCAAGTTTTACCAAACATTCAAAGAAGAATTAATACCTATTCTCCTCAAACTATTTCAGAGGAGGAAAGACTCCCAAGCTCTTTTTATGAGGTCACTATTATCTTCATCCCAAAACCAGATAAAGACACTACAGAAAGAAAACTACAGACCAATATCCCTGATGAACATAGATGCTAAAATCCTCAACAAAATATTAGCAAATCGGATCCAGCAATGAATTAAAAAGATCATACACCATGACCAAGTAGAATTTATTCCAGGGATGCAAGGGTAGTATAATATTTGCAAATCAATAAATATGATACATCACATAAACAAAATGAAGGACAAAAATTACATGATCATATCAATAGATGCAGAAAAAGCATTGGCCAAAATCCAGCATCCATTTTTCAAAATATATATCTTTATCGATTTCAGAGAGAGGAAGGGAGAAGGAGAGAGAGAGAAAGGGAGAGAGAGAGAGAGAGAGAGAAAATCAATGATGAGTCATTGGTCAGCTGCCTCCCAATGAGACAGCATGGAGGGACCAGGAGAATATTATGCTCATCAAAATAAGCCAGTTAGAGGAAAAACAAGATGGTGGTGTAGGTAACAGCTGCACCCGCTGCCTCCCGCAACCACATCAAAATTACAACTAAAATACAGAACCACCATCACTCGGAGCCTCCTGAGATCTGCCTGCACAGAAGCCCCACAGCCAGGGAGCTGAAGAAGCATCGAGACCAGAGGAGGGGCGGGGATGCGGGCGGATCGGGGCTGAATCGCAGAGACGCGGCCGCGGGCCCACACCCAGTGCCGAGGTTGAAACCTGGAAGGGAATCTCAGTGGCGGAGGTTTCCCGGAGGAGGGAGGGGTCCCAGCCGCACAGCAGGCCCCCAGCCCAGGGTTCCAGGCCTGGAAGAGATGCCCCCACAACTCCAGGCTGTGAAACCAGCCGGGGCTATGGATGAGGGTCGCGGAGGCTGTGGGAGCCCCAGCAGCTCCTCCTAAAGGGCCCGGCACGGACTCACTCGGACCCTCCCTCTGAGCCCATCGCCTGGCAGCAGCCTGAAAGGACCTGGGATACTCGGGGAGGAACTAACCTGCCTGAGATCCGGGTGAGAGGTGGAGGGGCGGCTTCCTCCCAGGCAGAAGAGCTAGCAGAGGCCGTTACTCCTTTGGCGAGTCCTCCCCGAACAAAGCCTGCAGGAAGGCCGGATATTTGAATCGCCAGCACCTGACTCACACTGTTGGCCCCGCCCCGTGATTCCCGGAGGCCCTGCCCCTCCCCACCTGCAGCTCATCCAGGCCATTCCCAGGGGCTTTTCTGTGCAAGTGGCCTCTCCAGCCTCATGCTTAGGACTTTCCTAAAATCTCTCAAACAAGCAGCAGCGTGCCGCAAATGGCTTGATAAGTGTCCCCAGACCTGGCACTAGTGGCAGCCTGCATTGGCTCATAGCTTGGCCTCTCCTGGACACCCCCAAGCCCAACACAAGTAGCAGCCAACTACGGTTTGCTGTGTAGCTCATGCTGGGTGGCCCTGGGCAAGGCACTGGCACAGGCTGACTTTGCACCTCCTAGGAGGCCCCAGAGACAGTGCACCTGGTGCTCAGACTGGACCATGCTGGATTACAACCCTACCACATCCACGAGTGACACACTCAAGGGGTGCACTTGGTGAACACCAAAGCTCCACTGAAGTAAATCCTGCTCCATAGGGTTGTCTCCAGCACAGCAGCTCTTTGGCTATAGTTGCAGCTGGTACTCACAGCTGATTGGCCTGGGGGTCAGTTCCGCCCAGGGACACAAACAGCAACCAAGGCTCAACTACAACAGGACAGTGCATACAGCCCACACAGGGGAGCACCTAGAAGGCCCAGCTCAGGTGACTGGGGAGGCTGAGCCACTGGACCCTACAGGACACCTACTACACAAAGCCACTCTACAAATTCCAGGAGACATAGCAGCTCTACCTAATACATAGAAACAAACACCAGGGAGCAGCCAAAATGTGGAGGCAAAGAAACATGTCACAACGGTGTGGGGAGCCATTGTGGCCCCAGGAACGGAGGAGCTGCCTGGGTGAGCTGCAGATGTGCTCCCCTGCTCCCTGGGAGATGTGGGTGAGCTGCTGTGGCCCTAGGCACAGTGCCTGGGTGAGCTGCAGATGTGCTCACCTGTTCCCAGGGAGATGTGGGTGAGCTGCTATGGCCCCAGGCACAGAGGAGCTGCCTGGGTGAGCTGCAGAGGTGCTCTCCTGCTCCCTGACCCAGACCTTGAGGCACCAAGGCGATACTAATTTAGCTTGCAGCCTTAAATTCTAGAAAGGCTTATTAGGAAGCTGGCCCTGGCCTGAAGGGTTAAGGGACAGTCAAGCCACATACCAAGCCAAGGACTCAATCTTTCCCAAAAAGTTCCCATTAGAAGCCAAGACAAAGATAGTTACCAAGGTCTGAGCTCCTACAGGAGGCAGGGTGTTTACGCTGAAAGTGTGTTTGTGCAGCCTGGAGAGAACGAATTTGTATCGGGCAAGGGGAAGGAATGCGGGGCAGGGTGCTATTCAGCAAAAACAACAGCGCCGGTATAAATTGAGCTTGGAAAATAAACTCGGGGCTGCAGCAGTCATGAGCTGCAGGCGGGCTCTGGCACAAAGGAAAGAACAGAAGAAATCTCTAGAAGAGGAACTAAATGAAATAGACCCAAGCAAGCTAACAGATAGAGAGTTCAGAATTTTGATTATAAGGATGTTTAAGCAAATGGTTAGGGAAATAACTGAGAAAATCGATAACATAATAAAGTACCAATTTGAAATGAAGGCTACAGGAACTGAAATGAAGAATAATTTACAGGGAATCAACAGTAGAGTAGAGGACGCTGAGAATCAAATCAGCAATTTGGAACATGAGGAAACAAAAACCACCCAAACAGAAGAGCAAAAAGAAAAAAGAATCCAGAAATATGAAAATAGTATAAGGAGCCTCTGGGACAACTTCAAGAGGCCCACCATTCATATTATTGGGATACTAGAAGAGACAGAAAGAGACCAAGGAATTGAAAACCTATTTGAAAAACTAATTACAGAAAACTTCCCCTACCTGGGGAAAGAAATCGACTTACAAGTCCAGGAAGCGCAGAGGGTCCCAAAGAAGAGGAAGCCAAAGACGCCCACAGCAAGACACATCATAATTAAAATGCCAAAGGGTAAAGACAAAGAGAGAATCTTAAAAGCAGCAAGAGAAAAGCAGTTACCTTCAAGGGAGCACTCATACAACTGTCAGCTGATTTCTCAACAGAAACCTTGCAGGCCAGAAGGGAGTGGCAAGAAATATTCAAAGTGATGAAAAACATGGAACTACAACCAAGATTGCTCTACCCAGCAAAGCTATCATTTAGAACTGAAGATCAGAAAAGAGCTTCACAGATAAGAGAAAGCTAAAAGAGTTCATCACCACCAGACCAGCACTACAGGAAATGTTGAAGGGTCTTCTTTAACATTGTTTGCGGGTAGTTTTTATCGCGTGCTCTACTACCAGTCAACGTAAAACGTATAAATACGTTTCCCGCATACAATGTGTTAAGAAGAAACTAATGAACAAAAGAATCTGATGAACTAAATAGATCCAGAGACATTGACGCATGCAACAGACGATCATATTTCAGAGGAAAGAGGGAAGGGGGGTGGAGGGTGGAAAGAGATTAACCAAAGAAGTTATATGCATATATGCATAACCCATGGACACAGTCAATAACAGGGTGAAGGCCTGGGGAGGGGGTGGGAGCGAAGTGGGGGTCATTTGCGGGGGGAAATGGTATACCTGTAATACTCTCAACAATGAAGATAAATTTAAAAAGTTAAAAAAAAAAAAAAATTTAAGCCAGTTAGAGAAAGACAAATATCACAGGATCTCACTTATATGTGGAATGTAAGAAACAAAATAAATTGATGAACAAGATAGGGCCACAGACATGGAAGCATGAAGCACACTGTCAAATCTCAGAGGAAGGTGGGAAGGTGGGCAGGAAGAGATTAACCAAAGAATTTATAAGTATATATGCATAGCCCAAGGACACAGAAAATAGAAAAATGAAGGCCTGGGGTGGGGTCAGAGATGAGTGGAGGGGGGAAAGGGGGGGAAATGGGAGACATTTGTAATACTCTAAAAAATAAAATGTATTTTTTTTTTAATTATAAAAAATTCTATTTGAATAGAGAGATGAGATTCATTTAAAAAAAAAAAAAAAAGAATATGAATCTGGTAGCTAAGACCTGGATTCCAAAGTAAAAGAACACATAAAAGACATCAAAGAATCAGTTTCATCATGTAAACCTAAATCTAAAGGGAAGTGGGGGTAATGTATTGTTCAGGACATGTAATCAAGATCCATAATAATTTAATTGATACCAGCTCAGATCTATTTCTGGTGAAGTCCCTATGCACTTTTTTTTTAAATTTTATTTTTATTTAAAATATTACAGATGTCCTTTTTTCTCCCCAATGACCCTTTGCACCCTGTCCCATCCCACTCCCCAGTCCCTCTCCCTACCATTCTCCGTGTCCTTGGGTTGTGCATATATTGCCTATAAATTCTTTGGTTACTCTCTCCCCCTCCACCCACCCACCCTCCTCCATCCCTCTGACATTCGTCAGTCTCATCTATGCTTCCATGTCATTGAATCTATTCTTTTCATCAGTTTATTAAGTTCTTTAGATTTCACGTATAAGCAAGATCATGTGATGTTTGCCTTTCTCTGCCTGGCTTATTTCACTTAGCATGATTTTCTCCAAGTCCATCCATACTGTCCCAAAGGGTATGAGGTTCTTCTTCTTTACAGCTGCGTAATATTCTATGGTGTAAATGTCCCACAGCTTTTTTATCTACTCGTCTACTGATGGGCACTTGGGCTCTTTCCAGATCTTAGCTATTATAAACTGTGCTGCTGTGAACATCGGGGTACATATATTCTTTCTGATGAGTGTTTCAGGATTCTTAGGATACATTCCTAGAAGTGGAATCACTGGGTCAGAAGGCAGCTCTATTTTTAATTTTTTGAGGAACCTCCATACTGTTTTCCATAGTGGTTGCACCAGTCTGCATTCCCACCAGCAGTGTACTAGGGTATCCCTTTCTCCACACCCTCACCAGCACATGTCCTTTGTTGATTTGTTGATGGTAGCCATTCTGACAGGTGTGAAGTGATACCTCATTGTGATTTTAATTTGCATCTCTCTGATGATTAGCGACGTCGAGCATTTTCTCATGTGTCTCTGGGCCATCTGTATGTTCTCTTTGGAGAAGTGTCTATTCAAGTCCTTTGCCCATTTCTTAATTGGGTTGTTTGTCTTTCTCTTTCTGAGTAGTATAAGTTCTTTGTACACTTTGGAGATTATCCCCTTATCAGATACATCTTTGGGAAATATGTTTTCCCAGACCATGGGGTTCCTTTGTATTTTGAGGCTGTTTTCTTTTGCTGTGCAGAAGCTTTTTAGTTTGATGTAGTCCCATATGTTTATATTTTCTTTTGTTTCTCTTGCCCTAGGAGATGTATCAGTGAAAATTCCACTACGTGGGATGTCTGTGACTTTACTGCCTATGTTTTCTTCCAGGATTTTTATGGTTTCCTGACTTACATTTAAGTCTTTTATCCATTTTGAGTTTATTTTTGTGTATGGTGAAAGTTTGTGGTCTAGTTTCATTTTTTTTGCATGTATCTGTCCAATTTTCCCAGCACCACTTATTGAAAAGACTGTCTTTACTCCATTGGATACTCTTGCCTCCTTTGTCAAATATTAACTGACCATAATGGCGTGGGTCTATTTCTGGTGTCTCTTTTCTGTTCCATTGATCTATATGCCTATTGTTGTACCAATACCAGGCCGTTTTGATTATAGTGGCTTTGTAATACAGTTTGAAGTCCGGTAATATGATCCCTCCCACTCTGTGCACTTTTAAAATGAATTCTTATTAAATGTCATGGTAGCCTAGTGATTGAAGGTTCAGAGAGAAATTTAGTATCATTATCAATAGGCTTTCAAAACATAAATGTGTATATTGCATGAATCCATAACTGAGATTAGAGAGGTTTATGGCAGAATAAACATACAATCTTTATTATAATAAAAACATACAATCTTCCAAAACTCAGACTAAGATTCCATTGTGCTTCTGTTACAATAAGGAAAGTGAATTTGCCAATCTTTTTTTTCCTACTAACGAAGATTTGAAAATTACTTCAGCTTTAAGAAAATTTTAATATAGTATTTCTTGGCAACCTTATAGAAGTCGATTAGCGCTGTGAAAAATTTCCTACACTCTCTTAAATGGAATGAATGATAACTTGCAACAATGTTAGTGGTAGATAAGGTTATGACTAAGAACCATGAAAAACTGGTGGTATTAGCTAGTTTATGTAAACAATTTTGTCAACAAGGAGATAAGGGTACAATTTGAATGTTCAATCAAGCTGCGTTTTGCTGATTTCCTGTGGTTTTACCTTTTTTTGCAGAGTTTCAGTCAAGGAAGTATATATACTTATATTGCATTTTAAATATGACAAGATAGCTAATTTGTGAGTTATTAATTTTAATGTCTTAGAATAAATAATGACTTACTAATTTCCTTAGAAGCTAGGTGCCCCAGATAATTATTTTATGGGCTTATGGAAACTGTCTAGGATTTATCAATTAAAACATGGTAATTTAACAAAGATAGATACTCTCAAAAAGTTTGTTATGATTAATACCTTTATCTAATTATAAATTTTATAAATTGTGTCTTGCTATTTTTCTAAGGACATTTAAAATCTAGATTAAATTTAATCTTTCAAATGCATAGAAGGGCTAGTTTAACTGCATTATTAAGGATGTTAAGATACTGTTGGCTCACAATAGGTCTCAATTATCTGCTATATGGTCATCATTAATTCACACTTTTGATTTAGGACACTGCATATTTCTGCTCTCTCTAGCATATAAGGTTATTATGTGATACCTTTATTATATTTTCATTTTATTTAGAATAATGTTTTTAGGCTCAGTACATAAGTACAGTTTACATAAGAAGGGATGTTCCTTGAGTTATGGAAAATAGAATTAAATAGTATGATGATGGGGCAGAAGAATATAAAATACAAAAGGTTGATGTCTTAGGGTCAGGAGGGGAAAGAACAAACTTAGGTTGTTCGTATAGATTACTGGGCCTTAGGTGATTAGCAAAATACAATGAAGGCTTGGAAATATCAATTAAACTTGTATCAACTTAATAATGTAGTCTTATTTCCTATAAAATATCCTACATTAGTACAGTGCATGCAGCGCTATTACCAAACATTACATTTAGCATTTACTTATTATAATACAGTATTAATAAGTTTCTGAGTTTGGTTTTGGTACGTAGGTTACTGAAATTACAAATTCAAAAAATAGCAATAATGTAGTCTTATTTTTTGAAATAGAGCCCATGTTTTCTAGTTCTTTCACATATTTGGAGAGTAGAAACATTCTATCAATAGTATTAATTGGCTATTTTTTATTCTGCAAATTAGATTTTAGTTAACCAAGTGTAAACCTGGCATCATGTAAAATTCTGGACTGCCAGAAGTACTTTATCAGTTACCTCCATTCTTGAGATCTTAGATACACAGGTAATCTTGCTTGAAACACCATTTAACTGAGAACCTTAAAAAAATCTGAGATGAATTTGGTCAAAAATGTCAGTCAAGTGATGGTTTCAAGAGTTGTTTTTTTATTACATTAAGATTATGCTCACATAATCTTTTCTAACTTCCCATCCTTCAAACTCCCTAAAAGAGAAAATTTAGACTGAGAATACAAGAGAAAATGACATAATTGTGGTTTCAAACTTGGCATTAAATATTTTACTCCTTAGTGACCTTTCTTTTAATCCTCACCCAAGAATATTTTTTCCATTGCTTTTCAGAGAGAGTGGAAGGGAAGGAGAAAGAGAGAAACATCGATGTGAGAGAGAAACATCAATTGGCTGCCTCCTGCAGAAGCCCTGCCTGGGGCGGAGCATGCAGCTGAGGTACATGCTCTTGGCCAGAATAAAACTGAGGACCCTTCAGTCCAAGGGCCAATGCCCTAACCACTTGGCAAAACTGGCCAGGACTACTTCATACTGATTTTAAGTTTTATGTTCATTACAAAAATAGTGAAAATGCTTTAATGCACAGACACAAATAAATGAAATGAACAATTTCTCAAAACTGAGTAAAGAAACAATTTCTCAAAATGAAGATTGAAGGAGAAAAATATGATGTTCAGCTGAGGAGATTAATTTGTCCTTCCTTATCGTAACCCAAAATTAAATGTGAGTTAAAAGCAATTTGTGAAACCATAAAACATTAGGAGAAAATAAATTAACATTTGTTAGATATCAAGGTGAAGATGATATGATATAACCTTTAAATAAAAATATTTCAAAAAAATTTGGTTACATAAAAGTTAATATAACTTAGTATCAAAAACAAAATAAACACAATTATAAACAAAATAAGTATTAAAACATTTTTTTAAAGAAAAATAACAGAAATAAAAATAACTGTATGAAAAATATATAAAAAAGGGATGAAAAGTAAAAGAAATAGCCAAATAGACATGTAATCCTCATTAGGAATAAATGTAATAAATATTAAAACAAATTAACAATGTTTTTCTTTCCTTTTTAATATTGGGGTGACACTGTTTAACAAATTTACATAGGTTTCAGGTGCACAAATTTACAACACATCATCTGTACACTGTATTATCTGTTCACCACCCAAGTCACCTATCCATTCACCATCATTTATCCACTCTATACCCTCCTCCACCTTCCCTCACCCTCCTCCCACTGGCAATCAGTGCACTGTGTGATTGCCACAACTTATCCATGAGTTCTTTCTCATTTTTTCTTAATCCCTCCATCACCCCCCCAACTAAGCTCCCCCTACACCTGACAGCTGTCAATCTGCTCTCTATCTATGAGCCTGTCTCTTTTGTTCATTTATTTTGTTCATTAGATTCCACATATGAGTGAAATCATATGGTACTTGTCTTTCTCTAACTGGCTTATTTCACTTATGTTCTCCAAGTCCATCCATATTGTGGAAAACTGTAAAATTTCTTTTTTTTATGGGTGAGTAGTATATCATTATGTACCATAGCTGTTTTATCCACTCATCTACTGATAAACACTTGAGCTGTTTCCAGATCTTGGCTATTGTAAATAACACTGCAATGAACATAGGGGTGCATATATTCTTTTGAATTAGTGTTTTGGGTTTCTTCAGATAAATTCCCAGAAGTGAAATCTCTGGGTCATAAAGTATTGCCATTTGTAATTATTTGAGATATCTCTGTACTGCTTTCCACATTGGCTGCAAAAATCTGCATTCCCAACAGTATACAAAGGTTCCCTTTACTACACATCCTCATCAATATTTGTTTGTTGCTTTATTGATGATAGGCATTCTGACAAGTGTGAGGTGATATCTCATTGTGGTTTGAATTTGAAACTCTCTGATGACTAGAGACTTTGAGCATCTTTTCATGTGTCTACTGGCCATCTGTATGTTCTCTTTGGAGAAGTATCTATTCAGGTCATTTGCACATTTTTAAATTGGATTGTTTGTGCTGGGTTTCTTCTGGTGTTGAGTTTTTTAAGTTTTTTTAAAATTTTGGATATTATGCCCTTATCATATGTACCGGCAAATACGTTCTCCCATTCAGTGGGTTATCCTTTCACTTTGCTGATGGTTTCCTTTGCTGTACAAAACCTTTTTAGTTTGGTTTAGTCCCATTTGTTTATTTTTTCCTTTGTTTCTCTTGCCTGAGGAGATATATCAGAAAAAAATATTGATATGAGAAGTGTTTGAGATTTTACTGCCTATATTTTCTTCTAGGATTTTTATGGTTTTGAGTCTAACATTTAAGTCTTTAATCTATTTTGAGTTTATTCTTGCATATGGTGTAAGAAGGTGGTCTATTTCCATTTTTTTGCATGTATCTGTCCAATATTCTCAACACCATTTAATAGAATATCTTTTCGCTATTGTATTTTTTCCCCTCCTTTGTTAAATATTAATTGATCATAAGGTGTGGGTTTATTTCTGGGTTCTCTTTTCTCTTCCATTGATCTATATGTCTGTTTTTATGCAGTGCCATGCTGTTTTGAGTACTACGGCCTTGTAGTATATTTGAATATCAGGTAGTATAATTCCTCCAACTTCTTTCTTCTTTTTCAAAATTGCTTTTGCTATCTGGCATCTTTTAGGGTTCTATATAAATTTTGGTAATTTTTGTTCTAGTTGTGTGAGATACTCAATTGGTATCTTGATAGGAATTGTATTGAATCTGTAGATTGCTTAGGGTAGTATAGGAGGAAACAAGATTGTGGCATAGGTAACAGCTGCACCGCCCACCTCCCACAACCACACCGAAATTACAACTAAAATACAGAACCACCATCACTCAGAGCCTCCTAAAATCTAGCTGAGTAGAAGCCCTACAACCAGGGAACTGAAAAAGCATCTAGACCTGTAGGAGGGGTGGAGACACAGCCGTGGGCCCACACCTGGTGTTGTGGTTTAAACCCAGGAGGGATATCTTGGCGGTGGAGGTTTCCAGGAAGAGGGAGGGGTCCCAGCCCCACAGCAGGCCCCCATCCCAGGGCTCCATGGCCAGGAAGAGAAATTCCCACAACTTCAGGCTGTGAAAATCAGCAGGGACTGTCACTGAGGGTCCCAAAGGGTGCAAGAGTCCCAGGAAGCTCCTCTTAAAGGGCCCACACAGGGACTCAGATGCGCTCCCTCTGAGTCCCAGTGCTGGGCAGCAGCTGGAAAGGAACCTGGGACACTTGGGGAGGAACTAACCTGCCTGAAATTAGGGTGAGAGCTGGAGGGGAGGCTTCCTCCCAGACAGAAGAGCTGGCAGAGGCCATTGCTCCTTTGGCGAGCCCTCCTCACACACAGCTGGCAGGAAGGCGACATATCTCAATCACCAGCACCTGACTCACACCTTTGGCCCTGCCCCGGTGATTCCTGGATACCCCACCCCTCCCTACCTGCAGGCTCATCCAGGCCATTTCCAGTGGCTTTTCTATGCAAGTGGCCTCTCCAGCCTCATGCTTAGGACTTTCCTAAAATCTCTCAAACAAGCAGCAGCATGCCCCATATGTCTTGATAAGTAGCCCTAGGCTGGCACTAGTGGCAGCCTGCATTGGCTCATAGCTTGGCCTTTCTGGGATACCTCCAAGCCCAGCAGAAGTAGCAGCTAACTATGGTTTGCTGAGTAGCTCATTCTGGATGGCCCTGGGCAAGGCACTGGCACAGGCTGACTTTGCACATCCCGGGAAGGGAGGCCCCAGAGACAGTGCACCTGGTGGTCAGACTTGACCATGCTGGATTACAACCCTACCACATCCACGAGTGAAACACTCAAGGGGTGCACTTGGTGAACACCAAAGCTCCACTGAAGTAAATCCTGCTCCATAGGGTTGTCTCCAGCACAGCAGCTCTTTGGCTATAGTTGCAGCTGGTACTCACAGCTGATTGGCCTAGGGATCAGTTCCTCCCAGTGACACCAACAGCAATTGAGGCTCAAGTACAACAGGACAGTGCATACAGCCCACACAGGGGAGCACCTAGAAGGCCCAGCTCAGGTGACTGGGGAGGCTGAGCCACTGGACCCTACAAGACACCTACTACACAAAGCCACTCTATAA
The DNA here is from genome assembly GCF_964146895.1 of Miniopterus schreibersii. Taxonomy (NCBI): domain Eukaryota; kingdom Metazoa; phylum Chordata; class Mammalia; order Chiroptera; family Miniopteridae; genus Miniopterus; species Miniopterus schreibersii. The sequence continues at coordinate 37,968,108 of NC_138104.1, read as the reverse complement.
ATCCCAGGAGACATAGCAGCTCTACCTAATACATAGAAACAAACACCTGGAAGCAGCCAAAATGTGGAGGCAAAGAAACATGTCACAAAGGAAAGAACAGAAGAAATCTCTAGAAGAGGAACTAAATGAAATAGATCCAAGCAAGCTAACAGATACAGAGTTCAGAATTTTGTTTATAAGGATGCTCAACCATATTAGTAAGAGTTTTACAAAAATAACTGAGAAAATCTATGACATAATATAGTACCAATTTGAAATGAAGGCTACACGAACTGAAATGAAGAATAATTTACAGGGAATCAACAGTAGAGTAGAGGACACAGAATCAAATCAGTAATTTGGAACATGAGTAAACAACAACACCCATCTAGAAGAGTACAGACATTTTAATGATGTTAATTCTTTCTTTCCATGAACATGGTACATGCTTTCACTTATTAGTATTTTCTTCAATTTTTTTCTTCAGTATCATAATTTTCTGAGGACAGTTATTTTATATCCCTGGTTAAATTTTTTCCTAAATATTTTATTTTTTTGAAGCAATTGTGAATTAGATTATCTTCTTAATTTTCCTTTCTGATAGTTCATTATTGGTGTATAGAAATGCAACTGATTTTTGGATATTTATTTTGTATCCTGCTAATATAATGAGTTCATTTATCAGTTCTAGTAGTTTTCTGGTAGAATCTTTAGGGTTCTTGATATACAGTATCATGTCACCTTCATCTATTGATATTACTATGAGGGGATTTTCCTTCATTTTGTTTATGTGCTACATCGTGTTTATTGACTTATTGATATTGTACTACCCTTGGATCCCTGGAAAAATCCCACTTCATCATGGTGTATGATCTTTTTAATATATTGCTAGATCCGGTTTGCTAATAGTTTTGTTGAGGATTTAGTATCTACATTCATCAGGGGTATTGGCCTATAATTTTCTTTTTTTCTTTTGGTAGTGTCATTACCTGGTTTGGAATTAGTATAATCCTGGCCTCATAAACTGAACTTGGAAGTTTTCCCTAGACTTTATTTTTTTGGAATAGTTTGAAAAAGGGTAGCTGTTAGTTCTTCTTTGAATGTTTGGGAAAATTCACATGTGAAGTCATCTGGTCCAGGATTTTTGTTTGTATAGAGTTTTTGTTTGTTTGTTTGTTTGTTTGTTTGTTTTAGTTATGGCTTCAATTTTATTTGTTGGAATTTGTCTATTCACAGTATATGATTCTTCCTCATTCAGTTTTGAAAGATTGTATGTTTCTAGGAATTCATCCATTTCATCAAGACTGTCAAACTTTTTGGCATATATTTGTTCATAATATTTTTTACACTCCTTTGTATTTCTTTGTTATCAGTTGTTACTTCTCTTTGATACTTTATTTTATTTAGTTATTTTCTCTTTTTTGTTGATGAGTTTGATTAAAGATTTGTCAATCTTGTTTGTTTATCTTTCCAAGGAACAACACTTGGTTTCATTGATTTTTTTGTATTTCTTTTTGTGAGTTTATTTTATTTATTTCTGCTCTGTTCTTTATTATTTCTTTTCTTCTACTCACTCTTGTGTTCTCATTTTCATTTGTTTCAAGGTATCTTTTGATTTGTTTCTTGATCTCATTGTTAACCCATTTATTATTTAGTAACATGATATTTAGCCTCCTTGTGCTCGAGTGTTTTCCATTTTTTCTTTTGTGATTGACTTAATTTTATCCCATTAGTATCAGAGAAGATGCTTGATAGGATTTCAATCTTCTTAAATTTTTGAGAATTGTTTTGTGTCGTAACATGTGGTCTATCTTAGAAAATCTTCCATATGCACTTGAAAAGAAGGTATATTCTTCTACTTTGGGTTAAAATGCTCTGAAGATATAAATTAAATCCACCTGATCTAGTGTGCCATTTAAAGCTTCTGTTTCCTTGTTAATTTTTTGTCTGGAAGATCTATCCATTGATGTAAATAGGGTGTTGATATCCACTACTATGACTGTATTAATTTATCCGTTTTCAATTAATTTTAGTGTTAGGTATGCCATATAGGTTTTTCATTTTGTTTTGTTCATGACTAGACATATCCAATTTTCCCAGTATTATTTCTGGAAAAGCCATCCTTTCTCCATTGAATTCTTTTCTATCTTTGTGAATAATCAGTTATGCATATATGTATGAGGGCAATAGTGAGTCTTGTATTCAATTCAATTAATCAATGTGTCTATTTCACTGTCAATACCACCTTTTATTTGTTACCATGGCTATACATTAGGCCTTACTAGGTAGAGGAATTCCTCTAAAATTATCCAGTTTTTCTATATTATTTTACTTATTTTAGGGTTTGTGATTTTTTTAGAATAACCTTTCTATTTCTACAAATAACTTACTGAGATTTTGATAGAACTGATGGTAATACTATCGATCCATTTTGTGATAATTTACATCTTTATAATATTGAGTCTTCTAAGCCATAGAAATGTATGATTTTCAATTTATTTATATCCTTGGGGAAAAAATTAAAACACATAAAGATTGGAGCCTGGCTGGCATGGCTCAGTGGTTGAGCATTGACCTAGGATCCAGGAGATCACGGTTCATTTCCCAGTCAGGGCACATGCTCAGGTCATGGGCTCTATCCCCAGTAGGGGGTGTGCAGGAGGCAGCAGATCAATGACTCTCATCATTGATGTTTATATCTTTCTCTCTCACTCTCCCTTCCTCTCTCTGAAATTAAGACATATTAAAAACAAAACAAAACAAAACATAAAGATTGGAAAGAGAAACTCTTTTTTAAAATCTGTATGTTTTTATTTATTTATATTTTCTAATTGCATTATGTAGTATTTCCAGCATTATGTTGAACAATCTTTTTAAAATTTATCTTTATTATCTAAAGGATTACAAATGTCTCCCTTTTTCCCCCATTGATCTCCACAACCATGCGCCCCTCCCCCAGGCCTTCATCAAACTATTGTCTCTGTCCATGGGTTATGCAAATATGCATATAAGTTCTTAGGTTCATCTCTCCCCACACACAAACACGTGACTACTTTCCCTCTGAGATTTGTCAGTCTGTTCCATGCTTTTATGTCTCTGGATCTATTTTGTTCATCAGTTTATTTTGTTCATTATATTGCACATATGAGTAAGATCATGTGATCCTTGTCTTACTCTGAATGGCTTATTTTGCTTGGCATAATACTGTCCAGATTCCACCATTCTGTCTCAAAGGGTAAGAGATCCTACTGTTTTAAAGCTGCATAGAATGCCATAGTGTAAATATTCCAGAAGATGCTTGATATGATTTCAATCTTCTTGAACTTGTAGAGACTTGTTTTGTATCCTATCATGTGGTCTATCTTTAAGAATGTCCCATGTGCACATGAAGAGAATGCATATTCTGCAGCTTTTGGGTAAAGTGTTCTGTAAATGTGAATTTAATCCAGCTGATTTAGTGTGTCATTTAGAATTAGTTTCTTGTTACTTTTTTTGTCTGGAAGATATATCCAATAAAGTCAGATGGGTGTTCAGGTTCTCAACTGTGACTATTGCTGTCAATCTCTCCTTTAAAGTCCTCCAGAAGTTTGTTTGTTTTTGTTTTTTTCCAACCTGTGTGAGTCTTTTGTTCTGAGGTGGGTCTCCTGTAGGCAGCATATATTTGGGTCTTGTTTTCTCATCCATTCTTCTGCCCTATATCCAATTTATATTTAAAGTTATTATTAATAGGTACTTATCTATTACCATTTTTTTCCTGTGTGTCTATGTTTCTCTTTCTCTCAATTCCTTATTACAGCAGTCCCTTTAACATTTCTTGCTATGCTGGACTGGTGGTAATAAACTCCTTTAGTTTTTCTGTCTGGGCAGCTCTTTATTTCACCATCTATTTTGAATGATTGCCTTGCTGGATAGAGTAGTCTTGGTCTCAGATCCTTGCTTTGCATTACCTTCAATATTTCATACCATTCCCTTCAGGCCTGTAAAGTTTTTGGAGAGAAATCATCTGACAGCCTTATGGGAGCTCCTTTGTAGGTAACAGATTGCTTTTCTCTTGCTGCCTTTAAGAGTCTCTGTCTTCAATTTTTGGCATTTTAATTATGATGTGTCTGGGTGTGGGCCTCTTTGGATTCTTCTTGTTTGGGACTCTCTGTGCCTCCTGAATTTGTGTGACTTTTTCCTTCACCAGGTTAGTGAAGTTTTCTGCCATTATTTCTTCAAACAAATTCTCTTTCCCTTGTTTATTCTCTTCCCCTTCTGTAACTCCTATGATGTGAATATTGTTACATGTCAGGTTATCCCACAGCTCCCTTAGACTGTCCTGTTTTTTAATTGTTTTTTTTGGGGGGGTCTCTGATTGAGTGATTTTTTTCTACTCTGTCTTATAATTCAGTGATCCTGTCTTGAGCTTATGCTAGTCTGCTGTTTATTTCTTCCAATTCATTTATTTATTTCTACTCATTCATTCTTAATTTCCTTAAGAGTTTCCATTTCTTTTCTCATCTTGTTGAGCATCCTTATGATCAGTATTCTGACCTCTACATGTGATAGACTGCTTAACTTCATTTCATTTAGCTCTTTGTCTGAATAATTCTTTTGTTCTTTCATTCAGAGCTTGTTTTTTTGTCTCCCAATTTTGGCTACCTGTTTGGATTTGTTTCTATGTATTAGATCTGCTAGCACTCCCATTCTTTTGGATGGTTTCTTGTGCAGGCCAGTGTCAGATTCTGTTTGTGACTAGCCTTGAGTACCCTGTTTGAAGCTTTCTACACTTCAGAGCTTGTATCTGCCTCTGTTGGGGCTGGGTGTGTTTGGACAGGACCAAGATGTGCACCAAGGTCTCCTTTTCTAATCTCTCAGTTCAGAAGCAGATCAAACAAACACTCAAAGCACCCAGAGGCTGTTATTCAGTCTGTTAATGAGCATCAGGCTGTAGAAATTCCATGAGGTGGGGCAGTTGCTTCCCCCCTTCCAGGCAAAAGATGTTTGGAAAAGTAATGTCTGCCTGATAAAGATGTCCTCTGCTATATGGGGGAATGACTCAGCATCGGGGTCTAGATGAGTACTGTCTGAGATCTATTCCCCCAGCCAGCTCCCCTGGATTTTCCTCACACTGATTTAGTACATTCTGCCTTCCATCTGCCAGAGCCCAAGGTGAGTGGCTGCACACAAAACTTTTTTCATTGGTCCTTTAGGGAGTGCCTGCATTTCCAACCATCTCACCCTGGTAGACAGAAACCCCACTGCTTTTCACAGCCAGATGTTGTTATGTGGGTACCTTTCTCATTCCTGGTGCTCTGGTTTTGTGAGACCAGCTTGGGGTTTAGACCTCAGAGTTCTCAGTGGGAACACCCAATAGGTGAGGCATACCTCTGGACCTTCAGTGCTGCCTATGGGAGCCCGGCCAGCCCTCTCAAGAATCCACACTTCCTACCAGTGTCTTTGTGGTCTCCACTTTTTGTCCTTGGTTATGAGGTTGTTCCCCATCTAGTCTTCAGTTGAAGTTGATTATTCAGGGTGGTTTTCCTGGACTTTAGTTGTAATTCCAGTTTGGTCCTGGGAGAGTGTCAGTATAGCTTCCACTCAATCCACCACCATCTGGGGTCTCTGTGGATTTATTAATGTTGATATTTTACTTTCACCTACCTGTAATAAATCTCACTTAGTGATTGAATATAATTATTTACATGCATTCTTCCATGAATTTGATAATACTTTGTTAACATTTTTGCATCTAAGTGAAAGAGAGATATTGGTCTATAGTTTTTCAGGGGTTTTTTTGTCCTGTCATTTTTTTATTTTTATTTTTTTATTTTTAGTATCAGTATACTGGTTTTTCAAAAAGATTTGGAAAGTTCTCTCTTCTATTCTATTTTCTAAAATATATTATGTACAACTACTCTTAACTCTTCCTTAAACAGTTGGGAGCATTTTCCATTGAAACCATTTGGGACTCAGGATTTCTTTATCTGGAAATTTGTACATATGAACTGAATTTCCTTAATAATTATAAGGTTATTGCTATTATTTCATACTGTGAGTATTGCATTAGTTTGATACATTTTTTCTAAGTTAAGAAATGAATAATTAGTATGCTGTTAATATTTCCTTTATTATCCTTTTAATAACTGTACAGTCTGAAGTGATATTATTCTCTGCTTCATTCCTGATACTGGAGATTCATATCTCTATTCTTTTTATCTTTGTAATTTCTATTTAAGATTTATAAATGTATTATATTTTTAAAGAATCAGCTTTTTTGTTTCATTGGTTTTCTCTATTGTTTTTTCTTATTTTTTTATTTCATTGATTTATTTTCCTATATATATTATTCTCTGTCTTTGTTTTACTTTGGGTATATTTTAATCTTCTTCACCTAGTTTCTTTAGGTAGAAAACCACATTATTGATTCAACATATTCCCTCTTTTTTAATGTTAGCAGGTAATGTTATCGATATCCCTCTATGCACTGTATTAATAGCATCCCAACTATTTTGATATGTATTTTCATTTAATTATATGCATTTTTTATTTCCTTTGAATCTTTCTCTTTGTTCCATAGATTATTTAGAAGTATATTTTTAAATTTCTGAGTGTTTTGGAGAATTTCCTTGTTGTCTTGTTGTTGATTTCATGTTTGGTTCCATAATGATCAGTGAACCTTCTGCATGATCTTAATTATTTTAAATTTGTTGAGCTCTGTTTTATAGCATAGGACATGTTCCTTATTGAATGTTAAATGGATACTTTGTAAAAATGTCTTCTGCTATTCTTTGATCTAGTGTCCTATTTTTGTCAAATAGATTCTGTTGGTTATTAAGGTTGGTCAGATCTTCTACATCCTTACTGATATTATAATATCTCTAGCAATTACTAAGTCCCAAAATATAGTTGTGCAGTTATCCAATTCTTTTTTTGGTTTTATCAGTTTTTAATGCATTTTGAGGCTCTATTGTTTGGTACATACACATTTAGGATTGTGATATGCTCTCATTTGATTGAAAATTTTATCATTATGTAATATCCTTTTTAGTCTGTTTTCTTTGATCTGAAATATACCCTGTCTGATATTAATATAGCTACTCTTGTATTTTTTTGTTGTTAATCCTTACCCAAGGATATTTTTCCCATTGATTTTGTGAGAGAAAGAGAGAGAACAAAACATTGATATGAGAGAGACAGATCAATTGGTTGCCTCCCACCCTCACCATGACTGAGGCTGGGATGGAGCCTGCAACCCAGGTATATGCCCTAGACCAGGAATCAAATCTGAGACCCTTTCATACAGGGGCCAATGCTCTAACAACTGAGCAACATTGCCCAGGGTTACTCCTGTATTTTTTATAAAAGTTTCTGTGGTACATCTTTTTCCAATTGTTTTCCTTTAAAATTACATGTCATTATATTTAACAGGAGTTTCTTGTAGACTCCATACTATGCATAATGTTATTTTTTTTAACTCCATCAATCTCTTATCTTCTAATTGGTGTATTTGGACAATTTAAGTTTAAAGTAACTATTTATATCTACAGCTTAATTCTGCTATTTTAGAATATGTGTTTTACTTTTTTGTCTTCATATTACTCTCTTCTTTGTTCTTTTATTCTTATGGGTTACTTTAAAATTCTTCTAAGATTACCTTTTGATTATTTATAGTGTTTCTGAGTATATAACTTTGTATTGTTCTCTTAATGGTTGCTATGGGTAATACTATATACATATATAACTTATCACTTTACTGATTGAAATATCTTAACAGTTTGAGTGATTTGTAGAAAAGCTTGCTTGCATTTTAGCACCTATACTTTTCCTATTTTTCAAATATAATTGTCTTATGTATTTCCAATGCATGCATTAAGCTCCACTTCAGATAGTATTATTATTATTTTTGCTTCAATCATTAAATATGAGTTGAGAAACTCATGAAAACAAGGATCGTCTATTATATTTACTTCTATTATTACGAACTCCAGTGTTCTTTTTTTCCCTTCTGAAGTTCCAAGGCTTTATCTGTCATCATTCATTTTTCTTTAGATGATTTTGATTAACTATTATCTAAAAGTAGGTTTACTACCAACAATAGTTTTCCATCATGTGATAATGTCATTAAATCCCCATAATTTTGTAGGATAGTTTTGATGGATATTGAATTCATGTTTGTCAGTTATCTTCTTTGTGCACCTGAAAAAAATATTCTGCCACTTTCTTTTAGCCGCCATGGTTTCAAGTGAGAATCAGCTTCAATTCAAATTGCTGTTCCCTTTCAAGTTATATAACGTTTCTCTCTGGCTGGCTTTAAGTTTTATCTTTGTCTAAGCTTTTCACAAGTTTTATTATGATTTGTTTTTTTGCCAATTATTTTTCGCTTATTTCACTTAGGGTTCATTTTTTTTTTTTTTTTAACTTTTAGGTTGATTTAATTTGCTAAATTTTGAAAGCTTTCACTATATCTTCGAATGTTTTTTTTTAGTCCCACTATTCTCCTTCATCTCCTTATGAAACTATAATGATAGAAATTTTAGGGTTTTTTTTGTCATTGTTATTGTTGGACATGTCCCTGAGACTCATTATTTTTCTAGTTTGTTTTCTCTCTGTTACCCAGATTGGGTAAATTCTATTGATCTATCCTCAAGTTCATTTATTCTCTGTCATTTCCACTGTACTGTTGAAGCCATCGATTGGATTTTTAATTTTAGTTACTATACTTTTCATTTGGTTCTCTTTTATATCCTTTCTTAGTTAAGATTTTTTATTTTTCATTTGTTTCAATAAAATTTGAGTCATTTGTTAAGCATTATTATGATGGTTGCTTTCAAGGTTTTGTCATAAAATTCCAACATGTAATTCATGTCAGTGTTAACATAATTTGATTATCTTTTTTCATTCAAGTTCTTGTTTTCCTGATTTTTGACATGATGACCAATTTTCAATTACAGCCTGGAAATTTGGCTGTTATGTGAGGAGACTCTGGGTCTTCTTTAATTTAATTTTATTTTAGCAGGACCCTGTTGAAGTCTAGCAGAAGGGTAGGGTTGGTGGATGTGTTTCATTTATTGCTGGGCACCACTGAAACCACCCTAGTGATGACAAAATTGAGGAACTGACTTACATTTACCTATTACAGATATGTAGGGTAGTTTAGCTCCCCCTTTAGCTCTGTTTATACCTTTTCTGTGATAGTTGGCTATTAATTTACACCATCTGGTTGCCTATAAGTGGGAATATAGTATAAGCTTTCAGTTGAGTCACAATGACACCATGTTAGGGAAAAGCAAAGGTTGAGTCACACTGCTCTGTTGCAGCAGGTTGGGGGCTTTCTCCTGGGCCCTGCTGACATGAGGGGAGAAAAGCCTGGAAAATAGAGTACCAAATACCCTTACCCTTTATTCTCTCATTCTGCCTGTTTATGTATGAGGAAAGTTGAGGCTGTATTCTACACAGAACTCTATTGACATGGGGTAGAGGCATGAAATATGAAAAGAAGTATCAATTAGCCTTGTTTTGTCCTTGGTCAGTCTCATTGCTTCCAGGTGTATGTGTTTGAAAGTTCAGCTCCCCACTAGACTCTGCTGAACTCAGGTTTGGAGGAAACCTGTTATACTCTTTAGGTCCCTAATTGTACTACCTTGTTTCTTCTCATTGATGCTTGTTTGGTGTGGAGGCTGAGCCCTGGATTAAACCCCAATGTCACGGTAACAGTGAATCTTAGTGGTGACCAGCCCAGTCTCTCACAGAGTTATTACGTTTCATTAATGTTACATGTGGATGAAGTCCCAGCTTAACTCTGGATTCCATTTACTATTACCCTGATGGGGTATCAGAATGTCGTTTGCTTTTGAGGAGAGTAGAAATCAAATATTGACTGCTTCTCTGTCCTTCTGTCCCACAACAGTGCTCCAATAAAGCAATCAAATCAACACTGTTTACTTCAGCTAGGCAGGGAATGAAATACCAACTCTCTGCTTGCCATGTTAAGACCACTGGGTAAGGGGTATGGAGTGCTGTGTGTATCTGCCAGTCAGATGATAGAAGAGCAGTTTCTTGTTCAGCCTAATGGATACTATTGGCAGATAAATAAGAATAGCATGTACATCTGCCAGGAGGGGCATGTAAGATTAACTTCCTCATCTTCTGTGCAGACAAGACAGTGGGAGATCAGAGTATACAGACATCTTCTGAGATTTAGGGGTAGGAGGTATTTAGAAGGTCACTTCTCCACTTGGCCATGCTAAGACTGTTGGGTGGGGGTAAGGTTGCAGTTTTTATATTGAGGTAAATCTAGCATATGAGTTCAAAAGGTTTTACATTTGTTTTTAGGTCACACTTTTCATAGTCCTTTGACTGGAGAAACATGTTTTTCTTGAAACATTTTTTCTGTCTGTGTCTGCTGGGTTGAAGAATTCTGCAGTACCCTGTCCTTTTTTCTTTATTAAACATTTTTAATGTCAACATTATTGTAGGTGTTCCCTTTTCCCCACATTTGTCCATTTCCACCCGCCACTCCTCTGTCTTCAACATATGTGTTTCAATAAGGAAACTCAAGGCAATCACCACATATCATTCCTCTATCCTGAGGTCCATAGACAGCCAGGCTTTTTTACATTTTTCAGAGCCTTTGTATGCTTATCTGTTGTATTTATGTCTAGTGATTTTTAGTTGTAAGAGAGAGGACATGAGAGAAATAATGCTATTCCTTCTAGGAGGAACAAAATGTCCTTTCTTATGTGTTTTTTTTTTTTTAATTTATCTTTATTGTTGAAAATATTACAGATGCTCCATGTTTTTTACCCCATTGACCCTCTCCACTTCGCTCACACCCCCTCCCCCAGCCTTCACCCCATTATTGTCTGTGTCCATGCTTTATGCATATATGAATATAACTTCTGTGTTAATCTCTTCCCACACCCTACACCCCTTCTCTCTTCCCTCTGAGATACAACCATCTGTTGCATGCTTCAATACCTCTGGGTCTATTTTGTTTGTCAGATTATTTTGTTCATTAGTGTCTTCTTAAAGGAAACCCTTCAACATTTTATGTAATACTGGTTTGGTGGTGATGAACTCCTTTAGCTTTCTCTTATCTGTGATGATCTTTATCTGACCTTCAGTTCTAAATGATAGCATTGCTGGGTAGAGTAATCTTGACTGTGGTTTCTTGATTTTCATCACTTTGAATATTTCTTGCCACTCCCTTCTGGACTGCAATGTTTCTGTTGAGAAATCAGGTGACAGTCATATGGGTGCTTCCTTATAGGTAACTAACTGCTTTTCTCTTGCTCCTTTTAAGATTCTCTCTTTGTCTTTAACCTTTGACATTTTAATTATGATGTGTCTTGGTGTGAGCCTCTTTGGGTTCCTCTTGTTTGGGACCCTCTGTGCTTCCTGGACTTGTAAGTCTATTTCTTTTACCAGGCAGGGGAAGTTTTCTGTAATTATATTTTCAAATAGGTTTCCAATTTCTTGCTCACTTTCTTCTCTTTCTGTTACTCCCATAATGTGACTGTTGGGCTGCTTGAAGTTGTCCCAGAGACTCTTTACACTACCTTCATATTTCTGGATTCTTTTTCCTTTTTGCTCTTCTGGGTGGGTGTTTTTGTTTCCTCATATTCCAAATTTCTGATTTGATTCTCAGTGTCCTCTACTCTACTGTTGATTTCCTGTAAATTATTCTTCATTTCAGTTTGTGTAGCCTTCATTTCTGACTGGTATGTTATTATTTCATTGATGATCTCACTAGTTTACTTAATAGTCTTACTAAGATCCTTGAGCATCCTTATAACTATTATTTTGAACTCTGTTTTTAGAAGCTTGATTGGCTCAATTTCATTTAGTTCTTTTTCTGGAGATTTCTTCTGTTTTATCCTTTGTGATATGTTTCTTTGCCTCCACATTTTGGCTGCTTCCAGGTGTTTGTTTCTATGTATTAGGAAGAGGTGCTATGTCTCCTGGAATTGGTAGAGTGGTTTTATATAGTAGGTGTCCTGCAGGGTCCAGTGGCTCAGCCTCCCCAGTCACCTGAGCTGGGCCTTCTAGGTGCTCCCCTGTGTGGGCTGCATGCACTGTCCTATTGTAGTTGAGCCTTAGTTGCTATTGACATCACTGGGAGAAAATGACCTCCAGGCCAATCTGCTGTGAGGACCAGGTGCGGCTACAGCCAAAGAGCTGCTGTGCTGGAGACACCCCTATGGAGCAGGATTTACTTCAGTGGAGCTTTGGTGTTCACTAAGTCTGCTCCTTTAGTGTGTCACTCATTGATGTGGTAAGGTTATAGTCCAGCGTGATCAATGTTGACCACCAGGTGCACTGTCTCTGGGACCTTCTGGGAGGTGCAAAGTCAGTCTCTGCCTGTGCCTTGCCCAGGGCCACCCAGCATGAGCTACACAGCAAACTGTAGATGGCTGCTTCTTTTGCTGGACTTGGAGATGTCCAGGAGAGGCCAAGCTATGAACCAATGCAGGCTGCCACTGGAGCCAGGCCTGGGGCCACTTATTGAGAAGTATGGGCCACACTGAGGCCTGCTGCTCCTTGTTTAAGAGGTTTTAGGAAAGACCTAAGCATGAAGCTAGAGAGGCTACTTGCATAGAAAAGACACTGGAAATGACGTGGATGAGCTTGCAAGTAAGAAGGGACAGGGTCTCTGGGAATCACCAGGGTGGGGTGAAAGGTGTGAGTCAGGTTGCTAGAGATTCAAATATGCTGCCTGCCTGCCAGCTCTGTGGGGAAATGGCTCTTCAAAGGAACAATGGCCCCTGCCAGCTCTTCTATCTGGGAGAAACCTGCCTCTCTAGCTCTCACCTCAGTTTCAGGCAAATTAGTTTTCCCCAAATGTTCCAGGTTCCCTTCAGGACATTGCCTAGAGCTGGAGCTCAGAGGGAGTCATGTCGTGTGAGTCCATACACTGACCATTTAGGAGAAGCTGCCTGGGACTCCCACAGCCTCTGCTCAGTCATCCCCACTCCCCACTGGTTGTTACAGCCCAAAGTTGTGGGGACTTCTCTTTCCCACCCTGGAACCCTGGGCTGGTGGGCCTGATGTGGAGCTGAGATACTTCACTCTTCTGGGAAACCTCCACCACTGAGATATTCTTCTGTGTTTTAAACTGCAGCACCTGGTGTGGGACTGTGGCCACATCTCCAGATTCAGCCCCAATTCGCCTGTCTCTACCCCTCTTATCAGTCTCGATGCTTCTTCAGTTCCCTAGTTGTAGGACTTTTGTTCAGCTAGATTTTAGAAGGTTCTGAATGATGGTTGTTCTGTATTTTACTTGTAATTTTGATGTGGTCGTGGGAGGCAGCAGGTACTGTGGTTACCTACACCATCATGTTGTTGTCTTTCCCTCTTTCTTATGTTTTTATAGGCAAGTTTTGAAGTTCTATAAGCCCAAAGGGATTGAATTGGTATTTTCTTTTGAATAATTACTGTTCAATTTTAATGTTTCTGCCTTTACCATTATTTATGTAATTTTTTAGATTATTATAGACAAGCAACTTTTTTATTAAAAGCAGTGATAGTCTTTTTAATGTTCACTGCATGAAATCATAATCATGATACATAATTTTAGCTTTAAAATACTAAAATGAAATCATCATATAATTTACTTTCATGCATTAGTCTTCTAGAAGTTCTTGGTCACTGGCATTGTAAGTTATAAGGAATGCCAATATAGGTCATTGTCATGGCAGAATAAGAGGACTTTTGCCATCTCTCTGTGATGCCCCCCCCCAAAAAAAACACCGATTTTCATAATCACCCACAGACAATAGTGCCTTGGTGAAGTTGAAGAGTCCAATAGAGAAGTTCTAAGACACTGTTGGATTAAAACAAAGAATGAACGCATTGAAGAGAGTAAGAGAAACAGTTTCACTTTTTCCACATTACTCCTCCCCTAAAGCTGCACAGCTCAGTACAAAGACAGATGTTCTTAGTGCGTAATGTCTCCCACATAGAAAAATGAGAGTTGGAGCAAGCACCTGACACCTCAGCTATGTGGAATGAAGCAAAAAATGTTCATTTCTTTCTGGTCCCACCCAGTATATTCAGTCATTAACTGTATGCCTGGGAGATGGTAAGCACTTAGGAAAACAGAAACAGCAGCCAGGGATTGAAATGAAAAATATCAAAAGGATGTAGAACCTACTACTCATGTCATGGACTCCATCAGGAAGCCTGAAATGCGCCTCTGGGAATTTCTTACCTACAGATCTCCTTACCTGGCCCAACTAAAGCTCCAAGGCTGCACATGCGTCACCCACACCCACATGAACCTTGTGGTTGGCCCCTTGTGCAGACCTCCCAAGAACAATGAGAGTGACCATTTGCAAAGTGCTAGTAAGCATGAATAAAAATCCAGCCCAACTCTTCGGGGTTGGGAGAAACCACACAAACTTGAGCATTCTTTATCACTCTAGGGAAAGCAAATAAACTTGAGGATATCAACACATAGCCTGGCTTTGCAGGAATAAGAGAATGTACACAATCTTGAGAACTTCCCATGGAGGTAACAGGGAGTGTGGACAATGTGTATCTATTGAAAATATCTGAGAAACCCTCATAATACTAACAAGTTTGACAAAAGGTATTTATCTCCCAAAGCTAGCCAGTAAAGATTAAAGGATATGACTGCTCCTTCAAAGGTAAAGATAGAAACACAAGACTTCAAGAAACATTAAAAAATCAAATAAATTTGAGACCACCAAAAGAACATGATAATTTTCCAGTAACAGATCCCAAGAAAATGGAGACCTGTTAATTACCTAATAAAGAATTTAAAATAGAAGTTTTTATTTTATTTTATTATATATATATATATTTTTAAGTTCTTTTATCTTTTTTGTTGAGAATATTACAGATGTCCCCTTTTTATCTGCACTGATTCCCTCTACCCCATATTCATCCCACTCCTAGCCTTTCCTCATACCAATGTCTGTGTCCATGGGTTATACTTATAAACATATAAATTCTTTGATTAATGTCTCTCCACCCACACACCCTTCCCTGCCTTTCCTCTGAAATCCCTCAGTATCTTCCATGCTTCTATGTCTCTGGATCCACTTTATTCATCAGTTTATTTTGTTTATTATATTCTACATATAAGTGAGATCATGTGGTACTTTTCTTTCTCTGACTGGCTTATTTTACTTAGCATAATGCTGTGCCAAAGAATAAAAGATTCTTCCTCTCTACAGCTGCATAGTTTTCCATGGTGTAAATGTGCCATAGCTTTTTTATTCACTCATCTACTGATGGGCACTTGGGTTGTTTCCAGATATTAGCTATTGTAAATAAAATAAATAAAATAAGTTTTAAAGAAGCTCACTGAGCAACAAGACAACATAGAAAGATAATTCAATGAAATATGAAAAATATATACAATCAAAATGAGAAATTTAACGGAGATTGAAATCATGGGGGGGAAAAAGAAACATATATTCTTAAGCTAAAGAATATACTAAATAAAATAAAAAATGCAGAAGAGAACTTCAATAACCAACATATTAAAGGAGAAGAAAAAAATCTGTGAATTTGAACATAGATCATTTGAAATTATCTACTGAGATGAGAACAAATAAAAGGAATTAAAAATGTGAAGAAAGCTTATGTCAACTATGGGAAATAATTATGAGGTGCAATGTACACATTATTGGAGACCTAGAAGTAGAAAAGGAGAAGAAATGGACAAAAAGCTAATTTTAAGAATTAATGGCTGATATGAACATTAAAGTGCATATATTCTTTCTGATTGCAGTTTCAGATTTCTTAAGATATATTCCTAAAAGTGAGATCACTGGGTCAAATGGTAGTTACATATTTAATTTTTTGAAGAAATTCCATACTGTTTTCCATAGTAGCTGTACAAGTCTGTGTTCCCACCAGCAGTGAACCAGGGTTACCCTTTCTCCACATCTTTGCTGGCACTTGTTGTTTGTTGATTTATTGATGATAATTATTCTGACAGGTGTGAGGTGATACCTCATGGTCATTTTAATTTTCATCTCTCTGATAATTAGTGACTTTGAGCATGTTTTCATGTCACTTGGCCATCTATATGTCCACTTTGGAGAAGTGTCTAGGTCCTTTTCCCATTTTTTAATTGGATTATATGTTCATCACAGAGCAATTTATAATAGTTAAGATCTGGAAACAGCCCAAATGCCCTTCAGTAGATGAGTGGATAAAAAAACTGTGGTACATTTACACCATAAAATACTATGCAGTTGTGAAAAAGAAGGATCTCTTACCCTTTGAGACAGCATGGTGGTACCTGGAGAGTATTATTCTAAGAGAAATAAGCCAGTCAGAGAAAGACAAGTGTCATATGATCTCATTCATATGTGAAATCTAAAGAACAAAATAACCTGATGAACAAAATAGATCCTGAGACATAGAAGCATGGAACAGAATGACATATATCAGAGGGAAGTGGGGGGTGTGGGAAGAGATTAACCAAAGAATTTATATGCATATATGCATAACCCACAAACAGAAATTAGTGTGGTCAAGGCCTGGGGTGGGGGAATGGAGAGAAGGAGTGAATGGGGGAAAAAAGGGGGAGAAGAAAGAGCACATCTGTAATACTTTCAACAATAAAGATAACATTTTTTAAAAAAGAAAAAACATAATTAATGTCTGAGAACTCCCCAAATATTAGACGAGATATAGATATCCAAGTTCATGAAAGTCGTCAAAACTTTGACCAAAAACACATTTCCTTAAGAATATTATAGCAAAACCATTTAAAAACAAAGACAAAGATAATTTTAAAATCAGTAAGAGAAAAAAATAATATTTCTTACATACAAATGAACCTTCATAAGCTATCTGGCTTTCTCAGCAACAATCTTGCAGGCCAGGTGAGAGTGGATTAATATAATAAAAATATTCAAAGAAAATAACTATCAACCAAGAATACTTTATCTGGCAAAATTGTCTTTCAGAAATAAAGGAGACATATTTTACCAAACAACAGCTGAAAGAATTCATCACTACTATATCTACTTTTCAAGAATTGTTTAAAAGAGTTATTCAAGCTGAAATGAAGATAGTAATTAGTAATATGAAAAATCTACAATAAAAATGCCTTGATAAAGGTAAGTATATTGTCAAATTCATAATATTCTAGCACTGAAATAATATCGTAATGTGTTAATTATTTAACTCTAGTATAAAGATTAACAAAAATATAAAAAATAACTATAGTAACAATTTAATAATGATTACTGTGACTTTGCAAACTTATATGTGGGAGAGCGACAGTAAAGATATAGAGTTTCTGTCTGTGATTTAATTTAAATTACTATCATCCTTAAATAGACTGTGATATATATGATATTCTAGTAAGTTTCATGGGAACCTCAAAACACAAAACTATAATAGATACACAGAAGATATAGAGGCAAGAATCAAAGCATACCACTACGGAAAATCATAAATATATAAAACAACACAGCAAGGAATTATGGATCTACAAAACAGCCACAAAACAATTAGGAAGATAATATTAGTAAGTCCTTACCTATCAATAATTACTTTGAATGTAAGTGAATTAAATTTTACAATCAAAAGGTATTGAGTGGCTAAGTAGATTTTTAAAATTACCTAGCAATATTTTGCCTACAAGAGAACCACTCCTCCATCAAGGACACACATATACTCAAAGTGAAGGGATGGAAAAAGATATTCCATAAATATGGAATTTAAAAAAAGGAGTAGCTATACTTCCATCAGACAGAATAGACTTTAAATCAAAAACTGTAACATGAGACAAAGAAGGTCATTATACAATGATAAAATGGTCAATTCATCAAGAGCATATAACACTTGTAAATTTATATGAATGCAACATCAGAGAACCTATACAATATTGTGTTTTGTAATGACAGAGACACATTCTGAGAAATGCATTATTAGGCAATTTTGTCACTGTGCTAACATCATAGAGTGCAATTGCAGAAACCTAGATGATATAGTGTACTGCACACTGAGTTTCCTAAGGTACAAACCTGTATAGCAGGTTACTGTACTGAAAAGTGTAGGCAATTGTAAAACAATGATATTTGTGTATCTGAAAATATATAAACAGTGAAAGTACAGTAAAAATATGGTGTAAAATATAAAAATGATACACCTGTATAAGTCATTTACCATGAATGAAGCTTGCAGGACAGGAAGTTGCTCTGCGTGTCAGTGAGTGGGTAGTGAGTAAATGTGAAGATGTAGAACATTACTGTACCCTGCTATAGACTTTATGAATACTGTACACTTAGGCTATACTGAATTTATTTAAAAATGTTTTTTTCTTCAATAATACATTAACCTTAGCTTACTTAAAAACTTTTTTAACTTAAAGAGTTTTGAATTTTTTTAACTTTTTTACTTAAAACACAAACACATTATACAGTTGTACAAAAATATTTTCTTTCCTTTTTTTCCTTATTTTATAAGCTTCTTATTTTTAAAAATTTTTATTTTGTTTACTTTTTGAACTTTTTGTTAAAAGCCAAAACACAAACACATAAATTAGCCTAGATCTATACAGGATCAAGATAATCAATATCACTGTTTTCTACCTCCACATCTTGTCTCACTGGAAAGTCTTTAAGGGTAATATCACACATGAAGCTCTCATCTCCTTTAGTAAGAGTGCTTTCTTGTGGAATGCCTCCTGAAGTACCTGCTTGAGGCTCTTCTTGAGGAAGTATCACTCTTTTAAAAAATATGCTCATGGTGATTTTTTTTCATTATTAAATCATTTATATTTTTCAATTACAGTTGACATACATTATTTTATTAGTTTCAGGTATACACCCCAGTAATTACACATTGCATAATTTACTAAGTGATTATCCCTATCTCATACCTACTTGAAGCCATACATAGTCATTAGAATATTATTGACTACATCCCCTATGCTGTACTTTATATCCCCATGACTATTCTGTAACAACCAATCTGTACTTCTTAATTCCTTCAACTTTTTCATTCTTCCCCCCAATCCCCCTCCTATTTGGCAACCATCAATATGTTCTTTGTATCTAGATCTCTCTGTTTTGCTTGTTCATTTATTTTGTTTTTTAGATTCAATTGTTGATAGATATGTATTTATTGCCATTTTATTGTCCATATTTTTTATCTCTTTTCTTTCATTCTTTGTTTCTTTTTTCTTAAAGAAGACCCTTTAACATTTCATGTAATACTTTTTTGGTGATGATGAAATTCTTTAGCTTTTTCTTTTCTGGGAAGCTCTTTATTCTTCTATTCTAAATGATAGCTTTGCTGGGTAAAGTAATCTTGCTTTTCATCACTTTGAATATTTCTGTCCAATTCTTTCTGGCTTGCAAAATTTCTGTTGAGAAATCAACTGACAGTCTTATGGGAGCTCCTTTGTAGGTGACTGACTACATTTTTCTTGCCACTTTCAAGATTCTCTTTGTCTTTAGATTTTTGCGTTTTAATTGTGATGTGTGTAGGTGGGGCCTCTTTGAGTTCCTCTTGTTTGGGACTCTCTGTGCTTCCTGGACTTGTATATCTATTTCCTTCACCAAGTTAGGAAAGTTTTCTGTCATTAATTTTTTCAAATACATTTTCAATTTTTTGCTTTTTATCTTCTTCTGGCATTGCCATGATGCAAATGTAGGTATACTTAAGGTTGTCCCAGAGGCTCCTTACACTATCCTCATTTTTTTTTCCTGTTCTGATTGGGTGTTTTTTGCTTCCTTATATTCCAAATCATTGATTTGATTTTCAGCTTCATCTACTCTACTGTTGATTCCTTGTAAATTATTCTTCATTTCAGTTAGTGTATCCTTCATTTCTAATTGGTCATTTTTTATGATGTTAAGGTTCTCACTAAGCTCATTGAGTATCCTTATGACCAGTGTTTTGAACTCTGCATATAGTAGATTGTTTGTCTCCATTTTGTTTCATTCTTCTGGAGTTTTGTTCTGCTCTTTTATTTGGGACATGTTTCTTTGTCTCCTGATTTTGGCAACCTCCCTGTGATTGTTTCAATGTATTAGGTAGAGTTTCTACATCTTCCAGGCTTCGTAGAGTGACCTAATGCAGTAGGTGTTCTGTAGGAGGATCCAGTGGCATAGCCTCTTTGATCACCCAAACTGAGCACTAGAGGTTCATCCCTGGTGTGGGCTGTGTATACATATAAGTTGGTCTTAGAAATGAAATTTTCACAAAATATTTTAAGGACAATTTTTCCCCCCAGTGCTCCAGTTGATTATGAATGAGAGATTGTTTCTGGGCCAGTGTTTTTGTGATGGAACCCTAAGAGGGTGAAAAGGAGGAGTCTCAAGTGTTGTTTTAGGTACCCTTTGTGTGCTTAATTTTTCATTAGCTTTTTTCAACAAATTTTTCAATGAAACTATTTGGAATCTTGAATCTTTGTGGAGGCTCTGCATACCAATTAAAATATGTATTCCATTATTTTATTTTATTTTGGAACCCTTGCATTTAATAAACTTCTAAAATGAACAATCTTTTCTAAATGGAATGCTTCCAATAATGGCCATTGTAATTCTAGTTTGTCTTTAGTAAAATTTTGTCATTTTTGTAGATAGCTACAGTTTCTGGACCAGAGTTCTTAGATATAAAATAAGCAGTTGTGCTGGAAGGTGGCATGCTCTATTCTTTGAAACTTAAGGATTCCATTTCTTTAGCTAATCCTATTTAGCAAAACTAATACCTAAGAAGGATGTGTTGCTGGATTGTGAATTATGTGGTGTTTTACAGTATGCCTCTTTAGATGAAAATTTTCCTGAGGTAGGCAGGTTACCTAGTACAATCTAACCCATTCTGTTCCCAACTCATTCTAACACAAGAGTCAGAAATAGGTGGTGAGTACTCTAACAGCTTTTAAGTGTTCAACTCATGCCCACCAATTTTGCCATTCTGGCTTCTAAGATTTTTCATTAACAATACATCTATTATTACTTTACCTTATGTACACATAACAGAAATCAACAGTAACCAAGAAAAGAGATCTGTAAACAGTTTCCAAAATGAAACTATGGATGCACCAGAAGATGCCAACAGATGGGATCTGTGAAATAACCAAGGACTAAGGACTCATTTTCCACATGTAACCATCTGACAGCTCAAACTGACCTGCTAAGTCCTGGACTGGAAAGCCAATTAGATCAGAAACCCAACAGAAAAAGAGTGGAGCTCATAAACTGAGAGAAACTTACCCAAGGTCCTCAGAAAAAGCAAAAAAAAAAAAAAAAACAACAACAAAAAAAACAGTTTCTAGACCACAGTTCTTAGATATTTAAGAGTAGAGAACATAAAGGTTTTGTGGATACTGACACCTGTGTTTTTGTTCCCAAACTGTCAGAAGTCTCCTCTTCATTCCAGTACTGCCATCAAACTGTTACAAAACAAAATTTATCTAAGTAAATGTTAAAGGTCTTATTGGCTTTATTCAATAATTCATGAAGCAGGAAAGATCCAATCTAGCAGGTAGAAAGGAGCTCCAAGAAGTTATACAAAATGAAAGACTTTTATAGCCAGAAATGAGTGGGAAGAATGAGGCAAAAGCATATTAATTATGGCAAAGTGGTTTTTTTGGGGGGGGAGAGGGGGGATGGCAGGGATCTACCAGGTAGATTATCTATCTAGTGCTGATCAGGTGATACCTGAATGACTGATTTAAGATTTTATTTCTGGGAGAAGCCAAAATTGTAATTAAGTCTCAATTTGGTAATGTAAGACAGCATATGTGACTCCATTTTGGGCTCATTGTTTTGTTTTTAACAAGCTGTACCAATTTACATTCCTGCCAGTCATTCACAAGGATTCCCTTTCCTTCACATCCATGCCAACACATACTATTTATTGTCTTTTTGATGATAGCCATTTTAATAGATGAAAGGTGATATCTCATTGTGATTTTGATTTGCATTTTTCTGATGATTAGTGATATTGGGCATCTTTTCATGTAACTGTTCACCATTTGTATGTCTCTTTGGAGAAATGTCTGTTCAGGTTGTCTGATCATTTTTTAATTGGATTTTTTATTTTTTGTTGTTCAGTTGTGTATGTGTTCTTTATAGATTTTGAATATCAACCCCTTATTGGATATATGATTTACAAATAATTTCCTCCATTTCACAGGTTGCTTTTTTTTTCAAAGATTATTTCTTTTGCTGTGCAGAAGCATTTTTTTTTTAAATGTAATCTCACCACTTGTTTATTTTTGCTTTTATTTCTTTTATTTTTGGTGTCATATCCAAAAATGATTGCCAAAACTAATATTAAAAATATTTTTTTTCTATGTTTTCTTCTGGGAGTCTAATGGACTACAATTAGATAGAAATTAAAAGGTTGATAAGAATATCAAAATTAGAATGTTTAAACAGGCTTTATGTAAATCAATTTTGTCTCCTTTACCAAAATGTTTTATGGGAATGGATACTGTAAAACCAAAACCTGTTGATGAAGTCCTAATGGAGGCTACAGATAGGATGTAAGAACTGGTATAATTAAATTTAAAATTTGGAAATTTGGTATGTTTGAGCAGGCTTTCTGTAAAGTCATAATGCCTCTTTTACTTGAATGTATTATGGGGATTGATATTATGTCTGACTTGGAAACATTTCCTTTAAAAAGTATAAAACATGCAAACTGTTTTTCAAGTAATATTATTTTGACATGCTAAATGGGAACCAATAAGATTGCCTGAGTTCACATAATGTAGAATAGAAACTGAAGTGCTGATACGAACAAATTCTCTGTACAATAGCTCCGTGTGTAATTTATACTGGAGCTTATGACAAAAACATAAAAGTGACTCTCAGCAATAACTACTTAGACTTTAGACAAGAGCACTTCCATTTGACAGACAACCATTAGGTTGCAATTGAACATAAACTGTTCCTATGACTAAAGGACTTAAAAAAATTTTGAAATCTGAAATACCCATGATATCAAGTGAATTAGGAAAAACATTCTAATGGGAAGAGCAATGCTCAGAAAAGTTCTAGAATGTAATAAAAATGATTTATACAGAATTATAGTACTGAGGGAATGCAAGGAGAACATATTCAAGAGTAGTGATACTTTTATACCCTAGGGCTGACTTTGGAACGAGCTGAGAAACTTCCATAACCCTATACTATGTGGACAGTATCTTATGAACAGCTCTTGATTGACCAACAAAGAGGTGCTTGGTTTACAGATGACAGTTCCAAGATAAATGAAACTATTTTCTGTTTTGAAAGTCCTAAGACCAGTGGATGAAAATACTGTGATTGAAGAAGGCAAAAACAAATCAGCTCAGTAGGCTAAATTGCATGCTATTTGAACTGTGGTGAAACTTCATATGTTTGGATTTTTACCTTCTCATGGACAGGGGCAAATGGCCTGACCTACAGCTAGACAGAGGGGCATCAGAAACCTGGCCTGTTTTAATGGAGTGCCTATATGAGACATGGCCCTATGGAAATCTCTATGGGAATTTGATTGGTGCTTTGAAATAGGGCATGTCTATACCCATCAGAAGAACTCCCTTCAGGGTTAGAAGATATTTGGAACTGAGGAGCAGATATGCTTGCTGAAGGTGCTCAACTGGCTCTATGAAATGAGTAGAAATGGGTGTACTGCAGCAATGCAGAGATAGGCTGAATCTAGACATATTCTTATTGTACCCACTGAGGCACAAAGTACCAATAAGAACTATTCTGTTTGCCAGCAAAAGAGACAAAGGCTGCAGATAGCTATGTGGCAGATTCCCTGGGGAGAAGGTCATTAACATAGCTAGCAAGTAGCCTGAAGCCAGTAACTATGCAGGATATAAATGAGTCTTGACAAAAATAGACACTGACTCAGTGCTGGAATTTGCATCCCCAGTAGCAGGTACAAATGCTCCAACATTATTAAAAAATTGAAACAGAAGATATTGCACAAATTTGGACATTTGACTGTCATTTATTCAAACCAAAGAACACACTTAACAATCCATGATGGGCAAAAAGATATTATCCTCAGAGAAAACGTTTGAAAGATAATTGAAAGGAGCAGTTAAAACATTGGTTATTTAAAATGGAAGGAGATAAGGACACGAAGGGCTGGCTTACACACCATCATGAATGTGTGCTCACGCTGAACTTGAGTGGAGCTAACGGAGCTTCCTCACTAGATAAATATCTCTGTTGTTCTTGTGGTTCTGGGAAGAAGGGTTGGAAGAAGATGCTAGTATAACTGTAATTCTTTCCGAGGGGGGAGAACACTGGTACACAACTATACTTTTTTCTATCTTCCTTTCATTACCTCATTTTTTTTCTACCCAATACAACAGTCCTTGAAACAGTTACAACACGTACTAGAAGCAAGGGTGATTCCTAAGCAGGAAGCTCTATTTTTAAATCTCATGTCAGAATTCTTAAGTACTTATTTAGACAGGTTGTGTCTTCAGCCCATCTGGCAGAATTGAAGTTAACAGTGAATTCAAGTATGTTGCCAGGTAGTAACAATAATCCACTAGTTCTGCACTTAGTAGCGTTACCTTTTATGCATGGGAGTGGATTGAAGGAAAGGTACTTGCTACACTAGTATCGTTGCCTTCAATCTAGACTCGCACAGCGGCCAAACCTAATGCCCTTCCAAAGTTGGGAAAGTTTATGTAAGAGGAGAAATAGAAGCTGAGATTAAAGAATGAATAAATGAGTTATGTAATACAAAAAAAACAACAACACAAAACACCTCAATATTACCTTAACACTTCAAAATAAGCTTAGAGCAAGAGATACTATTTTCTCTTAGTTCATTTATACGAGATGCCTGAAAGGATTAAGCCATACATTGCTTAGGCCACTCTAGCTTTTGGAACCTGAAAAAAACTTATTGAAAACCTGCAAACCTGAGTGGCCTTGTCTCGGGAGAAACTTAAATGCAAAATGATGAACTGGTAATTAACAATGACTTGAGTAAAATTCTAGTAATATGCCAGTATATTTGGTCTCTGCCCTTGGTTCTTAAAAGGATTTTTCTTAATTCATTTTAGAGAGAGAAGAAGGGAGAGAGAAAGAGAGAGAGAGAAACATTGATTTGTTGATCCACTTATCTATGCATTCATTGGTTCATTCTTGTATGTGCCCTGACCAGGGATCAAACCTACAACCTTGGAGTATCAGGATGATGCTCTAACCAACTGAGCTACCTGGCCAGGGATACCCTTGATTCTTGACACAGAGTTCCTAGAACCCTTGTAACTTTCTGAGTAATGGGAATGATAGGAGCTTCTTACACAGAGTTTCTAAGATATTTAGAATCTTGGAAGTAATTAGTGCCTTCTTGTATGCTAATGAATGACTGGTGACTGAGGGACCAAAATAGCTTTAGGATGAAGCTGGTCACCAAAAAGACAACAATTAGGATGTTGGGACTTTAAGCCCCACACCTCAATCTCCAGGAAGAGAAGAAGATGTAGAGATTGAGTTAATTGATCATATCTACATGTTGAAACCTTCATAAAAATTCATAAACTATGGGGTTTGGAAAGCTTCTAGGTTGATGAACACATCCATGTACTGAGAGGGTGGTACACTCCAACTCCATGGGGACAGAACTTCCTGCACTCAGGACACTTTCGGACCTCATTCTATGTACTTCATGTCACTGTTCAGTGTTCTTTTTTATGCCCTTTATTAAAAAACTGGTAAACATAATTGTTTCATTGAGTTCTATAAATTGTTATAAAAAATAAACCTAAGCAGAAAGTTGTGGGAACCCATGACTTACAGTCACTTGGTCAGAAATACAGGTGACAGCCTGGGGTTTGTGTTTGGCATTTAAAGTGAGAGCAGTCTTGTGGGAATGAGCCTTTAATTTTTGGGGTCTGCACAAACTTTGATATAATAGGCAGTTAAACAGGGATGAGCAGAGTAGGAATGATAGGCTAAGTGTGATATGTCACCAGGACAGAAAGACCCAGGTGCCTAAAAACAGGCAATTGTAAGGCAGGACCTCTTCCCCAGGGTGACCTTTCCTACCCTAGCATATAGCTGGTCATGCACTTTAGACCCCCTGACCTTTCATATGGTTAGCCATGCAGTTGAGACCCTCCCCTGACCTTTCTTCCCCAAGCATGTCACTAGTCATGTGGTGGATCTCCCTTAAAGGAGGAACAAGAGGCTAGAGAATAGTCTCATATGAACTGCATACAAGCCCTTGCATGATCACTACCTTAAGCATTAAAACCTAAAGATTACATCTTGGCCTCAGTTGTATTTCAGCTATAGACCCAGAAAAACAGCAAAACTAAAGAAAGCAACATTAGACTGACATCAAGACTAGCTACAATGACTAATGACCCTCAACCCTAGTGTGACCAATTAGTAGAGAACACGAACCTGAAAGGGCACACCTGGAAAGCTGATGAATATTCTATTGAAATCTTCCCCTGAGACATTCCCTAAAATCCCTGTCTTTGGAAAACAGATAAAACTCCTTAAGACATTCTCTCTCTGTCTCCCTCCCCTTCTCTCTCTCTGGAGCATGCCTATGTCATTATACCTCTCCCTCCAGATGCATTTTCTTTGCTTTCTTTCTCCTAAGCTCCAAGGACCTTTTATTCACCTCTGTGACTTGTTTCCTGTGTCCATGAAGCCCAGCTGGCTCCCTTCTTCGACAGATCACTTCTATCTCTGTGACTTTCTAAATAAACTTTCACTTGTATTTGAGTCTTGGCTCTGAATTCTATCATAGCCAAACTCAAGGATGAAGGTCTAACATCATGTGCCATTCACTATTAACAGCTTCAGGTAGTTAGGGTCACAGTTGAACCATGAAACATCCATGGTTTCCAGAGTGTTGGGGAATTGGTTGGTGTGGAAAAGCTCCCCACACATTTGGTGTTAGAAGTGTTGTGAGTGAAAAAGTAATTTTTCTTTACATCATCAAAAATATCTCATGTTTATACACAAAATGAAGCTCTGTGTAAATAAACAAAGTAAAGAAATTAAAAAAAATTCTGTAATTGGTGCACATATTTCTCCTGATGCAAAGGTATATTCCAGGCATGTCTCTCTCATGTCTGATATATATATTTTTTGTTAGTTTCTGCTCTAAATTTGTGATGAAACATGACTTTTCTGTGCCTCACTTTCTTCATCTGTTATGTTCCTGCACTATTTGGCAGAGTAAATACATGTATTTTAATGTCTAGACAAGATTTTTTAGTTGCTTATAAATGGTGCCTCTTGAATTCAAAAGGACGTTGTTCCTTTGAGTGTATTAAACATTTGTCACATAATCTCACTCATTCAAATAATTTGCCTTATTTTTTAATTAGAAACTTTATTCAGTTTTATTTCCTATCACCATGAATTCCAGGTAACTGAATTTCTAGCAAATTATTTTTGTTCTTCAAATAAACATATATTTAGATGTTGCAAATAAAGTACCATACTAAAACTTGAGTTTGATGTCAAGTGAATTTATATTATAGGTCTGCCTCTTACTAATTGCAAAAGTTTGGACTAGTAATTTAACCCTTAGAGACTCAGAATCAATAACTGTATAATGGAAATAAAGCTGTATTTAGGAGGATTAAATGAGACAATGATGGAAAATTTCTTAACACTATTCCTGGAACATAGTAACTACTCAATACATATTCTATTATTGTGCTATGGTTCATGTCTGCTAAAAGCTCTACCAACATGGAACTGATTATTTATATTTTGAATAGTTCATTCAAAATAATTGAGCTTTTGTTATATTTTAAGTCTTTAGCCAGGGAAAATATCATTAAAATAGCAAATCTGGCATAGTACTAAATTCAAGTTAGATATTAATAAAAATAGTCAATTAGTTATGGAAACATTACCTTCTTTAACACATATGTATGAAATCTTTGTGGCTTAATATACATGAAATTTTTTTTCTCATTCACATAAGGTCTAATTGGTAGTAGGTTTGGGGAAGGTCTTATTATGTTTTGTCTTTCTGGAACCCATAATTAAGAAGGCTCTTCCATCATTATCACATGGCTTCCAAGGCTATCCTGGAAGTCAAGATCCCACTGGTAGAAGGGAGGAAGAGAAAGTGTAAGTTTTTATGGGACATATCTAAAAGTTGCATTCATCATTTCTGGCTACATTCTATTGGCTTTAACTCAATCTCAATCAATAGTAATATTATTTCCTAACTTAAAAAAGACTGGTAAATCTAAAAAACCCAAAACATCAATCAGAAAGAATTTATGCACCCTTATGTTCATAGCAGTGAAATTTACAATAGCTAAGATCCGGAAACAGCCCAAGTGCCCATCAGTAGATGAGTGGATAAAAAAGCTGTGGGACATTCACACCATGGAATACTATGCAGCTATAAAACAGAAATATCTAGTACCCTTTGGGACACCATGGAGGGACCTGGAGAGCATTATGCTAAGCGAAATAAGCCAGTCAGAGAAAGACAAGTATCACATGATCTCACTCATATGTGGAATCTAATGAACAAAATAACCTGATGAACAAAATAGATCCAGAGACATAGAAGCATGGAACAGACCAACCAATCTCAGAGGGAAGAGGAGGTGGGCAAGTAGGTGGGGAGAGATTAATCAAAGAACTTATATGCATAACCCATGGACACAGATAATAGTGTGGGTAAGGCCTGGGGGGAGGTATGTGGGGTGGAGGAGATCAGTGTGGGGAGAAAAAGGGGACATCTGTAATACTTTCAACAATAAAGATAATTTTTTTATAAAAGAGAGACTGGGAGATCTAATCTATCTGCCTACGCAAAAGGAAAGGAAACAACTATAGTGAGCAAGGAGGCAATCCCCACCACATTAAATAAATTAATGAAGTTGCAAAATTTCAGAAATATACTGTCTTTATAGAGGGCCTTTTGGAACATTGGAGGCAATTTGAGCTGTAAATTTATGCATAATTTGATTTGATGAGAAAACATAGATACTCCATTCCTTTATTTTTGGAATTCCTCATTTGTTTGATTATCTGAGGCAGGGTGTTATTTATTATAGAGGTCAAATAAGGAAATTATTACTTATTAATTTCTTCATAGTAAGTCCATTTTTTATACATGCATTGTAGAAGAGATAAAGGATATATTTTCCTTCTATATAATTTTTTTCTGCGAACACCAGACAATAATCTTCAAATTTTCTGCATACACCCACTATTAACAAAATATCCTTGCTAAGTAATGAATGTTATTGGAGAAAAAAATAAGTTGGTGAAAAAATTCTTCTTTTCACTGAAGCTCTTATATAATCAGCAGATTCATAAGTCTTAAGTGAAACAGTTCTGTGTAAACAGACAAATAAAACTTTGAAAGCCACATAGATTAATTATCCCAAAACCTATTATCAATGCTTGGTTCATTTTAGGCAAAATAAAAATGTATAATATGCTATTTCATTATAAAATAAGTTACTTTTATAAAAAATTTTAATTGGTATCACATATTTTATCTGAGACTAGTCTGGCGTGTCTCCAATACACACATACACAGACACACACACACACAGCTTCACACATATGTGTATATTTATGTGCTTGACTCAACACTCTTTCTTTTCCATACCACTATTTGTTGAGTATAATATTTACTTATATAAATCCCATATATGGTAATTTGTATAGAACCAAATGGATGTATTAAATTTATTTTAAATTTCTAAGAAAACTTTTACATCTTTTATATGCTTATAAACACCTGGCTGTGCAGGCATTGGTATGTTGCCACAATTAACTATACCTTTTATATAGATATTTCCATAAATGCATATGTTTTACTAAAGAACTAAAAAAAATAAGAATGTATTAATTGATAACGGTTTTCACATGTAGTTTTTTCTCAACCATAAGACCATGTTTCTCTATTCTTAATTTATTAATTGTGGGATGATATGAAGAATGGCTACACATAATTAAAATAAACTTCCAAATTCTAATCTGCAGAATTATTTTGTGAACACTTCATTATTTATTATATCCCTCATTGATATGCCTTGTCTCAGAATCCTTACGTATATTTTAGCTTGTAATGTAGTGATTATTTTCCTTCTATTGTTTTTTACTATAATTGGCTCTATGAATATTTTCTCCCTGACTGAATTGGGAGCTCTTTGAAAGTGGGTATAATATTTTTTCCTCTTGAATCTCCCAAAGCATCTAGCACAGCGCTATACACAAAACATTTGTTGATTCAATTGCTAGTGAGCATGTGGAGAAAAGAGAATCCTTTTACACTACTGGCTAGAAGATAAATTGGTACAGTTACTATGGAAAAACTGTATGAAGGTTATTAAAGAAATTAAAAATAGAATTACCATGTGATCCAGCAATCCCAGTTCTGGGAATATATCCAAAGGAAATAAAATTGCAATCTTGAATTGACACCTTCACTCTTATGTTCTTTGTAGCATTATTTACAATATCCAAGGCAAAAAAACTAAATATCAATAAATAAACAGATGAAGAAAATGTGATATGTGATTTAGCCATAAAAAAAGGAAACGCTGCCCTTTGAGACAATATGGATGAACCTTGAAGGCAATATAAGAAACTAAATAAGTCATAGAAAGGGAACTATCTTATGATCTAACTTATATATAGAATCTAAAAAAACAATAAACTCATTTAGAAATAGAAAATAGATTGGTGGCTGCCAGTGGCAGAAAGTGAGGGTGGGAGAATTGGGTAGACGTGGTGAAAGTGTTCAAATTTTTAGTCATAAGATGAATAAATTATGGGAATGCAATGTACAGTCTGATGAGTATAGTTTAAAATACTGTATTATATATTGAAAGTTGCTTAAAGAGTAAGTTTTAAAACTTCTTGCCAAAAAAATAAAAAAATAAATGCAACTACATAAGCTGATGGATGCGGTGACTAACCTTATTGTGGTAATTATCTTGCAACATACACATGTATATTACTTACAAAATGTTTTATGTCAATTGTATCTCAATAAAGCTAGAAAACATTAAAAAATGTTTATTGAATTATACATTGTGAAAGAGGAAAGACTTGTGAGGAATTAGTGACCATTTAAATTTGGAATTCAGAAAGTTGCTTAAAAGCAAGACAAATTGATCTTTTATGTAGAGGGAGAGACATCAGCCCATCAGCCATGCCTTCAGAAAAAACTAAAAAAAAAAAAAACCTGGAAAGGAGAGTGTCTTGGGTATATAACACCAAGCAACTTTGCTCTCTGTTTTTGACAGAGGAAATGACAGGCATGATGGGAAGTATTTAGATAGAAGAATTTGATATTTTAATGCTGGGTCAAGTCAATTGTAAATCTCCATTCTTCATGTTGTCACTTTTACAGTTTCTTGCCTCCAAATTATTCTATATTTTGCTTTAAAATGTGCTTCTCTTTAGACCATACCAGACTACTAATCAAAACCCTTGATTGTTTTTTAGTTTTCGAGTCTGTAAGTTTCTAAGCTCTATACCATTTATTCCTATATTACACATTGAATCTCATGTCTAGACATTACAATGTCTCTGTGAAAAATTGGCACTATACATAAATGGAGTATACAGGTGTACATATTGCATGATGTAAGGGTTACAAGGAAGTGTTTTTACAATAGTACCTCATAAGCCCTCCTTGGATCTCTCAAATTTCCACATGAAAAGCCTCTCTGCTAAAATACACATGTGTTATTTGCTAGTTGCAAAACATTGAGCTTAGCAAAAATAAATTTGCAAAATCAGTCAGCTGACTTGAAAAATGACCAGACACTCCAGCTTGGTTGGAATAAAAGTGCCACATATAAATTACATCAGGAAATCTCTTTTAAGGCTCATCACATAGTGAGTCTAAACAGGGGGAAGAAGAAAAATACTTATTTGTAGTTTTATCTATATAGGTCCATATCTTTCTCCTGCTGCTACTCCTTCATGATCCGAAAACTGTGCATGAAATAACTTAGATGCCACCGCCTATATTCTCCACATGTTCTCAATTTTCACAGTAAAATAGTATGATTTACTAGGAACTGCATGAAACTTGGAATGAGACAGACCTAGAATCCACTGTTGCATGGTCCTGGATATTTTTTTTTTTAATTTTAATTTTTATTGATTTCAGAGAGAGAATAGAGAGATAGAAATATCAATGATGAGAGTCATTGATCGATTGCCTCCTGCACGCCCCCTGCTGGAGATCGAGCCAGCAACCCGGGCATGTGCCCTGATCAGGAATCAAACTGTGATCTCCTGGATTCTAAGTGGATACTCAACTGCTGAGCCATGCTGGCTGGGTGGCCCTGGATATTTTTTTAAAATCTCTCTACCATAATTTAGCATCTTTAAATCTAGAACTAATATAAGCCTTTAGATTGTTTTAGATATGAAATTATGGGTCTATTATTTAAATGCTCTGTATGTGCTTGAAAATAATGTGCATTCCTCCCTTGACTAGTAAAATACTCTATATTCAAACTTATTAATTATACTTTTAAGAGGCAAAATTGTGTGAGGGTTCTATTACTTACCAGTTATGTGACTTTGGTTAAGGTGATTAAACAACATGTACAATAATTTCCCATCTGAGAAACAAAGATTATGTTAATACTTCATAAGTTTGTTTTGAGGTTCAATGTGTTAATGCATATAGAGAAACTTGCACATAGTTAATATACCAGCATGGATTTATGTCTATTGGTTTGACCATTTTTGAAAGACAAGAGTTAAAATTCTAAACTACAATTGTGGTCTATTATTTTGCCTTTTCAGTACTATCAATGATCTGCTTTATAATAGTTTGAAGCTATGTTATTTGGTTTAGATTTTGTATAGTATACAAATGCTATATCCTATTGATAAATGTGAACTTTCAACTTTATTCAATGGGCTTTTTTGTTTGCAGTAATGCTTTTATGATTAAAATTATATTTTGTTTGTTGTTAATATAAATATATAAAATTTATTTTACTTAGTAATTGTTATTTTTTCTTACAAACTTTTGCTTTTACATTTGTTTGTCTTTTTTCATCTGTGTTTCTTGTAAAGAACATACAGTTGGTTTGTTGTTCATCTTGTTGGCTATTCCTTATCCTTTTATTTTGTTCATATATGTTTAACAAATACTTTGTTTAAATTGTGAAATAGTTTAAGACTCACAAGAAATTGCAAAACTATTACAGACTTCTGGTTTCAGATCCTACAAATAAAAATCTTAGAAAGTGTCACTCCCATTCTTACAGAAAGAAAATGTTGGGTAAACTAAGAGTCAATGGCTATTCTTGGTCACATCAAATAAATGAAACAGGTACCCTAAATTCTAAACATACAGGTTCATCCAGGGACATAAAACAACTGAGATATACTTACCTGGAGAAGAAACCATTGGACATATAAACTGTAATTTTGATAAATTGCTAGAGGCGGAATGGGGACTAGCATGAGACTGAGAAACTGCTTGAAACCATTGTCTTAGAGGAAATCCCCCACTTTTGTGAACTTTTCTCCAGGATACCTATAGGTTCTAACAGAGAGAATCTAACAATTATTCTTTCATGGACCTGGTAGTGGGAAGAGGAGTAGCTATTGTGAAACCATCCAAGGTTGTTCTCCATAGCAAGGTTCTGCTCTTCATGGAAGAGAACAGTACTGAGGCATTGTTCCAGTTGGAGGGGAAATTTGTATCCCATCCCAGATCTTTCTGACCTGCTGTTGTCTCTAAGGAGAAAAAAAAAAGTTGTCAGGCCACAAGGCTTCAAGGAAATTGGTTGGAAATGCTGAAACAATGGTAGGTAGTAAGAGGCATGGAAATAAACTATACTCCTGGAGTAGGAAAAGAAGTACTTGTGAAGGCTATAGCCTGAAGTCATTGGCTCATTAACAGACTAATAATTAGAGAATTAGAGAATAATTTCTTTTCCCTATACACCACTGTCATGCCAACAAGGTTCCAGTATGA
Source organism: Miniopterus schreibersii (assembly GCF_964146895.1). Classification (NCBI taxonomy): domain Eukaryota; kingdom Metazoa; phylum Chordata; class Mammalia; order Chiroptera; family Miniopteridae; genus Miniopterus; species Miniopterus schreibersii. Next base: position 37,934,217 of record NC_138104.1, on the reverse strand, counting down.
AAATAGTAGCTTACAACTGAAAGAGTTGCAAGACAGATGCTCTCGGAGAAGCAGTGCAAAGAGACACCCTAAACCAAGAAGACAAAAATGGGAAATGATAAATTTGAGGCCTCTGGTGCATATAGCCACAATAAGCATTAACCAAAGCTCAACTCTTAGCCAAATTGCAATATTATTGCCACCAGAGTGTTGGCTAACATCTCGTCATGTCGCATAATTATCATTTGTTTTCTGTGGTGAGAATATTTAAGATCAGCTCTCTTAGCAATTTTCAAGTATATAATACACTCTCCATATGAACTTTACAATCAGTTTGTTGATACTCATAAAATAACTTGCTGGAATGGATTTTTTATTAGGTTTAGAATAAATCTATAGATCAAATTGGGAAAGACTGACATGTAGACAATGTTGATTCTTTCTGTTCATGAAAAAAGAATATCTTTCAATTTATTCAGGTTTTTCAGTGATTTCATTCATCAGATTTGTAGTTTTCTTCATGTAGATTCTCTACATATTGTTAGATTTATACTTGAGTGTTTCATTATTTAGATGCTAATGTAACTAGTATTGTGTTTTTAATTTCAATTTCTACCTGTTCATATCTAATACATAGGAAAGTGGTTGACTTTTGTATGTTAATATCATATCCTGCAACTGTGCTTAGTTCTAGATTTTATTTATTTATTTATTTATTTATTTATTTATTTATTTATTTATTTATTTTGGATTTTCTACATAAATGGTCATGTTATCTGCCAACAAAAGCAAATTTTATTTTTTCTTCCAAATCTGTATACCATTTATTTTATTTTTTATTTTATTGTATTAGTTGGGACTTCCAGTACAATGTTTAAGAGCAGTGGTGAAAGAAGAAACCCTTGCCCTATACCTGATCTTAGTGCAAATACTGAATTTATCACCATTAAGCATTATGTTAGCTGTAGTTTTGGTTTTTGTTTTTTTTTTGGGGGGGGGGGTTTGGTGTGTTTTTTGGTACATATTCATTATCAATTTCCCCTTTATTCCTGTTTTATTGAGAATTTTTATCATTACTGGGTTTTGGATTTTTTTTTTCAATTGCTTTTTCTGCATCTATTGATATAATCATATATTTTCTTTTCATTTTTAGCCTCTTGAAGTAATAAATTGCATTAATTGATTTTCAAATGTTGAGCATCTTGCATACCTGGGATAAATCCAGCTGGATATGGTGTATAATTCTATTTATACATATTGGATTCAATTTGTTAATATTTTATTGAGGATTTTATGAATCTATGTTTGTGGAAGAGATTAGTCTATGGTTTTCTTTTCTTGCAATGTCTTCATCGCTTTAGTATTAGTGTGATGCTGGCCTCATAGAATTGTTACAGGCACCTCTCATAGACACCAGAGAGGTGGTAACAGACAGCACCTAGTCGGAGGGAAAGGGCTTTCCCCTCCTCAGTTGGTGTCATCTCATATGAATAAATTCAAATGAGTGACTCCAGATCATTGCATTGTGGTAAAGCCAATTTATTAAAAAAATTAAAGCAAGTAAATTTATTAAAGAAGCAAGGCAAACAATTCTACTAAACTACATCTGAGCTGGGGCTCAGATGGGTTTTCCCAACTAGTTTGGATAAACATTATACAGTAGAGGCCCAAGGGGTTATATACCCATTTGTCTGTAGATTTTAAAATTCCTCTGCTAGATGTCCTGGTGCAGGTTAACTCTAAAAGTCTCTCTCTTTTACTTTGTTATGACTCTCCCAGAATTTATGAGATGCACCTGGCAATTTTACCTTGACAAGCCCTGAGACTGCTGGCTTTTCTATTCAGGGAATGAAATAAAACTGCCCCCCTTTTTTTCCCTTTCCCCAAATGGCTGCCTTCTTTGTTTAATTAGACAGGCTTTTAATACTCCCTCTTCTTTCCTTCCCCCCTCCTGACTTAGCAGTTCCAAGGTGATTTATGCTATGTATTCTTTGGTTGCATTAAGATTCCTCCTCCTGCCCCCCTTCCATTCCTCCTCCTGCCCTGCATTCTTTGGTTACTGAAAAGGGGTTTTAACCCTTTGTTCTCAAGATAAGGTCCTGCTACAAGTGGTCTGCAAAACATTTTGGCTTGTTATAATTTTCTTATCTCAGTTTCCCTATTCCTCCTGCCCTGAGATTTTCCTAGCTTCTTATTATCCTATAACAGAATGAGTTAGGAAGTATGCTCTCTGTTTTTATTCCCTGAAAGAAATTGTAGAGAATTGGTATAACTTTTTCTTTAAATGTTTGGTAGAATTCACCAGTAAACCCATCTCAACCTGATGAGGATTGAAAGGGGTTGTGTCTGAGTGCTGACTGCTGGCATGTAATGGTGGAAAGAAATGATAAATAAGAATCACTTACTGTTAATTCTGTCTACTGTTCTGCTTTTTCCCCCTCACCCATTGTTCACAGCCCATTGGTGGGGGGTGAGGTTGGAACCTTCTATAATTGATCCTAATAGCTTTTATTTTCAATACCTGAGAGGCCACAGAACTTCTACTCCCACCCCTAAACTTTCTATAAATATTTGGTAACTTTCTATAAATATTAAGTTACCTGCTGCCCATCTGGACTTACCCATCCAGAGAAGTGTTTGCTTTTTCAGACCCACTAGTTCCTTTGGTCTGTTAATTTTTTCTAAAGCTTGTTGATCGTACCTTTCTGCACAGTTTCCAGGAGACAGGATATAATTAATATTGTTAATATTAATTCATATTTTAGGAATCACAAATTGGTGTCTCGCCCACATCACAAATCTAAACCTAAGTCAGCCTTCACTTTTGGGAAACAACTGTCAAAGAAATCTAACATATGCCAATCACAACCTTCCAACTCAGCTTCAGCTAGCTTACCTTATTCTAGAAAGTAGGACCTGCTAGCTTTAATGGAAAATCTCTGACCTCCTAGCCAACCATTCCTTGTTTCCATGTTGTTTCTTCTAAAACTCTATAAAATTCATTTTTCCCCAAATCCCCCAAGAACTGTGCTCCACTGCTTGTGAGGCACTATACTCCCCTAATTCATGGATTGTTTTTCCTTGTATAAAGGACATCAAAGTTGTTAATAAATTGCATTTTTCTTGTCATTTGTTACTATATCATTCAGGCTATGGATTGTAAAACTCAGAATAGAATTTTAGAATTACAAAGGCTTGCATTGACTCCTTAGTTCCTACCAACTCTTATTGATGTAAAACTTAGCTCTAGATGTTGTGACTTAGAGAGTTCTCATGGTGGTTCATTGCTATAATTAGAAAACGGATTTCCCAGATACTTCAACAATCTTTCCTGAACTATTTAATTTTTTCAATTTTCTGAATAGTAAGTACTGTGAGGAATGTTAGGTTGATACATTAATAAGCTATTTTTTATAAAAGTACATATTTCAAATTACATATAATTTATATACATTAATGGCTTTTAGCAGTGCCAGATGAGAGTCAGTGGAAGAAAATCCGCATCTAAGGGGCAAGAAAGTTTGCTCCCTTCTTTAAGAATAATTTCCTCTTTTTCTGTGGCTCCTGGGGTTTTCTACTAATCAGCTTGTTTTAAGCAGATGTAATGGGTAAGAAATCAGTGTGAAAGGGCTAAGTTGTCGGCAGATCCATGTGTAATTTGGCACCAATTTAAGGGATACATTTTTAAATCTTGTGCATCAATATTATAGCTTTATTTTTTTCCTATACTTCATCAAGTTTCATATAGATACTGGAAAAAATAAGATGTGGAAAACATTTCACATTTTCACTTTAATTTAGCCTCACTCTACTTCGGTTCTATTCCTCCTCTTTGCCTTTTCATGTATAATAGAAAATGTTTTTGCTCCTTGTCCTTCACTACAGTCTCCATTCATTCAAAAGAGAAATGTATCTTTTCCATTTTATTTCTACAAAAAGTATCAAATGAAGTACAGAGATAGTTAGAGAGCCTTGTATATGAGTAAGTACCATTTCTTATTTGGTTCAAAATTACTTGACAGGTGTCTATAGAACCTAAAATCAGATCCTGCTGAGACCTCCTTTCTACCACTCGATCAGCTGCCAAGAAAGGCAGAAAATGACTTCTTTGGAATGCTATAATGCCCTTTCTTCCATTATAAGAAAATACAAGCATAATGATGTCAACACATTATTACCTGCAAAACGTCTCAACATATTTGCACAAAGGAGATTTGGAAATGTGCAAAATAAATTCTCTCTTTGGTAGTTTGGCTAGCTTATATTGATTCCTCAAAGTAGGACTAAATTTTGCAGGCCTGCACTATACCAAAACTCAGTGATTTAATAGCTGATGTCTAAATCAATAGGGCAGTGAACTATACTTAAGAGACATGGGTTCAAAATTGAGTTCTGTCAGTATTTGCTGTATGACTTTGAACAATTACTTTAGTAATTAGGAGCTTTGCTTTTTATACTGTATAAAAAAAGGCGATGAGTAAGGTAAATTATTTTATGCCATTTTGTTAAACCTTAGTCAAAAGATAATTGCTTCCTCTAGAAAAATTTGAAGCGTAAAAAGCAAATTCAGAAAATTAAAATAAGATGATTTAAAGCTCTTGTTTTACCATTATTAAGGTAATTGCTTTTGGAAAGAGAGTAAGTTGTGCAGCAGAGATTTGTACTTCCCGTCCACAAGGTAGTTGGCAAGCAACTACCATAGCAAGGATAATATTTCCCAGCACTCATCCTCCCTTTACAACTAGGTGGAACTATGTGACCAGATCTTACTAATAGTTTGACAATGAGTATGTATTATTTCCACTCTGAAATGGTTCATACTCTTTCTCCCCTCCCATTGGCCATCTGTAAGTGGATGCCCAGGGAGAACTTGGAAGATACTTGAAGATAACAGCTTCAGTCAGCCTGATGTTGTAAATAGTTACACAGAGCTAAGCATCTCAACAACTTTTGTTTCAACTTTATGAGTGTAAGAAACAACAATCATGTTAAGCCTCTGAGAACTGGGTTTTACATTTTATAGCAGATAACATTATTTTAACTAATACTCTACCAAGATAATTACATATTGTTGATTATATCAATATCCACTTATCTCAAACTTTTGGTGAGCTCCACTTTCCTTCAGAAAATAAAATAATAATAAAGGCAGTGAATTTCCAGAAGTGTTAGTAAGTCAAGTTATTATACAAAAGCAAATGTTTCCAGAAACAAACAAACAAACAAAAACCAAGATTTTTTTTAAAAACTCAGTTCTGGAGCTTCCTCATAGGAAGCAACTAGCATGACATAAAGAATAGGCAGAGCAAATTGGATTCATGAAAATAATTATATTATTTCCACTGACTAAAATCAGTGGAGGAGACAGGCATACTCTAGCCAAGGAGGACTTAAGTACAAAGAGTAAACAAAATCACTTTTATTTATGTCCCAATCTAATTCCAGTCTCATCTTTGCTTGCCTTACAAACCATCCGTTCCAAATGCCCTATGAGAGATTTGCCAATGGCAGAACCAGCTAAGCCATTTACTATTCTTCCAACCATGATTATCCTTACTTTGAACATTATTTCCCTCATATTTTATTAAAATAAAGAAGATACTAATACCTAGGAAGAGAAGAATGTTGAAACTTGGTTAAAACTGAACTATTCTTAGCTCACCTTTGTATGTGAGCCCCAAGTATTTAAATAATCTCTTTTCATCTACTTTTATTGATTAGTATTTCCTCTGATTTAACTGATTTCATGTTCTTTATATCTTTTAAATAATTATATAGTTAAAAACAAGACAACAGGCCTAAAATGGAATCACCTATGATAATTCCCATGTAATCAAACTGTCCCCAGAAATAAAATCTTAAACCAGTTAATCAAAAATTGCCTGATTATCACTAGTTAGGTAATCTTCCTTATATACCCCTACTTTCCTCTCAAGAAATGTAACCTTGCAATAAGCAACTCATTTTTTTCTTGTCTTCATTGTGCCTGCTCTCTTCTGCTATACAGCCAGAGCTCCTCTATCTGCTAGACTGAATGCTTCCTGATTCATAAATCACTGAATAAAGCTAATAAGATTTTTAAAACTTACTTGAATTTTGTTTTTAATATTTTGGCCGCAGTGATAGGATCTGAAGGAGACTTCTGGTAGCTTTGGGGACAAGAAGAAATACAGGTACCCGCTGATCCTTTCAGTTCTCTTTCTTCATGTTTTTGAGGGTAAGTTCCTCTCAGATTCGAGCTCCATTCTCTTTGCACTGAGCTTTCCAGTCCAAGGTTAATGGGTCAGTCTTGATTGACAGTCTAATAGAGCACCAGACCTTTGCCCTTTTTTAGTTCACAGTTTCAATCCAGGGCTTAGTTGGTCAGCTTGGCTGGTATATGGTTCCAAATAGTACTTGAGTCCCTAGCCTTTGGTTAGATTGCAGTCTTAATTTGTTGTGTTCTGCTAGTTCAGTCAATAGTTCCACTTTGGAAACTGCTGGTATTGCTGGTGTTCACATAAAGCCTTCTCTTGATCCATCTGAAGCACCATTTCTTTGGCTACTGCTGGTGTCTACACTTTTATTTCCTCAGTTACTCTTGGTTTCTACTAATGTGAACATGAAGTAAAAGAATAATAATAGGTCTATTTTTTTAATATATCTTTATTGATTTCAGAGAGAAGAAAAGAGAAGGAGAGAGAGATAGAAACATCAATGATGAGAGAGAAAGTCATTGATCGGCTGCCTCCTGCAGACCCCCAACTGGGGATAGAGCCCGCAACCCGGGCATGTGCCCTGAGCGGGAATCGAACCCCTATTGCCTGGTTCCTAGGTGGACGCTCAACTGCTGAGCCACGCCCGGCTGGGCAGGGCTATTGTTAATAGAGATCTCTGAAGCCAAAGCCACAAAATTGGTGGGCTCATATCAACCACTTAAAAGCTGTTAGAATGCTTACCACTCTACTCTAAGATTCCCATGTTAGGATAATTTGGTCACAGAATGAGTTAGAACAATACTTGCTCACTCACTAACTTCAAGAAATTTGCTGTGTGTTAAGGTACCTTGTAAAACACCACAAAATACCAAGCTTAGTGGCTCAATCCTCTTAAGTAATAATTTGACTTCTTGACACCTAAGGCTTAGCTAAAGAAATAAGATCCTTATACAGGGGTGAGTAACTGAAAACAATAGGTTTACAGTTGTGTGTATGAAAAACAGAGTTTATTCTTGTATTATTATTTATTAATTGTATTATTTTCCATACAAACAACTATAAGCTTACTTTTACCAACCCCTGCATTTCAATGAATTGAGTGCACCAACTCTGGTACACCTGCTTTTTTTTTAATGTCTAAGAACTGTGGTCCTGGAGGCTGTACATATCTACAAACATGACAAAATATTACTAAGACATTCTACTGCACATTTTAGAAAACATTTCAATTAGATAAGATCATTTACAAAGCACACTTATAAACAAGGGTTCCCAAATCAAACAAACAGAATGAAATACTTATTTTAATTATTAAGCTGAAGCCTGCAAAAGTCTTAAAGATTCCAAAATAGCTTCATTGAAAGGCCCATTGCACAGGTTAATGAAAATTTCAAGACACAAGAGGTTCCTAAACAAAAGACTGTAAGACTGACAGACTCCAACTATTCCTCTTTATCTTTCTTTCCCTGAGTATTTAGTCTACTACACCTCTATCAAATTACCTTTTCTCTATAAAGAGACTGCAAGATCATAAACAAAAGTCTGCTCTCAACAGCTCTAAGGCCAGAAAATTAAAAGAACACCTGGGCTTCCCCCCAGTGTTGCATCCTCCTAGAGGTCCATCCTCAAATCACTGGCACAGATTCAGGTGTTTCATTTGCAAGTAACTAGGACACTGGAAAAATTTTACTTGATGGTTTTGTCAAATCCTTCCACACCAAATTCAATGCCTTTTTATTTAGCATCAAAGGAGGGCCCATTATGGGCCCCTCACAGGGTTGACAAGACTCTAAGGGATTTTCCAGGAAATTGTTACCAATAATTCCCTTAAATAGCCAAGAGGAAACTAAAATTAAAATTAATGGAAAACTTTACAAATTCTGGTAGATACACAGGCTACACTTTATTTTTATTTTCTTATTTAAATTTTTATTTTTAATTATAGTTGACATACAATATTATATTAGTTTTAGGTGTATAGCATAGTGATTAGACATGTATGTGACTTAGAAAGTGATCTCCCAGTAATTTTAGTACCCACCTGGCACCATACATAGTTATTACAATATTATTGACTATATTTCTAGTACTGTACTTTACAAATAACTGGCATTTTGTACTTCTTAATCACTTTCACCTTTTCCACCCATCACTCCATCTCTCCTCCCATCTGGTGACCATCAGTTTGTTCTCTGTATCAATGAATTTGTTTCTGTTTTGTTAGTTCATTTATTTTGTTTTTTAGGTTCCACATATAAGTGAAATTATGTGGTATTTGTCTTTTTCTGTCTGATTCGCTATTTGAATCCCCATTTGTTCTGGAGTCTGCGGATGTAATACTGGAAAAACTGGCAGATGATAAGAAAGGGTGAGAATTCTTACTAGAGTCATCTCTCCTGGATCTCTGTCTGTAGTGTCCAGTCAAAAGTAAAGGGCAAAGTTTTACTTTGTCCCTTTCATTCCATATTCAGAATCTTGTGAATTTTATTTTGGGGTACCCATTGGTTATTGATTTTTTTCTCTCTTAGGGACACTATTGCTTTTTTATTTCTCTCCTTTTGTGTTCTGAGAAATTTCTTTGGCTTTTGCCTGCCTGAGGCACATAGGTTGTCAGTTCTTGTGTATATAGGCAGCTCAACTCTCAGTTTTGGGGGCCACAAAAATATGGCTGGACAGAAATGCAGGTTGTTCCCCATTTGAAGTAAAGGCCTTACCAACTGTTGGACAGCTCTTAGTGGAACTGGTTAAGTGTTCCTTTCTTTTGGTTATCTTTGAGGGTGGCTCCCAATCTTGGGAAGGTAGTATCCATTGCATTCACTTTGTGGATACCTCTTGAATTCAAATAATTTTTAAAAAACTGCTAGGAATATGTACTGTTTTTTCCAGATGAAACTTGACAAGATATTTGAAAGAATTTTTAAAATTAGCTCTATGGTTAGAAGTTGACCACATTAAAACTGATATTTATCCAAACTTCTTTTAAACTTTCTCTCCGAAGCTAAATAAAACTAAGTACCCAGAGGAAAATAACATACCAAAACATTCAGCTCTAAATCTAGAACATAAAAGTCATATGATTTCCATCTTAGTTAAAATTTTTCTTCTTGACAAAAAGACACAAAAACAATTGGGAAATCCAAGATGGCGGCAGACTAAATGGAAGCTACACTGACACTCTCCAGGGACCAAGCTGGATTTACAACTAAAACATAGAAAAACCATCATGAAAACCAACTGAAGACTAGCTGGAGAGCACCCTCATAACCAAGGAGGAAAAGTGGAGACCAAATAGAGACTGGTAGGAAGTGCAGATGTGAGAGGGCTGGATGGGCTCCAACAGGCAGCAGCTGAAGGTCTGGAGGGATATGTCAGTTATGGGAGGATCCCAATGAGGACACTGGGGACTAAACCACAGGCTGGGCTTCCCCACCAAGGGCACCAGAACAGAGAAAGGTGCCCACATAATATCTGGCTGTGAAAAGCAGCAGGGTTTCTATCTGCCAGGGAGAGGCAGCTGGAACTGCAGGCACCCTCTTAAAGACCTGACTCACAAAGTTTTGCGTGCAGCCACTCACCTTGGGCTCCAGTGGAGGGGAAGTGGAGTAGACTGGAGACTGTGTAGGGAGTCTTCAGCTGTGGGCTCTGGACAGTGAGATCAGGGAAAGCCCATCTGGATTCCTGTGCCTAGTCATTCCCCCAGACTATGGAGTACATCTTTCTCGGGCAGAGAATTTTTGGCTTTTGCCTGAAGGGGGAAGCAATTACCCCACACTGCTGAAAAGCCTCTCACCCTGCCCAGAGGATTTTCTACAGACTGAGACTCATTAAGAGAATCAAACTAATTAGCCTGCAAGCAGAGGCAGACCTCAGAGTGCTTTGAGTCTTTGCCTGATATGCTTTGAGACTCAGGCCTTAGAAAAGCAGATATTGCTGTGCATCTTGGTCCTGTCTAAATGCACTCAGCCTCAAAGTGTAGACCTCAAACCTCAAGTTGTTGATAGCCCCAAACAGGGTACTCAGGGCCAGTCATAAACTGAGTCTGACATTGGCCTGTACCAGAGACCCTCCAAAAAGACTGAGAGTCCTAGCAGACCTACCTAACACTTAAAAACAAATCCAAAAAAGTAGCCAAAATGGGGATACCAAAAAACAAGGCTCAAATAAAAGAACAAGAGAAGTCTCCAGAAAAAGAGTGAAATGAAATAAAGATAAGCAATCTCTCAGATATAAAGTTCAGAATACTGATGTAAGGATGCTCCACAGCATGAAAAAAGATATGAAAAATGACCAGTCAGAAATTCAGAATGACATAGCACAAATAAAGAATACACTGGAAGGAATAAACAGCAGATTAGAGGAAGATAAGGATCGGATCAGTGAACTAGAAGATAGGGTAGAAAAAAATCACTCAATCAGAGACTCAAAAACAAAAAACAATTAAAAAACAAGAGGACAGTCTAAGGAAGCTGTGGAACAGCATGAAACATAACAATATTTGAATTATAGGAGTGCCATGGAGGTCAAAAGTAAGCAGGGGTTAGAGAACCTGTTTGATGAAATAACGGCAGAAAACTTCCTTAACCTGGTCAAGAAAAAAGTGACATAAGGTCAGGAGGCACAGAGATTCCCAAACAAGAAGAATCCAAAGAGATTCACACTCAGACACATCATAATTAAAATGCCAAGAATTCAAGACAAAGAGAGAATCTTAAAGGAAGCTAGAGAAAAGCAATCTGTTACCTACAAAGGAGCCCCTATACGGCTGTCATCTGACTACTCATCAGAAACTCTACAAGCCAGAAGGGAATGGAAGGAAGTATTCAAGGTAATGCAAAACAAGACTACTTTATCTGGCAAGATTATCAATTAAGAGAGATGGTGAAATAAAAAGCCTCCCAGACAAAAAAAAGGTTAAAAGACTTTATCACTACAAAACGAGCATTACAGGAAATGTTAAAGAGACTGCTATAATTAGAAGTGGAAATAAAGAGAATGAGAAACAGCATAAAGAAACAAAATGGCAATGGATAAGTATCTTTCAATAATAATCTTAAATGTAAATGGATTAAATGCCCCAATAAAAAGTTATAAGGTGGCTGAATGGATAAGAAAACAACACCCAACTATGTGCTGTCTACAAGAGACCCACCTCAGAACAAAAGACTCACACAGGATGAGAGTAAAGGGATGGAAAAAAATTTTCCATGCAAATGGAAACGAAAAAAAAAGCTGGGTTAGCAATACTCATATCAGACAAAATAGACTTCAAAATGAAGGCCATAATGAGAAACAAGAAAAGTCATTACATAATGCAAGAGGGATCAATCCAACAAGAGGATATAATCCTGATAAACGTATATGCACCCAACATAGGAGCACCTAAATTTATAAAAAACTTCTAGAAGACTTCCAGGGAGAGATCGACAGCAATACAGTCATACTAGTGGAATTTAACACCCTAACAACTTCACTGGATAGGTCTTCCAGACAAAAAATCAATAAGAAAACAGTGACCCTAAATGACACACTAGAGCAGATGGATTTAATTGACATTTACAGAACATTCTACCCCAAAGCTGCAGAATATACATTCTTCTCAAGTGCGCATAGGATGTCCTCAAAGGTAGATCACATGTTAGAACATAAAACAAGTCTCTACAAGTTCAAGAAGATTGAAATTATATCAAGCAACTTCTCAGACCACAGTGATATGAAATTAGAAATCAACTACAATAAAACCACTAAAAAAAATGTAAACACATGGAGGCTGAAAAGCATGTTTTTAAACAATGAATAGGTTACCAAAGAGATCAAGAAAAACATCAAAAACTTCCTGAAAACAAATGAAAATGAACACAGAACAATTCCAAATCTATGGGACACAATGAAAGCAGTCCTGAGAGGGAAGTTCACAGCACTACAAGCCTACCTCAAAAAACAAGAAAAAGTTCTAATACACTCTCTAACCCTACAACTAAAAACTTAGAAAGAGAACAAGAAAAGTCCAGAGTAAATAAAAGGAAAGAAATAATAAAGATAAGAGCAGAAATAAATGACATAGAGACTAAAAAATACAAAAGATCAATGAAACCAAGAATTGGTTATTTGAAAAGATAAAAAGGTTGATAAACCTTTAGCCATACTCATCAGGAAACAAAGAGAGAGGACACAAATAAACAAAATTATAAATGAAAGAGGTGAAATAACAACTGACCCAACAGAAATACAAAGGATTGTAAGAAAATTCTATAAACAATGATACGCCACATAGATAGAAACCTGAACAAAATGGACAAATTCCTTAAAAAATACAAATTTGCAAAACTCAATCTGGAAAAGTCAGAAAACCTGAATATGCCAATACCTGTTGATGAAGTTGAAGCAGTACTCAAAGGGCTACCAGCACACAAAAGCCCTGGCCTGGATAGTTTCACAGGGGAATTTTACCAAACATTCAAAACAGAATTAATACCTACCCTCCTCAAACTATTTCAAAAAACCCAAAAGGAAAGTATATTTCCAAGCTCTTTTTATGAGGCCAGCATTAGCCTGATTCCAAAACCAGATAAAGACACTACAAAGAAAGAGAATTATAGGCCAATATCCCTGATGAACATAGATGCTAAAATCCTCAACAAAATGTTATCAATTGGGATTCAGCAATATATTAAAAAGACCACATGTTAGGACAAAATCAAGCCTCTACAAGTACAAGAAGACTGAAATCATATGAAGCTTACACAATGACCAAGTGAGATTTATTCCAAGGATGCACAAGACTGGTACAATAATTGCAAATCAATAAACATGATACATCACATAAACAAACTGAAAGACAAAAATCACATGATCATATCAATAGATGCAGAAAAAGCATTCGATAGAATTCAACAACCATTTTTGATAAAAACTCTCAGCAAAGTTGGAACAGAGGGATCACACCTCAATATAATAAAGGCCGTATATGACAAACCGACAGCCAACATCATACTCAATGGGCAAAAACAAAAACCATTTCTCCTAAGAACAAGAAGAAGAGAGGGGTGTCCACTTACATCACTCTTATTCAACATAGTACTGGAAGTCCTAGCCACAGAGATCAGACAAGAAGAAAACATAAAAGGTATCCAAATTGGAAAGGAGGAAACAAAACTGTTATTATTTGCAGATGACATGATATTATACATAAAAATACTAAAGACTCCATCAAAAAACTACTAGATTTAATAAATGATTTCAGCAAGGTAGCAGGATACAAAATTAACACCCAGAAATTGATGGCATTTTTATACACCAATAATGAACTCTCTGAAAGAGAAACTAAAAAAATAATTCAATTTACCATTGCAACAAAAAAAGTAAGATACCTAGGAATAAACTTAACCAAAGATGTAAAAGACCTTTACTCAGAAAACTACAAGACACTGGAAAAAGAAATAGAGGAAGATATAAAAAAAATGAAAAAATATACCATGTTCATGGATTGGAAGAATCAACATCATTAAAATGTCCATACTACCCAAAGCAATCTATAAGTTCAATGCAATCCCTATTAAAATATCAACAGCATATTTCACAGATCTAGAACAAACACTTCAAAAATTTATATAGAACCAAAAAACACCCCGAATAGCCACAGCAATCTTGAGAAAGAAGAACAAAGTTGAAGGGATCACAATACCAGATATCACGTTATACTACAAAACCACTGTAATCAAAAAGGCCTGGTACTGGCACAAGAACAGACATATAGATCAGTGAAACAGAACAGAGAACCCAGAAATTGACCCATGCCATTATGGTCAATTAATATTTGACAAAGGAGGCAAGAGCATAACATGGAATAAAGACAATCTCTTCAACAAATGGTGTTGGGAAAATTGGAGAGGTACTTGCAAAAAAAAATGAATCTAAACCAACTTATACTATACACAAAAGTAAATTCAAAATGGATAAAAGACTTAAATGTAAGACGTGAAACCATAAAAATCCTAGGGGAAAACAGGCAGCAAAATCTTAGACATCCCTCATAGCAATATGTTTGCTGATACATCTCCTAGGGTAAGAGAAACTAAGGAGAAAATAAACAAATGGGACTACATCAAAATAACAACCTTCTGCACAGCAAAAGATACCATCAACAAAATGAAAAGGGAGCCCACGGTATGGGAGATCATATTTGCCAGAGACACATCGGATAAAGTGTTAATATTCAAAATATATAAGGAGCTCATACAACTTAACAAAAGGAAGACAACCAGTTAAAAAATGGGCAAAGGATCTAAATAGACACTTCTCTAAAGAAGACATACAATTGGCTAAGAGACATATGAAAAAATGCTCAATGTCGCTAATCATCACAGAGATGCAAATTAAAACCACAATGAGGTGTCACTTCAGATCTGCCAGAATGGCTACCATCAAATCAACAAACTACAAGTGCTAGTGAGGGTGTGGAGAAAAGGGCACCCTAGTACACTGCTGGTGGGAATGCAGATCAGTATGGAGTTTCCTCAGAAGATTAAAAATTGGCCTGCCATTTGACCCAGTGATCCCACTTCTAGAATATATCCTAAGGAACACGAAACACCAATCACAAAGAACTTATGCACCCCTGTGTTCTTAGCAGTGCAATTTATAATAGGTAAGATATGGAAACAGCCCAAGTGCCCATCAGTAGATGAGTGGATAAAAAAGCGGTGGCACATTTACACCATGGAGTACTATGCAGCTGTAAAAAAGAAGGATATTTTATCCTTTGGCACAGCATGGAGGAAACTAGAAAGTATTATGCTAAGTGAAATAAGCCAGTCAGAGAAAGACAAATACCACATGGTCTCGCTTATATGTGGAATATAATAAAATAAACTGGTGAACAAAATGGATCCAGAGACATAGAAACACGGAACAGTCTGAGGGATCTAAGAGGAAAAGTGGGACGGGGGGAGTGGGTGGGAGAGATTAATCAAAGAACTTATGTTTATAAGCATAACCCATGGACGCAGACATTGGTATGAGGAAAGCCTGGGGGTGGGATGGATGTGGGGTGGCTGGGTTCAATGGACATAAAAAGAGGACATTTGTAATATTTTCAACAATAAAGATAAAGAAACTTAAAAAAACCAATTGAAAATTATGTAGTTGGGTGAATGGGTCAGCCCCTTAATATCATTTATTTAAAACCCAATTCTTAGAGGAGTTTAAAAAGAACTGTCTTTGAATTACAAATTGAGTCTTTACAAGGACAGAAATGCATTTCTGGAAGCAATTAAAAGCCCACCTATAATTTTTGCCAATCCACTAATTTCCCCTATTTATCTCAAAAGCTTTGTAGATTTGTAAAAGATCTGATTGTTAAACAAAAGTTCTTGTTGGTGAAACTTACATTATTTCTTTGTGTCTTTTGAGATGTAAGTGTTCTACCTGCTCTTTTCTGAGAATCCAGGTAATTCTTATCAGAAGAAAAAATTTAAGACTATTTGAAAACTAGGCCTATGAAAAATCTTACAAATATGTTCCATAAATATTAATAAAAAGGTTTAGCCATCTGAGCAGGTAACTTTAACTTATTCTAACTGCCAGTAACATAATTTGGATTCAACTTTTTCTATAAACTAGTGTGTTTTGCAATGTCAGACCTGTCTCATGGCTAAAATTTTAAATATTTTTATTGATTTTAGAGAGAGGAAGGGAGATGGGGAAAGAGATAGAAACATCAATGATAAGAAAATCATTGATAGACTGCCTCCTGCATGCCCCCTACTAGGGATCATGCCTGAAACCTCGGTATGTGCCCAGAATGGGGATTGAAACAGCAACCTTTCTATACCCAGGATGATGCTCATCCAACTGACCTACACCATCCAGGGCCAGACATGCAACTTTTATATTTAACTTAGTTTAACTAAAACTCAAATAATCTTATGTTATCTCTGTTATAGAATTTGGTGGCAAGTAAGATAACTTAAGATGATGATAAGCTGCTTAAAATTCCATTACATTTTTATGAGTAATCTAAACATAATGCTAAGAACAAGTAAATGGAACAGATGTTAGGTAAGATGAGAGTTTATAAATAAACTTTTCAACATTAATTGTCCTTAATAGTATGTCTACTTAAAAACAGTTTTCTAAATCTTTTTGGTAACTCTAAACTTTAAGGTTGTACTAAGTTAAATGATAGACATTCATTGAATACCTAGATCATTTCCAAATAAGATAAAATACTGAGGCATTGATAACAGCACTTGGGTTTATTCACTTTCTACTTCCTTTTGCAGAGGAACTGAGGATTTTGGGGTTTCACAGAATGCTAGAGTAACAGAAAGTCCACAACTGCTTACTTCTTAGTTTTTACGAGAAATTATGGATTCTAAAGCTTAAGTGTTCTAATCAGTATACATAATTAAAACTTCTTAAAAATAATGTTACCAGGAAACCCCGGTGGGGTTCAGGCTGCCTGTCATTCTATCCAATTCAGTGGAGGCAGAGTTGAATCATATAAGGCATTTATTGAGAATACCAGCCAACCAAGAAGACAGGAAGCATACAAGCATACAAAACCTGTCTTAAAGAGTTGCCTGAGGGATCGGGTTATATGGGGCAAACTGAGGCTGGGAACGGAATGCAGCTAAGTGCAGTCCTGGAAGTTCTTCTCTTCTTAGTTGTCTGGCAATATCTCAATAAGGTTATATCTTAACTCATTGTTCACAGCTGTGTCATCTCCTTAATTGCTTCATCTGGAGATCAAGGGGAGTGTAGGGTGCAAAGGCCAAGGAGAAAGAAGCTTAAGAAAAAAATAACCTTAAATCCCTGTTCACAGAAGTATATGTGTTCTACAATTTTATAAATAATATAATTATATTTCAGATTTATTCAGGTACTCAATCTTTGGACATTATAAGTGCCCCTATCAATCAATTATAAGAATGAAAGGAAACAATTGTGTATTAAAGGAGATTTTTAAAAAAGTAGAATGATAAGGTTTTTTAGAATGAGAAAGAGAAAAACATAGGACAAAACCATTGTGGATATAAAAAAGTTATAGAAGGTTTATAGAAAAGAAATCTTGGAAAGTCTTATGTGTAGTTAAGCTGACTAAGATTGGAACAGATTTAAGTTTTTAAATAATGAGTTTAAACATAGAAAGTACACTGGTGCAAAATTAGAATTTTTTTTTTCCTCTTTTAAAAAGACAGTGTTTTTGGCTATTGGTCTGTTCTTGATAAGAACTTGTGAAAGTCTTCTTTTAAAAAAAGTAATTTTGGAAATCTACATAGAAAGCAAAGATTTTGTGTGTTACCAAAATAATTACTGTGCTTCTCATTGTCTTTATCAAATCTTTGATTACTTCAGAATATTCAGTCTTCTCAATATTAAGAGCCAGTTTTGTTCACAGCTACAACTTTCTATATCTGTCTTTGAAGTCTTTAATTGTGACTCTGTTTAAATGGGTAACTAAGTATTATTTCATAATGATCTGTGATCCTAACTAACCAAATGATCAAACTTTTTGACATTTTTCTACAAATTGAATCCTAAATGGCATGGTTTTGAGCTGAAACTAACACTGAGATTTCTTAGAGGTCCCTGGGAAATCTCAAAAAATTTTTCTTTCACCTGGTAATATGTTAAACTTTAATTAGGTTTATTTTATATGTTAAATTACATGGGGAGCACTATCAAAAATGATGTTAAACCTTCTTAGGGTATAGTTGTATGGATGCATGTTACTAATATAAGTGTTTTATAAATTATATGAAATTCCTAGAAATTTGATGTGGTATTGAAGGGAAATAATTTTTTTCCATCCCAAAACGTGCCTTTTGGTATATTGATTTTAAGTAGGATATTAAGAGGCGAAAGACTCAGAAAGAACCTTTGACACTCCCCTTTCCTGCTTAAGGAAATTCAGAAAAAAAGACATGCTTCAGGAAGGGAATCTTAGCATAGTCTCTTTAGGATCTTTACCTCAACCTAATCTGAATTAAGTATGGTAGACATGAAAAAAACCTGTTCTGCTGGATTCTTCCTCTGTCCCACTGTTTCTGGGTTGCTTAGCAGAAATTTGTTTGCTATGTGTCCTGCTCTTTCTTGGTTACCTGTGAATTGCCTATTTACTCATCAAAATCCCAGACCCTTGCCCCTTTCTTTTTTTTTTTTGTTCATAATGGTACATAAACCTCAACTGGTCAATGCCTCCTTGGGTCTCATTATGATACCCTTGAATATACATCCATATAATAAACTTTGGACACTTTCTCCTGTCAATCTGTCTCAGTTAATTTGATTATTAGCAAAGCTAGAAAGAATTAGAAGGTTGGAGAAAAGTTATTTTTTACATCCCCTCCCCACCCCAGTATGATGTTATCAATCATAATTCCAGTTATTTTAAATGTTATGTCACAGAAATAACCAAATTTCCTTGTCAATTCCATTATAATGAACCCTGATCAGATCTTTATCCAGAGGCATTATCTTTTGTTAGTTCCAGACAGTTATTAATTCTGAAACTACTGTGAAAATGAGATTCATGGAGAGGACCTTATGAAGGACTCATGACCACTGATACTTCTCCAAATTACAAGATGTTGAAAGTTGGGTGCATTTCCCAACTGAAGAGGGCTCCACCTGGCATCTGGTCATGTGCAAATGTCAGATACCTCAAACTCAAACTGACTTGGAAGAGAAGAAGCTGACATTAAGGTACACTGCTTCCTTGCAAGATGCCATTCTTCTCTCCGTTTCTCATCATACATTTTTCTAATTCTTACTCCACAAAGGTCTTTATAATTTTGCCTACCTTTTGCGTTGCAGTAGCCTAGAAAAATAATTCCAGTATTCATATCTCTAAGAGCATTACAAAGGGGTAATCCAACCTCTAAATGACTATTGGATCTGCCACAATGTTGGTGATCCTGTAGTTCTGCTTGTCTCAAGCTTCTGCTTGATTTCCAATGTCTGTTTCTCTGGAACAAATCATGTGTCTTCTCTCTTGTGTCAGTTTACCTAATCCTGGTAATCCATTTCCTTATCTTTGGTCAACAACCTTAAATTTAGGAAACCTTGCATCCAGGCTCTGAACAAATAAAGGAACACAAGTCAAGGGTAACCAGAATAAAACTGATATCATTCTAGTAACCTGGTTATTAACTAGCAGGGAAGGAGCAAATGGAAGACCAATATTATAGGCATGCATGGTAAAGTCTGGGTGATGTAGGGAAGATACTTGCCTGTCAGTCACACCTGGGAACAGGTCATTGACCATAGCAGGCATGGACACTACAAGCACAGGAAGATTTCAGATATTTAAACTCTTAAACAAAAGGGTTCTCTTTCTTTCTCTCTTGCCTCTTGGTTCATGCTCCTGGCTTGCCAAACTCTTATGCTCTGCACTCATCCACATGGACCCTGTACAATGGACTGATGGCCTGTAACTAGCCTGATGCTACACCAGAACCAGATCCACCATGGAATGGAAACTCTGGACACAGGCTTTACTTCTAGCTCTTCTGAATCTCCATCTGCATATTTTCCAGGACTGAATTAAGGGAAAGGGGACATTGCAAACCACGGGGTGTAATTCCATGCAAATAAAAATCACTCATCTTCTTGTACAAGTCTCAGAAAATTCTTTTTCTCCAGATATCATAAGGCCCTGACCCTGAGCACCCAGTGGCTAAAGTGATCCCCTGCTTTCATCAGTAAATACCCCACTTGCACCAATAACAAAACCAACTGTGTGGTCTACAAAACACTAAATTTTACTGGCTTCCATGGCTGTCACGTTATGATTCTTGAGCCAGACTCAAACAGGACTTACCAGGAGGCAATCATCATTCTAATCATTCTAATTTTCTTCCTATGGCAGATTCTTACACCCCTGGCTAAGAGTAAATGCTAATGAGGCTATGATCAGAAACCTCTCCTTTTTTTTTTAATCATCACCCAAGGACATGTTTTTTATTTTTTTAAACTGATTTTAGAGAGAGAGAGAGAAAGAGAAAGAGAGAAACATTGATGTGAGAGCAAAACATCATTAGGTTGCTTTCTACACGTGCCCTGTTGGAGGATCAAACCTGCAACCTGGGTATGTACCCCGACCAAGAGTCAAACCCACCAGATTTGGGTGTACAGCATGACACTCCAACCAACTGACCCACACTGGCCAGGGCCAGAAACCTCTCCTTACTCTTGAAGATATTGCAGAATCTGTTGTTAAAACAATAGCAACCCATCAAAATTTCTAGGCTCTCTGTCCACTTATTTGGATATTATAACAGTCTTTGATTATCTTTTTAGCTGAGCTAGAAGGTGTCTATGCTATGGCCGACGCTATTTTCTGCACTTGGATTGACACTTCTGGATAATTTTAGACTCAGCTGCATAAGACCACTTAATAAGCCAGTTGGCTTAAGAAAGTCACTCCTTCAGTGGGGTCTTTCTTTGACTTATTACTTTGCGTGGTTTGGGTCTTGGGGACCATGGCTCCAAAATGTACTCCAGACATTGGGAAATGATCTGCTTATAATAATCATAGTAGTGTCCCTGGTGTGCTGTTTTCCCTCAAAAGCTTTAAATGCATGTTTACAGCTGCTAAAAAACTAAGCAAATGATCTTTCTTACAAGAGAACATCCAAAAAGAAACAAAAATAATGATCAAGTTAACCAATGTGAACCTAACATTGTGACCTGGAATATCACACAGAAACTCAGCAAAAACTGCAAGAACACCAGAGTATTAGTTGGGAGCAGCACTAATGTCTTAATTTTTTTAATCATATCTTTCAGTAGACTGAGAATTAGATCAAAAGGGAGAAATTATTAAAAATAAGAATAATTTACAGGAAATCAACAGTAAAGGATGCTGAGAATCAAATCAGCAATTTGGAATATGAGGACACAAAAAACATTCAACCAGAAGAGCAAAAAGAAAGAAGAATCCAGAAATATGAAGATAGTGTACGAAGTCTCTGAGACAACTTCAAGCGGCCCAACATTCATATTGTTGGGGTACCAGAAGGGGAAGAAAGAGACCAAGAAATTGAAAATCTATTTGAAGAAATAATGACAGAAAACTTCCCCTACCTGATGAAAGAAATAGACTTACAAGTCCAGGAAGCACAGAGAGTCCCAAACAAGAGGAACTCAAAGAGGCCACACCAAGACACATCATAATTAAAATACCAAAGGTTAAAGACAGATAAAATCTTAAAAGCAGCAAGAGAAAAGCAATTAGTTACCTATAAGGGAGTGCCCATACAACTGTCAGCTGATTTCTCAAAACAAAATTTGCAGACCAGAAGGGAGTGGCAAGAAATATTCAAAGTGATGAAAAGCAAGAACCTACAACCAAGATTACTCTAGTTTAAATTAACAAAACTATCATTTAAATTAGCAAAGCTATCACTTAGACTTGAAGGTCAGATAAAGATCTTCACAGATAAGAAAAAGCTAAAAGAGTTCATCACCACCAAACCAGTATTACATGGGGAAAAAATGGAATACCTGTAATACTTTCAACAGTAAAGATAAATTAAAAAAATAAAAATAAGAAAACAGGCCCCAAATGGAGTCACTAATGCTGAGCCTCCATCACCAAACCAAGCCTTAATAACAGATTCAACTATCTCAGAACTGAAAACTTAAACCAGTCAATCATAAATTGCCTGATCAATTAGTAAGGTAATAAGTCTATGGTGAAAAGCTGTGGCAAAGATGAATTCTAAATATGAGTGTGTCTTTACCCCATCCACTTCATCCACATCAACAAGATGTTGTCTTGTGCCGGGGCTGACAGGCTTCAGACAGGTGTCTGTGGTTCCTTTGGAAAGCCCCAGGGCACAGTGGCTGGGTCCACATTGGCCAAGTCATCATGTTCATCTATACCAAGCTGCAGAACAAAGAGCATGTGATTGATGCTCTATGCAGAGCCAAGTTCAAGTTCCCTGGCTGCCAGAAGATCCACATCTCCAAGAAGTGGGTGGGACTTGACTAAGTTTAATGATGTCTGTGGGCCTAAATGCATCCCTAATCATTGTCTCCTGGACCCACCATTTGGTGGCCCAGTACTCATGAGAGTCTCGTGCTGCACCCTTTTACACCCACCAATAAATCCTACTTCAAGTCCAAAAAAACAAAACTAGTTAGGTAATCTGCCTGATAGACTTCTGCCATCATCTAAAAAAATTAACCTTGAAATAACCAATCAATTTTCCTGCCTAGTGTAACTCACTTGTTCCGCTACCTTCTGTCTATAAATGCTTTCATTTTGTACAGCTCCTAAGAGATCTTTCTATCTGCTAGACTGAATGCTGCCAATTCATGAATCATTGAATAAATACAGTAAGGTTATTAAATTTTACTCAGTTGGATTGTTTTTTAACAATATTTATAATTATATTTTCTTAAAAGTAACATGGTTCATATCCTGAATTTATATTATCTGTGCACAAACCCCCAAAATATAAGATATTTTTTCTATGAAAGTATGACTATAAACAATGTTTTCAAAATCTAGTATAAACTTAGCTAGCATTTATTGAGCAGTTACTAAATACCAAACATTCATGTAATCAGCTTACCTATATTATTTAATAAATACTTACAGCATCTAGTTGATGTAAATAAATCATTATATTCCATTTTAAAATGTAGAATCTGAGACACAGTTTAAGAACTTCCCAAATTCATATTAACTAGCAAGTTGCAGAACTGCGATTTGAATTCAATCAATTTGGCTCAAGGGACTCAACTTCAAGTAGATAATCCCACTGTAACCTCCATTTTTCTCTGAAAAATATACCATGGATATATTTTAATATATTTTAATACCCACCTACAACAATTCTTACTGACCATATAATATTCATCATATGTGCACAGAATATATTATTAACAACTTGCCTACTGTAGTCAACAAAATTTTAGGCAGATTCCAAATTTTTAATATTAAAAATAATGTAATAAAATCAACTTTTCCATTGCTCTTGCTTAAACATCACTGATTATTATGTCAAAAAAATTCTTAAAATTTTAAGTGGAACCTCAAAGGGACTAGTATTAAAGATTTTGATATGGTATGTAAAATTGCTCTCTATAAATTTTGAAAGAGTATATACATATAATAAATAACCTATTTTACTTAACCTTCTCCAAAATGAGTTATTATTATTAGAAATATAACATTATTGTTTATATTTAAATTTTTGTTAATGTCAGTAAACATTTCTCAAAATTTACTAACCATTTGCATTTCTTTCCTTTATTAAATAGTCTTGTAACATTATCTGTCTTATTATGAAATGGATAGTCATTCTTTAAAAATTAAGATATATGGCATTTAACTATAGTAAGATCAGTAAACTATTTTACATATGTTGCAAATATTTTCTTCTAGTTTGTTCTTTGCCTTTCAATTTTCTTTGAAGTAAAAATATTTTGTGTGTGTGTGAGTTTAAGCTTGTTAATATTTTTTTGTGTGATTCCCTACTAGTTTTGGAAATGTCCTTTCCTTGAGATCAGTCATATATTTTCCTGTATTTCAGTTTGTTTATCCTATAATGATTATAAAAGTGGTATACAAAAAAAGTTTTATCTTAGTTACTTCTGTGTTGTTGTTCCTTATGAATAGTTATCACAATATCATTTTTGAGTAAATCATAATTTTCCCAAGACTGGAATTCTACCTTTATCATATACTTACTTATACATATGCAGGTATATTTCTACCCATCCTGCTCTATTTTATTGATGTCTGTGACTGCGGATGGGATCAGCAACCCATCAGAATGTTGTAAAGATTACTTCAAAGTGAAAACATCTGAGCTACAACAAATGCAGAAAGACATCTTGTATTGTGTAGTTAGTTATTAATAAAAAGAGCAAAAGAATTAGATATTATTAACCATAATCAACTGGTGAGCATGAGCTTGTTTATTTCACCAGGAAGCTATAGCTTCACACCCATCCCCCAGGGGATTGCAGCATTTCCCCACCAAGGATTAGTACCCTTCCCTTCCCTCCTCTGTTACTGGACTGTTGGGGTGGGTGTGGGGTGAGGGTGGGGGGTTGTGAGCAGGTGAAGGTAAGCACATGCACAACAGAAGTCAAAATTGTTCAGGGGAAGGTGCTTGACCATAGAGGTCTGTCAGTCTAACCTGAGACAGGGATCATTGTCTAAGGGGTGGACCCATCAAAAGCCCGTGAAAGCTTGGGAAGTTAATTGGTTATTTTGAAAAAGCCCCTGGTTCTTCCCAAGCCCAAGGTGATATAATCAGCTCTCTCTCTCTCTCTCAGGAACATGTCACCATGCGGGTCTAGCAGCCAAGGGGGGGTCTGAAGCAAACTGCATGGACTCCAAAGGACTATGCTTTAAAATAAAACAGAAATTCTGGACACTGGCTTTTGTTCTGGCCTTGTTGCAGACATGGTTGGACTTTTTTCCATGGCAGTGATACTGTTATAATTAACTAGTTATTAATAACAGGAAAGGAACACAGGGAAGGCCAGACATTATGGGCATGTTCCCTGCAAAACACTGGGGAAGGAACCACATAAGGAAGGTACTTACCTGTCAATCACACCAGGGGCTTGAGCTGGTTGGCCAGAGTGGGCGTGGCCACTGCAAACTCATGGAAATTTGGGACTATATGATCCCCTAAATAAAGAAGCTTACTCTCATATGCTCTTGGTTCTTCTTGGCACACATGGCTCATGGCTCACGTCTGGCTTCCTGGCATTCTTCTGCATGGTCCACAGCCATGCAGACCCTCCCCCCACAATTGTCTAATGTACTGAAGTTGGCCAGATGCTGTACTGGACACTGTTTACATGGAATGGAAATATGGACGCTGACACTGATTTTAGCCCTATGAAACCCCAATTATCCTTCTTCTATGACTGGACTAAGGGAAATTGGACTTCGGAAACCCAGCAATGTAGCTCCATAGAAATAAAGCTTTCTACCATACCTCATCTTCCCATGGGGGCCTCTGGAAATGCTTATTCCAGTGGTACCCCAAGAACCCCACTTTCACTAGCAACAGGGAAAGATGTGGCTCGTTTTTCTCTGATATCAGCGGGATGGACAGAGGAAACCCAGGGAGTCTATTTCCACCCAAATGAATCTTGCCACACCACAATATCTTGTGCGTGCATCCATAAAATAGTGTTCTTGTGATCCCATGGAAGAACACAATTTCCATTGACAACAATATGAACATCTTTTATCTGACTAAAGCAGAGTTTTAACAGTGTCAGCTGACACACACTCACCCTCCCCCTTCTAATAAAGTTTGTAGTCAAGGATGCCACTGACTTTTGGTTACAAGACATTAAAAAAAAATGTGTAAACAAACTTCATCCAAACCTTCATTCCTTTGAAACCTTAAACCCCTGCCCCCTCCTCTTTTAAGCTGGTGTGTATATACCTTTAACCATAGCTATTTGGGGAGCTGGTTTAGGTACTTCCTGTTCCTGAATGCATGTGAAAATAAACTTTTCTTCTGTTAATTTGTCTATTGTCAATTATTCTGCATCCTCCCATCACCTTACCTCCACTTTTTTGTTAGGTTGGTGGCGGTAAAGGGAACTAAAATTCTGCCACCGTGGAGCTGCCATTTTACAATATTGATTTTAAGGTGTTTATTAGGAAACAAGACTTAGAGGGAGCCTTTGACTCCCCTCTCCCTTTACTGCACAAAGGATTCAGACAGAGAAACCTACTTCAAGAAAAAGATTTTAGGATGCTAGCCTTAGCTTTATTTGAATTAAATATGGTAAACAAGAGGGCTTCGGGCAGGCACCCTTAGCTGGATATCTCCTGTGTCCCATTGTTCCTTAGTATCCTAGCAAGGATTTGCCTGCTAGGAATGCCCTTCTTTCTCAACTACCTGTAAATCATCCATTCTCACTTCTGAAATCCAATACCCTGTCCCCTGCTTTCTCCTTTGCCCAAAAATATCTTATATACCCAATGTTGCCTCGCTGTTTGGGGATTTTCATGAAATTATCATGCCTGTATGAACTTACCATGCACATGTATTAAAACTTTGATTTTTCTCCTGTTAATCTGTCTGTTAATTTGACTATTAGCCCAGTCAGAAAAACTTAAAAGGTAGGAGTGTTACCGGAAAATCAAATTTCCCTGTCACTCATGAGAGTGAGGTTCTTAGGCTACTGCTGAAATAAGAATTTTCAGAAGGCCCCAAGGGAGAATGAGATGTGGTAAAAGGCTTTATTTGCATGGAGTTACATTCCTCAGTTTACAAAGTTTCCTGTCCCTTAAACCAGTCCTGAAAGGGGTATAGCTGGGGTTCTGGTAGAGCTAAAAATAAGGCCAGTGTCCAGAGTTTACATTTCCAGTTGCAGTGGGGAGTGGTTCAACATTCAAGCTAATTAAAGTCCATTAGTCCATTGTGTGGAGTCCCACATGAGCCATGTGGCCACAGGGGAGTGCATCCCCTGCCACAAGAGAGCCAAGAACCCGGCACACCAGAGAGTAAAAACCAAGAGAGTGCATTTCGTTGTCTAGAAGTGACCCATCCTGGCCACTAACTTGTTCCCAGGTGTGACTGAAGGGAAAGTACCTTCCACATCACTCAGACCTTACTGGGCATGCATCCAAATTGCCTTTGTCCAGTCCCTTCCCCCAGTGATCAGTGAGAAGAAGACAGAGAAAGTTAAATGCAGCTTTTTGGCAAAGCTGTATAAATGGCATGCCTATATTATCTGGTCTCCCCTTTACTCCTTTAGAATTAAGTAATAACCAGGTTATTTCAATGGTATCAGGAGGAAAAGTATTAATATTTTTTTAACCTCCACTGAGGAAATGTCTTTTCCTTCTAACACTCTTCTAAAAACAGTGCCACACTCTTTTAATTATTATTCCTTTATTATATAGTTTATTTATTTATATTTACTTTGCCAAATTAATATATGTGTGCTATTACAGAATAATATAAAAAATAGCTTAAATTTAAAGCAACATTGTCCTCCAGTGCTGTATTCAGATTTTCTTGAGCAGGAATCAAAAACTGTTTAGAGAGCTAATTCACAGTCAAATGAATAGAGGCAACATTATTGTACTATAATTATGTAATGTGACAAATATTGATACAATGGCAATCATTTACAATATATATAATGTAACATGCTGTAAACTTAAATTTACACAATATTACATGTCAAATATATTCAATTAATTTTTTTAAACAGTTGACAGAATTGAATGTAAACAGAAATGTTGCCACTATATTTTTACATTTTTAATATTCATCTTTATTAATGTTCTGAATGTACACATAAAGTTTTTAGATCACAGACAGATTTTTTATTATATTCACAATAAGATCAATAGCCAGAGTAGCATTGCAACATTAGAATCTCACGTGCAGCATCCCAGCAAAGTGAGTGCAAAGAGAGCCAGAGGGAGAATTCTCCTATATCATGATAAGTTACTCCATAGGTGAGGATACAGGAAAAAAATGAATTTTTTGTGCTTATAAAGAGCAAAGTGACTCTGACAGTCTGTTTTTGGAGACATAAGAAGAAGTATCCTTAGTTTAGTCCTTTGGTATGCAAATAAATCTCTTCAATGGCCAGATAAATCCATTGTCTTCAGTTTTTAAAATGCAGAGATGTTTTTAAAGTAGTGGCTTAACCCCCTCAGACCCCCACCCCACCTTGAAATGTAAACTCAGGAGTTTGGAAAATCTTTCTGGAGTTCTCACTATCTATATAATCATAAACTGTCTTTCACAGTTTGCTATTAGCCCAGAAATCAATTTATATTAAAATTTGTTAAGAAAACTCTGTATAGAAATATAAAAATATTTTCTGTATAACCCCACAATCTCTAAACAATATGGGTATATTTCTATTTAAAATAGAAACTGTAGATAACATTTATTAGTGCCTTAGTAATATAGACAACGACTTATAACAATAAATACACTCACCATTTTCTTCCTTTATTAGCCCAATATAATTTTATCACTATTTTAAGTTCCTTCACTACCTTTTTTTCTATAAAATATAGGCAGTGTCTCTTCATTCTCAGTGTTTTAAATTGAGAACATTAGTGATGCTACACTTCTCTCCAACCCTTCTCTCTTCACTTCAACTTCCCAAACTATATCTTGTCTTAGGAATTTTTACTGTTGAGAGCAATATTTTCCACCTATTTTTATTTCCATGTTTTCTTGACTGATTGAATTTAAAAGTTAATGCCCAAGAAAATAGCATTTTTTCAATGTTTGTGTAAATATTCTTGACTTAGAATTGAGTAATTTACAAGAATTAGACTTTGAGGACTGTCATTTTATGAAAAACATTGTAAAGTATTGATGAGGTCTTATAATTCTGGGGCAGCCTCCACGCCTTATGCTCTTGTTGGTCAGTAAGTATGGTAGTTTTGATACCACTGTAATTAACTACTAGCTATTAATAAGAGGAAAGAAGCAAAGGGAAGGCCAGATATTATAGGCATGTCATTTAGGCAGCTTCACCAGGAAGCTACAACTTTACACTCTCCAGGGGTCCTACAAAGGGAAGGTAGATGCTGCAGAGTAAAGTTGGTGGTAGGGGGGAGGTCAGAGAAGGTGCTTGCTGTCAGTCACACCTGAGAACAAAAGTCATTGGCCAGAATAAGCTTGGTCACTGCAAGGGCTCAGAAATTTAGGATACTTAATTTCCTAAACAAAGGAGTTCCCTCTTTTTGTGCTCTTGTGAGCTTTCTGCTCTTGGGACTCTTGGGACTTGTGCGACTCTGGGCTTGTGGGTTCCCTTGCATTCGTCCACGTGGCTGCCATGTGGACCCCCACATGCAATGGACTAATGGACTAAGCTAGCCTGATGCTGTACTGGACCCAGCTCAAACATGGAAAGGAAATTCTGGACTCTGACTCTACTTCTAGCTTTAGTGAATCTTCAGCCACACTTCTTCTATGACTGGACTAAGGGAAATGGGACTTTAGAAGCACAGACATTTAATTCCATGAAAATAAAAGCCACTCATTCTCTTGTTCGAGTCTCAGAAAATTATTTTTCTTGAGATATTGTAAAGACTCCACCCCCAGCAATCAGTTGGGGGAAAGCCCCTTCCACATCGTCTGGTAATAATTTTACCAGATTCTCTGCAGTTGCTGCTGGAGGTAAAGGGAAATAGATTTTAGAATGTGAATGTATCCATGGTTTAGTCAGCTAAAAGAGGCCAACTTTGAGGAAATAAACAGGGAAATTCTACAGATTTATTGGCTACGATTTTGGTCATAGTTACGGCAACTGTCAGAACAACCCAAAATTAATGAGGCAATCATGGAAATGAGAGAAGCGTAGAAGCCTGAGATAAGTTCTTTATATATCATTAGCTGTATAGACAAATATGTGGATGGGTCAGGGAAATGTAAGAGAACTTAAGAAATACTAAAAGCTATGGAAAAATTTCTGACTTCAGCCAAGAGGAAATAGCCCTACGCAGGACCTCTTCTTTCAAAAAAAAAAAAAGACCTGGATGTAACAACAAACAAGGGTAGGAAGGCTCTTAAAGGTGAAAAAGCAGACAATCAACAGGCCTAGAGACTTGAGGTAGTTATTTCCTGTTTTGTTATTTTTTTAATTTTTTTTTTTTTTTTATATTTTCGTTTCATTTCAACCCCTATGTAGGGACAGGGAATTGTGAAAGACTCTATCTTCACACTACCAACAGATAAAGACAATAAAGTTGCAAGAAAAGACTGTTCTTCCCTAGCCAAAGGAGCAGGAAAAGGGTGGCCTAACAACAGAAAACCTTTCTTAGAAAATGCAACCAAATTCAAATTGAAAAAGTACACCCTTATCCTACAGTTTCAGCAGGGCTGAGCAGGAAGTTTATTTTTCTAGTCCACTTTATTTTTCTAAAAAAGCAGGCCAAAATACTCTAATTCCCTGGCACAGCAGTGTTGGTAGATCTTAGTTGGAAGCTACCACTAATTTCCTGCTTAATGAGGGCTGTCCTTCCATCCTTCACAGAGTGAAGGCAAGCAATGCTTTTATTCTACTTCCTTGATAGTGTCAGCAGGGTCTACTGGCAGGTTGAGTGCATATCCCTACCTGGTAGCAATAAAACCTAATGAGATAGTATGAAGCAAGCCTACATACCAATCTTTTTTAGCTTTCCCTTCTACCCCGGTAAAGCTTAAACCAGTAAGTTGCTGAGTCTTCAACCTGACAATGTACCAATAAGACCAACTATGGATGCATGAATCAGAACAAGCGAGCATTCTACTTTCCCACTTCCCAGGTGTCAGCAAGGATAGAGGAAAGCCGAAAGTTCACACCTAACTGGCAACAATAAGAAAAACTGAGTTGGCATACTGATTCCTCCAAACCCTAAAGTCAATAGAGGCCAGAATGTGGCTGAGTCTCCACCTCCATTTGGCATGAATGATACTGAACAGAGCAGTATAATTATTCATTAACTTGTCCAACAAATATTTACTGAGTGACAAACATGTTCTAATTACTAAACTAGATGTTGAGGACATACCACTAAACAGAATAGAAACACAAACAAATAAGCCAAAAAATATTACCATTCAGGGATTTACACTAAAGTGGAGGCGACAAACAATGATCACAATAATTAATATAGTATAATAAGTCAATGTGTTAAAAGAAATAATAAAACAAGGATGAGGATATAAGCATGTGTGTGTAGTTGTGCTTGTGTTAATATGAATCAAATTTTAGATATGATGACCAGGAAGGCCCTTACTGAGAAGCTAACATTTAAATCAAGACATGAAATAGCTGAAGGATTAAAGAAAGAAGGGTATGAGGAGTTAGAAGCAGGTAGGCAGTCAGGAACGAGGAGGAGGAATGTAGATAAGGAAGTGAAGTGAGACATGCTCACATGACTAAGGCCAAGTATGCATAGCACACAGCAGAAACAAAGGACCCTAACCCAGGGCTGAATGTGGAGGACAGGAGAACTAGGTGGGAACCCTGCATTTTAAAATGGGTTGATGCTACTAAGGTAGAGTTTTTAGAAGTAACCAACAGAATGTTAGCTGGGCACATATAAACCCCTGCAACCCATTAGGGACCCCTCCCTGTTGCAAGGAACTTTTCTGTACTCAATAAACTTTGCTTTTGCTTACCTTCTTGTCCTTGAAACTCTTTCTTAAGCTTCACGAGAAAATGAACCCGGACCCAACAAGAAATTCTGTTATCAGTATTCCATAGAGAAAAAATAAAAAGTTCAAAGCCTTCCATTGGAGCCACCTAATGAGTTCTTAGAACAGCAAAGAAGCAGTTGTGGAGGGAGTTGCATAAGGAATGGGGGCAGGAACTGTAGAGAGCTGATATGAGATGAGGACAGAGAGGTGGCAGGTAACCAAATCTTGTAGGGATTTGTTTGTATTTATAAGGAATTTGACTGTTAATTGTAGTGAGATGGAAAATAATTCAAGGCTTATGAGACGAGTAATAGAAGATTTACAATAAGGTTACTTTTGTTTTTCTGCTGAGAATAAAAGAGAAAATTGAAGAAATAGGAATTATTTATGAGTATATTGCCGTAATTTAGTTGAGAAACAACAGTGGCCTGGGCCAGGATCCGAGCAGTCGACCTGGGGAAATATTTCCATTTCTGGAAGTATTTTGGAAAGAGAGCCAATAAAATTTCCTGATGCATTTAATGTGTGGTGTGAAAAAAAAGAAGACTTCAGCATGGTTTTCATTGTTATTGTTGTTTTTTAGGATGGTGTTGCTATTTACTGAGATAGGGAAGACTGTGATGGACTATTATATATGTCAAATGAGAGAACATGAAACTATATCATGGTAGGAGAAATAAAGATGGAGAAAAAAAAGAAAAATAAAGTTCTATGTAAAAGGAAATACTGAGCCTTGGGTAATGATTAGATGTGAGGAGAAGTTGGAGTAAGAAGTTTCAGACAACTCACAACCAGTTCTCCGTTCAGTGGCTAGGTGGACAGTATAACATTCAAAGAAAAAAAAATACAGGAAGCTGAAAAGATTGGGGTTGACACTGGAGTGGGAAGAACAAGAATGTAATTGTGAACATGCTGAATTTAAAATATATGCAGAGTTGTCAAATGGAGATGGCCAGAAGCCAGGATAGTGTATGGCTCTTTGAATACTTTTACATGGATTATCTTCATTGTCAGAAGTGAAAAAGGAGACTAGGACATTCAAAGTAAAACATTTCCTTCTCCACTGTCTCTTGTGCATCGACTGATAGAAGTAAAAAGGATACCCTGAGCCTTGCTCCAGAGTCAGATTCCATTTTCACACATTCATTGCCAAGAATGAAGAATGTGTCTTTCATGCTTAAATGAGACCACTACCCCTGCTGATCTCCATTGATGGTAGTCTCATGAGTTCTGAGTATGACTAGCCATATGTATGTTTTCATGTCCTCGTGTCCTTCATTTTTTTCCATTGGCTGGTATCAAAATGAAATATTTTTTTATTAATGTATTACTGCCCCTCCAATCACTAGAGTCAAGTTAAAATCAATGTGCTCCTGGATAGACCACACCCTCTCTTCCACAACATCAAAGCATCACCACAATTGGGAACATTTGGGGACATAAGCATTGATTTGATAATGCCTTATATCCCCAATTATGTCAGTATCTGCAAGAAGTTCACAGTTCCCAGGTGATATCTTATGTCCTTGACTCCAATCTCAAAGTAGTCATACATATTTAATCTTCTGTTTTTATTTCCTATTCTTCCTCAAATTATGAAATCATGACATTGGATTTTCTAAAAGTGATAAATATCTGTAACTATCCTGTAACCTTAACTTCTTCTGTGAATGACCTTTTCACTTTCTTGTTCTACCTGAAACCCAGCTCCTCCCTGAGCATATTTCTTCTTTTGTAGTCCTTTCAGGTGGTAATTTTATTTTTTTATTTCTTGTACACACCTAGATGATTATGACTGGGCTTAAAAGTAAATTAAATGTCTTTTACTTTTTTCTACCTGTCAATCTTTATACCTAATCCATCAGTAAATCTTGTCAGTTTTATCTTTAAAATATATATTTTGCCTGAATTTGTAACAACTCTTCTACTGTTGCTATCTTGGTTCACACCATCTATTTTACCTTGTCTGGATATTTATAATAACTTCCTAGCTTTTCTCCAGATTCTACACTAGCTTCTCTTAAATAAATTCTGAACCCAACAACTAAAGTTTTTCTATTAAAGCAAAAGTCAGTTTATATCACCTGTTGCTCAAATCATTTGAGTGGCAAGACTAAAAGGCAAAGTCCTCACCAAGGTCAATGAGGCCTTACACAATTGTAACTTCTTTTAACTTTCTGGCCTCACCTCCTACTACTATATCTATTACTTACTCCAATCCTACTATACTACTCTCCTTACTGTGCCTAAAATCAGCAGCCTCAGGTCTCCACAAGGATTTGCATTTGATATTCTCTTCCTTCTTCCAGATATCTTCATGGCTCTCTTTGTCATCTCCTATAGGTCTCTACTCAAATGCTACCTCTTAAGGAGAACTTGACTGGTCTTTTCATTAAAGTACACACCATCTCTTTTAGCCATTTTCTATCCTTCTTCCCCCACTTTAACTTTCCCATAGTACTTATGTATCTACTATATTTTATTTATATTTGTTCATGGTTAAAATAGTGCCTGGTAAGTGTTAAGTAATGCATTTTTGAATGAGTGAATTCATATTTTATCTCATTTAATCCTCAAAAGAATTATTTAGGGCCTTGGCTGGGTAGCTCAGTTGGATAGTGTCATCCTGATATTCCAAGGTTGTGGGTTCAATCCCTGGTCAGGGCACATACAAGAAGCAACTAATGAATGCATAAATAAGTGCAACAACAAATCATTGTCTCTCTCTCTCTCCCCTTTCCTCTCTCTCTCTCTAAAATCAATACATGAATAAAAAAAGGAATTCTTTAAAACAGATATTATTTTCACTGTAGAATGAGGAAACTCAGATATAGAAGTTAATTTGCTCAAGATCACACAGTAAAAGTAAAGAAGTTGGAAATAAAACCAAAGCAGTCTGGTTTTGTTACTGGAGAGCTGCCTGAGTTGAAAGGGGGCTCTCCTTTCCTCGGCTCTTGTCATGCTCATGAGAAAGAATTCAAATGGGTGACAGAAAGCAGTGTTAAAGCAAAGCAAGAAAATTTATTAAGGAAGCAAAGCAAGTGAATTTACTAAAAATACACTTGGCATAAAGCACAAGTGGGCAACTCAGCTAGTCTGAGCATACCACCTGGTGGGAGTTCAAGGGTTTTATGCTTTTCCTCCCTATGGGTTTCAAGGTTCACCTGCTGGATGAATTAGATTTCAATGTCCCCCTTTTATATTGTTGCAGCTTTTCCCAGAACTTATGAGAACATCTGGCAATTTTATCTCAGCAAGTCCCAAGAGTGCTGGCTTCTTCAGTCAGTGGATGAGACAAACTCCTCTTTTTTATTTCCTTTTCCCTCCTCCTGCCTTAGCAGCTATTTATCCTGCCACATTCCCTCCTTAAGTGATATCATACAAATGCTTTTGGGATTTTTGTAATTTGTTCCCCAGACTTCATCTGTCCTTGAGTTTAGCTGGCATTAATTGGGTTTTTGTCCTCTATTTTCCCAGGCCAGGGTGATTTAAACTATGTATTCTCTGGTTAGGGAGGCGAGGTATAAACCATTTGCTCTCAAGTGTCCTTGGTTGGGGAAGATAAGGTATTGTGATTCACAAGCTGGCTGCAAGCTTCCCAAACTGTTTGGCTTTGTTTAATTTTCTTGTCTCAATTCCCCCATTTCACTTGCCCAGTAATTTTCCTTGCTTCTTACTATCTTGCTACAATTTCAGAGTTCACACACTTAATCAAATTACTTTAATAAAAATCTAACTTGTATGGCATTTTTTTCACTCAAATTTTGGTTGGTAGAGTATTTTAGATAATATTGAATAGTATTTGACAGCTGAAAATGACTTCTAATTTAACCCAATTCCATAATTCTATAGACAAAGTGATTTAAGATGCACATTTCAGAGGTCAAATAACTGGTTGTACTGGCAGGTCTGGATAAAAATATTTGAGATTCTTAGGCTAACATTTTGATGTTTTTCAAATGTATGTTTTAAAATAAATGTTCAATATATTTAGAGAAAAAGGGTAGCAATTGCATTGAGCAAGAGAACCTACTGTAAGTAAACCTTGACAGCACTATGTTTTCACAACCACTTCATGTCTGGGCTTACCTTTGCTTGCTCCTCTTAGTAAATAAAATATTCATAATTAGCCAGCATTAGTATTACTTTAGGAACAAACTAGCATTCATTACTTAAATATTCTGTACATATATTTATTCAACTGGTTCCATCCATCTGCCTACACTTCCAAAAATTTTTTAGGTTATTGCATTTTGAGTAGCTGTCTAGCTAATAGTTCCTTAATTTGACTTTGAATGACAGGCAAAACTGATAATATGTCATCTAACTTTTATATCAGTACTCTTTCTTAGAATGTCTCAACTATTTAAATGTAACCAGAATTTACTTGTCACTAATATCTGTAGCAAAAAAATAAAATAAAAAATAAAGATAAATAATTTTAGACAGTAATTTCTCAGTAGAAGCCATATTAGAGCTGAGAGCCAGAGTTTGGTATCCTTGTGCATTTCTGAAATGAATATGATATCACAGCTATTGTTGGTAATACATTAGTTGCAATAAAGGGATTAATTGTGGGGGGGAAAAAGCCAACACATTTGATAAATTGACATTAATAGACAATTATATTTCAAGTATATTTTCCATCCAAAAAGTAATAGTAACTTTAAAATCATAGCTGTTTACTTGGGGGAAAGGAGAAGATAATTTTTTATTTATTTTATTATTTATTTATTTATTTTATTTTATAGACTTTATGGGAGTGACACTGGTTATCAAAATTAGAGTTTTCAGGCTGTTTTAAAGTAAGAAAATATTTTCTGGATTCACTCTGATAAGATCTATAATAATATATAACAAAGAATTTTAATTACACAGATGAAAAATGAAAATGGCCAGTATATACAGAAGATCTTTAAAGAAAGTTGATATAAATATATTGTCTGAAATAAAAATAATGCTGTTGCATAATTTCTAAGGTATTGAACACAATAAAATGAGCACTAATTTATGACAATTGTATTAGTGCTTGCAAGCAACTGTAATAAATTATGCATGTAAAGCAGAGAAATATTACTAAAAAGAGGGTTTCATTTACAAATGATTACTGCTAATTCAGCAGTCACTATAGTTCAGCTAAGTTAATCCACTGCTAAATATGTCATTTATTAGATTTGAGCCACTTATTTTGACTTATTTGAGCAAAATTGTGAATTCATTTTATGTAATGATTTTGAGCATAAAGTTGTCTTGAGCATAAGTTTTGTTTATATTCCTGTGTGTTTAAAAGACATAAAGCTACACATATATTCATGTATGGATTAAATTTCACTAGATTGCCTTCTCTGTATCAAGTTAATAGCTATCATCTCTAAGTGATAGCAAAGGACATATTGCATTACCTTATTTTATAATAAAGAAGACTCTTTTATTTTTTTTCCACCAGAATCTAAAGTCTAATTAAAGCTAGCCATTCGCAGTCTTGCCTTGGGGTTGAAAGAGATGTCAGGTAAGTGGATATATTATAATCAAGACTGAGCATAGAGTGGGTGGAGGTAGAAGAGGGTATGGGGGGGATAAATGGTGGTGGAAAATAATAAAATAAATAAAAAAGTGAGCGAGCTTAGATTCTGTGGCTTTCTCTTGTCCTGTGATATTCTTGCTACTGAGAAATCAGGTCAATTCAAGAACTAATTTAAACATTCGGACTTAGCCCTAGCCAGTTTGGCACAATGATTAGAGCATCAACCTGCGGACCGAAGGGTCCTAAGTTTGATTCTGGCCAAGGTTATGTACCTTGGTTGCAAGCTCGAACCCTTGGCCCAGGGTAGGGGCTCCGTCAGAGGCAACCAATCAATATGTTTCTTTCTCTCTCTCTCTCTCTTCCCCTTCCACTCTCACACTCCCTGAAAAGCAATGGAAAAAATATCTTCTGGTGAGGATTTAAAAATAAATAAATAAATAAATAAATAAATAAATAAATATAAATAAATGATAGATAGATATCTAGATGATAGATATAGATAGATGATGATGATAGATTAGATAGGTAGATAGATGATAGATAGATAGATAGATAGATAGATAGATAGATAGATAGATAGATAGATAGATAGATGATAGATGATAGATAGAGATAGATAGATGATAGATGATGATAGATGATAGATAGATAGATAGATGATAGATAGATAGATAGATAGATAGATAGATAGATAGATAGATGATAGATAGATAGATAGATAGATAGATGATAGATAGATAGATAGATAGATATAGATAGATGATAGATAGATGATAGATAGATGATAGATAGATATAGATAGATGATAGATAGATGATAGATAGATAGATATAGATAGATAGATAGATAGATAATAGAGATAGATAGATGATGATAGATAGATAGATAGATAGATAGATAGATAGATAGATGATAGATAGATAGATGATAGATAGATAGATGATAGATGAGAGATATAGATAGATAGATGATAGATAGATATAGATAGATAGGTGATAGATAGATAGATAGATAGATAGATAGATAGATAGATAGATAGATAGATAGATAGATAGATAGATAGATATAGATGATAGATAGATAGATAGATAGATAGATAGATAGATAGATAGATAGATAGATAGATAGATAGATAGATGATAGATAGATAGATGATAGATAGATAGATAGATAGATAGATAGATAGATAGATAGATAGATGATAGAGATATAGATAGATAGATGATATAGATAGATGATAGACAGATAGATGATAGATAGATAGATGATAGATAGATGATAGATGATAGATAGATAGATAGATAGATAGATAGATAGATAGATGATAGATAGATAGATAGATGATAGATAGATAGATGATAGATAGATAGAGATAGATAGATAGATAAAATAAACATTTGGATTTCTAACTGACCTTGAGGAATTTTAGAAATGTATTTGTTTGAGGGTCTTTTGTTCATCTCAAAACCATCTTGAATTTGTTAAAATCACTTGTGACTCCCGTGGGCCATTTAGTCTAAGGATAAACATATCTACCCATTCTCACATTGAGAAGTTTTGGGTCTGCTTCAGATTCCATCACTAGGAAAGAAGAAAGGGTCTTAGTTTTGTTCCACGCAATTCCTGAAGATGATGTGAGACCCTATAGCATCTATGGGCAATTTTTTGTGTTCTAGAGAGTGTCTATTTGTTGATCAAATGAAGACCCCTGGGGAGAAAGATTCATTAGAGCAACTACGTTGTCAATGTACAAAACATCCAAACCTGTAAAAAATTTTTATAAGAGTTTATTTGAGCCAAATTCGCAATCTATGCTGGACAGCCAGAACTCAAATTCTCCAGAGAATAACAGCATTACAGTTCATTTTATGTCTTTGGAATTAAGGAGGGAATTTATAAGGAAGATTACATGGAGGTGGGAGAAAGAAAGGTGGGGATTGGATTATGGAATAGTGATTATTTGCTCTCTTGAGGTGGTTATGTCTTAGAAGGAGAGATCTGAAAAGATGGTTCATGCATTAGAACAAGGAGGGAGAGGTGGGCAGAAGCAGCTTGACTTGAGCTCACCCCCTGTTCCTGTCTCCAAGGGCCCCTTTTCCTCTGACTTCCCAGTGAGCTAAAGAACCCTTGCTCAGGTTCACTTTTGTCATTGTGACCTTCATTTCCCAGCGAGCTAACAGCAGCCCTGCCTTGGCTCACTTCTTTCCTATAACTGATAAGGGTGAGAATGCCCTATATGGCCCAAGAAGTCATTTTGTCTGGCCCTGCAGAGGCAACCAAGGCAGGACTCAAAATTCAATAAATCTAGGAGCTTTATTCATAGCTAATTTTTTGTTTGTTTGTTTAAAATATTACAGATGCCCCCTTTTCTCCCCAATAAGTTGATAATTTTGTATGGCCCGCAAATGATATTATAAATATCTAAAAGTTGCATACCTGGGCACCACTACCCACCATGACCTGCTCAGTTAGGAATTTATGATCAGATCCCCCCTGTGAGATTACTTTACATAGAACCCCCTTTTTTTGTTCCACAAT
Organism: Miniopterus schreibersii; assembly: GCF_964146895.1. Taxonomy (NCBI): domain Eukaryota; kingdom Metazoa; phylum Chordata; class Mammalia; order Chiroptera; family Miniopteridae; genus Miniopterus; species Miniopterus schreibersii. Next base: position 37,894,822 of record NC_138104.1, on the reverse strand, counting down.
ATGTTTATTTATACATTTAAGAAAATGTTCTTTTTTGTGTCTCAATATTATATCAAATAAATATAGTGGTCAAATATAATTTAAAACTGACAATTACAAGTAATATACTAATAAATTCAAATTTGCTTTTTCTTTAAACACAACTAATATCAATTATGCTATTGTCTAAGGTAGGTAAAAACTATGTGTATTATATATATTTAAATTTTTTCTGTATATTATAATTTTTTTTCATTTTGAATAAACAAAACAAAAAGTAACTTTGTGGCTCAGGAGAGCCTGACTCTTCCAGAGCTAGACAATAGTTAGAGATAGCAAAAGATCCTAGTCAGGCGCAGCTAGATGTGGCTCAAAGGTTGAGCGTCCACCTAGGATCCAGGTGATCGTGGTTTGATTCCCGGTCAGGGCACATGCCCGGGTTGTGGGCTCGATCCCCAGTGTGGGCTGTGCAGAAGGCGGTTGATCAATAACTCTCTCATCATTGATCTTTCTCTCTCTTTCCCTCTCCTTTCCTCTCTCTGAAATCAATAAAGATGTATTAAAAAAAAAAAAAAAAGATCCTAATCAGAAGCCTGTCTTTGATATGCAAACTAACCAACCCAGGACTATATTTGCTCTGTCTGGCTCTCATACATCCCAAAAGGCAATATTCCTCCATCTTAATAATCAGAGGGCTCGGAATCTCGGGACCACCCATATAAGCCAAAGCCCACTAATTTTTCAAACTAGCCAATCCTAAAATATTCACCCTGCCCTGCCTTACCTTTCCCTAGGAAACTCCAATAAAAGCATGGTCTAACCTTTCCCTTCCTCCTGGCTTTTGCCTCCGGACCACACTGACATCTGTCCAATGTGGCCTTTCATGGCTTGCCTTACCTCCTGTCTCCAAGGCCTGTGAATATAACAAACTTTTCTTTTCTTCCCTAAGCCTCTCCTCTGTCTTCTCTTGTGGCCATGTTATCGGAGAAGTTGGAGTATCATCTTTCCCACTGAGTGCTGGGGGTGGAGTCCTTACAATAACTATATAAAGAGAATTTTATGAGACTTGCATGAGAGGATGAGTGATTTTTATTTGTGTAGAATTACATCCCTGGGTTTCCAAAATCCCATTCCAGTCATAGAAGAAGTATAGTTTGGGTTTCAGTAGAGATAACAGCAAAGCCAGTGTCCAGAGTTTCTGTTCCATGGCAGAACTGGGTCCAGTACAGCATCAGGCTAATTACAGTCCATTAGTTCATTGTGTGTGGGGTCCACATGGCTGTGAACCATGTGGGCAAATGCAGGGGAGCCAGGAGAGTGTGCCTTCTGTAACAAGAGTCCCAAGGGAAGCCAAAAGAAACCAAGAGCACCAAGAGGAACAAAGAGAGCAAGTTTCTTTGTTCAGGGGATTAAATATCCCAAATTTTCACCCTTGCAGTGGCCATGCCTTTTCTGGCGGATGACCTGTTCCCAGGTGTGACTGACAAATACCATTTCTATGTCACCCCAATTTTATTGGGCATGTGTCTACCTCCACATGTCCAGTTCCTTCCCCCAGTGATTAGGAGGAATGAACTCGTGGTTCTCTGGGAAGTGTAAACCTGCAGCTTCCTGGCAAAACTGCCCAAATGACATGCCTATAATATTTGTCCTTCCTTTTACTCCTTTCCTATTATTAATAACTGGGTCAATTACAACAGTATCAGCCACACCTGAGTAATCATCTCATAAAATAATACAAAACACAGTTTTATTATAATGCATACTTTCTGGAAATGGCACTACTTGATAGGTATTGTTATATGTATTGAAAAAAAGATATGTAGTCCTTCCTACTTATACTTATTCAATAAGGAAATCCTTCAATTCAGTGAAAGCTTCATAATTCCTTCCAATGTTTCACTTCATCTAATCAAAAATATAAAATGGAAAATGACTCAACTTGACTATCACCAACAACGTTTACACTTTCAGTAATTTTCAAGTGAGACTCTTTCAATAGTTGCCCAACCAGAATTAGGTAAAAAAAAAAAAAAAATCCAATTAAATGTAGCTTTCAAATACACCCTTATCAATATTACTAAGTAAAACTTGAATGTACATGACTCATGTATAATATATCTATCCCAATGATGTACTTATTTCTTTATTAAGTATTTATACTAGAATGGTTTTTACATAAATTGTACATGCTATTGAAATAAATTAGGTTAGATATGTAACATAAGTAAAGATATTTTAACCTGGACTGAATTCTCCAGCTTGTCACTGACCTGTTGACATAATAAAATATAAGAAGTTGACTTGCTGGTTTGTGCAAGTAAGTTTGAATCATACTTTAATGTATGATTTCATCAAAAGAATAATACGAAATTTATAAACAAATTGTAATACAGACCTTAAAATATATGATATAGTTAATCAATAACACATCAGATATATGATGGAAAAAGAATTTGAATTACAGATTTCTTATGTATTTGATTTAGAATCAATTATCAAGTAGATTTTAAGTATTTAATTTAAAAACATTCTATTTTATGTGCCTGTTATCATTCAAAATTTAAATAATGTCAATGCCAATCCCTTTGGGTATGCAAAATGCAAAACAAATTACAATTGCCAAGGTAATATTAGCCCCTGGAGAGTATTGCTTCATCAACCATAGCACATTTTCTGAGACTGCAAAGGTTGTGTTTTAATAAATTTGAAGGAACTACTTGCAGCTTCTCCATGGACAAATGAGGACCAGGAATTCAAAGACAGCTCTTAGCAAGTTATCACTAAAAATGTCATATACCTTAATCATATATATATATATATGATATATATATATTTGATATATATATATATCATATATATACACACACATATATATGTGTTTGTGTTTGTGTGTATACATATGGTTTTCTCTCAAGATAAGAAGGCTGAAGCTGAGTTTTGCATTTATTTGGTACTTGATAATTGTGGTTTTTTTTTAAATTTTATTTATGTTTTGCTGAACTTGAACAATCAAAAACAGTTAAGTGTGTACTGGGCGCACAAAATGTGTCATTGAAGCTGTGCATTAGAGAAAAAAATACTACTCTTCACAAATACATGACTCTGAAGCCAAGTTATCAATTAATCTTGGTAAAAAGTGCCACCTAATTTCAGTTTTTATAGAGTCTAGTCCAATATCACATTTTGACATAGACACTAGAAGAAAAATACAATAGTGGGTAAGAAGATGTGAAATTTGGAGGTAGATGTATCTAGAATTGAATTTTGACTTTGCCATTTACTAGTTTGTGACTATAATTAAACTCATAAATACCAGTTTTGTACCTTAAAAAATGGTTTTGTCTGCTCTGTAGATGGATTCTAAGTACGAATGTTGATAACAATGTTTGATTTGACTCCCTTGTGAATTCTGCTTTCTAATATAGTATATTCCCATTTGCATGGCCTTTCTCCTCTAAAACTACACTATCTAATTATCTATGATATCTTGCTTCATAGCAAGTTATTATCAATTCCTTCTTTAGTCTCTACAGATAAAAAATTAGAATATCTGTGCTCACATTTTTTAATTTCAATTTTGTAATTAACATACAAAAAGCTTTCTGTTCATGAATGATGTATAATTATATAAATATATAAATGTGGTCATATAGTATATAACCTTTTGAGAATGACTTTATTTCAGCATAATGATTTTGAGATTAATCAAGGTTTTTTGTGTATCAATATTCCACTCCTACTTATTGCTGAGTAATATTTCATTGGATTAATATATTACAATGTTTATCCTTTCACATTTTGGGGAGAATAATGTATAGCTGCTATAAAGATTTTTGAACATAAGTTGTCATTTCTTGAGGGAAGAGGAAATGCTGGGTCATGTGGTAGTGTCTGTTTGTTTAATTTTATTTAAAAAAACCTTCAACATGTTTTTCTGAGTGGCTTGCCATGTTGCATTCATACAAGAAATGTGTGAGATTTCAAGTTGCTCCCAATACTAATAAACACTTGGTATGATCAGTAGTTCTTATTTTAGCCTTTCTACTAGGGGTATCTCATTCTGGTTTTAATTTGAGTTTCCGTAATGGTTAATGATATTGAACATCTTTTTATGTGCTTTTTTATAATTTTCTTTAGTGAAGTGTACCATCTTTTGTCCACTTTTTAATTGAATAGTTTATTTTCTTACTGTTGAGTTTTGAGAATTCGTTATATATTCTACATACAAATCTTTTATGTGATTTAAAAATATTTTCTCAGTCTGTAGATTATCTTTTATTTTTCTCTTCTCAATATAGGTTGGAGAGAAAATTATGATAATTACGAGGGCTTTTTTATTCCTTTTATGGATCATGATTTTGTGCAATGGCTATGGACACTTTACACCATATAGTCCCCTTTCTTTTCCCATTTTATCTTTTAGTTGTCTTGAGTATTACATCTATAGAAATTTAGAATCCCATCATAAAGTTATAATTTGTGCTTTCAACCATCAAACATCTTATAAAGAACTGAATGAAAAACTAGTAGTTTATATTTACCCAAATGTTTGTATTTTCCATTACGGTTCTTTATTCCTCATGTTCCAAATTTCATTATCACATTTTGCTGTATGAAGGGTTTCCTTTAGTCATTCTTTTAGAGCAGACAAAAAATTATCTTATTTACAACCAATTCTCTTAGGTTTCCTTCATTGGAGAATGTCCCTCTTTCACCTTAACTTCCCCAAAATATTTTTTTGGATATAAGGTTCTGGGTTTAGACTACCTTTTCTTTTAGCACCTTAAAAATGTTCCAAATTCTTCTGATCTCCATAGTTTCAAATAAAAACCACATCAAAACTGTAGTCTATCAAATTGTTGTTCACATGTAATTAATGCATAATTGCCTTCTGAATATTTTAAAGACTTTTTTTGTCTTCAGTTTTCAGCTGTTTGACCATGATGTGTCTGGGGGCAGATTTATTTGGCTTTATTCTGTTTGGAGATTGGTTAGGTTGTTAAATATGTAGGTTCTGTGTCTTGTCAAATTTAGGAAGTTCTCAGCTAATGTTTCTCCAAATATTATTTCTGCACTAATCTTTTTTACCTCTCTTCCTTTAACTATAATAACCTAAGTGTGAGACATTTTATTATTCTCCCACAGCTCCCTGGTGATACGTTCATGTAAAGAATACTTTTTATTTTTCAGATTGGATTATTTCTATTCATCATTCTTTAAGATCACTAAATATTTTCACTCTGCTCTTGAGCTTATCCTTTTTTCCCTTTTAGTTAATATATTTTTAGTTCTAAGGTTACTCTTTTTTTTTTTTGGTATTTATATCTTCTCTTTACTTGCTGATACTTTTAGTCTCTCCATTAGTTTCAAATTGTTTGGTTTTACTGTCAAACAATTTTTTAAATAGATGTTTTAAAGTCTTCGTAAAATAATCCCAACATCTGTGTCACCTTGGTTCTGGCATATGTTGATTGTCCTTCCCCATGTGAATTGAACTTTTTCTGTTTATTCATAAGCTAGACAGTTTTTTATGATATCCCGGAGATTTTCAATATTTTGTTAGACTCTGGGTCTTGTTTAAATCATATGGTGAATGTTGTTTTGGTTTTAGCAGAGCAATCAACCCCATTGCGTTCCATCTTCAAGTTGTTCTGAGGTCAGTGCCATTTAAAAATATGTTGCAATGATATTTGTATGGTTATCTATCTCATATTTTACTTTTTGAATCTATGTATACTGTTTGGGGTCAAATATATGCATGCACAGCTAGGGGATGTATCCAGGATTTTATAAACTTTAAGGGGTCACTTTGTTGAGTTTTCTCTTTTCAGTCTGACACTTTACAGTTCCTGCAGATTGCCCTTTCCAGAACCTTCAACCAGAAATTTCTGTTTTCTCCCAATTCTATCTTTCACAATTCTATCTATCTGCAACTGCACATATTGGTACTAAATGACAGGAAAGCTGGGAGAGGAAAAAAGGCAATGATGGTTCCCCCACACCCTTGAGACCACATCTTCTCTGACTGATTAGGAATGTTTTCTAAGAGTTTGCTCTTGAAGATCCCCTATTGCTATTACTGCTGACTCCACCACAAGGTTCACTTGGAAACTGAGATGTGAGGAAATGGAGAAAGAAATAGGGGCTATATGCACCTTCTCTGAGCATGAAGAGGCATCTTTCTTTTTTGTCAAGCCTAAATTGGAGGGATTATCTTAGAGTTATGCCTGCATTGATGCTCACTTTCAGATTTTGGATGGTGCTGAGTTCACTCCAGGGTATGCCAGCCCCCCCCCCCCAAAAAGGTAAAATCTCCATTGATTCAGTAGCGTTCTAAATTCTGATCAGCCTTGCAAATTTAACTGCTTCTACTTACTTTTCAGAGTCTTCAAATATCTATTCCATGCTTTATGTTCAGGTTTTATTGCTGTATTCATTGGGAAAGACAGGATGGAGAGTACTTATTCAATCTTATCCAAACTATAAGCTGTAGCTTAAATTTGAATAAATATAATCACTGAATAAATATAACTAAAATATAATTTAAAAATTCATAAAAACTCAAGGAAATCTCAGATATTCTTAATAGAAAAACATCAGAGAGTTCAGACTTGGATGTACTGGTTGCTCAATTTTCTGATGTAGTTTGCCAAGTTATAATTCATTGAGTTCATTAAAAAAGAGAGCAAGAGTGAGTGGAATTTTTTATGCATGTACATTCATAATATTGTGTTTCATATGCACATTGACTATTCCTTCATGAAAAGACAATTAAGAATAGGAAAAGTATTTAGTGATCATTTGTTTTAAAAGTCAAATAGATGTGCATTAGACCATTTAATCTTGTGTCAGATGTATACCTTTAAACTTTTCAAAAAGACATTTTCTTTTAAATCTGGTTTCCAAAGATGAAGAATCCATTAAATTACAAGGATTAAAATAATGTGGTAATTAAAAGCACCAACATTAAAGTCATAAACCTGGGTTCAAATCCTAGTTCAGCTACTCTTATTACCTATATGACCTTGGGCTAATTATGTAACACAGTATTAATCCTCATTTCTCTTTTGTGTAATGGAAGTAATAACACATATAATGAAAGTAATAACACATACAAAAGAGTTTTTGTAAAAGTTCTTAGTATAGCGCTTGGCTATAATCTGTGCTAATTAATGCTGGTTTTTCATCATAATTAGCAACCAGAATGAAAGTAAAATATCAATTATAAAAATAAGATTTTTTTTTTCTTGCACACCGTGTTCAAACTTGATATATAGTGAGTTTAGCAAACACATCCTCCCATTTTTTTAAATATTTATTTTACCAGCATGGCCTCCGCTAAAAACTTGTTTACTTTAAAATGCAAATTTCAAATGCAACATACAAGGTCTTAAATATTAAGTAGTAAATGCAATTTTGGCCTAGTGATCTCTTTGCCTTTTCCTTGCAAGCATCATGTACTAACTTTAGGACATGAAAGATAAGTTGCCAAAACATACACATTGGAATGAAACATTTTAAATAATTTTTAATAAGAAGTTTTATTAAAAAGATAACCTAACTCAAGATATTTTATATATTACATAGCTTCCTACACATTTCAAGTATCAGAATCATATAATTACTAGAACCCTTCTGGTATATACACTAGAAGACTGAAGCTTGCATACCATGGTTACCTCTTTTAGGTTTTCTAACTATATACATTATATTGTTATTCTCTGGGAAAGAGATTAAGAGTTTGGATAATATGAATTCATTGGAAAGTTACTGAATTGAGTTCTTATGGTGTGTGTTGTTAGGTACTATTACAGATGTTAAAGTAATGTAAGATTGTGTTTGATGCAAGGTAAGCAAAATTGTAGTTTTATATAATTAAATTTTCTTCTCAGTGATCTCCCTCCAATTAATAAATAGACTATGTTGAGGAAATAGAGAGGATTTTTTTGTGCCTGTGCTTCTCGCTGTGTCTTCAGGCACTATTGGATTGATGCTCTGTTTATTTCCCCTTCATATTTCCTTCAATTTGTTGAATTCTGCCCAAAGGTAGCTGTTTTGAAGATGAGTATATCAAAAATTTAAGAATATTGATTTTATAGAAATAATAAGAGATTGGTTAGCCTTATCTTCAGACCAATGTTAATGATAATGAAATACTATGCAAAATGCCTATATTATTTATATAGGCTCAATAAAATAGCATCTACCTTTCTATAAAAAATAATTTAGTCAGAACGGTTATCATCAATAAATCAACAAACAGCAGATATTGGTGAGGATGTGAAGAAAAGTGAACTCTCATGCACTGTTGGTGGGAATGTAGATTGGTACAGTCACTGTGGACAGTAGTAGGGAGTTACCTCAAATAATTAAAAATGAAAATGCCTTATGACCCAGCAATTCCATTTCTAGGAATTTATCTGAAGAAACCTGAAACACTAATTTGAAAGAATATGTGCACCCCTATGTTCATTGCTGTGTTATTTACAATAACCAAGATTTGGAAGCAGCCCAAGTGCTCATCTGTAGATGAGTGGATAGAAAAGCTGTGGTATATTTACACAATGGAATACTATGCAGCTGTAAAAAAGAAGGATCTCTTACCCTTTGGGAAAGCATGGATGGAACTGGAGAGTATTATGCTAAGCGAAAAAATACATAGAAAGACAAATACTATATTATTTCACTTATATGCAGAATCTAAAAACAAAATAAACAAACAAAATAGAAACAGACCCAGAGGGTAGGGGGTAGTGGGAATGGGTGAAAAAGGTGAAGGGATTAACCAAAAGAAAAGCCAAAACCTCATAGACAGACAACGGTATGGTCATTACCGGAGGAAAATAGGGGTGGGGGAGACAGGAGAGGGTCAAGGGGGAATAAATGGTGATAAAAAGAAACATGACTTGGGGTGATGAACACACAATACAGTATACAGGTAATGAATAATAGAATTGCAAACCTTAAACTTATATTATTTTATTAACCAATGTAACCCCAATAAATGCAATTAGAAAAAAAATAATTTATCAAATTAATTTTGTTACCATGTCCTTGTCACAGTAAAATTTATATATATATATAAAATTTAATTACGTTGTATAAGACCACTATTAAAGTAAGGGATTACAATTTATGTCACATACTGGCTACAACGTTCTCTCAGAAAATGGGCATGTATTTCCTTATGGTTAAGGAATCATAGTTTTATAGATTGGAAAGTCTATAATATTCTAATAGGCCAGGAGCACTGATAAATATAGGGATTTCAGAGAAATATATTACCTTTTCAGTTATAGGTATTATAAATGAAACCTACCAAGTGAGTTAGATGTTTTTCAGTAGATGTGACAGGAGCAATAAATATTTAGAGACATAAAACCAAATGATAACTATAGAGACATTGAAAACTCTCAAGACAGAAGTAAAATTTTAAGCCATAATTGGAAGTGGTTGCCAGAACAATAAAGAAGTCATTTTATAAATCAACACTTCTTGTTACACCAATATAAATAAAATGGTCACATAAAACAAAACATTAAATTTTTGATACTGAATCAGAAAATCATTAAGCAACTAATGAAGTCAAATCTCTACCTTAGGAGTTGAAATGGACCACAAGAGAGGTGAGATAGCAAGAAAGACTGTTTCTTTTATAACTAATCTTACTTTACAGTATCTCAAACACACACACACACACACACACACACACACACACACACACACTTTGCATACTGAAAGAAACCAAAATTAACAGGATTACTAATCTAGTTTCGGTGCTCAAAATAAGCAAGCCCATACACATTAAAGCAAGACAATATTCCTTAGCAAAATGAGTAAAGATTGAGTATTTGTTTTTTCACCATGAATACATTACTGGAAACTTGGAAGTTTGGTCATCACATGTGTTTACTTTTGCATTGAAATGTTGGCTGTATTTTGATTTGGTGAGTCAGTCTTTCTGAATCTGATTGCCTCCACTTCTTTGTAAGTAAATGTAATTTCTTCACTAAAACTTTTGTCTTGATGCCTTCCTTTGACATCACACACTTTTATTGCTAAATTTATATTTAATCCATTTGTAATTTGTTCTTTGTCTGAAGATATATAAGTAGTTATTTTAATTTTATTCCAATTGGATAATCCCCATTTATACAAGCCATCCATTCCTTACTAATCAAAAATTACATGCTCTCATATAAATTTTCTTCATAAATATATATGTATATATATCTCCAGTTAATCATGACAGAAACCTGATAGAAATTAACAGATCTTTTTCTTCCTTCCATCACTTTTATAATCCATTAGAAAGTTCTATTTTATATCCAAAATGTATCTAAGTCCTTCCTTTTCTCAACATTATGACTTCAACCTCAAACCAAGTTTTGATTATCACTCTACTATGACACTCTTCTAAGTGGTCCACCTGTATCCATTCTTGTTCTCTAATGCTTTTTCAGCACAACCATCAAAGTGATAGTATTAAAATTACACATTTGATTAGGTATCTGCCTTATTATTCAATGCCTTATCATTTATATTAAGGTAAAGACTAAACTTTTAAAATATCCTATAAAACACTTCATCATCTTTCACATTTTCAAGTCTTCAACTATATCCTGATCCATCTCCAATCTCTAATCCTTTATTTTCTCCAACCAAAATTATTTCAGTTCTTATAATGCACCTAGTTCTTTCTTGCCTTTGTCTTCACATTCTTGGTTTATTCTGCTTGGAACACTATTTCTCCTTTTGCTCGTCTAACTACTGCTAATCTATTATTTCCAACCTTAGACTTTGTTATTAGGAGAAACTTTTCATCAGCCCTCAGAATGGGTTAGGTACACATGCCATGTATTTTAACACCATCCTATACTATCCCTATTAGTATTTTTATTGTAAGCAGACATTTTGGTTGTCTCTTCAATGATATTTTACAATTTATGAAAACATTCCTTGTTCATTTAACATACACTCAGTGCCTCACATAGTGTCTAGTACATAGAAGGTCCCAAGCAATATTTGTTTAATTAAATTTGATTGAATATAGGAGACAACAAGGAAATGGAGAAGACTCTGAGAGAAAGGGTTTATAAGTGCAACTTGGAGTAATGAGAGGTTGCATGTTTTATGCTAGAATTTGAACAGATGGAGAGAATTGGGGAAGAAACTAATGTGAACAGCAAGAGTGAAGACAAAGAAGAGAAGTTGAACATACCCAATTTTACCAAGAAGTAGCTATGTCGCCATAGGCAAATAATTTAATTTTTCTACATTTAAGTTTTGTAAAGCAGAACACTGTGCACCAGTTATCAGTCCCAAGGGAGGACTCCAAATACTTTTTCCATTGTATCTTGTTTTGGAATTGCCAGGCAAAAGAAATGCAGTATAGCACTAAATGGAACAACAACTTACATAGAGAAGAAAGAGAACAAGATCACTTTCAGTAGTGGGCATTGGTCCCAGTGGCCAGTAGATCTCTTCCAGAAACTAATGCAGGACTATTCACCTACACATACCTTTCTTCTGCTGTATTGAAAGTACCCAGTTTGCTCCTTCCAGAGGAAAGATAAAGCCATGGGGTTGACCAGGTGTCCCATGACAAACATGCATAAGCAGAAACAAAAGGGCATACATGTGGCTTACAACAAGGAAAGAAATTCTAACATAAGGCGATAAGCCCAGCATAAACTGTGTTGCTCTTTATTTCTAGGTAAGTAGATATTTTGGGTCCAAGGTTTATTTTTATGTATCCAAGTTGAGGTCAAAAGACTGCATGCAGGAAACTACATTAACCAAAAAATTTCCTCTCTGTAAAATCAGAAAAATAATGGTACATATTATTGTCATTATTTATAATATATAATCTCATATATAAATTGATGGCATATTTAAATTGTTCAAAATTGTCAACAATAATAAATTAATATGAATATTTTATTATTATCAGTTAATGGGTACTTTATCAAAGAAAATTGTATTAATTATCTATTGTTTTATAGCAATTACCTCAAAACTTAGTGGCTTAAAAGAGCAATATATATTATTTAGATTTTATGGGGGTCAGGAATCCAAGTGTAGCTCAACTTAGTGTCAGGATCCCTCACAAAACTGCAGTCAAGGTGTCAGCCAAAGTTGTAGTCTCATACAGAAGCTCAACTGGGAAAGAACTCACTGAGAAGTTCACTCATTAGATGGTTGGCTGATTCAGTTCCTTGAGAGTTATTAAACTAAGAAACCCTTTTCTTGCCAGGTGGCCATCTTCATTAAACTACGCATGTGTGAGAAGAGCAAGAGAACAAAAGAATATCAGCAAGAAAGTAATTATAGTCATTTATAACCTAATCTTGGAATTAACATCTCACTACTCTTACCCATTCTATTCATGAAATGAAAATCAATAAGTCTAGCCCACATTGCAAGAGGAGAGGATTACACAAGGGTGTGAATAACAGGAGCTAAAGATCACTGGGGGCCATTTTAGAGGTATGCCTAATACAGTACTTTATTATATTTTTAAAATAAAATGAGTATATGGAAGTTATGCTGCTAATATGTGGAAGAACCATCATGTAAAGGAAAGTCATCGAGCTCCTCAGGCAATGCATTTTTTTGAGTGTTGCCCAAATATATGTGAGGAAAAATGTCAAGTGAGTGAGTGCATTACAAGGAAAAACATTTTCAATTATATAATGGAAATGCTAGATTAAGCAAGTTAAATATTTCATTGTAGGATTTCTCAAAAAAATTTAATTTAACATACTGATAATTATTTTGACTCTCCAGTATTTGGTTTATACTATCCAGTTTCTCTCACATAGTTTTGATCAAATGATATGTTACATGAAAATTACATTGGGAAAACTTCTCTATACTATGTTGCCTACTGTGGTTAAGTTAAAGGTGGATTGAAGTGGGAAAATAGTAGTCATGATATGATTTAGAAGACTATTTCAGTAATTTGGATGTATAGTTCTGAGTATTTATACTCTTTGAGGCAGTAAAAATAGAGATGGAGATAATCTAAGAAAAGTCTTGACTCTTTTTGGTCTTAGTTTCTTGCCTTTTCATAAGATGCATAAGTCTTCCTAATCTTAATGCAAGATTTGTTATAAATACTATATTTAAGGAATGTTTTGTTTTGTTTGTTTTAACAGCAATGGTGTCTAGGTATTATTTGAACTATTGAAGCAGCATTTTCTCTGAAGTTATCAGAATCAGGACAATATTACAATTACATCTAGTCTATGACTACTCACATAAAACTCCAGAGCATTTAAATGAATATACAGATAAAAAACTAAAAATATATGAAACCCTTCTGTCTGTAATGAAGAACATGTCTGTCCATATTGGTTATTTTACTATTCCCAGTTGAACTACAGTACATATAGAACAAAATAAAACAACAATTTCAAGAAAAGTCTGAACTGGAAAGAAAAAAAAAAAATGGCCTTTTAATTTTCCAAGGAATTTTCTCGGTTATGTTGTTGTTGTCCTCTCTATTCATGCTTTTGCTCTTTGAGCATTGTTGGGGACAAAAATGTTGATCATGCTCTTTTAACCGTGATTGTTAGCTATAGTTATAAGAAATATTAATCATGTTCTGTTAACTGTGATTGTTCTGTTCTAATTAAAAAAAGCACTTTCTAACCTGGCTGGGAATTGTATGCTCTGGGATATGGGAGTTGACTTTGGAGTGCTGTCCGTTCTCCTTTTATCATGGAAAGATAACAACCTCTTCCTGAAACAAAGGAGTCCTGGAGGTGCCTCACCTTTTTGCAACCCCCAGGCTGCATTTCCTGTAACCTGTAAACCATTATGCCCATTCTCATTCTCAGTCCTCTTTGCCCACCCTACCCTGTAATCTTTGTTCTTTTACCCAATCTAAGCAACTGGTTTATGGGGGGGCGAGGTAGAGCAGATTTTAGATGGACAAATCCTGTTGCTCTTCTATGTTGCCGGAATTATTGGAATAAATGCTCATATATGATTCAACTTTGTCTCTGCTTAATTGGCTGAAGTAGCAACAGGCAGCCTGGACCCATTGTGTATGGTTTCAGCATGAGGGCTGCAGAAATTGCTTCTCAGATATCAGCCACAGCTATTCCTTCTCAGCTAATGCTGGGGATGTCATGAAGGTCAGTTGGAGTTCATTAATTATGATCCTTAAAGGATAAAACCTGAAACTAAAACTGCTTTCATGCTTTCTTTTCTTTTAATTGTAGTAAGAACATGTAGCATGAGATTCTTTCTCCCCCTTAAATTTTTAAGTGTACAATACAGTATTGTTAACTATAGGCACAATACTGAGCAACAGATGCCTAGAATTTAGGCATTTTGCATAACTGATACTTTATACCTGTTTAACAGCAACTTCTAATTTCCCCTTCCCTCCACTCTGTGAAAATCACCATTTAACTTTTGGTTTCTATGAGTTTGACTAATTCAGATATCTCATATCTGTGGAATCATGCAGTATTTGTTCCTATATCACTGGCTTATTTCACTTAGCATAGTGTCCTCAGAATTTATCTATGCTGTCTCATATTACAGAATTTTCTTTATCTTTTAAGGCTGAATAATATTACATTGTGTGTATATAATATATTATCTTATTGATTCAGCCATTAGTGGATATTAGGTTATTTCCACATCCTGGCTATTTTGAACAATACTACAATGAACATTATATGGTAGTTCTGTTTATAAAATTTTGAGTATTCTCCATTCTATTTTCCATAGTGGCTGTACCAATATACATTCCCAACAACAATGTCTAAGCATTCTCTTTTCTCCACATCCTCAGAAAACACATTATATCTTTTCTATTTTTTTAAAAAATAATAGCCATCTTAACATATGTGAGGTGATATACTAATTGTGAATTTGACTTCCATTTCCCTGATAATTATATAAAATCTGTTGGACATTTGCATGTTTTCTTTGGAGAACTGTTTACTCAGGTTCTTTGCTCATTTTTATTAATCTATCATTTATTTTTAGGTTATATTTTTTTTTCTTTTTGCTCTTGACTGGTAGGAGACATATATCTAGATTTTAACCTCTTACCAGATATATGGTTTGAAAATATTTTCTCCCATTCTATAAATTGCCTTTTCCTTTTGTTAATCCTTTCCTTTGCTGTGCAGAATATTTTTACTTTGGTGCAGTTCCACTCACTTTTTATTATTTCTTGTGTTTTTGATGTCATATCTAAGAAATCATTGCCAAGAAAAATGTCATGAAGATTTTCCCTTAAATTTTTTTCTAGGACTTTTATAGTTCCAGGTCTTACATTTAAGATTTTAATTTATTTTTAGTTGGTTTATGATTATGGTATAAAAAACAGATACAAATTTATTCTTTTATATGTGGCTATCCAATTTTCCCATCATTATTGTTCAAGAGAATATCCATTCCCCATTGTTTATTCTTTGCACCCTCATATGCTTAAGTTTATTTTTGGGCTATCTATTCTGGTCTATATATCAATATGTCCTCTTTATGCCAGTACCATACTGTTAACAATTACTGTAGCTTTGTAATATATTTTGAAATTAGGAAATGTGATGCCTCTAGCTTTTCTTTTCTTCATCAATATAGACTTGGCCATTTAGTATTGTTCTTTGTAATCCCAAATAAATTTTAAAATTAAATAAAATTTCTGTAAAAAATGACATTGGGATTTTCATAAGGATTGTATTGAATCTGTAGATTGCTTTGGATATTATGGACATTTTGATAATATTAAGTCTTCTAATCCATGAACACAGGATAGCTTCCAAATTATTTGTGATTTTTTAAATATCATTCATCAATGTTTTATTTTCAGTGTACATATCTTTTATCTTCTTAGGATTATTACTAAGTATTTTACTATTTATTATCCAATTGTAAATGAGTTTTCCTTAATTTTCTTTTCAGATAAGTTCTTGTTTGTTTATAAAATCAGCCCGGCCGGGCGTGGCTCAGCGGTTGAGCATCGACCTAGGATCCAGGCGATCGGGGTTCGGTTCCCCATCAGGGCACATGCCCAGGTTGCGGGCTCGATCCCCAATGACTCTCTCATCATTGATGTTTCTGTCTGTCTGTCTTTCTCTCTCTTTCCCTCTCTCTGAAATCAATAAAGATATATTTAAAAAAAAAAAAATCACAGCTGATTTCTGTATATTGATTTTGTATCCTGCAAATTTGCTTAATTCATTATTAGTTTTATTATTTTTGGGTGGGGGATCTTCAGGGATTTCCACATATAAGTGAACATCATCTGCAGACAGAGAAAATTTTGCTTCTTTTTTTCAATTTGGATGCCTTTTATTTCTTCTTGCCTCATTGCTCTGACTAGGACTTTCTGTACTCTGTTGAATAGAAGTGTAAAAATGGGCATCCTTTAGTTTTTCTAAGTCATCAATGAGTATGATGTAAGCTGTGGGCTTGTTATATGTGATCATTAATATATTAAGATAATTTCCTTCTATTCTTAGTTTGTTGAGAATTTTTATCACAGAAAACATGTTGAATCTTGTCCAATTATTTTTCTGCATCTATTTAGACAATCTTGTGATTTTTGTCTTTATTCTGTTAATGTGTTATAGCACATTAATTGATTTTTGTATGTGGAAGCATTCTTGCATTCCAAGGATAAATGCTACTTGGTCATGGCGCATGATACTTTTAATATGCTGTTGAATTTGGTTTGCTAATATTCTGTTGAGGATTTGTGTGTCTGTGTTTATTAGAGGTATTGGCTGTATTTTTTTTTTCCTGTAGTGTGTTTTTCTTACTTTGGTATCAGGGTAATCTTGGCCCTTATAACATAAAATTAAAGTTTCCTTAGTTTTCAATATTTTAGAAGAGTTTGAGACAAATTAACATTAATTTTTCTTTAAAGTTTTGGTAGGCTTCTTCAGTACAGTCATATAGTCCTGGGCTCTTTTTTGGAAGGTTTTGATTACTGATGCAATCTCCTTACTAGTTATAGGTCTTGTTCATATTTTCTCTTTATTCATGATTCAGTCTGGGTAGCTTTTATGTTTTAGGAAGTTATTAATTTATTTTAAGTTATACAATTTGTTAGCATATAACAGTTCACAGTAGTCTCTTATGATCATTATTTATGTGGTGCCACTTGTAATGTTTCCTATTTCATTTCTGCTTTTATTTATTTGAGTCCTCTTGTTTTTTCTTAGGTCATCTAAAAGTTTTTCAAGTTTGTTTATCTTTTCCAAAAAATCAACTCTTAAGTTGGTGCACATTAACCAGGCTTGTCTGTAGTTTTATATTCTCTATTTCATTAATTTCTGCTCTAACCCTTATTATTTTTTCTTTGTGCTAACTTTATTCTTTTTCTATTCCTCTGAGGTGTTAAGTTAGATTGATTATTTGATATATATGTTTTTCTTTTTAATGTGGGTATTTGTCACTATAAACTTTCCTCCTAGTACTAGTTTGTTGCATTCATAGATTTCATATGTTGTGTTTTCATTTTTGTTTAAGATATTTTCTAATTTTCCTTTTGAGTTTTTCTTTGACCCATTGATTGTTCAGGAGTGTGTTGTTTAATTTCCATATATATTTTTTAATTTTTCAGTTTTCCTTCTTTATTGATTTCTAGTTTCATTTCATTGTGGCTTAAAAACATAATTGGTATGTTTTAAATCTTATATTTGTTAAGATTTGTTTTGTAACCTGACATCTATTCTATCCTGGAGAAAGTTCCATCTGTGCTTGAGAACCGTATATACTACTACTGTTGTGTAGGATGTTCTATATGTCTGTCAGGCTCATTTGTCTATCTATAGTACTCAAGTCTACTATTTCCTTTTGTTTACTCTTTGGATGCTCCATTAACTATTGAGTGTGAATTAGTAAGTCTCTTACTATTATTGTATTGCTGTCTACTTTTCTCTTCAGTTCTGTCTATGTTTTCTTCATATATTTAGGTGCTATGATGTTGGGTGCATATTATTTTATAATTGTTTCATCTTCCTGGTGAATCGACCAATTTATCTTTATATAATATTATTCTTTATCACTTGTCAGAGTTTTTTACTTAAAATCTGTATTGTTTTATGTAAGTATCATCACCCTTGCCCTGTTTTCTTTACCTCTGAGATGCAACATATTTTGTGATCCCTTTGTTTTAACCCTTTGTATATTCTTAAATCTAAAGTGTTTCTCTTGCCCACAACATACAGTTAGATCTTTGTTTTACCCAGTTACTCTACATCTTTTGATTGAGGAATTTAATCCATTTACATGTAAAATAATCATTGATAAAAGACATACTATTTCCATTATTTTACTTTTTGGTCTTTCACCTAGATCCTCTGTCCTCCTTTTCCTTTTTGCTGCTTTCCTTTGCATTTTCTTGATTAATTGCATTGAAATGCTTTAATTATTTTTCTTTTTGTCTTGCGTATCTTCTATGGGTATTTTCTTTGTGGTTACCAAAAAGTTTACTTAAACTATCTCATAGATATAACAGTCTATTGTTAAATTGATAACAACTATTGCACACAAAAAGTCTACATTTACACATCGTCCCACACACTTTAAATAATTGATGTCATAATTTACAGCTTTATACATTATGTATCCATTAATGTATTTAAAAAAATTTTTTTAAATATATCTTTATTGATTTCAGAGAGAGGAAGGGAGAGGGAGAGAGATAGAAACATCAATGATGAGAGAGTTGTCATTGATTGGCTGCCCCTTGCACGCCCCCAACCGGGGATCGAGTCTGCAACTGGGTCCTGTGTCCTGACCGAGAATCAAACCTCAACCTCTTGGATCCTAGGTTGATGCTCAACCACTGGGCCACACCTGGCCAGGCTCCATTAATGTATTTTTTATAACTATAGTTATTTGTAATAATTTCATTTTTTAACATCCATATTAGAATTAAAAGTGATTGAGCAACCACTATTACAGTATAATAGTATTCTGTATTTGCTTTATATTCACCTTTACCATTGAGTTTTATACTTTAATATGCATGTATATTGCTGCTTAGCATTTTTAAATTTTAATTTGTAGAGCTCCCTTTATCATTCCTTATAATGCAGGGCTAGTGATGATAAACTAACTCAGCTTTTGTCTGTCTGGGAAAATCTTTATCTCTCATTTTCAAAGGACATTTTTGCAAGGTATAATATTCATGATTGGCAGTCTTTTCCTTTCAACATATTTAATATAGTGTCTCACTTTCTTTTGACCTACAAGGTTTCTGCTGAAAAATCAACTGATAGTTGTATAAAGATTCCATTGTATGTAACAAGCCATTTTTGTCTTCTTGCTTTCAAAATTCTCTTTGCCTAGACTTTTGACAGTTTGATTTTAATATGTCGAGGTGTTGATATATTTTTTTTGGTTCATTATTTTTGTGTGTATTTGTCTTAGTTGGGAGCCATTGGGACTTTTGGCTCTGGATATATACTTCTCTCCCCAAATTTAGAAAATTTTCAGCCATTATTTCTTTGAATAAGCTTTCTGCTCTTTTCTTTTTCTCTACTGCTTTTAGGACTGCCAAAATGTGTTTACTGGCCCACTTAATGGTGTCCCATAAGTCCTTTAAGCTTTCATCACTCCTCCTGCTTTTTCTTGCTTTTTAATGCTGTTCCTCTGCATGGATAATTTTTAATAACTTCTCTTTTAATTTGATGATACTCAAATTTATATTCTTGATCTAATCTGCTGTGGAACCTCTTTAGTGAATTGTTTAGTTTTGTTGTTCTATTCTTTAGCTCTATGATTTCTGTTTATTACTTTTTTTATATTTTCTTTTTCTTTGTTAAAAGTTTCATGCATTGTTTTTCTGACTTTGTTGAGCATCTTTCTAATCACTATTTTGAATTCTTTGTAGGTAGATTATATATCTCTGTTTCATTAGGGGTTTTTTTCCAGATATTTATTTTGTTCATTTCTTTGGGACATATTACCTTGTGTTTTCATTTTCCTTGATTTTTTATGTTATTATCTGCACATTAGAAAAATCAGCTAGCTCTCCTAATCCTCAGGAACTGGCCTCATAGGGAAGACCCTCACCAGGGAGATGTGGAGGGCTTTTCAAATTTTTTTTTTCTGGTACAACCCACTTTCTTTGTGCTTAGCAGCTAATGCCAGGTTCCTTCAGTTTCCTGAGACAAGCGAGACTGAAGCCAGTTTTTCAGGCAGCCCACAGAAATGTTGGATCATTAGACACTCTATCCAAACCTCTTCCTCTTTAGGCAGAAGCTAGGGACTGAAGTTATTCATCTACTCATTCTGTGATGAGTCAGAGGAAGGTGCTAATGTAACTGTTAGTTCAAACTGCCATCTTTGTTCTCACTGGTCCCAAGGTGGCTAGAGTATGTTGGCTCTCATTGGTGCTGTGAGACAAGAAAGAAAGAAGCCAGTCCTTTGGGCAGTCCCTTGGAAAGTTTGGGCTTTTTGTGAAGTCCAGATCTTTCTTTCCACAGGGAGAAGCTGAGAGCTGGGTTTTTTTGTTACTTGCTTTATTCTTATCTGAGGAGTAGTGACTATATTGACTGTAAGCTCAAAGTGCCATCTTTTTCTCATTGGCCCTTATGTACCTAAAGTTTGTTGGGTCCTGTCAGCATTCCAAAACAAGAAAAACAGAAACCAGTCCTTTGGGTGATCCCCAGAAATGTTGGGGTAATAAACATGTAGTCTGCCTCTTTCCTCCTAAGGAAGAAAATGGATTTTTCATCTGATCACTTTGTGCCAATCCAAGGGAGAGGCTATAGCAACTGCCAGTCCAAACTGGTCAAATGTCTCCTTTTTGTGCCTTCCTTTCAATCAGGAGACACTGAAGAATCTCCATTTGGTCATTTGTTTCAATAATAAAAATAAACCTTGCTTCAGTTTTGCATTTTTTCTCTTTTTAAGCATAAGACAGAGGATACATTTTTCTCTCTGTACTTCTCATCATTTTAAAAAGTTGATTGTTTTGCTTCTGTGTTGGTTAACTCTAAGTAAAATGGTACCAATGCCATCTAAACTTGCCTTATTGTGTCTGTTAAAAATAGGTTAGGTAAATATACAAAGTTCACCAATAAAATTCCATGTACACTTAAGTATTATCTAACATCGATTTACAAGTCCATTTATGACTTTCTCTTGTCACTTTACTTGTGTGTGATTCTATTGAGTGTTATAGTCCATTAGCAAGTTCTGCCAAAGAAATTCTTGAATAAAGACATTTAGTGAGGTGTGAAGTAGCTATGATTATTGATTTGTGACAACTAAATATATATAGCCCGCATTTTTACTTTGTAACATAGCATTATACAGAAGATATAATTTTACAGAGAAAACCACCTAATAAACATTTTACCTTTCAGAATTTGTCAAACTAGTAAATCCAAAGAATATAAACTTATGGTCAATATGCATACACATTCTAACATTACTAATGATGGTTTCTAATGGAGTAGAATGAACATATTATTGTATATTTAACAATTACTAGATTATTATGTACAATAGAAACTAAATTTAAATGTCTTGATTTTGAAAAATATAATCTGAGACTTATACATCTTTTTGAAATATATCTTTATTGATCTCAGAGAGAGAAAGGGAGAGGGAGAGAGAGAGATAGAAACATCAATGAGTAGAGAGTCACTGACCAGCTGGGCATGTGCCCTGACCGGGAATCAAACCTCGATCTCCTGGATCCTAGGTAGACGCTCAACCGCTGAGCCACGCCTGGCTGGGCTGAGAATTATACATTCTTATTTTAAAATTTAAATCCTTTAATACCTTAGAGGAATACTGGAACTATGAAATATTATTTATCAATGGTAAGTGCAATAGAAATTTCAGAGTATTGGTGTCTGAGAAAGTAATTATTTAAAAAATGAATTACTTTAGTATCTTTGTAGGTATAGTCCACAATATTGTGAATTTAAGTCTAAGATTTCAAGCCAAACAAGCCTGATATCTCTAAGCCAGATTCAATAAAATCTCTAGGAAAAAACAAAATCTTGGTCTCACCTAGACCAATAGTGAGATCTTTGTCAAGGAGCACTTTCAGCAGAAGCTAGATGATTAATTCTGAGATATATCGTTGTTTTCTTTTATTGAGAGTGAATTAGGGCTATAATTTAAGTTTCTGTAAGACACAGAAACAATGATCTCAAAAATCAATCATCACTAGATTCCCTGTGAGATATATTGGAGTTTAGATTTAAAGCTAGTCAACCTCTTTGGGTGAAGGTTTAGGAGTAAATCATTAATTAAGCTGCATTTTCAAAGGCAACATTGCCATCCAAAAACAATAAAAAATAAGTAAATATGAAAGAAAACTCAGAAGTATTTTGAAAATTCAAGTTCATATAATTTAGATAAATATTTGTTAAACAAAACTAGTTGATAAATTTGTTTTAGTGTTTTCTATACAACATCCATTTTATTCTACTTTTTTCCTCTAAACTCTTATAGGTCTATTAATTAAATCTAAATTTACCACATAAGTTTTAAAATCATAGAAATGTGAAACATTTCTGTGTTAACTTCTATGAGAACTGACAAGTGAATTAAGAAAAGTCATGTGTTACAAGATTAACATGCAAAAATCAATCAAATTTCTAAACACTGAGTACTAACAGTTGGAAATTGAAATTTAAAAATAAATACATTCTATTAACAATTGTTATTCCTAAATAAAATACATAGGCATAAGTCTGGACAAAACATGTACAGGGTTCATATATGAAATTTACAAAACTCTAACCAAAAAAAAATCAAGGAAGGCTTGACTCCAGATGCTCAGGCGACCTGAACCATGTCCAGACACGTGACCGGCTCCCAACACAGCAAATGAGTAGACACATTTAAAAAATCTACTAAATTATGGTAACAGCAGTATAAGTATGTGGCCCTTGAGCCATGAATAACTCCTTCTCTTGCCCCCACTGCAAGCCCAGCATAATGTAAGCTTGGTTTCAGGTGTGAGTAACCAATACCACACAGCTCCCTTCCCTCTCATCTCCCAGTCAAGGAATACAATCCCTCACATGAAGGGACAATTCACCAGCATTTATTTATTTATTTATTTATTTATTTATTTATCCTCACCTGAGGTTATTTTTTCCATTGCTTTTCAGAGAGAGTGGGAGGGAGAGAGAGAGAAAAACATTGATGTGTGAGAGACACATCGGTTGGTTGGCCCCCACCTGCACAGACCCCAACCAGGGCCCCCACCTGCAACCGAGGCATGTGCCCTTGGCGGGAATTGAAACTGGGACCCTTAGGTTCAAGGACTGACCTTCTAACCACTGAGCAAACTGGCCAGGGCAAAATTTTACTTATTTATTTATTTTTATTTTAATCCTCACTTGAGGATATTTTTTCCCATTGCTTTTCAGAGAGAGTGGAAGGGAAGGAAAAAGAGAAAGAGAGAAACATCGATGTGAGAGAGACACATGGATTGGTTGCCTCCCCCACAAGCCCCAGCTGGGGCCAAGGATCAAGCCTGCAACTGAGGTACTTGCCCTTGGCTAGAATAAAACCTGGGACCCTTCAGTCTGTGGGCCAGCACTCTAACTACTGAACCAAACTGGCTAGGGCAATTCATCAGCATTTAATATCACATCTCCTACGTCTCTGAACTCTGGAGACTAAATTTCTTACAAATAATGGCTGAGAGTTTGGAGGCTCCCTTTCTTCATTTAGGTCCCACCTTACCATGGGAAAGCCAAGAATAACAGATTCCTCATTGCTCTTATTTAAGCTTAATATAAATTAGGAGATCTATGCTAGGAAATATACAATGAGAAGACTAGAGGTTACCACCTTCTCCTTGTACCCTGCACATAAAATTTGCGTTTCACACCAACTCTAAACTCTATATCTATGGCTCATGAACTTTACCCAGAAGGAAAGAAAGGCTCTTCATAAAAATATAGAGCACTCCCTAAATAAACTGGTTTTTTATCAAAGAGTGTGAGAATGTTCTAGATTAAGTCTGCACTTGAAAACAATGATTATTTTGGTGGTAAACAACTATGAGGAGACTGGTAGCTCTATGGAAGTAACAAGAAAAATCATAGGTCAGGTAGGTTGTCAGAAAAAAAAGAGAAAATAGTTGACTACAGAACTCCTGGGGTCAGAATAAACCTTAAAGAGTGTCCTCACAAAGTACATAAACAAAAGGTACTGGATGTAACTGGATCAGACTATAAAGCAATTTATGACACAGAGCATGTTTGAAAACAATAGAGAAATAAGCTGGTTTTGAGTGGAGCTTAATAGCTAAGAGTGATACCAAAGGGAGACAAATTATTAGAGAGATCAGAGAAAGAACCAATAAAACAGAACTCTGTTAAAACCACTATGATTCAAAGACTGCACCCTCTGAATAGAGGCATTAAAATATTGACACTGGGGGAAATGTACTTCACTAAAATAGTATAAACAAGTCACTTAAATAAACAAACAAACAAACAGCAAACGTAAGTCACATTGGGGAAAGGGATTCAGTATCTAGGTTGCTTTAAAATATTACCTAAAATATCCAGTTTTTAATCAAACTTAGGCACATGTAAAGAAACAGGAAAGTAGAACCCATGCATGAGGGGGTGGGAGGTGGGAAGAGGGGAACAGAAACTGCCTATAAGAGGATGCAGATGTAAAATTTAACAAACAAATACTTCAAAGCAGCCATTATAAATCTATTCAAAGAACTAAACAAAACCATGCTTAAATAAAGAAAAAGGATTATGACAATTTCTCATCAAATAGACAATATAAATTAAAGGTAAAAATTATAAAAAATAAAATCAATGGAAACTCGGGTTTAAAAATACAATAACAAACAAAAATTCACAAAAGGGACTCAAAGATTGATTTGAACTGACAAAAAGAATGAGTAAACTTTAATATAGAACAATAAATATCCAATTGAAAGAACAGAGAGAAAAGAGGATACAGAAAAGTAAAACCTCAGAGAAATGTGGAACACCATTAATTATAACAATATATGCACAATAGAGTAGTAAAAGAAGCGGAGAAAAAAGGAGCAAAAACAAAATTAAAGAATTAGTGTATGATGGAAATTTTAATAAACTGAGAAAAACAATAGGAATTTCAATGATGTTTTATTTTGAAGTCAAATAAAGAAATGCTTGAAAAGTAGTTACCTATTAATGTAAATGTAAAGGAGCTTATAAATAATTTTAAAATATGTGTTTTGATTATTATATTCTTAAGAAAATTGTTTCTTTGGCAAAGAATAATGTACCACACTTTAAAGTCAGTTTGCAGAATTGGGAATTATAGGAATTCC
This sequence comes from Miniopterus schreibersii, assembly GCF_964146895.1. Taxonomy (NCBI): domain Eukaryota; kingdom Metazoa; phylum Chordata; class Mammalia; order Chiroptera; family Miniopteridae; genus Miniopterus; species Miniopterus schreibersii. The sequence goes on along the minus strand of NC_138104.1, from coordinate 37,869,540 downwards.
CCAACTGCAGAGCTGAGGATCCAATTCCAAAAATGGTTCTCTACTTAAAATTCATTAGAATAAACTAATGTTGTTCACATTGTCTCTCACAATTAATAAAATGAATATTAGATTGAATGGTTGTCAAATAAATTCTTATAGCAGTATATGATATTGAGAGCTAAATATGATGGTGTTAGAGAATTAGATTTCTTCAAATGTCTTGAGAGTAGTTACTCTAAATATAAAACCAAACTGTGTTTGGAAATAACTACATTTGGGTACATCTGTTTTATGTTATAAAATGAAATAAAACTAAATATTGTTCTCAATTAAGAGATTTAAGGCCAAACTTTAGACTGTCCATTTCAAAGAGAAATACAAGACCTAATACATCTTGTGCAGGAAAAATAAATAAATAAATTAGTTTTCCAATTCTAAAACAGAAATGGAATAAGAAATTTTTTAATTAATCTTTTTATTTTAAAATTAATCAATAATGCAAAATATCTATTTAGATTTTTCAATGCACTTATAATTTAGTAAAAATAAAGAGTGTTGATTCTAAAAAAAAAGAATTAGTGGCTGAAAACTTTCCACATTTGATAAAAACTATTAATCAACATATAGGTTCAAGAAATCCACATATACATACAAATAAATCTGCATGAACACACATCATAGTGAAGAGGGTGAATAAAAAAGACCAATTTGAAAGAAGCAAAAGAAAGCTGTCTTCATTTATAAGGGACTCTTAACAAGATTATCACATGAGTCCTCATCAGAAACAATGGAGGCTAGAAAGCAGTGGAATTATATGTCAAAGTGATAAAAGAAAAATACGGTATATCAAAAATTTTACACTGAAGATATAATAAAGATATAACCAAATAAACAAAAATTGAAAGACTGTTTAGTTGATAGACTCATATTAAAATAAATAAATGTCTTCAGGCTAAAAAAAGTGATGCCAGAAAGTAATTTGAATCTACAAAAACAAAAGAAACAAAATAAACAAAACCACAGATCACTAGTAAAGTTACACAATTATAAAAGTTAGTACAAATGCATTTCTTCTTTTGACTGATTTAAAAAGCAATTGTATAAAACAGTAATGTATACAATTATATTTATTGGTCTATAACATACTGAATTGTAACGCATTTGAAAACAATAGCACAAAGGAAGCTGGTGGGAGCAAGTCTATACTGGAGTGAAGAAATTATATCAGATGGTAATTCAAACCCACAGAAAGAAATTAAGACACTTAAATGATAATTTAAAAACTTAACATTTTAAAAACCTATTAATATACTTGTGTCTCTTTCTTCTTAAAAGACATAATATCATATAAAGTAATAAAAAATAATAATTATAATAATAAAGTATTGGGTATTAACATATATTGGTGTACTATGTGAGGAGTCTGGCTCCTAGTTAATAAGCTTTGTGTGATATTTTAGGACCAATCAAAGACAATTACAAAGGCTTTACCTGACAGGCTTCAGTGGGGAAAACTGCCCTCCCCACACCAGACTTGGTGCACATTCAGTGCCTTATAGTCTCTAAAGAAAGTTGCTGTCAAAGGCTCAGGCTGTCCTGGTTGGTCATGCTCTTATGCATGTTGCATTCCTAGCCCACACACCTTTATTCTTAGGTTTCTTTATCTGAGGCATTCAGCCAAAGTCTCTTGAGGTGTCTCTGCCAAGATCCCATTATGGGTTCAGGGGAGGGAAGTTTTTAAGATACTTTTTTTACTCTCAGTAATCAATACTTTTCTACTCATAAACCTTCCCCTTCATTCTACCTCCAACCACAGGGTCCATAGCACTTCCAGTCTTTTGTTCAGGATTCCCTAAAGAATAAGATGATTCCCACTTCTGAGCTTATCCACCTGACCTTTGACTCATACACTGATCCATGGGGGAAATGGAACAGAGGGGAATTAGCGCTTTCTCTGGTTTTGACTCTTACTTATACCATTACAGTAAGTGATTAAAGGTTTCACTGTTACATTAGTTTAATTGGCTACTCTAATACCTCGTAGTTTAGTGCTCTCTCCCAGCTCAGATGAGCATCTAAAAAATTGGTGTAGTGAGCAGGGTAGTCAGTTAAGCACAATGCCAATGTGAGAGATGCAAATTTTAAAGACCCTCCTGGGTAGTTTTAGGAGATGCTAGTAGAGTCTGGGACATTTTATTGGAGTGCTAGATTGTTTGCAAGAGTCTGAAGATCCTTCAGGTTGTTTTGTCACTGAGTTTTGGAAATTGCTAAGAGAAGCCATAGATAACTGTTGGAGGATGCTAGTAGATTGTTTATATAACCTTTTCTGTTCCAAGGGAAAACGCTGATCTTTCCCTTTAGCCCTCAAATCCTCAGCTGAGCTCACTCAGTGGGTCACAATAGAGATCCAACTGAGGAGTTAAAAAAGAAACTAAAGAAAGAGTTTCACAACCACTGCTTGTGGCCTTTCAACAATGCCACTGGAGAGATAGTCAGGGGGCTCCTATGAACTGTGTTCCTCTAAGCAGATCCCTGGCAAAGATAAACATCCTGCAGCAAATTGCTATAATTTAAAGAAAAAAAGCGAAGTGACTTTTGGGCTCATATTGCCCTGTGGCCTTGAAAAGACCTTAGAGACTTATTTAAATTTCCTCTGAAGGGAATCTTGCTAAATATTAGTATGGAAAATTGGTGTGGTATGGGGCACCTTACTACAAAGCCCCTCCTTCAGAGTGCCAGGACAACAGAACTCAAGCAGCAACATCAACAGTAACCACAGCTTTTCAGAAAAATTATGGGACCATGGCCTCCCTCTACAATATGCAGAAGCCCATGTACTTGTGAGAAAGCCTGGGTTCCACTTCAGGAAAGCCTGAGCTTTGCATAAACTTGTGTGGCCTGCCCTGTGCAGTCCCTAGGAATCCTATTTGGGAAACAGCTGTTTTCTCTGATCTGCTACTGTATCTGAATCGCCACTGCCACCTCCAACTCCAGAAGACTTATGACCAAATCCAATCAGGCAGCCCCTGTGACTGACAAGGGTTCTGTTTCCTTCCCCCTTCCCTCATGGATATGATGCTGGGAAGGGTACCCTGCTGGTCTTTTGGTCTTCTGACCAGAAATTTAGCTTTCAGAAATAAACAAGATCAGATGTTAGGCCAATGTCCCCTTTGTCCCAAGGAATAACCAGAGGCCATATGCCAAGGTTAGAGTTCAAAAACAGAAAAAAGAGAATTGCATTTCTTGGGCCTTTGTAGATACCAATGTACAGGTGACTGTGATCTCCACAATCATTGGCATAAAGATGAGTGAAAAACAACTAAATTTCTCTGGTTTGGTGTCTAAAACCACCACAACACATTCCTTTGTTTGAGCTCAGGTATGGTTGGACCTCTTTGGTTCCCTACAAACTTTTACTGCAATGATCTACACTATGAAATGTACTATTAGTGTTAATATGGCCCATGTACACCAACCTCAATAAAGTGAGTGGCAGATCATGTCCTCTGTCTCAAACTCCTTGCAATTTAACAGGGCTTGATGGACTTCTCCACTAACCTGGTTCTATACCCTTGTATCCACTTCTGCTTTGTCACCTATTCCCCAGTTTTTTCAGCTGAGAAGGCTTACCAGGAACAGTTCTTTGTGACCAAGATCACCAATGCCCACTTTGAGCAGCCAACCAGATAGTTAAGTGTAACCCTTCCCATGGGAAGTACATGGCTTATTGCATCGTGTATAAGGAGGACATGATCCCAGAAGATATCAACATGGTCATTATCACCATCAAGACTGAGCACATCATCTAGATTATGGACTGGTGCCCAACTGGTTTTAAGGTTGGCATCAACTACCAGACCCCACCATCATCCCCAGGGGGTGACCTGGCCAAGGTGCTCAGAGCTATGTACATGTTGAGTAATACCACCATCATCACTGAAGACTAGGACCTCTTGGACCATAAGTTTGATCTCATGTATGCAATGTGAGTCTTTGTGCACTGGCATATAGAGTAAGTCAGGGAGGAAGTGGCAGTTCTAGAGAAAGATTACAAAAAGGTGAGTGAACATGAATTCCTTGGCAGCAGAGGCCAAAGAATACTAAATGGGAGAGCACACTGGCAGGCATACCCTCTTCCACTGTCTCCTGTCACTCCTCAGAATGGCTGGTTAAAGTTGTTGAAAATTAAATTTTCTGAATTAAAAAAAAAAAAGAGATTAAAGATGGTGGTGGACAGAGTGGAGGCTATAGTGACACTCTCCTGGGACCAAATTGGAATTACAACTAAAATATAAAAAACACTTTCTGAAAAATCAACTGCAACTGAAAACGAGCTGGAGAGTGCCCTCATAACCAAGGGCGAAAAGTGGAGACCACACAGAGACTGATAGGAAGTACGGAGATGCAAGGGAGCTGGCTGGACTCCCACAGGCAACAGCTGAAGGTCTGGAGGAATATCTCAGCTGTAGGGGGTTCCCGCTGAAGACTCTGAGGCCTAAACGCCAGGCTGGGCTTCCCAGCCAATAGCACCAGAACTGAGAGAGGTGCCCACATAACATCTGGCTGTGAAAAGCAGCCGGGTTTCTGTCTGCCAGGGAGAAGTGGCTGGAAATTCAGGCACCCTCTTAAAGAGCCAACTCACAAAGTTTTGCGTGTAGCCATTCACCTTGGGCTCAGGCAGAGGGAGGGCAGAGTGGACTGGAGCTGTGTGAGATGAATCTAGGGTTGTGGGCTCTGGAGATTGAGATCAGAGGGCACCCATTTGGATTTCAGTGCCGAGTCATTCCCCCATACTGCAGAAGACATCCTTCTCAGGAAGACATTTTTCTGCTTTTGCTTGGGGAGGGGGGGAAGCAACTGCCCCCCCTTCTGGAAAACCTCTTGTCCTACCCAGAGGAGTTCCTACATCCTGAGGCTCGTTAAGGGACTGATAACAACCAGCCGCTCTACCCTGTGGAACTTCTAAAGCCTGATGCTCACTAAGAGAATCAGATTAATCAGCCTGCAGGCAGAGGCAGACCTCAGAGTGCTTGGGATCTTTGACTGATCTGCTTCTGGACCCTGGCCTTGGAAAAGCAGACTTCGGTGTGCATCTGGGTCCTGTCCAACCACACCCACCCCCAGCAGAGGAGACCTGAAGCCAAGGGTTGTTGATAGCTCCAAATAAGGTACTCATGGCCAGTCACAAACTGCATCTGACATTGGCCTGCACAAGAAACCCTTCACAAAGACTGAGAGACCTAGCAGGCCTACCTAATACATAGAAACAAACCCAAACAAGGCAGCCAAAATGGAGAGACAAAAAAAGAACTTCAAATGAAAAAACAAGAGTAGTCTCCAGAAAAAGAGCTAAATGAAATGGAGAGAAACAATCTATCAGATATGGAGTTCAGAATACTGATTGTAAGGATGCTCAACAGGATGAAAAAAGATATGGAAACAATGAAATAAAGGAAGAATGATATAGCAAAAATAAAGAATACATTGGAAGGAATAAACAGCAGATTAGAGGAAGCTGAGGGTCGGATCAGTGAACTAGAAGACAGGGTAGAAAAAAATTAATCAGAGATCCCAAAAGAAAAAGCAACAAAAAAACACGAGGACAGTCTAAGGGAGCTGTGGGACAATATGAAATGTAACAATATTTGCATTATAGGAGTCCCAGAAGAAGTAAAAAATAAACACAGGTTAGAGAACCTATTTGAAGAAATAATGGCAGGTAACTTCTGTAACCTGGTCAAGGAAAATGTCACACAAGTACAGGAGGCACAGAGAGTCCCAAGGGAAAGGAATCCAAAGAGTCCCATGTTCAGACACATCATAATGATTAAAGTGCCAAGAATTCAAAACAAAAAGAGAATATTAAAGGCAGCTAGAGAAAAGCAATCTGTTATGTACAAAATTTCCCATAAGGCTGTCAGCTAACTTCTCATCAGAAACTCTACAGGCCAGAAGGGAATGGCATGAAGTATACAAGGTAATGAAAAACAAGGATCTAAAACCAAGACTACTCTATCCAGCCAGGGTATTATTCAAAATAGATGGTGAAATAAAGAGCTTCCCAGACAAAAAAAAAGCTGAAGGAGTTTATCACCACCAAACCAGCATTGCAGGAAGTGTTAAAGGAACTGCTGTAATTAGAAGTAGAAAGAGAAAGAGAAACATAGGCATAAAGAATTAAAATGGCAATGGATAAGTATCTATCAATGATAACCTTAAATGTAAATGGATTCAATGCTCCAATAAAAAGTCATTGGGTGGCTGAATGGATAAGAAAACATGACCCAAATATATGCTGTCTACAAGAGACCCTCTTGAAAACAAAAGATTCACACAGGATGAGAGCGAAGGGTTGGGACAAAAATTTCCATGCAAATGGAAATAAAATTAAAAAAAAAGCTGGAGTAGCAATACTCATATCTGACAAAATAAACTTCAAATTGGAGACCATAACGAAGACAAGAAAGGTCACTCCAAAATACTAAAGGGATTGATCCAACAAGAGGATACAACCCTGATAAACAGATATGTACCCAATATAGGAGACCTAAATTTATAAAAAAACTTCTAGAGGATTTTAAGGGAGAGTTCAACAGCAAGACAGTCATACTAGGGGATTTTAACGTGCTACTAATTTCACTGGATAGGTCTTCCAGACAAACAATCAACAAACAATGACCCTAAATGAAACACTAGATCAGATCGATTTAATGGATATTTTCAGAACATTCCACCCCAAAGCTGCAGAATATACATTCTTCTCAAGTGCACATCAATAGATGAGTGGATAAAAAAGCTGTCAGACCTTTACACTATGGAATACTATGCAGCTGTAAGAAAGAAGGATCACTTATCCTTTGGGACAGCATGGAGGGACCTGGAGGGTATTATGCTTAGCTAAATAAGCTAGTGGGAGAAAGACAAGTACCACATGATCGCACTCATATGTAGAATGTAATAAACAAAATAAACCTATGAACAAAATAGATCCAGAGAGGTAAAAGCATGAAACAGACTGAGAGATCTCAGAGGGAAGGTGGGGGTGGGGGAGTGGGTGGGAAGAGATTAATCAAAGAACTTCTATGTTTATAAGCATAACTCATGGACACAGATGGTATGGAGCAGGCCTCAGAGTGGGGTGGATCCGGGGTGGAGGGGTTCAATGGGAGGGAAAGAGGGTGTCGGGTGTGTGTCAGGGAGGGTTCGTGGGACTTGTAGGTCTCAGTGTCCCGTCCATGACTCCAACCATCCTGTGCGTGCACACGATGGTGACCTTATATAATAATGACTTAGCATGATGTAACTGCGCATGTGGCTTAGCTTTATGCAACAATTATGCAGCATAGTGTCATTGTGAATGCGACAACGCACTGCTTGCTGTGGTCTATATAACCAGCATTGTACACAATAAAGGAAGGAACTGTTTCTCACAATGTCGGCTCTGCGCTCCTCCTTCTTTATGCTGGGGATCTTGCCTCCAAAACACCCTTTACAGCCTCCCTCCCCCGACAGGAGGACATATGTAATACTTTCAAAAATAAAGATAAATTAAGAATTAAAAATAAAATAATAAAATAAAATAATAAAAATTTAAAAAATTGTGGATGTACACTACTGCTATTCTTTGCCCACAAGCCTTTATAGTAATTGTTGTAGTTAGGTCCACTGTAGAGGAGCATATGGAACACTTTAAACCTATCTGCCTCATGGGCTATAGCTGATAGCCCAGCCATGTGACTGAATCACTGACAAGCCATGATCTGACATATAAAGCAAGTGACCACGGAGGGAAACTACATTTGGACAAAAATCAGGTCTGCTACTAAAAACTTTTGATTACTCATGTGTATGCTCACCAGAGAGTTCTCTAGACTGAAAAAGAAGAGTATGACCAAAAAGCAGATCAATTTTGTCAATTAAATGTGAAGAGTAAGTTGTCTTCTTCCCCAGAGCAAGCAAATATAAACTGATTGCCTCCTGGATCCATGAGAAAATGGTTAGTGGGAATTCAGACACCATCCTAGACTTGGCTTACAGATATGAACAGTCATTGTCCTCACAAAATCCTGGAAAAACATGGAAAACTCGTCTTGTCTACCAGATTCTAGCCAAGGCTGAATACATTGCACAGGGACAGACTCCTGAGCCAACAGGTCAGGACATTCTTGGCAGTTAGTTTCATATTATCCCTCTAGTCCCATCCAGAGAGTCTCACTGGATTCTGCCTGTAGTAAACACCTTTTCCAGGTTTGGGGACTAGCCATCCCCATGTATTCCACTGATTCAGGACACAAAATCCAGGCCTTAAAAGATCAATTTTGTTTTCTGTGCAGGTTTCCAGAGCACACTACATTTGGTAACAGCACTGGTTTTGCAACCCAGGCTATACGTCAACGGGCCCAATCATGATGCATACAATGGAATCTACGTTTTCCATATCACTCCCAAAGCCATAGGGGTGACTGAGCATTTTAATGGACAATTAAAAGACAGGTTTAAGCAGCTGATGTGAGGGGACAAGACAAGCCCAGACTGGATTATACATTTCAGGCTAGCAATCTCAGTTCTCAATATAGTAATTCCCTGAAAGGGCACTTCTAATTTGTGTGGTATGTTGGATCACATGGTCTTTCCTCTCCTGCAATTGTATATCCTTCTTTTACAGTTATTGACATCTCAGTCCCTGTGGGGGATTCTGCAAAGGCCTTTCATCACCTTTGGCATTTTTTATGACTCAAATACATGGAAAATTAGGATGGCTATTAAACAGCAAGGGGTAAGAAGTCATGTAAATTCATTTTTTAATATTTTTTTAAAATTAAAATTTATTCTAATTCTTAAATATGATATATATTTTTTAAACCTTGCCTGAGGATATGATTTTTTGTATTTTTTTAAATCCTCATCTGAGGACATGCTTATGAGACGAAGGGGAGGAGAGAGAGAGAGAGAGAAACATCAATGTGAGAGAAACATTGATTGGTTGCCTTCCATTCACACTGCAACAGGTGATTGAACCTGAAACCTAGGTATGTACCCTGACAGAAAATCAAACCCGCAACCTTTTGGTGCACAGGACGGTGGTCCAAGCAACTGAGCACTCCACCAGTGCAAATATGATACATTTTTATAAAAATTTCTTTCTGTTGCATACAACCCTTCCAGACAAAGAGGCTAGATAAAAATAGGAGATGCTTTAGAAAATGTAGTTTTAAATACTGAACAGAATACACTGATAATAACAATAATAACAAACACCTAGAATATAGCACCTAAGGAGGTGTGGGAAAAGGGAGAGGGCATAAACCATTTTTGTTTTCCAGGAATGCTCTTAAAAGCTTTCTTCTTCTTTTGAAGAAAACCACCAGTACTTTTCCCAGTTGCTGTGAGTGCTTTGGCTTCAGACTCCTGAGCTAACAATCACACCTGCTTAACTGTGTCTCATAGTGCTACTATGAGACAGCAGGGAATGGCTTCAACTCCTGCACTTTCCACTCAAAACATCTCCACATGTCATCCTCATTCATGAGGCCAATAGACTGATATCAAAGATAAAACTGTTGGGAACTGACTGCCTCAATCAGTTCATCTAAAACTAAGGGCTGAGTTGAATTATTTGGAGTAGATCGGAAACCCCAGGGCAGGAAATCTGGATGGGAAGCCACAATGAAAGTCCTGCTAACTTTACTGCGTTGATGGGCTGCCTCCTGCACATCCCCTATGAAGGATCAAACCTGTAACCCAAGCATGTGCCTTGACCAGAAATTGAACTGGCAACCTTTCAAGGCACAGAATTACTTCCAGCCAATTGAACCACACCAGCCAGTGCTGATTTGCAGTGATCTTGATCATGGCCCTGTCTTACTGGTGCTTCAGACTAATTATCTGTTTTTTGTCACAGCCCCTCAAAACCCAACCCATTTGAACACATGATAGGATAGCCTGTTTCTTGCTCAAGTCCTGGAAAATCAAGGGGTAGAGTTGCAAAGTCTGGATCCTTGCCAAAAAACATTTTTGTGATTTTTTCAGACTCAACTGCAGCAAATTGCAGAGGCTTTACCTAACAGCGTTCATTGGGGAGAGCTGCTCTCTGCACAACAGACTTGGCACACAGCCAGTGCATTACAGTCTTTAAGGGAAGTTGCAGACAAGAGTTCAGGCCCTTCTGGCCAATTATTTTCTTATGCATATTCACATTCTTAATCTAGGTGTCTTCATTCCTAAATGTCTTCTTTTTTTTTAACTTTCACCTGAGGATATATTTTTATTGATTTTTAGAGGGAGAGGAAGAGAGAGCAGGAAAAAAAAACTCAAAACATCAATTAATTGCCTCCTGCAAGCTCTCTCCTACACCCACCTCCTGTACCTGCCCTGGCTGGGAATCGAGCCTGCAATCTTTTTGTGTATCGGACAATGCTCCAACCAACCAAGCCACCCAGTCAAGGCATTCCTAAGTGTTTTCATATAGACCTTTGGCTAAAGTCCTTGTCAGGTACTTCTGTTGTAGTTTCTTTATGAAGGAAGGAGGGGAAAACCTTGAAGAAATTTTTTTCCTATTCTGACTCAGTACTCAGTACTTTTTCAATCTTAGTTTTTCTCTTTAACTGTCCATTTGGCCCCAGAGTTCAGAAAACTGCTTGAGTCTTGAGGAGACCAACTTGTCTGCAGGCAGCACCAGAGTGAAGGTGAAAGTGTGAATGGGTGAGTGTATGTGACGGAGAGTGTGCATGGGTGTGAGTGTGAGAGGGCATCTGTCTGTGGGAGCAGGAGCTCCAGGGGTGGTTTGGGCGTTCCTGGTACAAGAGCTGCCAGCCACCATGTGCTGCTCAGTCAGGTGCTTCTCTCTGCTTGAGGTTAGAGAGCTGGCCATTTTGGAGGAGCTGCAGGGTCCTCCCTGGGAGGAGGCTGAGGGGAGTGGCCCTGCCCCAAAGCCCCTAAGCCCCAGACAGGCACTCACTGCCCCACTGCTGAGACCCAAAGCTGGCAAACACATGGTCCAGACACAGCAACTTGACACACCTGGACTGTGGGCCTCAGAGAACCAGCCAGCTGCCTTGACAAGTGGTGCACAGGGCTTGCCCTGCCATATTAAATAGTGGGCCATTAGGCCCACCCCATCTCCTCCACAGTGGAGCAGTACCACCCCTCCAACAGCATAGCACCAGGCCTGCCCTGCCACCTTGACACAGTGCCTGTTTGGGCACAGGAACCTGCCATCTCAACTCAGCATGCCCAACCTAGCACCCCTGGGTGACTGGCCCCATCACCTTGTCATTGTGAGCCCCACTCTGCCACTGTGACCCAATGCTCTCAAATGCAAGGACCTGCCACTGTGACTCATTGTGCCTGAACTGTGCCCATGGACAAATGGCCCCACTGAGACCAGGCTGGCCTGACTTGGCGTCCCTGGAAAAGTGGACCCACTGTGCCCCTGTGACTCCTCCTGCCTCATGAGGTGCCTCTGGTTACCAGACTGCTAAAATAGGGAGACAAAAAACCACCCCCAAATGAAACAAAAGGAGGAATCATCAGAAAATGAACTAAATGGAATGGAGGCAAGCAATTTCTCAGATAACGAATTCAAAGTAATGATTATAAGAGTGCTCAAAGAACTTAGTGAGAACTACAAGCAACTTAATGAGAATTATAAGAAACTTAATAAGAACTACACCAGTATGAAAAAAAACAATTGAAACCATGAATGAGATTCAATTGGAAATGAAGAATGACATAGCTGAAATAAAGAATAACCTGGAAAGATTCAACAGTAGACTAGAAGCAGCTGATGACCAAATCAGTGAATTAGAAGACAAGGTAGAAAAAAGCACCCATTCAGAGGAGCAATTGGTGAAAAAAATTAAAAAGCAAGAGGAGAGCTTAAGGGAGTTTTGGGACAGCATGAGACATAACAACACTAGTATCATAGGGGTTCAGAAGGAGAAGAATCTGAGCAAGGAATAGAGAACCTGTTTGAAGAAATAATGACAGGAAATTTCCCTGACCTGGTGAATAAAAAAGTCACACAAGTCCAGGAAACAATGAGAGTCCCCATCAAGATGAGCCCAAAAAGACCCACAAGAAGTCACATCATAATTAAAATAGCAAATGTTAAAGACAAGGAAAGAATCTTAGAGGCTGCAAGAGAAACCATCAGCAAAATAAAAAGGGAGCTCACTGTGTGGGAGAACATATTTGCCAATGATACACCTGATAAGGGGTTAATTTCCAAAACATATAAAGTACTTATAAAACTCAACAAAAGGAAGACAATTCAATTAAAAAATGGGCAGAGGACCTAAATAAATACTTCTCCAAAGAGGACATACAAATCACCAAGAGACATGAAAAAATGCTGTCCATCATTAATCATCAGAAGGATGCAAATTAAAACCACAATGAGATATCACCTCACACCTGCCAGAATGGCTATCATCAATAAATCAAAAAAAAGTGGTAGTGAGGATGTGTAGTAAAAGGTACCCTAATACACTGCTGGTGGGAATGCAGACTGGTGCAGCCACTATGGAAAACAGTATGGAGGTTCCTCAAAAAATTAAAAATGGAACTGTCATTTGACCCAGTGATCCCAGTTATAGGAATATATCCTAAGAAGCCTGAAACACCAATCCCAAAGACCTTATGCACCCCTATGTTCATAGCAGCACAATTTACAATAGCTAAGATCTAGAAACAGCCCAATTGCCCATCAGTAGATGAGTAGATAAAAAAGCAGTGGTACATTTACACTATGGAATACTATGAAGCTGTAAAAAAGAAGGATCTCTTACCCTTTGAGACAGCATAGAAGAACCTGGAGAGTATTATGCTAAGAGAAATAAGCCAGTCAAAACAAGACAAGTACCACATAATCTCACTTATATGTGGAATCTAATGAACAAAATAAACTGACAAACAAAATAGATCCAGATACATGGAAGCATGTAACAGACTGAGTATTCTCAGAGGAAAGGGGAGGGGAAGGAAGAGATCAACCAAAGAACTTATATGCATAACTCACGGACACAAACAATAATATGGTGAAGGCCAGGGGAAGGGTTAGGAGGGGGGAGGAGGGTGATCAATGGGGAAAAAAGGGGGACTTCTGTAATACTTTCAACAATAAAGATAAATTAAAAAAAGAAAAGAAAAAGAGAACTGTTGGAGTCTATTGTTCGGAGCCCTCAATAGGGAGATGACCTACATGTTTGTGCTGATCCACCACCACTCAACTAGCATGCTGCTCCATGGGGATAAGTAAAATGAGTGAGTTGGTGCTTTCTCCAGTTTTATTTTATTTATTTATTTAAAAAATATTTTTATTGATTTCAGAGAGAGGAAAGGAGAGGGATAGAGAGACAGACAGAAACTTTAATGATGAGAGAGTCATTGAGCATCGAGCCCGCAGGCCCGGCATGTGCTCTGATCAGGAATCGAACCTTGACCTCCTGGATCCTAGGTCAATGCTCAACCGCTGAGCTGAGCCGCAGCTGGCTGGGCTCTCCAATTTTAGATGCTTGCTTATACCATTGCAGTAAGTGATTGAAGGCTTCACTAACACTTTCACTTTGGCTCAGTGCTGCTACTATGACACCTGGAAATTCAGCTCATTCTCTCAGCTCTGCTGAGCTGCTGACACTATGTCTAGTGATAATATCACAAAAAAGGAAAAGGGGACAAAATTATACAGGAGTTATATTTTCATCCCTTCTTAGAATTAGGATAGTCTAACTCTGCAGTAGATGCTGATAAGGTAAGGTGAATATGTACAGCTTAGTGCAACCACTAAGAAAATAAGCTTAAAAATATAATGAAAAATTATGAAGCCCACTAAAATATTACAGTAGAAAATATGTGTTTAACATAAATAAAAGCATTAAAAGAGAATGGGGAAAAATTAGAGATAAAAATCAAACAGCAATATGGCAGATATATTTCTAAATATATCAATATTAACATTAAATGTGAATTAAGCATGCAATCAAAAGACAAAGATGGACATATTAGAAATAAAACAATTTTCAACTATATGTTTTCTACAGAAGATGCAATTTAGATTCAGTTATAAAGATAGATTGAAAATTAAAGGTAGCAAAAAATATATGTCAGACAAAAAACAAAATTAAAAAGCTGGACTGGCAATGTTATTAGACAATAAATTTTTAAAAAAATATATCTTTATTGATTTCAGAGAGAGGAAAGGAGAGAGAGAGAGAGAGATAGAAACATCAATGATGAGAGAGTCATTGATCAAGCCCGCAACCCGGGCATGTGCCCTGACCAGGAATCGAACCCCGATTGCCTGGATCATAGGTAGACACTCAACCGCAGAGCCACGCCTGGCTGGGCCAGACAATAAATTTTAATAAACATTTTAAGAGATGAAGATGGATATTTTATAATGATGAGGGTATATCCATCAGAATAACAACTATAACATCTATAACATATATATGTATATACATATATATTACATATATAATACATCCAGTGGCTTTTATCAAGTAGTAATTATCTCCACAATGTTGCTATAGTGCTATATATACTTTGGTTACAGCATGGATTCATCCATACAAGCTAAACTGATTCGCAATAGATTAGTGTAATTCACCTCTACTCTGAATATATTTCAGGAGTAGTTTATTGTAAAATGTCAAGAATATCTCACTATTTCTAATTTTTAAAAAACCCTCTATACAAGCAATGTTTATAAATGCTTCCCATTATGAGAAACATGAGAATTGAGTAAGTTATATAATGTCTCTGAGCCTTACCTTCCTTATCTGTAAATTTGTGGGGGGAGGAATGTATGTCTACATCATAGTTTTGTTGTGAGACTATCTATATCTATCTATCTATGTCTATCATCATCTATCATCTATCATCTGGAGAGAAATAAAGAGGGAGGGTCTAGTACTTAGCAAACAGTAAGCATTAGCTATTAGTACAAAGAAGTTATTAGTAACAAAGGTAATAGTGGCTATTATTTATTATACAAACACTGAAAATAGCCACAGAGAAGTTAAATAATTTGCCCAAGGTCCCAGACTTAGTAAGTGATGGAATCAGGATTTGAAGCCAGTCAAACTTACTATTGAATTTGAGTCCTAAATCATAAACAGCACTGCCACCAAGAGTGCATGTCTTCACTGTGTTTCGTACAGAATAATTTGTACTTGTTTGTCAATGTTTTAAAGGAGACTAGTTAAAAACATGATCATTAGAATTGGAACATTTAAGTTTGTTATAGATCTACCCTTTACTCACATTATGTTCTTGAAAAATTTACATAACCAATCAGTCATTTATTCATTCAGTCACTACGTCAGTAACTGTGGCAAACAGGATGAGGTGCTACTCAGATCTCCAAGCAACAAAGTTCTTGCTGCTCAGCCGTGAAGAGTGTGGTTAGCAGACAGCCTCCTTACCCCCTCCCTTTAACTCCTTCAAGTTCCACCTCAGCTCTCAAGCTGACATGCTCTTCTTGGGGAGGTACCTGCTAATGACAGAGCAAGATGCTGGTACAAGGACCTCACCATTTCCATTCAACACAGTACTCTGCTCTGGAGCTACATGCTGGCCTGGCAGAGGCTTTTGTCAGTTTTGCATTATTATCTGATAATTTCCTCTACCTAGTCTTACACCCTCCACTTTTTCTGCCACATGTATTACCCCCCAATAATGCTTTTGTACCTTCCACTTCATCTCATCTGTCTTCTAGAGAAACAAGCCTGCAGGAGACACTATACAAGGTACTGTGGAAATACAATGTGTTTATTTTTCTCAATAAGATGGCCATCGGCCTCAGAGACATTACACATGGGAAAAATAGAAAATGTAAAAAAAAATTAAGAGAGCAAAGTGATAATTAAATATTTTTGCTGACCCCTTAGAGCATTGCTTCTCTAAATGAGTAAAATCAATTGAGAAGTTTTTATTTTTAAGCTAATTTATTGAGTGTTTACCATATGTTAAAGACTGCTTTAAACATATCCCACATATCAACTCATTTAACCCTCATAACATCTCTGTATGAAAGAGGTTATTATTCTCATTTTATGAGTGAGCAAAATGATACATATGCTGCATAAATTTTCCAGTGACATCACCTGTGAAAATAAGGGATTAGGGTATCAGACTTAGGTAGTCTGAGTATACTACTCACGCTTTTAAACTTATGTGCCACTGCCCCTTTATGGCATCCCATTAAAAAGGACAAGAAACAATACTACTAAATGTTATCTTCTGCTTCACTTCATGGATAATAAGTAAATAATTTGTTGTTAAATTACTATCATTATCAATATTGTTATTATAACATTTGATTTCTTTTTATCTTTAATGTATCTGCCTAAAATACTTACACTTTAATATATTTGTCTAAAAAAACCCTTTTGTCTGATGCATTTAAGTTGTGTCTCACTTCTAAGTTTTTATTCTTTTAGGAAAATTTTAAATCTGTTTTATAAAATATCACTTTCATTTGAATTTTTGGACTAGAATACAAGTTACCCAGTATTTTCTAAAATTTGTTCACAGCCGTATTTTCTTTTTCTTATTTTGTTAAGCTATAGAAAGTAATCCCAATCCAAAAACAAAGCATTCTCCAGAAAACCAGGTCACAGTACAATTTTTTTCTATATGATTTTTTTTTCTTTTTCTAAAAAATTTATCTTTATTGTTGAAAATATTACAGATGTCCCTCCTTTTCTCCATTAACTACTTCCAACCTGCACACATTCCCTGCCACAGGCTTTCACCCCACTATTGTCTGTATCCATGAGTTATGTATATATGCATATAAATTCCTTGGTTAATCTTTCCCCACCAACCCACCCGCAACTTCCCACTGAGATTCATCAGTCTGTTCCGTGAACTATGTCACTGAATCTATTTTGTTCATCAGTTTATTAAGTTCTTTAGATTTCACATACAAGTGAGATCATGTGATATTTGTCTTTCTCTGTCTGGCTTATTTTGCTTAGCATAATCTTCTCCAGGTCCCTCCATATTGTCCCAAAGGGTAAGATATCTTTTATCTTTACATCTGCATAGTATTCCATGGTATAAATGTCCCGCAGCTTTTTTATCCACTCATCTACTGATGGACACTTGGGCTGTTTCCAGATCTTAGCTATTGTCAATTGTGTTATTAGGAGCATAAGGGTGCATAAATACTTTTTGATTAGTGTTTGAGGATTCTTAGGCTATATTCCTGGAAGTGGAATCACTGAGTCAAAAGGCAGTTCCATTTTTAATTTTTCAATAGACCTCTATACTGCTTTCCATAGTGGCTGCCCCAGTCTGCATTCCCACCAGCAGTGTACCAGGGTTCCCCTTTCTCACATCCTCACCAACATGTGTCATTTGTTAATTTTTTGATGGTAGCCATTCTGACAAGTTGAAGTGATACCTCAGTGTGGTTTTAATTTGCATCTCTCTGATGATTAGTGAGGTTGAGCATTTTTTTCATATGTCTTTTGACGATCTGTATGTCCTCTATGGAGAAGTGTTTATTCAGGTCCTTTACTTATTTTTTAATTGGGTTGTTAGTCTTCCTCTTATTGAGTTGTATGAGTTCTTTGTACATTTTGGAAAGTAACCCCTTATCAGATGCATCCTTGGCAAATATGTTCTCCCATACCATGAGGTTTCCTTGTATTTTGAGGCTGATTTCTTTTGCTGTGCAGAAGCTTTTTAGTTTGATGTAGTCCCATATGTTTATTTTTTCTTTTGTTTCTCTTGCCCTAGAAGATGTGTGGGTGAAAATTCCACTAAGTGATATATCTGTGACATTACTGCCTACGTTTTCTTCCAGGATATCTATGGTTTCATGACTTAATTTAAGTATTTTATCCATTTTGAATTTATTCTTGTGTATGGAGTAAGTTGTTCATCTAGTTTCATTTTTTTGCATGTACCTGTCCAGTTTTCCCAGCACAATTTATTGAGGAGACTGTCTTTACTCGATTGTATGCTCTTCCCTCTTTTGTAAAATATTAGTTGACTATAAATGACATGGGCTTATTTCTGGGGTCTCTGTTCTTTTCCATTGATCTATATGTCTGTTGTTGTACCAATACCAGGATGTTTTGATTACAATGGTTTTGTAGTGTATTTTGATATCTGGTAAAATGATCCCTCCAACTCTATTCTTCTTTCTCAAGATTGCTGTGGCTATTCAGGGTCTTTTTTGGTTCTATATAAATTTATGGAATATTTGTTCTAGCTCTGTGAAATATGTTTTTGGTATTTTAATACGAATTCCATTGAATCTATAGATTGCTTTGGGTACTATGGACTTTTTAATGGTATTAATTCTTCCAATCCATGAACATGGTATATTCTTCCACTTGCTTATATCTTCGTCTATTTATTTTTTCAGTCTCCTGGAGTTTTCCAAGTATAGGTCTTTCACATCCTTGGTTAAGTTTATTCCTATGTATCTTATTTCTTTAGTTGCAATGGTAAATGGTATTATTTTTTTAGATTCTCTTTCTGAGAGTTCATTGGTTGTGTATAAAAATGCCATCAGTTTTCGGATGTTAACTTGCTATCCAGTTATCCTTGACAAATTCATTTATCAAATCTAGTAGTACTTTGTTGGAGTCTTTATGGTTTTCTGCATACAATATCATGTCATCTGTAAATAATGACAGTTTTACTTTCTCTTTTCTAATTTGGATACTTTTATGTTTTCTTCCTGTCTGATGGCTGTGGCAAAGACTTCCAGTTCTATAATGAATAAGAGTGGTAAAAGCGGACAACTCTGTCTTGTTCCTGTTTTTAAGGGAAATGGTTTTAGTTTTTGACAGTTGAGTATGATGTTAACTGTAGGTTTGTTGTGTATGACATTTATTATGTTGAGGTATGTTCTCTGTATACCCACTTTGCTGAGAGTTTTTATGGAAAATGTGTGCTGGATTTTGTTGAATGCTTTTTCTGCATCGATTGATATGATCATATGATTTTTGTACTTAATTTCGTTTATGTGATGCATCACATTTATTTATTTGCGAATACTATACCAGCCTTGCATCCCCGAAATAAGTCCCACTTGGACGTGGTGTATGATCTTTTTAATGTTTTGCTGGATCTGGTTTGCTAGTATTTTGTTGAGGATTTTAGCCTCTATCTTCATCAGGGATATTGGCCTGTAATTTTCTTTCTTTGTTGTTTCTTTACCTGGTTTTGGGATTAGGATGATGCTGGCCTCATAAAAAGAGCTTGGGAGTTTTCCCTCCTCTTGAATTTTCTGGAATAGTTTGAGGAGAATAGCTGTTAATTCTTCAGTGAATATTTGGCAAAACTCACCTGTTAATCTATTTGGTTCCAGACTTTTTTTGCTGGGAGTTTTTTGATTACTGCTTCATTTTCATTAGTTGTTATTGGCCTATTCAAGTTTTCTGATTCTGCCTAATTCAACTTTGGAAGATTGTACGTTTTGAGGAATTTATCCATTTCACCCAGGTTGTCTAGTTTGATGGCATATAGTTGCTCATAGTATTTTCTTATGATTCTTTGTATTTCTCTTGGGTCAATTGTTAAATCGCTTATTTCTGATTTTATTTATTTGGGTTGTCTCCCTTTGTTTTCTGGTGAGTCTGGCTAAAGGTTCATCAGTCTTTTTTATCTTTTCAAAGAGTCAGCTCTAGGTTTCATTGATCTTTTGTATTTTATTTTAGTGTCTATGTCATTAATTTCTGCTCTGACCTTTGTTATTTCCTTCCTTCTACTTCCTTGGTGCTTTTCTTGCTGTTGTCTTTCTAATTCTTTTAGTTGCTGTGTTAGATGGTTTAGTAGAGCTTTTTCTTGTTTCTTGAGGTATGCCTGTACAGCTATGAACTTTCTTCTCAGGACTGCTTTCATTGTGTCCCAGAGATTTTGTTTTTTTCTATTCATTTTCCTTTTTTTCCAGGAAGTTTTTGATTTCTTCTTTGACCTCATTTGTAACCCAATTATTGTTTAATAACATGTTATTTAACCTCCATGTGTTTGAATATTTTTGAGGGGTTTTTTTTAGTGGTTGATTTCTAGTTTCATGCCATTGTGATCCAAGAAGATGCCTGATATGATTTCAATCTTCTTGAATTTGTAGAGACTTGCTTTGTGCCCTAACATGTGGACTATTTTTGAGAATGTTCCATGTGCCTTTGAGAAGAATGTGTATTCTGCTGCTTTGCAATGAAATGTTCTGTAAATGTCAATTAAATCCATTACATCTCTTGAGTCACTTAAGATCTGTGTTTCCCTGTTCAACTTTTGTCTAGATGATCTGTCCAGTGCTGACAGTGGGGTGTTAAAGTCCCCCACTACGATTGTGTTACTGTTGATCTCCCTCTTAAAGCCCATCAAAACATTTTTTATATATTTAGTTGCTCCTATATTGGGTGCGTATATATTTATAAGGGTTATATCCTCCTTTTGGATCGATTCCTTAATATTATGCAGGGACCTTCTTTGTCTCTTTTTATGGTCTTTATTTTGAAGTCCATTTTCTCAGAAATAAGTACTGCTACTCCAGCTTTTTTTTTTTTTTTTTTTCGTTTCCATTTGCATGGAATATTTTATTCCATCTCTTCACTTTGAGCCTGTGTAAATCTTTTGCTCTCAGGTGGCTTTCTTGTAGACAGCATATATATTGGTCATGTTTTCTTATCCACTCAGCTACCTTATATCTCTTGATTGGAGCATTTAATCTGTTTATATTTAAGGTTATTATTGATATATACTTATTTAATGCCATTTTTCACTTTATGCTAATATACCTTTTTCACAGTATTCTTTCTTTTTCTTAAAGCAGTCCTTTTAGCATTTCTTGTAGTGCTGGTTTGGTGGTACTGAACCCCTTTAGCTTTCTTTTGTCTGGGAAGCTCTTTATTTCACCTTCAATTTTAAATGATAGTCTTGTTGGATAAAGCAGTCTTGGTTGCATGTTCTTGCTTTTCATTATTTTGAGAACTTCTTGCCAATCCCTTACAGCTTGAAGTGTTTCTATAGAGAAATCTTCTGACAGCCTTTGTGGGTTCCCTTGTAGGTCACTGCTTGTCTCTCCTGCAGCCCTTAATATTCTCTCTTTGCCCTTAACATTTGCCTTTTTAATTATGATGTGTTTTGGAGTGGGTCTCTTTGGGTTCCTCTTGTGTGGAAACCTCTGTGCTTCCTCACCTTGTGTGACTTTCTCCTTTACTAGCTTATGAAAGTTTTCTGTCATGATTTCCTCCACTAGGTTCTCTAGTCCTTGCTCTTTCCTCCCCCTCTGAGATCCATATGAAGTGAATGTTGTTTCACTTCATGTTGTCCCAAAGTTCTCTTAAACTGTCCTCATGATTTTTAAGTGTTTTTCTTTTTGCTGCTCTGATTGAGCTATTTTTTTCCTACCTTTTCTTGTTTTTAAGATTTAAAAAAATATATATCTTTATTGATTTCAGAGAGAAGAAAGGAGAGGGATAGAGAGATAAAAACATCAATGATGAGAGAGCCTTTGATTGGCTGCCTTTTGCATACCCCCGAATGGGGATTGAGCCCCCAATCCGGGCATGTTTCTCACCGGGAATCGAAGCCCAACCACCTGGATCCTAGGTCGACCCTCAACTGCTGAGCCACGCCTGTCCGGGCTCCTACCTTTTTTTCTAATTCACTTATTCTATCCTCTGCTTCATTGACCCTGCTTTTAATTTCTTCTAATATGTTCTTTATATCAGATACAGTATTCTTCATTTCTACCTCATTTTTATTTATAATATCTATATCATTTTTCATGCTTTCACTAAGTTCCTGGACCTTCCCATTAAGTGTCTTGTGGTTCTCATTTATTTCCTTGAGCATCTTTATCACCATTACTCTGAACTCTTTTTCTGATAACTTGCTTACCTCCATCTCATCAAGGTCTTTTTTTTTGGCTATTTTACTTTTTCTTTAGTTTAGTTTCTTTAGTTATTTCTTTGTTGCCCAATTTCAGCTGTCTCTTTCTTTTTGTTCCTATGTGTAAGATAGAACTACGATGACACCTCATCTTTATGGGGTAGCTTTATGTAGTAAGTGTCTTGTGGGACACAGTGGTAAAGTCTCCTTGAACTCCTGAGTTGAATGCTCTAGTAATGTCCTTTGTGTGGGTTATGTGGACCCTCTTGTTGTGATTGGGAGCTGACTGTTGTTGGTTCATTTGTGGTTGGGATCAACTTCCCCCCACAGAATTGAATTTAGCAGAATGGAGTCTGCTGGAGATGGAGTGCAAATCCAACCCTCCCTTTGAATGGGGTGACACAAGATCTCAAACCTTTAGAGGGGAGCTAGCTGTTTGCCTCCTAGCTTAGCAGTGCCCTGTCAGAAACCTCAGGGGAGGCTCAGAGGGGATTGCACCAGGTGCCCTGGCTCTGGGATATGTCCCCTTTCCCCTGTGTGGCTTCCCTAGCAGGAATATGCAGGCAGAGCTTGGAGGAAGAGAACAAGGCTGCCCCCCTCCACTTGGGGTGTCACTCTCCCTTAGGAGGAGGGAGAGAGCTACTCGCTTCCTTTTGTCTCTGCAGTGCTCCTCCAGAGGCCTTGTTTTAGTACTCTTAGTGAGTCAGGTCCAATGTCCAAGTTCTGCTTTGCACCCCCTTCCCCCAGTGGATATGAGATTAGCAGGGAGTTACCAGCAGAATCTGGGGGTGTCAGTCTAACCTACCCTTTGTTTGAGGTGGAGGGGGGTCCTTAGCCCTCAAGATGGAAGGTAGGTACTCTTCTTTAAGCTCTGGAAGGGAAGCTCTTAGGGGGACACACCAGATTTCACAGTTCTGATTTGTGTCCCCTTTACCCTGTGAGGCGGCACCTGCAGGACAGTGTAGGTGGGGCTTGGAGTAATAGATCAAGGCTGGCCCCTCTGTTTGTGGTAGCACTGGCTCTTGTGGGGGGTGAGAGAGAATTATCACCCTCCTATCTCTTTGTAGCACAATTTGAGAGGCCCTGATGTAGACCTCCAAGGGGGTGGCTCCAGATGCCCAGCTCTGAACTACAATTCTTCCCCACTTTTAGTGTGCACTTGACTGGTGGTGCAGACAGGTTTTGGGAATGCAAATACAGGTGGCTTTTTGTTGGAAGTGGTTCCGGGTCTCAGCCCTCAAGAAGGGAGCTAGTTGCTTGCCCTACATCTCATCGGTACCCCATTAGAGCTCTTGAAGGGAGGCTCCTAGTGGGTCACATCAGATTTCACAGCTCTGATTTGTGACCCTTTTCCCAGCCAGCCTGCCCCTACAGAATGGTGCAGGTGGGGCTTGGAGTGATAGCACAAGGCCGCCCCTCTGCATGGGGTTGTTCTCGTTCTTGTGGGGAAATGCCCTAGTTAAGGCCTGAGAGGGGGTGTTCCAAAGGTTCAGTTCTGGTTTGCACCAAGGCTGTGGATCTGCCCTTGGCTTGTGTTGCAGGTGGGTTTTGGAATGCAAATCCAGACTTTGGGAATGCAAATTCAAGTGACTCTTGTTGGGGGTGGTGCAGGAGTTTGGCCCTCAAGAAGGGAGCTAATGTTTTTATCTCTCTCTCTCCCTCTTTCTTCATCTCTCTGAGATCAATGAAGATATATTTTTAAAAAATAATTAAGAAGGGAGCTAGTCACTTGCCCTATAGCTCAGGGGCACCCCACCAAAGCTCTTGAAGGGGGGCTCCTAGGGGACACACTGACTATCACACTGGTTATTCTGATTTGTAGCCCCTTTTCCCAGCAAGTTTGCTCCTGCAAGACGGTACAGATGGGGTTTGGAGTGATAACACGAGGCTATCCCTCTGCTTGAGATTGCACCAGCTCCTATGTGGTGAGTAGAGAGCTTATCATCCCCTTCTATCCCTGCAACTCACTGCCAGAGGTCCTGGTGAAGGTCTCTGAGGAAGGGGGTGTTTCAAGCTCTCAGTTCTGGTTTGCACTTTGCTCCAGCTGTGGATTTGTGCTTGGCTTGTGTTGAAAGCAGGTTTTGGAATGCAAATCTAGGCTTTGGGAATGCAAATTAAGCAGAACCCTTGTTGGGAGGGGTGCAAGACCTTAGCAGGTTAGTTAGCAGCTTTTGGTAGGGCCAAAGATCTTGAAGGGAGGCTTGCAAGTTCACACCTCCCCCCATTCCACAGCTGCCTGTAGCCTGAGGCCCTGCCCAGGGTACTTTCCTTTGGGAATTGTACCCGCCTACCCTGTGGGAGGGGGGGAAGTTTGGCTCTTATTCCCCTGCCACCAGTTCAACGTTCATCTAAGGCTGTTATAGTTTCTGCAGAGGAAAAAGCACTATTCAGGTCCCTTTTGGGTATAGCCTATACAGTTTCTTATGCCAGACTCAAGCTTGTTAGGGTGGTGTCACCAGTATTTGGAGGACAGAGTTAGTGCACTTTCTCCAG
This sequence comes from Miniopterus schreibersii, assembly GCF_964146895.1. Classification (NCBI taxonomy): domain Eukaryota; kingdom Metazoa; phylum Chordata; class Mammalia; order Chiroptera; family Miniopteridae; genus Miniopterus; species Miniopterus schreibersii. The sequence goes on along the minus strand of NC_138104.1, from coordinate 37,845,204 downwards.
GTGGTGCTGTAAGAATAGACTTGTTGGACGCTGGGGGATGGTGTCTGGAGACAGTTTGGGGTGTTGACTTAGGACTGGGACCTCAGAAGACTGCCTTCCCAATCTCCAGTTCTATGCCACTGAGGCAGGAACCGCCACCATTTTAGGAAGATTCCCCATTTCAGGTATCAGGTTACCTGCCTGAATGTACATGTAACCTTATCTGACCTCTGTAACCCCGCCCACTATTTTCGTGCCACAAGCAGGCCCGACCTCCGACCCTATAAAGCTGCCCCAAGCCCTTTGTTCGGGGCCCAGAATTTGGAGATACCTCCTCTGGGACCGCATGCGTGAATAAAGGTCTCCTTTCGCCTCCTCCGGTGGACGGCCTGAGTCTTTTCCGCTACACCACCTTGATCATCTCCTTCTGGCTTCCTTATTCCCCGAGTCTCCTTCCTTCCACCAGAGTCCTGGGTGAGTGTCCAAGAGCAAGTTCCTATGTGGTGACCTTTACGGAGAACACCTTGGATTCAGGCAGACTCCCTCCCTTTTCCAGTGGGCTAATTCCCCACTTTTTTTTTTATGCCAAATGTTATGCAGGCTCTTCTTTCATGCCTTCGTATTCTGGGTTGGGGTCCTGGCATGAGATTGAGCCCCTCTTTCTTTTAGGAGGGGGTTTTTGCAGCCACAATATTTTTCTGGCTAAAGCCACTGCTCCTGGGTGCAGAGACTAGCTCTTTCCACCCCTCTGCCCCTCTTACCAGTCTCTGTGTAGCTTCTGTTTTTCAATCCTTGGCTATAATACCCTTGTTCAGGTGTCTTTGGTGTCTTTCTGTTGTTGATTCAGGTTAATTGCTCTAAATTTTAGCTGTATCTTCTGGTTCGGGGCTAGTAGCAGGTGTATATTGCTTTCACTTTTTCTGCTGCCATCTTCTTCCCTCTTCTGTATGTTTTTCAGTTTCCTAATTAGGATATTTCCATTTGTGGGGATGTTTCTCAACAGAATCTGTTCTTTTTCAATCTTTCTTTTTATTATCTTAGTGGACAAATTTAATTGTGAATCTACTTAGCATAGGGAAGACATCACACTTTGGTTTATTTCCTCCCTCTGAAGTGGCCAGGAGAACCTGGCTGTGGAGTCTGCTACTTTGCCTAATGAGGTAGTGAGAGAATGAGTAGTTGTAGGGAGCCTGTCTTATTTCACTGTCTCTTCCCCTGGGGTTAAAATCAGATCATTATAAGAATTGGTGGATATCTTTAATTGCAAATAAGTATCTATGTATTCTGTTTGGGTGAGCATTCATGGCAAAATTAGGTGTTTTTCTTTTTCTTTCATTTTGTTGCCTCAAAGACTTTTTTAAAGCCCATTTTAAAAATAACCTTAATATATGAGATTTTAATAAGTTTTATGGGAATTAAACATTTTGATGTCAATGAATTTTTGAATATGGATTCTAAAATAATGGAATAGAAGAATCTTTGCTTGCATTGAGGGAAATTTTTCTATGTAGGTGAAGTAGGTTACCATCTATGTGGCTTAACTGGAAGAGCTTCACAAGTTCCTCAGCTCCAAAATATTTCATCATTCCAGTGCAATAACTAAAATAACATAATAATAATATAAGCTTTATATAAGGCCTTAAGAATATTTCAAGATTTTTTATTCTGGCATAACTCAATGAATTAAATGAATTTATTAGAAAGGAAAAAAAACAGCAGTAGTAACACAACAAAAGTTTTTATTTTCCATTTTCATGCAAAGACAAGAATTTGAACTCCACTAACTATTCTAAGATGTGAAGGTGCAAGGAATTATAGAACAGCTTCTAGAAAGTAAAATGTTGGGATGACATGCTTGCAGTAGAGGATGAGATGTAATTAGAGAAAGTTTGTCTCATTATTTCAGCCTGTTCTTCGTTCTCCTTTTTGGATTGAGTTTTGGGTAATATGTATTTTCCTCTCTGCTTCCGTCTATGGTAGGCCTACAGAGGCTGGTGGTCTGGGCCCTTGTTTTACTGAGTTTTAATTTGTCCTGATGTATGGCCTAAAATTTAGTAGACAAGGTATATTGATTGGGAAGACAAAGAAGTTTGATTCAGCCTGGAGATTCATGCTGCATGTTTCAACCCAGCCTTACCAATCTATCTGACATTTTGATCTCTAGTTTTTATGTATATATATTTCTTGGTTCAGAGGGTAATGTGATTATTTAGATTTTTCCCCGTTCAATATTCTCATACTACAAACACATACCTCAGTTACTTTTTTGTATGTTATGAGTAGAGGGTGAGACATCAATTTTTTTTCAGATTCACTTCATGCTTATATGTGAAGCAAAATGCATTCATGGATTTCTTAGAGAGGAAGATCATTATATAACCAATTTCTTTCCTTCTTTGTTAAACTGTCAATTCAAGTAAAATATTCTATTGAAAACCTCTCTAACACACTGTGTTTGTGTTAGACAGAAACAAAGCTAACCTTGGCATAGTATTGTAACTCAAAAAATTTAAACAATTAATTTAAACAATTAATATTAAGTAGTAAATACAAATCAAAATGAAGTATGCTAGAGTAGGCATTTAAAAGGGCAATGTGAAATTAATTTGGACTGAAAGTAGTTTGGTTAGTCTCTAATTACAATGGGATTTTTGAGTCATTTTTGTGTGTTTTTGAAGAACAGGTATAATTTAAGATACAGTAAACTGCAGGGTTGACATTTTAGCTGAGAGAGATATACAACATATATGTGAACGATAATATGGGTTAACTGAAACATATAATACATGGAGAGATGAACAGGCAATAAAGTTGAAACAAGTTTTTTCATAAAATATTATATCACTATCTTAATTGAAAATGTGTATATGACTTCTGCCTTGAACTCCCCACAGTCTCCCCCAAAAGAATGCATACATTAACACAAACTCTTGAATATAATGGTTGTAATTATCTAAACAACGTGTTCCAAAAATTCGCCTGTAAAATTGAAAGTAGTGGTGACTGAAGGACACATTGTGTAGAAGAAAGTCATTTATTTCCTTTATGTTTGAGTATAAAAGCTGATGAGAAGATTCTGAATGAAGGAAAAAAGATTAATACATAAAGGACAGATGACAGAATAGATAGCTCAATGTACTAAGAAGGCAAATAGAGATAGGAACCAAAATAAAAATTGACAAGGTTTGAAAAAAGACTATTCCTCTATTTTAAAAGAAGTGAAGGATAAGATGGATACAAATATAAGTAGGTGAGTTTGTTTGGTAGAAGTTGAAGATGTTACATTCTGTTTGCTTCTATTTTTCTCTGTAAATAAAAATATGAGACCGTATGCTGAGAATGCTGGGACTAGGATACTTGAGGACTACTTCATCATCTGCTACCCCAAAAGATAAGGTTACAGTAAAAGTGTGTTCTTTTCTTGGGGGGAATATACATACATACAAAAGAAGAGATAATTTCTTTCTTGTGGGACTCCTAGTTTAGTTTCTGTAAATTTATTGGACTAAACCACAGAGAAAAAACCCAAGAGGTACCAATATCAAAACATGACTTTAATATAAATACAGTGTAGTTTATTTATCCATTTATACAACTACACTAGAAAACACTTAAAAATATTAACATTAAAAAAAACACAAAAACTTCTGGCATGTTAATATGTCACCAAAGGTTTAATATATCTATTTCGTAGAAAATGAATATAATATTTTTACTTTACTGTAAGGGAGATCTACAGTTGCAATTTTCAGATTGCCAAAATGCATTGACCTCATATCTATTTAATGTATAGAATTATATCTTTGATGATAAAATAGAGCAATAAATAAATAAATAAATAATAAATAAATAAAACATTTAACCAAAATACCAGATAAAGTGCTTAATATGCATAAATAACTGAGCTTCTAACACATTTTGTCTTACTGGGCTTATTCAGAAAAGTTATGCATTTGTATATTACTTGTTAAAATAAAAAGGGTAAATCACTTGATTTATTACAGCCAGTACATTACATAAGTCATTTGTTTATTGTTCTTGTATATAGTATTAAAGTGGCAGCAGCATACATCTTTTCCCCCCTTATAGAAAAACTCACTGAAGAGAATATTGACAACTAAAACACTACATTAATGAGTGTCAGTAATATGGTGGCATAAGACACCCCACCTTTTTATTCCCTTTTTAAATCAACAAATTAGACATTCATACAGGAATGAGAGTGTGTTTGTGGGTGTTTATAGACCTTGCACTTTGCTCCAAGAAACTGAAGAGGAATCTTACCTACCAGTACAGTTGGCAGAATATAGACATGATTCCATTTGAGCTATGGAACCAGAGGAGCTGGTGAAATTGTCTATACTCTTGCTACTATCGGGCAAGAATTGGGTGAGTGCTGAATTGGGCAAGCAATCACCCATGAGTGGGAACTTGCAGAAGTTCGCCACTTCAAAATGGAGAATACAACATACTATTGAAGAAAAGAAAAATTAGTTTGGTCATAGCAGAAGTAGTAAAAGAAACTTTTCCAGTATTCCCCCCTATACCCACAAGGCCCTGATTGGGGCTGATTTGTCTGGTGGAGGTGTCTTCTGCAGGGAAAAATGAGGATAGTGAGAGAGGGTCTGGATACACAAGCTGAGTCGGACATAGGGAGAGAAACATAGTTCTCTCCACCCGCATCCAGTATACTAAGGTGGGAGCTCTGCAATGGGGAAGTGGGGGAGGTAGGATATTCAGATAGAAGCAGATAATTTCAGACAGCTTTGAAGGGATTGCTCAGCAGAAATTTTACCCATGCACCTCTTGGAGTGTCACCCATGGAGATTCCCCTAAGGAGTGTGCAGGTTCCCCACATGCACTGAATGTTAGACCCAGATCTTCCCCCACTTTGCTAACAGCTCTGAGTGTGTTCTGCTGAGTGAGTTTATGAGAGTGAGGTTTGGTAGTCAGAAAGCATACTCAGAAAATAGGCCATAGTTGGGTAAGGGAGAAAAACAACAAACATGAGCCATAGCACTACCTTTTAGAATACAAAAGAGAGGTTTTAATAGTTGAATTTTAAGTGACAACAAAAACATAAAGTTTAGTTAAGAACATACATGTTATTTCATATGTGAAAGAAACAGCCACAACAATATGAAAATCAAGAAAATATGGTATAAAAAATGAGAATTCTCCAACAACCAGTCTCAAAGGAATGGGATATTGTGAATTGATAAAGAATTGAAAATTGCTGTTGTGAAGAAATCTAGTGACCAAAAAAATTTTAAAAACCTCAAAAGATAATTTAATGAAATCAGGAGTAAAATTAATGAACAGAAGGAATTTTTTACCCAAGAGATTAAAATTATAAAAAAGAACTAAACAGAAATTCTGGAACTGAAGAATTCAATGAACAAGATGAAGAATGCAATAGACAGTTCCTGTAGCAGGGCAGACCAGATGGAAAATAAAATAACTAACTTAGAGGATTAAGATATAGAAATAAATAGTATTAATAGAATAAATTATTAAAATTGTATGATCATCTCAATAGATGTTTAAAAACTATTTGACCACATACAACATCCCTCTTTGATAAACACCGTAAACGAACTGAGTATACAGGGAACATACCTCAACATAATAAAGGCAAACATACAGCTAACATACTCAATGGTAAAAAATTTAAAGCTTTTCCTCAACTATCAGGAACAAGACAAGGGTTACCACTCTTTCCACTCTTAGTCAACATAGTACTCGAAGTCTTAGCTAGAGCAATCAGGCAAGACAAAGAAATAAAAGGCATCCATATCAGGAAGAAAGAAGTAAAATTGTTACTTATGTTAATGAGATTATCTTATATATTACAAATCCCAAAGACTCAACTAAAAAACTGTTGAATTTAATCAATGATTTTAGTAAAGTTGCAAGATATAAAATCACTACACAGAAAACAGTTGCTTTTCTATATACTAACAATGAAACACCTGAAATAAAAAATATATATATCCCATTCAAAATAGCATGAAAACAATAAAATACCTCAGTATATGTTTAACCAAGAAATGAAAGATCTGTGCAACATTAAGTATAAGACTTTACTAAAAGAAATTTAAAAACAGACAAATAAATGGAAGGATATCCTGTGTTTATGGACTGGAAAAGTTATTATTGTTAAAATGTCCATAATACCCAATCCATGGATTCATTGCAGTCTCTATCAAAATTTCAATGACATTTTACACAGAAACAGAAAAAAAAATAATTCTAAAATTTGTATGGAAAGAAAAAAAAAAAAGACTCTGAATAGCAAAAGCATTCATAAGAAAGAAGAACAAACCTGGAGGCATCATGCTTCTTGATTTAAAACTATACTACAAAACTACATTAACCAAAACATTATGATCCTGACATAAAATAGACACATAGAGCAATGGAATAGAATATAGAGCCCAGAATTAAACCTCCACATATATGGATACCTAAAATTTGATAAGAAAGCCAAGAATATCCAGTGAAGAAAGGATAGTCTCTTTGACAAATGGTGCTTGGAAAACTGGATAACCACATTAAGAAAAAAAAAAATGAAATAAGACTCTTATTTCACAGCACTCACAAAAATTAATTCAAAATAAATCGAAGATTTAAACTTAAGACCTGAATCTCTAAAACTTCTGGAAGAAAACATAGGGAAAATGCTCCTCAACATTGGTCTTTCAATAAGTTTTTGGACATGACACCAAAAGCAAAGACAACAAAAGAAAAAAAATCAACAAGTGGGACAACAGAAATGGAGAAACTTTTTGCAAACCATGTATGAGATAAGGGATTAATGTCCAAAATATATAAAGAACTCATACAACTTAATAACAACAGAAAACAAATAATCCAATTAAAAATGGGCAGAGAGACAAAATAACCACTTTTCCAAAGAATCCATCTAGCTTTCTACCAGGTTCATGAAAAGGTGCTCAACTTCTCTAATTATCAGGGAAGTGCAAATTAAAACCACAATACAATATCCCCAACACCTGTAAGAATGTTGGTCACCAAGAAAATGAGAGATAAAAAGTATTGGCCAGGCAGTGGAGAAAAGGAAACTCTTGTGCACTGTTAGTAGGATTGTAAAGTGTTTCAGCCACTATGGAAAATAGCATGGAAGTTCCTCAGGAAACTAAAAGTAGAACTATGATACAACAATCTCACTTCTGAATATATATATAAATTTAAATATACATATATATATATGAAAGCAAGTTACTGAAGGGACATATGCACTCATGTTTATTTCAGTATTATTCATAATATCTAAAATATGGAAACAATTTAAGTGCTCATTATTAATGGAAGTATGGTTAAAGAAGATATGTTATGCATATACAATGGAACACTATTCAGCCATGAGAAAGAAAAGAAATTCTGCCATTTGCAACAATATGGATTGATCTTGAGGACATTATACTAAGTGAGATGAATCAGACAAAGAAAGACAAATACTGTATGATAACTTTTATATGTGGAATTAAAAAACAATTGCAAATACAGAGAGGAAAGTAGTGGTTACCAGGCACTGGGAGTGGGAGAATGGGAGAAATGTTTAAGGGTACATTCTTGCAACTAGAAGATAAATAATTACTGGATACCTAATACATAATACAGTGATTATAAACAACAAAACAGTGTTATAAACATTCAGTGTGCTAAGAGGTTAGATCTTCATTGTTTCCAACACTGCAAGAAATGATAATTATGTATTATGATAGAAATGGTAGCTAACACTACAATGGTAATCATATTGAAATATAAATGTATAAAATCACTATGTTGTACATCTTAAACAGAAGTTTTATGTCAAATATATCTCAATATAAAAATACTATATTAAAGTATGTTTTATCTTTAGTGATCAGATATAAAACAATATCTGTTTTTATGACATTATATATATATACACACACACACACACACATACACACACTGCAGGCCCTGAGCAGGGTTGTTGAGTTGGAGCTTACTCAATGGCATATAACACACACATAAAATATATACATATAAATATATGGATACACACACACACTTAAATGTACTTAAATGATTGTTATTTTCTCCCCGCCCTTAACCTTCCAAGTCTGGTAGCATGTTCCTCCAACTTATCATATTCTGGAAAAACTATATATTCTCTCTGTGCCTTGAAAGATGGGTTTACCTATATTATTATATTTGAAATATATTTTTAGAAAACAACTTTTGTATTTTTGAAGATTTACACTTGTACAGGGTGAGGCAAAAGTAGGTTTACAGTTTGTATAGAAAATAATACAATAATTAATAAATAATAATACAAGAATAAACTGTGTTTTGCGTACTCACAACTGTAAACCTGCTTTTGCCCCCACCTTGTTTGTACCTTTGAGTATAAAAGTGACAGAATGAACAAAAGAGTGAAATATTGAGTATAATGATGCAAGTGAATATTTGTTCTAGCTAGTCACAGAAAGGCAAACTAATTTGCTGAATTTCATATTCTTTCTGTTTTTCTTTAGGGTCTTAGGGCTCATTTACTGCTCTTTTGAAAAATACTTGAATTTTTTTTTCATTCATTATGTGTTATTGAGTAATTGCTCTATCAATTCTCTACTTTAAGGGACAGAATTGTGACTTCAGTCTCATATATTATTCTCTCCAATTAGCAGATGCTTGACCTTGTCCAAAACATCCACAGAGACATTTGATCTATGTCAACAGCCCCTCTGTATTTAAATTCAGCTCTTATGCAAGATTCAAACCCCAACCCATCTACTAACCCTATGTGCCATTAACAGCTAGGCCACTGAAGCAATAAGGGTTATTATTGGCAATACAGCCACAACACAATTATCAGACCAATAAAACATGATAGTATTACTTAGGTATCAATACTATAAACCAAAAGATAAGTATACATTGTAAGCTATTTGAACTCAGGGATATTTTCTTCTAAGTGTGGATTTTGATAGGATCAAAGATGCTTATAGACATTTTGGATAGGACTAAACTTTTAGGAACTTTTGATGTTCACCAAGTGTCTCCATGGACATTTTGGACATTTTGTCCTGCAAAGTTCTTTCTTACAAACTTAACAGACTGCAGGCATTCATGCAGTAATGGTTAAGAGTAAGAGTTTTAAAAGCCATATTGTTTGAATTTGAATCCTGTTTTTACCAATTGGTTATTGGCTTCTATGTGGGTGATTTTGTTTACTAGTGAAATAAAGATGATAATAATATTCTTACCTGCCTCACAATATTTGGTAAGCATTAAATGAATAAATACATACAGAGCATATAGAACTGTACAGATTTCTTAAAATAGAAAAAAATGGCTTTTTTAAAAATATATTTTTCCTTAAAAGTATGTTTACTTTGGGTATCCCTGTCATATCTTGTGCTTTAATATTTATTCATCCATCTCTCCACCAAGTTTTTTATTCATTCTGTCACTCTAACAAATAAACATTTCTTTATTCAATATGTTTATTCATTAAACATATTTATTCTTATTGCTGCTAGAAATGATGTCAGGCATTTGGGTACATAATTAATACAAAAAACAGGTTTAGCTTCTGTCCTCAGTGAACTTCCTGACACATGTTGCCTAGGTTATTTTTTGCATAGGATTTGGTTTTAGATATAGAAAACAAAATCTAATCTCCCTAGATTAAAATGGTACTTATTAAAAGATGATGAATGAGTTACAAAAATTTTGGAAGAGCTGAAGCAGCAGGCTTTATACAGAATTTCCAGAAAGAAAGCCCAGATCCACAATTCAAAACTGGTCTAACAAGTTTTATTATAACTGTTATTACTGTTACTATCACTGCTTATTTAAGATCTATATTGCCTGTGTTATACTCAGGAAAACTGAGAAATCAGAAGTCAGATACAATCACTGCTCAGCTTCAACAAATATGGTAACCTAGCAAACACTAGAACCTCTGTCCTGCTGCCACAGAACAAAAATGCTTCTGCCACGATATTTTCAAAAGAGTCGTTTAACCCACAAATTGGCTTAATTTCTCCTTTGAAGTTCTGAGTGGGCCATCTGCTTGGTATATATGGAAAATACACAATTAAAGGGGGATAGGAAACCTAGTTTTTTTCTTTCAATTACAGATTATATTCACTATTACTTTGTATTAGTTTTAGGTGTACAGAATAGTGGTTAGACCATCATATATTTTACAAATCGCTCCCCTCGATATTTCCAGTACCCACCTGTCACCATACATAATTACTATAATATTATCGATTATATTCCTTATGCTGTACTTTACATCCCCATGACTGTTTTGTAACTACCAATTTGTACTTCTTAATCCCTTCACCTTTTTCTGTCCTCAGAAATCTAGTGTTTAATTTCCTGGGCTGTATTATACTAGAAGACAAGCTGCTGGAAATTTGGTTCAGTGTTGTGTGTGGCAATCTTTAGTCTTTCCCAGAAGTTTTGTACCAACAATTCAGCAAACCTTGCCTTCCTGAATGCTGCTTCTTGTCTAGGATACTGTAGACTACTCAAAGATTACAACCAGATAAACAGATAAGTAGCAGAGAAAATTAATACCTACTTCGTTCCAGACATGAAAATAATGTTTCACATAATTTTATTATAAAGTAGTAAGGAGCACTGGTGCATTAATGCATTGAGTTTTCATTAGCTGATTTTGAGTTGCTAGTCAGCATTTATTAAGTAATGGTTTTTCAGAGAATTAGGTTTGTTTATTATGTTCACCTGGATCTACTACAAATAAGGACTATTATGTGTATCACTCATACAAAAACCTTGACTTTTTCTTGTTTTTGATAGGAACACTATTGTCTTCAAATTTTGCTGCTTAAAAATTTTACTGTTTAACTCATCTCCAACACAGCTTTCCTCATAGAGTTACACATGAACCACAGTTCAGCCATAGTTGCATATTATATTACCCCCATATAAATTTGGAATATTTCTCATGTAGACACATTTTCTTTCATAATCAGTGTAACCTTTCCAGAATTGCATACATGCAGACTTTCCCTAAAAATCTCTTATATTGTGACATTTATCATAGTAAGATCACAATCTCTCAGTATCACAATGGTACCTAAATATGTTTACTGTATCATTCAAATTCTCATTTCTCAATCAGTGCTCACCATCCAATCTGCTACAATTGACACCTTTTCCTTTGCCTTAATTTTATTCTCCAAACAGCTAAAAAAGTGCACATACCGATTTCTTAATAAACTGTACATATTTTTATTATAAAAAATTCTTCACATGGCTAATAAAAATAAATAAAACCCTAGGTCACTCTCTTAACTTCAAATTTGTTTATTTAAATAACACTATATTCAACAACTCCTCTGTGATGTCTTATAGACATCTCAAATATAACATATTAAAACTGTGCTATGAATCTTCCAACTTAAGCCTGTGTCTGCTATTATCTCTTTCATTTTGATTAATGCCAACACCATCCTTCCAGCTCATCAGGCTAACTTTTGCATCATTGGAGTCTGTTTTCTCTTCCACCACATGTGATTCACTAGAAAATCCTGTTGTTTCATAAAACTATGTCCAGAATTTGATCACCTTTTCACCACCTTACATTGTTACCACCCTATCCCACATCAACTTTATTTCTCATCTGGATTATTCTAATACATATAATTGGTCTCCTTCCTTTACTCCTTGCCCCCTTTCAATCATATATCCACACAGCAGCCAGACTGATTCTTTAAAATATATTAGACCATATACTCTTCTACTTAAAACCTTTCAGTAGTTTTCTATATCATTTGGTAAAAAATAACCCCAAACACAATATCTCATGAGGCTTATACGATATGGCCCCCTTTTACCTCGCTCATCTCATTTCTTGCTCCCCTTCATATGACAGTCAGCTCCTAAAAGGTACACTGGCATCTTTTGTTTGTTTGTTTTCTTGAACATACCAGACATGATCTTGCTTCAGGCCATTTTCACTTGCTATTCACCCTGACTGTAATGTTCTTCCCCCAAACATTCACATGATTTTCTTCTTTGCCTCTTTCAGAAACTGTACTCAAACATTAGCTACTAAATCATCCCTTTCCTCTTTACCATATTTAAAATGTAATCCCCCAATACTCCCTATCCTCTTTTCTACTTTATTTTTCTTCATAGTATTTATCACCATTTAACATACTTCTTGTCATACTTATTTATTTTGTTTATTGTCCATATATTCCCATTAAAAAGTAGTTTTTCTACCCCTTTAATGTATTCTTAGGACCCTGAACAGTGTGAGTCACATGATGAACAATCAATAAGTATTTCTTGAATGAACACAGAACACTGAGTAAATATTTTACTAGGCCTCCATGTCTAAATCCAGTATATTCTCCTTTTATGAAAAATCATTGCACCACATTATCCTAATTTACATTTTACTATAAGGATCCAGTGTAGAGCCATAATTAATAAAATATAAAGCAGTCATCACATTTTTTTTTGTTTACTAGAATTTTAAATGAACAAAACTCATGAGATAATTAAACATTTTTTCCATCTTTTTTTGTTTACTTTAAATACATTCACAAATGTCATAGTTCTCCAACATTGGATGTCAACTTGACAGTTCCTATGATATATCTATTCATTACCAGGTAATTAAAAACTCAGTCAGTTGATTTAAGCCACAAACACAGTCTCAGTTAAATAATTAGAATATACAGTCTAAGATGTTAATCAAAACTTGAAATTTACTTTAAATTGTCTTCCCTCAGAACAGATATGCCTCTTAGTGTAAGAGTGCTGGGTAGATAAGGGAATAGAGAAATTAAAATAAAATCATTTTTATTCAGACTGGCATCACTGAAATCTGGCTTCATGCTCGCTGGACTGGAGAAGAAAAACTGCCTCTTTTGCTTTCGGGCTATTTCATGAGGTCCCGAGAGATTATCTGATGTGACCCTCATTTGTGAAATCCCTTTTCTTGGATGAATGCATTTCTATACTGAGTGGTGATTTATAATGCCGTTTTCAGCCCATAGACATTTACCTCCAGTTCTTGATGCTGAGTTTTGCTCTTCTCCATGAGGTGACTGTGTCATTCATCGTCTTGGCAGAAAACCAATAGTTCACTCAAATTGAGTTATTGTAAAAGCATTTAAAAATGGACAATTTACAAAGTTGTTGAGAATGTTCAGGAGAGCAATAATGTGTGGTACAATAATCTAGAGCCAGCAAACGCGTGGATCCTAGGCCTAAAAGGAAACAGGAATAATTATCAGGATCCAAAGAAAGAGAGCAAATGTGACTGTAAGTGTGTGTGTGTGTGTGTGTGTGTGAGAGAGAGAGAGAGAGATGTAAAAGAAACTTGAGAAAGCCTCTGTAAGAGAAACTTGACCAAATGAGGCAAGATGGCAAGGAGGAAAGCAGAGAAGTAAACACCCTAATTTATTCTTCTGCCCTTCAATCTCCTGTTACTGCTTTTTATTAAACATAATCAACCTAAAGCTAAGCAAAAGAAAGCTTTGTGATGCAGTCCATTCAAGCGATACTCACAGGTTATAAAGAACATAAAGAATGTATCTAAAAAATAAAGGAATGTTATTTAGCACAGTACTCCTATTAGACAATACCTAAGTTTAATTCACATTAGTGAATGTGGCTTCTCACTCTGTTTTGCTTTCTCTTTCTTTCTTGTGATTTTCTAGTCTAAAAAAATGCACATCCATTCCATCAACAAATTCCTTGGTTCAGATGCATTCCAATACAGCAGTACATTATACTTCTTCTTCTTTTTTTTTTTTTTTAAAGTCTTTATTGACTTTAGAAAGAGGAAGGGAGAAGGAGAGTGATAGAAACATCAGTGATGAGAGAGTCATCATCGATTGGCTGCCTCTTACACCCCCCTGCTGGGAATCCAGCCTATCACCGGGAATCAGCCTCAATCTTCTGGATACTAGGTCGATGCTCAACTGCTGAGCCACACCGGCCAGGCAGCAGTACACTATATTTCTAAGAAACAATAGTTGATAATATCTTCCAATTTCAAAGATGTCTGATAGACTTCCCTCACTAGGCTTCAGGTAAAGAGTCAAGCACCCTAATATATCTCCTACTATAGAAGGGAGGGACTATGAGATCAACAATACAACTTTCTTCAAAGACATCTTCCTTACAAATCAATTTCATCTTCCAATTTTAACTCCACTTACTATCTGAAGGAGAAGGAGAAAGAAGGAGAAGGAGAAGGAAGAGGAAAGGCTGAGTAATTAGGAAGAACTTCCAGAGTGACAGAGTAAGAGCCTCTGAAAATCTCCTCCATAAAAGCAAAAAATAAAAATAAATTAAAAAATTAAAAAAAAAATTGATAAAAATCAACAATTATAGATATCTGGAAATCAACCAAAGGAGTTCAGAAATCTGAGTTTTTACTCAAGAAAAACAGCTAAATCTCATTAAGAAGAGTAAGTTTTGTGGGAATTTTGTTCTATTCCTTTCCCCTACTTCCCATCTCCATGGCAGGCTTGAAAATCAGCCATGCCACAACCATTATAGCTGTGAAAAGGAGCAGCCTACCTGCCACTGGAGGTGACAAAATGGTTTGGATATCAACAAAAGCCATTCCCACTATTTCACCTGTCTGTCAACTCCAAAAGAAACTCCATTTTCAGGGCTGGTCTGAATTCAACATGACTCAGACCATGTTCTGTGGAACAGCTCTGTCTCTAAGGCATTTGTAGGAAACAGTCAGTGGCAATTGCTTAATATCACAACTTGTTGAGGCAGTGATACAAATCCAGGCTAACAAGAACCTGACCAAAAATATTTAAATGAGAAAAAAAGGAAATTATATGACTATTGAGATCTTTGAAAAGATCTAATAAATATCTGGGGATCTAGAAGACCACATGTATGCGCAGGGTTATTTGCATACACAGAAAAGCTTCCAAAGGATCAAATTTATCTCCTCTGGCTGACTTGAGGCTCTCATAAGCATAAAGTAAAGGCTAATACAGAGATCTAAACTGCCTGCTGGAATGTTGAAAGCATACCACTACACACACACACACAGACACACAGACACACAGACACACACACACACACACACACAGTTCCTTGGCAAAGGTTAGAAAAGTTATTGGTTCTACTTATTGAAAAAAAAGTTCTAGCCAACCATTAGCAGACTACTTAGACAATCAAGCAGAGACTTTTCAATTCATTTTATAAAGAAAGAATTATTTTAATACCAGAACCATGCAAAACCATCAAAAGAAAAACATCATATCCCTTATAACTATAGAACCATACATTTTCAAAAATAATACTAGCCAACCCAGTTGAACATCATATAAAGAGGATTGTATACCATAACCAAGTGGTTTTATACCAGGTATACCAGGTGGATTTAACATCTAAATATTAATCAATCAATACACCATATTAATAGAATAAAGAAAAACAGGATCATCTCAATACATGTAAAAAAGAATTTAACTCGGCCGGGCATGGCTCTGCGGTTGAGAATAGACCTAAGATCCAAGAGATTGCTATTTGATTCCCCGTCAGGGCACATGCCTGGGTTGCAGGTTTGATTCCAAGTCGGGGGCATTGCAGGAGGCAGCCGATCACTGACTCTCTCATCATTGATGTTTCTCTCTCTCTCTCCGTCTCCCTTCCTCTCTCTGAAATCAATAAAGATATATTTTTTAAAAAAGAATTTAACAAAATCTAAAACACTTTTTGATAAAATTACTCGTCTATAAAACTCACACAGTGAAAATTATACTTAATTATAAAATATTAAAAGCTTTTTGCCCAGCTGGGATGGCTCAGTGGTTGAGCATCGACCCATGAACCAAGAGGTCACCAGTTTAATTCCCAGTAAGGGCACATGCCCGTTTTGTAGGCTCGATCCCCAGTACGAGGTGTGCAGGAGTCAGCAGATCAATGTCTGTCTCTCTCTCATCAATGTTTCTCTCTATCCCTTTCCCTTCCCCTATCTCTAAAGTCAGTAAAAACATATTTAAATTTTTTTTAAATGAAAAAGCTTTTTTATTAAGATTAGGAAAAAGACAAGGATGTCTGATATTACCATTTTTATTCGATATTGTATTGAAGTTTCTATTCAGAGCAATTAGGCAAGAAAAATTAAATTAAAAAACGATCACATCGGAAAGAATAAGTAAAACTATATCTGCAGACAGCATGATCTTTTATATACAAACCCTAAAGAATCCACAAAGGCATATTTAAAGTATGAATTCAGCAAGTTCAGTGTACAATTTCACTTTAAAAAATAAATTGTATTTCTATAGACTATGAATTAACAATCCAAAAAAAAGAAAATTATTTTTTACAATAGCCTCAAAAAATCATACAATAACTAGAAATAGATTAATGAAAGACATGAAAGTCTTCTGCACAGAAAACTACAAAACACTGATGAAAAATATTAAGACAATCCAATTACAAGGAAAGACAACTCATGTGCATAGATTAGAAGACAATATTCTTAAAATGACAATAATCACCAAATTGATAACAAATTCAACACAATCTTTATCAAGATCCCAGCTCCCTTTTTTGATGCTAAAGCTGATACTAAATTTCATATGGAAACGCAAACTGAGATTATCCAAAACAATTTTGAAAAAGAAGAATAAAGTTAGAGGACTCACACTTCCAAATTTCTAAACTTTTTAAAATGTGATATCAATCAAAAGACTGGGCTACGGGTATAGGAATAGACAAACCAATCAATAGGGTATAATTAGGAACCAGAAATAAACTCTTACATTTATTGTAAATTGGTTTTTGGCAAGGGAATCAAGACAAATCAATAGAGATGATAATGTCATTTCAATAAATGGAGCTGAGATAAATATCTATATGCAAAAAAATTAACTTTTGACTAAATTTTGAAATGACTAATATTTTATAAAACTTAACTCAAAATGGAGCATTGCATAAATAAAAAACCTAAAGAAAACAGTGAAAATTTTAGAAGAAAAAATAATTAAATCTTGACTCTTGATTAGTCAATAGTTTCTTAGATATCATACCAAAAGTACAAGCAACAATAAAAAAATACATGAAGTGGACTTCATCAAAATAAAAATATTTGTGCTTCAAAGGACATCATCAAGAAAGTGATGAGATTTGTGTGTAGATTATATAAACACCTATTACAACTCAATAATAAAAGACAATTCTTGTAAAACATAGGCAAAGTTTCTTCCAGATTTTGCAGTGCTAGATAATGCAAGTAACCAAGCATTAAAAACCTTTGGTTTCCATGATTTGCCTACTCTGGACATTTCCTATGAACAAATCATATAATGTGATCTTTTCAGTCTGCCTTCTTTCACTTAGCATAATCTTTTCAAGGTTCATCCATATTGTAGCATGCATGGTTTTTATTTTATTATTTTATTTTAAATGTTTTGTCTAAATAACATTCCATTGCATGAGTATACCACTTATTGTTCACACTTAACATGTGGTGGGCATTTGGGTTGTTTCCACATTTTGACCATTATAAATAATGCTGCCTTGAACACTTATGTACAAGATTTTTTGTGGACATGTTTTAACTTCTCATGGGTATAAGCCTATGGTAACATTAACATTAACTTGCCCACTAATATTTCCTATTTTCTGCCCTTTTTTCATTATAATCATCATGGTGGATGTGGAGTTTTATCTCATAGTTTAGATTTATATATTCTTTATGGTTAATGATGTGTAGCATCTTTTTATTTTCTTAATGACCATATATAGATTTTTTTTGGAAAAAATCTTTAATACACTTTGCCCGTGTTTTACGAGAATTGTCTTTTATTATTGAGTTGTGATAGGTGTTTATATAATCTACATACAGGTCTCATCACTTTCTTGATGATGTCCTTTGAAGTACAAATATTTTTATTTTGATGAAGTCCACTTCATGTATTTTTTTTATTGTTGCTTGTACTTTTGGTGTGATATCTAAGAAACTATTGACTAATCAAAAGTCAAGAAGATTTATAATATCCATAAGTAAGTGGAACTCATAACATAATCCTATTATTGCAAGTATTCTGCAAATCAAATATCTTAAAACTTTATAATCATTTCCAGGTACCAGAAACACACTTACATTTTAAGAAAATTTTAATTATGGTAATTTCATATTCAAGAAAAGCCTATGGGTATATCTTTTGAGGTTAGGGTATATTTTTGGTTTCCTTCATTGAGAGACAACCTGCTTAGAAGTAAGTAATTTCTATACTTATTATTTACACTGAACCTTTATGACAAGCATATAAGTATTGTAGTAATTTGTGCTACTTCTCAAATGATCTCAGTCTCCACTGTGTTAGGCACATTGTATGATTGTTCTACTGACCTCTTTTATTTGGGTAGGCAATGTGACTAATTTGGGCCAATGATTAGGACTGGGTGAGATGTTTGTCACTTCTGGTCTACTATATTTAATTGCCAGTTCAAGATCACATATGTTTCTATTTCCCTCTGCTATGATAACTGTCAATATTTAAGATAGTATTTTTTCCCTCATCCTTTGTTCCAAAGAGAATGACATGGTATATAGATGCCAGATTCTCTGCCTTGGATAAGTAGCACGAGTGAGAAAGAAGCCAATTTATGTTAAGCCAATTAGATTTAAGGTTCATTTATTACCAAACAAAATCTATCTCATGTGTGTGATATAAGCATATTCTTATATTACTCCTATACTACCTGAGCCAACAGTATATTCAAAAACAACCTTATTAAGAATCTCATGCTTGTTCTGATAGCCTAGGATTGTAACAGTGTCCCCTCATTTATCCCTGATATTGGTAAATTGTGTTCTTTCTATTTTTTTCCCAGCAAGGTTGAGTAATTATGAATTTTATCAATCTTTTTAAAGAAACAATAGTTATTTATTTAAATTATCTCTTATTTTTCTATTTTTAATTTTATGGATTTCCATTCTTATTTTTATTATTTTATTTTCTACTATGGATTTAATTTATCCTCCTTTATCTAACATCTTAAGATAAAACTATAAATCATTGTAGTTACAAGATTTTTTTCTTTCCAATAT
The DNA here is from genome assembly GCF_964146895.1 of Miniopterus schreibersii. NCBI lineage: Eukaryota > Metazoa > Chordata > Mammalia > Chiroptera > Miniopteridae > Miniopterus > Miniopterus schreibersii. Next base: position 37,826,138 of record NC_138104.1, on the reverse strand, counting down.
AAGCACTTAGTGCTACAAATTGCCCTCTATGTCATGTTTCATTGTCAATCAAAGTCTGAGGGAAAGGGTTGCCAAGTGAGTGATTATCTTTGAATCAGGGATTCTTGGAAATTATGAACTGTCACTTCAGCCTGCACATGGTCTTTAAAGATTCCTTATACTTTCAATTATTTACATCTTTCCTATGTTTGTGTTTGCATCCTCCTTTTTCTGTTGCTCTGCTGAAGAAGAAAGTAGTCATGTGACTTGTCTTTAATTTGAAAGGCTTGCCAACTTTTGGATTTAATTAATATGCTCCTCTGTAACCTCAGCTCTCTGATGTGCAAAAATAATTGTGATACTGTAAGTTAACCAATATTTTCTATTTTTAGCATAGAAATCAGTATCCTTCTTTGAATACTTACATTTCATATAGAAGCATAACAAAATCTTAATCAATTTTCAGAGCATTTATATCTATTAATATTTTCAATAACCAATAGCCTCCATTTGGCTTTTTCATCATTTTTATTTAGTTTATTTTTTTATTCCAGGAATTTTTACTCTGGCCTTTCTTATTTTCTCCTTTTTACCTTCTTCGTGTTGATTAGTCTATACTTTTATTTTTTGAATACTAAGTTGGGTGAGTAGCTCCTTAATTTGTATTATATATTTATATATTTTCTTTTCTTATATAAATATTTACATCTCACAGTTCCACTCTGAACCTTTCTTTATACCAAGCTTTGTTTAGCAGTACTTTTTATTTTATTTTTATTGATTTTTATTGATTTCAGATACAGGAAGGGAGAGAGAGAGGGAGAAACATCAGTGATGAGAGAGTCATTGATCGGATGCCTCCTGCACGCCCCCGACTGGGGATCGAGCCCGGAACCCAGGCATGTGCACTGACAGGGAATCGAACCGCGATCTCCTGGATCCTAGGCCGAGGCTCAACCGCTGAGCCACTCCCGGCCGGCTAGCAGTACTTTTAAAAATATATATATATATATTTATTACAGTTTTCATCCAATATTATATTAATTTCATATGTACATTGTAGGGGTTAGATATTTATATACTTATGAAGTGATCACTCCAATAAATCTAGTATCCATCTGAGACTATACATAGTTATTACAATATTTTGACTATAGTGGCTATGCTATACTTTACATACCCATGACTATTCTGTAACTACCAACTTGTACTTCTTAATCCCTTCCCATCTTTCACCCATTCCCCCAACCCCTCTCTCATCTGGGAACTGTGAAAATGTTCTCTATCTATGAGTTTGTTTCCCTTTTAAAAAAATTTATCTTTATTATTGGAAGTATTACAGATGTCCTTTTTTTTCTCTGAGTTTGTTTCTGTTTTGTCAGCTTGTTTGTTTTTGTTTTGTTTTGTATTGTTTAGATTCCACATGTAAGTAAAATCATATGGTATTTGCCTTTATCTGATTCATTTCATTCAGCACAATACCTCTATGTCCATCCATGTTGTTGCAGATGGCAAGATTTCATTCTTTATGGCTGAGTCATATTTCATTGTATATTTGCACCACTTGTTTGTCCATTCATCTACTTCCATACCTTGGTTATTGTAAATAATGCTGCAATGAACATATGGATGCATATGCCTTTTCAAATTGTTTTGAGTTTCTTCAAACAAATAGCCAGAAGTGGAATTGCTAGGCCCTTCATTGTCTCTTGTTATAGCCTTTGTTTTAAAGTCTATCTTGCCTGGGATAAGTATCACTACCCCAGCTATTTTGTTGTTGTTTTTATTTTCATGAAATTTTCTTCAATCCCTTTATTTTCATTCTGTTTGTGTCTTTTGATCTGATGTGGGTCTCTTGCAGACAGCATATATAAGGGTTTTGTTTTCTTATGTATTGTCACCTTATGTCTTTTGCTTAGAGTGTTTAATCCATTTACATTTAAAGCAATTGTTAATAGATATGTAGTTATTTTATTATTCATATTTTTAATGTTTTTCTTTTTTCTTAAAAATTTATTTTAACCATTCTTATAATAGTGGTTTGGTGATATTAGACTCCTTTAACTTTTTCTTGTCTGGGAAGCTCTTTATCTATCATTTGATTCTAAATGATAGCTTTCCTGGGTACAGTAATCTTGGTTGTAAGTCCTTGCCTTTCATCACTTTGAATATTTCTTGTCAATCTAGTCTGGCCTTCAAAATTTCTGCTGAGAAATTAGCTGACTGTCTTATGGGAGCTCCCTTGTAGATAACTGACTGCTTTTCTAGCGCTGCTTTTAAGATTCTTTGTCTCTAACTTTGGCACTTTATGATGTATCTTGCTGTGGGTCTCTTTTGGTTCATCTTGTTTGGAACTCTCTGTGCTTCCTGGGCTTGTATGTTTATTTAGATCTCCAGATTAAGAAAGCTTTTTATCATTTTTTCAAATAGGTTGCAATTCCTTGCTCTCTCTTTTCTTCTTATGGCACTTCTATGATGTGAATGTCGGTATGCTCGATGTTGTCCCAGAGTCCCCTTAAACTATCCTTATTTATTTTGGGGAGGGGATTTTTATTTTTGTTTTTTTGGTGCTGTTCTGGGTGTTTTCTGCTACCTTATCGACCAAATCTCTGATACGATCTTATGCTTCCTCTAATCCAATGCTGATTCCTTCTAATGTATTCTTCATTTCAGTTACTGTATACTTCATTTCTGACTGGTTCTTTTTTATAGTTTTTATGTCTTGTTTTATGTAGTTGAAGTTCTCACTAAGTTTCTTGAGCATACTTATAACCATTGTTCTGAATTCTCTATCAGACAGATTGCTTGCCCCCTTTTCATTTAAGTTTTTTTCTGAAGATTTCTCCAGTTTTTTCATTTGGGGCATGCTTTTTACTCTCTCACTTTTGGCTGCCTCCCTGTGTTTGTTTCTATATATTAGATAGAACTGTTACATCTCACGGTCTTGGTAGAGTGGCCCAATGTAGTAGGTGTCTTATGGGGCCTAGTGGTGCAGTCTCCCTGATCACCCCCAGGCAAGTGCCCCAGGTGTTACCCTTGTGTGGGTTGTGTGTGCCCTCCTATTGTAGTTGAAACTTGATTGCTGTTTGGAGAAATTAACCCTCAGGCTGATTGGTTGTGAGGCTGGAGGTGACTACTGTGGGGGAGCTGTTGTGTAGTTACTGTCCCTACAGGATTCACTTTAGTGGGGTTTTGGTGTCTGTCAAGTCTGCCCTTTGAGTGTCATTAGTGGAGGTGTTTGAGTAGTGTTCTAGTATGGTCTGAAGCTTGCCACCAGGTGTGTTGTTTTTGAGGCCTTTTAGGAGGTGCAGGCCAATGTCAGCTGCTGCTTGTGCCATGCCTGGAGCTACTTGGTATGAGCTACTAAGTGATCTATAGATCATTGCCACTTGTGCCTGAGAGAAGCTAGACTACAAACTGAGGCCAGCTGCCACTAGTGCTGGAATTGAGGCTGCTTAGTCAGAGGTATGTAGCACGCCAAGGCCAGATGCTGTTTGTTTGGGGTTTGTGGAACCATTGAGAGATTTTAGGAAAGTATGCAGTATGAGCTAAGACAGGTCATTTGTATGGAAAAGTTATTAGAAGCAGCTTGGGTGGGCCCACAAGTTGGATGGAGCAGGTTCTCAGGGAATCACCAGGGTGAGACAAACAATGTTAGCCAGGTTGATGGAGACTCAGATACGGTGGCCACCTTTGCATGCAGGGGGAAGGCTCTGCAAAGAAACAGTAGCTTCTGCCAACACTTTTGTCTGGGAGAAAGCTGCTTGCCCTGAAACCAGACAATTCAGTTCCTTGCTGTAAGTTGCTGGTTCCTTTCAAGCTGCTACCCCAGTGCTGGAGCTCAGAGCAAGTGAATCCATCAGTGAGTTTGTGCATTAGTTCTTTAAGAAATCCTTGGAATATAGCAGCCTTCCATCTCACTCAGCAGCAATCTCCACTGGTCTTCACAGACAGAGTAAAGGGAACTTCTCTTCCCAGAACTGGAACCCTGGGATGGGTAGCCTGGTGTGGAGCTGGGACTCCTCACGTCTCAGGGAGGACCTCCAGAGCTGAGATATACCTCCTGATTTTTATCCACCACACATGGGTGTGGGACCAGTCCATATCCCACCTCAGCCCCTTCTACCAGTCTTATACGACTTCTGCTCAGCTAGACTTCAGGTTGCTCTCATTGATGGTTGTGCTGTAGTTTAGTCTTAATTTTGAAGTGGTTGTGGGTGGATGTGAGCACAGCTTTTACCTACTATGCCTAGCAGTACTTATTTGTTTGAAATTTTTTAGCTTTATTTTTTTACTGATCATAAATTAATCTGTAGTCTGAGATTAATCTCTCTATGATAGATACATAATTATTAAACTGAGTTTAGTTATGCTTTATGATTTAAAACATTCTCAATTTCAGCAAGATTGGGAGGGTAGAGCTAGTGAATCTCTGGAAGTGGAGGTAGTTGATTTTCCATGGATGGTGGCTCTGGCATGCAGGACATGGGGTGCTACTGCTCTGGTGCATGTGCATGGACACTGCTGCTCTATTGTGCAGCAGGGAAAGCACAAATGGCTTCTGCCCCAAATCCACAGAATTCTGTCTCTGCCACTCCCCCACACATTAAGTTCACCCTCAAGAGCCTTTCAAAAAAGTACACCACCAGCTCAGGCAGGAGGCTCTTCCACAGGGCATGAGCTCAGCAGGGCAGCTGGTATGAAGGAGAGTCCCTGACCCAAGAAAGTTGTAGGTATGTGAGAGAGTGACATCACAGGAACTCTGGTGGCTGTGTTTTCAGCTCTCTTCCCAGAGCCATACAATCCAGTCTGTCCTTGCATGACTTCAGTTCGCTTTGATTTGACCTGCCTCTGCCTGAGCCCAAGGTGAGTGGCTGCAAACAAGATTTTGTGTGCTGGCCATTTAAGAGTGCACCTGGGTCTCTAGCAGAACTTTGTCTCTCCCTGGCAAACAGACTCCCTGCTGATTTTTACAGCCAGATGTGATGTGAGCTCCTCTTCTTCTCTCTGATTCTCTGGGCTGGGGAGCTGGGCATGGGGTTAAGAACCCCTCCTTAGGGGGAACCTTTGCAGCCAAGATATCCCTCCAAATCATCAGCAGCTTCCTGTGGGAGTGGGAGTGCCCTTTTCATGTCTCTGACTTTCCTACCAGTCTCAATGCGGTTTCTGTAAATTCTTGGTTATAAGACTTCTGTTCAGCAAATCTTTAGTTTTTTATTCTGGTTCTATAATTTAGTTGTAACTCCGTTTTGGACCTGGGAAAAATGAGTGTGACTCCCACCTACTCTGCTACCATTATTGATCTCTCTTTATTGTGTGTGTGTGTGTGTGTGTGTGTGTTTGTTTTTTTAGTGTACATCAGCCAAAGGTGAATTCTGTTGAGTTTCGTTTGTCTAAAATTTTGTTTAATTTGTGTTTAAAATTTTATACATAAAAAAGAAATTTTCTGAAGATATCTTGTATTTTAAATATATTTTCAATACATTTAACATTTTAAGATTTATGTTTTGAAAAAATCCCAGTAATTATTTACACTGAATTATTCAAAATCTGAGACTATATAAAAGTTATCAAATATTTACCTTTAGTTATTTATTTTCTTCTTTAGGGAATCCAAATTAATATATTTACCACTCACTGTAACTATCTTTTTTCATACCCTCTCTAATTTTCCATTTGTATATATGGCCTTGCTTTACTTTATGCAATCCTTTTACTTTATTTCCATTTTATTAATTTTCTCTTCAGTTTTGCCAGACTTGCTTCTAATAATGATGTTTATTTAGTTCATAATATCAATTGTAGTTTTTTTCAGATAATTATTTTGCAGATTTACTCTATTTTTTTTCAAATTATGAAAAATGTTTATTTAGAAAGTTATAGAGGTAGCTGAAGTGAGCCAACTAGGCTGCACAGGCTCAGGAAACAAGTTAGAGAGGCAGAAGAAGGGCCTTTGGAGCTTAGGAGAAAGGCAAAAGTAACACACTCTGGGGGAAAGAAGAGCAGGAAGTGAAAAGCACAAGCATGCGTCGAGGGGGAGAGCATGACTTTTTATATTTTCATTTTTAAGTTTAGCTTTTATCTCCATTAAAAAGTACCCAAGGTTGTTTTGTAATTTCACTTAGTAAAGTCATAGTATCTCTAATTAATATCCTATTTAATGAAATCCATACAGAAACAATATTTTTACCCCACTCCTTGTGTTTGGAATGACTGCCTACAAGCTATTTTAATTTTACTTCTTATGATTTTTCTATTATATCTTATATTACTCTATTATTTTAGGTTTATCTTTTGTATTGATCCCACATTAGACAAAAATTATTGCTTTATATAATAATATTAAATTAGATTTATCACATTTATTAGGGGTTTTTTTGTTCATCATTTCTTTATTCAAGACAAATCAGAACTTTGTATGTTTTTATTTCTTCTTTGAGTATCACTTTACAACATGATTCAAAAAAGCTTTTCCTCAAAAGGCCAAATATAAATATTTTAGGCTTTGCAGACTTCCAGTCTGTTACACCTATTCAACTCTGTCTATATAATGTAAAAGCAGCCACAGGTGACACACAAAACAGTAGGTGTGGCTGTGTCCCAATGTCAGATTATTCACAAAACAGCTAGCTTGTGAGCCACAATTTGCCAATATCTGCTTTAGAATTTCCTTTAGCAATCACTGGTTCATGGTCATTTATTAAATTTTCATTTTTGTAAAAATAATTTGTTCTTGTTAATATTTATTTTAACAGCTTTGCTGTGGTGTATTTATTATACAATAAAATTCACCACATTTAAGTGTACGATTAAATTTGTCACCAGTCCAAAGATAGCAGTATTAATATTACCATATCGATAAATAGTATTTAGTAAGAGTTACTGTGCCTATAAGAACAGTTCACAAACTGGGAGCTTTCAAAACTGATATGAAGCTCAGGGGTATGAATTTACAAGATGGCTTATAAATGAAAAATGAGGAAGCTATCACTCTTTACAATGATTGGTTATTAAAATAGGGGCTTACAGACAACAGAAGACTGGTTAAAAGTGATTTTATTTATTATTTATTTATTTATTTATTTATTTATTTATTTATTTATTTATTTTTAATGTTTCTTTATTCTTGAGACCATTACAGATGTCCTCCTTTTAACCCCACTGATCCCCTCCACCCCACATCCATCCCACCCCCCAGGCCCTCCCCACACCAATGTCCACGTCCATGGGCCATGCCCATAAACATACAAGTTCCCTGATTAATCTCTCCCCACCCACACACCCCTCCCCGCCTTCCCTCTGATATCCCTCAGTTTGTTCCAAGCTTCTATGTTACTGGATCCACTTTGTTCATCAGTTAATTTTATTATATTCCACATATAAGTGAGATTGTTTGGTACTTGTCCTTCTCTGACTGGTTTATTTCACTTAGCATAATACTCTCTAGTTCCCTCCATGCTGTGCCAAAGGCCAAAGGTCTTTCCTCTTCACAGTCTCCTAGTACTCCATGGTGTAAATGGGCCACAGCTTTTTTATCCACTCATCTACTGATGGACACTTGGGCTGTTTCCAAATCTTAGTTATTGTGAATTGCACTGCTATGAACATAGAGGTGCATAAGTTCTTTGCAATTGGTGTTTGGGGTTCCTTAGGATATAGTCCCAGAACTGGGATCACTGGGTCAAATGGCAGGTCAATTTTTAAACTTCTGAGGAAACTCCATACTGCTTTCCATAGTGGCTGCACCAGTCTGCATTCCCACCAGCAGTGTACTAGGGTGCCCTTTTCTCCATACCCTCACCAGCACCTGTAGTTCGTTGATTTGTTGATGGTAGCCATTCTGGCAGGCCTGAAGTGATACCTCATTGTGGTTTTAATTTGGATCTCTCTGATGATTAGCGACTTTTAGCATTTTTTCATATATCTCTTAGTCATTTGAATGTCCTCTTTGGAGAAGTGTCTATATAGGTCCTTTACCCATTTTTTAATTGGATCGTTTGTCTTCCTTTTGTTAAGTTGTATAAGTTCCTTATATATTTTGGATATTAACCCTTTATCAGATGTGTCTTTGGCAAATATTTTCTCCCATATAGTGGGCTCCCTTTTTGTTTTGTTGATGGTTTCTTTTGCTGTGCAGAAGTTTTCTATTTTGATACAGTCCCATTCGTTTATTTTCTCCTTAATTTCTCTTGCCCTAGGAGATATATCAGCAAACATATTGCTACAAGAGACATCTGAGATTTTGCTGTCTATGTTTTCCTCTAGGATTTTTATGGTTTCATGTCTTACATTTAAGTCTTTCATCCATTTTGAATTTACTTTTGTGTATAGTGTAAGTTGTTGGTCTAGTTTCATTCTTTGGCGTGTATCTGTCCAATTTTCCCAGCACCATTTATTGAAAAGACTCTCTTTACTCCATTTTATGTTCTTGCCTCCTTTATCAAATATTCATTGACCATAATGGCATGGGTGAATTTCTGGGATCTCTGTTCTGTTCCACTGATCAAAATGTCTGTTCTTGTGCCAGTACCAGGTTGTTTTGATTACAGTGGCTTTGTAATAGTATAACTTGATATCTGGTATTGTGATCCCTCCAACTTAGTTCTTCCTTCTCAGGATTGCCATGGCTATTCGGGGTGTTTTTTGGTTCCATATAAATTTATGAAGTGTTTGTTCTAGATCTGTGAAATATGCTGTTGGTATTTTAATAGGGATTGCATTGAATTTATAGATTGCTTTGGATAATATGGACATTTTAATGATGTTAATTCTTCCAATCCATGAACATGGTATATTTTTCCATTTGTTTATATCTTCCTCTATTTCTTTTTTCAGTATCCTGTAGTTTTCTGCGTAAAGGTCTTTTACATCTTTGTTTAAGTTTATTCCTAGGTATCTTACTATTTTAGCTTCAATGGTAAATGGGATTTTTTTTTAGTTTCTGTTTCTGAGAGTTCATTATTGGTGTATAAAAATGCCATCAATTTCTGAGTGTTAATTTTGTATCCTGCTACCTTGCTGAATTCATTTATTAAATCTAGTAGTTTTTTGGTGGAGTCTTTAGGATTCTTTATGTACAATATCATGTCATCTGTAAATAATGACAGTTTTGTTTCCTTCTTTCCAATTTGGATGCCTTTTATTTTTTCTTCTTGTCTGATCGCTAAGACTTCCAGTACTATGTTAAATAAGAGTCATGAAAGTGAACATGCCTGTCTTGTTCGTGTTCTTAGGGAAAATGGTTTTTGTTTTTGCCCATTGAGTATGATGTTGGCTGTAGGTCTGTCATATATGGCCTTTATTATCTTGAGGCATGATCCGTCTATTCCCACTTTGCTGAGAGTTCTTATCAAAAATGGGTGTTGGATTTTATTGAATGCTCTTTCTGCATCTATTGATATGATCATGTCATTTTCGTCTTTCAGTTTGTTTATGTGATGTATCACATTTATAGATTTACTCTCTTGACAACTTTCAAATGTATCATACAGCAGTATTAATTATTAAGTCATCATGTTGTGCATTACCTCCTCAGAACTTTTATAACTGGAATTTTGTACTTTTTGACAACTTTCATCCAGTCCTCCACCTTCTGCCTCTAGTAACTTCAAATCAAATCTCTTTTTCTATAAGTTTGGTCTTTTAATTGTTTTCTTCGATTCCACATATAAGTGAGATCGCACTACATTTGTCTTTCTCTCTCTGATTTATTTTATTTAGCATAATGCTCTTAATGTCCATCCTTCTTTATGTGTAAATCTTAGATCTCTTTGTCATTGGATACAGTCACTAGAAGAGTATTATAACCATTTAGTATTGTTATATTTCCTTGCTTTTTTTCATGTTCCTTGTGGTTTTGCATTGTTGTCTTTGAATTTAAAGTCGTGGTCATTTCTTCCAATCTGTACTAACAGCATTCAACAGATTTATACTTTCTGTCAGCTCTGCTATAGATTTTGAGCATTTCTCAGGCCTGTGTAAACACACTTGTTCAATGCTTCTTTCTCTCTATTGTGGCAAAATCCATAAGCTTATATATCTTCTTTTGGTTCTTTTAGCCTCTTGTTTGTTTTTCTGAAGGTGGCACTACAATTCACATTTGTTTTTTTCTCCCTGGCCAGCTTTCTGCACATGTTCCCTATTCATATACTAAAGCTTGCTTTCATTGCTACCTTTGGGAGAGGACACAGGGAGATGGCCACAGACTAGATGAGGTATGACTGAGTCAGCAGGGGTTCCTGGAGGTACCTATAGACAAGTTTGGGTGTCAGTGAGTAAGGCTTCTCCAGTGCTCATGCATGGAATTTCTGAGAGTCCATAATACAGTCATTAGGGACCATATTCCTCTAATGTCCTCTGAGAATCTTATCTGCTGCTTTCCCAATCTCTTCCATTTCTTCAGTCTGGAAGCTCTCAAGTTAGTACTCCTCTGGATGCTGTGAGAGAGAACTGAGTCTCTGGTAGCATCCCACACAGCTAGAGGAACCAGAAATTCTTTGGCCTCTCTCCCTTTCCCTTTCCCTTGTGGAAGAAAAAAATTGTACTTTGAGAATGTTTCACTGTGCCTTTTTTGGGGAAAGGTGACATGGGCAGAATCAAGCTGTTTGTCTTACCCATTCCAATGCATTCAAATATTTTATATATATATGCATTGCTTCAATAAAGTTCTGGTGCTTCTTTTAAAATATGAACTTCCACAAAGGTTCTTTTATCCATGAATGACTGCCCAAGTCAATGATCTCTAGGTGTTCCAAGACCATGGCCAATGGGTGCTGGAACTGGTTCATGGGCTACTGCAGGGTCCACAGCTGGAGCAGAAGTCTATTTGCCTATTACCTGAAGCACAAGTGTGTAAGACTCTTCCCAGTTCTCTTGACATGTATTGCTAGATACCACAACTCTCAGAAAGGAACTTTTGTTCTTGTATGGGTGCTGAAATTTTGTTGTTGATTGTGGGAACAAACTCAGACATCTTATGCCATCATGATGGTAAGGTTCCCCCCCTGTAGTTTTCTTTTCTTACAATGTCTTTGTGTTGCTATTGTGTCAGGGTAAAATGGCCTATTAGGATAAGTTAAGAAGTGTTCTTTCCACTTATATTTTTACAAAAGTATCTGAAAGGTTGCTAATACTCCTTCTTTAAATATTTGAAAGAATTTATATGTGAATCTTCCTGGCTCAATAGATAGATTTTTTATTTTTTTACTGTTATGGGTCTATTTGGATTTTTTAATTTTATTTGAGTGAATTTTGATGACTTGTATTTCTCCAGGAATATATCCATTTCAAATAGTTGTCAAATTTGATGGCAAAAGTTTTTAATAGTGTCCTATTTTTTTTTTTTTTTTAATTTTCATGGGTCAGTATCAGTGTCACTTCTTTTATTCTTGCCTTTTTTAATCTATGTCTTCTTTATTCCTTTTTTAAGTCTAGGTAAAATTTTGTTAATTTTTTATGTTTTGACAAAACAGACTTTTGAGTTCATTAATTCTTATTTTTTTTCTGTTATTTTATTGATTTCCTTCTAGTGTTTCTTATTTTTTTTTCTACCTGCTTTTGTTTAGTTTGCACTTAGTTTTATAGTTTAAGTTGGAAAGATAGGCTATTAACTTGAAACACTTTTTTTTTTGTTTCTGTGAATTCAATTCCTTTTTGTTTGGAGAGCAGACTTTGTATGATTTCACTTTTCATATATATTTGAGACTTTTTTTGAAGAGCAAATTCTCTATCTTAAAAGAATGCTTCACCTCTACTTGAGAAGTATGTTCTCTGTTTTTTGTTTGTGTGTTTTTAAGTGGAGTGTTTTATAGATATCACTTCTATCAATTCAGTTAATATTATGGCATAAGATTCTTATATCATTGCTGATTTTCTGTTTATTTGTTTTATCAGTTATTGAGGCTGCTCTGTTAAAGAGTCTAAATAATATTGTTGAATTTTTATGGATGGATATAGATGAAAATAGTTTCCTTTAATATACTACTCTTACTTTTTCCCACTGTTTACAAAGACAGTACTTTAAAATATGCAGGCCTTTTCTATAGTGTTTTAATCACAGAAACTTTCCTAATACAGTGTTTGGCTCATGGTAAATCCTTAATAGATATTTGTTACATAAAGAAGTAAATAAACAAATATTATTTTTATTCAAGTGATTTCAAAGAATAGAAAAAAATGTAGTAAATTCTAATCCACCCTTTGAGAATATATTGTTTTACATTAGGATAATAAATTTACTACCCATAAATAATTTAAATTATCACCATTTATTGTTTATAAATAGCATGGTGCATGGTTTGGTCTTATATTTGAATATAGTGCTTTGAAACTTTGAATATCAATAACCTCCATCAAATTCTATCAGATATCTGAGTTATATTTTTACTTCTAATATAAAGACGAGGCATGTAACTAAAAGAGAACAGATAAATCTATTTTGCAGATCTTTTTATACAGAAACCAATTTCAGAGCATTTTTTTAAACTTAATAAATCATGGTAATCCCAGGGCAATACAACTCAAATAGAAAGAAATTTAAGTCAGGAGCTGGAGGTTGCAACTATAATCTAAAGTACACTTTGTACTTGGCAGAACTAAAAATATTTTGAAGAGAAATCATTCATGATCTGAATGTCTGTCAGCAAAGAAAAATTAGTCTTTAGTAATAACACGTATATCAAACTGAGATTACCTTTTAAACAGCACTAAGAAGTTCATGCTGTATTGGGAGTTTTATGTGGATATTAAAGAATATGACAAATAAAACATTAAATGTATATTATTTGCTTTATATTAAGAAAACTAAGCAGAAACATTCCTACTGCCTATGAATAAAAAGAAGTTTATACCAACTTAATCAGACTGAACAAATGCTTTGAGGATTTTACAATGTAGAAACCATAATTTAATTCAGTTTTTTAAAAATATATATATCTTTATTGATTTTAGATAGAGGAAGGGAGAAGAAGAGATAGAAACATCAATGATGAGAGAGTCATTGATTGGCTGCCTCCTGCTGGGGATAGAACCCGAAACCAGGGCATGTGCCCTGACCAGGAATCAAACTGCAATCTCCTGGATCCTAGATTGATGCTGAACTGATGAGTCACACCGGCTGAACTAATTCAGTTTTTTTAAAGTTAAAAAATTAAAAGTGGTAATAACTTTTACTATAAAGTTCTCAATAAAATGCAAATTATTACACCAATATTTCAAAATTCTATGCTTTTTGGAATTATATTTATTATTTACTGTGATACTACAGAAATAAAAAATAGGCTAATCTTATTAGTTTTTATTTTTATTGAGATATATCCAAAAATTTACCTAACACAAAATTCTCATTTTACAGTATATAATTCGTGGGTTTTAGTATATTCACAAGGTTGTGCAACTAAACCACAAACTAAATTTAGGACATTTCTATTACTCAAAAAACAAGCAAATAAAAAAGCAAAACAACAACTTTAGCCATTAGCAGCCACTTTCAGTTATTTCTGTTTCTTATCCTTAATATAAGCTTGGCAACCACTAATCTACTTTCTGTTTGTAGATTTGCTTATTATGGACATTTCAAATAAATGAAATTACACAGTATAAATAAACATTTAAAAGTTCATTCATGTTATAGCATGTAATCTGTACATCACTTCTTTATAGCTGAGAAATATATCAATATATGTGTATAGTACATGTTGTTTATCCATTCATCTGTTTATTAACATTTGGATTGTTTCCATTCTTTGGCTATTGTGAATAATGCTACTATAATCATTTCTGTACAAAATTTGTGTGAAACAAGTCTTTATTTATCTTGGGTATATACTTAGAAGTACAATTAATAAGTCATACAGTAATTTTATGTCAAACTGTTTGAAGAATTGCCAGACTTGTTTTACCAAAGTGGCTGTATCCATTTATAAACCCACCAACAATGTATGAGCGTTTTAATTTTTCCACATTCTCTCAACACTTATTATTGGAGTTTTGTTATTGCTATTATTTTGTTGAGAATTATTTTGTATATGAGCTACCTATTTGTGAATTCTCCAGATTTCCTTCTGTTACTGATATCTACTTTCACTCCATTGTGGTGATACAATGTACTCTATATGATTTATATTTTGTGGTCTATCTTGGATAATGTTCAATATTAACTAAAAAATGTGTAATCTGCTATTACTGGATGGAGTGTTTTACTGATATTTTAGGTCTAATTGATTTATTGTGTTGTTCAAGTATTCTATTTCCTCGTAACTTTTCTGTATAGTTGTTCTGTCCTTTATTCAAAGTGAGGAATTCAATTTCCCAAATATTATTGTTTAATTATCTATTTTTCAATTATTTCAGTTATTGTGTAAAGTCTTTATTATATTTACAATAATTTCATCTCTTGGGAGATTTGACACTTTTACCATTAAAATTAACTATTTTCTAGTGCAAATTGTGTCATAAAGTCTATGTTGTCTTAGTATAGCCACTCCTGTTTTCTTTTGTTTATGCTCTGCATGAAATGCCTTATTCTATTTCTTTCTTTTCATCTATGTGTCTTTGAATCTAAAGTATAAATAGTGATGTTTTTTCAAATGGAGCATTTTAAAACTTTGTCATTTTTATATATACACATAAACACTTGCATATTTGTATACTTTTGTATATGATGAAAACATATTATAATAACACATAATATAAAATATAATAATTATATATTATATGTAAAAATATATATTTTTTAATTTATTTTATTGTTAAAAGTATTACAGATGTCCCCATTTTCTCCCCTTTACCTCTCTTCCCCACCTCTTCCCCAGTTCTTCCCCTGTCTATAGTCTGTGTTCATGAGCTGTGCATATGTGCTTATAAGTTCTTTGATAAATCTCTTCCTGCCCTCCTTCCTGCCTTCTATCTGAGATCTGTCAGTCTGTTTCATGCTTCCATGTCTGTGGTCCTATCTTGTTCGTCAATTTATTTTGTTCCTTAGATTCCACATATAAGTGAGATCATGTAATATTTGTCTTTCTCGGACTGGCTAATTTCCTTAGCATAATATTCTCCAGGTCCATCCATGCTGTCCCATAGGGTAAAAGAGCCTTCTTTTTTATAGCTGCATAGTATTCCATGGTGTAAATGTACCACAGCTTTTTTATCCACTCATCTACTGATGGGCACTTGGGCTGTTTCCAGATCTTAGCTATTATAAATTGTGCTACTATGAATATAGGGGTGAATATATTCTTTCTGATTAGTGTTTTGCGATTCTTAGGATATATTCCTAGAAGTGGAATCACTGGGTCAAAAGGCAGTTCCATTTTTAATTTTTTTAAGAAATATATCTTTATTGATTTCAGAGTGAGGAAAGGAGAGGGAGAGAGAGAGATAGAAACATCAATAATGAGTCATTGATGAGCTGCCTCCTACACACCCCCTGCTGGGGATCAAGCCCACAACCCGGGCATGTACCCTGACTAGGAATCGAACACCGATCTCCTGGATCCTAGGTCAACGCTCAACTGCTGAGCCTCGCCTGGCTGGGCCATTTTACTTTTTTAAGGAACCTACATACTGTCTTCCATAGTGGCTGCACCAGTCTGCATTCCCACGAGCAGTGTACTAGGGTTCTCTTTTCTCCATATTCTCACCAGCACATGTCGTTTGTTGATTTGTGGATGGTGGCCATTCTGACAGGTGTGAAGTGATACCTCATTGTGGTTTTAATTTGCATCTCTCTGATGATTAGTGACTTTGAGCAGTTTTTCATATGTTTGTTGGCCATCTGTATGTTCTCTTTGGAGAATTGTCTATTCATGTCCTTTGCCCATTTTTTAGTTGGATTGTTTGTATTCCTCTTGTTGAGTTGTATGAGTTCTTTGTATATTTTAGAAGTTAACCCTTTATCAGATGTATTGTTGGCAAATATCTCCTCCCAGACCTTGGGTTCCCTTTGCATTTTGAGGATGGTTTCTTTTGCTGTGCAGAAGCTTTTTAGTTTGATGTCGTCCCATTTGTTTATTTTCTTCCTTCGTTTCTCTTGCTCTAGGAGCTGTATTGGTGAAAATTCCACTATGTGAAAAGTCTGTGATTTTACTGCCTATGTTTTCTTCTAGTATTTTTATGGTTTCCTGACTTACATCTAAGTTTTTATCCATTTTGAATTTATTTTTGTGCATGGTGTAAGCTGGTGGTCCAGTTTAATTTCTTTGTATGTATCTGTTCAATTTTTCCAACACCATTTATTGAAGAGACCATCTTTACTCTACTGTATGCTCTTGCCTCCTTTGTCAAATATTAATTGACCATAATGGCGTGGGTTGATTTCTGAGGTCTCTGTCCTGTTCCATTGATCTATATACCTGTTCTTGTGCCAGTACCAGGCTGTTTTGATTACAATGGCTTTGTAGTATAGTTTGATAGTGGCTGTTTTGGCGTTGTCCATATTAATTTACAACAATCTAGTTTGGATTAATACCAACTTGATTTCTATTGTTTTGGATTGTCACTTATTACATCTTTTTACATCATATGCCCATAAATATAGATTTATAACTATCATTTAGGTAATTGTCTTTTAAACCAGATAAGACAAAAGTGGAGTCATGAACAACACATACAATAATATTTGTTTTTATATTTATCTATATATTTTTCTGTTTCAGTTGTCTTTATGTCTTTGTGTAGAATCAACTTACCAATCTGGTGTACTTTTATTGAGCCACAAAGACACCATTTATTATTTCTTATAGGTCAGGTATTGTAATTAAGCTTCTTTCAGTTGTTGTTTTGTGTGTGTATGTGGGGGAAGAGCCATAATTTCTTCTTTGTTTTTGTAGGATAGTTTTTCTGAGATAGTATTCTTGGTAGCCATTCTTTTCAGCAGTTTGAACATCATGCCACTGCCTTTTGGCCTTAAGAAGTTCTGATAGAAACCAACTGTTATTATTATTGAAGATCCTTTGTATAAAATGAGTTGCTACCCTCTTCCTGTTCAGGATTATCTATTTGTCTTTGGATTTGAACATTTTGACTATAAAGTATCTGATTGTGGAGCTTTTTAGATTGAACCTTTGTGAAGTTTTCTGTGTATATTATCTTTTTTTAATCATATTTGGGAAGTTTTTGGTCATTATTTCTTCAGATATTCTCTGCCTCTTTAGCTCACTCCTCTCCTTACGGGGCTACCATTATGTATATGAAGTGAGGACACTGAGTCTCAAATTCTGATATAGTAAAGATCTCCCTAACCCCAGAAAAAGTGGCCTCCCCACTCTCAATGGCATTGACACTCCTTGTGATAGTAGCCTTCTCATCTACAGTGGTAGAGACCTTCCTACCTCCATCTGAGGGAATTAGCGTTGCATTGGCAAGAAAACTGTAATGGCCACATTTGAAACAGATGTCATGCAAGACAATGCTGATTCTCCCCAAAACCCACACATACCACCTTTCTTTGCTTCTGGAACTATAACTAGACACAAGCCCTAGCAGGTTCCCAAAGGTGTGGTACACTGTGGCTCATGAGGAGGTGTGCTATACTCTAAAAAAAATACTAGTTGAGTATACTAATTTGTACAAGCTAAAATTAAGAAACATGTGTGGGATGGATAGTAAGGGTGTGGGATAATGGTGGAAGAAACATAAAGTTGGAACAGGCCAAATATGTTAACATGATCTCATTAAGCAGAGATTCTGCACTTAATATTGCAGGTCAGGGGGATAGAAAATGACTTAATAATTTGTTTGGTTGATCGTCTGAAACACGGACCAAGGAATGGCCGGACCACCATGAACAAACCAGAAGTGTCCAACCTCCTTTGGTTTAATGTAGGCAATGAAATTCAAAGGCTTAGAGAGTTTGAAATGTTAAAAGTGGATTTGTCATTTAAGATCTAATCAGCCATACTTGGGGGGTCCAGAAGATATACTTTTCACCAATACTTTGAGAAATAAATTTGTGAGGGAAGCTGCAACATTTTTTATGCCCTCTGTATCACTCTTCCCTGTAGGTCAGACTTTTCAGTTGCAACTACAGCCACTCAATTGGAAAATATAATTCAATGAGAGTAATTAGATCCCAGGCTTCCAGAGTCCAGTGGCAACACTCAACTGCCAAAGGCAAGGTGGGCTTAGTTACCATAATGGACTATAGAGTCAAAGCAACAATAGAGTACTCTGACTTGCATAGATCTATGGTTCTGTTTAATTAACCATGGTGTTTCTAGAAGTGAAATAGATAGGAAGCTTACTAAATTCTTATATTATCCATATAAACAGAAAAGTGAGCAAAGTCTGACTGACTCAAATCATAAAAAATAGAGTCATGGCACTTTTATTAATTTCCATACTTGAACTAGTTGATAGACCAAGAACGCCTT
Source organism: Miniopterus schreibersii (assembly GCF_964146895.1). NCBI lineage: Eukaryota > Metazoa > Chordata > Mammalia > Chiroptera > Miniopteridae > Miniopterus > Miniopterus schreibersii. The sequence goes on along the minus strand of NC_138104.1, from coordinate 37,807,791 downwards.
AAATAAAGGGAGGTCAGGTGTCCTTCAGAAAACACCCTGGTACACTACCAGAAATTTATACTGTTAATCTTTCTCCCAGCCTTCCCCAGAGGGTAATATAGCCTTTTACCAGGGTAACTGCACACTGGAGAAAAGGAAATAATCATATCTTTAGAGAAAAACTAGATATGGGCTCAGAACCGACATTGATTCCAAGAGACTCAAAACATTGTTATGGTTCTCCAGTCAGAGTGGGGGCCTATGGGAATCATGTGATATATGGAGTTTAAGCTCAGGTTCATTTCATAGTGGATATGAAAATTCTCCAGTCCCATCCTGCGGTTATTTCCCCAGTTCTACGATGCATAATTGGGACAGACGTACTTAGCAACTGGCAGAATCTCCACATTGGTTTTCTGACTTATGGAATGAGAGCTATTATGGTTGAGAAAACCAAAAGGAAGCCATTAGAACTGCTTTTACCTAGCAAAATAGTAAATCAAAAGCAGTATCACATTCCTGGAGGAATGGCAGAGATTAATGCCACCATCATAGACAAGAAAAAAAAAGCAGAATTAGTGATTTTCACCACACCCTCATTCAGTTCTCTTTATTTGGCTTGTGTAAAAAACAGATAGATTTTGGACAATGACAGTGGGTTATCCCAAATTTAACTAAGTGGTGACTCCAATTACAGCTTCTGTATCAGATGTGGTTGATTGCTTGAGCAAATGAACACATACTCTGGTAAATCCTAGGCAGCCAATGCCATTTTCTCCATACCTGTCCATAAGGCACAAACAAAATAGTTTGCTTTCAGCTAAGAAGCCCAGCAATACACCTTCAGTGTCCTATCTCAGGGGTATATCTGGATCAATTATCCAGCCCTATGTCACAATTTATTTCATAGGGATCTTGATCACCTTTTTCTTCCACAAAATTTCACACTATTCCCTTATATTAATGGCTTTATGCTGATTGGACCTAGTAATGAGAGTAGCAATTACTCCAGACCTTTTGTGTGTGTGTGTGTTTACTTTTTTTGTTAAGTTTCTTTATCTTTATTGCTGAAAATATTACAGATGTCCCCTTTTTACCCCCATTGATCTCCTCCACCTCCATCCCACCCCTAGGCCTTCCCCATACCAATGTCTGTGCCCATGAGTTATGCTTATAAACATATAAATTCTTTAATTACTCTCTCCCCACCCACTCCCCCCTCCCAACCTTCCCTCTAGATCCCTCAGTCTGTTCCATGCTTCTATGTCTCTGGATCCATTCTGTTCATCAGTTTATTTTGTTTCTTAAATTCCAGATGTAAGTGCGATCATGTGGTATTTGTCTTTCTCTGACTGGCTTATTTCACTTAGCATAATACTTTCTAGTTCCCTCCATGCTGTGCCAAAGGATAAAAGATCCTTCTTTTTTATGGCTGCATAGTATTCCATGGTATAAACATCCCACAGCTTTTTTATCCACTTATCTACTAAAGGGCACTTGGGCTGTTTCCAGATCTTAGTTGCTGTAAATTGCACTGCTATGAACATAGGGGTGCATAAGTTCTTTCTGATTGGTGTTTTGGATTTCTTAAGATATAGTCCTAGAAGTGGGATCACTGGGTCAAATGGCAGGTCAATTTTTAATCTTTTGAGGAAACTCCATACTTCTTTCCATAGTGGCTGCACCAGTCTGCATTCCCACCAGCAGTGTACTAGGGTGCCCTTTTCTCCACACCCTCGCCAGCACTTGTAGTTCGTTGATTTGTTGATGGTAGCCATTCTGACAGGTGTGAAGTGACACCTCATTGTGGTTTTAATTTGCATCTCTCTGATGATTAGCAACTTTGAGCATTTTTTCATATGTCTCTTAGCCATTTGTATGTTCTCTTTGGAGAAGTGTCTATTTAGGTCCTTTACCCATTTTTTAATTGGATTGTTTGTCTTCCTTTTGCTAAGTTGTGTAAATTCCTTATATATTTTGGGTATTAACACTTTATCGATGTGTCATTGCCTAATATTTTCTCCCATACAGTGGGCTCCCTTTTCATTTTGTCAAATTTTTTTTTTCTTTTCTGTAAATTTATTTCATAGGGATCTTGATCACCTTTTTCTTCCACAAAATTTTACACTGATCCCTTATATGAATGGCATTATGCTGATTGGAACTAGTACATGAGAAGTAGCAATTACTCTAGACTTTTTGGTAAAACATTTGCATGTCAGAGGGTAAGAAAAAAATCTGCCTAAAATTCAGAAACCTTCTACCTCAGAGTAATTTCTAGGGTCCACTGGTGTAGAGCATACCTAGCTATTTCTTCTAAGGTGAAGGAAAAATTGTTCCATCTGACACCTCCTATAATCATGAAAGAGGCACAACACCTATTGAGTTCCTTTGGATTTTGGAGGCACCATATTCCTCATTTGGGTGTGTTATTTCAGTCTATTTGTGGAGTAATTCAAAAGGATACTACTTTTGAGTGGGGCTCAGAACAAAAGAAGTCCAGGTTATAGTGTAAACTCCTCTACCATTTGGGCCTTATGATCCAGCAGATCCAATGGTTCTTGAAATATCTGTGGGAGACAAGGATGCTTTTTGCAGTCTTGGGTAGGACCCTATAGGTGAATTACAGCATAGGCCTTTAAAATTTTGGAGCAAGGCCCTCTCATACTCAAATAACTATTTTCCTTTTAAGAAACAGATTTTGGTCTGTTACTGGGCCTTACTAAACACTGAACACTTAACCATAGACACCAAGTTACTATGCAATGCTGCTCTTCATGAATTATGTGTTAACTGATTTAACAAGCATAAATTAGAGTTCACATAACACATTCCATCATTAAATAGAAGTAGTATTTTTGTGACTGGGCCTGGGAAGGCCCTGAAGGCACAAATGAGTTAGACATTAAAAAGTGGTTCAGATTCCCAGGGTCCACACTTTTGCTACATCGCCTTCTCTCTTTCAGACTGTACCTATGGCCTCAGTGGGAGTGTCCTATAATCAGCTGACAGAGGAAGAAAAGAATCAGGTCTCCTTTTATAGATGATTCCGTACTGCATGCAAGCACCATCTGAAAGTGGATAGTTGTATCATTACAACCCCTCATGAAGTACTGTGGTAAAGTGAAATCTTCTCAGTGGACAGAACTGTGGGCAGTACACTTCGTTGTTCAATTTGCTTAGAAGGAGAAATGACCATACATTAGTCAATATACTGATTCATGGCCAGTGGCAGTTGGGTTTGGCTGAATGACTAAGGATGTAGAAGGAACATGGTTGGAAAATTGGTGCTAAAGAAATGTAGGGTGCTTGCTTTGGCAGCACATATACTAAAAGTGGAAACAATACAGAGAATATTAGCATGGCCTCTGCACAAGGATGACATGAAAATATGTGAAATGTTCCATATTTTTTTAAAAATGGGACATCTGTAATATTTTCAACATTAAAGATAATTAAAAAAAAAGAAATTTGGAGAACAGGTATATGGATTGACCTATGTGAATGTGTAAAAAATACATGAAGATATTTGTGTCCCATGTGAATGCCCACCAAAGAATGACCTCAGCAGCAGATTTTAATAATTAAGTGGATAGGATGACTTGTTCTGTGGATATCAGTCAGCCTCTTTCTCCAGCTACCCTTATCATCACACAATGGGCTCATGAACAAAGTGGCCATGAATGGCAGGGATGAAGGTTATGCATGGGCTCAATAACATGGACTTCCACTCATCAAGTCTGACACAGCTACTGCCACTGCTGAGTGCCTAACCTACCAGCAGCAGAGACCAACTCTAAGATCCAATTATTTCTTGGGGTGATTAGCTAGCTACCTCATAGCAGGTTGATTACATTGGACTACTTCCATCATGAAATTAGAAGAGTTTTGTCCTTTCTCGAATAGATACTTTCTCTGGATACATATTGACTTCCCTGTACACAATGCTTTTGTCAGTACTATCATCTGTGGAATTATACCAACCATCATGGTATTTTACACAGTATTGCTTTGAATCAAGAAACTTACTTCTCAGCAAAAGAAGTGCAACGATGGGCCCACGCCCATGGAATTCACTAGTCTTATCATATCTCCACCATTCTAAAGCAGCTCCCTTGACAGTTGGATACAATGGCCTTCTGAATACTCAGTTACAGCACAAGATAGGTGGCAATACCTTGAATGACAGACAAAGTTCTCCAGAAGGCTGAATGTGCTCTGCATCAGCATCAAATATGTGGTGCTGTTCTCTGTCAGAAGTCACAGGTCTAGGAATCAAGGGGTAGAAATGGGAGTGACACTGCTCACTATTAACCCTAGTAACCCACTAGCAAAATTGTTTCTTTCTGTTCTCACAACTTTATGCTCTACTGGCCTACAGATCTTAGTTCCCAAGGGAGGAATGCTTCCATCAGTAGCCATAGCAATTACTTCACTGAACTAAAAGTTGAGAGTCATTTGGCAACTTTGTGATCATCACACTTTTAATTCAACAGGCAGAGAAGAGAATTACTGTGCTGGCTGGGATGATTTGTCCTGACTGCCTAGGGGACATTTGATTACTACTTCGCAATGTAGGTAAGGAAGAGTATGTCTGGAATACAGATGATCCCTTAAGGTGTTTTTTAGTATTACCATGCCCTGTGATTAAGGTCAATAAATAACAATAACAACCCAATCCAAGTAAGATTATTAATAACCCAGATCCTTCAGAAATAAAGGTTTGGGTTACCCACCAGGTGAAGAACCATGGCCAGCTGAGGAGCTTGCTGGACAAAGTAAATACAAGATGGATATTAGAAGAAAGTAGTTATAATTACCAGCTATGACCACATCACCAGTTACAGAAACAATAACTAATTGTCAGGGAGAATTTAAATAATAGCTCACCTTACAGGATGCCACCTGGCTTAGTGAAAATCAACAGAAGATTTTTGATCCAAGATGGTTGCAAAGTAGATGCATGTTATACTCACCTCCTCCCAGGACTAAGTTGGAATTACAAGTAAAATATAGAGCAAACAACCTGAATAACCAACTGAAGACTAGCTGAACAGAAATCATATAACCAAGGATTTACAGAAGAAGCCACATCAAGACTGGTAGGAAGGGCAGAGACATGAAAAGGGTAGACTCCACTCCCACAGGCTGCAGCTGAGATTCTAGAGGGATATCTCAGTTGCAAAGATCCCCCCTGAGGAGTGTGGGGTTTAAAATTCACACCAGTCTCCCCAGCCCATAACACCAGAGCTGGGAAGAGATGCCCACATAACATCTGGCTGTGAAAATCAGTGAAGATTCTGTCTGCCAAAGAGAAATGAGAGTTTGCTAGAGATGCTCTTAAAATGCCAACACACTAAATATCATTTGTTGCCACTTACCCTGGGCTTCAGCAGAGGGAGGGTAGAGTGGACTAGAGTTGTGCAAGGAGAGATGGGGGTTTGTGGCTCTGGGGAGAGAGCTGAGGGGACAGCACTGGGAACTCCAGTACTGAGTATTTCTCCATACTACAGACACCATCTTTCTTGGGTGGAGCATGCCCATCCTTACAGCATCAGCCTTGGGGAATGCAATAACCCTGCCCTCCAGACTCCTTTGCACACCACACTGTTGAGGTTTTGCCCTGCTGAGGAGTCAGATGCCTGGACCAGTGTGTAGATTTCTGGGCAGACTCAGAAGGTATCAGTGACTGAGTTATGTGGCTTTGGATTGGGGTCCACTTTCCACACTTTCCCATCAACCTGACGGGCGGGCACCTCCTCCTCTCAGGAGATCTGCTAACTCTACACTCTAGTCTCCCAATGGCCCTGCTCTGATGAGGTTGGGCTCCTGGAAGAATCTTGGACAAACTGAGTTTTATGGCTCTATGATGGGTGAAATTTTTCCCTGTCATGCCCAACCAATACAGAGCCCTCTCTTCACATAGCCAAATCTTGGTCTGTATGGGCCTGATAAACTCTGCTAGCCACACCCAGATGACTCCCTGAGACCCTTCCCCACCACAAAAATATGCAAACACCCAGCAGGTGACAGCTAGACTTGGTATACTTGGGATATTTGCTGAGTGGTCACAGACCCAACATTGGCATTGTGTTTGAACATGTATATATCTGGTAAGCACCATTTTCCCCTATCTGGTGACTTATTGAAAATATATGTCATGCAACGTGAGTACTGTCAGAGGCTCTTTCAGTTACTGAGCCCAATAGGCAGCTAGCAGGTAGAGGCAGGTGGAGGTGGAAATTGGGGTTCCTTGAAACTTTTGCTGAGCTGCCCCTGGCTTGGTGCTGGTAAAAGCCAACCTTGGTGCCATATATCTTTCCTACATATACCTAAGCCCAGCAGAGGCAGACACAAACTGTGGATCACTTTGTAGCTCCAAACAGTTTGCCCAGGGCTTGTCACAGGCAACATCTGACATTGGCCTACACCAGAGTGTCTCCCAAGAATCCCCAAGACCAACACATGCAGTGGCCAGCTTCAGGAAACACCAAAGCAGGATCCAATGAGATTCAAAAGCAGCATATCCAAAGGGAGACCTTGGCAGGCACCAGACCCTGCTGAGGTGAAATCCACTCTGAGTGATTGGCACCTGCAGAGAAGCTCGTACACTATGGTTGAAGTTGATTCTCGCAGTCAGCCAGCCTGAGTGTCTACTCTATGCATGAATGGGCCAATAACAATCAAAATTCAATTATAAAAGGAGGCCCATATAATCCACACAGAAAACATTTCTGAAGCACTCAGCATAGGTGATTAGTGAGGCTGCAACACTGGGTCCCAAAGGACACCTACTACATAAGGTCACCCAAAGAAGACTGAGAGTCATAACAGATATACCTAATGCGCAGAAATAAGCACAAAGCAGCCAAAATGAGAGACAAAGAAACATGCTCCAAATGAAAGAACAGGAGAAATCTCTAGAAAAAGAGCTAAATGAAATTGAGGCAAGCAATTAACCAGATATAAGAGTTCAAAAGATTGGTTATAAGGATGCTCGAGGAACTTAATGAGAACTTTAAGAAAATTATTGAGAACTTCAACAGCATGAAAAAGGACTCAGAAACCATAAAAAAAGAAACAGTCATAAATGAAGAATATAATAACTGAAATGAAGAATACACATTTTGAAGACAAGGTAAAAACAAACACCCAATCAGAGAAGAAAAAAGAAAGAAAGAATTAAAAAAAGAAAAAAGAGGATAGTTTAAGGGACCACTGGGACAACAAGAAGCATACCAACGTTCACATCATAGAGAACCAGAAGGAGAGACATAAAATCTTCCAAAATGAATCAGGAAAAATCAGAATGTTTTTATAAACTGATTACAACTAATGAAATTGAAATGCTACACAAAAAACTCCAACAAACAAAAGCCCTAAATCAGAGAGCTTCACCAGTGAATTTTATCAAACATGCAAAGAATAACAACTATCCTTCTCAAAAAACTCAAGAAGAGGGAAGACTCCCAAACCCATTTTATGAGGCCAGCATTACCCTAATTCCAAAATCCAAGATAAAGACACTATAAAGTAAGAATATTATAGGCCAATATCACTGATGAGCATAGATGTTAAAATTGTTGAAAAATATCAGCATACTGGATCCAGCAATACATTAAAGGAATCATACACCATAATCAAGTATGATATATTCCAGGAATGCAACATTGGTACAATATCTCAAATCAATAAACGTGATACACTGCATAAACAAAATGAAGTATAAAAATCACATAATCATATCAATAGATGCAGAAAAAGCATTTGATAAAATCCAGCACCAATTTATGATAAGAGTTCTCAGCATAGTGAAAATAGAAGGAACATATCTCAACACAATAAAGACCATATATGGAAATCCCACAGCAAACATCACACTAAATGATCAAAAACTAAAATAAAATTGTTCCCTTTAAGATCAGGAATAAGACAAGGATGTCCACTTTCATCACTAATACTGGAAGGCCTAGCCATAGCAATCAGAGAAGAAGAAGCAATAAAAAGCATCAAAATCGGAAAGGAAGAAATAAAACTGTCATTATTTGCAGATGACATGATACTGTATATAGAGAACACTAAAGATTCCACCAAAAAAATACTAGAACTGGCCCTGTCCAGGTAACTCAGTTGGTTAGAGTGTCATCCAGATATGCTAAGGTTGCGGGTTTGATACCAGTCAGGGTGCCTACAAGAATGAACCAATGAATGTATAAATAATTGGAAGAACAAATCAATGGTTCTCTCTATATAAAATTAATCAATAAATAAGTTTTAAAAAAATACTAAAACTGATAAATGAATTCAGTAAAGTAGCAGGATACAAAGTAAATATCAAGAAATCAGTTGCCTTTTTATACACTAATAATGAACTATCAGAAAGGGAAACAAAGAAAACAATCCCATTCATAATTTCTTCAGAAAGAATAAAATACTGATGGATATATTTAACCAAAGATATAAAAGACCTCTACTCAAAAAATTATAAGATACTGAAGAAAGGAATTTAAGAATGTATAAATAAATGGAAGCATATACCATGCACATGGATAGGAAGAATTAACATCATTAAAATGTCCATACTACCCAAAGCAGTCTATAGATTGAATGCAATCCCTACTAAAATACCAATGGCATATTTCACAGTTCTAGAACAAATATTCCAAAAAATTATATGGAATTTCAAAAGACCTCAAATAGACAAAGCAAATGTTAAGAGAGAACAAAGTTGGAGGAAGCACAATAGCTGATATCAAACTATACTACAAGGCCACAGTAATCAAAACCTCATGGTACTGGCATAAAAACAGGTATATAGATCAATGGAGCAGATGAGAGAACTCAGAAATAAACTTAACCCTATATGGTCAATTAATATTTGATGAAGGATGAAAGAACTTAGTATAGGGTAAAGACAGTGTATTCAATAAATGGTTTTGGGAAAATTGGACAGATACATGCAAAACAACAAAACTAGACCAGCTTCTTACACCATAAACACTATACACAATAAACTCAAAATAGACTAAAGACTTAAATAGAAGACTTGAAATTATAAAAACCCTAGAAGTAAACACAGGCAGTAAAATCTCGGGCATATCTCATAGCAATATTTTTTCTGATATATCTCCTTGGACTAGGGAAACAAAAGAAAAACAAGCAAATGGGACCACATCAAACTAAAAAGTTTTTGCACAGCAAAGGAAACCATCAACAAAATGTAAAGACAACCCACTGAATGGGAGAACATATATGCCAATAATACATCTGATAAGGGTTTTATATTGAAAATTTATAAGGTCTTATACAGCTCAACAGCAGAAAAAAACAAACAATACAAGTAAAAAAATGGGTAAAGGACCTGAATAGAAACTTCTCCAAAGAGGATATACAGATGGCCAATAGACTTATAAAAAGATGCTCAAAATCACTAATCATCATAGAAAAGCAAATTAAACCCACAATGAGATGTCACCTCACACTTGGCAGAATAGCTACCATTAAGAAATCAACAAACAAGTGTCGGTAAGAATGTGGAAAAATAGGAACCCTTGCACACTGCTGGTGGGACTGCAGATTGTTGCAGCCATTATGGAAACAATACAGTTTCCTCCAATTATTACAAATGGAGCTGCCTTATGACCCAGAAATTTCACGTTTGGAAATACATCTGAAGCAACCCAAAACACTAATTTGAAAGAATATATGCACCCTTATTTATTTCAGCATTATTTACAATAGCCAAGGTTTGAAAGCAGCCCAAGTGCCCATTAGTAGATGAGTGGATAAAAAAGCAGTGATACATTTACCCAGTGGAATACTACTAGATTGTAAAGAAGAAGGAAATCTAACCTCTCATAACAGCATGGATGGACCTGGAGAGTATTATGCTAAGTAAAATAAACCTGTCAGAGAAAGACTAATTGGATATGCTTTCATTTGTATGTGGAATCTAATGAACAAAATAAACAAACAAAATAGAGAAAAAGACTCATAGATACAGAGAGCAGACTAACAGGTCTCAGAGGGAAGGTGGATTGGGGGACTAAGTGAAAAAGGTAAAGGGATTAAGCAAAACAAAGAAACAAAACTCATAGACACAGACAAAAGTATGGTGATTACCAGAGGGAAAGTACGGTAGGGGCAGGCAGAAGAATGTAAAGGGGGATAAATTATGTTGGAAGGAGACTTGACTTTGGTTGGTGAACACATAATACAATATACAGATGATGTGTTTTAGAACTGTACACTTTAAACATATATAATTTTCTTAATGTCACCCCAATAAATTCGATAAAAAATAAAAAAATATATTACTATCTCATTGTCTTAACTTTACTTGTTATATATCTATTCAGATTTACTATTTATTAAAGAGCCAGTTTTGTTTTTCCAGCAATTTGTCCATTTAAATTGACCTAACTAATTTGTTGGCAGTTTTTCATAGACTTTTCTTATGATATATTTTATTTTTGTAAGTTCAGTAGTATTATTTCATCTTTTATTCATCATTAAATAATATTTTTTTCTCTTTCTCGTCTGATCATTCAACTTAAAATTCATCAAATTTTTGCTATATTCAAACGACCTACTTTCATTAATTCTTTCAGTTGCTTTTTTTTTTCCCCCACTTTAGTATTTATCCTTGTATTCTTTGTGCTATATTTGGGCATAGTTTGCTCTATTTTTCTGTTTTTTGTTTTTTTTTAAGATGAAAGATCAGTTTATTGATTTGATATGGTTCTTTTTATCATAGCATCTACATCTGTAAATTTTCTTTTAAGCATTGCTGTAACTGCATCTCATTTTTGATATTTGTGTTTTGGTTTTATTCATTTCAAGGTATTTTCTAAATTCTCTTGTGATTTATTCTTATACTTTGTACTTTAAAAATATGTTGTCTAAATTTCACATATTTGTGAAATTTCTAGTGTCAGGGACTGCTTTATGTTTTATTAATTGGATATAACTCCTGGTTTCTTTGTATATCTTATATTTTTGAAAATTTTGATATTTTTTGCATTTTAATTTTTGTAATTTTAAAAAAATTACATTTGATGTACTATATTGTATTGGTCTCAGGTGTACAACCCAGTGATTAGAGAGTTTACATAACTTATAAAGTGATCTCCCTGAAAAATCTAGTACCCACCTGACAACACACATAGTTATTAGTATATTATTGACTATATTTCCTATGCTATAGTTTACATCCCCATGATTATTCTGTAATTTCCAATTTGTGCTTCTTACTTCCTTCCCTTTTTCACCCATTTCCCCCAACTCCTATCCCATCTGGCAACTGTCAAAATGTTCTTTGTATTTATGAATCTGTTTTTGTTCTGCTTGTTTGATTGTTTGTTTTTTAAGATTCCACATAAAAGTGAAGTCATTTGTCTTTGTCTGATTTATTTCACTCAGCACAATACCCTCTACTTCTATCCATGCTGTTACACATGGCAAGATTTTACTTTTTAATGCTGAGTCATATTTTATTGTATATAAACAGCACTTCTTTATCCATTTATCTATTGAAAAATACTTAGGTTGCTTCAATCTCTTGGCTGTTATAAATAATGCTCCAATGAACATGTGGATGCATATGTCTTTTCAATTTAATATTTTGGTTTTCTTCAGACAAATACCCAGAAGTGGAATTGCTGGGTCCTTCTTTGTCTCTTGTTATAGTTTTTGTTTTAAAGTCTATTTTGTCTGGTATAAGTAATGCTATCCCAGCTTTTTTTTAATTTTCACGAAATGTCTTTTTCCATCACTTTATTTTCTTTCAGTCTATGTGGTTCTTTCAATCTGAAGTGAGTCTCTTGTAGACAGCTTATAGAAGGGTCTTGTTTTCTTATCCATTCAGCTCCCATATGTACTTTGATTGGAGTGTTTAATCCATTTGCATTTAAAGTAATTGTTGACAGGTATGTTTTTATTGCCATTTTATTATTTAAAAAAAATTTTTTTTTTCTTCTTTTTAAGGCAATTCATTCCTGTAATACTGGTTTGGTGGTGATGAACTCCTTCAGTTTTTTCTTTTCTGGGAAGCTCTTTATCTTCCCTTTGATTCTAAATTATATCTTTGTTGGGTAATATCTTGGTTATAGGTCCCTGATTGTCATCACTTTGAATATTTTGTACCAATTCCTTGGCCTGCAAAGATTCTGTTGAGAATTCAGCTTACAATCTTATGGAAGCTCCCTTGAGAGAAACTTCTTTTCTCTTACTGCTAAGGCTCTTTCTTTATATTTAACCTTTGCCATTTTAATGACAAGGAGTCTTGGTGTGGCCTTCTTTGTGTTCATCTTGTTTGGGACTCTCTGCACTTCCTGGACTTGCTTGTCTCTTTCCTTCACCAGGTTAGGGAAGCTGTCCATCATTACTTTTTCAAATAGGTTTTCAATGTTTTGCTCTCTCTCTTATTTTTCCAGCACCTCCATTATGTGAATGCTGGTACATTTGAAGTTGTCCCAAAGGCTCCTTACACTATCTTCATTATTATGGATTTTTTTTTCTTTTTGCTGTTCTGATTGGATATTTTCTTTTTTCTTATTTCCCAAATTGCTGATTTGATCCTCTGCTTGATCTACTTCACTGATGATTCCCTGTAATATAGTCTCCATTTCAGTTGATATATTCTTTATTTCTGATTCTTTTTCTTTTTAAATATATCTTTATTGATTCCAGAGAGAGGAAAAGAGAGGGAGAGAGAGAGATAGAAACATCAATGATGAGAGAGAGTCACTGATAGAGCCCACAACCCGGGCATGTTTCCTGACCGGGAATCGAACCCTGATCGCTTGGATCCTAGGTTGATGCTCAACCGCTGAGCCACGCCCGGCCAGGCGTGATTAATTCTTTTTAATGTTTTTTTCTATCTCCATTGTTTGTATTTCCAACCCCTTTGTTGAAGTTCTCACTAACTTCATCTACTCTTTTTCTAAGTTCATTGAGCATCTTTATAACCAGTGTTTTGAACTCTTCATCTGGTAGATTGCTTGTCCCCATTTTGTTTAGTTCTTCTTCTGGAGTTTTTTTCTGTACTTTCAGTTGGGACCTGTTTCTTTTGTTTCGTTGTCTTTTATTTTGGCTGCCTCCCTGTGTTTGTTTCTATGTATTAGGTAGAGCTGATATATCTCCAGATCTTGGTAAAGTGGCCTCCTGTTGTAGTTGAGCCTTGATTGTTGTTGGCATATGAAAGAGAGGGATTTACCCCCAGGCCAATTAGCTGCAAGGTCCAACCAGTACTACAGTAGAGAAGCTGCTGCACAGGGGCCAACCTCACAGATCAGGACTCAATTCTCAAGGTTCTGCTGGTTTCTGCTAAGGTGAGTTTGCCCTTTGAAACCCACTTGTTCTCTGGTGCCCTGCATGGTCTGTCCACTGGGTATGCTGGATCTGGGGCTGAAATTTTGCCATTTTAAATAATATAAAGTGACAGCTTTAGACAGGAGATTACCCCTCTTGTGAGGTTTATTTGATACTTTTGTTCTTATTAATGTTTTTGTTTTTTATTGTGTTTTGTGTGTGTGTGTGTGTGTGTGTGTGCTTACTTTAATTATCTAATGCTGAAATGTGTTATGTTTTGTTTGTGGTCACTAAAATTTCTGCTCAGTTAGCTTAGTCATCAGTTAATGGTTGGACATAGATTTCCTTAAATGTCTTGAACTGATAAGTTATACAGTCTGAGTACAGTTTGTGTTACAGCCGGTCAGTTGACCAACTTGCCTTAACTTTTACTTCTTTCTTGCAAAGATCCTGAAGGCAAGCCAAAAATGAATGTCTAAGGCTTTTTCACTTACCTTCTGAGCGTACATACAACCTTACTTATGAATCTGGGCTTCTAGATTCCCAAGAATATGTCAGAGCTTATCAAAGTGCCTATGGATATCTCATTTCTTATGTTTTCTTTTTAATATTTTTAATGAGTCTATTCTCTACCCCAAATCCTGGCAAAACCCTAGACATCTGCAATCTTAATAAACTGCCTTTATTTTTATGGCAGATGTGCCCAGGGAATGGACTTTTTTCCGTTAGGTTAGCTCCAAGGTCAAATTTTGAAAAAGCAACTCTGAAAGTGAGGTCTACAGTTTTCTGGAATTGAACTTTTTAGGGAGCTCCAACTGTGTTCTGCCTTCTGTGATGGCTGTCAGGCTCTTGGTTTTCACCTTTATTACGGGCTGTTGGTTTTTAATGTGACTGCAGATCTGTAGCAGAAGGGATGGAAACAATGAAAGTTAAAATGACACAAACTCACTGCTTTTACTACATTTCAGAGATTTTCCTTGAATAATTACTCCTTGGATTTGTTAAAATAAGAAATATTCAAACCTGTGAAGAATTTTTGTGAGTTTATTTGAGCCAAACTGTCGATCATTTCTGGGAAGCAAAATCTCAGAATGGCAGTTTTGCACCTTGCTTTATAGACTACAGTCAAAGGAGGAGATGTAAGTGGGTTACATGATCCACTGGTGATAGATTAGGGAGGCAGGAGAAAGCAATGCTGGGTGGGGGCGGGGAGGGAAGGTTAGGGGGATGGGAGTGGATCTCTGGGATTGGAAAGAAAGTAAAATGATAGACACAAACTTCTTTTACATAGGTGGGTACAAGATAGTTAATAATCAATATTAGCATGATAACAATCAAGGGATTTGTGGTCTCTCAGAGTGATGCTTGTGCTTTGAAGGGTTTGAAGGGTCCCAGAAAAAGGAAAATTACTTTGTTTTGCAAAGGTATGTCAATCAGGTATATTATCTCAGATGCTGAAAGACAACCCACAGGCTTAGTTAAGGTGAAAATTAACCTTTATTAGGGAAAAATACTGCCTTAGGATGTGACTACTTACATAGACTGTTTTTAGTTAAGAAGTTTAAATTTCAGACTATCCTCCTGGTTACTTTAGGTCTCTGAGTTTGCAAGGCCTCCATATAAGCTCAGCTTGTCAGGTTTAGCATGTGGACCCTTTTCATCCACAGATTGTTGAAAGACTTTAGTTAATTTCCAGAATTCTGAAAACATTGATTTTGACAATTTTTGAATTGCTCTCATTGCTTTTATGGAAGGGTAGATATTTTAAGATTTTGCTGTTGTTGTTGTTAAGATGTTCAACCTGCTATTGCAGTTGATATCCCTTTATCTGGAATTTATTACATATTTTTGTACTGTGACTAGTGAGCTCTAGATTTATTTTCTTCTAAACAGATATCCAGTTGACTCAACTTTCTTCATTGGAAAGGATATCATTTGTCCAACACTGCAGTGCCACCTTTACCATAAAACGATGCTTGTGTAAATGAAATTCTGGCCATTTGTCTATCTTTACACCTATAATACTATGTTTTACTTACTGTACATTTATAATAATACATTATATCTGGTAGTTTAGCTCTTCTGGTTGTGATTCTTTTCTCTAATATGGTTTTATTATTCAAGACAGTTAACTATACACTCATCAGAATCATCAGAATAGAAATGGTAGGAAATAAATGTCAATGAGTACGTAGAGCATACTCTCATATACTGATAGTGAAAGTGCAAATTGATAGTATTACTTTGGAAAATTAAAGTTTATGAATACCTAAGTGGTTCAGAACACACTACCCCAAAATATGTTTATTTGGCATATTGAATATTTTGACCTAACGTCACTTGGAAAACAACAGGTGCAAGGAAAGCACTCTGACCTCCCTGTTTCTTCCTGAAAACAGGAGATGAAACTCATGTAAAAGATGCCTTATCTGCACCTGCAGTTAAAGAACATTTTTATCACCAGAGACGGGGAATAGATGCCAAGAAAAATATGTATACATTTTGTTAAAGTAACTCTCATCTTCCTTTAGTCTACCCATATATTCTATTTACTTTTTCAAAATTACTTTTGGTTAAATCTAGTATATAAGCACTTTGGCATATCTACTTTGCGTGGGGATCTTTATTTTTCTGTTCAGGCTTCCATGCACATATAAAAATAAAATTTTTATGTTTTCCTTATGTTAACCTGTCATATGTTAACTTAATCATTAGGCTCAGCCAGAGATGCTAGCAGGATAGAGAAAAAGTTTTGACTCCCTTATAGTTATTTCTAAAACTAAATTCTATGACACACAAGAAAACTACTTCTATTACACACTCAGCAAAAACATAGATATATGTTCACTCAAATAAATTTATAAGTTTTATAGGAAGTATTCATACTACTTAAAACTGGAATCAACCTCAAATTTCCATAATGGCAGGAAGGACAAAATAACTTTTGCTATATTAAAACAATTGGATATGGAATGTAAATGAGAAAAAAAAGTTTTTCTACACAAAAATTATGAATCACAATTGTATTGTTGACCAAATGATTTCAGAAGCAAAGGAGTACTCCAGTATGATTCCACTTCTATACATATTATAAACTAAAAAAAAAATTGCTGGTTTATTTCAAAATTTAATGAAGAAATAACACTACATCAGAACAACTTTTCATAGAATAAAGAGGGCACACTTCACATCTTGTTACAAAGTTCAAAGTAACCTTGATACATAATCTGAAATATTACAATGAAAAATTATAGACTCACCTCTTTTATATAGATACAATTTATTAGCAACATAAATCCAGCAATATGCAAAAATGTAGAAGTAATAATAAATCAGATCCATGCTGAGCTTGTCTTTATGTTGAGAAAGCAAATTTAATTTTAAATTAAAAATCAATAAAATATATCACATTAACAAAATAAAGTTAAAAAAATATGATTATCTCAATATATATAGAGAAAAAAATCTGCTGATCTTCAATGGAAATGCATGATTTTAAAAATTATAGCTTGCCTGGCCAGGCATGGCTCAGCGGTTGAGCCTCGACCTAGGATCCAGGTGATCGGGGTTTGATTCTCGGTCAGGGCACAGGCCCGGGTTGCGGGCTCGATCCCCAATGACTCTCTCATCATTGATGTTTCTGTCTGTCTGTCTCTCTCTCTCCTTTCCTTTCTCTGAAATCAACAAAGATATATTTAAATAAATAAATAAATAAATAAATAAATAAATAAATAAATGTGTATATATATATATATATATATATATATATATAAATAAAACTTACAGGTATCCCCTAATGGTGGAGTCACACAGAGCTGCATTTAATTCTTTCAACACCGGTATCTTACATGTGTGATATCTTGTCAAAATGGGTAGCTTACCTAAGCCTTGGATTCCCATGTTTTTATTGGGAATCAGGTAAGCATGCAGCATCTACATTACTGACTTCCACTACTCAGATTCCAACCTTCCCTAGAGCAAAAACAGGCATTCACTATAAATAACATTGTTATTCATAAACTTATCTTGTCAAACTGCTACAGCATGGCTGAAAGCCTCAGGCATACAAACACACTCATAGGCAGAACATTGCAAGGACTCAGAAGTTATCTCTCAGAAGCCAGTCAAGGACCAATCCTTAAAATAGGACTTTCTTTGGAATCTGGGGAGTTTGAGTTATCCAGTCCTGTTGAATTAACTCTTTTCTGCTCCTATACT
Organism: Miniopterus schreibersii; assembly: GCF_964146895.1. Lineage (NCBI taxonomy): Eukaryota > Metazoa > Chordata > Mammalia > Chiroptera > Miniopteridae > Miniopterus > Miniopterus schreibersii. Next base: position 37,790,283 of record NC_138104.1, on the reverse strand, counting down.
AACTTATATTTTGTATGATGTGGTCAACGTGGCTTCTCAGATGTACATTTCAAATTGGTTCAAAAATTCAACACCAATATAGCTTCTTGACATAATAAATTAAAGGGAAAAAAACTCTCATGTTCCTTCTGATAGTGTCATTGTGGCAAACAGCAATTTATTAGAGTCATAATGATACTCTTGTAATTAGTTAGTTATTAATAAATAGGCAAGGAGCAAAGGGAAGGCCAGACATTATAGGCATGTTCCCTGTGACACACTGGGGGAGGGAACCATATAGGGAAGGTAGACTCACGCCCAGTAAAGTTGGGATGACATAAGGACTGTACTTGACTGTTAATCACACCTGGGGACAGAGATTGTTGGCCAGAATGTGCATGGCCACTGCAAATGCATGGAAATCTGGCATATATAATCCCCTGAACAAAGTTCACTCTCTTGTTTCCTCTTGGCACACTTGGCTCATGGCCCACACTTGGCTTCCTGGCGTTTCCAGTGTGGCCCACAGCCATGCGGACCCCCACACACTATGGACCAATGAACTACAACTAGCCTGATGCTGTACTCGACCTGTTTCCAACATGGGAAGGAAACTCTGGACACTGGCTCTGATTTTAGCTCTATCGATACCCCAGCTACACTTCTTCTATGACTGGGCTAAGGGAAATGGGACTTTGGAAACCCAGTTTAATTCCACGCAAATAAAAATCACTCATTCTCCCATGCAAGTCTCAGAAAATTCATTTTCTTGAGATATCACAAGGATTCCACCCCCATCAGCAACGAGGGGAGTCGAGACACATTTCCCTCCATTAACAATTCTCCTGAAATGTGTCTCATGCTTTCGTTTACTCATGAGGTAAACCAATACTTTTTGTTCTTGTTTAATTTATATTATTAATTAAATTCATAGAAATTTTGAATTTTTGGAGTAATAGTTACACCTTCCTGAATCAAAATGTAGCTATAGAGTTTACATCAGTTAAGACTTTAATGTTATAGAGTGCAGTCTCTTTAGGCAAAGTAAATTTTTTCAAATATTGGCTCCTAAAATTACTCTATTTGCAATATTTTTCAACTCCAATAACCTCTCTGTGTTTATGTTTACTTATAAATTAGAGAGAGAATATGAATCATCCTGAAGTTGTTTTAAGAATTAAGTTATGTATATTTGAAGTGCTTAGTGTAGTGCTTAGCACATAAAAAGACTACAAGACATATTTGCTAAATTTTTGGTCAGAAATATAGTCAAGATTTTATAGTACAAGTCACTGAATATACCAGAAACAACCATTTTTAAATTCATTTAAAATAACTTAGTTAAACATATTTTTGAAAGGATGGCACTCAAAAATAAATTTCAATTTCAAACATTTAGAATTCAATGTTAACATGCATATATATTTGTATTACTTTGTTCACAGTTTGTTAAGCTTTTTCTTAGTATGGCTATTTAAAGCCTAACAACAATGTGTCTGTGTTATTTATGCAGAATAAGGCATTTCATACTAAATATATAAGCTGTGGCAGCATTTTTTCCATATGTAAAAATGATGAATAAACCACAGAGGAAATAAATACACTAAATACATATTAAATATATTAAAGGTTTAATTTTAAAGGCTACATAGAAACTTTATGGATAACAGATTGCATTATGTTAGATAAATTCTAGAAATGACACTGTAGCTAGAGATTGCAGTTTCATTTATTGGAGCTAACAGAGTGGCTCAAAACTTTAGTGTGCTAATAAGTTCAACTAACTTTATTACAAAAGTATGAAGATAGATCTTAATAAGGGTGGGTGTCAGGGAGGGGGAAAGTGTGGACGTGTAACTGCACATAAAATAGAAAGGTTTGATTCTATATCCAGTTGTTAAATGTCAGTATTTTTATTCAATTAAATCCAGCAGTGAATAAGTTCAAATGCCCACTGTATTATAGGTTGAATAATTATTAATGCAAAAATTAATGTTTAACTGTTCTCATTCAAACCATGGTTCAACCAGTTAACTGATGATTTCAAGGGTTAGATAGCCTACTATTATGTTTTGTTCTCTAGATAACAGTACAATTGGGGCTTCAAAAGTTCAATTGTTGCAAATAAATTGTTTTTTATATTTTTCAATTTTTAGTGTATTTTTTTCTCTGTAGAGAGACACAAATTGCAGAACTCATGCATCCAGCATAATTTCTACAGAGGTTGCTCTAGTATACTGTTCTGGGTACTTACAGATTTTCCTTTCATTATCCTCTCCATATGATTTTAATTTTTTTATATGTCGTCAGCTACTAACATCTCACATCAGCCTTGCATTTTAAAATACACTGGAGACAAACTTTAATAGTGCTTAGAATTTGAAGTAAGTGAGCAAATGGATGTTCAAAAGCTAAGCTAAGGCAGAAGAGGTTAATGGATGATTAGGGCAGTGCTTTACAAAGACTAGAAACCACCTGTATTGGGATTACTCCAGGTGTTTGTTCATTATGAATATTTCTGGGTTTTGCCCCAGGCTTACTATGCCTGCATCTCTGGGGTCTTGGGCTAGGAATGTGCATTTTAACAAGCTTTTCAGTAGATTTTAATTATATTTGACATTGAAAATAACAGAATTATGTTTATTAATATACATAAATATGTGGAGAAATGTTTATTTCCACCAATAGCTATCCGCCTCCCTCCCATGTTAAAATATGCTATATTAATACTATCCTCTTACTGGATATTACTTTAGAATTAGTCCTTTCAAATACATTACTTAATTTATCTTCATATTAATTTTGTTATTAGATACTGATATTATCAATAAGGAAACTGAGACTTAGGAAAGATCATAATTTGTACAGAATCACAGAGATAATATAGTACAGCTTGAAACTGATTTTACTTTAATCTAAATCCAAGGGTTTTGCTTTTGTATTATAGCTGCTTCTGCTCTTGGACAGGTTTGTAAACCCAGACACCACAATCTCTGACAAAAGGAATATGGTTTTTTTTGGTGTGTTTTTTTTCTCACAAAATTATAATTTATTTTTTAAGGAGTATGTTTTGAGTGTTGACCATAGGCCTCTTTTTCCAAAGACCTCCCCTTATTCACCCATGTCTATGCCTGAAATACCAACTTATGTACTCATTTTGGTTACAGAACAATAACATCTTGCTAAAAATAAAATGTTACCTAGGAAAGCTATACCATGAAATTGGTATTGCCCATTATCATTTTAGCTAAATATACTTAATCAGGTTAGCTTCTGTCACTTAATAGGTTCTTAAATAAATAGGGCAAGGGCAGGTAAGTGTCTACAAAATCAAGGAGATAAAGATCTGGAGCACAGGTATTCAAAAAAATGTATTGCTCACATGTCCAGTTTCACCTGGAAGTAAGCTTTGAAACTCTATTTATCTTGGCTGGGCTTTCTCACATATTATAGGGTTAGCAGGCTGTTGGATAATCTAGACTGGTCTTTGTTGGGTGACCAAGGTAATTGGGCTCTGCTTTATGTTTTTTTATGGCAAGCTTGAGCTTGTTTTCTTAATAATGATAAAGATGTAAGACAGAGTTCAAACTTAATCTTACAAGTGCTTTTCATGCATCTGTCTTCTAATGTCCCTTTATCCAAAGCAAGTAATGTGCCAAGTGAGAATTTGACAAGATACAACATCTATGTGTTACTAAAACACTCAATAAAATGGGTATAGAAGGAAAGTACCTCAACATAATAAAAGCCATATTGAAAGTTTTTCCTCTAAAATCAGGAACACGACAAGGATGCCACTGTCACCACTTTTATTCAACATAGTACTGGAAGTCCTAGCCAGAGCTATCAGACAAGAGAAAGAAAGAAATGACATCTAAATTGGGAATGAAGAAGTAAAACTGACTTTTTTGCAGATGGAATGGTTCATTATATAGAAAAACCTAAAGACTTCACCAAAAACTATTAGAAACAATAAACATTCAAAAAAGTTGCAGGATACAAAATCAGTGTACAAAAATCTATTGCATTCCTATATACTAACAATAAAATTTCAGAAAAAGAAATTAAAAAAAAATTACTTTTGCAATTGCAACAAAAACAATAAAATACCTGGCAATAAATTTAATGAAGGATGTGAAGGACCTGTACACTGAGCTATGGCTTACAGGAGTTTCTCAATCTCATACTATTTCACATTCAGCCTTTAGCAATTTGTTAACATTACTATTTAAATGTTGTTAGTTCATGGCTCCAGCATCTTCTGCTTTAGGTAGGCATATCTTGGTCGCTCTAACTCTCTGGATGTGCCTCTCTTTCCAGATTTGGGGAGGTAGTTACCCCGGGATGTTCAAATTAAAGTAAAGCTATTGATTTTTAATTTCTCTTAAATTTGGTAGTTTTAAGGACTAGAGTGATCACTTAAAGTTATTTACATAGTGAAGCTGAAACTAGAAGTATGATTTATTGGAATTTTTTGGTATGGTTGGTTGTTTTTAATTTCAAGTTTCCAGATTAAGTGGGGCTATATCTGTGCTTCATTTAGATCAAAGATCATAGACCATAACACTAATATAATGATTGTATAATACTTTTGGTAGTCTCTGAATTAGTATTGTCAATGTAACAAATGTCCAAAACTATAGGAAATTTTTATAAATTTTTTTGCACCAAAATGATAACAATGCCAGGAACCAAGATCTCAAATGGTCTGGAGAATTACAGTTTTGCAGTTTCTTTTATGCATTTGGAAATAAGGAGGGAAGGTAAGGAAGATTATATGAAAATGGGAGAAAGCAAGATGGGAATTTGGTTACAGGATCATTAAAAATATTGTGTGCTCTCTTGGGGGTAGTTATGTTTCCAAGGGGTCTAAAAGAAGACATTTCACAGGTGTGTTAACCTAAATGCACAAAAACAATGGGCTTGTTTAAGGCAAAAGTAACATTTTACTAAAGAAGTTACAAGTCTAAGGCATGACTACCCACCATGACCTGCCCAGTTAGGAATTGATGATCAGTTCACCCTAGGAGGTTGCTTTCAGTTAGATTTATTACATTGCCCCCTTTTCATCTACAGTGTGGATACATTTCACATATGGACAGGAATAATTTTGTCTGAGAGGGTATGATGTAATAAATTTTCATTAGTCCCAAAATTTTAACCCCCTAGATCTGTTCCCTTTCTTCTATATACTTTGATTGTAGCTTCCCATGGTGGGTGGTATGTGTGTTGCCTTACTATTTGACTTTATACTTGCTTGATATAATCATGTTATTTTTATCCTTCTTAACCAAAATAAGTCAGACAGAAAAAGTCAAGAACTATATAATTTCACTCATATGTGGGATATAAAACTGAAAGCAACAAATGAGCAAACAAGACACACAAACAAATATAAACTCATAGGCACAGACAACACTATAGTGGTTTCCAGAGGGAAGGGAGTGGGGGGGGGCAGTAAAGGGTAAAGGGGGTCAAATATATGGTGACAGAAGATTTTACTTTGGGTGGTGGGCACACAATGCAATATATAGATCATGTATCATAGAATTGACATTTGAAATCTATTTAATCTTATTAACCAATGTTACTCCAATAAATCATTTAAAATTTTTATTTTATTTATTTTAAGTATGTTTTTATTGATTTTAGAGAGAGATGAGAGGGAGAGAGACAGGGAAACATCGATTAGCTGTCTCCTGCACACCCCTACTGGGGATTGAGCCTGCAACCCCGACCAGGGTTCCAGTCGACCTTTTTGGTGCAAGGGACAGTGCCCAACCAACTGAGCCACACTGGCCAGGGCTAAAAAAAAGTTAAAAAGAGATTGTGATACAAGCCCAGAGCTTTCTCTATAACAAAGGCCTATTCTGTTCTCTAGGAAAAAGGACTTTCCCCAAGGACAATTATTGAACTTTATTCCAGGGGAGGTAATGGGAGAGGAATCCTCTCTACTCTACCACCTTCCAGGAAATATGTTGGGAACATTGCTTTCAGGGAAAAGATAAAGGCAGTTTGGGGGAGAAAAAACAAAACCATTGTAGGGAGGACTGAAACACTTGAGATCACCACATCCCTGAGATGTAGTTCTGCCAAAAGATTAAGATTAATCATTCTGCCTCTTCCACATCTAGTAAAGGAGAAAAAGTGTATTCATGGTACATGTTAAAGATGGTAAGGCAGATTTTACAGGACCGTCATTATAGTTACAGGGACCACTACAACGGGATTTTACAGTGTTGCAGAAAGATTTGGCTCAAGTCCCACATGTATGGACAAATGCAAATTGATAGCCAAGGAGCAGGGCGAGGGGGCAGTGGATGGAAAATTACTGAGAAAATATCAGGTCTAAAGGGGGGTTCTGACTAAACTTACCTGAAAGGGTCCTTGCTGAAGACAGGCCAGGGTTATCATCTGGGGGTTGGTGGAGGAGGAGGGGCCCAATCAGGTATCAGAAATGACCTGAGTCCAGGGTGGGGAGTTCTGCTTAAATTGACTTAGCAAGGTTCTTGCCAAAACCAAATTTTGCAAGAAAGTACACAGATGGGCATATGCAAAGTTCAGGAGCTTGACTAAAATTTGGTCAAGCGGAGAATTTTTGTCACATTGTACCGCAATGTCAAGGAAGCTCTAGTATATAACAATAGATTACCTTTGAAAGAAGTTTAAGACTTTAAGACAGAATCTCTGAACAGAACTATTTAGGGAAGCCCTAAATCCAACAGGGGAGACAAAAACAAGGACTCTGGAGGAATTTAAAGCATCTGGTACCTATAATTACAAAACACATTAAATGTAGCTCCAACACCTGGTCAGATTAACATAGATTTTCACATTAAAATCCTATTTACTATAATTATTATGTCACAGAATATTTGGTTATGAAAAAAAATATTGTAGGAACAAAAAAATGCAATCTGAAGAGACAAAGAAATCACCACAAACAGACTTGCACATGACACAGGCAATGGAATTACCTGGCAAGAGCTATATTCAAAAAAGCAGATAAGAACAGAATTAATGTAAAGAGAATGTAAGCTAAGAGATGTAAAAAAAGAAGTTCTTGCCCTAGATGGTTTGGCTCAGTTTTTGGAGCATCGGCCTTCGGACTAAAGGGTCCTGGGTTGGATTCCAGCCAAGGGCACTTACCTCGGTTGCAGGCTTAATTCCTGGCCCCGGTCGGGGGAGTGCACGAGACAACCAATCGATGTGTCTCTCTCCCCTGGACATTCTCTCTCTCTCTCTCTTTCTCTCTCTCCCTTCCACTCTCTCTGAAAAAGCAATGGCAAAAATATCTTCTAGTGAGGAAAAAGAAGTTCTTGAAAAAAAAAAAGGAAAATGATATCTAACCATTTGTTTAAAGCAATAGTAACAGATGTATTGGGCAATATTAACATAAGGTAAGTGAAATTAATAATAGAAATGCCACAAGGAGAAGAGAGTAATGAGAATACTTTGTTATACTGTACTTGAATTACATGTGAAGTGATATACAGTTATTTTAAAAGTGATTTTGGATTATTTAAAATTATATATTCTAAACCATGGGGCAATGATAAAGCTTTCCAAAAAATGTATAAATGATACACTAAGAGAGGAAATAAAATACAATAATATAAAGTGGTCAATTACAATCAGAGCTGTCAAGAGGGGAAAAAATGAAAAGAATAAAATCAATAAATAAAAAGCCACTTCTAGGAATATATCCTAAGGAACCCCAAACATCAGTCACAAAGAACTTATGCACCCCTATGTTCATAGCAGCACAATTCACTATAGCTAAGATTTGGAAACAGCCCAAGTGCCCATCAGTAGAAGAGTGGATTAAAAAGCTGTGGCACATTCACACCATGGAGTACTACGTGGCTGTGAAGAGGAAGGACCTTTTGGCCTTTGGCACAGCATGGAGGGAGCTAGAGAGTATTATGCTGAGTGAAATGAGCCAGTCGGAGAAGGACCAGTACCAAATGATCTCGCTTACATGTGGAATATAATAAACAAAATAAACTGATGAACAAAGTGGATCCAGTAACATAGAAGCTTGGAACAAACAGGGATCTCAGAGGAAGGTGGGGAGGGGGGTGTGGGTGGGGATAGATTAATCAGGGAACTTGTATGTTTATGGGCATGGCCCATGGACGTGGACATTGGTGTGGGGAGGGCCTGGGGGTGGGATGGATGTGGCGTGGAGGGGATCAGTAGGGTTAAAAGGGGGACATCTGTAATGGTCTCAACAATAAAGATAAAGTAAAAAATAAATAAATAAAATAAATAAAATAAAGTACAGCACAGGGAATATAGTCAAAAATATTGTAATAACTATTTATGGTGCCAGTTAGTACTGAAAATATCAGGGAGAACACTTTGTAAAATATATGATTGTCTAACCACTATGATGTACACCTGAAACTAATACAAAATAATATTGATGTACTAGCCCATTAAATAATGTCCATTTGTGGGAAAGAAAATAAAGAAATTAGAGAACTAAAAAAAAATAAAATAGAATAAAGTAAGCCTCACAAAGAAAAAAAAAAGTAAACAGTTACAAAGGTGATGTCTATTAACCCAACTATGTTAATAATATCTTTACATGTCAATAGTTTAAGCACTTTAAATAAAATACAGAGATTGTATAGTATAAGAACCTGACATTAACTTTTTGATTGTAATGTAATTGCTTGACATTAAGCTTTTGATTGCTGAGGCTTCCATTTCAAATACACTCATCTTGAATAAACATATTGCCATCTATATGGCACAGTTACTCACAAAACAACTAGATAAGAGAACAGGCCATCTCCACATATGAAGTTCCCTTTTTAGAAAGCCCTTGGTAACCTATATAACTGAAACCTGAGTGACCTCACTTCTCCCTTTCCATGTCCTAATTCCCACCCTTATCCTTTAAATTTGCCAATAAAAAATGAACTAGGTAGATACTTGAAATATCAGGGGTATCACTTTGTAAAGTACATGACTGTCTAACCACTGTGCTGTACACCTGAAACTAATACAAAATAATATTGGATGTAAGCTGTAATTGACAAACAAACAAACAAAAAATGCAGACTCTTAGGCCCATCCTAAACCTACTCAATAATTTTAACAAACTCCCAAGTGATTTGTATGCACCTTCAAAATTTTTTCAAGTGAATGAACCCATAAAACCCTAGATACCTCACCCTAGGATCCTAATAAAGGTAGAGTCTCAGTCCATGCTCTTTCCTTTTCTATCAGTGACCTTGCTGTGTGGCCCTCAGGTGTGCCATATACTCTCCCAAACCTGTGAGAAATAAATCTGTTCTTCAAATTCTCTGATGCTTTCTTGCTGAATGCTTAACCATAGGCCACTAAGTTACTATGCAACCTGAGCTGCCCATCAAGAACTGAGTGTTTTCTGACCCACCAAGCCATAAAATTGGCATACACAGCTCCATCATCAAATGGACATGGTATATACAGGGTGTCCCCCCAAAAATACACACTTTGAATAATTATTATTAATTCCCATGGGTTAAAGCTGAAAAGAACGGAACATCAATTGAGCTATTGGGACACCCTATATACACGATCTGGCCCAAGTAGGCCCTAAGGGCACAAGTCAGTTGCAGGAAGAAGTGGTTCAAATGTTCATGGTCCTCACTCCTGCGACATTGCCTTCTCTCAACCAGTCTGCACTTATGACCTCGTGGAGAATTTTGTACAGTTGATAGAGATAAATTTTAAAAAAGACTTAGGACTGGTTTACATGATATGCCGACACTACCCAGAAGTGGGAAGCTGTATTACTACAGCTTCTTTATAGCACATACCTGAAGGACACTGGTAAAGAGAAATACTCCCAGTGGGCAGAACTTTGCAGCAATGCATGTGGTTATGTACTTAGCTTGGAAGGAGAAATGGTCATAGATGCAATTATATACTGACTCATATGCTGTAACTAATATTTTGGCTGAATTGTCAGGGTCTTGGAAGGAATACAACTGGAAAATTGGTAACAAGGAAACTGGAGGAAGACATTTGTGGATAGACTTTTCTGAATGGATAAAAAAAATGTTAAAATATTTGTATCCTATGTGAATGCTCACCGAAGGGTGACCTCAGAAGAGGAGGATTTTGTTAATCAAGTGGATGGGATGACCTGTTCTGTGAGTCAATCAGCCTCTTTTCCCAGCCATGCCTGCCACTGTACAATGGGCTCATGAACAAAGTGGCTGTGGGGGCAGGGATGAAGGTCATGCATGGGATCAGCATCATGGACTTCCATCAGTAAGGCTTACCTGGACACAGTCCCTGCTGATGAACAATCTGGCACTAGCAGAGGCCACCACTGAGTCATTTATATGGCACCATTCCCTGGGTGGTCAGTCAGCTACCTCATGTCAGATTGCTTACATTGACAGCTTCCAATTTGAAGTGGCAGCACTTTATTCTTACTGGAATCTACTTTTACTCTAGATATAGATTTGCCTTTGTTGCGTGTATTGCTTCTGTCAAAACTCCCAGCCTTTAAAACACCTCGAAATGAAGGTCCCAACGTGAGCTCTCTCGGGAGCCCTCCTGTGCCATTCCCTTCCCCTTCTTCTTCCCACACAGGTATGCATCTCCTAAACTCTAAGGGAACCTGAGGGACTTGCAACCAGGGAGAAATGGGCAGCAGCAGCTCATCTCGGGTTAACGCTAAACCTGTCCCCAAGGGACCCTTTCATCTGAGCTTTTAGTGAGCCAAAGCAGCCCAGCCTAGCCTCATTTCCCTACCTAGTCTCTCCTGTTGCTTCTTCTTTCCTAAGCCCTTCTTTGTTTCACTGTCCCTCTAAAATTCACCTGGACTTGACTATGAAATTTTTCCGGCATGAAGTTAAGAATCCACACACTACCTGCCAGCCCTGGGCATACCCAGTCAGGGCTAGGTCCCCTTTCTGGTAACATATCTATTTATGTATCTATCTATGTATTTATGTATGTATGCATCTATGTATGTATCTATGTATGTATCTATATCTGTCTATCTATCTATCATCCATCTATCATCATCTATCATCTATCTATTTATCTCTATCACCCATCATCTATTATCCATCATCTATCATCTATCTAATCATCTATCTATCATCTATGTATCATCTATCATCTATGTATCATCTATTCAGCTATTATGTATCTATCTAATCTAATTTACCTATCCTATTGGTTCTGTCTTTCTGGAAAACCACACTAATATAGGGGATTATTTCAAATGTGTATGTGGGCTAAGGAGTCTGACTCCTGGCCAAAAGCCTATATGTGATTTTTTTGTGTTAAAACTACAGGCAATTACAAAGGTTTCATTTGACAAGCCTCATAGCAGAAAGTTGCTCTCCCCATGCTAGATTTGGTGTTCAACCAATGCATTGCAGTTTCTGAAGGTTTTAGTCCAAGACTCAGCATTAACATCATCACCATCCCACAGCCAGCCATGTTCTTATGCAGATTTACATTCCTAATCCAGGCACCATTATTCAGAGACCTCTTTATCTGGGGCTGAAGCTGAGGCTCTCTCTCCTCAGGTGCCTCTGCTGAGATCTCCTCATCAAGAGAGAGGGAAGTATTAGACACTTTGTACTCCACTTTGTACTTTTGCAGTCTTAGCCTTCCCTCTCCCTCCTTGGCCCCCTGGTCCATAAAACTGAAGGATATTTGTCTTTAGGCCCAATTCAAGAGTGAGATGAACCCACATCTGTGCTGATGCATCTGCCCCTCAACTGGTGACTATTTTCCATGGGAAAACATGGAATAGAGTCTGTGCTTTCTCTGGTTTAGCCCCTTGCTTACATTATTGCATTAAGTTAACAAATGCTTGACTTACTTTATTTTGGCTTGTCTTAATTGGCTACTCAGACACCTGGCAGCCCAGCTCTCTCCAGCTCAGGGGAACTTTTGACATGGGATTTATTTGTGAAGTGGAAAAAAATGTAAATTTAAATTTTTGTGATAGTTGTACAACTCTGTGAATATACTAGAAAACATTGAATTGTGTACTTTGAATGAGTGAATTTTCTTGGATGTGGATTATATGCCAATAAAACTTTTAAATGTATAATAACTATATTAGTTGTTTTTGAGGGGTGATGGTATAAAACTACAGAAATATATGGTCTCACAGTTCTAGGTCCTAAAAGTTTTTTTTTTTTTTTTTTTTTTTAACTACTTACATCAACAATGTGATCCTATTTCCAAATAAGTTCACAATCTGGGGTATTATTGGGAGTTAGAATAGTTTTAGAGGGAGACAAATTCAAATCATAACAGTCTGCCAATATCTCATCTAAGTGTAAAGAACTCAAAAAGTTCCAAATCTCATCATCTAGACCAAATTTTATGAGTGAGATTCTGGGTATGGTCCATCTTGGGACAAAATTTCTTTAGACCTGTGAAACTAGAAAACTAGTTATTTGCTTTCAAAATACACTCATGGGGCAGGTATATGATAGAAATTCCTATATCAAAATGGAGAATTAGGAAAGAAATCAAAAATCACAGGTCCCAAGCAAGTATGGAACCCATCAAGGCAGAATAATTTTCTGTGGCTTAATGCTCTGTCCTCTGGGCTAAGGTTTTGGCCCTGATTTCTTTATCCACTGGAGCAACTGTCCCATTTTCTTGGCCTACCAATGCTGTGACCTCTCTTGGGCCACAAGTGAAAGCCCTACACTTTCATCCAGAAAATGTCCCATTGACCCATGGCTCTGCCTTTGTCATCATTCTTTATTTGTTTAATTCCATTTCTGTATTTTCCAGTCTGTCTGACAGCATTTCTATAGGTATAAAATTCTTAGAAAACTTGTTGGTCTTCTCTTCAATCCACAAGTTCTCAAGTAATCAAACAAGAGGGTCATCCACAGATCTTTTCTGGTTAACCACATCTCTATTTCTGGCTTGTGCTGAAATGGTTGTTTGGATTCATAAGTCATATGACTCTTCACTTAGCACATGGTTGTACCTTGTTGTCCACCCATACTTTTGGGCCTATTTCCAGGACTTGTTATCTGAATTGGCTGAGACATCCAAATCATAATATGCTGCTTCCTCTGTGCTTAATAGTTTCTTTCTCAATTTATGTCTTTCCTCTAACAGTTTACTGTAAGCATTATCTCAATCATAACAAAATATCATAGAATGGTTGACTTAAACAACAGAAACTTATTTTCTCACAGTTCTGGAGTCTGGAAAGTCCAAGATCAAGGTTTTGGGGGATATAGTATCTGTTGAGAGCTCTCTTCCAGATTTGCAGGTGGCTGCCTGCTCACTGTGTCCTCACATGGTAGAGAGAGATCTTGGTATCACTTTCTCTTCTTATTAGGGCATTAATCTCCTTACTGTCACGAATCTAATTATCTCTTGAAGGCAAAATCTCCAAATACAATCACATTGGGGATTAAGGCTTCAATATACGAATTTGTGGGGGACAAAATTTAATCCATAGCAAGCAGTGAGGAGAAATCTTCCATAGTTTGCTTGAGACTCTTCACCGCTAAATATCTAATTTCATCACTTGCAAATTCTACTTTTAGACAAGTTTTCTGACACTATAATATGGATCACCTTTTCTCCAGCATTCAATAATACATTCTTCATTTATGTTTAAAAATTCACCAGAAACTCTTTATCATTCGTATTTCTAGCAACATTCTCTTCATGGTAAAATATGTATTCTCCAACATGATAGATGCTTTCTTTACAGCTCTCCACCATTTTCCCCTTGTTGGAAATGCTGTTAACATTTGTATTTTTACCAACAATATCTCTAAGGCATTCTAAGCATCCTCTAACGGATGCTTCTAGACATTGGCAGTCTCTACTCATTAACCAGTTCCAACTCAACTTGTACATTTTTAGGTTTTTGTTACAGCAGCATCCCACTTTCCTGTACTGAAATCTATATTATTATTACCTTTTGCTTTAAACAACAGAAAAACATTGTTTCATAGCTCTGGAGGCTAGAAATCTAAAATAAGTTGTTGGTAAGGTCACACTTCCTCTGTAACCCATAGTGAAGAATCCTTCTTTTTCTCTTCCTAGTTTCTGGTGGTTTGCTGACAATCCTTGATGTTCCTTGGTTAGGAGCTGTAGCACTTCATCAAATGTCATTCTCCCATCATATGTCTGGTCTCTGTGTTTCTTATCTTATTGTAAGAATACGAGTAATATTGGATTAAGATCCCACTCTACTCCAGTAATACCTAAATTATCTAATTACAACTGCAAGAACACTATTTATTGCTTCCACATAAGGTCATATTCTATGATACTAGGGATTATACCTTCAACACATTTTTTGAAAAGCACAGTTCAACCCATAACACCAATTTTACATTTCTCGCTTATTTTTTAAAAATATTTCAAGTCATAAATATGGCCTAACTATGTAAGACGGTATATGTTGTGTCTCTACTAAAGCATTTTGCTGACATTTGAATAATAGGCAGACTCAAAATTTTCAAAAATGTTCTAACACTTCTAGCAAAAATTTAAAAAATTAAAAATAGTTAACTAACCTAAGTAATAGTTAAATACAGTATTTATATTATATTCCTTCAGACAAAAAAACTCTAAGCAAATATTTAACTTTAGTTGCTAGGTTTATTTGGGGGGGCATGAGATAGCAATTCTTAAACTACTTTTTGTACACTATAGGACTGAAAAAAATAAGTCAATATGTTTTGGTTAATTGTAGCTAGGTTTCAGATTGTAGGAGAAAGGAGTTCTTTATCAATACAGGGGGGGAAAGCCCTAGCCGGTTTGCTCAGTGGTTAGAGTGTTGAGCATTGGACCAGGGACTGAAGGATCTCGGGCTCGATTCCAGTGAAGGGCACACACACACACAAAAAAAAACAAACAGAAAAAAAAAAATCACACAATTAACCCTGCTTATTGTATTGGAAATAGAGTTATCACTGGTTGCCCATGGGTTTTAATACATGTATACAGGTATATAGGTATATATGTGTGTGTGTGTGTGTGTGTTTATTTATATATATATATATATATATATATATATATATATATGATACAGATTGTATGCATGTGCATGCACATGTAAATGCATGCACACACATACACACAGATATAGCATGGTTTATCTAGGTTCTTTGTTTAGAGTCTCACAGGCCTCATCTCTTATCTGCAGTCTCAAGGAAAAAACATACTACTAGGCTCATTTAATTTCTTAGTAGAATTCACTTCCTTGATATTATAGGATTGAAGTGTCCATTTTCTTGACACACGTTACTTTTCATCTTCACATCAACAATGGATGTCAAGACCGTCTCAAAATTTCAGTAATAGTTATAGATTTTGGGGATTAGGAAACGAATGCCTTTGGGAGATCATCCTATCTACCACAAGCTCCTTGGGGGATGACTGAGTCCAGGGCTGGGGCAGGAAAAATACAAGATAAAGCGAAAACATCTTCAACCAAAAAGTAAGAAAAGTTTCCTAAAGTTTCTTATATAAAGTTACCATAAGACTCAGCAATTCTACTACTAGTTATATGTCCAAGAAAACTGAAAAGATATGTTCCTACAAAAACATGTATACCAATGTTTATAGCAGTATTATTCACAACAGACAAAAAGTAGAAACAACCCAAATATATAGTCATTCATATAAAAATAAATAAAATGTAGTATAGTCATACAATGGATTATTATTCAGCCATAAAAAGGATTGAAACACTGATACATGCTATAATATGGATAAAACTTTTAAAGTATTATACCATTTATACCAGACACAAAAGATCACATATTTTATGATACTAATTATATGAACTCTCCAGAATAGACAAATCCATACAGAGAGAAAGTAGATTAATGGTTGTCAGATGATAAAGGTAAAGGATATTGAAACTGATAGCTAAGAGTTACATGGTTTCTCTTTGGGGTGATGAAAATATTCTGGCATTATATAGCGGTCATGGTTCTGCAACATGAAGAATATATAAAAAACAACTGTATACTTTAAAGTGGTGAAATTTATGTTATGTGAACTATATATCAATTAAAAAATAAGTATATGCTCAAAGAGTAATTAAAAAGACACATGAACCATCTTAAGAGACTGCTCCCACTTTGTCCTTGCTATCTTACTTATAAAGAATTCGTGAATCCACATTTATATAAATAAAGTAATTAATAAATAAATGACACAAAAGAGTAACTTCTACCTTATAATAGTAAACCAAATATCAAATAGGGGGTGAGAGATGGAATTAGAAAAATCAGTTTCCTAGCCATTTTACTGTTAATTAATTTGGTCAAAGATAATTAAAGGATGACAAAACTAATGCATAAAAATTTGAGAATAGTACATTTCTGTAGTGTCAAAGTATATCCCCACAAGAGAATTTTACAAAGGATAATATTTTAACTTTACAGTGGAAAAATCTGGCATACATCACCAATCAAAATGAACCGTCAGCATTTGTCCCTTAATATAATGAATCAAAACTCAGTGTGATGGTTAATTTTATGTCAACTTAACTAGACTTTGATTCTCTGTGCTTTGATCAAACAGTCTAGATGTTGCTGTGAATATATTTTTTAGATGTGATTAACTTTAAAATTAGTAGACTTTGTGTAAAGCCGATTATACTCCATAATATGGGTGAACTTCATCTAATTAGTTAAAGACCTTAAGAATAATGACTGAGAACCCTTGAAGAATAAGGAATCTTGCCTCCAGGCTGCAACATAAAAATTTGGCTTCAGTTTTCAGCCTTCAGAATCAAGACTGCAACATCAATTCTTCCCAGAATTTCCTGCCTGCTGGCC
The DNA here is from genome assembly GCF_964146895.1 of Miniopterus schreibersii. NCBI lineage: Eukaryota > Metazoa > Chordata > Mammalia > Chiroptera > Miniopteridae > Miniopterus > Miniopterus schreibersii. Next base: position 37,773,490 of record NC_138104.1, on the reverse strand, counting down.
TTCCCTTCAGATTTCTAGCCCCCACAATCATATAATTACATGAACTAATTCTTTTTTTTAAGTTTCTTTATCTTTATTGTTGAAAATATTACAGATGTCCCTTTTTTACCCCCATTGATCCCTTCTACCCCGCATCCATCCCACTCCCAGGCCTTCCACAGACCAATGTTTGTGTCTGTGAATTATGCATATAAACACATAAGTTCTTTGATTATTCTCTCCCCACCCACTCCTCCATCCCCACATTTCCTCTGAGACCCCTCAGTCTGTCCCATGCTTCTATGTCTCTGGATCCATTCTGTTCATCAGTTTATTTTGTTTATTACATTCCACATATAAGTGAGATCATGTGGTACTTGTCTTTCTCTGACTGGTTTATTTCACTTAGCATAATACTCTAGTTCCCGCCATGCTGTCCCAAAGGATAAAAGATCTTTCTTTTTTACAGCTGCATAGTATTCCATGGTGTAAATGTACCACAGCTTTTTTATCCACTTATCTACTGATGGGCACTTGGGCTGTTTCCAGATCTTAGCTATTGTAAATTGCACTGCTATGAACACAGGGGTACATAAGTTCTTTCTGATTGATGTCTCAGGTTTCTTAGGATATATTTCTAGAAGTGGGATCACTGGGTCAAATAGCAGGTCAATTTTTAATCTTTTAAGGAAACTCCATCCTGCTTTTCATAGTGGCTGCACCAGTCTGCATTCCCACCAGCAGTGTACTAGGGTTCCCTTTTCTGCACACCCTCTCCAGCACTTGTAGTTCGTTGATTTGTTGATAGTAGCCATTCTGACAGGTGTGAAGTGATATCTCATTGTGGTTTTAATTTGCATCCCTCTGATGATTAATTTAAATTAGTTATACTCATTTGAGGGAAGTTCTTATCAAATATGTTAAATGACAAAAATGTGTCCCTGAACAACCCTTTGATTCCAGTCTTCATAACACATATACTTTTACCTTTGCCAGAGCTTCATTATAAAAATTTTTAGAAGAATTCTCCTCAGTTTTCTGTTGGTTGTATGTCACTTTAAGTAGTTGTTCCCATTCTGGCAGGAGATATTCAAATATCATATAAATAAACCACAATGGCTAAAATTCCATATTTGTAAAAAATTGTACCATATGCTACCATTACTATAAAGCCACATATTTATTCTTTTGTTTCAGAGCTATTGACTTTAAAGTTTATAATTCTAGTTTCCTAATTGATCACACCCTATTAAAATTTATTTTTTATCTATCTAGTTAGTTCTCTTGTTTCTAAAGTACTGAGTTTGTTCCCAGTTCATATGCTGTCTACTAACTTTCAATTCCTATTGAAAACTTGATAATTTATATATGACTTTGTTTCAGAAATTTATTTTATGAATTTTCAATACAGAAAATCCTGACTTTCAAGCACTCATTTGTATCTATGTTATAAATGAACAGAGAAAGAAAACTAAGTCAAAAGAAAAAGAACAACTTTGTACATTAGTCTGAAAAATTATGTATATATCACATGTTGCTGGATAAATTCTATTTAGCATATTTATATTTTAAAATAATGACTTTATGTTGAATAAGTCATATGTTATTTGAGTAAATTATTCTTCAATAGGCAATAGATTGAAGCATTTTGCTACCACTACTGAAGTTTCCATTACAATGTTAGGTTTAGTGTTGACAAAATAACAAAACAGGTTTTATGCCTCTAGCTGAAAAATGTATTTGAAGTTTTATTAGAGAAACCACCACTCTCTATAGAGTATTACCTTGGCCAAATCCATGCATGTGTAATGCATGCTTGATGCCTGTAATTATTTGAATAATGATATCTTCCCTAATAGTTTAATTTTTAAAAATTTATCTTTATTGGCCTTCACCCATTATTGTCTATGTCCATAGGTTATGTATATATGCATATAACTTCTTTGGTTAATCTATTCCCACCCCCCTTTTCTCTTCCCTCTGAGATACAACAGTCTGCTGCATGCTTCAATGTCTCTGGGTCCATTTTGTTTGTCAGTTTCTTTTGTTCATTAGCTTCTTCTTAAAGAAGACCCTTCAACATTTCATGTAATACTGGCTTGGTGGTGTTGAACTCCTTTAGCTTTTTCTTATCTGTGAAGATCTTTATCTGACCTTCAGTTCTAAATGATAGCTTTGCTAGGTAACCTTGATTGTAGGTTCTTGCTTTTCATCACTTTGAATATTTCTTGCCACCCCCTTCTGGACTGCCAAGATTCTTTTGAGAAATCAGCTGACAGTAGTCATATGGGTGCTCCCTTATAGGTAACTCTGCTTTCTCTCTCTCTGCTTTTAAGATTCTCTCTTTAACTTTTTGCATTTAATTATGATGTGTCTTGGTGTGGGCCTCTTTGGGTTCCTCTTATTTGGGACTCTCTGTGTTTCTTGGACTTGTAAGTCTATTTCTTTCCTCAGGTAGGGGAAATTTTCTGTCATTGTTTTTTCAAATAAGTTTTCAATTTCTTGCTCTCTTTCTTCTCCTTCGAAATTCCTATAATGAAAATGTTGGGCTGCTTGAAGTTGTCCCAGAGACTCCTTACACTATCTTGATATTGCTGGATTCTTTTTCTTTTTGCTCTTCTGATTGTTTTTTGCTTCCTAATATTCCAAATTGTTGATTTGATTTTCAGTATCCTCTACTTTACTGTTGATTCCCTGTAAATTATTTTTCCTTTCTGTCAGTGTAGCCTTCATTTCTGACTGGTACTTTATTATGTCATTGATGATCTCACTAGTTTCCTTAATATTCTTACTAAGATCCTTGAACATCCTTATAACCATTGTTTTGAACTCTGTATCTCATTGCTTGTTTGGCTCCACTTCATTTAGTTCTTTTTCCGGACATTTCTTCTGTTCTTTCATTTGTGACATGTTTCTTTGCCTCCACATTTTGGCTGCTTCCTGGTGTTTGTTTCTATGTGTTAGATAGAGCTGCTATGTCTCTTGGAATTGGTAGAGTGGTTTTCTGTAGTAGGTGTCCTGTAGGGTTCAGTGGCTTAGCCTCCCCAGTCACTTGAGCTGGACCTTCTAGGTGCTCCCCTGTGTGGGCTGTGTGCACTGTCCTGTTGTAGTTGAGCCTTGGTTGCTATTGGCATCACTGAGAGGAATTAACTCCCAGGCAAATCTGTTGTGAGGACCAGCTGCAGCTACATCCAAAGAGCTGCTGTGCTGGAGACACCCCTGTGGAGCAGGATTTACTTCAGTGGAGCTTTGGTGTTCACTGAGCCCACCCCTTTAGTGTGTCCCTGGTGGATGTGGTAGGGTTGTAATCTAGTATGGTTGAAACTGACCATCTGATTCACTGTCTCTGGGGCCTCCCAGGAGGTGCAAAGTCAGCCTCTGCCTGTGCCCTGCCCAGGGTCACCCAGCATGAGCTACACAGAAATCCATTGATGGCTGCTACTTGTCCTGGGCTTAGAGGTGTCCAGGAGAGGTCAAGCTATGAACCAATGCAAGCTGCTGCCAGTGCCAGACCTGAGGCCACTTATCGAGAGATATGGGGCATGCTGAGACCAGCTGCTGCTTGTTTAAGAGATTTTAGGAAAGTGCTAAGCATGAGGCTTGAGAGGCCACTTGCATAGAAAAGCCACTGGAAATGGCTTGGACAAGCTTGCAAGTAGGGAAGAGCCTGGTCTCTGGGAATCACCAGGGCAGGGCCAAAGGTGTGAGTCAGGTTGCTGGAGATTCAGAGATTGTGCCTGCCTGCCAGCTCTCTGGGAGGAGGGCTCATCAAAGGAGCAATAGCCTCTGCCAGCTCTTCTGTCAGGAAGAAAGGTGCCCCTCCAGCTCTCGCCTTGTTTCCAGGCAAGTTCTTTCCTCCCTGAATGTTCCAGGTTCCTTTCAAGCTGCTGCCCAGTCCTGGAGCTCAAAGATAGTGCTTCTGAGTAAGTCTATGTGCTGGCCCTTTAAGAGAAACCACCTGGGACTCCCACAGCTTCTGCATCACTCAGCCACAATCCCTGCTGGTTTTACAGCCCAAAGTTGTAGGGACTTCTCTTCCTGGCACTGGGACCCTGGTCTGGGGGTCCTGATGTGGGGCTGAGACCCCTCGTTCCTATGGGAAACCTTCACCAACCAAGATATCCCTTCCAGTTTTAAACCATAGCACCTGGGTATGTGACCACAGCCATGTTTCCCAATTCAACCCGGGTTCCGCCCATATCTCCACCCCTCCTACTGTTCTCATTGCTTCTTCAGCTTCCTAGTTGTAGGACTTCTATTCAGCTAGATTTCAGGAGGTTCTGAATTATGGTTGTTCTGCATTTTAGTTGTAATTTTTATGTGGTCATGGGAGGCAGTGGGTACCTCTGTTATGTATGCCACCATCTTGTTGTCTCCTCATTTCTTATTTGTTAAAGATTACTTCAGGATCTTTAATTCTCTGGCACTTCCATCTTCCCTGTGAACAGATCAAATATGTTTCTATGTCCAGAATGACCTCACTCAGGTGAGATACTTAAGGAGACATTGCCCATCAGAGACAATTTCTACAAACAAATTTCCCTAGCACTTGTAATATCTACTGCCAGAATTTGTGGTGTAATGGTCATTGGAGAGAGATGTTTTCTCAAAGAAAAGGTTTTAATGGTCAAACAATTTTGGGATGAAATGGATCATATAATATACCTTCACTGGAAATTAAGGAGCACGTATTAGCATCTCTCATACCTTGTATTCTGACAAAAGCATTTTGAACAATGCTGTACTAGTATGTTATATACAGTATTTATTCAGTTGATTCTATTGTGAATAAATTGTGGTAAGAGATGTATGCATTATAGTACTCAAAATTGAAATTATTTTTGTGGATTTTACTTTAGGTAAGGACATACAGGCTTAGTTTTTCCAATCTCAGATTAATGAAACCGGACCGTATGTCTGTAGTAATCTAGTGCATATCAGGTAAATATACCCGTATATTAAGTAGTGGTGTATTCTTTCACTGAAGATTTTCAAATATGAAGATACCAAAGAGTCATTCAGATGCTCATTACATTGATAGCTAAAAAGTCTTCCTCAGATAACAAATGAAATCAAAATTTCCTTGGCTCATTTCTGCATGTTTATTAGTCCATAGTCATAGAGATTAACCCTTGGTTAATATCCTTGCCACTTATCACATATATGTAATATTCCTTACTGACCTTTTGGCATTTTTTTATTGTAAATAAAACTGATTCATTAAATATAATAAAAATTCTTTCAAAAATTTCTATTTTTTACTGAGCTCGTCACATTTTCCTTCCTTACAATTGTGAATTATGAACACTTCGTGTGTTTTTTTAATTTGAGGTCAATGGCCACAGCTCAAAACCATTTCCTAGATACTTTCTTTATTCATTTAAAGCATTATTTTGAGCGCTCTTCAGAACAAACATGGTTATACTTGGTGACCTATGATCTGAACTTACAACTGAATGTCAAAATCTATTGTTTACCGTCAAAGAACTGGGCTGACCTTACTTACCTTTCAGAATGTAGACCATTTCTGGTTATACTGGACAACAACATCTATAGGCAAATCTAGGTTGCCTTTCAACTACAGTTTTCAGTGGTATTTAGTTGTGCTATTGTGTGAATTTGAAAAGTCTTTTTTAAACTTTCCTTTCCAAAACTAACTCCCTTCATCACATGTGCATGGCCTTTAATTCTTGCCTAGTACTGGCTAAACAAATTGATTTAAATTTTAAAATGTTTTGGAGTTAATGGTATTTCACTCCCAAGTTGCTTTTCTGGTGTTGAAGAGGAAAAGTTTTTTTAAATCTTTTTCTTTATCTTTAATTCCATACTGGACTTGATTTTTAAACATAGGAATTGACATTAGTATGAAAATAGACAATTTGTCAAGAATATATGATCTTGCCTGGCCGAGCATGGCTCAGTGGTTGAGCATCAACCTAGGATCCAGGAGATTGCAGTTTGATTCCCAGTCAGGGTACATGCCCGGGTTGCAGGCTTGCAGTTGATCAATGATGACTCTCTCATCACTAATGTTTCAACTTTCTCTCTCCCTCTCCCTTTCTCTCTCTGAAATCAATAAAGATATATTTAAATTATATATATATATATATATGATCTTGCAGATGATATGTTAGGTTAGGCAGCTCCCCCTCCCCCATACACACACACACTGAATCTTTGAATACAGTACTACTTTGAAAAAGTAACAAATGAAGTTTTGTTTTTAATATGAATATTAAGCATATTGGTGATTGCCTTGTTATATTTTTTGCTGCATTTATAGTCCTGGAAGTGATCTAACACGTTGAACTGTCTTTCAAATAGATGATTCAGTGAAAACAGGTTTAACTTCATGGCACTATGGAGCTTATTCACTTTGCATATTAGATGTTACATAAGGACAGCTGGGTACTTTCCCATGTGGGTGCCTTATTTACCAATGTGGTATAAAATTATAGTTTGCTTTTATTTTTCATTTTCACTTAAATGCATAAATGGAATGTGTTCAACTAACTTCAGTAGGAAGATTGGATACAGTCATCATTAAAGTGGTGCAAAGGTCATACCATCTGCTACAACTAGTTCCAGCTTTCAACAGATTTTCTTTCCCAGTAGTTTTTGATGAAGAGTGCCACCTGTTCACTTTAATTACATATTTTAAAATTTTGCATATTATAAATCTTTAGTCTCTTGAAACTATAATATAATGTAAATAAGTTATTTCAGTATTTTTTTCTGAATTAAAAAATTTCACAACGTATGTCTACACAAATGTGATGGACGGAAGAAATGGCATTTCACCATTGTTTCCTATAAGCTATTATATTAAAATAATTTGAAATATTAAGTTTAGTCAAAATATTCATCATGAAACATGAGGAAATATTTTTCCAGTTAATACATGTAATGTTATTTCTTGCATACAAAATCATAAAACCACCACAGACCAATGTCCAAAAAAAAATTTGGGCCAGAGCTCCATTTTGGTTTATTTATTTTGCTGGTTTTCAGTTTTTATCCAGTAATATTTAAAATTGCTATTTAAAAATGGGCTAGTGATAACACCCTTACCTAATAATTGGAATAAAGTTAAATTTCTACCATTTTAAAACTCAACAGTTGTCATATATGATGATACTTTAAAATAGCTTTCTTCACCCTGGCCGGTGTGGCTCAGTTGGTTGAGCATTGTCCGGTGTGCCAAGAAGTTGATTCTGTCAGGGCACATGCCCAGGCTGATGGCTCTATCCTCAGTAGGAGGCATGCAGGTGATCGATATTTCTCTCTCATCAATGTTTCTCTCTCCCTCTATTAATTAATTAATTAATTAATTAATTAATTTGTTTGTTTTATTTGAAGTTTGTCAAGATATAAATGTTAGCCCAGACAGGCATGGCTAAGTGGTTGAGCACTGACCTAGGATCCAGGAAATTGCAGTTCAATTCCTGGTCAGGGCACATGCCCGAGTTGCAGGCTCGATCCCCAGTCCAGGGTGTGCAGGAGGCAGCTGATCAATGACTCTCTGATCATTGATGTTTCTATCTCTCTTTCCTTCTCCCTTCCTCTCTCTGAAATCAATAAAGATATATTAAAAAAAAAAAAAGACATTAGGATAAGAAAATATATGTGAGCCTCAGGGGTTACCACTGTTACAAGTTCTCTTCTAATTACTGTTAAATTCAAGGTGGGGAAAATTTAAATATATTTATTTTCTAAGAAGCATCTCTTATTATTTCATTTATTTGATATCACCAATGATTAAGAAAAAGATAATTTATTTGGGATTAATTAGCAGCTTTATTAAATTTATAGTAGGTCATTTTATTACTTTCATTAAATTGACTCAGTTTCATTGAACCACAGTCTTGAAACATCAGAATAGGAATCCTTATCATCCATATATATGTCAGTTAAGATAAACTTATTATTTAATATGACAATAAAAAGTTTTTATTTGGAGTGTGCAGCCTTTTATTGAATTTAGGCTATTGGATGATCCATCCACATTTTTATCTACATTCTGCTTGAAGAACATGACCATCAATAATTATAATGAGATATTATGGTGCAGTGTCAGCATTGCTAGCATCAACCATCATAGTTAAGATGCACTGACACTTTAAATGATCAGGCCTGGTAGTTTTCTTTACGCAAATCACAATTTTATGTACTACTACTAACTCTTTCTATAATTTTTCCATTTTACTTACATTAGAAATATTTCCCTTTCAGAATGGAAAACATACAAATCTCTGAATTTCTTTTTAATATGTGCATAGTGTTTTACTGTATGCATTGGCCAAAGTTGACTAATCATTCTCCTCTTAAGAGATATTTAGGCTTTCTGCTGAGTTTTAGCAAAAATTAGTACTGATGTATAAAATACAATCTTCAAACTTATATTTTGCATACATGTGTGAGTATATATTTAGGAAAAAGTTTCCACGTGTGGAACTTTTATCGAAGTCTACCTGCTTTGTAAATATTGCAAAATTATCTTTCAAAGGGCTGTCAACATACAGACACACAAATAGTACACATTTCTTCAAACTCTCATAACAATGTTTCTAAACTTTTAATATGTCAGTATGATGAGTGAAATATATCAAAATGTGATTTGGATTTGTTTTTCATTAAGAATGAATTTAATGCTTCACTAATATGTTTATTGGCCTACTTCATTTACATTTCAACCTAATCCTTATGAATCCTGCAAGTTTTCCCCTATGATCTTTGATCTTTGAGGTTTTTTTTTTTTTTTTTTGGCTGCATGCTTTTTTATTGCAATTTAATAATCATTTTAATTATATAATTTAGTACTATGAAAACACTTCTTTGAGTAAATGCTTTTAATTTTCTTTTAATCCAACCTGATTTTTTATTAATACAAGAAACCCGATTTTCTTGTTCTTAAACTTATCTCATATTTTTAACCATTCTAATTAATTTCATTGCAATTCTCTCTTTTATTTTTAAATTTTTTTAAAAAAATATGTCTTTAGAGAGAGAGGAAGGGAGAGGGGGATAAAAAGATAGAAACATCTATTATGAGAGAGTCATTGATCGGCTGTCCCCTGCATGCCCCCTACTGGGCAACAAGCCCACAATCAGGGCATGTGCCCTGACAAGGAATTGAACTATGATCTCCTGGATCATAAACTCGATGCTCATTCACTGAGCCACGCCAGCCGGGCATCTCTTTTATTTTTAAACTGCAGATATTTGGGTGTTTCAAAATCCTATTTGATATTACTTTTTTTAAATGCAGTGAATCTCGTTTTGTGAGAATAATGTTTGGTCTTAGCTAATTATATTCTTTATTATCTCTTTTTAAAAATCTTTTGTTGTTTAGTTTGTTTTGTTTGCATGTTCACTGGGATAATTCTAGCTCATAATTGGAAAATGTATTTATTATTTTTAATTTTTATAAATGGTTACCCTAATAAATGAAATTATGTTAATTATTATTTCCTGATAAAACTATGTGTATTATCAAGTCACTCTAGCTGGAGAAATGAGAATAACTTATCACCAACTCCCTCCACCCTTTCCTTCAACTACCAATTTTGGTGCACTATCTTGTGCACTATTCTAATTAATTTAATTACAACTATCCTTTACAATTTTAAATGCTAGACTAAAACTTCTATGTCAATTATTAGTTTTAATAAATATTTATTTTTGTAGTTAAAATTTTTTTCCAGCTTTATTGAGATATGATTTGTGAATAAAATTGAACATATTTAGGTTTTACAATATTATGGTCCTTTCAAGATGTATAATATGATGATCTAATAATTGTAAATTAATTACCATAATCAGGTCAACTAACACACTCATATCTCATAATTATTTTTTTGTGTGTGTATCGTGAGAACACAAGATTTACTGTAAAATAAAATTTCAAATATACATTATTAACTATAATCACTATGTGGTACTAGATCCTCAGAACATACTCATAACTGAAGTTTGACTCTTTGACCAACATTTCCTGATTTCCCCCAGCCCCCAACTCTTGGCAATGACTGTTCTACCCTCTGATTCTATGAGTTCAACTTTTAAAAATTCCACATATAAGTGAGATAATACAGTATTTGTCTTTCTGCCTCTGGTTTATTACAACTAGCATCATACTGTCCTGCAAATTCATTTATGTTGTCACATATGGCAGGATTTCCTTCTTTCTCATGGTTGAATACTGTTCTATCTTATACATATCTTCTTTATTGATACATCTTGATCAGTACTTAAGTCTTAAGAATTTTCTATATCTTAGTCATTGTGAATAAAGCTGCAATGAACATAGGGCTGCATATACTTACAAGTGGGATTTCTGGATCATATGGTAGTTCTGGTTTCAATTTTTTAAGGAATCTCCGTACTGTTTTCCACTGTGGCTGCACCAATTTACATTCCTACCAGCAGTGTGCAAGATCTGCAAAATCAAAATCGAGGGTTTACGGTAGTCACTTCAAACTCCTTTAGTGACACCTTATTGTGTATTCCTTTTTTTACTTTGGCCCTTCCCTTTGTGCTGTTCCCAAGAGAAATTTTTTTGCAGTTCTGTTAGCTATATTCCAGGCTTATTGTTACATGTCTTATTACCATGGTGGTAGAGTACAGATGGTAACTGTAAGTTATTGCAAGATAAATGTTAAAACAAACTTACAAGCCTTAATGTTTATCCTGTCCTTTAAGTGGTACAACATTAGTGTGCTTATAATATCATGTGACAACATACATAAGTACATGAACTTAAGTATATTACATGATATAGCAAAAGATTATCCAGTGTGAAATTATATTATGCTAATCTGAAAAACTCTATTTTAAGAGAGTTCAGCATTCTGTTTAAGGATATTGTCCTATGGATAAATTAGTACATAAATTATTGTGTTTGAAAAATATGAGAAAATTGTTCAGAAGGTTATTTGATATCTTAAGGGTTTATTGTGTCAAGTTAATGGATAGTATAGTAAATAGGAGGGAGTCAACATAGAATATTAAAGGAAAGGCAAGTATTAATATAGGTAAATGGCAACATTGCACACAAAATAAAAATTCGTGTTCACCCTTTTTTATAATTGTCAGGAGAAAACCAAAAAAATAAAAATGAAAGTTATCATCTCATTTATGTGATTTGTGTGAAATATGTCACTATCATTATAACTTTCTTAGAATTTTGACAAATTGTACCATTTATATCAAGGGTTGTTTTTTTTTACATAAAACAATATAAGAAGACAAGATAAAAATTTGAAAGTATAAAATAAATTATTTCTGTGTTCAATAATTTGTTGAGCAGTTTTCAGATTCCCCTGAGAATGGCAGCATTTTCATTTAAAAATTACTATTTAATTTATTGAATTGAAGGCAGTTCTTCAAAAAACTAACTGAAAAAAAAAGTAAGTGTACAGCAAATATAAAAACTATTTGGAGCGGCTGTAAGATGTGATTCTTACTTAGAATTTGAGGAAAATATGAGTGACATTTTTCAACCCAGACTTGTGACATTCAGAAAAACTTATCTCAGGACATATTATAACTCATATCTTATGTTTGGCATAGTAGAAGAACCTGATGGACTTATATCTACTCAAAGTGATTTTTTTGTTGTTGGTGTTGCAAGGAACATGCTATTTAGTATGACTAAAGATGAAGGCTTTTTTTCTTAATATACAAATACTATTTCAGGAAAAATACTATTAAACTTGACAATCTTTTTTCTACAATATCTCTTTGATATTAATTAGAACCTTCTTCTTAGAAAATGAATATGAAAGTGTATTCTATAATACATTTTATCCTTAAAATTTTTGAAATTACTGCCCAGCTTCAATCTTCTAAGACTTTTGCATAATTCACAAGTGGGAAAAAAAAATCATTGAGAAGATGTTAAAATATTATAAAGTGATGTTTTACCTTCTTTAGTTTGGGTAGCAGCAATGTGAATATCAGCTACGTACTGACAGTTGTGATAGATGGTGCCATTTTTACCTAGTTATATAAGAAGAAAGATGAGAGAGAGGAGGGAGGGACAGAGAGAGCGGGGGAGAGAGAAAAAGAGAGAGAGATAATTGTTTCTTGTTTGGTGATGGAGTTTCAAGTATGTTAGACCTAGTTAGAAAAATATATACTTTCTGCCCGGCCGGGCGTGGCTCAGCGGTTGAGCGTTGAACTGGGATCCAGGCGAATCTGGGTTCGATTCCCGGTCAGGGCACATGCCCGGTTGTGGGCTTGATCAATGACTCTCATCATTGATGTTTCTGTCTCTCTCTCTCTCTCTCCTTTCCTCTCTCTGAAATCAATAAAAATATATTAAAAAGAAAAATATATATTTTCTACATAAATCATAAAGAAAATGAAAATTAAGGTATTTAACAACAATCTTAAGAAAAATTTCTCAGTATTCTAAAAAGGGGGTAAAATTAATCATTGGAAATGTGACCTTAAACTATTCATAAGACTACTGAAAGAAAAAGAGTTATGAGAGGTAAAATATAATAAATATAAGTGAAGCAGAAAAGTCTTCCTGACAACTAATCAATGTGGCCATGGTCATGAGCAGAAACACAAATAAAATGTGTTGAGGAGATCCTTGGTGTTCACTGGTCATCTGGTAAAGTGTAGATCTTTCATGGAATCAGAAAAATAAAGGTATATTAATTAATAAAAATGATCAGCTATTTAAATCAGATACATCAAGGCAATATAATTACAGATGATAGGTGAATTTAGACCAAGAGTTAGGATGTAACAGGGAAACTGAGTCCATCAGATTCTTGTACTGTACCAAACACAAGGTTAGTTGTGTCTTCTCCCTAACTGTATCAAGTGTCTCTCTGGAATAACATTGTGCAAGTCATAGACACGTAATTACAAAGAGGCAGAATTATGTAGCATAGTGCTGCAAGAAAACAACTTATATGACAACCTAGTACATTAGATACATAACTTAAAGGAATGTTTTTCACTTTATCAATCTTTAATGATGAGAAAATAAAATGATGAGGAAGTATTGATAATAAGCATCCGTAACTCCTATGTAATGACTTTATATGCATACTCAGGTCATTGCCTAGTATACCTTCATATTAGTCGTTCTCAAATTTAATGTACACAATTATTATCTGGGCAAGTTTACTAAAATGCAGGTACGTGGTACGCAAATCACAAAATCCATGCTTTAGTAGGTCCAGGCTGGAGCCTTTTTAACTATCATGCAAGGTAATACCATTACGAGTGGTTCACAGTTTATGTGTTAAAAAATATGTTTGCCCTGGCCAGTTTTGCTCAGTGGTTAGAGCAATGGCCTGTGACCGAAGGGTCACAGGTTCGATTCCAATCAATGGCATGTACCTCAGTTGCAGGTTCGATCCCCGGTCCTGTCTGAGCAGTCAGGGCACGTGCAGGAGGCAACCAATCAATGTATCTCTCTCACATCAGTGTTTCTCTCTCTCTCCCTCCCTCCTCCATTCTCTCTAAAAAACATTTTGATGGAAAAAATATCCTCGGATGAGGATTAATAAAAATATTTTTTAAAAAAAACATCTTTTTATAAATAAAAATAAAGAACATGTTTATATACAGTAGATGATAATGTTGCTTTTGCTCTTTTCAACTACTTTTTATCTCATTAGTCCCAGGTTAAGAACCATAACAAATTTTTTGTTTCCTTTAATTTTTTTTTTTTTTTTTAAGAATCTCATTTCTTATGTATCGCTAAAAATCACTCTGTTTATATATTTACTCTTTATGCAAAGCATACTTGATGGAGATTGCTAGACTATGAAATGAACTGAAAATAATAAGCCAGCTACAGTTAAAAATAAGTTGCCTAAATAAAGGTTAAAATTTTTGGATAATTTCCATCTTTTCAATATCCAGAGTATTACCACATCCACCTAATTTATTATAAAATGCAAGTCTAGTTGTTTAGCACCATTTGCATTTAAAACATTAAATAAAAATGTTAGAAATATTGATTTTAAAATGTACAGACTATTTGACCATTTTAATTGTGAATAAAGCCTTGATGACTGTCCCTTGGATGTGATGATCTATCCAAAAATCTTTATTTTCCATAAGATTTTTTTCACAGTTTGAAAAAACAAGTCTCACTAAAATTAATCCACATTATGTGCATCCATTATGCTTCTCTTGTCAGTATGGCCTGTCATGCTTTATGGAACACAAATTAATCTCACATGGTGTGCTTCTTAAAAAAGACATTCTCAGCTTCTTTTTACTATCATTTCACCTTCTCATTATCTTCTACTTAATTTTTTGAAAATTAGTAAATTCCTTAAGTACTAATATTAATCCAAATAGTTAAAATAGCCAAAGATCTACTTTGCATTTTTTCATGATGGGATTAACATTTTTAGTTTTTCAGTTCTGCAGAGGGACTGTTGTTAGCGCTATCTCAAAACAATGGCAAACTCTAAATCACAGTTTGTATTTTACTAATGGCCTCAGTGAAGGGGTCATCATGTTCTACTGATTTGAATATTTGTATTATATCATGTGCTTTGTATGCATTAGAGTAGGCACTGTAAAAGCAATTTAAGGGATGTCAAAAGATTCTACTTCCTAGAAGTTAATGAGAAGTTACTATGTGTAGTTTGCACCTCTTTACAACTGTAGTTTTGTTAGCTAAAAAATATAACAAAAAATTATGCTTCAAGTAAAAGCTTCTAATAATTCCAGCAAATGGAGAACAGGCATGAAAGATGTATTTAATTGGAAAATACAATAGAAACTCCCAACTTTTCCAGCAGGAGGAGGGTTTTTGGCATAAACTATCCAAATTTCTGAACCCCTTGACCTGACTTGCCTTTGTCTTAGAGCTACTTAACTTTCCACGTCTGACAAGAACAATGACTAGATGGTGCACCTACCTACTGCAACCAGGATATCCTCAATCTTTTAGTCAACCATTTCCTAACCATTTCCTGATGCTCTTAGTCCATAACTCTGCCCATTTCTGGACATGAATTGACCTAATAATACTCTAACAAATGTTTTGTTATCTGCGAGAAATAACAATTTAGTTACAGAAAGTGGAATTAGGAGGAGCTCTTTTTGAGTGTTCCCTAAAATAGTATCATTTTCTGGGATTTGTTTGATGCTTCTAGTCACTAAACTACTGTTATAGTCAAAAGGAACATTAGGAACATGAGAAATAAACCAGGAGAGACAACAAGACGGTGGCGTAGGTAACCCCGCTACCCGCCGCCTCCCGCAACCACATCAAAGTTACAACTAAAATACAGAACCACCATCGCTCAGAGCCTCCTGAGATCCAGAGGAACAGAAGCCCCACAGCCAGGGAGCTGAAGGAGCATCGAGACCGGGAGGAGGGGCGGAGACACGGGCGGATCGGGGCTGAATCGAGGAGACACGGCCGGGGCCCGCACCCCGTGCCTCGGCTAAATCCAGGACGGAATCTCGGCAGTAGAGGTTTCCCGGAGGACGGAGGGGTCCCAGCCCCACATCAGGCCCTCAGCCCAGGGCTCCAGGGCCAGGAAGAGACGTCCCCACAACTTTGGGCTTTAAAACCAGCGGGGACTGTCCCTGAGGGTCGCGGAGGCTGCGGGAGCCCCAGCAGCTCCTCTAAAGGGCCCGGCACGGACTCACTCGGACGCTCCCTCTGAGCCCAGCGCCGGGAGCAGCCTGAAAGGACCCGGGACACTCGGGGAGGAACTAACCTGCCTGAGATCCAGGCGGGAGGCGGAGGGCGGCTTCCTCCCGGGCAGAAGGGCTGGCGGAGGCCATGGCTCCTGTGGCGAGTCCTCCCCCCACACAGCCGGCAGGCAGGCACCTTCTCTGAATCTCCATTAACCTGACTCACAGGTTATTTCCCACCCTGGTGATTCCCGGAGGCCCCGCCCCTCCCCACCTGCAGCTCATCCAGGCCCTTTCCAGGGGCTTTTCTGTGCAAGTGGCCTCTCAAGTCTCATGCTTAGGACTTTCCTAAAATCTCTCAAACAAGCAGCAGCGGGCCCCATATGGCTTGATAAGTGGCCTCAGGCCTGGCACTAATGGCAGCCTGCACTGGCTCATAGCTTGGCCTCTCCTGGACACCGCCAAGCCCAGGACAAGTAGCAGCCATCAATGGATTTCTGTGTAGCTCATGCTGGGTGGCCCTGGGCAGGGCACAGGCACAGGCTGACTTTGTATCTCCTGGGTGCAACATTTTTCTCAAGGCCTCTGATCCTATTTCTCTGAGGTGTCGGGAGCTCATAAATTTTTTCAGAGTCTGGAGGACTTAGTATATTTTAAGATAGAATAATATTTAGTGTTTCATAAATTACTAGACTATCATGTTCAAATATATTACAATTGAATAATAAGCGTTATGAAAAAATCATCTGCTTGTGGCTAAGTTTTGTAAATGCTGAAAGAGATAATGTTAAACTTATTGATAGAGGAATTTCTCAGAATCGTTAATAGTATAATCTGAAATGTGAATCTCCAAAACATGCATAGAATAGACATTTTTTACCAAAAATTTGTACTCCGACCTCTTTTATTTGCATCACTTTGGATTTGAATAAAACTGAAAAGTTATGAAAAAATAGCAGAGAGAAAGCATACTAATAGGGAAACTTTAAGTATGCTTATATAAGTATATACTTATATAAATACTGAACTGTAACCAGTTCTGAAATATATGACAGAATTATTTTCTCAGCTATTATTCTCTCTCTAAGATATACAGTTTTTTTAAAAATTAAAATAAGAGGTGTAACTGTAATAAATACATTATGAATACATTGATGTGAATATCTTTATGAAGAATAAAGCCAAATAAAAGAATTTTAATTTTATTCCTAAAATTTTGGTGGAATTTGTCCACTTTCTGGAGATTTTCCAAGTAATTCCACTGGGATTAAGCATTCCTTTTTTGTGAAGACATCACAGAAAACCTTAATAATGAACGGTTTAAATTTTTTCAGATAAATTATATGTTCGATTGGTTTTAATAACCACCAGTTATTACCAATGCTTTCCAAGTATGTGTAGAAGTTTTTGTTTCATGTATATTTCTTTTAAATTTTATAGATGCTATAGTTGATAGGTCTGCTTACTAAATGTAAAGTTTGTATTAAAGGGCACCCTAAATATTTATTGAATAAAAAGTAAATTTTATAGTTGTAAATATATTTTTATTATATACACTATTATAAGTCATTTTTATGAAGCCAGCATCTTAGAAAATAAATGTGTCAAAAAATGAGGCAAGATAAATGGATGTATTAATGATTCACTGAAAAATTTATGAAGGTATGTAGAATGATCCAGCCCCCTAAAATTTTAATATGGCTTAAATTTAAAATTAATATTTCAATCACATTTTATATCAGACTTCTCTGGTACTGGTACTGCCTGAGTTGAGTTACAAGACAGTGGTTTCTTACTGTATATCCAATTCTATCAAACTCTGTGACAACTACACAAATCCAGTCAAACACACAAATCAAATATTAGGAGGTTGTACATTTTCACTATGAATTAAAAATATTATTTTGTGAAAAGTTTCTTTTCACATATCAATATCCACCTTAGTAAATGTGATATGTGAAAGGGAAGCAGGATCATTTGAAAAGTATATAATTATTGAAATATCTATACAATCTAATTAAAACTACTCCAAAAAAACAAACAATCCAATAAAAAAAATGAGCAAAAGACTTGAATAGACGCTTCTCCCAAGAGAACATGCAGATGGCCAATAAACATACGAAAAGATGCTCAGTGTTAAGAATCATCAGAGAGATGCAAATTAAAACTACAATGAGAAATCACCTCACACCTGTCAGAATGGCTGCCATCCACAAATCAACAAACAACAAGTGGTGATGAGAATGTAGAGAAAGGGGAACCCTGGTACACTGCTGGTGGGAATGCAGACTGATGCAGCCACTGTGGAAAGGACTATAGAGTTACCTCAAAAAATTAAAAATGGAGCTACCTTATGACCCAGTGATTCCACTTCTGGGGATTTAATCCAAGAATCCTGAAACATTAATTCGAAGGAATATATGCATCCCTATGTTCACTGAAGTGTTATTTACAATAGCGAAGATTTGGAAGCAGCCCAAGTGTCCATCAGTAGATGAGTGGATAAAAGAGCTGTGGGACATTTACACAATGGAATACTACTCTCCTGTAAAAAGGAAGAACAATTTAACCTTTGTGACAGCATAGAAGGACCTGGAGAGCATTATGTTAAGTGAAATAGGCCAGTCAGAGAAAGACAATTACCATATGATTTCATTCATATGTGGAATTTAATGAACAAACTTAACTAACAAGCAAAATAGAGACATATTCATAGAGAGCAAGCAGACAGCTCTGGTGGTGGGGGGGTGGGGGGGAGGTGGAGGGATTGAGCAAAAAAGAGAAAAAAGAGAGAGAACTCATGGACATGGATAACAATGTGGTGACTGGGGGGGGTGGGGCGAAGGGTGGGTGGAGGTGGAAGAGGGCATAGAGGGGATAAAATATCAAGTTCTCAGATATGAATTTATTTGTCAAGAAACAGATCAGTGCTAGTTGTAGCTGTTTTTTTGTTATATACTAAAGTAAATATTCATGATCATATATTGATATACTCATTATTACTATGATAGCTAAAATTAATATATCTACCCAACAATATAAGCTTTTGGAAACAAAGTATTGATAGGGAATACAAATACAAAGAATATAGCATTTTTTAATGATGGAATTTTATTATTAAAAGAGGTACATGCAGCATACATATTAAATCATCCCATATTTGAACACATGTAATTATACAAAATAGCTATTAAAAACAACACTTTAGGAGTTTTAGCCTTTGTTGTTCAAGTTACTTTTTAAGTTTATTTTACAGTTTTAAAAACTGTACTGTAAAGTCATTGATCCAATTTCAAAAATAATACTTCAGTGTCATTTTAATAATAATGAATACTTGTATATAAGTAAAACTTGTTATAAATTTATTCTATTTTCACCATTTTTCATCAACAATCTTTTTATAACATTGACTTATAAAAGGAGGTAATATAGCATAGCAAGTAAACTTTTGGGCCGAGAATTATGCCACCAGTGTTTGAATTCTAATTTCTCTACTTTCCAGATGTTTAATTTTGAGAACATTACTTACCTCAATATTACTGAAAGAAATAGATTTACAAGTCCAGGGAGCACAGAGGATCCCAAACAAAAAGAACCCAAAGAGGCCCACAGCAAGACACATCATAATTAAAATGCCAAAGGTTAAAGACAAAGAAAGAATCTTGAAAGCAGCAAGAGAAAAGCAGTTAGTTACCTATAAGGAAGCACCTATAGGACTCAGCTGATTTTTCAACAGAAACTCTGCAGGACAGAAGGGAGTGGCAAGAAATATTCAAAGTGATGAAAAACATGGAACTACAACCAAGATTGCTCTACCCAGCAAAGCTATCATTTAGAATTGAAGGTCAGATAAAGAGCTTCACAGATAAGAAAAAGCTAAAGGAGTTCATCACCACCAGACCAGCACCACAGGAAATGTGGAAGGGTCTTCTTCAAGAAGACGCTAATGAACAAAAGAATCTGATGAAGTAAATAGATCCAGAGACATTGACACATGCAACAGATGATCATATTTCAGAGGAAAGAGGGAAGGGGGGTGGAGGGTGGGAAGAGATTAACCAAAGAAGTTATATGCATATATGCATAACCCATGAACACAGTCAATAATGGGGTGAAGGCATGGGGAAGGGGTGTGAGTGAGATGGAGGGGGTCAATTGGGGGGGGATGGGACACCTGTAATACTTTCAAGAATAAAGATAAATTTTTTAAAAAAGAAAAAAGAAAGTCATTACAACTTTATTAAAACCTCTGGTGTGTTTAAATATCTCAATATTTATATTCCTGGGCATCTTCTAAAAAATGCATCATGTATATCCTGAACCAAGAGTCTAATTACACTAAGCTAGTGCATAAAGAGGTGAATGTAGGCTGTGGTGGAATGTGGGCTGGTGACAAGCTTGTCTAATAGGCAGCAGAATGAGAGAAGTCTATCCATCTGCTGTTGATCTTACACCAACAAGAACTAAGAAAATTACATCTCTCCCCTATTAAGACAATCATGACTGAGAATCCTTTGGTTACTCATAGACAATTAAATAAAATCTAACATCATCTTCATTTCCATTATCTTATATCAATAGTCACCAACCACACTTTGTTTGGAGTGAAAGGAAAATGAAATTCTCGATTCCACTCTTGACCTGAGAATCCTTCCTTTCTTTCCCTCAGGGCTGAAGTAGTTACAAGGTGATATTGCAAATTGTTTGTACTTTTATTTGTACTTTGGGATTTTTGAGTGTCCATGTAAAGGTTGACTCATCTACATAGGGAAAAAATATGTCTTTCTCTAAGTTCTACTTTTGGAACTTGACAATTAACCTTTAATTAAATTATAACAAAATTCACTCTGTTAGGAACTAGGAAAATGGATGAACAAGAAATCCTTTCTGCTCTCAGGGAACATACTTTAGTTGAAAATGCAGACCAGGAAATCTGTGACTACACTGAGAGTGGTAAACCAATAATGAATAAAGGTGACCATAGCATCTGGAGAACTGAAACAAAACCAAACTTCATAACTGTACCTTAAGAAGAAAAGGATACTAAATAATCATACCAAGGAGAATTTGTATATGTATCTCTGGTAGATGTTGTTGAAAGAGCTACTTGAAGAGTGGAGCATAAAAATTCCAACTAGACCAGGTATTTGGAAAGATGTGTGCAAATATTCTCTTTTAAAAGGGCATAATCATCATGACTATAAGGTTATATATATTCCCCCCCCCCTTTTTAATAGAGAAGATGGTAAACACAAAGCTAGAGAGAATGACTTCTTTCCAAAAGCCAAATGCTATAGCAGACAGTCTTCCCTTCAGTCTGAAGGGATTTAGGTATATATCTATTCCTTCATTATCTAAGCAGGTGGGAAATGCCTCAGTAGGACAGAAAACTTTTTCAAAATGCTAGCAGTGAAGAACGAGATTAAGTGCCACCATCTGAGGTCTATAATCAGTTGAAATCCCTGCTCTCCTAGCAAAGAATTGCCAAGGAATATTCTGACACTCTACAAAGTCCAGCGTTCTGTAACATTAGTCCAAGAGGTTAATGCAGATTCTGCCATGCATACACCACAAAAAATGTTAGCCTTGACATCTCAAGTGTGCAAATGTATTATTTAAGAATTCAAGGATTTTTAATTCTAAGAAAGTTAAAATTAGAGTTTTAAAAACAAATTCTAAAATATTAAGACTTATATTAATACATAAGAGTGAGCGTTAACACTTTGATAGTTCATTTAATCTTCGTGGCAATCCTGTGATATTGTTATTGTTATTATTAATATTCTAATTTTATAGATGAGGTTACTGAAGCATAGATAATTTAAGTAATTTTCCCAAGGTCTCATAGTTATTTCTCATGTCTTAATCACTCTACTGTACAGATAAACTCTAAATTTATTAAATGGACATTATTATATTCAAAGCTAAATAAAGAATATAGTACTTTATCAGTTTTTTCCCTCCAACTTATCCATAGAGTCTAACAGAGATATGACTATAAAATATATGAATATATCTCCCTGAGAACATGTGCTATTTTGGAAAATGATACCAGTACTCATTGCTTAAGTAGTTACATTTAAAACAATGCTTAAAAAATTGTTTTAGTTTTAACAGTCCACCATAATAAAATATACCACAAACATAATTTAAGCTGGTCCATATTCTGCTAAAATAAAACTGAAAATAATTTGACATATATCTGGAAATCAAACCCAGGTATTAAATTTAGTTGTCCAATATTTGGATGCAGTTTTTATTTACCCTTAAGGGGAATGTAAGTCTTAGCTCTAAAAGTTCTGCCACTTCCTTTTTATCAGTCTCTAGGCAAATCCCATAATGTCTGTTTGACTAGGTTTCATATGTTCAGAAAGGAAAAGCAATCTCTCTTTCTCACTTTATAAGAATGTTATAAACATTAAGTGATATACAAAAAATTATTTATACCCAGTGATTTTGCAAACATTATGATACATGCATAATGAACTTTGTATTAATCATTTCTGTGCTACATTCTTAGCATTCAAATAGAGGAAACATTGATAATTATCAAAATGCTTCAAATTATACTATTAAATAAGATAAAATAAAAATTCCTGCCTGTTATTGTAGTTAATTTTTCAGCAAACTTTTTTCTGTCTTATGTGGGATAGATCATTTGAAAATCTCAATCACTGAGTAATCTAAAACAACTTGAATGCAGATCTCTGTAAATTTGTGATAACCAAGATATCCTTCTAAAAGAGGTATAAGAGCCCTGGCTGGTTTGGAGCCTTGTCCTGTGCACCAAAACGTGGCAGGTTCAATTCCTGGTCAGGGCATGTATGCAGGTTGCAGTCTAATCATTTTTGTTTGTTTGTTTTGTTTTTTTCTCTCTCTCTCTTCCTCTCTCTCTCTCTCTCTCTCTCTCTCAAATCAATGAAAAGTATATCATCAGGTGATGATAAAAAAAAGATGTACAATAGACTTTTAGAACATTATTAGCTTCTAAGTATTTTTACACACAAACATTGTAAAATGTTTGGTTTCTTTCATTTTTCCTTGAATATTGAAAATACATAGGCAGCAAAATGATCATTCAAGACCCATTATTAGGTACAACCTCAAGTTAATATAATATATAAAATTACAAAATATATGCATATTTATGTACATACGCATGTATATATGCATACACACAGATATATATTTACACTGAAAATTTCTTTTTTGTGCCAAAAAGACTATAAACAATGAGTGAATACTACAATGGGATTTTAAAAAAATATGTTTTTATTGATTTCAGAGAGATTAAGGAAGAGGGAGCGAGAAATAGAAACATCAATGATGAGAGAGAGTCAATGACCAGCTACCTTCTGCACACCCCACACTGGGGATTGAGCCCTGAAACCCCGGCATGTGCCCTGACTGGAAATCAAACTGTGACCTCCTGGTTCATGGGTCTTTGCTCAACCACTGAGCCATGCTGGCTGGCCTACAAGGGATTTTTAAAAGACTTTACTTCAATTTTTATTTGTACTTCTTGATTACATTAAAATTGTATAAATATACAAAAAAGTAAGGTAGGAATTAATGATTGGGGAAATACATTTTTAAAAACATGTTTTTATTGATTTTAGAGAGAGAGAAAGGGAGAGGGAGAGAGAGAGAAACATTCATGAGAGTGAGAGAAACATCGATTGGTTACCTTCTGCACATGCCCCTACCAGAATCAGACTGCTGACCTTTCGGTGGATGAGACGACGCTCAACCAATTGAGCCACACTGGCCAGAATGGTGCAATACATTTTTTTAAAAGTTTCTATTTGTCTTTCTCTGCTTGGCTTGTTTCACTTAGCATAATATTCTCCAGGTCCATCCATACTGCCCCAAAGGGTACAAGATCCTTTATCTTTATAGCTGCATACACTTATCTGTGGAATCTAAAGAACTTAATAAACTGATGAACAAAATACATTCAGTGACATGGAAGCATGGATCAGACTGATGAATCTCAGAGGGAAGGAATGGGTTGGTGGGGAGAGATTAACCCAATTATCTATATGCATATATGCATAACCCATGGACACAAACAATAGTGTGGTGAAAGCCCGGGGAGGGGAGTGGGTGTGGGGTGGAAGGGGTCAATGGGGAAAAAAGGGGACATCTGTAATATTTTGAATAATAAAAAAAAAAGTTTCTATAATTCCATATCTGTATACTCTATTGCACTCTAGCCACCAAAAATCTAGTTTCCTTCCATTACCATATATTTGACCCTTTACCCAATTGGCCCTCCCAAACACCCCTATATGTAATGGCATTAACCAATATTAAATACATAAATAAATAAAATTTTTATTTTAGTATAGAATAAAATTTACCATCTAAACCATTTTTAAGTATGCAATTCAGTATTGTTAAGCATATTCACATGTTGTGCAATGTATCTCTAGAATTTTTTTTTAAATTGAATTTACTGGAGTTACACTGGTTAATAAAAGTATATACGTTTCAAGTGTACAATTCTATAACACATTATCTGTATATTGTATTGTGTATTCACCACCCAAACTCAAGTCTCTTTCCATCACCATTTATCCCCCTTTACCCTCTCTTGCCTTCTCCCACCTCCATTTCCCTCTAGAACTTTTTCATGTTATAGCTGAAACTGTATACCCATTAAATACTAATCCTACAATCCCTTCCCCAGACTTTGGAAACCACATAGTGTATCTGCTTATTCTTTCTATGATTTTGATGACTTTGGATACTTTATATAAGAGGAATCATACAATATTTGTCTCTTTACTATTGCCTTATCTTGCTTAGCCTTGCCCCCTAGGTTTATCTATGTTGTAGATATGACAGAATTTCATTCTTTTTGAAGGCTGATTAATATTCCGTTGTATGTATATGCCATATTTTCTTTATCCATTAATCTGTTAATGACATTTGATTTGCTAACTCTTGGCTAATGTGAATAGTTCTGCTATGAACATGAGTGTGAAAACATCTCACTGAGATACTGTTTTGAATCCTTTTGAACATATTCCTAGAAGTGGATTGCTGGATCATAAGGTAGCTCTATTTTTAATTTTTGGAGAAACTTCTATACTGTTTTCCATAAGAGTTGCACAATTTTCCATTTCCTTCAACAGTGCACAAGGTTTCCAATTTCTCTGTATCCTTGCCAACATTTATTCATTTTCTGGGTTTTTTTTTGTTTATTTGTTTTTTATAGTGACCATCCTCATGGATGTAAGGTGAGATATCACAGTAGTTTGGGTTTGTATCTCCCTAGTAATTAGTGATGTTGAGCATATTTTCATGTGCTTATTGGCTATTTGTATATAATCTGAAAAAATATCTATTCAAGTAATTTGCCCATTTTTAATTGGGTTATTTTGTTTATTTGTTTTTGAGTCATTGAAGTTCCTTATATATTCTGAATATTAACTACTTATCAGATAGATGATTTGAAATTATTTTTTCCCACTTTGTAAGTTGTGTTTTCACTATGTTGATTGTTTGTTTTGCTTTGCAGAAGTTTTTAAGTTTGATGTAGAAACATTTCCTATTTTTGCTTAATATATAATTGCCAAAAAGAATTAAGGACATGTGAAAACTATGTGTATTTTGTATTCTAAAAATTTTTAGAATTCTTCTTGGTATTATAGAATCTTGATAGCTTGTTAGAGCACCTATAATTACATATTTTTCAACCACATATTTCTCTCAGCATTCCGTCTCTTAGCATACATGCCTGATTGTACCTGTCTATCATTGAGGATTTACTAAAGCCATATGTATTGTTTGCTCTGATAATTACAAGGAGATGAATGTGTAAGCTGGAGGGGAGATGAAAATACCATAGCACACATCTTCTTGTAGTGGCATTGCTTTTTAAATGATGTGATAGTTTTCATCAAAATTGGAAGGATTAATTGGATATAATAGTGTTTACCAAAATTAGGCTATTGGGATATTTAGTGTTCTGTTTATCCAGCAACAAGTTAATAGACTGCATTTTCATCCAGTATTCATGTGAATTTTTAAAATTTTATTTTATAATGAAATAATCATTTATAAAAATTCTTCATGTACAGACATTGATAATAATATATAAAGCTGGATAATGTACAACAGCTATTCTTTAAAAACACTTTCATGAGGACAAATGCAAATAAGCACATAAATTACAACACCAACTTATGTGTATTGATTCCTATCCTCAAAGACTCAGCTCATGTTATCTCCTTTGGAAGCCTTCCCTCACTGCTCAGGCTCATGTATATGTCCCTGTTCTATTCTCCTACTGCATCTTA
Source organism: Miniopterus schreibersii (assembly GCF_964146895.1). Classification (NCBI taxonomy): domain Eukaryota; kingdom Metazoa; phylum Chordata; class Mammalia; order Chiroptera; family Miniopteridae; genus Miniopterus; species Miniopterus schreibersii. Next base: position 37,747,574 of record NC_138104.1, on the reverse strand, counting down.
TGCAGATACAGGAATCAACAAATTGTAAATGCCTCTGTTATCTCATATGTCCCTCACAATTATAATTCCTCTTCAAAACAAAAGGAGTACATGTTGCCCAGCGGGGTGTGGCTCAGCAGTTGAGCATTGACCTAGCATCCAGGAGATCGAGGTTCGATTCCAAGTCAAGGCACATGCCTGGGTTTCGGGCTCAATTCCCAGTGGGAGGCGTGCAGGAGGCAGCCGATCAATGACTCTCTCATCACTGATGTTTCTATCCCTCTCTCTTCCTCTCTCTGAAATCAATAAAGATATATATATTTTTTAAAAAAACAAAAGGAGTACATGTTAATCATATCTACATATCTAGTGTAAGCTTGTGCAAAATGGAGAATAATCTCAAGTAATAAATTTGGATCATGTATTAATGGGCCATTAAATAGTGTGCTCAAGACTTTTTCATTTGACGCTTTCTGGAATAATGAATCAATTCTTTATCCCATATGCCACCTGTCTAAACATTAATGGCTTCTGAAATAGTCATGTCTCCATGAAATAATTATCTGACACCTTTCCAGGGCCTTGTGCAAAAGGCCCTCATATACTAATCTTCAAATCTTGATTCTGTGTCTCAAAAGAGAGTAAAAGGATTGGGGAAATATAGGGCAAGAAACTCCTTGATGGTCTCAATAGTTCCTTGGTGTATAGTTAATAACTTCTTTGTCTTGGAAAAGATTTATAAGCCACTGTCAGAGAAGAAATAAAAAGTTTTGCAGGCTCTTGCTACATTTGGTGATAGATAATATGATTACCTCAAGGAAAAATCTGTGACAGACCTTATTGCATTCTTCTTAAAATAGCAAGTATATAATATTGTGATGCATATGCAGAAATTATTTTATGTTCGTTTTTTTATTTTATCTAAAGCAATTATATTGAGTTAAAATTTATATAATGTACAAAGTACAGACTGAGATTGCACAATTTGATGAGTTTTGCAAGTATATATACATACACCATGTAATCAACACTCCATTCAAGATATTATTTTAAGCTTCTAGAAAGTTCCCTTCTTTCATCTCCTAGTCATTCCACCAAGTCATAAGTAACTGTTCTCAACTATATCAAAATAGACTAGTTCTACTTATTCTTATAATTCAAATCAGTGAATAATACAGTGTGTCCTATTTATTGTATTAATTGTCTCTCTTAGATACTGTGTTTTGAAGATTCATCCATACTATTTCATGTGTCAGTAATTCTTTTTTATTGCTGAGCAGAGTTCCCTTGTATGGATGTACCAATTGTTAGTTTATCCATTCACTTCTTTATGGACTGTTTCCAGTTTGGGCTGTTATTAAAGCACTCTGGTGGACATAAGTTTTCATTTCTCTTGATTATGTACCTAGCAGTGGAACTGCTGAATAAATCTACATATATTATTAAATTTGAAAATTTATTATATATACATGCAGTGAAATATTACCAATGGGGTGGAAATGGGAGTTATATCCTAATGGATAGGAGTATTTTGTTAGGAATGATGAAAAAGTTTTGCATGTAGAGATAGTGGAGATGGTTATACAACATTGTAAATTTACTTAATGCACCTAAATTGTACACTTATAGTTAAAATGATAAATATTATGCTATGTATATTTTGCTACAATATAAAAAAACAGCAGCTTTCTTTCTTTTCTTTTTTTTAATTCTCACCTGAAGATGTTTTTTCCATTGCGTTTCAGAGAGAGGGGGAGGGAGAGAGAGAAACATCAATGTGAGAGAGATACATTGATTGGTTGCCTCTCGCACGCACCCCCACCAGGGCCAGGATTTGATCCTGCAACCGAGGCAGGTGCCCTTGGCCGGAATTGAACTTGAGACCCTTCATTCCATGGGCCAACGCTCTAACCACTGAGCAAAATTGGCTAGGGCCAGCAGCTTTATTTCTAATAGCCCCAAACTGCAGCTTTTGTCAGGATATTTGTTATCTAGGAGAAACACAGATTTTGCCCTTCCTACTCTTCCACCTTCCCTGATGTTACTGTCTCAGAAATTCTTACGATGATAAAAAGAACTAATTGATTTTCTATATTCAAAGCTTCCAGTAGAAAAAGTGTGTATTATTGTCCTGACTAACACATAATTTTATTGCAGTTGAATGTGTGAAATAAGTAGAAATGCTCAGGACTGAAAATATTTGCTTAAATCAATGAATAATATCAAAATATTTCAAAGGAAAATCTGTAGGATCAAGACTCAATTTCTGATATTATCCCTTCAAAAATCTTATCATAGTATAACACGCACAAACACTGCCCTTCTCCAGTTTACCATATTCCAGGTATTTTGTGCTGACATAAAAGCAATATTCAGATATATTGAGAACTGAAATTAATTACTGTAAATAAATATCACAATGAAATTCTATGTCTTCCACTCAGAACAGATATTTGAAACAATTACTCAAATGGTAAATATCTTCTTCACTATATTACAAAATATTTTTATTTTATTTTACTGGCATCAGAATATGTAATTAATATTAAATAATTAATGATTGGAAATTATACTGAAAACTAATGAAGAGCAGCTGTTATCCCTATGAGTCATGCTAGTCATAAATATTAACCTGCAGATTTACCATGTATAATGCAATGAGGAAGTAAACCCACAACAAAAGGAAGCTTCCTTAACTTATCTAAAATCTCTTAAGCTATAACCCAGTAACCTCAATTTCTCACATCCTAAGCTACAATATAATTTATAATGTTTTTAAATCGTAACACACCTATTTCTTTAAAAGAAAACAAACTTATTTCTAATGAACAAAATTTAATTTGGATATTTTTTTCTCTGTTTTACTTACATTGCTAAAATAATCAAACTTTTATTCAGGAGAATTTTTGATGATAAATTTTACCAAAATGAACAGAATAAAGTTAAGGATCTAACATTATTGCATTATTCATTAAAATTATGCTATCTTAATTTTGCAATATATGTGTTCAGATTCAATTTTTGTTTGATTGGAATAGGCACATCTCAATGAGACTTTGAAAAGACATTTTGTAATAATAGGTGTCATAAATTTCACTAACTTCTGAAAGGAGTAAATTCTTTTGAAATTAAAAAGGAACAGTGATATTACCAATCTATCCTTATTGTTTGTGGGAGGGTGCTTATATCAGAACCATAAGTACCATTTTACTTAAAAGTTAGAAAATATCAATTTATATGTAGAGGTATGAATTGGAGCAACATTTTATTTTTCATAAGGTTTAAATATATTAATTAAAGCTAACATGGATATCAGCCTTAAAATCTGTTATGGGTATATAATTATTAATTATTGGTCTTGTAGTAACTAAATGGGATATAAAGTTTGAGTGCATATATGTGAATTAGTAAGGTGTTTATTATCACATAATATTTTAATAAATATAAAATGAATATTTCTTTTCTTAAAATGGTTATTTTATTTTAAATAAAAGATGAATGAACTGACTTATAATGTCACTTCTTTTATCATTTACTTATTTTTCTTCAATTATTGTACCATCAAATATTAAATATTTCCTTGCTTCCAAGTTTTAGACAATATTGGACTTGTCAGAATAACGCCATATTACTTACATGGGTTTTGTGTATTTCCCGATGAGGCTCATATAATAATATTAAAGTTAAAATGGAATGTTTGCTTAACATTTTTCTTTGTTATGTGTAGCTGACATAGTATTAGAATGAATGCAAATATATAAACTGCACAGAATTGTTTCTGTGTTCCATTTGGAAAATTATAATGTATCAGGATGAAAGTAGTTCCATTCTGTTTAAGTTTGGATAAGGTTTTACCAATTCTTTCATTTGAGTTTTTCCTGGAACTCTATCTGTTAAAGTTACAACTAACTAAAAATATATTCTTTCATTTCAGTGAAAACTTTTGACACAGGTTTTTATCCTTTCTAGGACAAATTCTATTTTTGTTTTGTAAAAGTAGCTCTATTAGTATTACACTCATTTATCAGAAATTCTGCTAAATGGTGAAAGATAAGTGTGAATAGAGAATAATTTTTTCCTTGAGGAATATTCCATCTAGTAGAGAAAACAACAACAATGAAACAGATCAATTAAATGCAATAAGAGTATTAAAATTGCAAGATTGATTAGGGAAAGGAGTCTATGATTTAAGCATGGGGTGTTTAGGGAAAACATCTGTGTGATTTTTCCTGCTTTATTTTTCTTCCAGCTTTATTGAAATATAATTGACAAATAAAAATTTTATATATTTAAGATGTACAACTTCTTGTTTTGATATGCATATACATTGTGAAATAAACTCCCAAATCAAACTAATTAACATACCCATCACCTCACACAGCTAACATTTTTTTGTTATTGGTATGAGAACTTGAAAGACCTATCATTTAGCAATTTTAAATTCAATAGAGTATTGTTACCTATAGTCTCATTGCTATATATTAGATCTCCAGAAATTATTCATCTTGGATAAATGAAATTTCATTCTCCTTGACCAACATCTCCCAATTTCCTCATATCTCCAGTACCTGGCCACCACCATTCTACTGTGCACGTCATTAAGTTGGACTATTATAGACTTCACATAAGAGTGAGCTCATACAGTATTTGTCTTCCTGTGCCTGGCATATTTCACTTAGCATAATATCCTCCAGGTTCATCCATGTTGTTGCAAATGTCAGAATTTCCTCCTTTTTTTTTTTAAGACTGGATACTATAACATTGTGTGTGTGTGTGTGTGTGTATGTGTGTGTTCAGGTTGATAGATTATATATTTAGATATCTAAAATATCTATTTATTGATTTATAGATATAGACATACAGATAGATGATGATTGATGATGATAGATATAGATAGATGATGATACATAGATGATAGATAGATATAGATAGATGATAGATAGATAAATAGTTAGATGGATAGATATAGATGATAGATAGATATAGATAGGTTATTGTAAATAATAATGCAATGATCATGGGAGTGAAGATATTTATTTGAGATACTTTATTTCATTGCATATATATCCAAAAGTGGAATTGCTGGATCATGAAGTAGTTCTATTTTAATTTTTTAAACAACCTAATTATTGTTTTCCATAATAGATGTACCAATTGATATTTTCAACAACATTATACAAGGGCACAATTTTTCTCACATCGTTGTGAACACTTATTATCTTTATTCCTTTTGATATTAGCCATCCTAACAGATGTGAGGTGATATCTCATTGTGGTTTTAATTTGCATTCTTTTTCTTTTTTTTTATGTTTTTATTGCTTTTAGAAAGAGGAAGGGAGAGGGAGAGAGAGATAGAAACATCAATGAGGAGAAAGAATCATTGGTTGGTTGTCTCATGCACATCCAGGAATCAAACCATGACCTCCTGGTTCATGGGTCCATGCTCAACCACTGAACCATACAGGCCAGGCTAATTTGCATTTCTTGATGATTAGTTATGTAAGCGCCTTTATATATACCTGTTGGTCATTTGCATGTCTTTTTGGAAAATATCTATGCAGGGCCCGGCTGGGCGTGGCTCAGTGGTTGAGCGTTGACCTAGGATCCAGGCGATCGGGGTTTGATTCCCGGTCAGGGCACATGCCCGGGTTGCGGGCTCGATCAATTACTCTCTCATCATTGATGTTTCTATCTCTCTCTCTCCCTCTCCTTTCCTCTCTCTGAAATCAATAAAGATATATTAAAAAAAAAAAAAGAAAGAAAATATCTATGCAGGTACTTTGCCCATTTTTAAAATAGTTTTTTTTTTTTACTATTGCATTATAAAATTTCTTATATATTTTGGATATTAACCCCTTATCGTATTGTATATATATTTTTCTACTGTTTTTTCCTTTGCTGTGTAGAGGCATTTAGTTTGATTGATGCAGTTCCACATCTATTTTTGTTATTTTTGCCTGAGTGGTATCATATCAAAAAACATATAGGCCAGATAAATGTCAAGAAGATTTTTCTTTCTGTTTTCTTATAGCAGACTTAAAGCCCCTGGTATTTAAGTCTTTGGTCCATTTTGAGTCAATTTTTGTATATGGTGTGTTATAAGGGTCCAACTGAATTCTTTTGCATGTGGATATTCAGCTTTCCAACTGACTTATTGTTAAATGAATTTAAACTTCAATAAGATAAGAGTATTAAATAAATTAAGAAACTTCTTATTTTTATCAAATTGCCATGGCTAAGACTTCAGTAATATGTTGAATAGAAATGAAGAGAGTGTGCATTTTTAACTTGCATTAGATCTTGGAGGTAAAGTTTCAGTTTTTTCCCCATTGATTATCATGTTAACTGTGGCCTTTCATATATGCTTTATTGTGTTGAGTTACATTCCTTGTATAGTTATTTTTGAGTAGATACCCAGAAGAAGGATTGCTGGGTTATATGTTAACTCTATTCTTAAGTTTCTGAGGAATCTCTATACTGTTTTCCGAAGTGGCCCCATTTAAAATTTTAAAGAGGTCTTCTGGAGATAAATTGCCTTAATGCAAAGAAACAAATACAGTGCTTTGAATTTCAGGGAAAGTGATTCAAGAATGTATTTTTGGGAAAGGCATACTTTAATTATATTTCAAATGATATCACCCAGTTGTATTCCTCCATCTACTTTATGCTCTCCTTTGTGCATCTGAGCAGTTACATGAAAACTATTTCCCATATGATTTTTTTCTTGAGTGAAAGCTTGGTCCTTTTTTGGAAATGATCATCTTCCCAGTGACAAACTTTTTATATTGTTACATAAAAAGAAAGAAGAGGTAACGAGCCTCTTGGAAGGGCAGTATGAAGGCCAATGAATATGAAAATGATGGCTCCACTTCTTACAAATTATCTTGTTTCAAATCCTTCCAATCAAGCATTAGAAATATTTATTATATTAAAAATGAAATCACTCATCCTGGTCATATTGATTGGACTGGTATATTTCTGAATATTTTTCAAACCATAAAATGAGGAATATATATTCAGCAGATTCAGGTCCAAACATACTTTCACGTTTAGATATTTAGAGAACCATTTTTATGGAAAACATAGATAAATATGGCTGTGCGTTAGTAATTATAATATGTATATTAATAAAAGGAAAGACTCTGTTCTTTCAATGGGAAATAAAATATTATCAATGACATATTAATTATTTTAATAAAAATTATCATGCCTTTAATATTGCATTTAATATACACTAGTGGGATCCTGGAAGATGGTGGCACTGAGACAAGAAGCAGAGCGCCCTTGATCCCAGCCATGGATTCAATTTACCTCTAAAATACTGCGTAACCAGTGGGGAAAAACAGAGAAATATCCCTGAGTGGACATATTTTGAGTAGGGAGCACAGAAGAAACATCATAGAGTCTGGTGAGAGAGGGAGGGGCATAGAAAGGGGGAGTCCCCCCTGAAGCCTCTGCTGGGTTCTGAGGCCCTAAGGCTAGAGGCTGCAAAGCTCCTTACCCTTGGGAGTGTAGACTGGCATCCAAAAGCTGGAATCTCAAACCCAGAGAAGAGGAGAAGGGAAGGATAGCAAGAGGGCAAAGGGCAGAGGGACCCCGGGGAACAGTGTGCCTGCAAGGAGGGGATCACGCCTTTCCAGTGAAACAAAGATTCTAAAGGTGGCCAGTACAGGCTTCTTTCACACAAGGTGTTAACCATAGGGAAAGCTGTCCCACAGTGTGAGACTCCCAAATAGAAAGGGCCAGAGGGCTGCACTGAGCAGCCACAAACAGGGACCCTTTATCTTCCTGTAGGACACTGTGTAGAACCTCAGAAAGCATTTGCTCTTTGTGGCACCGGGAAGGGGAAGAGAGCCCTCCCGCCACCAGAGACAGACTGGAGCTGCCAGTGGGACAGATTGGGACTAGACCCCAGAGCTGCAGGTGGGGAGGGTCAGGTCTACAGCCACAAGAGTTGCCGGTGTGGCAGATGGAGGTTTTGTGATCTGCTCTGAGGGGAGCCAGGATAGCACATAGGGAGCTGCCCCAGCTTTACTGAGATCAGCTGTGCAGGGGACCTGTGTGGGGTTGACTTTGTGAACCCTCCTGCTTGGTGCTGAGGCACAGGGGCAACGAGACCTGGCAGGAAGGGTTCTCTGACTGTGTGTTGCTTTGTGCATTTCTGAGTTTTTGTTTGCTGAAGAGGCATCCACCTTCTTGGCTTGCCTTGAGGAGTCAGACCAGAGAAAGCCGGGATTTGTGTCTGCATAGTGGAGAGTTTGAAATGGGCGCCCTGTCAGATCAGCCAACCAGATCTGAGAATGGACAGGAGGAGCACACCTACCTCTCCTGTAGGTTAGGAGCACCACCCCCAACAGGAAAGGAGCTGGTTCAGCTCACTGAAGTCCCAGATATCTTCCACAGGGCACAACCTCGAGGGGAAAGGGAGATCAGCTTACAAGACAACAATATAAGAATAAGCCTCTCAGGGATTATTGTTTGAAAACTGGAGGAAAAGCTTAAAACCCCTGTGGGAGGCTGGGCAGGGAATGTGATCACAGGAATTTTTTTTTTTTAATCCAACCCACTGAGCCCAGGCTGTTGAAACTGCCCATAGAGAAAAGGCAACAGACTGAAGTCAATCTGAAACTGCAGCAGGCCACTGTATGGGGAACTAGAACTGGAGGATATGGTAGAGACTGAGGAGTTGGCTTTGAAGAAGAGACTAACTTCCCCACAGTGAGTGCCTAACAGCAAAACCTTTAAGTGAGGAGAGCAATATCCTGAGCTACACTAGCTGGCTTACACACTAAAGACTTTACAGAAGACTCTCGAGTAAGACCAGGCAAGGGGAGGGAAAATAGCTGAAAAGTGGAAGTGGTCCACAGAGAGCCTTGGATCAGCCAACTACCTAAGGACACCAGAATCAAACCTAGAGGGCTTCTGACATTGGCTGATAAACAAGAACCTCCCAGAACAACCAAATTCAGCATAGGAAACAGTGTGCCTCAGACAACGTAAGCCGTCCAGACGAAACTCACCTAATTAACTTTTTTTTTTTAGAAAAGTGAAAAAAAATTTCTTTTTAAATTTTAATGTTTTTATTTTTAAATTTTTAAATTAAATTTTTTGTTGTTTTGTTTGTTTGCTTTGTTTTCTTTTGTTTTTTGTTCTATTATCAAGATTTTCTTGCTATTCTCTGCTTAATTGCTGGGATATCATCATTATAACTAATAAGTTTACTGCTTTTCTCTAATTTTTCCTCTAAATCTCTTATTGGACTCCAGCCCTGCCCTTGTTTGTCTCTCTCTTCTTGTTCCATTGGCATAACTTTTTTTACTTTTTTCTTTCTTCCTTTTCTTCTTGTATGTTTCTTTCTGTTTCCTTCTGTCTTCCTGTCCTTTTGTTCCTTTGTTTCTGTTTGTCTCTTTATTGTATTTTTATTTTTTCATTTTCAACTATTTTCCTATTCCTATGCTCTACCCTTAATTTTTTGCTCACCCCTCTTTCAGAATATTTTCTAAGCCCATTTTATATCTCACTAGCTTCTATATTTTTACTTTTTATTTCACATTATTATTTTTTATTTTTCATTACTATTAGCAATAATATTCTCTCTCTCACACACTATTTCCTTCCCCTTCTTTGTTTTTGTTTGTTTTAGCATTTGTGTTCTCACTTCATTCTCCCAATTCTACTTTCACTTGGCATGTTTTCACTGTGATTGTCAGTATATTTTGTAAGATTCTGCTTGTTTAATGGCAGTTTGGTTGTGTATTTTCTTGCCTTGTCAGCACCCATACAACAGCTCATACAACATGGTTTGGGCTGAGCTACACAGTTAGCCAATCAGAGAGGAAAGATTTCCCAAGAATGGGTCAACAACAATCTAGATGCAATCACAACAGGAAAGCCCAAAGAATCCACAATAGGGACAACTACGAAATGGACACACCTAGAGCAAATAGCTCAGAAGTACAAAATAAACACACCTCTGGAGTCCAGTGGACATTTACTACAAAATCCAACTCTAAAAGACTGGGAGACAGCAAATATATCTATTATACAGATACAACCACTAAGAGCCACCAACATAGGGAGACAAAGAAACAATCCCCATACTAAAGAAAAGGAAAAATCACCGGGAAAAGACCTTCACGAGAAGGAGTTAAGCAAGTTATCAGAAACAGAATTAGAGTTATCAGAAATAATGGTTATAAAGATGCTCAAGGAAATTAATGACAACAAGACACTTATTGGAAAGGTTCAGGAACTTAGTGAAAACATGACAAAAGAACTAGATATACTAAATAAGAACAAGGCAGAAATGAAAAATACAATATCTAATCTCAAGAATACGCTGGAGGGAATTAAAAGCAGGCTCAATGAAGCAGAGGACAGAATAAGTGACAGGATATAAGGTAGAAAAAACACTCAATCATAGCAGAAAAAGAAAAAAAAACACTTAAAACGCATGAGGGCAGTTTAAGGGAGCTTTGGGACAACATGAAGTAAAAACATTTGCATCATAGGGGAACCAGAAGGGGAAGAATGTGAGGAAGGAATAGAGAACTAAATGGAGGAAATAATGACAGAAAACTTCCCTATGCTAGCAAGGGAGAAAACCACACAAGTTCAGGAAGCACAGAGGGTTCCAAGCAAGAGGAACACTAAGAGACCCACTCCAAGACACATCATAATTAATATAGCAAATATTAAGGACAAAGGGAGAATATTAAGGGCTGCACGAAAGAGACAAGCAGTAACCTGTAAGGGAGCCCCCATAAGGCTGACAGCAGATTTCTCAGTAGAAACACTGGAGGCAGAGAGGGAGTGGGATAAAGTTCTCAAAGTAATGAAAAGCAAAAACCTTCAAAAAGACTGCTTTTTCCAGCAAGGCTATCATTTAAAATTGAAGGGGAAATAAAGAGTTTCCCAGACAAAAAAAGGCTAAAGGAGTTCAATACCACCAAACCAGCATTGCAAGAAATACTAAAAGGACTGCTTTAAGAGGAAGAAGAAATATTCAGAGAAAGGCACACCAGCATAAAGGGGGAAAATGGCATTAAATAAGTACATATCAATAGTAACCTTAAATGTAAACATAATCAATGCTCCAATCAAAAAATATAGGGTAGCTGAATGGATAAGAAAACAGGACCCAAATATATGCTGTCTACAAGAGACCCAACTGAGAGCAAAAGATTCACGCAGGCTGAAAGTGAAGGGATGGAAAAAAATATTCTATGCAAATGAAATGGGAACAAAAAAAAAGCTGTAGTAGCAATACTTATTTCTGACAAAATAGACATAAAAATAAAGACCATAACAACAGACAAAGCTGGTCACTACATAATACTAAAGGGATCAGTCCAACAGGAGGAAATAATCCTTATAGATATATATGCACCCAATATAGGAGCACCTAAATATATAAAAAATGTTTTTGGTGGACTTTAAGGGGGAGATTGACAGGAAAACAGTCATAGTGGGGGACTTTAACACCCCACTGTCATCACTGGACAGACCATCAAGATAAAAAATCAGCAGGGAAACAGAAACATTAAATGACACACTAGATCGAATGGATTCAATTGACATTTACAGAACATTTCATCCCAAAGCAGCAGAATACACATTCTTCTCAAGTGTACATGGAACATTCTCAAAAGTAGACAACATGTTATGGCACAAAGCAAGTCTCTAAAAATTCATGAAGATTGAAATCATATCAAGCATCCTCTCAGAAAACAATGCCATGAAACTGGAAATCAACCACCATAAAAAACTCAAAAATATTCAAACACATGGATGCTAAATAGCATTTTATTAAACAATGAATGGGTTACCAATAAGATCAAGGAAGAAATCAAACATTTTTTGAAAATAAACGAAAATGAACAGAAAACAACCCTAAATCTATGGGACACAGCAAAAGCAGTCATGAGAGGAAAGTTTGTAGCATTATAGGCATGCCTAAAAAGACAAGAAAAAGCTCTACTACACCATCTAACACAACTAAAAAAACTAGAACGAGGAAGCAGAAAGAAGGAAATAATAGAGACCAGAGCATAAATTAATGACATAGAGATTAAAAAAAAAATACAAAAAATCAATGAAACCAAGAGCTAGTTCTTTGAAAAGATAAATAAGATTGATGAACATTTAGCCAGACCAACCAAGAAACAAAGAGCAAGGACCCAAATAAATAAAATCAGAAATGAAAGAGGCAATATAAAAACTGACCCAACAGAAATACAAAGAATCATAAGAAAATACTACGAGCAACTATATGCCAACAAATTGGACAACCTAGGTGAAATGGACAAATCTTCCAAAGCTGAATCAGGAAGAATCAGAAAACCTGAATAGGCCGATAACAACTAATGAAATTGATGCAGTAATCAAAAAACTCCCAGCAAACAAAAGTCTTGGACCAGATGGATTTACAGGTGAGTTTCATCAAACAATCTAAGAAGAATTAACAACAATTTTCCTCAAACTATTCTAGAAAATGCAATAGGAGGGAAACTCTCAAACTCTTTTTATGAGGTCAGCATCATCCTAATCCCAAAACCAGATAAGGACACTACAGAGAAAGAAAATTACAGGCCAATATCCCTGATGAACATAGAGGCTAAAATCCTCAACAAAATACTAGCAAACCAGATCAAGTAATATATTAAAAAAATCATACACAATAACCAAGTAGGATTAATTCTGGGCATGCAAGGCTGGTATAATATCTGCAAATCAATAAATGTGATACACCACATAAAGAAAATAAAGAACTAAAATCATATGATTGTATCAATAGATGCAGAAAAAACATTCAACAAAATCCAGCACCGATTTTTGGTAAAAACTCTCAGCAAAGTGGGAATAGAGGGATCATACCTCAACATAATAAAGGCCATATATGAGAAACCTCATACCCAATGATCAAAAACTAAAACCATTGCCCTTAAAAACAAGAACAAGACAGGGATGTCCACTTTCACCATTCTTATTCAACATAGCACTGGAAGTCCTAGCCACAGCCATCAGACAGGAAGAAAATATAAAAAGTATCCAAATTGGAAATGAGGAAGTAAAACTGTCATTATTTGCAGATGACATGATATTGTACATAGAAAACCCTAAATTCCACCAAAGTACTACTAGATTTAATAAATTAATTAGGCAAGGTAGCTGGATACAAAATTGACATCCAGAAATCAATGGCATTATTATACACTAACAATGAACTCTCAGAAAGAGAAACTAAAAAAAAATACCATTTATCATTGCAGCTAAAAAAAAAAAAAAAAGATACTTAAGAATAAACTTAACCAAGGGTGTAAAAGATCTGTACTTGGAAAACTACAGGACACTGAAAAAAGATATAGAGGAAGGTATAAAGTGGAAGAATATACCTGTTCATGGATTGGAAGAATTAATATCATTAAAATGTCCACACTACCTGAAACAATTTATAGATTCAATGCAATTCCTATAAAATACCAACAGCATATTTCACAGAGCTAGAACAAATATTCCAAAAATTTATATGGAAGCAAAAAAGAAAACACACCCCTATAGCTGCTGAAAGAAGTACAGAGTTGGACAGATCACTTTACCAGATATAAAACTGTACTACAAAGTCACTGTATTCAAAACAGCCTGGTATTGGTTCAACAACAGGCATATAGATCAAGGCAACAGAACAGAGACCCCAGATATAGACTCACGCCATTATGGTCAGTTAATACTTGACAAAGGAGGTAAGACCATACAAAGGAGTAAATACAGTCTTTTCAATAAGTGGTGCTGGGAAAATTGGACACCTGGAAAAAAATGAAACTAGGTGAACAACTTACTCTGTACACAAGAATAAATTCAAAATGGATAAAAGACTCAAATGTAAGTCGCAAAACCATAAAATCCTGGAAGAAAACATAGGCAGTAAAATCACAGACATCTCACGTAGTGGAATTTTGACTGATACATCTCCTAGGGCAAGAGAAACAAAATAAAAAATAAACAAATGGGACTACATTAAACTAAAAAGCTTCTGCACAGCAAAAGAAATCAGCCTCAAAATACAAAGGAAACCTATGGTATGGGAGGACATATTTGCCAAAGATGTATCTGATAAGGGGCTAATTTCCAAAGTGTAAAAATAACTCATAAACTCATCTAGAGGAAGACAAACAATCTAATTAAAAAGTGGGTAAAGGTCCTAAATAGACATTTCTCCAAAGAGGACATGCACATGGCCAAGAGACATATCAAAAAATGCTTAATGTTGCTATTTATCAGAGAGATGCAAATGAAAAGCACAATGAGGTATCACTTCACACCTGTGCGAATGGCTACCATCAACAAATCAACAAATAATATATGTTGGCAAAGAAGTGGAGAAAGAGGAACCCTGGTACACTGCTGGTGGGAATGCAGACTGGTGCAACCACTACAGAAAACAGTATGGAGGTTCCTCAAAAAATTGAAAATGGAACTGCCTTTTCACCCAGTGATCCCACTCCTAGGAATGTATCCTAAGAATCCTGAAACACTAATTAGAAAGAGTATATGCACCCCTATGTTCATAGCAGTGCGATTTACAATAGCTAAGATCTGGAAACAGCCCAAGTGCCCATCAGTAGATGAGTGGATAAAAAAGCTGTGGGACATTTACACCATGGAATACTACGCAGCTGTAAAGGAGAAGGATCTTGTACTTTTTGGGACAGTATGGATGGACCTGGAGAAAATGATGCTAAGCAAAACAAGCCTGACAAAGACAAATATCACATGATCTCGCTTATATGTGGAATTTAAAGAACTTAATAAACTGATGAACAAAATAGATTGAGTGACATGGAAGCATGGATCATACTTGGGAATCTCAGAGGTAAGGTGGGGGTGGGTGGGTGGAGGGTGAGAGATTAACCAAAGAATTTACATGCATATATGCACAACCCAAGGACACAGACAATAGTGTGGTGAGGACTGGGGAGGGGGGTGGGAAGGGGTGCAAAGGTCAAGCAGGAGGAAAAAGGACATCTGTAGTATTTTGAATAAAAAAAATATATATGTATTCACACACACTAGTGACGCTAGTGTATAAAAGGAGCCACTGTACCTTGTCTTAAACAATCAAATTTAGAGAAGAAACAGACACAGGTGAAATTTGGAGAAATATATAGTCAACTACAGTTAGTGCAAGTGTTGCCAGTGGAAATGTAGTCCTTTCACAGAGTCACAAGGGAGACTCACCAGTGGAAAGATGAGGTTCAGTGGCAAGACCCCTTGGGTGGAAATAGAAGGCTGCCCCTGGGTTCCCAATGTCTCATCTCCATCCATCCTGCCACGGAAAAACTCCAATCATGTCTTCATCAGGCCCAGGAATACGGCCAATGTCCAGATATTTTGTCGCACTGGTTCATTCCATGTCCCTGTCCGGATCTGGATAGTTTAGTCTGTCCCAGGTTGGTGCTGTGCTCAGACCTGTGTTGTCTCCCAGACCCAGGTGGCTGCTAGGGCCACATGGTTGCTACGGAGAGAAAATACGCAAGAGAACAGGCTTGCATATTATGGGGAGGGGGAGGGGAGGGGAGGGGAAGGGGGAGGGGGAGGGGAGAAGGAAAGGGAGGGGAGGAGGGTGGAGGAGGAGGGGGGAGGGGAGGAGGAGCGGGGAGGGGAGGAGGAGGGGGAGGGGGGAAGGGAGAGATTCTGTTAGCTGGGGTTATATTATCTTGGGCTTGGGAAAAACCAGGTGCTTCTTCAAGCCAACCAACTTCCCAAGCTTTCACGGGCTTCTTATAGGTCCACCCCCTAACCAATCTACTTTCTAGGTCATCCAGGGTTTTACGTCCCTTATCCAATTCGATCCTTGTCCCAGGCTAGACTGACAAGCTTCTATCACCATCTTGGCTCTTAGGGAACATGTGCTTACCTGTCCCCATCCCCTCACCAATCTGGAACTAGAGGGCAGGCTGCTCCCACACATGGGAGAAAGGAGGGGTGTTAATCCCCTTGGCAAGGCAATGCTGCTGTCCCCTGTAGTCTCTGAACCTGTAGCTTCCTTGTTAAGCACGCTTATTCTCCCTAGTTGATTATGCTTATTGAAGTCTGATTTCCTTTGTGCCCTTCCTGTATTAATATTTAGCTACCTATGCTAACATAAGCACATTCCTTCCTTACTTTTCTCTACTAATGTTTCAAACACCTAGAAATCTATCCTTATTCTAAATTGTGCCTTTGAGATTTTGTCCAAATGTCACCAGCAAGATGTTATCTATACTCCTTATGAATTTTCTTCTTTTTTTATTCTGATGCCTCCTTTCTCCTCAATGTACAGTAAGTCTTTAGGGGAAAAGGATAAATGTTCCATAAATACATTAACAATGAATGAATGAATAAATTAATTATATGAAAAGTATAACACACTGTTGACTTATAACTTTGTACAAGGTGACCAAAAGATTCAGATATTGTGACTCACTGTGCCTCAATAACAGCTCCATGACCGGAGGCATTTAGATGACTTTCTATTCTTATTGTGGCCAAGGAAAACTATGTGAACCTTATCTTTTGGTGATATCCAATCCACAGATTATATCGATTCTACAAATACTGTTGAGTTTGACAGTCTGGACATTTAGTAATATAACCAAGTATAAAGGGCCAGACTGTACATGTGGTATTTTGCTGTTCACCAGATATTTCCATTTTCCCCTTTTCAGTAAGATGAAAATATTACAACTTACATTGCAACTTCAGCTGCCCCTTGTGATAGGGAGAGGCTGTGCAAATAGTTGTGAGCAGAACTGATGTTTGTCATTTACTATCCAGAATGTTATTTATTTATTTATTCTAACCTGAGGATATTTTTTCCATTGTTTTTCAAAGAGATTGGAAGAGGGAATGGGGAGGGGTAAGGCGGGGTAGAATGGGACAATGGGGAGAAAAAGGGATATCTGTAATATTTTGAACAAAAATAAATAAATAAAAAATAAAAATAAATTTTAAAAAAAGATTCAGAGAGAGAGAGAAATATTGATATTAGAGAGACACATCAATTGGTTGCCTCCCGCACGCACTCCAACCAGGGCCAAGGATGGAGCCTGCAACCAAGGAACGTACCCTTGACTGGGAATCAAACCCATGACCTTTCATTACATGGACTGATGCTCTAACCACTGAGCACACTGGCCAGTGTCTATCCAGAGTATTTGTCAGTTCGAGGTTCTACAAAGTTCTATTTTTCTTTGTAGAGAAACTTTGGAGATGGCAACTAATGTCAGCCTGTGTAACTGAGTGATTACAATGAGCAAAGACTCCCTGATGACTCATGTTAGACAAATAGCAGAAGGGAAAAATAAATATTATTGTTATAATCCACTGAGACTTTTTTTGCAACCACGAGATAACCTAGTTTATACTGCCTGACTCTTATAGCTAATAACATGTCCCCAAATCACCGAAACCTCTATTACAAGCATCATCAATTACCAACAGGGGGAATAATGCTAATATGTGCTAGAGTTGTGTGACCTTGGGAAGTGTACATAATCCCCATGAACCTGCTTTCTCTGTAAAATCATAGCACTGCCTACCTCTGAGAGTAAGGTTAACAAAGAAGAAACAAATTGAGTGTGGCTTTTCTGCTCACTCATAGCTCTCTCAAGTTGATGACTTGTACCTTAATGTCATCTGAAGTTACAGATCAGAATAGAAAGAAAACACCTTAATATGATTTTAATTTATCCAAAAGACTGAGTTCCTCTGTTTAACTAAAATTTCTTAATGGATCTTTGTTACTCAAAGCTTCATTCAATTTATTTCCTACTCTTTGGAGTGCAGAAACTCTTGTGTTTTCTAAGCCAATGAAGCCCCAAATTTATGCAGTGTCTTCTGTTGTCTTTGGTATATCCACATATCAGCTAAGAGTAATATTTCAAGGCCATTGCTAAATAGAATGTTATTTATCTTTATATATAAAATTCACTGTACTTATTCATAATAGATGGACAACTATACTGCATGCATTATTTTAGGGATCCAGTTCTGTTCTATGTTGATGTCTTCAGCACACTTTAGGGCTCTTTGAGTCCTCTCTAGCTGGCTTATTTGAAAAGAAAAGCAAGATGGAGGCACATTGGCTTCTTAAGTGCCTTAGCCCTGAAGTGGTACTTATCACTTCTGTTCATATTCTATCCTCAGAAACTAATCATACTGTCCTAGGTAGATCCACAAGCATGTTAGAAGTGTTGTTTGTAACTAGGCAGCCACTTCACAAAAACAATTGTATTGTGTGGAAGAACTGAATTTTGGTAATAAGATAGCTGCCTCTGCAGCAATGACTATCAGGAATATGTACTCTATTCTTCTCTAGGTCATTGTATACTGATAATTTGAGTTTATTAATAGAGAATGTGGACTCTGAGACTCAAGACTGTAGGTCACAGGAGTTAATGAGAAGACCTTTACCTCTAACCATAGAGTGGATAACTTATATTAAAGTAGCAGCTGGTCTGATCAGGATATTTCCAAATGACAGAGTAGATTCTCTACATGGGCTACTATCCTAAGTACTAGTGCAAAGTGTGCTATCAGTATTACTTTTTCTTTTAATTATTTTTAGAGAGAGAGAGAGAAATATTGATTTATTATTCCACTTATTTATGCATTCATTGGTTGATCCTTATATGTGCCTTGTCCAGGGATCAAACCCACTACCTTGACATATCCAGATGACTCTTTAACCAACTGGGCTGCCCAGTGAGGGCATCAGTATTTCTTTCAACAGGTCACATGTATAGTCACCACATGTGCTGCAAAACTATCCCCAAATTCAGGATTAGGATTAATTGAGATACTACGGACATTACCAGAGTAAATGTCTTATCTTCTTCCTTTGTCCACCTCATATTTGGACCATGGTCTGCACCTTTTATTCCTTAAATCCAAAAATACTAGTTATACTCTCCTCTTGAAAAATCAGGCTGATAACCCTTCTCATTAGAGAAGTTTTTCTGATTGGTTTTGAAATCTTTTCAGTGAAAATCGTGCATGTCTAATTTAAAGAATTTTAGAATCTAGAAAAAATGTACACAAATATGAGATGCTCTCCTTTATTTCAGTCTCATTTTTTGTAAATTTATCTCTATTGTTGAAAGTATTAAAAATGTCCTATCCCCCCCTCATTGATTCCCTCAACCCTGCAACCTCGGTTCTTTTCAGGCTTTCATCACACTATTATTTGTGTCCATGGGTTATACATGTATGCAAAATAAGTTCTTAGGGTATTCTCTCCCCACTCCTGCCTTTCCTCTGAGATTCGTCAGTCTCTTACAAACTTCTATGTCTCTGGATCTATTTTGTTCATTGGTTTATTTTGTTCATTAGATTCCACATATGCTTAAGATCATGTGATACTTGTCTTTCTCTTACTGACTTATTTCACTTAGCATAATACTCTCCAGGTCCCACCATGCTGTCTCAAAGGTAAGGGATCCTTCTTTTTTACAGCTGCATAGTATTCCATGCTGTAAATGTCCAAGAAAATGCTTGATATGATTTCAATCTTCTTGAACTTGTAGAGACTTGTTTTGTGTCCTAACAGGTGGTCTATCTTTGAGAACGTCCCATGTACACTTAAGGAGAATGTATATCCTGCAGCTTTGGGGTGAAATGTTCTGGAAATGTCAATTAAATCCATCTGAGCTAGTGTGTCATTTAGAGTCACTGTTTCCTTGTTGATTTTTTGTCTGGAAGATCTATCCAGTAAAATCAGTGGGGTGTTAAAGTACCCAAAGTCCCCTACTATGACTGTATTGCTGTCAATCTCTCCTTTAGAGTCCTCCAAAGGTTTTTGTTGTTGTTGGTTGTGGGCCTTTTTTCAGCCTGTGTGTCTTTTGTTCTGAGGTAGGACTCTTGTAGACAGCATATATTTGAGTCTAGTTTTCTTATCCATTCAGTTATCCTATGTCCTTTGATTGGAGCATTTAATCCATTTATATTTAAGGTTGTTATTAATAGGTACTTATTTATTGCCATTTTATTTCTTTATGCATATGTTTCTCTTTTTTTCTATTTTGACTTCCTTTTTTATCTTTATTCTTGAAAGTATTACAGATGTCCTCTTTTCCCCTCCCATTGATTCCCTCAACCCCATATCTGCCCCATTCCCAGGCTTTCCCCATACTATTGTCTGTGTCCATGGGTTATACATTTATGCATATAGATTATTTGATTAATTTTTCCCCACCCACTCCTCCACCTCCACCTCCCCTCTGAGATTCCTCAGTCTGGTCCATGTTTCTATGTCTCTGGATCTATTTTGCTCATCAGTTTATTTTGTTCATTAGGTTCCTCACACATGAGTGAGGTCATATTATACTTGTCAATCTCTGACTGGCTTATTTTGCTTAGCATAATACTCTCCAGTTTTATCCATGCTGTCCCAAAGGGTAAGAGATCCTTCTTTTTTACAGCTGCATAGTATTCCATAAATGTACCACAGCTTTTTAATCCACTCATATATTGATGGGCACTTGGGCTGTTTCCATATCCAGATCTTAGCTATTGTAAATTGCACTGATATAAACATAGGGGTACATAAGTTTTTTCTGATTAGTGGTTTGGGTTTCTTAGGATATATTCTTGACACAGTGCTCCCACTGGCAGTTCCATATTTAATTTTTTAAGGAACCTCCATACCGTTTTCCTTAGAGGCTGCACCAGTCTGCATTCCCACCAGCAGTGTACTAGGGTTCCCTTTACTTCACATCCTCACCAGCACTTGCCATTTGCTCATATGTTGATGGTAGCCACTCTGTCAGGTGTGAAGTGACACCTCATTGTGGTTTTAATTTGCATCTCTCTAATGATTAGTGACTTTGAGCATTTTTTCATATGTCTCTTGGCCATCTGTATGTCCTATTTGGAGAAGTGTCTATTTAGTTCCTTTGCTCATTTTTTATTTGGGTTGTTTGTCTTCCTTTATTAAGTTATATGAGTTCCTTATATATTCTGGATATGAACCCTTATCAGATGTGTTATTGGCAAATATGGTCTCCCATACAGTGGGCTGTCTTTTCTTTTTGTTGTTTTCTTTTACTGTGCAGAAGCTTTTTATTTTGATGCAGTCCCATTTGTTTTCCCCTTTGGTTTTCTTACCCTGGGAGGTGTATTGGCAAATATAGTGTTATAAGAGCTATCTGAGATTTTGCTGCTTAAGTTTTCTCCTAGGATTTGTATGCTTTCACGTTATTTCAACTTCTTATTACAGCAGCCCCTGTAACATTTCTTGCAATACTGGTTTGCTAGTGATAAACTCCTTTAGCTTTTTTTTTTTGTCTGGGAAGTTCTTATTTTACAATCTATTTTGAATGATAGTCTCGCTGGTTAGAGTAGTCTTGGTTTCAGATCCTTGCTTTTCATTACCTTAAATACTTCATGTCATTCCCTTCTGGCCTGTAGAATTTCTGATGGGAAGTCAGCTGATAGCCTTATGAGAGCTCCTTTGTAGGTAACAGATTGCTTATCTCTAGCTGCCTTTAATATTCTTTGTCTTCAAAGTTTTGGCATTTTAATTATGATGTGTCTGGGCATGGGCCTCTTTCGATTCTTCTTTCTTGGGGCTCTCTGTGCCTCCTGAACATGTGTGACTTTTTCCTTGAGCAGGTTAGGGAAGTTTTCTCCCATTATTTCTTCAAACAGTTTCTCTAACCATTGCTTATTCTCCTCACCTTCTGGCACTCCTTTAATATGAGTATTGTTTTCTTTCATGTTGTCCCACAGCTCCCTTAAACTCTCCTCCTTTTTTTAAATTGTTTTTTCCTTTTGGGTCTCTGATTGAGTGATTTTTTTCTACCCCATCTTCTAATTTGCTGATCTTATCTTCAGCTTCCCCTAATATGCTGTTTATTCCTTCCAATATATTTTTATTTCTATTATGTCATTCTTAATATCCTTCATAGTTTCCATGCCTTTTCTCTTGTTGAGCATCCTTTTATTATCAGTTTTCTGAACTCAGTTTTCTTATCTCCATTTCATTTAGCTTTTTCTGGAGACTTCTCTTGTTCTTTCATTTGGGGCTTGTTTTTTTTGTCTCTCCATTTTGGCTGCCTCTTTGGATTTGTTTCTATGTATTAGGTAAATCTGTTAGCACTCCGAGTCTTTTGGATGGTCTCTGGACCAGGGCAATGTCAGGCACTGTTTGTGACTGGCATTTAATACCCTGTTTGAAGCTTTCTGCACTTCACAGCTTGTGATTCCCACTGCTGGGGCTCGGTGCATTTAGAAAGGACCAAGATGTGCACAAACATCTGCTTTTCCAAGCCCTGGGTCCAGTAGCAAATCAGGCAGAGTCTCAAAGCACCCAGAGGCTGATTTTTATTTAGTCTCTTGATGAGCCTCAGGCTGTAGAAACTCCACAGGGTAGGGTTAGAGGTTTTCAATGGGTGGGACAATTGTTTATCCGCCAAGGAAAAAGCTGCTTGGACCATAAATTTCTGCCCGAGAATGATATCCTCTGCAGTATAAGGGAATGATTCAGCAAAGGAATCCAGATGGCTGCCCTCTGAGCTCTATCTCCTGTGCCAGCACCTCTAGATTCTCCTCACATAACTCTAATTCACTCTGCCCTCCCTCTGCTGGAGCCCAAGATGCCTGGCTGCACAGGAAACTCTGTGCATTGGCCCTTTAACGAGGGTTCTGTATTTCTAGCCTTCTCTCCCCGGCAGGCAAAAACTCAGTTTCTTTTCACTGCTAGGTGTTATGTGGGCATCTTTTTCAGTTCTCAGTTCTTGTGCTCTGGGCTGGGAAGCCAAGCTTTGGGTTTAGACCCCAGAATCCTCAGTGGGAACACCCTACATCTCAGATCTCCCACTGGGCCTTCAGCTGCTGCCTGTAGGAGCCCAGCCAGCCCTCTCATGCCTCTGTACTTCCTACCAGTCTCTATGCAGTCTCCACTTATGTCCTTGGTTACGAGGATGCTCTCCAGCTAGGCTTTGTTGATTATTCAGGATGTTTTTTTTAATATTTTAGTTGTAATTCCAGTTTGGTCCTGGGACAGTGTCAGTGTAGCTTCCACTCAATATGCTGCCATCTTGGAATCTCCAGTCTCTTTACATGAGAAATCTATGCTTTGAACTTTTACAGAAAACTGAAACATTCTGTGATAATTTTATTATATATGAACATGAAATAAACATTTTCACATATTTTAATTAAGGACACGTTCATAATAAATGTTACTATTTTAGATAATATCAGTGTTATACAAGAATTACCCACTGATCTTATTTCCAGTTATCACTGAGAGATGTGTATAAACAAGTTGACCATCTCCCCTGAGAATTTGTTTCATAATGCAAATATCATCAAGAATGCTAATGTTTTGATTGATAGCATTTTATTGAACTTATGAGTTGCTTATTGTTGGAGTAAAGAGGGCATGAACAAGATCAGCAAATGATAAATGGGTTATGGATTTGCATAAAAGAGAAAATTGAATCACTAATAAAGATTACCTTCAAATGTTTAAGAATATATGGAAAAAATAGATTCCACTAAAAGATAAAGGAGTTTGAGCTATGTAATTCATAATACACCTGAATAATTATATGAGAAATTAAGTGTATAAACTTATGTGAATATATATTTGTTCACATATGTTGACATTGTCATATTAGATATTTTTAATCCAAACAAAAGCATTTCTTTGCAAATATTCTAGCATCAGTTGAATTCAGTAACATGTAAATTAGTTGCTAAAGGACTGTAATACTAAAAACACACCTATCTACCAGGTTATACGTGCACATTTTCTTTCTTTAAAGCTTTAGTTAACAATAAAAGTGTTTTGAAGCTTATGTTGATATTAGATTATAAATGCTATGATACTAAACAGCACCCTCCCACACGCACACGTACACACATAAATGAATTATTTTACTGAAATCAAAAGTTATAGTGTCCCAAAAATATATATACACACACATTGAATAATTATAAAGACTGTTTATTAAAATATATTTTATTCTTAAATTGAGCTATCAGCTGATAAAATGTGTATATATTTTTAGGGGACACCCTGTATTTTCCAGAGGAAATACTATCTATAAGAGTAAACTTTTCTCAGTAGAAATGGATGTAGTGATTTGGATGGCTTTTCTCTCTTATTATGCAACATCTATGTGGCCAGAAAATAAAGAAACTTTATTCAGGATAAAATGTACAAAATGGAAATGGTGGTGCATAGCAGTGTTGGAGGTAATTTCCTTCAATAACAAAGAATTTTCAAGTGCAACATAAAAGGAAATTTACTGAAAAGAGCATGCAAGGCAGAGATTGGTGTAATATATGTGAAAACGTTTTCAGAGCCTATACCATCAGATAAATAATCCAGCTAATAATTTCCCAAGCAGTGAATCTTGATATGTGGTGAACTGGAGAAAGGGGCATGTGATTTCTGATAGAACTATGTCACAGGCAATGGCAAAGTGGAATAAAATAGGGGAAATTGCCCCATCCAAGAAACACCGCTCTGAGAAAATAATTATGAGGAGAAAAAGCAAATATATTCCACATATTAACGTATCAAACTTTCCTCATTGAATTTTCATGAAATAAAATGCATTGTTTTGAAACGTAGCAGCAAATTAAACTCTTCCCCAAAAGCAATATTCCCAATTTGGTGTATAACCTCTATATGCTAGTAAATTATGTTTGAGGGATTGGACACATTTCTAGTGGATTTAGTACTGAACTTTTATGAATGTGTCATTTCTTTGTGAAGTGCCACCAAAGTTAATGCCTCAGATAAAACACAGAAGTATAAATAAAAGAGATGAAAAAATTATTAACATTTAAAATATGATTTACTAGCATCAAAATTGTAAAAGTGTCTCTCATTTTCTAATTTCCGTTTCAGTACATACTGTGGCTTAACTCACCCTGTGACTATGACATTCAAAAATATATTTTTATTTTCATAACATTTTGTGAAAGAGTTTCTTATCTAAACTGAATACTATTTTTTTTAAGTTGGCCTTAGTATTAAATATCGATACTTTAAATTATAATTGAATGCTCCAAAAACCTTGCTGCAAGTAATTATTTTGTTCACAAAGCAAACATTTTGATATAAACAATATCTGATAATATTTAGCAATATATGTATTTCTTTCAATTCTTTTAAAAATAAATATATTTTTAACTATTTCTCACTGATTTACCTTATTGATGGACATTTTCTTTACTAAAAATAGAATTGATACTTAAAAGTTATGATGAAGCACCCTATCTTAAAATTAACAAAATTTATTTATTGAACTTGGGTCCAAGTGAATATACGGTATTAACATTGTATTTTGAAAGCCGTGTGGAAAGTAGTTACTTGTGTGCTGTGTACCAAGATTAATGGAAAAAATTTTAGAAATCTGGCAAACTAATCATTTTGGGGGGACATGATTTGATAGGGAAAAAAAAGAAGCTTTCGAACAAGATAGATTTATATTCAAATGTTGCTTCTTACATGTTCTACATGGTTGATTCTGGACAAGGTTATTAAACTTTCTATGGGACCACTTCCATATTTGTAAATTATTAACCACTTTGTGTAATACTTGGCACAGAATGAAATCAATAAATATTTGTTTTACCAATTGTTTTTACCATTGTTGTTTTTATGATTTTAATCTAAGATTTCTGATACATTTTAGCCTCAGTTTTACCACTTAAAAATAAAGTGGGTAAACCAGATGATTTTTACAAATCCAACACTTTTCCTCTAGATAAAAGAACAGCAAACCAGAGAGTAAATCATTTTAGCTTAGTGAGCAGATGATCATTGTCTTAACTACTTAACTACCCTATTGTAGTATGAAAGCAGCCACAGGTAATTCATGAACTAATGGGCCTGGCTATGTTCCCATAAAACTGTATTTACAGCCTTGGCTGGTGTGGCTTAGTTGGTTGAACATTATCCCATGGACAGAAAGGTCGTGGGTTCAATTCTTGGTCAGGGCACATACCCAAGTTGTGTGTTGGATCCCCCGTTGGGGTGTTCAATGTTTCTCTCTCTCTCCCTTCCACTCTCTCTAAAATCAATAAAAACATATTTTAAAAAAACAAAAAAAAAACCACTTTATTTGCAAAAACACACAGTGGTCCAAATTTGGCCTGTGCATCAGTTTGCCTAAACCTGCTCTAGATATTCAGTAAATCAGTAAATTCAAATGCCTTTATTTGTAAAATAATTTTGTGGCACAATATAAAAGATTAATCACTAAGGCCATTGCAACGATGAAACTGAAAGTGAGATAATAGAAACAATGGAGAAGGTGCTTATTGTTTATTTTGCCACTGGATTATCTTGATTTTTTTGGGTGGACTTACAAAGAGATAATAATATATTATGAAACTTTGAGAATAGTCTTGATACCCTAGGGTGATCATTGTTGATGCTTTTATAATTAAGATATTTAGTGTATTAAGTATATTTAATTAAGTGTATTAGGATATTTAAGTATAAAACACACTTAATAAACAGTTTTACAAAAACACATTATTCAAGATTAGATATGTTAAAACAGGGGGCATTTGGAATAATGACTTAATTACTAAGTTCTGATAAGTATAGTCTCTACCGAAATATATTCCTCTTTCCCATACTATGGTTTTGGAATTTGGAACAAAAATTACTAATAAGATATATTGCATTTGTTACAAAATGTATTAATATATGTTTCAAATTAATATATGTTTTAATATCTGCCCATACTAACAAATCAAAACATAATTAGTATAGTCAACAAAAAGGTATTTAATACAGGAGAAATACAGGGAGAAAATATCCTATTTGATATTTTTTAAACTTTATTAACTTCATGTTACTTAACAGTTGTTTCATTACTTAAATGGAACATAATCTAAATATTAAGGCTGATCTAAGTATGACAAATATAGATTAGAAGCAATTATTTATTTTATTTTTAAAAAATTATTATTATTTTTTAAATATATCTTTATTGATTTCAGAGAGAGGAAGGGAGAGGGAGAGAGAGAGAGACAGAAACATCAATGATGAAAGAGTCATTGGTCGAGGCCACAACCCAGGCATGTGCCCTGACTGGGAATCGAACCGCAATCTCCTGGATCCTAGGTCAATGCTCAACTAATGAGCCACGCCTGGCCGGGCAGAAGCAATTATTTAGATAATCTTAACATATTTGAGAAATCAGCAAGATGTGCAAATTCATTTTTGCCACTTGAAAATGAAGTCCCTAAATCTTAGATAAGGACTTATGTACATATTGTCCATCATATTAAGAAACTTGCCAAAATTTTCACTTTTATTTTAAGCCAAATAAATCTCTTGATTTTTCAATATTTTTCCCTTTTTTACATTTAAGAAATGATAAAATAATGACAATAGATTTTTCGCAATGAATATGTATACACATAGTAGCATAAGTGATCATATCTTAAAAATATAACTAATTTTTTCAGATAAAAATGTTTTTAAAATACTTGTTTTTAAGATGTAACCCAAATACCACAAAATGTACCTTTTGAAAGTGTACAATTCAGTAAATATTAATGTGTTCTGAAGAATAGACAGCCATCACCACTATCTAATTACCTAAAACTTCAACACCCCAAATCCATTAGCAATTATCCCCCAATTCTCCTTCCTCCAAACCCCTAGAAACTGGTAATCTACTTTCTGTATTTGCCTATTTTAGACATTTAGTAGAAATGGGATTATACAATATGTGGCCTTTTCTATCTAGTTTCTTTCATTTAGCATAATGTTTTCAAAGTTCATCCAGGTCATAGCATGTATTGTTACTTCATTCCTTTTTATTGCAAATATTATTCCATTGTATAAATATAGGACATTGTTTATCCATTTATCAGTTTTTAGACATTTAAGTTGTATCCAATTTTTATTATTATGAATAATGGCATTATGAACAATCATATCAACTTTATTTATGAACATACATTTTTGATTCTCTAGAACATACAGTATACCTAGTAGTAGATTGGTGAATAATATGCTAATTATATGTTTAAACTTAAGAGAGGCTAACATCAGGCTTCCAAAGTGACTACACCATTTTACTATCCTACCAGTAATGTGTGAGAATTCCAATTTATCTATATACTTACCAAAATTTGTTAGTGTCCAATTCTTTGAGTAAAGCCATTCTAGTGCATGTAAAGTAGTATCTCACTGTGTTTTAATCTGAATTTTCCTCATGCCTAATGATTCTGAGCATCTTTTCATGTGCTTATTGGCCATTTGTATATCTTTGAAAAACTGTCATCTATATCCTTTGCCCATTTTTAAATGTGTTATTTCTGTTTTTCTTATTGAGTTGTGATATATATATATATCACAAGTATTAGTCCCTTATCAGATATATCATTTGCAAATAATTTTTCTCATTTTATAGGTTGTCTTTTGTAATAATCATCCCTATTAATTCTGTTGGTGAAGGAAGCACTCCCTAGGATTACCAGGAAGGGCAACCATGAAACTTACTCTGGACAGATGAGATTGAGAATGGTTTACTAGTCACATACACTCACAGCCCTGGGGAGGGGAAAACTGCACACCACCTGGGCCACACAAGATTGCACATAGGAACAGAGTGAACAGCCAGGGACTGTGGGAGACAGACTTTGAACTATGAAGACTGTGAAGTTTCCTTTGTTTCCTGCAGGAGGATGTGATTACCTTGTTTAAAGCAATTCTGCAGGCTGATAAGGACTTGAAATCCATTATTCAAGGATAAACAGAAACTGTCCCTACTACATTTCATAAGGAGGACTGTTTTTCTATGGTGCCTTATATGTAGAAGCAGACTAGGACGGGAACTTGTGGTTAGGCCTTTTGAGACACTCATAATTTCACCACATATTAAGGCAACACATAATATTGGACTTCAATTTTAGGACTTACATCACAATTGACCCCTCGATGCCTTGATATCAATTTAAACTTTGGTAATGACTAAAACTTTTAGGGAGAAAGAAAAGTGCCTTCCTGGGAAACAAAGTAATCACTTGACCAGGAGGAAAAGGGCAATATAGTGAGTTGGACATCGAAAGCATGAATTTCAGAGTTGTCTGTTTTTATGTCCAATAAAGACAATTGAGAGACTTGTCCCTATCTAATCTTGCATGGTGGGGCAATTCTGGGTGGTTATAAAGTTTCAGAAGCAAGTGGGTCTCCCTGCCTCATTGGTCTCTATCTTCTTCCTCCAAGGATTTCAGGCCATCACCCTGGGATTGTGCTTCATATTCAGTAAGGTAATTTTGTCCATGGCCCTGGTGGAGATCATCAACCCCCTTGATTACAAAATTAACCATTTTATTGGCTGATAAGCAGCAACACTGAGCAAAGCCCCAGTGCCTGGGCTAGTGGCTTTGTGTTGGGAGAGCAAAAGGTCAAGGGAAGCATCAGCACAGAAAATGGACAAGGCTGTTACCCTTGCTTGAATAACAATCCCTCTCGTTAGGCAACCAGGGTGCCATATTTCATTCTTCACAGGTGGTGGTCTCCTTCTTTTCCATAAACCTCACAAAGGTTTTTCCTCAGGTTTATCCCAAATGTGCACAATTACAACAACATTAACAATGTCTGGCAGCCAAGGTCAGTCACCAGGCTAGACACATTTGAACAGAGATCTCTAGTCTGACACTTCATAAGCAGGATTCAACTGCCAACAAGTTAGGGTGATGAGTTATTGCCACCTTTACAGATGGGAGCCTTGGAGATCAGCTTTTAAACATAGGTCAAAACCAACAGTACATCACTCTGGGGTTATAGTCAATTATCAATAATTTCTGTCTTGGGAATATATATTTTTCAACACAGAAGATACATTATTTTGCATCCTCAATATGTTTTCTATTCCAAAGCACTATTTTAGTTCTTATTCTTTATTTTCCTTAATTTTTTTCTTTCATCTTAATTATTTCCTCTGTTAAAAGATGATGGATTCTTCCATTTATTTTATTAAGATTTTCTTCATGAGATTTTTTTCTTTCTTATTACACCTAGCTTTCTTTTGTTCTATTAAAACAGAGATAAACACCAAAATTATAAAAGAAATCATATTCATCAACACAAAAAAACCAAAAAATTCAATTAAAAAATGAGCAGAGGACCGGAATAGACACTTCTCCAAAGAGTAAATACAGATAGAGAGCCAATAGATATATGAAAAGATGTTCAACATTACTAATAGTCAGAAAAATGCAAATTAAAACTACAGTGAGATATCACCTCACACCTAACAGATGGCTATCATTGATAAGTCCACCAGTGAAAAGTGTTGGTCAGGATGTGTACAAAAGGGAACAATCGTGCATCATTGGTGCAAAAGCAGATTGGTGTAGCTACTATGGAAAACAGTATGGAGGGTCCTCAAAAAATTAAAAATGGAACTGCCTTGCAACCCAGAGATTCTACTTCTGGTTATTTATACAAAAAAACTCTCAAAACACTAATTTTGAAGAATATATGCTCCCCTATTTTCATTGTAGTGCTATTTACAATAGCCAAGATATGGAAGTAACCCAAGTGCCCATCAGTAGATATGTGGATAAAAAACTGGTGGTACATATATACAATGGAATATTACCTTTCTTTCTTTTTTAAATAAAAAAGAAAGAAATCTTACCATTTGTGACAGTATGTATGGATCTAGAGGGTATTATGCTCAGTGAAATAAATCAATCAAAGACAAGTACCACATGACTTCACTCATATGTGGAATCTAAGAACAAAATAAGTAAACAAAATTGAAACAGACTCATAGACACAGAAAGTGAACTAATGGTTGACCAAGGGAAGGAGAGTAGGGGAACTAGGTAAAAGAGGTAAAGGAATTAAGAAATACAGATTGGCAGCTACAAAACAGTCACAAGGATGTAAAGTACAGCATAGGGAATATAGTCAATAATATTGCAGTAAGTATATATGAGGTCAGGTAGGTATTAGAAATGTGAGGGAGAACAGTTTGTAAAATATACAATTGTCTAACCATTATGCTATACACCTGAAACCAATATAAAATAATATTGAATGTAAACTGCAATTAAAGAAAAAATTATAGATGAACAAACAAAGAAACAGACTCACAGATACACAGAACAGACTGATGGTTGTCAGATCATAGGGCTTTTGGGGAGCTCGGTGAAAGGTAAAAGAAAGAAGAAGTACAAATTGGTAGTTACAAATAGTTATAGGGATGTAAAGTACAGCATAGGAACTATAGTCAAGAATAGTGTAATAACTATGTGTGGTGCCAGGTGGGTACTGGAAATATCGGGGGAAATATTTTGTAAAATATATGATTGTCTAACCACTATGCTGTACACCTAAAAGTAAAACAAAATAATATTGAATGTAAACTGTAATTGAAAAATAAAAGAACACACAAACAGAGACTGGGTTTTACTTTACGTTCTTCAATCAATGATTACAGGGCTCTGAGTAACCTTAGCTCATGCAGACTGATTTTTAGAGCTGTAATCCAGGCTTAACCTTCTAACGACTGCTATCGTCACCCTCAAGTCATTGTTGATAATGCAAGGTGAGTGGTATTTCTGTGTTCCACATATGTGTTGAGGTAAATCTACATATTCTTTAGATACATGGCATACAAATAAAACACTAATTGATTAAGTTTTCTCATGGCAACCTTCCACTCAAAATGATTTAACCTTCAAAAAATAACTTAGTGATTTTGAACAATTTAGTTAGAGCAATGCAACTTACCTACATTAAAAAATGTATCCTATCAGAACATAAGTTGATGATAAATTTCATTTAAAAATGTATGGATGTTTTGTGAAGAGAAGACTTTCATATATTTTCTTTTAAACTGATTTTTGTGTGCATTGCGTAGACAGATGTGTTTCTTTTTTACTTTGCATCTAAAGATATTTAATAACACAACAGGCCAGGAGAAAATGAATAAATTTCAAACAGATAGTGTAGGGAGAGAGGGATTTATGGTAAGCAGAGATAATTTATCAAAAGGTAGCATGTATTTAAAATCAAACAAAAAGATATGCCAAATATAATTTTAAAATGTTAGTCCTTGAACAAGCTCTTCAAATAAAAATAAAATTCAAAATGTTGATCACACCCCAGGAGGTTTAACAAAAAAAAGAACTAAAACCTCTTGTGTATTTGATTTCACATTGTAAGACTCAATTTTCCAGATCAATTAATCAGGGTTTCCATAGTTTCAAAGAGAAATATAGATTGAAAACATGCTGCCTTAGACTTCTAAACAATTATTCTCTTTTTAGAAAGTATAGATAAGAAGAGTCAATAAAGTGAGTTTCCATTTGAACTGAATCATTTAAGTTTCAATAGAATGTACTTCTGAAATGGAACTTTTCCTTTTTCTCCTCCATCCCTATTTAAAGAGCTAAAAATCAATACTCCTTCTTTGTTCAAAGAGGTTTCTGATTGTACCAACAAATACATTCAACATATGGAATGGAATTTTATACACTAAATTTTCTAAAACATAACTCTTCTTATACACCAAGATTTTTGTAGATATTTTAAGTCATGGCATAAATTTATTTTTTTATTATATTATTAACAATGCAAAAGCAATATTTTATTATGTTCTTATATGAATGAATAAACAGAGAATTCCACCTAAACTAACTTGATAACAAATCACTATACAGAATATGTAGCTTTATGAATTTATAGGATGTAAAATAGTAGGGGAAAATGAAAGATACACTTAATGACAAGCAAAGCCTTTAAACAGTTTGTATGACCTCACCATGCTTAATAAACTTGTTGAATGTCTGATTCTTGGTAATTAAATACTTATTCTTTATGCTTAGTTCCTTCCAGTAAGAAAACCTGTTACTGAGTATTATCCACATAATCATTTTAAAGGCATTTCTCAGCAACACAATTACTCTAGCTCCAAAACAGTCGAAGTCAATAAATAAATAGATAAATAAGTAAAATCACATACTTGACATTTGACCACATTTAAACAGTATCTTTTCTGTATTTTTTTGTACATAAGCATATTTCCATTTATATAGTTTAACCTTCTATAATCCTCTACCTTTCATATTGTGGCATTATGTCGCCAGATTGTAGCCTTTGGAACCTAACGCTCATATTCAAAATACAAATCATTGAGTCACTATTACATGATATTGTGTGGCACAAAATTTTTTTTCTTTTCACCTTTCTAAGTTCTGTCTGGGTTAATAACCAAATTAGCATGAGACAGATTAACAGGAGAACATATGCAAAATTTATTGCATATGTACATATGGGGGTGCCATAAGAATATGAGACATGAGAACACATTAGACAGTTGAGGCTTATCTGCCATTCTGGACTAAGGAGAGGGAGATAGGGGTTCTGGGATTTCCATGAAAATGTAGACAAGTCACATGTAGATAAGAAAGAACAAACATGTAGTAAGCAAATTCTTGGTGTGCCACCCAGAAACAATGAGACACAAAGGGCTATCCAACAAACAGGTTTTGCTAAATTTCTCCCTGCCTGACACACTTAATTAATTAATTAATGAGAAAGGGGAATAGCTAAGGGGAATAGCTACTTTCTTTTAAGCAGTTTTTTTCTATCTGAATTGCTTTAGGCAGATAAGAGGGAGAGTCAGAGTTTCTTTTTGTCTTTTGTTTCTTAAAAATAAGTTAAATCAATATCCTAAAAGGAATACTGTGGGGTGGAAAACTTTGGTCCTCCTGAATATTCAATTTATCAGTAGAACAGTCACAAAATTCTAATTGAATTTTATATGAAGATATCAGAAAATAATTAAAAAGTGTTAAATCATGGACTATAATACAGCATATTGATATTTCAGGGCAACAGTGGAGAATCAGAAAGTATAGGGTAGAGAGTGAAGTAGTGAATATAAACTTCATTCTCATTCAAATTTGGTCAAGAGATAATATGCTTATGTCTCACTGCTGACTTAAGAAACATCCAAACCTCCATAGAGAATTTTGATGAGTTTGTTTGAGCCAAACAGAGGACAATTGCCAGGAGGCAAATTCTCAATGAATTGAGAAAATGCTCTGGAGAATGGCAGTTTTACAGCTCCTTTTATACCTTAGAATCAAAGAAGGAGAGGTAAGGGCTTGCATAAAATTTGTTGGTGATAGATTAAGGAGGTGGTGAAAAAGCAAAGCTGGGAAATCTGGGATTCAATAAAGAGTAAAATGGAGAAACATGTACTTCTTTTACATTGGTGGATACAGGATAGTTGACAATTAACATTTACAACACATAGAGATGGTATACAGGGAACAAGACAACAACGAAAGGTTCTATGGTCTCTTGTTCCGGTGTGGTGGGTGCTGTATATCCTTAGAGGTCCAGAAAATGGGGATTACTCTGACAGTCCAAGGGTATATTATCTTAGATACAAAAAGACAATAGACTGGATCACTTAAGGTAAAGATTGACCTTTGCCAATGAAACTATAGGTTATGATGTGACTATCTTGAAGGGGATAAAATTCTGCCACCCTGAAACTGCTGTTTGGTATACTGATTTTAAACTGTTTATTAAGAAAGAATCTTTTTTCTCTTCTTGTTTTCTTGCCCAAGAGTTTCAGACAAAGAAATCTTGCTTCAGAAAGGAGAGTTTAAGATTCAGCCTTAGCCTAATTTGAATTAAGTGTGGTAAACAAGATGATTTCAGGCAGATGCTTGTTAGCTACATACCTCCTGTGTCCCATTGTTTCTGAACTGTCTAGAAAAAAATTTCCTGCCATGTATGTTCTGCTCTTTCTTAACTACCTGTAAATCACCTATTCTTACTTCTGAAATCTAATACCCTGTTCCTCCTTTCTCCTTTGTCCAAAAAGTCTTATTTACCCAATGTTGCTTCACTGTCTTAGGAATTTTCATGGAATGATCATGCCTATGTGAATTCCCCATGCACATATATTAAATTAAATTTTGGTTTTATTCTGATAATTTGTCTCTGTTAATTTGGTTATTAGCCCAGCTTAGAAGAACTCAGCAGGTGGTAAGAAAAGTATAAATATTTTTTAACCTGACCACCTGCTTTTAGTTAGGAATGTTTATGTTCAGATCATCCTATGTGGTTACGTTCAGTGTCCGAATTTATAAGGCCAATGATGCAGGCTTCCCTAAGCTTTCAGGTTTAGTATGTGGCCCCTTTATTACCCACATTCACAAAATTTTGATTTTGAAGCAATGTAGTATATATACAAAGGTGTATGCACTTTTATGTCAACAGGGACATATGTGTATGATTGTTAAACAACAACAACAAAATTATGGTTAAAAGCTTTTTTGGAAAAAAAAATTCATTGAGCCAAATGCTAGCCTGAAAAGGACCATGTGTCATGGCATAAAGTATAAACCACCAGCAGCTGAGCTAGATGGAGAAGGCAACATGGCTGCCATCCTGAAATTGATGGGTCCTTTTATACATTATGTTTTGAAGAAGAAAGATGTAAGTTGTTTTGAAAGAATTTACATTGGCTATAATAATGGGGGGAATGAAGTGGGGGCAGTCCTAGGATAGATGCATTGTCCATAGAAAGAAATTTTATGCCCTGGCCAGTGTGGCTCTGTGGTTAAAGCATCAGCACCATGCACCAAAGGGTCTTGGGTTTGATTATCAGTTAAAGGACACATACCTGGGTTCCAGGTTCCATCCAGATCACTGGTCGGGGAGTGTGCAGGTGGGGGAGGTGGGGGGAGCAACCAATCGATGTGTCTCTCTCGCACCAATGTGTTTCTCTTTCTCTCTGGCTCTCCCTCCCTCCCTTCTACTCTCTCTAAAAAATTAATGGAAAAAATATCCTCAGGTGAAGATTGACACAAAAAAAAAGAAAAAGAAAGAAGAAGGAAGGAAGGAAGGAAGGAAGGAAGGAAGGAAGGAAGGAAGGAAGGAAGGAAGGAAGGAAGGAAGGAAGGAAGGAGAAAAGAAAGAAAGAAAAAGAAAGAAAGAAAGAAAGAAAGAAAGAAAGAAAGAAAGAAAGAAAGAAAGAAAGAAGAAAAAAATTTTTACTACTTTTGATTGATGATGAGCAATTGTCCTAAAAGTTCATGCATAAGCAGAATGCTGTGGCATCTGGTAGTCACTATAGAAGTTGCTTCAAAGTTCCACTATACATTCTGGAATGTAAGCAGTCTTTTATTTGTTGGCCCACAGCTATTAACTGGTTAATTATTCTTGTTTCTTTCTCTCACTCTCTGTCTTACTGTAATTTAATTTAGGACATTTCAGAATTTTTTTTGTCATGGTTCTCTCTTGGATGTTTTCTTTAAAGTAATATAAACATTACACCTGAAATTAACACAAAATAACCCTGAATGTAAACTGTAATTAAAAAATTAAAATTAAAAACCACATCAAAATTACAGCTAAACTACAGAACAGCCATCATTCACAAATGCCTGATATCTATCTGAATGGAAATCCTACAACTGGGATTTAAAGAAGACTTGTAGGAGGGGCAGAGACTTGGAATGTGCTGGTCCTACACTTACATATGATGGATAAAAATAGGGAGAAATGTGGAGGTCATGAGACATGTTTCCTTTTCTCCTCATGTTGGCAGCCTTCCTGTGTTTATTTCTATGTATTAGGAAGAGCTGCTATTTCTCCAGAGGTCCCCCCTGAGGAACAAGGGGTCCCAGCCCCAATAAGGCCCCTTAGTCCAGGGTTCCAGTGTTGGGAAGAGAAATCCCCATAACTTTTGGCTTTAAAACCCAGCTGGGATCAAGGCTGAGAGAGAAGGAGGGCTTCTGGAGTCCAAGAGTTCCCCTTAAAGGGCCCACACATGGATTTACTGAACTCACTATCTTTGAGCTCCAGCTCTGGGGCAGAAGCTTAAAAGGCACCAGCATCATACAGAGAGGAACTGAATTGTCTGACATTAGGGCAAGAGCTAGGGGAGCAGCTTTCTGTCAGACAAAAGTGCTGGCAGAGAACATTGTTCCTTTTCTGAGACCCTCTTCCACACACAGAACTGGCAGAGGGGTTGCCATATCTGTGTCTCCATCATCCTGGCTCACACTACTTTCCCCACTTTGGTGATTCTCTGAGACCTGCCCCACCCAACTTGTAGTCCTACCCAAGCTGTTTCCAGTGACTTTGTCTACAAATGGCCTATCTTTGCTCATGCTTCAGACTTTCCTAAAATCTTTCAAACAAGCAGCATCTGGCTTCAGTGTGCTTTGTACCTTTCATTAAGTGGCCCCAGGCCCAGCACTAGCAGGAGCCAGCTTTACTTTGCAGCTTGATCTCACCTGGGCGCCTCCAAATCTAGCACAAGTAACAGCCACCTACAGATGCCAACTGGCCCTGGGCAGAACACAAGCAGTGGTTGACCTTGGCTCGAACCTTCTGGGAGGTCCCAGAGCCAGTGTGTCTGGTGGCTAGCTTTAGACCATGTTGAAGAACCACCCAACCACCTCCACAAGTGACACACACAAGGGGCAGACTCAGTGTGTACCAGAGCATTTTTCAAGTAAGTCATATTTGGTGGGGTGGGCCCCTGCACTGAAGATCCTCTATGATGCTCAGTGGTTACAGCCAGTCCTTGCAGACAACTGACTTGGGGTAAATCCCTCTCATTGATGTGCCAACAGCAATCAAGACTCAACTACAAAAAGAGGGTATTCACAGCCCACATGGAAGTAGCACAACTAGAGTGCCCAGCTTGGGTGATCAGGGGGTCTGTACCACTGTACCATTTAGAACACCTACTACATAAGGTCATTCCACCAAGACTGGAAGACATAGCAGCTCTACCTAATACATAGAAATAAACACAGGAAGGCTGCCAACATGAGGAGACAAAGAAACATGTCCCAAATGAAAGAAAAAATAAAATTCCATAAAAAAAACTAAACAAAATGGAAACAAATAATGTACTAAATGCAAACTTCAAGTCACTAGTTATAAGGATGCT
Source organism: Miniopterus schreibersii (assembly GCF_964146895.1). Classification (NCBI taxonomy): domain Eukaryota; kingdom Metazoa; phylum Chordata; class Mammalia; order Chiroptera; family Miniopteridae; genus Miniopterus; species Miniopterus schreibersii. The sequence continues at coordinate 37,709,625 of NC_138104.1, read as the reverse complement.
TAATGAACTTAGTGAGAACCTTAACAACATAAAAAAGGATCTGTCAGAAATGAAGGATACACTAACTAAAATAAAGAATAATTACAGGGAATCAACTGTAGAGTGGATGACGCCAAGAATCAAATCAGTAATTTAGAATAAAAAGAAGCATAAAACACCCCATCAGAACAACAAAAAGAAAAAAAGTCCTAAATAAATGAGGATAGTGCAAGGATAGTTGTCTGGGACAACTTCAAATGTACCAATATTTGCATCATATGGATGCCAGAAGAAGAAGGGAGAGAGCAAGAAACTGAAAATTTATTTGAAAAAATAACGACAGAAAAATACTCTAACTTGGTGAAGGAAATAGACATACATGTCCAGGAAGGATAGAGACTTCCAAACAAGATAAACTCAAAGAGGCCCACACCAAGACACATCATACTTAAAATGCCAAAGGTTAAAGAAAAAGAGAAAATCTTAAAAACAGCAAGAGAAAAGCAATTAGTTACCTACGAAGGAGTGCCCATAAGATTGTCAATTGATTTCTCAAAAGAAACATTTCAGGCCAGAAGTGAGTGGCAAGAAATACTCAAAGTGATAAAATAGGGACCTATAACCAAGATTACTCTAAGCAAAGCTATCATTTGGAATCAAAGGACATATAAAGAGCTTCCCAAACAAGAAAAGGCAAAAATAATTTATCACCACCAAAGCAGTATTACATGGAATTTTAAAAGGTCTTCCTTAAGAAGAAGAAGAAAAAAGATAAAAAATATGAACAATGAAATGGCAATAAGTACATATCTATTAACAGCTGAATCTAAAAAACAAAATAAATAAACAAGCAGAACAAAAACAGACTCATTGATACAAAGAACATTTTGACATTTGCCAGATGGGAGGGGTGTTGGGAGAAGGGTAAGAAAGGTGAAGGGATTAAGAAGTACAAATTGGTTGTTACAGAATATTCGTGGGGATGTAAAGTACAATATAGGGAATACAGTCAATAATATTCTAATAACTACGTATTATGTCAGATGGGTGTGAGATTTTTTAGGATGATCACTTAGTAAGTTATATAATATCTAATCACTGGAGTGTACACCTGAAACTAATATAATGTTGCATGTCAATTGTAATTAAAATTTTTAGAAAATGATTAAAAAATAAAAATAAAGTAATACAAACATATATTCACATTTTAAGTATAGGTATTACTTATAATCTTACTCTCTAAGATCCACAATTTTCTTAACTGTTAGCAACTTCATATAAAACCAAAATCAATGTGAGTTCATTTTGTTGTTTACAATGAAAAAGAAGGTTAATGTAGTTATATATAATGAGTCAAAAAATAAATACTTCTTAAAAAATTAGTTCCCCAATACACAAAACAACAAAGCAAGTATATCGCCAATTAAAATCTCATGAAATTATAATCCACATATTTTATTCTGCCTCTGAATAAATATGTAACTACTTTGAAATATATGGTTTATCAAGAACATTTTTAACTTGATAAACCACAAGTTAATTTGAATCAACAGCACAAAAAATTGGCAATGTTAAATCTTTTCAATATGATCAGTTTGCTTCCAGCTTTATAAAAAATAAACAAAAGCAAAAATACCTAGATAAGAAGCAAATAAAAATATCTAATTGAATAGATTGGAGAGCTGGCTGTTAAAGCAGTTTGAGATTTAAAAATCAAAATCCTAGAAAATGTGCAATCAGACAGATAGTAAACATTGATATTATGCAATCAGATATTTAACTCACAGAATTATCACCTTTATTAATGTCCACTATGACTTTTATTTTTATTTTTCTTCTACTTGTTTTGGAATTAATGTGCTTTTCTCAGTTTATATTTTTATAGTTGAGGTTTGGATCTTGGATTTTAAACATTTCTTACTTTCTAATATAGCATTTATTGATATCAGTTTTCATCTTAGCACTGTTTTAACTTCCTCTAACATTTTAATATGCTGTGGCTTTCATTATTGTTCAGTACAAAATAATTTCTAATTTTCCTATGATTTCTATTTTTCATTTAAAATATTTTATTCCCTTTTACCTTTATAAGAGGTTTTTTTTTAATATTGTTTCTGCAATTGTAGTCACAGAAAATACTCTATATAATTTCTATTATTTGGAATGCTTTAAATATTTTATGGCCAAACATATGGGCTCCCTTAGGAATTATTCCATGATTACTTGAAATGAATGTTAGATATTATATTTCTGAATGACAACTATGTCATGATATTTGATAGTGTTAAAGTATCCAACTATAATTTCAATTGATTTCTTTTATTAGAACTGTTGTTTTGGTGTTTTGAAGCTCTGTTTTCATGTACAAACATGTTGCATATAATTATACCGTCTTAAGGATCAGCCCTTTGATCATTATGAAATACCACTCCCTGGTAATACCCTTAGACTTGCAGCCGATTTGATTCATTGTGAATATAACTTATAACAGTTTTTTTTCTGCCTCTGTCTCCTTCCCTCACCTCCTCTTCCCTCCTTTCCCTACTTCTCTTTTATTCCTTTGCTCCCCTCTCTCTCACCCCATTTTTCTTCCTTTATTCCCACTTTATTGAGGTATATGTACATACCATAAAACACACCCATTTAAGTGGTACATTCAATAGCTTTAGAATTTTTACAGAGTTATAAAACCATTATTACAATATAAATTTTGAACATATTTTATCACCCTTTGAAGAAACCTCATACCTAATAAAGTTAGGGGCAGAAATAGAATAGTGGGGACTAGCTAGAGTTACAAGAAATCATCATGCTCTGTTAAGTATGATTGTTCCGTTCTGGTTAAAGAAAGCACATTCTGATCTGGCTGGGAGTTATATGCCCTGGGAACTGGGGCTTAACCTCGGAATGCAGTCTTTTCTGCTTATCTGAGAAATGTCTATCATCATGGAAAGATTAACAACCTTGTTGCAGAAACAGTGGAGTCCTGGAGGCATCCGCCCTTTGCAACCCACCAGCCTGCATTGCTTGTAACCTATGACCATTATACCTGGCCTGTAATTCCTACTTTCCCATGGAATCTGTGTCCTTCTACCCAATATAAGCGGCTGGTTTATGGGGTGGGGGGAGGGGGTGGTAGAGCAGATTTTTGTGGATGATCTACTGCTCTCCCATGTTTCTGGCAATATTGGAAAATAGACGCATCTATATGATTCAACCCTGTCTCTCTGATTAATTGACTCAAGTAGTGACAGGCAGTCCAGACCCATTTGTTGTCCAGTTTCAGTAATAATCACTTCTAATCCCTTTCTTAACCTCAATCATAGGCAAACAATAACCTGAATTCTACCTCTATAAATTTGACAATTCTAAACATTTTAAATAATTAGCTTACTTATTGAGATCTAATTCCCATGCCACAAATTCACCCATTTAAAGTATACAATTTGATGGTTTTTTACAATAATCACAGAACTGTGCAATCCTAGCCACAGTCAATTTTAGAATATTTCTATCACCTCAATAAGAAACACTTTAACCTTTAGCTATAATCCATCTTGAGACCACCTCCCATTTTAAGCAAATACTAATCTACTTTCCGTCTCTAAGACTTTCCTACTCTGGATGTTTCATAGAAACATATAGTATGCAGACTTGTGTGACTGGCTTCTTTCACTTTATATAGTGTTTTCAAGTTTCATCCATATTGTAGCATGTATCAATACTCATTCCTTTTAATGGCCAAATAATATTCCATTGCATGTCAACACTATACTTTGTTTATCCATCCCTTGATAGGCATTTAGATTGTTTTCATCTCTTGTCTTTATTCCCAGTTATCCCTGTTAAACTTTTCTCCCCTCATTTTTTTTTTTTTTTTTTTGCTTTCCTCAATTACATCCTGAATGTACTTGAACTACAGATCAGGCTTCCTGAAAATTTGCCACTGAGATTGATGTTCTCTTTTCAACATGCTTCTGGGAATAGAATTTTCTATAATTTGCTCAACATAACTTTAGTTCCCTCCATCAGGGAAGCAGACCGCCAGTCCTCATGGCCTGCCCAGGTAAAACCTCCACATTATGGATCTGGGGGATGAAGAAAAGAAAGATGGGAATAGCACTTGGTAAACTGCTCAGGTTCCCCCTTATTTTTCCACCGAGATTTCATAGATTTTCTTGAATAAATGCTTCTAAATTTGCTTTTGGTTGTTTTTCTTAAAAAATGACTTTTTGACAACATTGTACAATTTTATTATTGCTATTTAAGGAGAAAATTTACAGAGGTCCTCAGACACTCTAGATGATGTCTTATTAGGAGATATTTTAATTTCACCATTTCTTTAGTCTTTGAGAAATAGCACTGTTAGTCTGAAAAGAAAACGATAAAGAAGTAATTCAGAAGAAGTAAAGAAAAACCTCAGTGGAACTGAATTTAAATTTGAAGTATCATTATGAATCCATAAGCCATTTCATAATTTTAAATATATTGATATATATTGTTTATATATAAACATGTATTTTGTGCTCATGATAAACACTAGAAAACATAGCCAAACCAGAAACAGGCCCCCATACTGTGAACTTAAAATACCACTTGCCTAAAAAAAAAAAACCCCACAAAAAAAACAACAAAAAACAAACACTGTTTCTTAGAGAAATTGCCAATTTTAAGGCAAGGAGTGTGCAAGATGAGCCTGGACATCTTATCATATCAGATATCAAGGGTGCTGCAAAAATCAGTATTACATCATTTCAAAGAAGCTGTCCCTAGAAAATGTTGAAAAACAAGAGCTTTAATAAGAATTATAATTGCAATGGATTGAAGCTAATCAACTATGTTTAGATTGAAGGGACCAAAATTCTGCCACCCTGAAGCTGCTTTTTGGGAAATTGATCTTAAGTTCTATATTAAGAAACAGAAGACTCAGAGAGAACCTTTGACCCTTCCCCTTTTTCCTGCCCAAGACAAAGAAACCGGCTTTAGGAAGATTTAAGATGTCACCTTAGCCTAGTCTGAATTCAGTATGGGTACAAGAGGGCTTCAGGCAGGTGCCTGTTAGCTAGATACCCTCTGTGGCCCATTTTTTCTGAGTTGCCTAGCAAGGATTTTCCTGCCATGTGTGTTCTGCTCTATCTGTAAATTGCTCATTCTCACTTCTGAAATCTAATACCATGTTCCTCCCTTTTTCTTTGTCCAAAAACGTCTTATATACTCAGTGTTTTCCCACTGTCATTGAAATTTTCATGGAATTATTGTGCCTATGTGAATTCCCTATGCACATGTATTAAACTTTAATTTTTTTCTTGTTAATCTGTCTCTGTTAATTTGGTTATTAGCTTAGAAGAGTTAAGCAGGTGGGATAAAAAGCATGAATATGTTTTAGCCCTCACAAAATCCATGATTTATAATGGTATACAACAAATTTATCTTTCAGTGACGATGGAGATAAATTTCTTATCTTAAAAATTGGTAAATAAAAATAGTCCAATATTTATATTTCTTTCATATAAGAGCAGTAACACTATGTAACCAAGTAGTAGGTGAGGATAAGTTGGTCCTTATAAAAGTAGTAAATATAATCAAACTTATATAGTTAGGAAATTCCATTTTGAAATACTCAGTAAATTAATGACTCTAAGCACTGAGCATCAATGCTTCTCTAACACCACAAACAAGTGACAAATACTATGACATAATATCCACTTCTTGCAAACAAACAAAAAAAAGGGGTGGGGGCACATATTAAACCTGACAAGCTCAGGGGTTGTCTACACGGTGGCCTTACTAACTCAGAGATTGAAAGTAACCACATAAGACTGTCTGAATTTAAAACTTTGTTACTAAAAGTAGTTCATGGTGGGTAGTCTTGTCTTCCGCTGGTATTTTCCATGTCAAAGGTCAATCTTTATCTTAACTGAGCCTGTCTATTGTCTTTTTGCATCTGTGATAATATACCTTTGGAATGTCAAAGTAATATCCCTTTTTTCCAGATCCCTCAGAGCACAATCACAACAGAGTAGAAACCTTAAATCCCCTCAATGTCATTAATATGTTAATTGTTGACTGCTAACTATCGCATACCCACAAATGTAAAGGAAGTATGTATCTATTCAGTTGCCTTTTCCCCAGCTTTGCTTTCTCCTGTCTCCCTAATCTATAACCAGTGAATTTTATGTAACCCCCTTACATCTCCTCCTTTGATTCTAATGTATAAAATAAATGGTAAAACTGCCATTCTCTGGAGCATTTTCTCAGTCCATTGAGATTTTGCTTCTTGGCAATTGTCATCAGTTTGGCTCAAATAAACTCATAAAAATTCTCTACAGTTTTGAACATTTCTTACATTGACATTCCAAAGAAAAGACACAATAGCATGTAGTTTTGTTTGTTTGTTTGTGTGTGTGTTTGTTTGATGAAGATATAACTTTAGTCTGATCAAGCTTTTGGATCCCACCTGGTAAATTTTTTTAAATATTTGGAAGAAAGACCCTGTTGAAATGCACTCTGAGTAGGCAATCAGCAAACATGTCATGCATGAAATTCTACAAGTAAAGTATTACTGTTTCTTTAACAAAAAAATTGTTAGAAAAAAGTGAATGGCAATTTAAAAAATTAAACAGATTAAAAGTAATATATAAATATATATTTAAAGATATATATTTAAAGAAGAAAACAGTTTCTAGAGATGAACACATTGGGATGTGAAAATACTATTAAATATTACAACAAAGTGATTTTTTTAAAGTCCAGTTAATATATTTTGGGGAGAAGGGGAAGGTTGTTATTGGAATGGGGCACATGAAGTAGTTTCTGGGGTTATAGAAGTGTTTAATTTAATTTACTTGGGTGGTGATTACAGAGACATTTGTCTTATAATAATTTATTGACACATATTTCTGATTAATTTTATGTATTGGTTTTATTTTTTAGAATAAAACTATTTTAAAAGATGACATTTCATCTGATTAACTATATGCATAAACAATTTCACTGTAAATATCTGAAAGTATTTACATGTTATAAGGACCATCATAAGTATGCCTGCTCTCATTACTTCTATTTGGCAGTATGGCAATGGTCCTAGCCAGTTCAATAAATCAAGAAAAATAAGTTAATAAATAAATATAAGAAACAGAAAGGGAAACAATTCAGTTGTTATTCAAAAGAAATATTATTTTGTGCTTAGAAGATCCAAACAAACCTAATAATCTATTAGACCTATGATTGAATTTAGCTACATAATTGGATATAGAATTAATTACAATATGTATTGTGTTTCTATGTATGAACTATAAACAAATAGTAATTAGATACTGGTACCATTTACATTAAATATCAAGTATATAAATGTTAAATATCAAATATCTGGGAATATATCTAACACTATATACAAGAATTATAGACAGAAAGAAACAATGCATTGCTAAAAAAAATTAAAGGAAACCTAAGTAAATGAATATGCTGTTTACAAGCTGACATTTAGATTCCATCTAGTCCTTTAAAAATTCCAGCAGAATTTCCTTGTGAAAATTAACAAGATCTTTCTCAAATTAATATTACAAGTGTTCCCAAGAAAAAAGTATGTAATAAGAAAAAGCTGAATAAGTAACACTACCAAATTCTTACTATTCTCTTATTATAACATTATACTAAGATAATGTGTAATTGATATAAAATAGACAAATACTCCAATAAATTAATACAAGGTCTAGAAATGAACTCATACTTGTATGGTCACATTGACACTATTATAATATATGGTTATTAAATAATGGGAGAGAAATAAAAGGAAGATTAGATAATATAGGTGTATGCCACTTATACAGCTTTGCCAGGAAGCTGCAGTTAACATTCTCCAAGTCTGTTTCCCACAAATCAATGGGGGAAGGGACTGGACACACCAGATGTATTCCCAGTAAGGTCTGGGTGACATGGGAAGATGCTTACCTATAACTAACACCTGGAAGTGAGTCAATGGCCAGAATAGCTGTTGCGACTGCAAGGGCACAAAATCTGAGGTACTTAACTCCTGAACAAAGGAGCCCTCTCTCTCTCTTTCTTGCTACTCACTCCTGACTTCTGGCTTTTGGGGCTCTCATGCTCTGCATTTGCCCACATAGTTCATGGCCACATGGAACCCACACAATGGACTAATGGACTAAATCTAGCCTGATGCTACCTCGGACCCAACTCCACCATGGAATGAAAACTCTTGACACTGGCCCTACTTTTAGATCTCTGGAGCCCCAGCTGTACCTTTTCCAGCGTTGGTTTAAAGAAAATGAGACTTTGCAACCTGAGAAATATAACTCCACACCAATAAAAACCCTTAACTCTCTAGTGAAAGTCTTAGAAAATTCATTTTCCAAAGATATCATAAGAACCCCACTCTCACTGGCAATGGACAAATCCCACCAATGTATTTCTCCAGCAACAACATGACTTTTGACAGAGATGACTTGGCAGTGCAGAGGGAAAGGATGATCTTCTTAAAACATGGTACTATGTCATTGCTTAACCATAAAGAAGAAAGAAATGAACCATGACCCTACTGCACACCCTGTTTAAGAATGAAATCCAGGTAAACTGTAGATCTAAATGTTAATAGTAAAAAAAATAAATTATTTTAGGACAAATTATGGTCTTTTGAAAAGTATTTTAGAATAAATCTTGGCGTTATCAAAGATCTGTTAATAGAACACAGAATGTCCATAATAGAAAATAATGATAACTTAGATCTCAAATTTTTAAATCTTATTTTTATAAAAAAACATGTGAATGAGTGATAATCAAGTCCAAGAGCGGGCAAAGGTATTAGCCATGCCCATATACAACAAAGATCCCTTATTCAAGATGTTACTGGCAATATGACAAAACCTCAGTTCTTGTCTTCTTGAAGGAAAAAATTCAGTCAAGAGAGAAAGTACAGGAAAGCAAGCAAGAATTTATTGGCTACAGCAAAAGCACACTCAGATGGGACTGAGCGGACACCTAAAGTGAGAGGGCCCCGATCAGTTACAGAGCTCAGGTATTTATGGGCTTTTCCCTTCTGGACTTCTCTGCTTCTATCTCTTCAGCTCCTTACTCTTGCTTAGCTGTCTGCACACGTGCTGTGTGACTAGAACTGGTCACCTATGTGGCTAAACAATGACCTGAGATTGAACCAGAGATCTGGTGACCACAAGTCAGGGTGTGGAGTGGCCTGTTTCAGCTTCAAGATTTACCCTAGGCTTTGTGGACATGCAGGAATGCACAAGGATAACTGATCCCCCTTCCCTTCCCTTCCTTTGCTTGCCCTGGCTTATATTTAAATAGCTACCCAACCTAACACAAATATATGAAGAACACCTATACACCAATCAGTATAGTTAATGCAGAAACTCCAGTAGAAAAATGGGGGGAAAGTTTGAATATCCTATTTGCAAAATAAGTTATCCAAGTGAGAAAAGATTCTCTATTTTACTAGTCATCATAAAAATGCAAGTAAAAATTAGTACATAATACCATTTCACACAGATACACACAGACACACTTCAGTAAATAAAAAAGGTATTAACAATAATACGCAGTAATAGAATTCTCGTACATTTCCGGTAGAAGTATAATTTGTATAGTTAGTTTGCTAAGTTATTTGGCAATATTTTCTAAAGCTGAAAATAAACATACACCTATGATCTGGCAATTTAAATCTTAAACATGTACACATTAAAAATGAATATATATACTAACCAAAAGAATCGTGCAAAAAGGTTCATGACATCACTGCTCATATATTAGCAAAATAAAACCCACAAATATCAACTTTGATATTTTCATACAGTGAAACATTATGTGGTAATGAAGACAAATAAACTAAGATGACTCTCACAAACCTTGAGAGTAAAATCCAGGTACAATGTAATAAATATAGGATGATTACATTTTTATAAATTTCAAAAACAGGCAAAATAAGTTTTTGGTCTTAGAAATGGGGATACTTTTGCCATAAATGGAGAGTTTTGAGGGTGCTTGAGTAGATATTAATATTCATTTTTTTATATTCAGTCTCTTTAAAAATATCTGTTCACTTTGGGAAAATCCATCCATTTTATTTTTATGTGCTCTGTATGTTTGGTATAGTTTGAAATATAGTTATTTAAATCTCTACATTTGATAAGTTCTTAATATTTATATTTATTTACATTATCCTGAAAGTAAGTTTATCATTACTTAGTGCATAGAAAAAACTTTTCTCCCACCCACTTCTGTTCAGTGCTTGGAGGTCTGTGAATCAAACTGACAAAAACACTATGAGGAGAAATGGTCAAGTTTTATTTATGTATGTAAGCAAGAGCTCGTAGAAAAATGGAAGCTCAAAGTAGTGCTTAGAATTTGAGGCTTACATTGCATCCTAATAAGAGAAAAGAAGAGGGGGGAAGGACACTGATGGAAAAATGAATGACATTTGGAAAAGATAAATGGTCCTTCAGGAGAATAGATGGGAAGCATGATAGTTTTCTGACAATATTTGTTTTGTGCAATTTCTCATTCTAGTGATGACTTTTGGTCACTGGGGTTGGTAATCAATCTCTCTCCCTCCCCCTAGAAAACAAAAAGCCTCCCCCAAAGGGGGATTTATTGTAGTTGAATTCTTTCGAAAGGCTCTGCTTTTAGAAAGATAATGGGAGTTCGAAAACAGCCTCTTCCTATATCTGTTGATTATCAAATGTCTTCAGTTCAAAATGATCCTTGTGCTACTATAATATGTTCTATATTCCTTTAATTTACAGCTTTAATTTACAGCAGTAAGTACATTGGCTCCTCTTGCCCTAATATATATATTTTTGGTGGGGCAGTGCATTGAAAGACAGATGTCATCTTGAATATACCAAGGCTTGTATTTTAAAAGTTATTTGAATTTTGGTTTGTATGTTAACAGGTTAAAAAGTTTATATTTTAAAGTTATATGAATTTTGGCCAACTCTCTAGTATCACTTTCCTTACTACCCCTACTCTCTAGTATAATGAACTTCCAAACTAGCAAGAATTTGACAAAATGTACATCCATGTAAACTCCATCTGAATTCAACAATTGTTAATATTTGACCTTGTATACTTTCTGTTTATGGTGTGTGTGTGTTTTATAAATTGCTTACATATTAACACTTTTTCAGTATTTCAGCAAATATCTACTAAGAAATAGATTATTCTTCAACAAAATGAAAACATCAATATCGCACTCAAAAGGTTTAATATGGATACAATATCATTAAATATTAGAGTTCATATTAAAATTTCTCAATGTATTTGAAAGCTGCTTTATGTAAGCCAGTGACCAAGCATGCATTTAATGGAGTTGTCATGTTTAAATATTTTTTTTAAATCTAGATAAGTACCATCCATCACTCCTCTTCTTTCTTTCTTTCTCTTTCTTTCTCTTTCTTTCTCTTTCTTTCTTTCTTTCTTTCTTTCTTTCTTTCTTTCTTTCTTTCTTTCTTTCTTTCTTTCTTTCTTTCTTTCTTTCTTTCTTTCTTTCTTTCTTTCTTTCTCTTTCTCTCTTTCTCTCTTTCTCTCTTTCTCTTTCTCTCTTTCTCTCTTTCTCTCTTTCTCTCTTTCTCTCTTTCTTTCTTTCTCTTTCTTTCTCTCTTTCTCTCTTTCTCTCTCTCTCTCTCTCTCTCTCTCTCTTTCTTTCTTTCTTTCTCTTTCCTTTCTTGGGTCTTTCATGAAGCCAGTGTATTTTTGAAGACTTCAAGATAGTGTTTACAGAGTGTCCTAAAATTTGGATATGTCCAGATGTTTTCCTTAATTATATTTTCTTTAACATACATGCCATACATTCCTTATATGTAAATTATGGTTTCTAAATGAATGATATTATAAAAACATGCAATTTTGTTACATTAAAGATGACAAGTATGATTATTTGTGTAAGATGGTTTCTGCCAAATTTCTCCAATGTAAAGATATGTTTCTAACTCTAAATTAAAAGTTATCTGTAAGGTATGACTTTGAAATGATATGAAAAATTTGAGGTTTACTATAAATCCAACTAAAATTAAGTCATTTATGTCAGGGACAAAGTGGAAAAATAGAGAGATGGTCAAGTCAGGTGCGTAAAGAAAACTTAATCTAACCTACAGGAATTTACAACACTTCTCAGAAATCAGAAGAGACACCAGCCAATTCCCAAATGCCAAGTTGCAGAAGAAAAGTTGAAAGCTAGCAGAACTTAATTCATGAAGTTTAAGGAAGGAACCATCCCCATAACATAAAAGTAAAGGTGAAGGGAGTAGCCAAAGAACATATATGCATAACCCATAGACACAGACAACAGGGCGGTGACGGCCAGAGGGAAGGGGGGAAGCAGAGGCTGAGTGGAGGTGGGCAAAGGAGGGGGAGAAATGGGGACATCTGTAATAGTGTCAACAATAAAAAGGAAAGCAAAAAAAAAAAAAAAAAAGGTGAAATAGAAAGTGCTGATGTAGAAGCTGGAGCAAGTAATTCAGAAGATCTAGCTAAGACAATTAACGAAGGTGGCTTCACTAAATAACAGATTTCCCAATGTAGATGAAACAGCCTTACATTTGAAGAATATGTCATATAGGGCTTTCATAGTTAGAGAGGAGAAGTACATGGCTGGCTTCAAAGCTTCAAAGGACAGACTGACTTTCTTGTTAGGGGTTAATGAAGCTGGTGACTTTAAGTTGAAGTCAATACTCATTTGCCATCCTGAAAATTTTTGCTCCCTTAAGAACTATTCTTAATCTACTCTGCCTGTGCTCTATAAATGAAACTGCTAAGCCTGGGTGACAGCACATCTGCTTAAAAATAATTTACTAAATATTTTAAGCTTACTATTGAGACCTACTTCTCAGAAAAATAGATTCCTTTCAAGATAATGCTGTTTATTAACAATGCACCTGGTCGCCCAATAGCTTTGATGGCGATGTACAATGAGATTAATCTTGTTTTCATGCCTGCTAACACAACATCCATTAACGGCCCATGGATCAAGGAATATTTTTTTACTTTCAAGTTTTATTGTTTAAAAAATAAATTTCATAAGGCTATAGACACTACAGATAGTGATTCCCCTGCTGGATCTGGGCAAAGTAAATGGAAAACCTTCTGGAAAGGATTCAACATTTTATATGTCATTGAAAACATTTGTGATTCATGAGGAGAGGTCAAAATATCAACATTAACAGGAGTTTGAAAGAAGTTGATTTCAACCCTCATGGATGACTTTGAGTGTTTGAAAACATCACTGGAGGAAGTAAATGCAGATGTGGTAGAAATAGCAAAAAAACTACAATTAGAAGTGGAGCCTAAAAACATGACTGAATTGCTGCACTCCATGATAAATCTTTAACAGAAAAGGAGGTGCTTCTTATGGATGAGCAGAGAAAGTAGTTTGTTGAGATAGAAGCTACTCCTGATGAGATTATTAAAATGACAACAAAGGATTTAGAATATTACATAAACTTAGTTGACAAAGGAGCAGCAAGATTTGAGAGGATTGACTCTAATTTTGAAAAAAAGTTCTACTGTGGGTAAAAGGAAGAGATAATCAATGCACAAACTTCACTGTTGTCTTATTTTAAAAAATTTCCACAAGCACCTCAACCTTCAGCAGCCACCACCCTGATCAGTCAGCAGCCATCAACATTTAGATCACACCCTTCACCAGCAAAAATATTACAACTTACTGAAGGCTCTGATGCTGTTCAGAAATTTTTTACAATAAAGCATTTTTAAATAAAGATATATACATTGATTTTTTTAGACATATTTTTGTTGCACACCTAATAGAATATGATATAGTGCAAACATAACTTTTATATGCACTGGGAAACAAAAAAAATTGTGTGACTCACTTCATTGTGATATTCACTCTATTGTTGGCGGCCTGGAACTGTCCTCACAATATTTGAGGTGTGCTTGTATTAAGAAAGTGAAATGTAAAGTATAGAAGGGGAGAAAATCAACTGCTTAATGGGTACAGGGCTTCTTTTGGGGTGATAAAAAGTTTTGAAACTAGATAGAGGTAGTGTTTCCATAAAATGGCAACAGTACAAACATAAATCATATATCTGATGAGGGGTTAATACCCAGAAAACATGAAGGACTTCTAAAACTCAATGACAAAAAAACAAAACAAAAAAGAAATGGGCAAAGAACTTGAATACACATTTCTACAAAAAAAGAAATACAACTGGCCAACAGTACATAAAATAATACTCATCATTTGTCATTACAGAAATGTAAATCAAAACAACACATACCCACTAGAAATAGATATATCCACTATAGCCATAATTAAAAAAAAAAAAAGAAAAACAAAAGAAAATGTCAAGTGTTAATAAGGATGTGAAAAATTTGAAAAATCTGTACATTGCTGGTAGGAATAAAAAAGGGTTAGCAGTTCCTTTAAAAAATTAAACATAAAGTTACCATATGACACAACTTTTCCACACTGAGGTATATATCTAAGATTATTGAAGTACATGTGCACACAAAAACCTGTGAACACATGTTCATAGCACTATTCGCAATAGCCAAAGATGGCAACAGCTTAAATGTCCATCAGCAGGGGAACAGATAAGCAAGATCTGGCATAAACACACAATGGAATACTATTCACCATCAAAAGCAATGAAGTGCTTATATGTGTTACTATGTGAATTAACCTCTAAAATACTAAGTGAAAGAAGGCAGACACTAAAAGGCACATGTGTGTATTGTTTTCATTTATATAAATTATCCAGAATAGGTAAGTCCAAATGATGGAATACATACTGATTTTTGCCAGGGGCTAGGAGAAGGGAGGAATCATGAGAAACTACTTAATGGGTACAGCATTTTCTTTTGGAGTTTCCTTTTTGGAACTAGATAGAAGTGGGGCTTATGAAAAATTGTAAATGTACTAAGTGCCACCTAATTGTTCACTTTAAAAGTTATTTTAGCCCGGCCGGGCGTGGCTCAGCGGTTGAGCGTCGACCTAGGATCCAGGCGATCGGGGTTCGATTCCCAGTCAGGGCACATGCCCGGGTTGCCGGCTTGATCAATGACTCTCTCATCATTGATGTTTCTGTCTCTCCCTCTCCCTCTCCTTTCCGCTCTCTGAAATCAATAAAGATATATTTAAAAAAAAAAAAAAAAAGTTATTTTATATTATGTACATTTTACCTCAATAAAAATAAATGTAATTCCCCAAATATTCAGGAATAGCCCTCTCGTTTTCAGTTCACTTTTGTTGTCACTGATATGTTCATTTTTAAATCCCCTACTGTCACAGTCTTAGGCACAGGAATCCTTGTCGTAACAAGTAGCCTGGGATCCTACTTTCAAGACTCTTTAGTAAAGCGCTCCATCAATCCCTTCGAAGAACTTTTATGCGACCTTAAATTTTAAGGACGTTACCAGATTCATGGTTGATGTTGAAGCACTGATTTCTGATACTTTTAGAACCTATAAAACATCAGTGATTTGATCATTGTCCCTTCACCTTAATCTCTTCAGCCCAAAGTACAAAATTCTTAATTTCTTTTTTTTTTTTTTTAATATATCTTTATTGATTTCAGAGAGAGGAAAAGAGAGGGAGAGAGAGAGATGGAAACATCAGTGATGAGAGTCATTGATCGGCTGCCTCCTGCACGCCCCCTGCTGGGGATCGAGCCCGCAACCCGGGCCTGTGCCCTGACCGGGAGTCAAACCCCAATCGCCTGGATCCTAGGTCAATGCTCAGCCACTGAGCCACGCCCAGCCGGGTGAAAATTCGTAATTTCTTGAGGGAAAAGAATAGATCATATTTTGATATAGAGGAGTAGAGTCTATCTCACATTGTTTCCAACAAGAACAAAACACAAATTAATATTTCAATAGATCATCCTGATTGATTTTCATTGATTTTACAGCAATATTGTTTAGATGACTCAAAAAACTAAAATCAAATAACTACCCTTCAGGCTTCATAATTTTTCTTATGACAACACTAGCGGGGTATCAGTTTTTCAGAGGCTGAAAGAGTTTTAAAGTCAAATATTTTAAAGTATAAAGTGGTAGAAACTTCAGATTTTACAACATTCTTCCAACCCAGGGGCCAATAAAACTAGTTTTTCTTCCTTTTTGATTTATTCTTTTTTAAAAAACTTTTCGATGAGTCAATTGTATATATATATTCCCATTAATAGTTAAAATATATAGTCTGTAAAATATATACCATTGGAGATAAAAAAAGTGTCCAGCTCAGCTGGCGTGGCTCAGTGGTTGAGCATTGACCTAGGATCCAGGAGATCGTGGTTGATTCCCGGTCAGGGCACAGGCCCGGGTTGTGGCTCCATTCCCAGCAGGGGGCGTGCAGGAGGCAGCTGATCAATGACTCTCTCATCATTGATGTTTCTCTCTCTCTCTCTCCCTCTCCCTTCCTCTCTCTGAAATCAATAAAGATATATTTAAAAAAGAAAAAAAGAATGGGAACTTTAAAAAAAAAAAAAAGTGTCCAAATAACATAAGAACATCTTGACTTATACTTAAAATAATATATAAATTAAGGGTTAGTATAACCTTTAGCAAAAAGCTACTTTATTTTGTTAGTGTGCTTACTATGAAAAATATTTGTATGCTTCCTATGAAAAAATCTGGAACTAGATAGAAGTGGTACTTGAATAAAATTTGTGAATGTATAATTTGTGATTTTGGAAGGGACAACAGGAAAACATTCTAAGATTTGAAGGCTTATTTTATTGGGTTAATTTATTCAGACCTATATTTTATTTGACCACAGTGAACACATTTGTTAGGAAAATGTGTCTGTATGGCAATCAATTTACTTTACTCTTTAAATATATAAATCCAACTTGTTTTAATGGTCATTATATGTATAATAAATTATACATAACTCTGCCTTCACTAAAGTAGTTTAGTCTTGCTTCTTTTCTCCTGGCCCATTTACAAGGCCCCATCACCAGTAAAACCCATTTAAATAATATTCAAAGCAAAACCTGTACTTTTCTTCTCCTGAAGATCCCTTTGGCCTTATGATCCACTGCATAACTGTCACCTTCCCTAGTGGCACCACTTTTACTCCTGTTTTCAAAATTGCCTTAAAATTTATTTACTGCTAGAGTCTAGCAATTTGCTAAATCTACCAGGCAAATATCTGTGATTTTGAGTAATCTGTTTAGAAATAATGCAACAAAATAGCTCTACCTATGTTATCTAAAGTTTATAAATCGCTTCAATTAGTACGGATATTTATGGTTCCTGAATAGTTTTCCAAAAACTTCCCTTATTTCCTGCTTAGTTAAAATCTATTTAATGCTGCTGACTTTAGTTTTAACATATCAGTGATATTTTCCACCCCTCACAAAGAGATGAACTTTTTAACACATTTATATTTGTACTTTAATTTGCTAAGTGTTATGGGAATGTCGGGTTAGTAGGAAGGAGAACCAGAGAAGGGAGCAGAAAAAAATGATAAATGATTTTTAAAAATGAATCTTGCATTTACTCTTCACAGACACTACATTGAAGACACTGAAGAGAAAGTGGTGAATAGAGAAGATCTTATACATGCCATCATGTAGCTTAAAGCACAGCAGAAAAGACGGACTATAAAGTTAAAACAAAGAAACACAAAATTAGAAATAGTGATTGGAGGTGTATATAAGGAGTAAAAAAGTAATATTTGTATAGGATGGTCAGAGAAGAAAGGAGATTGAAACTGGGAATTGATAAAAAATGAGCCTTATGAATATTAAGCACAATATTTCAGGCAGGGGTAAGAGAATTTACAAACCTCTTGAGGTAATAACGCTCAGTGTGTTCTGTGAACAAAATCACTTTTCTGCGTCTCAATTTCTCTAAGTGTAAAATGGTAATGGTGAATAAGGGTATAGACGTTACAGCGTAATGAGAAGTATACAATTTATTTTAAAATAAATTATTGCATAAAATGTCATATGACCAACTCAAATCACTGGGACAACTCTCTGTTAATTTTTGGTTTTGATTATAAGGTTGTATTAAAACTAATAGAAAATTTTTCCATTACGATTGAAGCCTAGCCTGGCCGGTGTGGCTCAGCAGTTAAACATTGACCTAGGATCCAGATCTTGGTTCAATTCCCGGTCAGGGCACATGCCCAGGTTGCAGGTTTGATCCCTGGTGGGGGACGTGCAGGTGGCAGCCAATCAATGACTCTCTCTCATCGTTGATGTTTTTATCTCTCTCTCCCTCTCTGTTCCTCTCTCTGAAATCAATAAAGATATATTTTTTTAAAAAAGTTCTGATTTTAATTTAAGATTAATATGAAACTAAAAGTACTGTTACTTATTTTACATAAAATAAACACTGGTTAAAGGGGTCAAAAGTGGCTATAGAAAAAAGGGGGAAAAGGCAGAGTCAAAGTAATAATGGCCTTGATTTGATGAATTAAGACATGGGTGTAAAGACTCCAAAGTAAAGGATACTGACACTGCATGATTCTGCCTTCTTACATTTTTAAAATTTCAAATTAACCAAAAAAAGCTTTAAAAAGTCAGTTGAATATTTATTTCTTATATTATTATTATTATTATTTTATTGATTGATTTTGAGAGAGAGAGAAACATTAATTGGTTGATCCAGTTATTTATGCATTCATTGGTTGTTTCTGGTACGTGCCCTGACCAGAGATCAAACCTGCAACCTTGGCTTATTGGGACAATGTTCTTAATCAACTGAGCAGCCTGGCCAGGGCTCTGATTCTTATATTAAAGCAATATTTTGTTTGGAAGATATTTAGCTCAGATAAATAATATATTTTCATTGGAATGATACAAATATTCTCAGATAAATGGACCTCTTACTAGTAAAAAGTAAAAAGCTGACTCAGGATTTGAGTATATGTGTATAATTGTTTCAATGTTCCTAGGCAAACTAAATGATAAAGTTTAAGTGAGTTATAACAAATTACATCAAAGTTATCTGATAACTTTGCCTTTACTTTAGACTTGCTATTAAGACTGTGCTCTTTAAGTTTGTATTATCTTAATAAATGTTGATATTTCATTTGTTTTAATGTGTAAAATATATATAAATTTACATTTATCCATCATTATCAAAAAGTGACCTTTTCATATGAGATAGTTTAAAGATGACAAAGCTTATTTATTTGATCTGTAAACCTTTATTATCATCAAACATTTTGCCACAAACTAACAATTTACCCAACAGTTTATCTTCTTGGGTGTACAGTTAGACTATTTTTCTCAACTTCCCTTACAGTGAGTATGGCCATGACCCTGAGGCTTAGGCAATAGCAAATGAACAGAAGTGTCATATACTACTTTCATGCCTGGCCCTAAAATCGCCCTAAAGTTTGACCATTTGTCCTCTCCTTTCTGTCTCAAGAATGTAGAAGATTGCCTGAACCGATAGAAAATCAGGGCCACAGGAGGGAAGGGTCTTGAATGTCCATGGGGAAGAGGTTCTGTTCCTAGAAATGACCTGATATGTACAGTACTATAAGCAAGAATGTTTTTAGTGTGTTTCAGCACCTAATAACACTCTAATACAATCATGACCATTGATTGTAGTTTTGCCTGTTTTTTCCCTATCATGAGTTACTTATTCCCTTGACATTTTTAAACATATGTACTCAAATTTTGTTTTCGTTCACTCAAAAACTATAAACACATACTATATACCAGGCCCTGTGCTAAGCACTAAGGATAAAGTTTTACAAATTAACATGGTTATTTTAGATTGTGATGATTGTAATGAAGAAAGTCAATCATTGTAGTAGAGAGATATGGAGAATGCTTAAGAAAGTTGGATGGTTAGGAAAGCTATCATTTAGTAGGTGTCATTTGAGCTTGAAACCTGAATGACAAATATAAGTATGCTTTGCAAATTTTAAGGATAAAACAATATAAAGAGAGGATGCAATAAATACAAGGACCCCATAGTAGAAGTGACTTCAGTATGTTCTACAAAAGAAAAGAAGAAAACTGCATTCAAAACATGGAGAAAAATGCCCTGGTCATTGTTGCTCAGTAGGTAATGCATCGGCCTGTGCACCGAAGGGTCATGGGTTTGACTCCTAGTCAATGGCATGTACCTGGGTTGCAGGGTTGAACCCCGGCCCCAGTCAGGCACATGGAGAAGGCAAACAATGGATGTGAGACGTGGATGTTTCTCTCTCTCTCTCTGTCTGTCTCTCTTTCTCTTTCTCTCCCTCCCTTCCTTCCACTCTGTCTAAAAACCAATGGAAAAAATATCTTCAGGTGAGGATTAACAAAAAACCAAAACAAAAAACATAGAAATAAGAAAGAACTGTTACGAGATGAGATTTCAGAGTTAGACAAAGACTAAATCCTATAAAGGGCTAGGATACAAATTTATATTCTATGTTAGACATAATGAGCAGGTTTTAATGCAGAGAAGAACAGAATCTCTTTGTTCTCTAGAGAATCAATTCTACTGGGACATGAAGGGCAACAAACACCTATCAGAGTAGGCAGTTAGTTAGTTATTAATGAAAGAGAAGAGGATTCTGGTTAAGCCTGATTAACTCAAGAAATAGCAACTTCACAGTCACCTTGGGGAGTAACCAGCATCGTTCTGGACACCATCCGGCCTAGTTGACTAGGCCGGAAAGATAGCTTTACAGCCGTCTGCAGGCTGAGAGGGCAGGGAGGGTAACGGGCATTGTTCTGATGGATTAATGGGGGAGGGAGAAAGTGCCAAGGGGGAAAATCCTTTCCATGAGCGCATGCACAGTAGAAGCCAAATAACGAAGCAGAACTATGAGGCATGTGTAGTAGGAGCCAAAATGGTGACCATAAATGGGGAAGGGCACTGGCCTGGGAAAGTCTGGGAAAAGGACTGGATTGGAGAAGGGCACA
The DNA here is from genome assembly GCF_964146895.1 of Miniopterus schreibersii. Lineage (NCBI taxonomy): Eukaryota > Metazoa > Chordata > Mammalia > Chiroptera > Miniopteridae > Miniopterus > Miniopterus schreibersii. Next base: position 37,688,773 of record NC_138104.1, on the reverse strand, counting down.
AGACCCCAGAAAATCCAGGAAACATTGCATGGGGGGAGGGCACAAGCCCAAGCTTAGGAAAAGCCAGGAAAGAGCATGGGTAGTTTGAAAGAAAGCCTGCTCTTTCCTGAGCCCAAGAAAATATATGGAAGTTTAGCAAGGACTTTGGGACAGCAGCTACCCTATAACTTGCCCACTTTGTGTCTCTCTGAGTCGACTTCCACTTTTCGCTCTAATAAATCTTGCCACTGTGGCTTAAAATTTTCCTACATGTGTGTCCCTGAAATTCTTTTCCTGTGACACCACAGAAGAATCCGATTTCCAGACCGTGGCAGGGGCCCAGGTTCCCGATCCTTTTCTGGTAACACAGCCAGTTAGTAGTTTAATACAAGAGCCTGAGTTTGAGATGATGTGGATTAGAATTTAGAAGTTGGAGTTAAGATATAAAGAAATGGAGATCAGATATAAAAAAATTAATGACATATTTTAATGAAATCAACAAAACTTATAAATATATTAGATGAGGTATATGAAAAGAATAAAAACTAAAGCATGCCCTTTAAGATTTTTAGCCCAAGTAACACAATAATAACTCTATTTTCAAAGTTATGGAAAACAGCGAAGGATTAATTTTATTTATTTATATTTCTTGGTGGTGTGGAGGACTATTCATCAAGAATTCTGTTATGACTGCCCGGCTGGGTGTTGCTCAGTGGTTGAGCATGGACTCATGAACTAAAAGGTCCCCTGTTCAATTCTCAGTGAGGGCACATGCCTGGGTGGCGGACTCAACCCCCAGTAGGGGGTGTGCAGGAGGCAGGTGATCAGTGATTCTCTCTCACTGATGTTTCTCTCTCTCTATCTTTTTTCCTTCCTCTGTCTCTAAAAAAAACAATAAAAACATATTTTTTTTAAGAAAATAATTCTATTATGACCATATTATTTAAAAATATCAATGAGATATCACATGCATATCCATATATCATTTCTAGACAGAGCTGGCTTCATGAACATGTGATCTGTGTAGTCTCAGAAGAGCCCTACACTTGGTTTTAATGATCTGCTGTTTCCATCTTAAAAGTCTTATGGATTTTTTAGTAAGGGGACTGTGATGGTTAATTTTATGTGTCAACTTAATGAGGCCAGATATTTGGGTGTCCAGATATTTGGTCAAATATTATTCTGGGTGTTTCTGTGTGGGTGTTTATGGAGGTTAACATTCACATCAGGAGCCTGAGTAAAGCAGGTTGTCCTCCCTAATGCGGGTGGGCCTCGTCCATTCAGTTCAAGGCCTGAATAAAACAGAAAGCCTGATTCTCCCCTGAGATAGAGAGGTCTCCTTACTTGAATGCCTTTGAATTGGGATATGTTTTTTGTTGTTGTTCTGTTTTTGTTTTGGTTTTCTGCTTTGGATTTGAACTAGAATATCAGCTCTTCCTGTTCATTAAGATTGCTGGCCTTTGACCTGGAATGACACAATTGGCTCTCCTGGTTCTCTGGCATTTAAACTCAGACTGAAACTGAACTCTTGGCTTTCTTGGGTCTCCAGTTTTCTGACTCTCTGAAGATCTTGGGACATGCCAAACTCCATAATTGCATTAACCATTTTAAAAAATAATTATGTATACATATATATATGTATATATGTGTGTGTGTGTGTGTTTCTGTTTCTCTGGAGAACCCTAAATAATACAGGGTTTCATTTTTTTTTGCACACTGGCTCTATAAATTATAGAGCTGTTCTTGTTTCCAGCTCTAATAATCTGTGTTTCTTTTGTAATTTTTCTAAAAGAAGATTGCATTAAAATATTTGAAAGAGCTTATATTCATACATTCAACATACTTTAATTTTAACAACAAAACAGGGTAAAAAATGCACTCAGATCCAAATCCCAACATAGCCATTCCAGACTAATGTCTCACACAAACGAGGCAAGGATAGAAAACTCTTACACTTAGACAAGGCTTGGTACTTTAAGCATTCTGCCCTCTTTTATTAGCCACAGAGTGTTGCTTAGGTAGTTCCTTTGTACTTTATGCTGAGAAACGTGGTCTATCTATTCAGCTATTCATACTTGTACAAGATATCATTTCCCTCAAATTTGTAACTTTATTTTAAAATTGTGAGTAGATATTCTTTTGCTTGTGTATAAACCACACATATGCTTTTAAATATAAAATTAGCAAATTTGTATTGACATTTTCTATTTCTTTTCTGATTGCACTGTTATTGAACAGTAAAATATGGTTCGATTTGATCAGAAAATGTATTAGTGTTTTTTGCAGAGGAATATGAAAGTCATACTGGGGACAGTTGGGGGAGGGTTGTACCCTTTGATGTGAACTTTGGGTCTAGTTGGATGCAAGCCATTCCAAAATGAATCTAAAACAATTTACAAGTAAGTTTATGAAAGAAGCAAAAAGCTTATCAGTGTTTAAACAAATGTGAACAATTGAGAAGCTCTTATAAAAATATTTTGTGTTCATATTTCTAGATTAAATTATCTTTTTATGGAATCAGCTTTATTATTAATTATTATGAAATGTTATAGGTCCACTATTCTTATTAACAGCTATGAAAAAAACAAACGAGCTGACTTTCTTTTTTAAAAATTTTTTCTCACTTGACATAACAATAGACACAACAATACAAACAACTACTTGGAATTTATATATATATATACACACACACACACACACACACACACACACACACACACACACACACATATATATATGTTTTTATTTAGTTTAGAGAGAGAGGAAAGGAAAGAGATAGAAAATTGATGAGAGAGAAACATCAACCAGCTCCCTCCTGCACTCCCCCTACTGGTGATCAAGCCCACAACCTGGGCACGCGCCCTGACTGGGAATCGAACTGGTGACCTCTTGGTTCATGGGTGGACACGCAACCACTGAGCCATACTGGCCAGGCATTCCTTGGAATTCTTACAGTCAATTATTCTTTAATAATTATCTGAAAAGTACATAGAAGAATTGTAGATATATATTAAAGAAAAAGTCATGCACCTGCAACTTAAACAGCTTAAGTGTACATTTGTCTATTCACTAGTAAGTTAATTATTATAGAGTTATGCATAAAATTATACCAGGACTATAAATGTAAATGTGTATGACCTGATTCACAATAGATAAAATTTTCAGAATAGCAAGAACAAATGCTAGTCTAAATTAAAATATTTTTAAAAGCCAAAATAAAAGTTCCTGGATAAAGTAAAAAAAAAGTTCTTAATATACTTTGCCTGATATGTGGATAAATGTACATGCTAGCATATTCCACAACATGTCTAATGTGATGATGAATGGCGGCTGACAACTGATTATCAGAATTTTTTTTTATGGTAGACTGTTAGCAAAACTGAGGCATCTTCAAAGAACACTTGTATAGTTCAGCACACTTCAAATTAAAAGGGGTTTTATGAATTAATAGTCCACTGTGTTAAAATTTTATATTTATATCAGCATGCTCACTGAATGTCACTGTCATGGTATCATGCGAATCACTTCTGCACAAGCTCATCACATCTAACAATTAAAACTTATTCTACCTGCAGTGTCAGCATAATGTCAATTTAGTGTTTTTCAGTGGTTTGAATTTTTTAAGCCTATTCAGCATACTTGTCCAATTAAGTGCATTTTGACTTCTATAGGAATTATATTTGAATTTAAGTATAAAATAAGTATTATAGACATAATAAAACATTACAGAATATTACTTCTACTACTAATATACACTTTTTCCACACTATTTAGTGAGGGAAAATATTGAATATCAAGCAAATTATAAAGAGCACATATTCACCGCGGTTCAAATGATTGTAAAACATAGGGTGTAGTCAGTCAGAAACATAAAAGTTTAAGCTGCCACTAATATTTGGAATATATACCACATTAGGCACAAAAAATAATGGATAATTAGTCACTGCTCTTGGGAGAAAATCCCCCCTTCCTATTTATAAAATGATTAATTAACTTTGAGCCAGCGCATAGAGGGAAAAATAGGCTTCAGTCATCCCATTCCTCATTCTGGGCACAAATGAACCAAAAAAGAAATTAGTTCTTTCCTGAGCCACAAAAGCCCTTGGGTGCCATGATACACTTATGTTGATATCAGTGTAATGATCTTATACCAGCCTTTCATTGCCAAAGTAGGTTGGAATAATTTGTCTTTATGATGTGTCTTAAAAGCAGTTTTATGGTAGCATTGTTTATTAGATGATAGATAGGAATCTTTATAATGTCACTAGATGTTTTCAGATTCGAATATTACTTATTAGAAAGATAATGGTGCACAAATGTGTTTTTCCTCAAGACCACAATTTGAAAGTTGCTGATGCAAAACCTGAAGAAAGATATTAATCTAGGTAGGTCCTGAATTTGAGTTTACATGGGTAATTATTATCAAATGATTATTACATTTTCAAATTGAACTTGTTTGATTTTATAAGCATTTGACATTTAAGAATAACAAAATATATATATATATATATAATTCTTATATCTATTTAAATACTTTAGCAATAAACTCTTAAAAATGGTTGTTCAAGCCCAGCCAGTATGGCTCAGCGGTTGAGCGTTGACTTACGATCCAGGAGACTGTGGTTCAATTCCTGGTCAGGGCACATGCTTGGGCTGCGGACCCGATCCTCTCTCTCATCATTGATGTTTCTATCTCCCTCTCCCTTTCCTTTCCTCTCTCTGAAATCAATAAAAATATATTTTTTAAAATGGTTGTTTAAAAATGATCTTAATAAATTTTCATGATGTTGTGTACTGATTTTTCAAACTTCACATAATCAGTATCTGCAGTGAAATTAATCTGCAAAAAATGAGTACAAATGGGGTATTTTATGAGAAGAATTATCTTTATGCTAACAAATACATATAATTGGACTAATAATTACAACATAATTTCATGACTGTTAATGTTTCTTACCTCGTACAGGAAAAATAATAATGCCTATATATATAAGATGCATAGTGCTTTTCATGCTACTTATGCTGAATTAAGAGCAGTGTTGGAGGCAGCTCTTACTAGCTAGCAAGAACATAATGTTAAAATTTTAAGAATTTTTCAAACCAGTTATTAATATAGCCATTATTACAACTCAAATTATATAAAATTATAATTTAATGAATTATATTTAAAAACTAAGTTAATAATTGAGAGATAATTCTGGAATGGTGGCATAAGGAGCTCTTCAGACCTCTCCCCAGTGAAACAAACATAACTGATAAACATTATTTAAAAAAAGAAATTTAAGTCTCTGGGAATTGTCCCAAGAGCATACAAAAAGTGAACAAATATTTATTTAACAAAATATACTAAATACAAGTAAGAAAAGTGAGAGTCTGTGGAATTTGAGCCACAACATGCCCCTTCCTCATTCCTATCCCCTGTGCACCATGGTGGAAGCTCTACCGGGAGGTGGAGAAAGGGGTGTAGCCTAAACGCATAGCTACCTTTCTCCCCAATTCCCAGGCTAAGGCAACAGTGTCTGTCGAGAAGAGTCGAATTGACCAGGTTTTAATCTTCCTCAAGGTTCTTGGCAAAAGTGTAATTCCTCTGTTCCAAACACGAGTAGCTAAGATGTTTGTGGTTTCCTTTCTCTACCTAGCCTCCACTCATACGGCAGAAGATTTACCTCTGGTTCAACAGGCTAAATTTACCCTTAGGGCATAGGTTCCATGCTAAGATAGATAAACTGAGAATACCAGAAGCTTCCCATGACTTTCCATTGCCCTGCTTTATGGCAAGAGGGCCTCTCAGAAAAGAGAAAATAACTCACCCCTTCCCCAGCTGTGGAGGGGTGGCACAGAGAGCTTACCCAGGTGGAGTCCATAAGAACACAGTGGTCCATAGTTCTCCCTAAGGGCACTACTTTTATTTGGAACAGAGTTGGGGAATTTAATCTTAAAGGAACTGAAGAAAACAATGGTAATTTTCATAATAATCAATTAAGAGGAGGCTGGTAGCTCCATGAGAACAATAGCTAAATTGTACACCAGCTAGAAGTTTAATAGAACAAGAGAAATAGAGAGCCAAAAAGAGCTCTCCTGGGGTCAGAACAAGTTTTAAAGTTTGGTCTCAAAGTCTAACCCTATTAAGGTGCCAAAATCTTATTGAATGAGATTGAATTGGTTTATTCCCTGGGCATTGCTGAAAATAATAGTGCAATTAGTTATTATTTAGTGGAAGCTAACAGCTGGGAAGGATAACAACAGAAATGGAGAGTTTAAGAGGGTAATCAGGGGGAAAAGCAGGCAGAAAGAGTCCTGAGAAAGTCTACTGTCCCTTAGGATGAGCACACATACAGAAGGCTGTGTCCCCTGAGGAACAACAGTAAAGACTTCACAAAGTGGGAAGATAAACTTCAGTAAACAAGTTTTGTTAAGTTACTAAACAAATGAATAAGTGTGCACACAAAAATGAGAACAAGCCCCCAGGAGGGGGAAGAGGAATCAGTATCCAGAGTATCTACAATATATTATCTAAAATGTAGGGTTTTAACTAAAAACATTATGACATATGTAAAACAATGACAATGACAAAAACATATTATCACCCATACAGGGGGAGGGCAGAAAACAGGAAACAGAAATTGTCTTTGAGATAGTTCATATGTTAAACTTACAAAACTGAGAATTCAAAGCAGCTATTATAAATATGCTCTAAGAATGGAAGAAAACAATGCTTAAAGATGTACAGGAAGGTACGTCAACAGTGTCTTTTCAAAGAGGGAGAAGACTAACAAACACTTTATTTTCAAAGAAGCAAATGGAAATTCTGGAATTGAAAAATACAGTAACCAAAATAAAATAAAAATCCACTAGAAGGGCAACAATGAATTTGATCTGAAAAAAGAAACAATTATTGGTAAGTTTGAAGATAGATCAATAAGAATCGAAAAGAAAAAAATGAAGAAAAATAAATAGAGCATGAGAAAACTATAAAAAAAGCATTGTGTTGTGTAATATTTACAGCTGGAGTAACAAAAGGACATTGGAGAATGAAAGAGCTAAAAAAATAATCAAAGATATAATAGCTTTAAAATTTCCAAAGTGTTATGAAAATTAACACGCACAACCAATAATCACAACAAATGCCAAGGAGAATAAACAAAGAGATCCCAAACCCAGGTAAACCATAATAAAAATATTGAGCCAGGCTGGGCGTGGCTTAGCAGTTGAGCATCTACCTATGATCCAGAAGATCTTGATTCGATTCCCAGTCAGAGCATGTAGCAGCCAATCAATGACTCTCATCATTGATGTTTCTATCTCTCTCTCTCCCTCTCCCTTCCCCTCTCTGAAATCAATAAAGATATATATTTTAAAAATAAATAAAAATATTGAAAAGGAAAACAAACAAATCTTGAAAGCAGCAAAAAGACTCATCACATACAAGGGGGGGGGCTAATAAAGTTAATGCCTGACTACTCATTAGAAATAGTAGAAACTCTAATAGAGTAAGGTTAAACATTAAAAATGCTAAAAGAAAAAAAGTAATCATGTGTCATATATCTAGCAAAATAAACTTTTGGGGGGGGAACTGACAATGGATAAGGAAACTCCAGGAACATTTACTAGCCCAAATGTCAGAATTCACTTTATTGGAACTCTGGATTATAACCAAACATTTACAGAAACCAAGAGAATACTGATAGACCACTGAAACATGGTAGGAGAGCTCGGTGGAGTTTTAAAATGTCCTACCACCCTCCCTGACACAGTGGCAGCCTCCAAAATAGCAACTCATATTCTTGGTGTTCTTTTCTGGTTCTGGAGGGAGCAAAGCACACCTTTTAACTCTAGGAGATCAGAATATACCACCCCAAAATATGGCAGTCTGACATAAGGAATACGTTGAGTTGAAGGCAATTGACAAAAAGCAGGTGCATGATGAACTTTCTTCCTTAACCCTATCTACCTGAAGACAAGATCGCAAATTCCTTTTGTGAAGGTATCTCCCCCCCACACCAACTTCTCAGACCAATGATGAGGTGGCTCCAAAAAAGAGTCTAAATAAACAAACCTTACTAACTAGCCCTTATCTACCACTAGTTTCCCATAGATTTTCCTAATTACAATTTGCTGTCCCTAGAAATTCAAAGTTCCTTTCCTTTTTGCTGCCACTTCCCTTTAAATTTATCCTGTTTTGTTTAAGTGGTATAAAGGCCTCCATGCTTAACCAGTTGGGGGGGTGTTTACCTTCTTTTTATGAACTCTCCATGCCACATAAAACTTTTAATATCAAATAAATTGGTATGTTTTTTCTCCTATTAATTTGTCTGTTGTCAGTTTACTTTGCAGATCCATCTGGAGAATCTAAGAAGGTAAAGAAAAATGTTCCTCCTATACATAATCAATGAATTGTGTTTATCTATTTGGACTTGTTTTGGAGATTCCTAAAGAACTTAGCAAGGAGCTTGACTTTATTTTGCCCAGAAAGGAGTTCTTTTAGAGCAGAGGACTGACCATGTGGAGGATATTCAGTAAAAATTTTGAAGGCAAATGAATGAGTTACTGTCATAAAACAAAACAAAAACAAACAAAAAAATTCTGCTAGGGTAAAAAAAAAAATTTTTAAAAAGACATGCCAATAGTGTGGGGAAGGCCTGGGGAGGGGTAGGGAGTGGGGTGAAAGGGGGTCAATGGAGGGGAAAAGGAGGAACATCTGTAATACTTTTAACAATAAAGATAAGTTAAAAACAAAAAAGACATGCCAAAACATACAAGAAAGTCTGCATATTGCCATCTTTCAGAGTATAAGGACTTTGAATAGCTTTGTGTATACAGGGAATCTAGAAGTCCATAAATATACCCAGTATAGAACATGTGTTCAGAAAAAAGCTAAAGAGGTCTTCAGGGAGAAAATAAAGGATAAGGTAGAGTTATTAATGACCTGAATAAATATAATAAGAATGACCAAACACAGAGCCATTCTACAAAGATTGGGAGAGTATTTATTTTCTTTTCATTTCTCTTTTATAGCTCCAGACATGTAAGGATATTTCCATGAAACCACTAGATAACTATAAGCTAAAGTATCAGAGGCTTCAGACATAAAACACAACAAAGAATATTATCTTTAAGAATAATTTAGAAAAGTCACTAAACAAACAACTATAATCAAGAACAATTAATAACAATAAACTTTGGTAAAGAGAGATATATAATTTCTATCACTATTCCATTATAACATTCAAATTTTTCAGTTTTCAATAAAAGATTTACAAAGCATTCCAAAAATAAGACAGCATGGCTTACTCACAACAGAAAATAACAAAAACTATACCAGAGGACAGATAATGGACTTACTAGACAAATGCTCTAAATCAAGTATTCAAAATATGCTCAAATAGTTCAAAAAAAACCATGAATAAAGATATAAAAGAAGTCAGGAGATTGATGTCCCACCAAATAAAGAATGTCAGTAAAAAGATAGAAATTGTAAAAGGTATCAAACAGAAATTCTGGAAATTAAAACTAAAGTAACAGTAATAAAAAGAAAACTCAGTAGACATGGTCAAGAGCAGATCTGAATAAGCAAAAGAAAGAATCAGTGAACTTGAATAGAGTTCAACTGAAATCGTCTGTTTTGGGAGCAGAAAGACAACAGGAGAAAGAAAAATGAACAGAGCTCTTATAGTCTGAGTAATGCCTCTGGCCCAAATTAATATGCTGAGGCCCTAAATTCTAGCAACTCAAAATGTTACTGTATTTGGAGATAGAATCTTTAAAGAAGCATTTAAGTAAAAATAATACAATTATAGTGAGCCCTAGTCCAATCTGACTGGTATCCTTATAAGAGGAAATTTGGACACAGACAGAGACACTAGAGGTGTGTGCACATAGAGGAAAGACCACGTGAGGCCACGATAAGACAGTCACCTGCCATGCAGGGAGAGAGGCCTCAGAAGAAACCAAACTTGCGAACACCTTGATCTTATGATACAAAACCCCAGAACTATAAAACAACAACAACACAGACTTATAGACATTGAGGAAAAACCGGCAGCTGTCAGAAGGGACAGGGTTGGGGGCTGAGTGAAAAGGGTGAAGGGATTAAGCAAAGAAAAAGGAGGAAGAATAAAAAATAAATAAACTTTGGGGAGGGGGAGAGAGAAGATGGTGATGGAAGGAGACTTGACTTGGGGTGGTGAACATGCAATATAACCAATGTCACCCCAATAAATTCAATAAAAAATAAATAAACTTTGGTTGTCTAAGTCACTTGGTCTCTGGTATTTTTTTTTATTGCAGCCAAGCAAATTAATACCTATTTTGTACTGATAAGTGGAATGCTGTTGTAATAAATATCTAAATATATTTAAGTGGCTTTGGAGCTGGATAATGGACAGAGGCTGGCATGGTTTTGAGGTACATGTTAGAAAAATCCTCGATTGCCTTGAAGAGACTATTGATAGAAATAAGGACATTAAAGGAACTTCCGGTGAAGCTTCAGATGGGAATTAGGAACATGCTATTGTACCCAGGAGAAATGATAATCCTTGCTATTCATTGCCAAATAACTTGGAAGAAATGTGTTCTAATGTTTTGTGGAAGGCAGGACTTGTGAGTGATGAAATTAAATATTTAGCTGATGATATTTCTAAGTAAAGTGCTAGTGGTATAACCTGGTTATTCTTTACTGAGTTATAGTATAATGAAGGAAGAGAATAAATTGTTAGGCAAAAAGAAGCAGAACTTGAAGATTTGGAAAAATTTTACCCTATCTTTATTGCAAAAAAATGAGAAAATGTGTTCTGAAGAGAACAAGTGTTTGGCTAGACAATCATTTGATAAAGACGTTATTGCTGTGCTTATGAATCCAATCAACCATCTCAGCTGGAAGGCTGCCAGATGGACGGAAGGGGATATATAAGGGAAAAAATGAAGGCTTTCAGACTTCTGGAATTCTACAGGATAAGACAATAGAGCTACAGGGCTACAAACATGGGTTAACCTTCAAGAAAAGAAAAAAAAATGAACCCTAAAGTTTATTTAGAGATCAGGGCTACCACGGCCAGGACAGGCCTGGAAGGCATAGCTCTCAGGAGGCAACATTGTCTCCTCCTGAGTTTCAGAAGGTGGAGCCATCTCAGTTCAGCAGACCAGGCTGCCACTGTTCAGGGTTTCAAGGACTATACCATTGCCTAGGGCCTTGAGGTCAAGGCTACTGCTGCTGGTCATGAGGGCATGGCTGCCAGCCAGGGCTAAAGGGATGATATTGTCACTCAGGTTTGAGGGGATGGCACTGTTGCCCAGTGGGCATGGAAAGTGGGGTTCCCACCCTTTGGGCCCAAAGGACAGAACATAGAGCCAAAGCATATTTTTGAGTGTCAAAACTAATGGAAATGGTCCTGTCAGGTTGTACATTTGTTTTGGATCTGTGATTCATTTTTTTGTTCTAATTTTTTTAATTTTGGGGTTTCTGGGATGAAAGTGAATTTATTTTGCATGTGAGAAGAACGTGAAGTCTACAGAGCAATAGGGCAGAGTGCTTTGGGTTAAATTTTGCTCCTGGCAAATTCACATACTGTCGTTCCAACCACTGGTACTTCAGAATGTGCTGGTATTTGGATATAAGTTATGTAAGGATGTAATTAAGTTAAATTGAGGCCCTTAGGGCGGGCTGTCTAGTGTGACAGGTGTCTGTAAAAAGAGGAAATTTAAATACGTAAAGAGGCAACATGTGTGTGCAAATACAGAGGAAAATCCCCGTGAGGGCACAGTGAGAATGTGGCCATCTGTAAGCCGGGGAACGAGACCTTAAAAAAAACTAAAACTGTCAATATTTTGACCTTTGACTTCCAGACTCCAGAACTGTAACAACAATAAATTTCTATTGTTTCAGCCACCCAGTCAGTGGTATGTTGTTACGCTCCCCTTAGCAAACTAATAGAAGAGCCCAAAATATATGAGGGACAACATTAAAAGTACAAACATGCAGAATGGGCGTCTTAGAGGGAAAGGAAAGAGAGAGAAGTCAAAAGAATATTTGAAGAAATAATGGCAGAAAATTTCACAAATGTTATAAAATGTGTGAATGTACATATTTTTGAATGAGAAGGGGTCCTAGGGAAAGTAACCTTACCGGGTGATCTGATCATAAATTCTTAACTGGGCAAGTAGGTCATGGTGGGTGTCATGCCCCAGGCGTATAAGTTCCTTAGTGAAAGGTTTGTATTTGCCTTAAGAAAGCCCTGTCCATTGTTTCTCTGCATCTAGGTCAACATACCTTCGAAAAGGCTGTTTTCAAAGCCCTCAGAAGCCAAATCATAGTAAGTGTTGAGGCGGATGCAGCAAATCAGGACCCATATATACTGGTGGTGGAATGCAAAATGGTACAGCTACTTTGGAAAACAGTCTGACAGTACCTCAAACGATTAAATATGGATAGCATACAATCCATCCGTATCACTCCTAAGTATACACTGCGGAGAGTTGAAGGCACATGTTCACACAAAAACTGTTCTATGAATGCTTACAGCAGCATTATTGATAATAGCCCAAAGCTGAGGACAAAACCACAAGTCCATAAACTGAGGAATGAATAAATAAAACATGGTATATTGATACAATGGATTTTTTTCCAACCGTTAAGAGGAATTAAATCTTGATATAATGCTACCACATGGATGAATCTTGAAATCATAATGCTACATGAAAGAAGTGCATTTCAGCCCTAGCTGAGTAGTTCAGTTGGTGAGAGCATAGTCCCGATATGCGAGGGTTGCCGGTTCGCTTCCTGGTCAGGGCACATACGAGAATCAACCAACGAATGCATAAATAAGGGGAACAACAAATTGATGTCTTTCCCTTTCTCTCCCTTCCTTTCTCTCTCTAAAATCAATTAAAAAAAAAAAAAAAGTCAGTCACAAAAAGCCACATCTTGTTTCTTTTCATATTAAATGTCCAAAATAGGGAACTCCATTGAGACAGAAAATAGATTAGTGGTTTCTTAGGTCTGATGGGGTGGGAGTTTGTGGGGCGATAGCTAAAAGATACAGGGTTCCTTTCTGAAGTGATGAAATGTTCTAAATTGACTGTGATGATTGTTGCACTTATCTGTGAATATACTAAACACCACTGACTTGCATGCTTTAAATAGGTAAGTTGTATGGTATATGGATTCTTTCTCAATAAAGCAGCTTTTTAAAAAGTAATGATAGATTCTAAACTAATCTCTTCCCATTTTCTTCGTTTATATGTTATCAATGATATGACATCATTTGCATCTACTGTAGCTACATTGTAAACTTACTAGATATTGCTGTACTACTACACATCTTTCCCCAACTCCACATCCAGTATGTCATGTGTCAGCCTTGTATGTCATACAGCCTATAGTGGTAGTATGAACTGAAACTGGCAAACATGAAAATTGGCAAGCACTACAAATTAGGCCTTTTTTATTGTTGTTAATTTTGATGGAAAGATGCATATTAAATTTAAAATGCTGTTGTGTCTATAGTCATTGAATTGAGAATAAAAATCAGGAAGTATTCTGTAAGCATTTGAAAACTATTATCCATTTCAGAAACAAATCCAGTCAATGACATAGATGAACAAGTGAGTATGCAAAACATCTTTTTCCCGTTTCACTCTTGTCTTAATCATTAATATAAGTGAAAATATTAACTAACGTTCATGTAAGAACTATACTTGTCTGATGTGTATAAATCATAGTTAGATTATAAATATAAGAGGTTGGCAACAAAAATAAAGGATTCTGTGAAAATTGGCTGTGTGGAATTTACAATACAGAGTATTATATATTTTATTATTATTTGTAAATTTTAGTCTATATACCTGTTCATAGGTAAAATTCATAGTTTATATCTATATATGCACATATATGTAATTTTTTTACACATGATATTATAAACATTTACCAGAACACCACTGGCCTAATTCCATGTGTGGTATCAACAACATTGAGAATAATAGCAGGAAGATATTTAAAAATGAGAGATGGGTGGATAGATGTCTTGGAAAAAAATCGAATAAATGGTTAAATATAATTTGTGGCTCAGTAACAAAATAGTTTTAAATGCTTGAAACAATGTGTGGGTTAAATGAGGATTTAAGCATCTGTTTTATTTATTTATGGGAGAAATGTGCTAGCTTTGAAGTAGGCCATTCTAATTGGTATTCATTCTATGTATTTATTTCTTATTTTGGAGAGCTTTTGAAATAAAAGTAGCAAAATAAGCAAAAAATACAGGATGGATGGCATACTTATGGCCTGTTAAAATATGAATTAAGAGGGAAAAGGAAGTATGAGACAAGCGTCTAAATGTTAGTCTGAGTCCTGAAATCAATATTGTCATTCAAAACCAAAAATAAGAGAAAACGGAAAAATTAATTAGATTATTTTAAAGATTATATAATATTCAGACTGGACACTGTAATGGAGTTGCCATTATTCATTAAAAATATTTGTTTGTTAAGTCCCTAGATAATTGGAACATGCTTACTTTTCTTTAGCATATAAAGCAATATATTGTATGAGCTGCACACAACTAGGCAAATTTCACGGCATCAAATATAACTTCATAGAAATACAAAGTAAATTCTGTCTAATTTGTATTTGCTATGAACTTTTAAAATGTTAAATGAGAATATTTTCATAAAATGCTTACTTAGAAATTTTTTGTCCCTCAAAAACTAAGAATCAGTTGGCTGTACGAAATTTAATACACAGAGTATTTTATATATTATTATTTGTAAATTATATAAATTTGTATTTAAAATTGGTAAAGCTGGCCCCTAAATTACTTTGTGTCACAGACCACTTTAAGGTTCTTACGCAACCTACTGATATGAGAAGAAAAATAATCACAGCATACAGTCCTATAAATACACACTTTCTCGTGTAAACTCAGATTCTAAATTAAGCAAAACCCCCTATCTATGCCATCTGTGTATTTTCTACTCATTTCTAATCCTCCATACTACCTCTTTTAAGGTACTGACCTATAGATGAAACAAAATTTATTGGCCTCACAGTTGCTTGCGAATTTTTAAAGAGAACTATATACATAGATGACAAAAACAGGCAAATGCACTTGATTTATTACTGCAAAATTTTGGTGCATTCCGTAGTGATCCACACTAGATCATATGAAAAATTACTTTTATCCCAGATAGAAACAAGAAAAAGAGAGCTCAAAGCCCTTTCAGGAATCTACAAATGTTCCTTAACCATGTAGTTCTTTAGATCATACTTTAATAATTACAGCTTCATTAGCAGCAGTAGCAGGAAAATGTTGGTATAAATAAACGAATGAACAAACAACTAGCAGAGGTGTTGCTGTTATCGTAATGGTAGTATTCATAACCCCCTGCTCCATAAAAGACACACAGATATTTTATACCTAGTTAGGCTACTCAACACATTTGGAGGAGATGCTGAGATGGGAGTAACCTGGAAAAAACAACTTATCACAAGCAAGAGGGTGGAGAGAGATTGGAAGAATAATGAGAAAAAGAAGAGGGGTACCTATCTCATGTTGTGTGTCCAGACACTTGGTGAGGGTGAGGTGGCTGAGAAAATGTATTATCTTCAAGAGAAAGCATTCAAGAGAGGCAGGTTATATTTTTAGCTCTATAGGCGAAGGCAGTCTTTGTTCTTGATCCTGATCTGCCCTAGGGATGGAAGTGAATAGGAAAACTCAGCTGTAAGATGATTTTCACTAACCACAATACAAAATGAGACACGGTAGTAAAAAAGTAAGTACAGGAGGGTATCCATCTGATAGTGTTTTGAAAATGGAGAGGTATGTTCTTAGAAAACACACTTTCATTTTGTCCTAAGAACAAAATATATGTTCTTAGAAAACTGAAATACTCAGATGAATACATAAATATGAACCTAGACATATCATCCAAAGTTTATGATTATGGTCATAAAATAGAACCTTTATTTTATCATTTGTCTTCGAAATTGCTTAAACTGGAATCATTAATTACATATTCTCCTTCAAGTTCAAGTTGTTCCTGAAGTATTTTTTAAAATGCTCCCTGAGGCAGTCTTTTTCAAGCAATCTCATGATACTAGCACTGATACTGAGCAGCACCAGGTGAGGCCAAGGGTAGCTTCAACCCGATCCAGGTCCTTGTCAAGGAACAAGAAAGGATTCAAGAGCTTGACAGAAGGATTTAAGAAAGCACAGTAAATTTATTCAAGCGACAGTATGCATTTGAGAAGTGAGAGCAGGTGACCTCAGAGAATGAGACATGCCAATGGGGTTTAGGTGGAAAATTTTTATTAAATGTGTGCAAGGTAGGGGGATAGGGTTGCCCTTTGCTTCTGACGCTGGCATGGTGACTGCCAATGCTGCTTGTCCTTGACCCTCCTCTCCAGATAATGCTTATTTTGGTCCTCTCAGTTAGAGGAAATTGAGGATGAGAAAGCAGGGGAACAGGTGGTCAGTAAAGGTCGAGTCTATGAGGTTCCACCCAAGACAGAGAAGGGGAGGGGTAGATCTTCAGGTCTTTATGCCCTGTTCTAACTTCCTTGCTTCAGCACCACCTCTGTTCTTCTTGATGTTCCACTAATCACTCAAAGTCACTGGTTCAGATAATACTCTGATAATCCAGACATTTTCTTTTTACATTATAGGTGAATATAAATACTTGTTTCTTGTGCATTGATGCATTCAAGAGTTAGTCAATTTTTAAAGAATGTAATCAAGTTGAAAGAATTGATGTGTCAAATGCTATTACTAGCACACAGATGAAATATACAGGCATTTTTCTCCTCTTTGGGCTTACTCTCTGATGCTATGAGAGCGTTTTTTTACTTTCCAGAACTCTTGGCATAGGTGTCCTGGTGCTTGCATGAAGCACAGAACACATATCATGACACACACCTTTCTCATACTATATTCATGCCTCCCAATTGAGATTCTTAGTTCAATGGTCCAGACTGATTTTAATTCATCCTGATGATTTAACTAATTTTAAATCATCCTGTTACAGTTCTTTCTTTGATTCTCATTTGAACAACATACAAATAAATCCCAATTGATCCACTATGACAGATACTTATACATAACTGATTAGTGATTTGTTCTTTCTCTTACTGCTCTTTAAACCTCTAGAGAATGATCCACAATTAACTTGGATCAAACATCACTTCTATATATGGTCATATTAAATTATAATCTATTTATTTTTGAATCTCAACTGACTCACCATTTGTCCATTAGTTGTTTTACTATTCACTTGCATCAAATTTTGGAGGGGGGTGCTTGGCCCTGTATTACAAAATCACTACCTTCCATGAAAAGCAATAAATATGCTGCTGGGGGAAAAATGTGTAAGAAGTTAATTAATTGTATCTTTACCCCATTGCATGTTTTTGCAACTATTTGTCAAATATTAATTGATCATAAACTCTACACTTTAAGGTACTAGAAAAAGAACAATAGACAAAGCCCAAAGTGAGTAGAAGAAAGGAAATAATAAAGATGAGAGAAACAATAAACAAAATAGAGTCTAAAAAAGCAATTCATAAGATCAATAAAACCAAGAGTTGGTTCCTTGAAAAGATAAACAAGATTGACAAACATTTAACCAGACTCATCATTAAAAAAATAGAGAGAACCGAAGTAAATAAAAATTGGAAAAAGGGAGAACTAACAATAAATAATGTTGGGAAAATTGGACAGATACAATAAAAAAACATTAAATTAGACCACCTTCTTACAGCATACACAGGAATAAAATCTAAATTGATTAAAGACTTAAATGTAAGATTCAAAAACAAAAATCTTAGAAGAAAAAAAAGTAGTAAATCTTGGACAATTCTCATAACAATATTTTTTCTGATATATCCCCTTAGGCAATGAAAACAAAAAAGAAAAACTAAACAAATGGGACTACATCAAACTAAAAAGGTTTTGCACAGCAAGGGAAACCATCAACAAAATAAAAAGACAACCCACTGAATGGGAGAACATATTTGCCAATGATACATTTGATAAAATGTTAATATCTAAACTTTATAAATAACTTTTATAACTCAACACCAAAAAACAAACAATCCATTTAAAAACTGGGCAAAAGATCTGAATAAACACCTCCAAAGAGGACATGCAGATGACCAATAGATAAATGAAAAGATGTTCAAAATCACTAATCATCAGAGAAAGGCAAAAACCACACCTTATACCTGTCAGAATGGCTACCATCAATAAATCCACAAATTACATGTGCTGGCGAGGGTGTGGAGAAAGGGGACCCCTGGTACACTGCTGGTTGAATGCAGACTGGTAAAGCCACTATGGAAAACAGTATGGAGGTTCCTCAAAAAATTAAAAATAGAACTGCCATATGACCCAGTGATTCCACTTCTGGTAATATATCCATAGAAACCTGAAACATGAAACATTAATTCAAAAGAATATATGCACCCCTACATTTATTGCAGCATTGTTTACATTAGCCAAGATCTGGAAGCAGTCCAAGTGCCCATCAATAGATGAATGGATAAAAAAGTAGTGGTACACAATGGAATACTACTTGGCCATAAAAAAAAGAAAATCTTACCTTTTGCAACAGCATGGATGGACCTGGAGAGTATTATGCTTAGTGAAATAAGCCAGTCAGAGAAAGACAAATATGATTTCACTTATGTATGGGATGTAATGAACAGCAACAACAACAAAAAAACCCAAGCAGAAAAGAAATAGATTCATAGACACAGAGAGCAGAGTGACATCTGTCAGAGGTATGGGGGTTGGGGCACTAGGTGAAAAAGTTGAAGGGATTAAGGAAAAAAAACCCTCATAGACAACAGTACTGTGATTACCAGAGGACAAGAGGGGTGGGGAGGTAGAAGAGGGTAATGGGGGAATAAATGGTGATGGAAGGAGACTTGACTTTCAATGGTGAACATACAATACAATATACAGATGGTATGTTATAGAATTATACACTTGAAACCCATACAATTTTATTAACCAATGTCAGTACAATAAATGTAATAAACAATTTAAGAAGAATTATGTAGAAAGTATAGGGTTCAATTTATCTTGTACCCCTCAAATTTCTTTTGGAAAGTAATTATTAATTCAATTTCTTTATGCTATATAGGTCAGTTCAGACAAGCTATTCATCTTTGTGTGAGTTTTGTTAGAATGTGTATTTTAAGGAATTGGTGTTTATTTCTTCCAAGTTATCAAATTTTTGAATTTGTAGTCATAGACTATGCTCTCTCTCTCATTCTCATTCTCTCACTCTTTCTCTGTCTCTCTTTCTCCTCCTCCCCCCCCCCCGCCCATTCTTTTTCAGCCAGCTTGACTACGGGTTTATCAACTGCATTTATCTTTTCAAGGAACCATGCTTTGGTTTTGTCAATTTTTCTCTAATGAATTATTGCTTTTTTTTTCAATCTGTTCTAATTTTAGTTATATTTTTTTATCTTGCTTACTTTGGATTCAATATTCTCTTATTTTTCTAGTTCCTATTCTGAAAATTAATTGATTTTAGTTTTTCTTTTTTGATATGTTCATTCAAAATTTTAAATTTCCCTTTATGCACTGCTTTTGATGCATCCTACTGCTAGTTCTGTCAATTACTAATAGAGGAGTGTTGATGTTTCCAACTTCATGGATTTTTCTACGTCTTCTTACAGTGCTATCAGTTTTGCCTCATGTAGTTTGACAATCTCTTCTAACGTACATTCACATTAAAAATTATGTCTTCATGGAAAATTGACCCTTTTAAAATTATGTTATGATTTATCCCTGAGAATTTTCTTTGTTTAGAAGTCTGTTTTTTCTGAAATTAGCATTACTTTATCTTTGTTTTGATTAGTATTGCGTAATATCTTTCTTCATCCCATTCCTGTTAATATATCTGTGTGTTTATATTTAAAGTGGGTTCCTTGTAGACAACATTTCATTGGGTCTTGCTTTTTTTTAATCCACTCTCTCAGTCTCTGGTGCACTTATACTATTCACATTTAAAGTGAATATTAATACAGTTGGATTAATGTCTACCATATTTGTAACTTCTTTAGGTTAGCTTCCTTTGTTCATTGTTTTTTGTTGGTGGTGTTTTTTGTTGTTGTTGTTTTTGTTTTTTAGGGTTTCCCACTGGCTTTCTGTTTTCTCTGCTTTCAATTTAACATTTTATATGATCCATTTTTTTGTTCTTTCTTAGCATATCAATTATACATGTACTTGCCTTTTATTTTTATTATTTAGTAACTGCTTTAGTGTTTACAATATGTACTTACAAATAATCTAAGCTTATTTTTTTGTTGTTGTTAATCCTCACTGGAGGATATTTTTTCCATTGAATTTTAGAGAGGGTGGGAGGGATGTGGGGGAGAGAGAGAGAGGACAGAGAAGAGAAAGAGGCGAGAGAAAGAGAGGGAGAGAGAGGGAGACAGAGACATTGATTGACTTCCTCCTGCAGCACCCAGACCGGTGCTGGGAATCAAACCCTTGACCTTCCGGTGCACAGGCCAAAGCTCCAGGGCAAATAAGCTTACATTTATTTATTTATTTATTTATTTATTTATTTATTTATTTATTTATTTATATTATTTATTCATTCATTCATTTATTCATTCATTTTTGTCCTCATCTGAGGATATCTTTTCCATTGTTTTTCAGAGAGAGTGGAAGGGAGAGAGAGAGAGAGAGAAACATTGATGTGAGAGAAACACATCGATTGGTTGCCTCTGTCATGCACCCCAACCAGGGTCGGGGATCCAGCCTGCAACACAGGTATGTGCTCTTGGTCAGAATCAAACCCAGGACCCTTCAGTCCATGGCCCGACGCTTTAAGCACTGAGCCAAACCAGCTAGGGCTAAGCTTACTTTTAAATAACACTCTACTGCTTCATAGCAAATGAACGAATCTTATGACCCAAGTATTTGCAACTCTTCTATTTCCCTTTATTACATTCTGTCATCACTTCACTTTTACATAAGCTATAATCATCCAATGCATTGTTGTTATTATTATTTTGAATTAGCTTTTAGTACTTAGATCAGTAAAGAATTAGACAAATAAAATATTTTGTTTTATTTTTATTTATTTCTCCTCCAAATCTCTTCTTTCTTTATGTAGCTCTGAGTTTCTTTTCTACATATTTTTCCTTCTCTGTGAAAAACTTTATTGTGGTAAAATATACATAACATAAATATAGCATTTTAATCATTTTATATGTACAATTCAATGGCATTAAGTATGAAATATATACACAATGTTATGTAATCATCACCTATATCAATTTCCAGAACTATTTTTTATCCTAAACAGAAATTCTGTAGCCATTAGGATATAACTCCCATTCCCCCTTACTCTCAGCCCCTGGTAACCTCTCTTTCTACTTCGCTTATTCTGGATAACACATAAGTAGAATTATATAATGTTTGCCCTTTGTGGTGGGCTTATTTTACTGAGAATCATGTTTTTAAGGTTTATCCGTGTTGTAGCACATGTAAGAATTTAATTCCTTGTAAAGGCTGAATAATATTTCATTGCATTTATGTACCACACTTTATTTACTTATCTCTCAATAGGCATTTTTTTCCCATATTTTAACTATTGTGGATAATGCTGTGGTGAACGCTGGTGTACAAGTATCAGTCTAAGTCCTTGTTTTCAATTTATTTGTGTATGTACCTAGAAGTGGAATTGTTGATTCATATATTAAAATTCTGTTTAACTTTTTGAAGAACTGGTATCTTTTACTTTTTAAGGATAATTTTGCTGTGTATAATTCTGTTTGTCTTATTTTATTTTATTTTTAGCATTTTAAATATTTCACTCTGCTCTCTTATATGGTTTCAGAAGAGAAATGTCTGATGTAATTTTTATCTCTGTTCTTCCATAGGTAAAGTGTTTTTATTTATTATTATTTTCCCCAATTCTGGTTTCTTTCAAGTTTTTCTCTTTTCTTTGATTTTCTGCAGTTTGATTATGATATGATAGGTATAGAATTTTGGGACTTAATTCTCTTTGGTGTTTTCTGAGCTTCTTGGATTTCTGTTTTTTGTTAATTCTTGATTTTAGAAGCCCTGAAAAAAAGCATGAAGGGAATTTTCTCTGATCTTCATCCTCAGAATCTGGTGGAACTCTTGGAGGCAAAATTCATTACAATGTTCAGTCCCCACAAGGCTGGGCCTCCAGTGAATTTTATGTTTTAATTTACCCCATGTTCAACTTCCAGCAATTAGTTAATTACGTTTGAAATGTTTGTACTAGTTACCACTCCAGTGATGTCTTCTGTCACCTTTCTATTTTCCCAGATTCACTTATCTCTACAGTTTCCCAGAAAACTGTTTGCCCTGTGACCTCAGTTATCTGATGAACCTAAGAAGAGTTGCTAATTTTCACTTTGGTCTGCTTTATATTGTGAGAATGAGAGTAAAAACTCTCAAGCTCTTTAAATGTCAGAGCAGAAACCAGAAGTAAGTTTATTTTTTTGTTCACATTTTAATCTAGTACCTGGTAGAAAACTTTATGTGTAGCTTACATTATGTGTGACAAGTTTATTCTCTACATTTGCAATAACTCTTGATTTAGTTTTGTCTGCAACTTTCTAAAAATAATACATCATAAGAGTTTTAATATTTTGTTTCACTCATTTTACCTGGGAAGATCCAAGATTATTCATCTGTTTACCTGGTGTTTACATTAAACGCCTATCCAGAAAATTATTTCCAATTCTACTTTTTATCATAACTTGACTTTCTTCTGTCACTTGTCTTCAATTGTCCTATACTGAAAACAATCTTAGATTGCAAGCTCTATTAAATTTTCAATATTTTTTTGTTTCTTTTCCTTTCAGAAATATTTTTATGCATTTATAGAGCCTACTTAAAAGACTTTTTGAATGTTTATATTTAACTAATTTTGTTTATAATAATATAATCTTTGTAAGGTAGACATGTAGTTGTCAAAAATCATAATTACAATGCAAAATAAACATATTAAAGGCATAGAACTACATAATATGTATGTAATTATTTAGTTTAGAATATTGTTTAAAGATAATTAAATAGATTTATTTATAATGTGTATAAGTTATCTTTGAAAGAATAATGGATTCTGTCTATGAAATTAAATTAAATCAGGAACATTGGTCAGTTTAAATATCTTCTGGCAGAGGACATATAAGGTCATGTCATCTGTGAACAGAGATACTTTTGCTTCTTTTATTTTTCAATGTGGATGCTGCATTTATTTATTTTTTGCGAGATTTTTCTAGCTAGAATTTCCAATATTATGTTGAATACTGCTCTTTATGGTTTTAAATCCATATAGATACTTTTAATAACATCTTAAAATGTAATTACATCAGGGTTTATCAATAAATACATGTGCTAAAATATCAATTTTGATGATGTTTGAATATTTAATTTATTTAATGAAAAATAAAGCAGAGCTAAGTTAAAGTTTAATACTAGTGTGAAAAATACTAAATTATCCATTTTGCTTTAAATTCTTGTGGGAAATATTTTCTGAATCCTTTTTTAAATATTATGTTTAATATTGTCTTAAGGATCTAAAGGATCTAAGCAAATAGCAGTGAACTTGTTTTTCTATATTCAGGAAATACATACAAAATGGAACTTGGCAATTCCTTAAAATTTCTCATATATATATACACACACACATACATACACACACACATACACACACATATATATTCATATATATATATAGCTATGGTAAGAAGATTAGTGATTCTAAGGAACAAAAGCACTGTACTTTAGTTGATAATGTTATTAGCCATTGGGATATATTTCAACAATTCTAGTACTACTATACATGTGTACTGGTATTAAATTAAGTGAATGGTGGATGGTGGTAATCAGGTATCTCACTATTAGAGTGGAAAATACATAAAAGCAAGAAGGGGAGGCCAAAATGATGACTGTGGTAATAGATTAATGTTGAAGACATCATTACAAACTCATTGTTAGCTTATTACAGGTACATATGATTACACTGAAAAATATTTACAGAAAGTGTATATACATGAATTACTATACACACATGTAATTCCATGTTTGGTCAGCTGAGAGGGCCTAAAAGAAATGACATTCCAGTAGCAACAAGAACTCTTAGTTCCAGATCATATTTTATAGTACTAGTCTCCACTAAAATGCATCAGGGATCCCTGGACAAATGACTGACAAAAGAACTGGAACAGTCAACACACAGTATGAGCTTGGAGTATACTATAGTACCAGAAAGAATTGTAGTGTTAAAAGAAAAGAAAAGAAAAACTCAGAATAATTGAAATATAACTATATGGCACAGGAGTTAATTGAGAGTTCTAAATGGCTAATGCTGGAAAAATTAAAGCAACAAAACAAAGTAGTATTGGATTGCACCACAAAGTATAAAATAAACATCTGTGAGTCTTGAGTCTAAGCAGATACAAAAAATAAAAAATAAAAAATGAATAGACAGATAAATGAGGAAGAATAAATAAATCTCCAATGCAGCATATTTCCAAATAATTTATGAAGATATTTTACCCTTAAGGAGGTGAGTATAACTTCCACTCATTAAATGAGGTCTACTTATTCCCATACAGTGTGGAAAAAGTAGAAAGATTAACTTTACAGTGGAGAAATATGACAAACCTTACCTCAGCCAAGTAAACAAACAACATCATTAGTAATAAATAATGTCAAAAGTACTTACCTTTTATATGATGTGTTAAGAATGAACTTTAGTTCTATAGTCTTTTTCCCAAGAACAGATAACCCAAGTCTAATGAAAAAAAAAAAAAAATCAAAGACCAATTAAAAGTTTTTTCTAAAGGAAAATCTGAGAAACTATTACAGCCAATAGTAGACTATGGTAACATAATTATTAAATATAAGGTGGTATCTTATAACAGTAAAAGGATAATAAGTAAAAATGAAATGCATCTGTATAAGCATAGGATTTAGTACCAATATTGGTTCAGTAATTTTAACAAATCTATCACAGTAATATAAAATATAAACAATTGAAAAATGAATATGGAAAATACGACAACTTTTGTACTATCTTTTTTTTAATCTAAAACTGTACTAAAAACATGTTTCAAAAAATAAAATGTGAAAATGATTCTGACAGTTAAAAGTAAAATGAACCATGAAAATTGCCTTATCTATTTAGTAGTAGAGGGACGTCAATATTACCCATGAACAGAATAGTTTCCTTGAGTAATGCAGCCAAACCCTGAGTAGTGTGTATAAAACAAACAGTAGGGAATAAGAATTGAAAAGGGTGAGGAGATTAATGATCGTGGCAGACTGAGTGGAAGCTACACTGAAAACTTCCCCAAGGACCAAACTGGAATTAAAACTAAAGTATAAAAAAAGATCCTGAATAATCAAATGCAACTGAAGATGAGCTGGAAAGCACCCTCATAACCAAGGAGGAAAAGTGGACACTACATAGAGACTGGTAAGAAGTGCAGAGGCACAAGAGGGCTGGCTGGGCTCCCACAGGCAGCAGCTGAAGCTGAAGAGGGATATCTCAGCTGTGGGGGATTTCTATTGAGGACTCTGGGGTGTAAACCCCAAGCTGGACTTCCCAGCCAAGAGCACCAGAACTGAGAAAGGTGCCCACATAACATCTGGCTATGAAAAACAACAGTTTTTATCTGCCAGGGAGAGATGGGTGGAAATGCAGACACCCTCTTAAAAAGCCAACTCACAAGGTTTCGTGTGCTGCCACTCACCTTGGGCTCCAGCAGAGAGAGGGCAGAGTGGACTGGAATTGTGTGAGAAGACTCTAGGGTTATGGGCTCTGGAGATAGAACTCAGAGGGCACCCCCCTGGATCCCTGTGCCAAGTCATTTTCCAAACTGCAGAGGACATCTTTCACAGGGAGATATTTACCTTCCAAGCAGCTTTTTCCTGGGGTGAAAGCAATTGTCCCACCCTGCTGGAAAACCTCTCAGCCTACCCCTTAGAGTTTCTAAAGTCTGAGGCTCATTAAGAGACTGATAACAATCAGTCACCTCACCCTGTAGAGTTTCTACAGCCTATGGCTCATTAAGAGAATAAGATTAATCAGTCTGCAGGCAGAAGTGTACCTCAGAGTGCTTTGAGTCTTTGCCTGATCTGCTTCTGGACCCTGACCTTGGAAAAGCAGACTTTAATGTGCATCTTGGGCCTGTCCAAATACACCCAGCCCCAGCAAAGTGGACCTCAAGCCTAGGGTTGTTGATAGGTCCAAACAGGGTAAGTAGGGCCTTTCAAAAACAGCATCTAACATTGGCCTGCACCAGACACCCTCCAAAAAGACTGTCATAGCAGACCTACCTAATACATAGAAACAAACCCAAACAGGCAGCCAAAATGGATAGACAAACAAGTCCCAAATGAAAGAACAAGAGAAGTCTCCAGAAAAAGAGCTAAATCAAATGGAGATAAGCAATCTATCAGATATAGAATTCAGAATACTGATTGTAAGGATGCTCAACAGAACTAAACGAGATATGGAATCTATGAAAGATGACATAGCAGAAATAAAGAATACATTGAAAGGATTAAACAGCAGATTAGCAGAAAGTAAGGATAGGATCACAGAATTAGAGGACAAGGTAGAAAAAGTCACTCAATCAGAGATCCAAAAAGAAAAAAACAATTAAAGAACAGAAAGACAGTTTCAGGGAGCTGTGGAACAACATGAAACACAACAATACTCACATTATATGAGTCTCAGAAGGGGAAGAGAATTATCAAGGGATAGAAAATCAGTTTGAAGAAATAATGGCAGAAAACTCTGGTAACATGGTGAAGGAAAAAGTCACACAAGTTCAGGAGGCACAGGGAGTCCCAAGCAAGAAGAACCCAAAGAGGCCCATGCCCAGATACATCATAATTAAAATGCAAAAATTCAAGACAAAGAGAGAATTTTAAAGGCTGCTAGAGAAAAGCAATCTGTTACCTACAAAGGAGCTCCCATAAGGCTGTCAGCTGACTTCCCATCAGAAACTCTCCAGGCCAGAAGGGAACGGCATAGTTTTCAAGGTAATGAAAAGCAAGGGTCTGAAACCAAGACTACTCCATCAGTAAGGCTATCATTCAAAATGGATCATGAAATAAACAGTTTCCAAGACAAAAAAAGGCAAAAGGAGTTTATCACCACCAACCCAGCATTGCAGCAAATGTTAAATGGATTGCTGTAATTAGAAGTAGAAATGGAGAGAGGCATAAAGAATTAAAATGGCAATAGATAAATGTCTATCAATAAAAACCTTAAATGTAGATAGATTAAATGCTCCAATAAAAAGACAGAGGGTGTCTGAGTAGATAAGAAAACACGACCCAAATATACGCTGTCTACAAGAAACTCAGCATATAACATATGATTCACATAGAATGAGAGTGAAGGGATGGAAAAATTTTTCCATGCAAATGGAAAAAAAAAAAAAAGTTGGGGTAGAAATAGTAATATATGACAAAATAGACGTCAAAATGAAGGCCATAACGAGAGACAAGAAAGGTCACTACATAATACTAAAGGGATGGATCCAACAAGAGGATATAACCGTGATGAACATATATGCACCCAATATAAGAGCACGTAAATTTATAAAAAAAACTTTTAGCGGACTTTAAGGGAGAAAACGACAGGAAGACAGTGATACTAGGGGACTTTAACACCCCACTGAATTCACTGGATAGGTCTTCCAGACAAAAAAAATCAATAAGAAAACAGTGACCCTACATGACATAGTAGATCAAATTAATTTAATTGACATTTACAGAACATTCCACCACAAAGTTGATGAATATACAATCTTCTCTAGTGCACACAGAACATTTCAAAGATAGACCACATGGTCTATCATTTATCCTTCCTTCTTCATTCATTCTAATTTCTACTTGCATTCTTTGTTGATAATAGAAATTCTACAAATTATTTTTGTTCTCGGAATTTTGATATGCAATTTTTCTCTGCATGTTTTACATATTTAGCTATTTGATTATAATGTACCTTGTGGTTGATTTCTCTGTGATTAATAATTTGTATTTTGTTGAGCTTTTTTATTTGTTCATTTATAGCTTTTGAATTATTTATAAAAGAGCCATTATTTTTTCAATTTTTTCTTTCTGTCCCATCTCCTTGATTCAATTTAATGTATGTTCAGCTAATTTTTATTGTCTTACATTTATTGATGATTTGTTAATTTTCCTTACAGTTGAGTTTAGATATTTTCATTGCTATATTTTTACCTTTAGTAATATTTTCCTTTCAGTAACAAAATGACTGTTTAAGCACATGTTGTAATTTTTTCTTCATAATATTTTACTGTTTAGTTTGGTGTATATATAATTCCCATTTTTCGTCATCGTTGGTTCAGTTTCTTTTAACTGATTTTCTCCTGGTTTTGTTTCATATCTTCTTTTTTCTTTTTATATCGAATAAAAAATTTTAATAGATGCTGTATATAATATATATTGCATTGTTGATTTCAATTTATTCAAATAACTTTAAAGATTATTGATTTGTCTCAGCAAGCTGATACGTTACTAGCACATTGACTTGATTTATTGAAGGCTTCTTTTTTGGGTTTTGCTAGAGCGTGTTTACAGTAGCTTTTAATCTAAGGCTAGTTGAGTGCTACGACTAAGGTATGACACTTCTTTCTTTCAATGAAATGTCCCCAAGTGTTTAATGAGGTTTCTTTACACTGTTTTTGCTGTAGGAAAAGTTCAAGTTACAGCTTCCCAGTAAATTTTCTTTCCCCTGCAGTTGTTTTGCTCTTCCATGTGGAATTTCACCCTTTTCATGTGCAAGTTAGTATTCAGCCAAAACTTGAGTACACCTATAAAAATTTCCGTAGCTATTTCTCTTCATAATTGCAGTCACTGCTGAAAAGTACAGTTCTCTTGTCTTCTCCAAATCATTTTCCTTTGAATCTCTGCCTATTTAACTCAGCAAGAGCACTTTGGACTATTTGGTTTCTCCTACTTGCACTGCTATTTCAAAGTGCCTCAGGCCCAAGTCTAATGTGTTTCTAATGTTCGATATGTTTATTCCCCATCTTTCAGTGCTCAGGTTCTATGCCAGAGGTTTTAAATGTCTGAAAAGAGTTGTTTCATAACTTTTAGTCAACTAGTCAACAATTTCTTCAATAGAGAGATCTATTTTCAGTTTCCAATTCTTATTTTTAAATTTTTACTGTTGAAAGTATTACAGATATCCTTTTCCCCCCATTAATCCCCTCCACCCAACATCCACCCCACCCCCAAGCCTTCCCCATAACAATGTCTGTGTCCATGGGCTATGCATATAAGCATATAAGTTCTTTGATTAATCTCTCCCCACCCACTCACCCACCCTGCCTTCCCTCTGAGATCCCTCATTCTGTTCCATGCTTCTATGTATCTGGATCTATTTTGTTTGTCACTTTATTATGTTCATTAGTCTCCACATATAAGTGAGATCACGTGGTACATGTCTTTTTTTGACTGGCTTATTTCCCTTAGCATAATCCTCTTCAGTTCCCTCCATGCTGTCCCAAAGGGTAAGAGATCCTTCATTTTTACAACTGCTTAGTATTCCAGGGTGTATATGTACCACACCTTTTTATTCCACTTCTGCTGGTGGGCACTTAGGCTGTTTCCAGATCTTAGCTATTGTAAATTGCGCTATTAGGAACATAGGGGTACAAAAGTTCTTTCTGATTGATGCTTTGGGTTTCTTAGGATATATTCCTAGGAGTGGGATCACTGGGTCAAATGGCAGGTCAATTTTTAATTTTTTGAGGAAACTCCATACTTCTTTCCACAGTGGCTGCACCAGTCTGCATTCCCACCAGCAGTGTACCAGGGTGCCCTTTTCTCCATATTCTCGCCAGCACTTGTTTGTTGATGGTAGCCATTCTGCCTGTAACAAATGTACATTTCATTGCATCAATTTTTATCAGGGTTATTGGTTTATAGTTACTTTTGTTGTATTGACTTTGGTTACAGGGTAGTGCTGGCCACAAAAATTAAATCTCTATGTTCTCCTTCCTTTTCAAGTGTTTGGAAGAGTTTAAGAGGATTGGTATTAATTCTTCTTTAAATGTTTAGTACAATCACCATTTATGCCATCTGGCCTTGGGCTTTTTTCTTTTTGCTGGCAGGTTTTTAATGACTGATTCAATTTTCTTACTCATTATAGGTTTGTTCATAATTTCTATTTCTTCATAATTTAATATTGGTAGGTTTTGTGTTTCTAGACATTTGTATATTTCAACTAGGCTTCTCTATTTGTTGGGGGACAATTGTTTATAGGATTTTCTTATAATCTTTTATATTTCACTAAAATTGGTTGTGATATCTCCGCTTTCACTTCTGATTTTAATTATTTGAATATTCTCTCTTTTTTTTTTTTGTAGTACAGTTAGCTAAATATTTGCCTATTTTGCTGATCTTTTCAAAGAACTAACTCTAGATTTTGTTGTTTTTCTATATTATTTCATTTTCTATTTCATGTATCCCTACTCTAGCATAAAGGGTGAGACAAAATTAGGTTTACAGTTGTAAGTACATGAAACAGAGTTAATTCTTGTATTATTATTTATTCATTATTATATTATTTTCCATATGGACAACTGTAAGCCTACTTTTGCCCCACCCTGTACATAACTACTTTCAAATTGTTTAACTTCCTTAGGAGGCTCATCCCTTTTTTTTCTCAGAGCCTTAGACTTCTATTGTATTTATCCACCCAAAATAATTTGCCCCCATGCAACGGTGGGACTTCAGACTCTCCAGCTATAATGCATGGCACCTGTCACTGATTTTGGTGCCTTCAAATTGATTTCAAAACTATTCCACCATGTCAATCAATGCTCCAGGTCAGGAGTAAGTTCCTAGAGCAGCACCCATTAAAACCAGGACTTGTTCTACTCTTTTCATTCGGCCTCAGAGGAGAAGCCAGGAAGTGGGAGGTTCCCTTCTGACTGTACTTCACTGTGCCAGAGAGTGGGTGGAACACAGGTGAGCAGAATGCCATAAAATTTCCTACCATTTTGAATGAAGTTTTTTCTTGGCTAAGCATGTGCTTGATTGTTGCAGTTTCTCAATTGATTTTTAGAGCTTTCAAAAAGCTATTTTTACCTATAAAATGTTTTTGATTTGGTGTCTCCATGGAGGAATGAGAGACCAGAGCTTTCTAGTCTCCATCTTTATCACATAACTTTCTTGGCAAATTCCTTTTAAAAAGATCAGATATCCAATATACCATAGAAAACTAGATAATTTACTTATTTTAATCAATTGACTGAGTCATTATTATAAAACAGATTGTACTACAAATGTTTATTTATCTTGGAAAAACAATTCAATTAAAATATTCAATTCAAAAGAAATATTTATAATGATCTCAATGGTTCCTTGAGAAGATTGCTAATGCATTTTTTCAAATAGGCCAAACTGTCATTTTTCTCTAATGACATATTAACATTTAAAATATCTCAAGCTCCAAATTTAACTTCTTGAAATTGCTAAGAAAGTTTATAATTGTCAACTCAGCATAACTTAAATGAGTATTTTATTTTTGTATTGTCATTTTTCCTAATATCTATGGGTTATATAGAACTAATTATAGGGCCCTAATTACAATTTTACAGTATATTTTTCAATTTTATATTGCCAATAATTAAGTTGTGCTCTAAGCTATAACAGGAAAAATCACTTACTATCCTCAAAGTGACAATGATTAACTTATCCTAGGAGAGTTCTTTGTATTCTCCATGTCATGTCAAAAATATCCTTTTTATCTGCATTAAACCCAGCTCCTGGTGACTATAGCTTAGTACTTGAGTGCGTGCACACACACACACACACACACACACACACACAATTTTACATTTTACTATTTTTATGGAACTTCAGTGCTGTTTCCAGGCTTTAGATAGCATTCTAGTATAAAAAAAAAAAAGAGAGAGAGAGAGAGAGAGACTTATATAGCACATAGTCTCATCTTCTACCTTTGCCTAATATCTTTTGCACCAGTAACACCTTAATTTTTATAGTTGTCCTTCTATTACCTTTATTTATGTTGTCTCTGCTGCTTGGATTTTCCTTGATTTCCACAGATATTAAGATACAATCCAGGTGTCATATCCCATGAGAACCCTGTTCTAACCCTCTGAACCACAGATCCACATATGGGTTAACTTTGGTACCATTTTTGTCTTCTCTTCAAACACTGCATGCATATTCTTTAAGATTAAATGAAGCAAGCTTTATTGTAAATATCTGTTTATCCATAGTCTCATTTTTAGGGGTATATTTTGTGTTTAGAAAGAATCTTGTGACCCCAGTGCTTAGTACAATTCCTGGCATGCAACAGAATAATAGACAATATCTATTAAACTCATTCATCTATTTGTTCACTTTTCAGAGACTATAACAATAATTCCCCGAAGCATTTCTTTATTCTTACATTTGATGTATTAAATGTTTTGAAATTATACATCAAATACTTATTTTTGACTAAATTTTTTCTTTCCCCGGTAACAATTTTCTTTCCCTGGCAACAGGAGATATTTTAAAAGCATGACAATTCAATTATTATCTTTTGTTTCTCTTTAATGAAACTGTAGGCAGATAAACAGATGTGATTTGTGACATTTAAAATAATGCTGCCACCTCTATATTCAAATACAAAAATCAGAGTTTTCAAATGTTAGACTGAGTAATAAATATAAATTAGTGAGAGGATCTTTTCGCTTTTATGTCTAATTTCAACATAGGAATAATTTGACTGCTCTGTTTAATTAAAAGTAATGTTTGTTACAATGTTCTGAACATTGCTTATAACTTACTTTCTTTATTATGGCAAGTACTTCGAGAATCTCAGGTGGATGTACTTGGAGAGAAGGTTGACCATACTCTGTTTACTTAACACCTCTGCAATGCTTATTTTTCTTATTTTAAGGTAAACATCAGACTTTGACAGGTAAAAAAAAGTGTTGGCACTATCTTAAATAATTCAAAATTTTCTCTCTATATATTTTTTACTAGCATAAAAATATGAAAGGATCAGGATATGAACCTAAAAAAATCTAACTTCAAAGTCATCGATCTATAATCATGATAAAAACCTGCCATTATTCAGAACAAGGTATGGGAAAATGCCTAGAAAGTATAATTTTACACTGCTCTACATTTTTTAATGCACATAGT
The DNA here is from genome assembly GCF_964146895.1 of Miniopterus schreibersii. Classification (NCBI taxonomy): domain Eukaryota; kingdom Metazoa; phylum Chordata; class Mammalia; order Chiroptera; family Miniopteridae; genus Miniopterus; species Miniopterus schreibersii. Next base: position 37,655,594 of record NC_138104.1, on the reverse strand, counting down.
GTATGCCCAGGAGTTTCAGTTTCCAATAATTTCCTCTTTTCTCATAACTTTGGGCAGAACAATGTTATGTATTTTTCTTATGATACTAATTTTCAAAGATGTTAAGTAAAATGGTAGATACTTGAAATTAAAACCTTTTGAAGTATGTTCTTCTGTACTTGACATATATGAGGAATTAATTAAACAAATACCTTAAGCAAACACTCAATTCTAGTATGACCTGGAAATCATACACAAATTACTCAGGAAGAAAAATTTCTTAAAAGGGCAAAAACAGACACCTGTAAAACATTGTACATAGTGCGAATTCTCTTTATAAAAGTAATAATCTGCTTTTTTGCAAAATATTTAGTTGGTGTTTGAACAATAAAAGAAAAAAAAATACCATAGCTATGATCTGGAAATAGCCATCTTATAAGTTCGTGAAGTCAACTTTTTCTTTAGCAATATAAAAAGAAAAACTTGTTACCTATTTGTCTTATGATGACTTGAAATCATATGTCAGATACTTGACCTTGACTAATAATTTTATTTCCTTGAGAATTATTTTTTTATTTTCTTATTAGATGAAATTCTAATCAGGTAAGCATTTGAGATTTGTGGCATTTTAAAATAATGCTACCATCTCGAAAAATTCAAAACATTAATGTTTTCAAATTATTAGATTTTTTACAAAGTACATTAGTGTAAGCATCTTCTTATTTTAGTTTCTAATTTATAGCACAGACATTTTTCTGACTGCTTTGTCTTAATAAAATGCACTCTATAAACCCTGACTTACTTTTGCAAATATGAATAATAATTCTATGAGCATAATCAACTTAACAAGAACAAAAATAACTTGAAGAAACGTTATCTGCAGGATATAAGACCTGAGCCTTGAATTACTGAGTCTCATGTTCTGTGTTCCATGTGAGAAAAATCCAATCCTCACACCTCAGAGGAAACTGCAGGTGCCACACCAGCACATTGGTATCAGCACATCAGCTGCTTTGTGCCAATTTTTCCTGATCACTCCTCTCAAAAAACAAGGCTTTTCAAAGACCCAAACTGAATAGCAGCATGTCATGCACTATTGGAGCTCATTTTCGCTCCCAGTGTTCAAATACTGCACTGCTAAAAAATCTATGAATACTGCACCTCAAGAATGAATAACCAATACTGTTGATGAAAAGGAGGCTTCAGTATTCATTTTTGTTGGAAGAGATTTAATGCTTGGGGAGAAACAATTTCATGCTAACTTTTTTTAGATATTAGAATTAGCTGAACTTATCACCTTATTTCTTTTATAAGATCACCTCTTTCTCATTATGCTTTTGCTTATACATCTTTTGCTTCACATTCTTGGGCACGATTCTTATTCTGTTGAGCTCTAAAAGAATATACTCTTTAGGTTATTCCATTTGAGTATCATCAAGCACAGTGTCATGTTATTAGTCATATTGAAATTGGGGGAAAATAAATTTGAACTTTTACTAATACTGTTTTAAACTTATAGCATTACATTTATTTAAAAATATGACTTGATAGATAACAATGTTTTTTCTGCTACAAAATATAAGTTAGTGATAAAAAACCCAGGGAATGTTTATAATCTAGTATGTCTACTGGAAAACTATAAATCAAACATAAGCTTCCTATTATTCCCCCAGAAACTAATGTATGCATTATGTGGGAAATCACAGAAATTTTAGGTATCATGCTCACTTTTAATGATCATCTGGATAAAAATGTAGAAACATGTACATGTAGAGAAAAGAAATATAAGAATTTGATTAATACATTTTTCTGCTTTAATTCAAAATTTAGCATCAAAATAGGTGGCTTATTTTTGTAATTCTATTTTAATTTATAATTTAAAAACTTAATGTGAAAATATCAGAACTACTAATAGACATTATATTGTAAAATATATCCCAATAAAGCATTAAATTAAAAGTAAAGGCACATGGGAGTTCCACTTCTGCAATAACAGAATGTGAAGTTCATAGACTCATCCCACATTAAAACAACCACAATTGGTGGAAATTATTTATTAAAAAAAAACACAACAAACTAAAATTTCAGAAATATGTCCTAAAGGTATAGTGTACTGCATAGAGCAAATGAAGAAAGATTTAATCAAGATATTTAAATTTTGGCAAGAATAGCAAGAATCTGAGGGATGTGAGCCATGTCTTACTCTTTCTTCTCCCTTAGCTCAGCATGATGGAAGCTTTATTCTGAGTGGGTAGGGCTCAGAATATGAATTTCCTAATCCGCTTAGCTGCCAATCAAAGAATGTGGTATGACTAGGAGGAGCAACCATGAGCTTTTCTCAGATCTTACTTGAAGAGGCTAAATTCATGGTCAATTCAGCCAAGAGATGGATGCTGCCTATTCCACCCAAGTTTCAATTAATAGGTTGGAGATTCTGCCCCAAGGTTAGCAAGCCAAATAAGCATAGGCCCTCATCTCCCCTGCTCAACCCAACTCATAAATCAAGGTTCCATCCTGGAAGAGGCAAGCAGGGTAGTACAGAGGTTACTGCCCCCACATAGTCCTCTGTTAATTAAATAGGATGTCACTCCAAGATAAGTGGGCCATTATCAACACTCTCAGTTCTTGAGATGTGGCTCAATGATTTTGCCCAGGAGGAAAGATATTCCATAGGAAGACATTGTTCCAAATTTATCCCAAAGGAGCTGACTTCATTTGAAACAGAGTATGCAAAATTTCAAGTTTGAGATTGCCCTTGAAAACAATGGAGATTTTTGAGGTAAGCAATTAAGGAGTGGTTGGTAGGTCTACAAGAGTTTAAAGCAAGCAAACAAACAAATACCCTACAAGATAGGCTAGCAGATGTACTAAAAAGAAACAGGTCAGAACAAATGTCAATGGCTGACCAAAATCAAAAGAAATTACAAAAGGACCCAAATATAATGAGATTCATTTGTAAAGAAATTTATATCTCAGATCAGTGTCAAAAACCATAGAAAACAACAGAACACTCAAGCAGGAATTAGTGAACACTAAAAACTGAATGTGGTAATAACAAAGTCAAAAAGCTTATCAGAGAAATTAGGAGAACAGAGAGTAAAAAAAAAAACATTGCTAAAACCACTGTCACCCAGGGTGACCATTACACATGCTTAAGGTTAAAACCTTTAGAGAAACAACATTAGACTTTCCACTGTTGGGGAAATAAACAGAGATCACTAAAATATTACAGGTAACTAAACAAATAAAGAAGTGATTATCGTCTGGCCGGGCATGGCTCAGTGGTTGAGCGTCGACCTAGGATCCAGGTGATTGGGGTTCGATTCCTGGTCAGGGCACATGCCCAGGTTGTGGGCTCGATCAATGACTCTCTCATCATTGATGTTTCTATATCTCTCTCTCTCCCTCTCCTTTCCTCTCTCTGAAATCAATAAAGATATATTTAAAAAAAAAAAAAAAAGTGATTATCAACAAAATCTGCACCAAGGAAAGGGATCAGTATTCAGTGCTACTATGTTCTATTATTTAAAATGTCCAATTTTCAAAAACAAAAATTAAGATACATGCGATAAAACAGGAAACTAAGCCCCATAAATAGGGAAACTGAGACAAGAGAAATTACTTGTGAGAGGATTCAGATATCTCATACAAACTTCAAAACCATTATCAATAAGTTTAATGAATTAAAGGAAACCATTCTTAAAGAAATAAAAGAATATATGATGAAATGCATTATAAATTGAGAATATCAATAAAGAAATAGAAAATATGAAAATAACTAAGTGGAAATTCTGGCATTGGAAAGTAAAATAACTGAAATTTTAAAAATTAAAGAAGCCCATTGAAGTTTTGAACTGGAATAAAAAAAATTACCACACTTGAAGAGAGATGAATAGAAATTATGCAATCCAAAGGATAGAGAGAAAAATTGTGAAGAAAAATGACCAGAGGATCAGAAAAATGAGAGATTATTAATTGCACCAATATACACATAATTAGAGTCCCAGAACAAGAAAAGAAGAAAAGAGCAGAAAAATATTCAAAGAAATGGTGACTGAAAAAAATCTCCAAATAATGCAAAATATTAATATACAAATTAAGAAAGCTCAACCAATCCCAAGCAAAATAAATAAAAAGAAATCCACACTTTATCCATAATAGTAAAAATTCTGAAGGGTAATAACAAAAAGAAAATTTTGGAAGCATGAAGAGACAAACTACTTACAATAACCGCATTCCCATAAGCCAACTCCATATCAGAAACAATGGAGTTCTGAAGGGATTGGCATCATATATTAAAAATGCTGAAAGAAAAGAGGGGAAAAAAACACTCCAGACCAAATGTGACACAGGAGGCTCCTGAATTTATCTCCAACCATGGACATACTCAACATACAACTACATATGCAGCAATTCACTCAGACAGAAATCAAGAAAATAGTTCAGTGACTCCTGTACTTCAGGTGACTGAGAAAATAACATTAAAATGGGTAGGAAAGCCTGAGGTACACTCTCACCACAAACCCCACAAATTTCTATACAATTGAGAAGAAATCCTCAACTCTCATCTTCTCTCTGAAAACAAAGGGTTTGGACCACACATTTAGCACCCCAACTTTTAAGGTTGTCACCCAAGGGATGAACCCCCAAAACACCTAGGTCTTAAAGCCAAGCCTGTGTTTACAAGTCTCACAGGACTATAGCAAACAAAGAAGCAGTTATTAGTATGCGTGTAAGCATTTGCCATGGTTATCCCTCCAGGACTCAGTGCAGAGGCAATAGGCAAATACTCCCTTCTCACAGTCTTTCCTTAGAAGGGGATTGACTGCATACTTCACAAGCTGCTGCTTGAGGGTCCAGCCTCTAATTAGCATAAATCTAAGTGCTGACTGTGATCTTTCTTGGAGCCCAAAAGAGATGATGGGCATTTCCCCTACTGTTTTCCTCTGACTTGCTCCAAAAATAAAACAAAGTCACCATCATCTTCCTGGACAGAGCTTGCTCAAAAATCTAGCACCTCAACTTTTATAGCTGCCATCCAAGGGATGGACTCCCAAATCACTGAGTTGTGATCGCCAAGGCAATTGCATTCATGAGTCTTACAGGACTATAACAAACAAAGAAGGAATTTTAAAAAAGGTATAGGAGCAACCCTCACAACTATATACTCAGGTCAAGTGCAGGGAGACCAGGCAAAAATGCCCATCTCCCAGTCTCTCCCTGGAAGGCATGTGACTGCATAATCTCCCAAATGTTTCTGAGGGTCTAGCCCTTAATCATCCCATATCTAGGTGCTGACTGTAATCCTCCCCTTTGCGGCACTGACTGGCCTTGGCATACTCTCAAGTATGGTGAATGTGAGAACAAAAACAGAAGGCTGGACAACCATAAAGATTTGAGAGGCAACCAGGAACTTGGGTTGGGATAACTGATGAGGTTGATCTCTTCTTTTTAACAAGGTCTGACCTGAGGAGAAATTATTTAAACAGACCCTAAACAGCTGGGTTTTACCAGAGCCTAAATGACCTGGGGGAAAGATACCAAACTCCAATTGGCTCTATTCTTTCATGTATAGGAAGGGAAATATCCAATTCCAGTTTTCTCTAGCTTTCCTTGCGGAAAAAAGACAGTATTTAATTCCAGCCCACTCTAAGTCACCATGTCCCGCCAAAGGTAGGAAAGGCAGGAACAGAGAAGCCTTTATGAAATCCACAGTGCACAGGCAATGGTTCACCAAAAAGACTGAGACTTAATCATAAGGCTATAGAATGCTCCCCCTAACACCACATTAATGAAGGCAGATACACAGGGGTTCCTTTTACCTGTACACTGTGCACAGCTATAATGAAAAAATTACAAAGAATACTAAAAGGCAAAAAACACAGTTCGAAGAGAAAGAACAAGCATCAGAACCAGAGTCACTATGGCAAATATGTTGAACTTATTAGACCAGGAATTTAAAACAACTATGATTAATATGTTAAGGGCTTTAATCATTAGACACCATGCAAGAACAGACCAGTAATGAAAACAGAGAAATGAAAATTATAAAAAAGAACCCAAAAGCAATTTAGCTTATCAGTAGATGGGACACAAATAAGGAAAAAATCTTAGCTTGAGTATATGTTAATAGAAACCTCCAAAACTGAAAGGTAAAGAGGAAAAAAAAAAAGACTGAAACAACAAAAAGGCAGAATATCCAAGAACTGTGGAACAGCTAGAAAAGGTGTAACATATGTGTAATAGGAATACCAAAAAGATAATAAAGAAAGAGAAAAGGGGGCATCTGTAATACTTTCAACAATAAAAATAAATTTTTAAAAAAGAAAGGAATAGGAGAAATAATTCTTTTTTAAATGCCTGAGAATTTCCCCCAAATTAATGTCAGACACTAAACCACAAATCCAGGAAGCTCAGAGAACACCAAGTAAGATAAATGTTAAAAAAACAAGTCAAACCAAAACACTATGCCTAGTTTTATCATATTCAAAGAACAGAAAATCAAAGGTAAAGAAAAAAATTCTGAAATAAGCCAGAAAAAGCAAAACAAAAGTATTTTACCTCTAGAGCAGCAAAGATAAGAATGACATTGAACTTTTCCTCAAAAATAATGCAAGCATGGAAAGAGTGAAGTAAAATACATGTATTTTAAATGTTGAGATGACATCAACTTAGAATTCAGTACCATGCAAAATTATCCTTCAAAAATGAAGGAAAAAGACTTTGCAAACAAATAAACAAACAAAAATACAGGAATGTATTACCAGTAGACCTGCCTTGCAAGAAATGTTAAAAGAAGTTCTTCAGAGAGAAGAAATATAAATCAAAATCTCAGACCTGCATGAAGAAGAGAAGAGCATTAAATAAGGAATAAGTGAAGATAATAAAACCAGACATCCACATTCAACAACAACAAAATGAATCCCTACACAAACCAATATAACTTTCACAAAAATTAACTCAAAATAGATAATAGATCTAAATGTAAAATGCAAAACTATAAAACCCCTTCTAGATAACATGGGAGTAATGTAGATGACCTTGGGTTTGGCGATGCCTTTTTAGATACAACACCAGGAGCTCAATCCCTGAAAGAGGGACTTGATAACCCGGACTTCATTGAAAGTAAAATTTTCTGCAGTGCAAAGACAATGTCAAGAAAATAAAAACACAACCCACAGATTGAGAGAATATATTTACAAAGGACATTTCTGATAAAAGACTATTATCTAAAATATGCACAATGTTTCTCTCTCGCTCTCTTCTACTCTCTCTGAAAAGCAATTGAAACAATATCCTCAGGTAAGGATTTAAAAACAAAATAATAAAATAAAATATAAGCAATGCATTTTCCCTTATTCTCAGTAACATAGAGTACATTTTACTTCTTTTGTAGTTACATGTGGCTAAATGAGTAAGTTCTATACAGTAGAAATTGGTCAGAAGTGATATATGCCATTTCCAGTCATATTAATACTTAGAAACTACATGTCAAAATTTTGATGCCAGAAGATGGAAAAGTCCCAGATCTTTTAATCACATTTCAAGGAAAACAATCCATGATTAGTAATAACCACTTTAGACTCTATGTGAACAAGACCAACTTCTCCGTTAAACTGATAAAATTTTTATCATGTTTGTGTGCCAGATATTTTCCATTTTCTATTCCAGATCCACTATCCTGCATTCTCCATACTGAATTATGTCCCCAAAGGGTACCTTATATGACAAGTATTAAGGGGTAGCCTTGCTGTTTAGACTTGTTCTCTTTCTACTAGGAAATACTGTCAGGAGATTAGAATATAAGAACATGAAATTAACATATTACCTTAGCTCCCACCATGACTTGTTGCCAAAAAATATCTTGCCACTTCCCAAAGTTCACAGCTTCTGTAATATGAATCACTCCAATAGCACTCTCTCCTGGAATTACATGCTTTTCTTCCCCCTTCAAGACTAGGTGTGGTAATGGCTGCTAGCTGTTGTGACATTCCTCAGGATAGTCACAATTGTTACTTTTCTAAAGCCTACCCACACTTGTAAATAATCTCTTCATCAGGTTCTTCTCAATTACTGAATTTGAGTAAGCCATGTGTTTTCTGACAAAACCTTGATTGAAAATAATATTATAGCAATTATACCAGCTTAACTAATATGTATTTTACTCTACACTGCAAAAATGTTTTACAGATCATCTTAGAGATATTCTAATATATTTATTTGTATGAATTTTAAGCAAAAGTTTACAAATAAGGTGTTGGCAAATAGATTTTTCTTTACCCATTCCCTCAGTAAAAATTTGAGTATGCATAAAGGCTAATAAATAGGAAATTTCAATATATTACTTCTTATAAGACCCTATTATTCAATATATCTATTCACAAAAATACATAAAAATTATATATTTCAGTTATATAGGAACAAACAAAAAAGTAGGTTCATGTTTGCCTTGAGAGATGTGACAATCTAACTTTACAGACGAGGTCTATATATATATATTAATATCACTGAAAAATTTAAGGCAGTAGGAAGATTTTGTAGTATAGAAAAAACTGAAAATTATTTGGTAAAATTATTTTGGGAAAGTTATTTTAAGGACTGATGGATGAAAGGACACAAAATGTAAATGAAAGGCTAGTACCATTATAGAAACAGGAATAGCAGGATAAAATCACTTAGGGAACAAGTATAGGCTGCAAGAGAGGTAACAGTGGCAAACTTCATATTTGGTCTATTAGGAAATGGTAGTCTATGAAAAGTAAGGTGAAAATCAATATACAAAATATCGTTATCTGATAGATAGCAGAAGCATGTATACATTGATTGAACATAAATATTGATTACCCAAGGAGTTTTATTTTTTGAAGCAAACACCCCAACATCAGGCTAGCCAAGATAAAGCGGACCTTTTATTAGTATATAATTAAATATGACGACTTGATGACTAAATTGTCACTGAGAAAATTATGTAAAATTTTTAAGAAAAAATACACTTGACTTCTGGCCAAGATGGAGAAATAAGGAGTCACATTTATTATCCCCTTGAAAAAAATTTTAAATATGTGAAACAATAGTTTTAATATAATGGGAATCAGGCCACAAGAACTTTGATCTTTCAGATAACTGAGGTTATCTCAACAATCGTTGCCACTAACTGCCTAGAGTTTCTAGGCTGTGGTTCAGGGATGGAGAACCCCAGCAAGAGCAGCTGTATTGCTGGAGTTTAGGAGACACATTTGGAAGTCTGAGATGCCAAGGGAACTAGTTTTCAGACCAAAGTACTGGAGATAAAACTTCTGCATACAATGATAACTCAGGAGGTCTGAAGACCACTTAGAGTTTTCAACTGAATAGAATCAACCAGTGAATGTGAAGAAACTATTAAATGCGAGGAAAAATCAAGCTGAAAGGATTAGAAAGGGGGGCAATGCTTGGTATAGAAACAGAGCCATGAATAGTACCTGTCCTCATCAGCCAGACTGGAAAACCTGATAATTCATGGGGCATTGCATAGAATTTTTAGAAGTACCTTGCTTCAGTATTGGGTAAAGTTAGTTAAAAACTGATTGCTGTTGTGGTGCAATAGAACAGAAATTCAAAGGAAGACCAGAAAGGATCAAACTTTTTCCAAGTAACTCAACCTCATCTGAGAAAAAAATGTCATTTTATCTATAAGGTGCAAAAATAAAATATCCACTAAACGATGAAAATTCAATGTCTAGATCCCATCAAAAATTACCATGAATTCAAAGAAGCTAGAAAATATAACACATAATAAAAAAAAATTAATCAAAACTGACTCAGAGCTGACATAGATGATAAAATCTGTAGCCAAAGGCACACACAAAAACAGTTATAATAACTTCCACTTGTTCAAAACTCAGAGGGATTATTTAAAGTGATAAGTGGAGATGAAATAGATATACAAGAGCTGAAAACTACAATGTTGGCAGTAAAATACACCTGGATATTGTCAGTGACAAATTAGACATTGCAGAATTAAAATAAAATAGTGACATGGGAAGAAAAACTATTCGAAACTGAAATATAGAGAATAAAAGAGTTTAAAAAAGAATATCAGCGAACTATTTAACAACTAGGAGGGGATGTTATGAATATGAAATTTGATTCCTTGATGTAAAAAATAAGCACAGAAAAAAAACAGAGGAAATATATTTCAAGAAAAATTAGGGGGGGGAAATTTTTAAATTGGAAGAAAATGATTAAGCCAAAGATCAAAAAAGGTCAATGAATCCAAAGACTGTGAAGCAAACTATACCAAAGCACATTCTAATAAAATTGCTCAAAACCACTAATAAGGAGAAAATGTTAAAAATAAGCAGAGATGGTCTAGCTGGGCGTATCTCAGTGACTGAGCATCAACCTAGGATACAGGAGATCATGCGGTGTGGTTTCTATTCCTGGTCAGGGCACATGCCCGGGTTGCAGGCTCAATCCCCAGTCAGGGGCTCACAGGAGGCAACCAATCAATGACAACTCTCTCATCATTGATGTTTCTATCTCTCTCTCCCTCTCTTCTCTATAAAATCAATAAAGATATATTTTTTAAAAAAATAACCAGAGTTATTACATACAGAGGAATATTTGTGTAGCAGCACCTTTAAAGTGTTGAACCAAAAAAAATTTCTAAACCAAGAATTTTATATGCAAAAATATATTTTTTCTCAAATAAAGGCAAATTATAGACTTTGTCAGATACACAAAAGCTGAAAGAATTAACCAGCTGGACACCACCATTAGAACTATTAAAGAAAACCTGTCCAGAAAAAGGAAACTAATAGCAGATAAAATTACAGATCTGGACAAAGGAATGAAGAACATCAAAAAATACACCAATACGGGAACTACTTGTGTTTTTATACATTATTTAAATCCCTTTAAAAGAGACTTTACTGCTTAAAGTAAAAACTATCCCTAAAATAAATGAAGATGGAACACTTTAAAACACTACAAGAAAAATAAATTATAGGCCAATAACTCTAAAGAACATAGATGCAAAAATTCTCAAATAAAAACCCAAATATTAGCTAAATGAATTTGACAATACATTAAAGTATCCATGATAGTAGTGGACAGAGTGGAAGCTACACTGACACTCTCCCGAAACCATACTGGAATTTCAACTAAAATATAGAAAAATCATCCTGAAAACAAACTAAGGAAGAACTGGAGAGCACCCTCATAACCAAGGAGGAAAAGTGGAGACTCTATAGAGACTAGTAGGAAGCATGGAGGTGTGAGAGGGCTGGCTGGACTCCCACAGGCAGCATCTTAAGGTCCAGAGGGATATCTCAGCTGTGGGGGAGGTTCCCACTGAGGACTCTGGGGCCTAAACCACAGCCTGGGCTTCCCAGCCAAGAGCACTGGAACTGAGAAAGGTGCTCAGATAACATCGGAGCTTTGAAAAGTGGCTGGGTTTCTGTCTGCAAGGGAGAGGTGGCTGGAATTGCAGGCATACTCTTGAAGAGCCAACACACACAGTTTTGTGTGCAGCCACTCACCTTGGGCTCCAGCAGAGGGACGGCAGAGTGGGCTGGATCTGTGCAGGAAAACCTAGGGTTCTAGGCTCTGGAGAGTGAGATCAGAGGGCACCCCTCTGGATTCCTGTGCTGAGTCATTCCCCCAGACTGCAGGAGACATCTTTCTAAGGCAGACAATTTGCAGTTTTTGCCTGAGAAGGGAAGCAATTGCCCCACCCTGCTGGAAAGCTTCTTTCCCTTCCCAGAGGAGTTTCTACAGCTTGAGGCTACTTAAGAGACTGATGATGATCAGCCACTCCACCCTGTGGAGTTTCTATAGGCTGAGGATCATTAAGAGAATCAGATTAATCAGCCTGCAGGCAGAGGCAGACCTCTGAGTGCTTAGAGTCTTTGCCTGATCTGCTCTGGACCAAGGCCTTGGAAAAGCAGACTTTGGTGTGCATCTTGGGCCTGTCCAAAAGCACCCAGCCCTGGCAGAGGAGACCTCAAGCTGAGGGGTTTTTTGTTGTTGTTTTTTTAAATATATCTTTATTGATTTCATAGAGAGGAAAGGAGAGGGATAGAGAGATAGAAACATCAATGATGAGAGAGTCATTGATTGGCTGCCTCCTGCAAACCCCTGACTGGGGATCGAGGTTGCAACCCGAGCATGTGCCCTGACCGGGAATTGAACCCTGATCACCTGGATCCTGGGTTGATGCTCAACTGTTGAGCCATGCCCAGCCAGGCTGAGGGTTGTTGATAGTTCCAAACAGGGTACTCAGGGCCAGTCACAAACAGCTTCTGATATTGGCCTATACTAGACACCCTCCAAAAGGACTGAGAGTCCTAGCAGATCTACCTAATACATAGAAAGAAACACAAACAGGCAGCCAAAACTGGGAAACAATAAAACAAGCCCCAAATGAAAGAACAAGAGAAGTCTCCAAAAAAAAAAAAAAAAGCTAAATGAAATGGAGATAAGCAATTTCTCAGATACAGAGTTCAGGATACTGATTGCAAGGATGCTCAATAGCATGAAAAAAGATATGGAAACTATGAAGGAAATGAAGAATGACATAGCAGAAATAAAGAATACACTAGAAGGAATAAACAGCAGATTAGAGGAAGCTGAGGATCGGATCAGTGAATTAGAAGACAAGGTAGAAAAAGATCATTCAATCAGAGACCCAAAGAGAAAAAACAATTAAACATGAAGACAGTCTGAGGGTGCTGTGGGATAACATGAAACATAACAATATTTGCATTATAGTAGTGCCAGAGGAGGTCAAAAGGAAGCAAAGTTAGAGAACCTGTTTGAAGTAATAATGGCAGAAAACTTCCCTAACCTATTGAAGAAAAAAGTCACACAAGTTCAGGAGGCAAAGAGAGTCCCAATAAAGAAGAATCCTAAGAGGCCCATGCCCAGACACATTGTAATTAAAATGCCTAGAATTCAAGACAAAGAGGGAATCTTAAAGGGAGCTAGAGAAAAGCAATCTATTACCTACAAAGGAGTCCCAATAAGGCTGTCAGCTGACTTCTACTCAGGACCTCTATAGGCCAGAAGGGAATGGAATGAAGCATTCAAGGTAATGCAAAACAAGGATCTGAAACCAAGACTACTCTAACCAACAAGGCTATCATTCAAGATAGATGGTGAAAGAAAGAGCTTCTGAGACAAAAAAACTCTAAAGGAATTTATCACCGCCAAACCAGCATTGCAAGAAATGTTAAAGGAACTGCTATAATTAGAAGTAGAAATAGAGAAACATAGGTATAAAGAATTAAAATGGCAATAGATAAATATCTATCAATAATAACCTTAAATATAAATAGATTAAATGCTCCAATAAAATGATGTAGGGTGGCTTAATGGATAAGAAAACATGACCTAAATATATGCTATCTACAAGACACCTACCTCAGAACAAGACTTACACAGGATGAGAGTGAAGGGATGGAAAAAAAATTTCCATACAAATGGAAATGAGAAAAAAGCTGAGGTAGCAATGCTCATATCTGACAAAATAGACTTCAAAATGAAGACCATAATGAGAGACAAGAAAGGTTATTCCATAATACTAAAGGGACCAATCCAACAAGAGGATATAACCCTGAGAAACATATATGCAACCAATATAGGAGCACATAAATTTATAAAAAATCTTCTAGAAGATTTTAAGGAAGAAATCAACAACAATGCAGTCATACTCGGGGACTTTAACACCCCACTGACTTCACTGGATAGGTCTTCCAGACAAAATATCAACAAGAAAACTGTGACCCTAAGTGACACACTAGTTCAGATGGATTTAATTGACATTTACAGAACATTCCACCTCTAAGCTGCAGAATTTACATTTTTCTCAAGTGCACATGGGACATTCTCAATGATAGAGCATATATTAGGACATAAAACAAGTATCTACAAGTTCAAAAAGACTGAAATCATATCAAGCATCTTCTTTGACAACAATGGCATGAAAATTAGAAATCAACCACAATAAAAAAACTAAAAACATTCAAACACATGAAGGCTAAATAGCTTGTTTTTAAACAATTAATGGGTTACTGAAGAGATCAAGAAAGAAATCAAAAAATCCCTGGAAAAAAATGAAAATGATCACACAACAAGGCTAAATCTATGGAATACAATGTAAGCAGTTCTGAGAGGGAAGTTCATAGCACTACAAGCCTAACTTAAAAAACAAGAAAAACTCTATTAAACTCTCTAAACCTGCAACTTGAAAACTTAGAAACAGAACAAGAAAAGCCCAGAATGAGCAGAAGGAAGGAAATAATAGAAATCACAGCATAAGTAAATAACATAGAGACTAAAAAAACAATAAAAAATCAATGAAATCAAGAGCTGCTCCTTTGAAAAGATCAACACGATTGATGAACCTTTAGCCAGACTCATCAAGAAACAGAGAGGACCCAAATAAACAAAATCAGAAACAAAAGATGTAAAATAACAACTGGCTCAACAGAAATACAAAGGATTGTAAGAAAATACTATGAACAACTATATGTCACTAAGCTGGACAACCTGGACAAAATGGACAAATTTCTTGAAAAATACAACCTTCTAAAACTCAATCAGGAAAAGTCAGAAAACCTCAATAGGCCGGTAACTGCTGATGAAGTTGAAGCAGTAATCAAAAACTCTCAGCTCACAAAAGCCCTGCCTTGATGGTTTCACAGGGAAGTTTTACTAAACATTCAAAGAACTAACACCTACCCTCCTCAAACTATTTCAAAGAATCCAAGAGGAAGGAACACTTCCAAGGTCTTTTTAAGAGGCCATCATTAGCTTAATTCCAAAATTAGATAAAGACACTACAAAGAAAGAGAATTACAGGCCAATACCCTGATGAACATAGATGCTAAAATCCTCAATAAAATATTAGCAAATCAGATCAAGCAATGTATTAAAAGATCATATATCATGACCAAGTGAGATTTATACCAGGGATGCAAAGCTGGTACAATATTAGCAAATCACTAAACGTGATACATCACATAAACAAATTGAAAGACAAAAATCACATGATCATATCAATAGATACATAAAAAGCATTCAATAAAATTGAGCACACGTTTTTGATAAAAACTCTCAGCAAAGTGGGAATAGAGGGATCATACCTCAACATAATAAAGGCCATATATGACAAACCTAGAGCCAACATCATACTCAATGGGCAAAAACTAAAAGGATTTCCCCTAAGAACAGGAACAAGACAGGGGTGCCCACTTTCACCACTCTTATTCAACATAGTACTGGAAGTTCTAGCCACAGTGATCAGACAAGAAGCAAACAAAAGGCATACAAATTGGAAAGGGGGAAGTAAAACTGTAATTATTTGCAGATGACATGATATTGTACGTAGAGAATCCTAAAGACTCCATCAAAAACTACTAGATTTAATAAATGAATTCAGCAAGGTAGCAGGATACAAAATTAACACCAGACATCATTGGTATTTTTATACACCAATAATGAACTCTCAGAAAAAGAGACTAAAAAAAATTCCCATTTACGATTGCAACTAAAAAATAAGATACCTAGGAATAAACTTAACCAAAGATATAAAAAACCTGTACTTGGAAAACTACAGGAAACTGAAAAAAGAAATGGAGGAAGATATAAACAAATGGAAAATATACCATGATCATGGATTGGAACTCTTAACATCATTAAAATGTCCATACTACCCAGAGCAACCTATAAATTCAATACAATCCCTATTAACATACCAACAGCATATTTCACAGATCTAGAACAAACATTTTGAAATTTATATGGAACCAATAAAGACCACGCATAGCCACGGCAATCTTGAGAAAGAAGAACAAAGTTGGAAGGATCACAACACCAGATATCAAGTTATACTACAAAGCCACTGTAGTCAAAACAACCTGGTACTGGCACAAGAACAGACATGTAGATCAGTGGAATGGAACAGAGAACCCAGACATTGACCCATGCCATTAAGTTCAATTAATATTTGACAAAGGTGACAAGAACATACAATGGAATAAAGACAGTCTCTTCAATAAATGGTGTTGGGAAAATTGGACAGATACATGCAAAAAATGATAATAGACCACCATAGACAAACTTACACCATAGACAAAAGTAAACTCAAAATGGTTAAAAGACTTAAATGTAAGACACAAAACCATCAAAATCCTAGAAGAAAATGCAGACAGAAAAATCTCAGACATCTCTCGTGGCAATATGTTTGCTGATATGTCTCCTAAGGCAAGAGAAACAAAATAGAAAATAAACAAATGGGACTACCTCAAAATGAAAAGCTCCTGCACAGCAAAAGAAACCATCATCAAAACGAAAAGGGAGCCCATTGTATGGGAGAAAATATTTGTCAATGTCACATCTGATGAAGGGTTAATATCCAAAATATATAAGGAACTCATACAACTTAGCAAAAGGAAGACAAAAAATCCAATTAAAAAATGAGTAAAGGACCTAAACAGACACTTCTCCAAAGAGGACAGGCAGATAGCCAGGAGACATATGAAAAAGTGCTCAAAGTGACTAATCTGCAGAGAGATGCAAATTAAAACCACAATTAAGTATCACTTCACACCTGTCAGAATGGCTGCCATCAACAAATGAACAAACAACAAACGCTGGCAAGAACATGAAGAAAAGGGAACCCTAGTACCCTGCTGATGGGAATGCAGACTGGTGCAGCCACTATGGAAAGCAGTATGGAGCTTCCTCAAAACATTAAAAATTGACCTGCCATTTGATCCAGTGATCCCAATTCTAGGCATATATCCTAAGAAACCCGAAACACCAATCAGAAAGAACTTATGCACCCCTATGTTCATAGTAGCGCAATTTACAATAGCTAAGATCTGGAAACAGCCCAAGTGCCCATCAGTAGATGAGTGGATGAAAAAGCTGTGGGACATTTACACCATGGAATACTATGCGGCTGTAAAGAAGAAGGATCTCTTTTCCTTTGGGACAAAGGATCAAGTGGGAATAATTCCAGGGATGCAAACATATTTTACCATATGCTAACCAATCAATGTGATACACCATATTAATGACATGAAGGATAAAACTCATATGATCATCTCATTAGATGCAAAAAAGGCATCTTCAACATTCATACTTCATAAAAACTCACAATAAACTGGGCATCTACCGAATGTACCACAATATAATAAAGTCCACATTGTACAAGCCAACAACTAATATCATAGTCAATGTTGAAAGCTGAGCTATTTCCCTCTAAGGTCAAGAACAAGATAATGATGTGTACTTCTGTTACTTTTATTGAACAGTACTGGAAATCCTAGCCAGAGCAATTAGGCAAGTAAAAGAAATAAAAAAACATACAAATTGGGAAAAGAGAAGTAAAACTCATTACATGCAGGTGACGTATTAAATACATAAATATATAAAAAAGCCTTAAGGACTCTATAAAAATCTGTTAGAACTAATAAATTCAGTAAAGTTGTTAGATACAATATCCATATACAAAAATCAGTTGTGTTTCTAAACACTAACAATGAATTTTCAGGGAAAAAAAATTAAGGAAAAAAAAGTCTCATTTACAATTACATCAAAAAGAATAAAACACATAAGAATAAATTAAACCACGGAGCTGAAAGACCTGTACAATGACAATTATAAGACTTTGATGAAACAAATTTAAGAACACACAAATAAATGGAAAAATATTTTGTGCCCATGTTTTGGAAGAATTAATAGTTAAAATGTCCATACTGCACAAATAAATTTATAGCTCAATGCAATACCTATTTAATATCCAAATGCATTTTTCACAGAAATAGAAAACAGAATTATAAAATTCATATAGAACCACAAAAGACCCCAAATAGTCAAAGCAATCCTGAAAAAGAAGAATGTTGGAGGCATCACACTTCCTGTTTTCAAAATATACTATAAAGCTATAGTGATCAAAATAGTGTGGTTTTGGCATAAAAACAAACACATAAACCAATGAAATAGAAAAGACATCTTAGAAATAAATGTGCTTATATGGTCAATTTATTTATGACACAAATTTATTTAGTCACAAATGTATAATGGGGAAATAATAGTTTTGTCAGTAAATGATGTTGGGAAAACATGACAGCCATGTTCAAATGAGTGAAACTGGACCCCTATCTTTCATTATACACAAAAATCATCTCAAAATGGAAGTGAATATGACACCTGAAGCTATAAAATTCCTAGAAGAAAATATAAGGGGTAAGCTTCTTAGCAATGATTTTTTTTGAGGAGGAGGAAATTTCACAGCAAAAGCAAAGTCAACAAAAGATCAGAAAAGGTATTTAATATGATTTGAATCTCCTTAATTCTCTTAAGACTAGTTTTTTGATGTAACATATAATCTATCATGGAGAGTGTTCTGTGTTTGCTTGAAGAAAATGTGCATTCAGCAGCTGTTTAATAGAAGGTTCTGTATATATCTTTAGATCCATTTGTTCTTAGTTTTCTTTTTTTCAAGTCTAAATTTTCCTAATCAGTTTTCTGTCTGGAAGTTCTGTCCATTGTCAAAAGTGGGATTTTGAAGTCTCCTGCTATTATTGTGTTGTATATATCTTTATTCAGTTCTGTTTATCTTTGCTTTATATACAGGCTTTGGCAAAAGTAGGCTTACAGTCATGAGTAGGCAAAACACAAAGAGTTTATTCTTGTGTTATTATTTATTAATTATTGTATTATTTTCCATATGGATAACTTTAAATCTACTTTTGCCCCATCCTGTATTTTGCTACATATATTTATATTATATCTTATTGATTTATTGAATCCTTTATCATTATATAGTGACTTTCTTTGTCTCTTATGACAGATTTTGACTAAAAGTCTATTTTACCTGGCAAAAGTATAGCCACTTCTACTGTCTTTACTTACCATTTGCATGGATAATCTATATTATCCATTCACTTTCAGTCAGTCTGCATCTTAAAGCTTAAGTGAGTCTCTTGTTAACAGTACATTGTTTGATATTATTTTTATGTATTTAGTCATTCTGTGCCTCTTATTAAATTATTTAATCCATTTATATTTTCAGTAATAATTGATAGTTACAAACTTGCTATCAACATTTTGTCAATTTTTTCTTACCTTTTGGTAATTGCTTTGTTCTTTTCTTTCTCTCTTGCTATCCTCCTTTGTGAATTCTTGATTTTCTTTTTGTAGTAGTGTGCTTTGTTCCTTTCTTTTTATCTTCTGTGTATCTGCTATAGGTTTTTGCTTTGTGGAAACCATCAGACCTACATAAAATATCTTTTAGTTATGACAAACTTTTTTAAGCTGATAATAACTTCAATTGTATATAAACCCTGTCATTTTTACTTCTTTTGCCTCACATTTATGCTATTGATCACAATTTACATTTTTATAGTGTGTATTTAACAAATTAGTACAGCTATAGATATTTTAATACTTTTGTCTTTTAACTTTCATAGTAAAATTAAGAGTTACTTATACTCTACCATTATAGTATTAGACTATTGTGAATTTGGCTATTTACTTTTTTTTTTTTTTAAACATATTTTTAAAGGGGAGGAAGGGGAGAGAGAGAGATAAAAACATCAATGATGAGAGAGTCATTGATCGGCTGCCTAGCCCGCAACCCAGGCATGAGCCCTGACCGGGAATCGAACCCCGATCTCCTGGATCCTAGGCCAATGCTCAACGGCTGAGCCACACCCGGCCGGGCAAGGCTATTTACTTTTAATGGAGAATTTTATACTTTTTTTTTTCTTTTCAGAGAGAGGAAAGAAGGAGAGATAAAAACTTCAATGATGAGAGAGTGTCATTGATTGGTTGTCTCCTGCATGCACCCTAATGGGGATCAAGCTGGAAACCGGGTCATGTGACCTGACCAGGAATTGAACCCTGCCCTCCTGGCTCACAGGTTGATGCTCAGCCACTGAGCAACACTGGCAAGGGAGAATTTTATACTTTCAGAGGTTTCCATGTTGTTACTTGGTGTCCTTTCTTTTCAACTTGAAGATCTCCCTTTAGCATTTCCTGTAAGGCAGGTCTACTGGTGATAAATTTCCTCAGATTTTTTGGTCTGAAAGTTCTGAATGACACTTTTGTTATATATTATATTCTTGATTTTAAAATGTTTCTTTTTCCTCTCTTTCAGAAGTTTGAATATATCATCCTGCTCCCTCCTGTCCTGCAAGGTTTCTACTAATAAATTCAATGATAGTCTTATGAATGTTTCCATGTATGTGAGAAGTCATTTTTATCTGGCTGGTCTCATAATTTTCTCTTTGTCTTGACTTTCAACAATTTGATTATAATTTGTCTTGGCTAATCTTCTTTGGCTTGATCTTGTTTGAGTTCTTTGAGGCATATAAACATCCAGATTCATGAAGCTCAAAGGACTCAAGCAAAATCAAGGCAAAGAAGATTAGTCAAGACACATTATAATCAAATACGTAGTAATATAATGGGCCTAAATTTAAAACATATAAAGTTCAAACTATGTCACACCTTTTATCTTCAAAATAACTTTTAAATTCTCTATAGAAGTTTTGACTGAAATCATGAAAAGTGAAGAAGTAAGATCTAGCTATTCCTTGATAATCAATTGTTTCTGTGATAAGTATGTCTTGATATACACCCTTTAAAACTCACTAAAGTGAAAAAATAAAAAAAAACATAAAGTACTTAATGGCACCAGAGAAATTGCTTATACTAATTGTGGAAGTTATTAGGAAGAATGTTATTTAAATGTAAAAATGTTTTAAAATAGCAAGAAATTCAAATAGCCATTAGTTTATTAGCTTATATTAACTATAACACACAAAGAAAATGTACCCCCAACGCTGAAAATCTTTACTACTCAAAAGAACCCCCTCCAAAAGGGAAGAAAAATAACTGATGAATGAAATGTAGCATGGTATCAAGAAATGAAGATTAAAAAAGGGCCCTGGATTTGTTGGTCAATGTGTGGGGATTCTTAAATCTCACAGTACATTTGCTTTCTGAAATTCAATACGCCAATTATTGCATTAGTTCATTTGTGAGCCTTTATTGAGTATAAAATGAATAACCTGGGGAATAAGGGTTAAATATTTTCATTGATATCCAGAATATAATGTGTTGAATAAGATATATCACACAACTCGGAACCAAAAAATGTATCTTATTAAAGTAAAATTTTTAAAAGGTAACTTTTAATGTACTGATAGAATTACAGAATAGTTTTTTGATCATTTGTATAGTCTATTAGTAAGTGAGGAAATGGAAATATCAGATTCATTTGTCGTTTCCATTTAAAAACTCATTAAACTTCAAGGACTCAATCAATCACTTTGAGAAAAAAACACTCTGACAACTAAATGCAATGTGGAACTCTGAACTGAATCTAGGAATTGAAATAGGACATTGATGAAAAAAATACTGATGAAACACAAATAGAGTGCGAAGTTTAGTTAATAGTACTATACCATTGTTGGATACTTAGTCTTCCCAAATGTACCAAGGTAATGTACGATGTTAAGAACAGAGAAAACAGGATGAGAGGTATACACACACTCTGTATTATCTTTACAATATTTCGGTAGACCTAAAATTAATCTAAAACTAAGTTCATTAAAATATATGTCCCATATTCCCAGAAATTAAAAAAAAATCTTGAAAAATTGTCTAGTTTTCTTTTGAAGGTTTTATGATGTTCTTTCTATTATTGTATGCTGAGAACCACTCCCTACCCAAGCTAAAATAAGAGGTGGAGAGGTTAAGATGATGCTATCCAACCATAGTGAAACCAGACACAAGGGGTCTGAGGCTGCGTGTCACTACTTTAGTCAAATTAAGTGGAGACAAGATTGAATCATATGTGAGCATTTATTCCATTATTGCCAGCAAAATGGGAGAGCAGTCAGTCACCCTGGAAGTTCTGCTCTGCCTCTCCTTGCCAATTGGTTGATTATGTACCAGTGATGGAGAAAATAACTATCTGCAGCTTCGAGCTACAAGTTAACAGAAAGGGGAAGGGAGGGTCTGCAGTCGGGCCTTCAGGAGCCCAAAGTCCAGTAACAGGGTAGCTAATCTTCTATGATGTTACAAACAGTTCAGCCCGTTCCTGGGACCGAAGAATGGTCAGTGTTCTTGAAGCAAACTCCCAGAGGGAGTCAGGGTACAGGCACAGCAACCAAATCAAAGCATGTCTTGTCCTTGGTTTATTCTCAAAATGTATTTCTTTTCTGAGTAATGGGCTCATCAAGACATCTTATCTTTTTACAGCCTTGTTTCAGCCTCCAGTTTCCCAGGGTCTGTAAAAAAACTTCTTATCCATAGTTAGTAAGGAGAATAATTATTAAACAACTGTGGCTCTATTATTATTATGTGCCTTTCCCCACTACTAGTCAGCTTGATAGTATAACAGAATTAGGATAGGTTCATCCCCTAAATTATCAACTGTCAAGCAAAGTTTAAAATATACTAATTGGCAAATAAAGTAGGTGTTTAGACTATGATGTTTTCATCTTTGGATATTCTGATAAGTGCAATTTTACTAAGTGTTTCTCTCCAAATAATATTGTATTGTTTATATTTCTTTTTTCTCCCATAATAACTTACTTTCATAGTAAATATGTGAAAACTCTTAACAATATATGTCACACAATTGTCACTGAATGCATATTGGTCTTATTGCTTTCTGTTTATAAGCATGGCCTTAGAAAATCTGTAAGTACGAAATATATTGTACATCAGTATTTCTAAAAGCAATTGACATCTAAGATGTTAGTTCTCAGTAAAGTAATGAAAGAATCCACCAGGATTATCTAGCAAAATGCCAGGGCTGCGCAGTTTCATTTTACATTTTTCCCTTCAAGGTATTTTATGTATAATATGTTTCTGCTTACTTTGAGGTTACTATTCAAAAAATCTTTTTTTTTTCATATATTAGATAATCTTTTCCTATTTTTTTAATAATTATATACCATGAATAAGAATAAAATGTATTTTATGGAAAACAATTTATATTTGACCCTGTGCTCAGAGGGAAAAATCCTTTGGTTATTTTTTATATCAATCCAATCATTTGTATTGCTTATGGCTCTTCAAAAACACAGTAAGAAGTTCTGCTTTATGAATGTACATGAAAGGTAACAATACAGCCATCAGACCACATTTAGAATAGTGATTAAAATACTGCGCTGCTATAAAAGGACTCATTAACCTATGCCTGTCTGTTTCTAAAAAGCTGTGCAGTTATGAGCAAATCACCTAACTTTCTTGTTAATCCTTGATTTCCTTCTCTGCAAAAATATGAGGGTTTTGTAATTTAAGATATGTGTACATATATTATGACATTAATTTCCTTCATAACATTTTATGAGAGTTAAAGGAAGAAGAAAAGTGGGAGAGAAAAAATGTGCAATTTCATTTTTGATTTATTGAAACAGTAAGATGAACAAAGGAACTGCATTACTTGTAAATATTTTTATAGTTATTTAAAATGTTGGTGATTATTCATTGTGATATATCATCCATATTATTTCATAATCCCTCCTTTTTACATACTCAATTTGAAGAAAAGAAACATAGAATGCCTATGGAAGTGGTGCTGTATTAAGATTATATTTTAAGCCTATCATAGCCAACATTATAAAATAGATGATTTTCAGGTTTTGGAAACAGGGATTACATATAGTTCATTTATTTATTTGTCACTCTGTCTATAAAATGTCTTATAAATATCTTTTCTTATTCATTTATTCAACAAGTATTTAGTTAGATTATTTTATATGACAAGACTATTTAATGATATGACAAATTAGTATGTTTGGTTTAGGTCACATGAGTTGATACTTGAAATTTATACATTTAGAGCAACAACCCTGGGAAGTAGGCATATAGTATATCATCATCTTCACTGAGGATATTCAGGCTAATACTCAAAAAATGGTGAGCTGTATGCAAAGTCACACTTATGGTAAGCTGCATAAATGGAAATTAAACTTGTGTTTTGTCTCCTAAAGCTGGCTTCTCCATTAACCTTACTGACATTAAAGTCATTTTATACATTGGAACATTATTTAGAGTACATTCTACTCAAAATAACTTTTAAACATAGTGATAATCAGAATTCTTTAGATCAGTTGACAGAAAACCAGTCCAAAATGCCTTAAGAAAATAAGTAAATTAATTTTCTCGTGCAAATGAAGAGCCCATAATCTGTAGCTTGAAGTACATCTGTATTGACATTTTAAAAAAATAGTTGAAGATGTCCCTTTGCCAGAACCTGTCAGCTCTCTCCTTTTCTTCGTGTTAGCATAATTTTTAAGCTGCACCTTCTTATAATGTGACAAAGAATACCACACCATCGAAACTCTTGGGGAATTTCTGTGGCCTGATTTGGGTCATGAGAATACTCCTGGTTGCAGAGAATAAGATCATTAATGTACAAATTTCATGGGCTGGTAAATTATGAAGGAATGGACCACAAAAGTATGCTCAAAAGATGAATATATGTCATATACACATGCAGACATAAACAAAAAGGTAAAACACAAAGCCTGTCTATTTAGAGAAACTGTCCCAGGAAAATCTAGCCAGACTTTTCTCTATGCTTTCTTATACTTTATAGAAAAGGATGGAGGTCAGATGCATTCAAAAGAAAAAGGACTACTATATATATAAAACTTTCTTTTTCATAAATCTAATGGTAACCAGAAAGGAAATTAAAATGCCCTTTCTAAACCTCTTCCTGACCTTCTCCATGAAGTGTGCCTCACAAACACCGATACTTACCTTTCTCCCCAGAGAGGCATTTCATAGAAAAGGAATGACATGTGTAAAGACATACTCCTGAAGAAGCAAGGATTGTTCAGGGAACAACAGAAATTGAATATTATTTGATTGTCAAGTATCAGGAAGCCAGCAGTGAAATATAAAGGATGGAGACATAAGGGGTGACTAACTCATGAAAGGTCTTGTACAGTCTATTAAGAACTTTGAATTTTATCTTGAAAGTTTAAGAGAATCACAGAATAGTCGTAAGCAGGGTTATAATGTAGCTGGTCGTGTTTGTTAGGAAAACCAGTCTGGAGACAAGATGGAGAATAGAATGGAGATGAGAAAAATAGAGGTCAGTTAAGTGAGTTCATTGTAATTCCAATAAGAAATCCTGAAGGCCTTGAAAGTGAACGTCAGATGGGGAAGTAGGTGTCCAATTTAAGAGATTACTAAGCTACATAAGCAATAGTATTTACTGGAAACTTCAAGTAGAAGAAATAAAGAGTGAAAGATTGAGAAAAGTCGAAGATTAAAAATTATGTTTTAATATTTTGAAATTAGTTTGAATGTTACATCTTCTTGGCAAAGTGACCATTATATTATTATGTAATGCACTTTTTTTTGTCCCTGGTAATTTTCTTTGACATTTACTTTATATGATATTTACACAGTTACTCCTGCTTTCTTTGGATTAATACTTGCATGCTATATTCTTTTCAATCCACTTACTTTCAACCAACCTATATCATCAAATCTGAGCTGAATTTATTCTAGACAGTCTCTAGTTGTGTTTTTTTAATCCACTCTACCTATCTTCATTTTTTTAAAAATTTTATTTTCCAGTTGTATTTTACATTCAACGTTATTTTCTATTAGTTTCAGGTGTACAACATAGTGTTTAGACAACCATATATTTTACAAAATGGTCTCTCGATATCAACCTCTGTCTTTTAATTGACATATTGACTATTTAAATGTAAGGTAATTATAGATATGTTAGAGCTTAAGTCTTCCATTTTATTATTAATTTCTGTGCTTTTTCCTGTTTTATTTCTTTTTTTCTTGCCTTTCTATGAGTTACTCAAACATTATTTAGAATTCCACCTTGATTTATTCACATTTTGATGGATATATTAAGATAAAATTAGCATTTCATAAAATTCAAACATTCAAACTGTACAACTGAATGATTTTAGTATCTTCATGGAATTCTGCAATAATCACTACAGTCGATTTTTGAACATTTTCATTACCCCAAAAAGAAACCTTGAACATTTTAGCAGTCACTCTTCATTTCCCCATCTCCCTAGTGCCAGGGAACCACAAATCTACTTTCTGTCATTATAGACTTGCTTAATCTTTATATTTCATATTAATTGAATCATATTTTGTGGGATTATTTGTAAACGCAATCTTCTCTAACTCAGTGGCTTCTTTTACTGAGCGTAATGTTTTCAAAGTTCATCCATATTTTAGCAGTTACCAGGACTTTATTCCTTTGTATTTCTGAATAATATTCCAGTTTATGGATGTACGACATTTGTGTATCCATTCATCAGTTGATAGACATTTGGTTTGTTTATAGTTCTTGGTTATTATGAATAATGCTGCTATAAGCATTTGTGTAAAAGTTTATATATAAATGAATATATACATATCTGGGAGTGGAATTGCTGAATGTTACGGTAGCTCTATGTTTCACATTTTGATGAGCTGCAAAACTGTTTCAAAATTGGCTGTGCCATTTTACATCCCCCCAACAATGTTTTGAGTATTTCAGTTTTTCCACATCCTCACCAGCATCTGATACCATCTTTTTTTTATTTTTTATTATAGTCATCTTATTGTGTGTGAGATGGTATCACAATGCATTTTTAAAATTATTTTCTGGCCCAGCCGGCGTGGCTCTGTGGTTGAGCATCAACCTATGATCCAGGAGATCCTGGTTTGATCCCCAGCCATGCACATGCCCGGGTTGCGGGTTCTAACCCCAGCTAGGGGCGTGCAGAAGGCAACCGATCAATGACTCTCTCATCACTGATGCTTCTCTCTCTCTCCTCTCTCTCTTTTCCTCTCTCTGAAATCAATAAAGATATATTTTTAAGAATATTTTCTGTACAACTTAATTGAGATAGATGTATACCATAAAATTCACCCATTTGAAGTATGCAGTTCAGCAGTGCCAAAATGAAAAAGAGGTTTGTTGAGTTGGGCCACTAATGACAGAATATATTTGATCTGTGCCAGATGGTTACTTGGTTTCTTTGGGAACAGAAGAGTTTCAGATTCCTGGTAAATAAAGCTTTCTTGGCTCAGCCCCTTATTGTGATGGATTCCCCTCACAGGTGTCGCCTAGCTGCATCTATTAGTAGAGGTGGAGGGTTTCACACCGGTGGGGATGAAGAGACATCCCAGGCTGAACTGCTAAATGTGGCAGGGCACCTCTTCCTGCTTCTGCCAGTCCTTCCTGGTGTCTCTGGATGAGAAGGGGTTGTCAGACTCACAGCGATGAAGACTCCTAGGTAAGCCCATGAACCACCCCAGTATCTCTCAATGTGTGGAGAGACGTATGACGCCCAATGGAGAAGAAGAGCACTTTTTTCGCCACTTATTTTTAGCCAATTTATCCCCTTTGCTAGTGGTGCAAGGCTTACCTGACATTCTTGGCAGGGCTGCCATCCATTAGTGGGTTGGAATGAACCAACTTGAGCTGCCTTCTTTTGCCAGGTTGCAGGCCAGGAAATTCTGGGTTAGGATCACTTTCTGCTGTTAAGTGAGGGAGATGCAATGTGCCTGGCCTCTGTGTTGTTTCTTCAGTCCTGGGGTCACAACCAATTTTCCTACTTCATATCACCTTTCAGAATTCTCTTCTGGTTATTTCCTGTTATCCCCAGGGTTTATATTTGTACTTGGCAGGCAGGAGCGTCTATACCACCTTGACTGGACCAGAGGGCATGAAGCTAATGTTTCAAAATTATATTTATTTAATTAATTAAATATAACAATAATGAGAGGAAAACAAATTTGCAGTTGTTAGGGTAGAGCAGGAATGGAAAGTTATTATTTAATGTGTATGGAGTTTCATCTGGGGAAGATGAAAAAGTTCTAGGGATGGATGGCCGTGATGGTCACACAACAATGTGACTATGCTTAAATGCCACTGAAATGTATTCTTGCAAATGGTTGATATGGTAAATTTTAGGTTATGTATATTTTACCTGAAAAAAATAATAATAAAGTAATTTATAATAACATAAAAATTACATGTTTATGTAAATGACATATTTTTAATTAAAAAACTACCTTTTTCAACACAGAAAGTAGTAGGTGGCCTTGTTTTACATTTTGGTAAATTTTAGAAAACACAAGAATATAAAAGCACATATTTTATTGGCTGACAGGGTAATGAAGTCATCATACATCATACAATTACTAAAAAGCTCCGCTCTACATTTGTAAGGGAATGTCAATGAAAAAGGAAAATAATATCTTAGTGTTGTTTTAATATAATTTTGACCTTCAGGAATTCTTAAAAAGATCTCAGGGACCTTCCAGATTTTTCCAGAAAACACACTGAGAACTTATATTTTAGTCTGATAGATACTTGGACTGGTTGGATCCACAGTTGAAAATTGTAGTGAACGTTCTAGTGCACAAAATGAAAAAATGAAGAAACTTAAAGGTGGGGCCTTCGTACAGTTTTAATTTGTATTTTACACAAATTGTTCAGAATACAAAAGAGACTAAATTTTAAAAAATGATAATAACAGATCCTGGTGTAAGAGTGGTAGAAGGTGTCAAACAGGATTGCTTATTTATTGTGGAATCCTCCGCTGCTAGACAGTGTGAATCCTGAAAAAGAAGATACTTACTAAAAAGGGCTCCTGGTGGCTAGCTGGACTCAAATTAAATTAAAAATAAAACAAAATAAAAACAACCTAGCAGCCGTTTCTGCACAGGGGCCTCTCATGCAAACTGCACTTCAGAGAGAAGCCTGCACTGAACTGCCTGCCTGCACTGTGTTCCTGCCATCTGAGCCAGTCGTTGTAAAGAAACTCCTGGAATCCTATTTCAGCCAATAAGACTGAAGCTTTCTCCATCCAGTCTGAGTTGCACAGTTATATCCCCATCAGCTTCTTCACAAACCAATCAGAGCAGCTCCATTCTGACCAATAAGGACAGTTCTTTTGGACCAATCAAACTGTAAGAATTTGGAGTCTTCATTTGCATGAGGAGGGACCAGAGACAGGAACTTCTGTCTATATAAGTCAGCTCCTCTATGTCTGTGAGAGCACACTTTCCCTTTCCATCAAAGACTTAGTTTCCCCAGGTGGAGCTGAAAAAATAAAGATGTCTTGCGGGGAATAAAGTGGAGCACAGCAGTGCAGGCCAGAGCAGTCTTGCACAGAATGGAGCAGAGCTGAGCTGAGTGGAGCAGACCAGGGCAGGGCAAAGCTCACCCATATGGAGCAGAGCAGAGATATGTAGTTGGAGAGAGACCTGACCCTAGAGCCTCCTCGCAGCCATGCTGTTTTCACAGGCATGCTGTATTGCAATTGAGCTGTTCCACTGCAGAGCTGTTTTTACACCTGTGCTGTATCACAGTGGAGTTGTTTCGCACTGACTAAAGTTTCTTTTTTCACTGCACCCAAATTGGGGATTCCTGTTGGCACCGAGTTGGTGCCAATGACCATTGGTTGACAGTAGAGTTGTCAATACCTTCCAGACAGCTTTACCCTGAAGGAAACAAATAAACCCTTATTATCTCTAAGCTTTAAAGTATTTCCAATATTCACATAAGAAAATAATCAATACATTATTCCTCAGTGAAATATAAGTGGCTGTATTAGCCAGGCAGCTAGCAATCAAGCTGCTCCTTTATTGTTTATAAGTGCAGCTTATTACAAAAAAAATAATTACTCTTGGGTAGTACACAGTTTTGTAATGAAGGTTATATAAGTGAGAAGATCTTATCCTGCTCTGAGTGATATAAATGCTGAATATTAAATTAACCTAGGTCTACGAGACACTGACACAAAATGTAATTATATGAATTATGTAGCAGATTGAAATATTTATCAAATTCTAATTTAAAAAGATTTAGTGAAGGTTTTCTAACTCATAATGGAATAATTTAGTATAGAATTTTGTAGGGATAACTAATCTAAATTTATTTTACTTGTGTATCTATGGTGGTTATTTGGCTCCATTAACAGTGTGCCTAATGTCTCCCAAGCAGCCATCTAAAGATTTGTTATGCTCTTCATTTGAATAATACAGATAAACTCCAGAAATATTTATCTCAAGAAAAGTAAAGTGTTTCTTGGTAAAATTTTAAACCAAAAAAAGTAATTTTAAGTTAATGCTATGAGTAAGGAAGAGAAATGTATTAGTAAAGTGGTTGGAATGCTTTAGTAAAGCTGGTGTTTTATTTTAATTAATTCTAACTGATGAACTGCATAATGTGAAAAAGAATTTTACAAATTATACTATTAACATTTATGAGGACAGATAAAAGTTTGCTTATTCAGACATGCAGAAAAAAAGTGAAATCATTTCTATGTCATCTGGACATTGGATAGGACAGACACCACCAAGAAAGGAAAAGGGCAACTAATTTAACTATCGCCTTTCATTGTGAATGATCTATTGTTTTAGGGAAATCTGTAGCTACTGTTAGTCTAGAAAATATTCATCCGCCCCTTTCTCTCTGTGATCTATGCTAACTAACTGCAGAGACATACAGAAAGTCCTCACTTAATGAATAGGTTCTGGGAAATTGCAACCTTAAACAGAACAACAGATAAGGAGATTAATTTTACCATAAGCTAATTGATATAAACAAGAATTAAGTTCCTGTTCCACATTTCTGGTCACAAGAACATTACCAAATGCCTAAAGATTCAGAACTTTTCAAATATTAAACTTTTAATACATGTGAGCTATAGATACATTTAAGAAAGATGAATAAAAACAAGTAATATTATTTTCTAACCTGCTTATTTCAGTTCAGAGTCTACAGTGGCTGGAATCTCTCCCAAGTCTCAGGACACAAGGCGGAACCCCATACTGGACATAACACCCTGCCATCACAGGCATACTCACACACACGACCACATTCACTCAGATTGGGACAATGCAGATATGCCAATTAACCTAATGTGCACAACTTTGGGATGTGGGAAGCAATCAGAGTACATGGAGAAAACCCACGTAGACATGGAGAAATCATGCAGACTTCACACTGAGAGTGGCCTGGGCAGGGAACCAATGTTTTTTTCATCAACATTATAACAAAATTATCTTGAATGAAGTGATGTTATTACAGGACCTGTATAAAATTAATTCATTTGCTTTCCCATATGTTTCCATTATAGCAGGAAAACTAGATTTGACATTGAGGAGATTGATGAGGTGAACGTTTTTCTTAACTATAATAAATGGATTTAATCTTAATTTTGAAATTCCACACTCACTGACATTAATAAAATGTTTTTGTTAAATTTTATTTTTCTGTGATCATACTATCATTTATTCATTTTTTGAAAATTTTCAATTACAGTTTACATTCAATATTATTTTGCTTTAGTTTCAGGTTTACAGTATAGTGGTTAGATAATCATATACTTTACAAAGTGTTCTCTATGATATTTCAAGTACCCACCTGGTACCGTACATAGTTATTACAATATTACTGACTATATTTCTTATGCCGTACTTTATATCCCTGTCACTGTTTTGCAACTACCAATTTGTATTTTGTAATCCCTTCACCCTTTTCAACCAGTCCCACAATCCTCCTCCCCTCAGGCTACCATCAGTTTGTTCTCTGTATCTATGAATTTGCTTTAGTTTTGCTTATTTTGTTCTTTAAATTTCACATATAAGTGAAATCATATGGCATTTGTCTTTCTCTGACTTACTTATTTCACTTAACATAATACCTTTTAGGCTTATCCATGCTGTTGCAAATGGTAAGATTTCATTCTTTATTATGGTTAAGTAATATTGCATTGTCTATATGTACCACCACTTTTTTATTTATTTGTCTATTAATGGGCATTTGGGTTGCTTCCATTTCTTGGCTATTGTAAATAATGCTGCCATGAACATAGAGGTGTATATATTCTTTCAAATTAGTGTTTTGGGTTTCTTTGTATATATACCCACAAGTGGAATTGTTGGGTCATAGGCAATTCCATTTTTAATTTTTTGAGGACCCTCCATTCTGTTTTCCATAGTTGCTACACCAATCTGCATTTCCACCAAATGCACAGTGGTTTCCTTTACAACTTCGCCAATACTTGTTGTTTGTTTGTTTATTGATTATAGCCATTCTGACAGGTGTAAGGTGATAGATCTGATATCTCACTGCGGTGCCCTCTGAACTCTGTCTCTAGAGCCCACAACCCCAGAGTCTCCTCACACAGTTCCAGTCCACTCTGCCCTCCCTTTGTTGGAGCCCAAGGAGAGTGGAATCACAGGAAACTTTGTGCATTGTCTCTTTAAGAGGGTGCCTGCATTTCCAGCCTTCTCTCCCTGGTAGGCAGAAACCTTGCTGCTTTTCACAGCCAGATATTACCTGAGCACCTTTCTCAGTTTTGGTGCTCTTGACTAGGAAGCCCAGCCTGGTGTTTAGGCCCTAGAGTCTTTAGTGGGAACCCCCCCCCCCACACACACACAGCTGAGATATCCCTGTGGATCTTCGGCTGTTGCCTGTGGAAGTCCAGCCACTCTTCTCACACCTCCACACTTCCTACCAGTCTCTATGGGGCCTCCACTTTTCACCCTTGGTTATTAGGGTGTTCTGCAGGTCCTCTTCAGTTTCAGTTGATTATTCAGGATGTTTTTTCTATATTTTAGTTGTAATTTCAGCTTCTACTCAGCCCACCATCACCTTTAATCTCACAAAGTGTATGTTATTGAATGCTAAATTATTGTCATATTTAAATACTATTACTAGAATATATAAACATTCATTTCTCAACTTATATTCATGTTATCTATATTGTATAATGCTTTAAATTATAAAACAGATGAAACATGTTAAAATAGAATATTTTCTGTGTTTTTAAGATATTCATTCCATAGGAAGTACTTAGTTTGGTATTTTAGGACATATAACTGTGAAATTCAGATTGAACATCATAGTATATATTTTAATTTTATGGTAAATGGAATAATGGCACCCTTCCAAAAATATCCTTGCTCTAATTCCTAGACCTGTGAATATTTTGCTTTACATAGAAATAATAACTTTGCTAATATGATTAAGACCCTTGACACAGATTATTTCTAGATTACCTGGATGGGCCTTTTGAAGACAGTGGAAGGGGCCATAAAATAGGGATTGCAGTAAGCCTCTAATAGTTGTAAAAGGCAAGGAAATAGATGATCTCTTGAAACTTCTAGAAGGAAAACATTCATGCCATAAATGTGACTATAGACCTTTGACTCAAAGAAAATAAATTAGTGTTTTATCAAGTCACTAAATTTGTGGTAATTTTTGACAACAGAAGGAAAGTAATACACATAACCTTGATTTCTAAAATTAAGTTGTTTTTAAGTCAAGTGGTTCTAATACAAAGCATAAGTTTTATCTGAGATCAAAATAAA
The DNA here is from genome assembly GCF_964146895.1 of Miniopterus schreibersii. Classification (NCBI taxonomy): domain Eukaryota; kingdom Metazoa; phylum Chordata; class Mammalia; order Chiroptera; family Miniopteridae; genus Miniopterus; species Miniopterus schreibersii. The sequence continues at coordinate 37,622,237 of NC_138104.1, read as the reverse complement.
TATAATACTAATTCAACATATAATGTGCATTTATTATATTTTATGCAGCATATTTGATGATATCATGTTTAAAATCATGTGTCAAATTGGCTATACTATAGTATGTAGATATTTAATAAACATTTAAATTTGTAGACTTTGAGCAAAGCAGATTACTCTCCATACTGTAGGTGAGTTACATTCAATCTGTTGAAGGCCATAGTGAAAAAGACTTAGATCCTTTGAGGAAGAAGGAAGTTTGCCTCTAGATTGCCTTTGGGCTTGAGACTGAAACATCAACTTTTTCCTTGTTCTCTAGCCTGCTGGTCTACCCTGCAGATTTTGGATTTAACACCCTCCACAAATGTGTAGGCCAATTATTTAAAATAAAATAAAGCCCATCCCACTCTCTCTCTCCAGAGACACACACACACACTCACATACACTATTGGTTATGTTCTTCCGGAAAATCCTGACCACTACAGATGGTCATCATTGCCATCATTGTTTAACAGATAAGGAAACAGAAACTCAGAGAGAATTTATGGAAAAATTAAGAATTTCAGTAAAAGATGAGAAAGAAGCATAAAAAGTATTTGAGAAAATAATGGCCAAAAACTTCTTAAATTTTATGAAAATCATTTCTTGATCTACACATTGGAGAAGCCCAAAGTATTTCACGTGAAATGAAAAGATTAATTTAGACATCACCATAATCAATCTGCTGAAAGACAAAGACAAAGACAAAGCCAGAATCTTGACCGAAGCATCTCATCACATAGAAGAAATCCTCAATCAGGGTAAAAGCTGATTTCTTCTGCTCAGAAATCATGGGGGAGAGAAGGTAGTGGGATGATGTACTCAAAAAGCTGAAAAGAGAAATAAAAACTATGAATCAAGAATTCTATACTCAGAAAAGTTATTCTTCAAAAATTAAGAAGAAATGTACAAGTCTTAAGAAAAAATGAAAGCTAAGAATTCATTGAGAGAAGGCCTGCATTAGAAGAAATACTAGAGGAAATACTTCAAAGTAATAATGAAAGAATAGCAGCCAATCATTCAAATTTAAATGAAGAAATAAGGGGCATTGGTAAAAATATCTACATAGGTAAATATGAAAGACAATAAAAATGTAGTTTTATAACACATTTTGTCTTCTAATTTAAAAGACAATGGCATAAAGTGATGTTATAAATATGTGTTGAAGAGCATAAATATATAAAGACAGAATTTGTATAACAATAAGATCAAAAAAGAGAAGGGAAGACATGCAGCTATACAGGAATGAATAGTTTTATATACTACTGAAATTAAGTTGATATTAAATAGAACTAGAGTGGTATAAATTCAGTTGTTAATTATGATCCTCAAGACAGCCATAAAATATCATACAAAATATAACAAGAGAAACAAAGGAATTAAAATTTCACTGTATAAAATATGTAGTCTTGCACTTCATCAGGACATTTCAGTCAACAATGAACCTCATCTTTGACTGTGATCCCCTAAGATTATAATGGAGCTGAATTTCCTGTAAGAAATGGAAGGATATGTGGATCAGGAGAAATATTTTTTTTTCTGATGGAAGCAATATCTGTGGGGCTTGGTAATAGATTCCCTTTCACTCATAACACCTCAATTTTATGTGCACATATTATATCTTAATCAATCAGCCACTGAGGTGTTTCAACACAGAGGAGTCTATCCTTCCAATGCTACATATTCAGAGGGTGCTGCAGCCTTTCCAGATCTAACTTGATGGTCTTCATAGTACATCACTGCTAATTCTTTTTTGAGAACCTAAAATCTTATATGAACACAGGTCAGTAGGAGATATTTTGACAAAAGTATTAAGTGCCACTGCCATTTTAGCAAAAGTTAATATATATATATATGTTTTTTATCTTCACCTGAAGATGTTTTTTTTTAAATTTTTTAATCCTATACTGAGGATATATATATATTTTAAATGATTTTAGAGAGAAGAAGGGAGAGAGAGAAACATCAATGTGAGAAACATCAGTTGCCTCCTGAACACACCCTGACTGGGGATTGAACCTACAACCTAGGTATGTGCCCTGACTGGGAATGGAACCTACAACCTTTTGGTGTACGGGATGACACTCCAACCAACTGAGCCACCCCACCAGAGTGCACGGATAAGTTTTATTTCTTCCATTAGTTCAATGACAGAGAGATCTCTTTGTGCCAGATAGGATCAATGGAACTCAAAAGAAATTTTCAAAATCAAAATACTGAGTACTCAGTTTTTCACCCTATCTTAAATACCTTTTTTTGTAAATATCACTAATTTTCTTAATCTGATTACTGCTCCAACATTCAAGAGCTAAAACCACTTTGCCATGACAACCCTTTATGTCCTTTTATCTCTCCAACTTCATTTGTTAGTTTCACTTATTCTCAGGCCAACATTCATTCCCTCCCCACTTACCCAGCCAGTTTCTCCTGGTATTTCCAAGCAATCCAGCCCATATCTCTGTGCATGAAACAACACTGAGTGCTACAGTGTTATATTTATGTCCTGTCTAAAGGAATCAGAGGGAAGGCTTGTGGGACAGTGTTTATAAAGTCTACAGTTGTGTACAGTAATGTCCTAGGCCTTCACATTCACTCAACACTCACTCACTGACTCACTCAGAGCAACTTCTGGCCCTGCATGCTCCATTCATGGCTAGTGATCTATACTGGTGTATCATTTTCACACGTGTGTATATATACTTGTGTGTGTGTGTGTGTGTGTGTATAGTGGGGCAAAGTAAGTCCACAGTTGTGAACATGAAAAACACAGTTTATTCTTGTATTATTATTACAAATTGTATTATTTTTCATATGAACTATGATATATATAGAGAGGGGGGGTGCCAGGGAGAGAGGAGAGAGAGGATAGGAGAACATGAATTGGTGTCAGTGACTGTACATATCTCATTCTAGGAATTTTTCTAAAAATGTGCAATAATGAGCAAGAAACTCAAGTGGAGGTACTTTTCTTCCAGATGGGAGCTATTTCAACATATATTTAAAAAACACATAACATGAAATTTACTTCCAACAATATTTTATTGTGTACAGTGCAATATAGTTAACTGTATGAATGTTGTTGTAAAGCAGATCTTTAGAAGCTCTTGCACGATTGGAACTTTATACCCATTTAATAGAAAAATTACTGAACAGGTAAGATATACAGTAGTCATGCATATTCTTTATGAGTTCTGTCTAAACTTTTCCTGTTATAATGGTGTGATTATTAGTAGGGTCCTTGTACATGCTTAAAGAATTTATGTTTTGGCGATAAGTTATACAGCAAAGTATCAGGAGTATATGGGATTTAGTCTATAAGTGGAGTATCTGACTGGAGAAAAGTATAGAAATAATTTATCTATTTTCAACAAGAAAAAAACTCTAATACATGGATAACAAATATTTAAGTAGTTTTATTTCAGTGGTGCAATAATATGCACATGTTTTTCCATTGCTTCTATTTTCTCACTGAATTAAAGAGCAAGATCATCAACTGACAGTATAGAAGTGGAGAAGTTCTTATGGATTCTAGTAGAGTGCAGATGCTGTGAAATATTTACCTTAAATAACATGGTGGGCAATTGACCAAGGACATATAATAAGAATGTTGTGTAATGCTGAGGGCATATTTTGAGTTTGAATGTGATAGCAGAAACATAGGGAAAAGCAGATTTTACAACAGATGGTTCAAATGAAAAGACTTAAATATAGAAAATCTTTGGGCAGTGTTAAGAAAAATCCCAAGGAATCAGAAAGGCACCTGGAAATAACATCAAATGATGATGAGGAAATAATGTTATTGGGGACTAGTAAAATATGTGACTATGGAGGAGTTGACTGGAAGGACATTTAGTAGTGGAGTGACACAACTGCCAAAGATTCTCCATCAACGCTGAGAGAGATTATCCTATCTAATACTAGTACCTCCCATTGGCCAGAATCAAATAGCTGCCACCTAGCAGAAAACTTTCCCATTTGTATGCCTTTTAGGACAATAATCAACTCAGAATTGTGAAGAATGGATCTAGAATGGGTGTCAAACAGAAAATCAGCATTGTTATAAATTTAACGTGAGATACTTTAGAATTGATGTTTTTGGTTTTCACTAGCTAACTTTAGCTTCTTGGGGAAAATCATGAAAATCATAGAATTTAATACAAAAATAAATTTGTTTTTTCATTATTGATATCAAGATGTAAATCTAAATTGGCATTTTTCTTCAGGATACTTTGTAGCACTTGATTAGTTTTGCCAGCGATATAATTGTTTAAAATTATACTTCTCAAAACCAAATCAAAACCACCAGATTATCTGAACCAGATCCAATTGTTTTAACACCTGAAACCTAAAAAATCTAGGTTTATGGAGGCTTGCCATGTAAGAGTATGGTGAATTCACTTGGGAAAGCTTAAATCTTACCAACATGAAGAGGAGAGGGCTTAGCATGAATCAAAGCAAGGAAAAAGCAGGTTTGGAGCAAGGGCTAAGGAACTACATTGAGTTACGTATGACACCAGGTGTGAAGTTAAGGGCAAAAAAAGAAGTGTATAGTAAATGATGATGTCATCTAGGTAGGACCTTTCCTCCCTCCTCCCCACACTTACACACTTTTCTAGTCTTTTATTTCATTAATTTAATTTCTTTAATGTTACCCATGCTCTAAGTAAAAGCTCTTTCAATATATAAACATCAAAGAAGATTAAAACCACATTTGCTTTTCATATAGTAAGAAAATTTTATTCGACTATAAAGTAACATAGAGGTACAGATTTACTGTGAAATTAATATAAAGTTTGAGTTTCAGAGCCTCTCACTTGGACAGATTGTTCAAAGACCTTGTACTTAATTTTGTTTTGGTAATACTGTACTCTTTTCTTATTCAGGGACCCCAAATTCTATAAACTTCAGACTCCACAGAAGATGATAAGGTGTAAAGAGTAATGCTAGGATATCTGATGCCAAATAAAGATATTTCTGGGAATCACTCTGTATTCTCTTTCCAAAAAAATCACTGTAAAAGCAACTAAAGTCCCTTTGGAATGACAAGTAAATTAGCCATATGCTTTTTTTTCACCCAAGGATGCAGATGTAACTGCTTCTTAATATTCCACTGGTATATTACAAAAATGAACATAATGAGAGCTATATTCAAATAATCATATACATAAAACTTAACGTAAATTTAAATCAGAATAATTGTAAGTGCATAATAACAAAATGTCAGCCAAATCCTCTGCCTATTCCATGCCAAAATATCTTTCAATATCATAGCATGACCATCACAATTGACTTATTTAGAGTAATTTGAAATGAATACAAATGAGCTTGATTTGTGTACAATTTCTCATTTCTTTTCTTGTTAACACAAAAGATAATACAGGTATTAATGAAGTAGTACACCTGCTGAAACAAGAGGAAAAAATAGTTCAGTTTGATATGACATAATATTGCATCTGACTTATTTCAATCTTATAATGAAAAGAAGTTATATGATCCAAGACGGCTGTGAAGTATATAGAAGCTACACACACCTCTTCTTGGCACCAAAGCAGATTTACAGCTAAATTATAGGGCAATAAACTTGAATGACTAAGTAAAAGACATTCTGAACAGAAGTATTATAACCAAGGATTTACAGAAGAAGCTACACAGAGACTGATAAGAAGGGAGGAGACATAAAGAGTACTGACTCCAGCACCCAGGTGTGGTGGCTGAGAAGCCAGAAGGATATCTCAGTTGCAAAAGTCCCCTCTGAGGAGTATGGTGTCTCAATACCACACTGAGACACCTAACCAGAGCAACAGGCTAGGAAGAAGAGACTTCATATAATCTGGCAATGAAAATCAGTGGAAGCTCTCTGCTGGGAAGAAGAAGGAGGCTGCTAGAATCTCAGGTGCTCTCCTAAAGGTGCAGAGTTTAAAACAATGGCTATAAGGATGCTCAAGGACCTTAAGAAATGAATGGGTGATCTCAGTGAGAACTTAAAAAAAAAGAGATAGCAAATTTTAAACAACCCAGTTAAAAAATGAGCAAGTATTAAAAAGGACACAGAAACCATAAAAAGAAAAGTCAGTAATAAAGAGTACAATATCTGAAATGAAAAATACACTAGAAGGAATCAACAGCAAGTTAGATGAAACAGAAGATTGAATAGGGTACTTAGAGCACAAGATAACAATAAGCACCCAAGCAAAGCTGGGTGCCTCAGTTGATTGGAGCCTCATCCTGTACACCTTAAAAAGGTTGCTTGTTCAATCCCTGGTCCGGGCGCCTAAACAAAGCAACTGATAGATGTTTCTCTCTAACATTTATGTTTCTTTTTTCCTCCCTCGCTCTCTCTCTCTTTGCCTTCCTCTCTTAAAAAACACACACACAAAAAACCCAAACAAACAAACATACAAACAAACAAACATATCCTCAGGTGAGGATTAAAAAGAAAGAAGAAAGTCTAAGGGACCTCTGGAACAACACCAAGTGTAACAACATCTGCATTATAGGTTATCCAGAGGACAAGAGAGTAAGCAAGGCATAAATGACCTGTTTGAAGAAATAATGGCAGAAAATTTCCCTAACCTGGTGAAGGAAAATGTCACACAGGTTCAGGAAGCTGAGAGATTCCCAATCAAGATGAACCCAAAGTGGCCCACACTAAGACATATAATAATTAAAGTGGCAAAAATTAAACACAAAGAGATAATTCTAAAAGCAGCAAAGGAGAAACAGTTAATTACCTACAAAGAAGCTCCCATAAGGCTATCAGCTAATTTCTTAACATAAACACTTCAGGCCAGAAGGGATTAGCATGAAATAGACCCATTACAACTAATGAAATCTAAGCAGTAAAAAAACCAAAAAACAAAAAAAACTAAACAAACAACTCACAACAAACAAAAGTCCTGGACCAGATGGTTTCACAGTCAAATTTTACCAAACAGATGAAGAAAAACTAACAATTATCATTCTCAAACTATTCCAAAAAATTCAAGAAGAGAGAAGACTTCCAAACTTTTTTCACAAGGTAGCATTATTCTACTTTCAAAACCAATATCCCTGGTGAATATAGATGCTAAAATCCTCAAGGAAACATTAGCAAACCAAATTCAGTAATATCCTCAACAAAATATAAGCAAACAGAATTCAGCAATACATTAAAAAGATCATAAACCATGTTCATGTGGGATTTATTTTGGGAATGCAAGTTTGGTACAATATTGGTAAATACATCACATAAACAAAATGAAGAATAAAAATCACATGATCATATCAATAGATGCAGAAAAAGCATTTTATAAAATCCAGCACCCATTTATGATAAAAACTCTCAGCAAAATGGGAAGAGGGGGATCTTATCTCAACATAATAAAGTCCACATATGACAAACCCACAGCCAAAATCACACTCAATGGGCAAAAATTAAAGTATTTTCCTTAAGATCACAAACAAGACAGGGATGTCTGCTTTCACCAATCTTATTCAACATAGGACTGAAAGTTCTATCCACAGAATTCAGACAAGAAGAAACAATCAAAAGCATCAAATTGGAAAAGAGGAAGTGAAACTGTCATTATTCTCAGATGACATAATATTGTGTATAGAAAACCATAAACACCACCAAAAAAAAACTACTAGAACTGTTAAATGATTTGGTAAAATAGCCAGATGAAAAATTAATATTCTGAAATCAGTGTCATTTTTATACACCAAAAATGAACAATTCCAATTACTATTGAAGCAAAAAAAATATAGTAGTTAGGAATAAATTTAATCAAGGAGGTAAAAGACTTGTACTCAGAAAATTTTAGGATACTGAAGAAAGAAATAAAGGAAGACACAAATAAATGAAAGCATATATCACGTTCATGAATTGGAAGAATTAATGTCATTAAAATGTCCATACTACCCAAAGTAATATATAGATTTAATGCAATTCCTATTAAAATACAATATAGCATATTTTACAGATCTAGAACAGATATTCCAAAAATTTATATGGAATCACAAGTGACACTGAATAGCATCAGCATTCTTGAGGAAAAAGAACAAAGTTGGAAGGATCACTCCATCTAATATCAAACTATGTTACAAACCCATAGTAATCAAAACAGCTTGGTACTGGCATAAGAATTGGCATATGGTTCAGTGGAACAGAACAGAGAGCCCAGAAATAAGTTCACACCTTTATGTTCAATTAATATTTGAGGAAGGAGGCAAGAACATACAATGGAGTAAAGGCAGTCTCTTCAATAAATGGTGTTGGAAAAATTAAACAGGTACATGCAAAAAAATGAAACTAGGCCAACGAATCAACTTACATCATACACAAGAATAAACTCAAAATGGAAAAAAAAACCTTAACAGTAAGTCACAAAACCATAAAAATCTTAGAAGAAACATAGGCAGTAAAATCTCAGACATCTCTTGTAGCAGTATTTTGCTGATATATCTCCTTGGGCAAGGGAAACAAAAGAAAAAAATAAACCAATGGGACTACATCAAACTAAAAAGCTTTTGCACAGCAAAAGAAACCATCAACAAAATGAAAAGGCAAACCAATGGGAAAACATATTCACCAATGATACATCTGTTAAGGGGTTAATTTTCAAAATACATAAAGAACTTATGAAACTCAACACCATGACAAACAACCCAATTAAAAAATGAGCAAAGGACGCCCGGCCAGAGTGGCTCAGTGGTTGAGCATCAACCTATGATCCAGGAGATCGCTGTTCAATTCACAGTCAAGGCGCATGTCAGGGTTGTGGGCTTGATTCCCAGTAGGGAGCATGTGAGAGGCAGCCTATCAATAACTCTCTCTCATCATTGATGTTTTTATCTCTCTCTCTCTTTCTCCTCATTCTTCTCTCTGAAATCAATAAAGACATATATTTTTTAAAAATGAGCAAAGGATTTGAATAGATATTTCTCCAAAGAAGACATTCTGATGGCCAATAGACATATAAAAACATACTCAAAGTCTCTAAGTATCAAAGAAATGCAAATTAAAATCACAGTGAGATATTACTTCAGACCTGTAAGATTGGCTATAATCAATAAATCAATGAACAATAAGTGCTGGCCAGGAAGTGGAGAAAAGGGAACACTCATGTACTGTTGGTGGGAATGCAGACTGGTATAGCCACTGTGGAAAAGAGTGTGGAGTTTCCTCAAAAAATTAAAAATGAAACTGCCTTTTGACCTACTTATCCCACTTCTGGGAATATATCCAAAGAAATCTGAAACACTAATTCAAAAAAATATATGCACCCCTGTGTTCATTGCAGCATTTACAATAGCCAAGATCTGGAAACAGCCCAAGTGCCCATCAGTAGATGAGTGGATAAGAAAGCTGTGGGACATTTACCTGACGGAATACTACTCAGCCATAAAAAAGAAGAAAATCTTACCTTTTTGCAACAGCACGGATGGACCTGGAGAGTATGAGGCTAAGTGAAATAAGCCAGTCAGAGAAAGAAAAAAACAATATGATCTCACTTATGTGGAATTTAATCAACAAAATAATTTACAAAATAGAAAGAGAAGCACAGATACAGAGAGCAGACTGACAGATGTCAGAAGGGAGGAGGTTTAGGGGACTGGGTGAAAAAAGTGAAGGGATTAAGAAAAAATGTATTTATATGACACATAGACACAGACCACAGTATGGTGATAGCCAGAGGGAAAGTGGTAAAAGTGGGCAAAGGGGGAATAACTGGGGACAAAAAGAGACTTGACTTTGGATGGCAAGCACAAAATGCAGTATGCAGAGGATGTTTTATTGAGCTGTACACTTGAAACCTTTATGGTCCAATGTCACTCTCAAATAAATTCAATAAAATAAAATATATAGAGGAAGCACACACATTCCCTAGTGGCTTAAGATAACAGCACACACTCTTCTTTCTCTCTTTTGTTGCTGATACAGGAACATGCCCTGTGTGTGTTTACACGGTGACTAGTAATAATTCAATTGCCAGTGGTCCAATTCACTTCAGTGGTCTCTGGATAGGTAGATTAGATTGGGTTCCAGGGATTGTTTATGCCAGAGAACTGGAAAATTGACCAAGACTCTTATTACATAAGCTTCACTATACTTCTCTGAAAAATATCAGGTAATATTAGGGTTTTAAATGCTAAGTGGCATTGTTTTGTTTTACACAGATAGCCCAAAATGTTTTCCTGTTGCATTTGAAAGTATGTCTACAGATTTTATACCTTTATTTATTTGTTTAGCTCCTGGAAAATAAATCACTTGCATTCCCTGTAAAAAAAAAAAAAAAAAAGTAAATAATAAAAATAAAATAAATAAATAAAAGAGGTGCTGAGTTCACCTTGAATGACATACTTCCATATTCTCTCAAGATAAGACAGAAGACTAATTTAGTTCATCCATTACTTTTGAGAGAGATAAGTAATGCTTTCATAAAAGTTTAAAAATATTTTATTCTAAATGAAATAAAGTGACATACATGTCATATTCTGCATAAAGATTTGTACAATTTAAAAAATTCTCACATACACTGGATTATTGGAAGCACAGTAACTCCATTTTAGAATCTTCCTTGTCATAAGAATGTTAGCTGAATTTAGTCATGATTGATTTCCAGTTTCTTATCATAAAAGCCATCCATACATGTACTATTCTTTTTTCTGACTTTCACTGCCTTTTTATTTTCAAAATCAGTTAATGAATATTCCAAATTATTTTTACAATGGGCAAAAATGTTTTTGGGGCTTTCTTTATTAAAAATCATGGTTGATGTTGTTGTTTTTTCTTTCCCCAATGAGCAAGGTAGAGGAATAATATAAATATATGAAACGACACATTAAAATAAAAATGAATTTAATTTACACTAAAATGTCAAAAAAAAAGCAATGCCAACAGCAACATAAAGTTATGCCAAAGACATAAAATCAAGGTATAATGGGTACACTGTCTTTGAAAATGTCTGTTTTAAAGCTTATACTCTATGCCTCTTATAATTTGTAAGAACTTCAATTTAGTAATAACTAAAAAAGTTTTTTTAAGATCAGACATATATCTCCCCATTTGATATCTTGCTCCAGTCTTATCTGAATTGCATAAATGTATGGGCTATCTCAAGAGTTACTAATCTGACTAGAAGTGAAATATGACTTCATTATACATGTCTATTAAACTACATATATAATATTTTGTTTTCTTGACATAATTAGACTCCTAGATAATCTTTCCAAATCAAAGAACTGCTTGATATGTAGGCCACTAGAACACCATTTAATATAATTTATGGGTATGGACCTAGTAACTAAATAATGTCAATAAGAGGTTGTTTTAGATTTAGAAAGCCTTTTGATGACAGTACATAGCATATTGAACCTCCTATTACATGAAAGACAGAGCTTTGCTACTTATGTTACTCCAAATGAGATAAGTCTGCCACACAGGGCCTCACAGGCACTTGTACATCAGGGACAGGGTAATGGCAAGGTGGAGCTATAGGGAGCAACCTATATATGGCAAGCAGGATCCCTTTAGCTAGTTTCTTGGGTTCCCTGTGGATTGGCTAATTTGAATAATTTTGTGATCTCCGGGGCACAGGGGCTGTCCTTATGTGTCTAGTACCTGGTCCTAGAGTGTGGGAGCAGGATAAGGGGTGTGGTTGAGGTATATACTTTGTGGCCTCCAGAAATGGTACTCCAATTAGAGAGAAGGTTGGGGTATCTGAGTAATGGCTGTGGAGCGTTAGAGCTTAATAAAGGATGTGATTGGAGTGGGGGTTTAGCAAACTACCCACAAAGAAGAAAGAATTTTTTTGCCACGATTTCACAATTGACACAAGCAGCATGTGTGAAATGTTGCATTACAGGGATAAATGCTTTCTTGAACATTAACTATGTGCCAGGTACTAGTTTATATAGATGACCTCATTTGAAGCTACTCAGTAAATTTATGGAGCCACTAAAGTTTGAGGTAGTGTTTTATGCACCATTATTAAGCAGAACAATATAAACTTCTTTACCTTCTTTGGGGTTCATTTGGTTTCTTGAATGAACATATTATTGCGTTCTGGGAATATTTTAGCCTTTGCTCTCAAATTACTATCTGCATTCCATTTTCATCTCCTATTCACCTAGCACTACAATTAAATATAGAATAAATCTTCTTGCTCTTTCCTCTATAGATATTGACCTATTATCTGTATTTTTCATTTTTTCTTCTCTCAATTGTACATTGTGAATAATTCCCCTGACCTATGATTTATATCAACAGTTTTCTCCAAAACTTTGTATAATTCTGTTAAACCTTATCATTTGTTGTAGTCATTATAGTATTCAATCATCAAATTCCTTTAAGATACTTTTTCAATATTTTTATGACACCTTTTGTAGTTTGCAGGTCATGGTCACAATTCTAAATCTTAACATATACTTATTTAAACATGGTAGGTAGAATTGTATTATAATCTGTATTTCACTATCTTGGTATTTCAAATTTCATGTGTCTCTATTGTTTATGGATAAGGCCAGCTTCATGAATATGTAGTCTGTGCAGTTGCACAGGGCTCCACACTTAGAAGAGTCCCGCACTTGACAGTTTGAAATTCTTGGTGATTTTCCTCCTCAAATTATATAGCTTTCCTGTCTGTAATTCCAATTTTTCAAAGTGCCTTGTTTGTGTGCCTGGTTTTATTTGATTTTATACTGAAACATATGCTCTTAATAATAAATTTATAGACATAATTAGTCTTAGGATGATTGTATTTTCCTCCAGAAATGTCACACTACTGTCAGTGTTATTGATCCAGAGCATCTAGATGATGAGAAGATGGACTACAAGGTTTTATGAAGGGTCACTGACTTTCAGCTCTCCCTTACCACATGGATTTATAGCTCTTTGGGATAGCTGCTTGAAGTGTAGGGTTGTCTTAGAGTCCAATACTTTGGTAAGCCTTAAGCTTTGTTTGATGTCACTAGTCTTGTAAGGCCACCAAAAGCACAATTCACTTTATCAGCTGTTTTTACAAAATTATAAAATATCCTCAGAAGAAAAACTATCTTTGAATATTAGATTTGATACCACGATTCCCATCTCTTCACTATTTGTAAGATCTATGTTATCTCTGAGTATATTTTATAATAAATTGCATTTAACATATTTTGTTGGTCTCAAAAAATGAGCTTGGTCTTAACAAATTCTCAATTATAAGAAAAAGACTGTTTCCATTCTATTTTTAAATTCAATGATAATATTTTCCATTTATTTTTTATCTTTCAAATGTTTTCAAATTTTCTCATTTATTTTTTATCTTGATTGAAGAATAATTGACAAATATAATTGTATTGTATATAAAGTATACAATGTAGTGACTGCATATACATATACGTTGTGAAATGATTAGCAAGATCAAGATAATTAATGCATCCATCACCTCACATAGTTGACACATTGTTTTGGTGTGGTGAGAACGCTTTAGATCTACTCTCAGCAACTTTCAAGCATACAATACTGTATTATAACTATAGTCACCATGCTTTACATTAAGCCTCTAGACTTTATTCTTCTTATAACTGAAAATTTATACCCTTTGACTTGTATCACCCAATTTCCCACCCACTCCCCCCTACCATGGCAATAACTATTCTATTCTCTGTTAATAGGAAATTGGCTTTAAAAAAAAATCCACATATCAGTAATACCATAGGGTATTTGTTATTCTCTGCCTCACTTATTTTACTCAACACAGTGCCTTTTAAGTACACCAATGTTGTTGCAAATGGCAGGATTTACTTCTTTATTACAGCTGAATAATATTTCATTGGGTGTGTGTCTATAATATATATGTATCACATACTACCTATATCTACATCTACATCTACATCTATCTTTATTTTTATCTTTATATCTCTATCTCTCTCTACGTAGAGATATTGATGGATAGATAAATGGTGATAGATAAAAGATAGATGCTAGATGTTAGATAGATAGATGATAGATAGATGATAGATTAGATAGATAGATAGATAGATAGATAGATAGATGATAGATGATGATAGATATAGATAGATAGATAGATAGATAGATAGATAGATAGATAGATAGATGATAGATAGATAGATAGATAGATATAGATAGATAGATAGATGATAGATGATAGAAGATGATAGATGATAGATAGATGATAGATAGATGATAGATAGATGATAGATAGATAGAGATAGAGATAGATAGATAGATGATAGATGATAGATAGATAGATGATAAATGATGATAGATAGATGATGATAGATAGATGATAGATATAGATAGATATAGATAGATATAGATAGATGATAGATGATAGATAGATAGATAGATAGATAGATAGATGATAGATAGATGATAATAGATAGATAGATGATAGATAGATATAGATAGATAGATGATAGATGATAGAAGATGATAGATGATAGATAGATAGATGATGATAGATAGATAGATAGATAGATAGATAGATAGATAGATAGATAGACAGATATAGATAGATGATAGATAGATGATAGATAGATATAGATAGATAGATGATAGATAGATAGATAGATAGATAGATAGATAGATAGATAGATAGATAGAGATAGATAGATAGATAGATAGATGATAGATAGATAGATAGATAGATAGATGATAGATAGATAGATAGATAGATAGATGATAGATAGATAGACAGACAGATAGATAGATAGATAGATAGATAGATGATAGATAGATAGATAGATGATAGATAGATAGATAGATAGATAGATAGATAGATAGATAGATAGATAGAGATAGATAGATGATAGATAGATAGATAGATAGATAGATAGATAGATAGATAGATAGATAGATAGATGATAGATAGATAGACAGACAGACAGACAGACAGATAGATAGATAGATAGATAGATAGATAGATAGATAGATAGATGATAGATAGATAGATAGATAGATGATAGATAGATAGCATTTCCTTTTATCTGTTCATGCACCAAAGAACATTTATATTGTTTCCATGTTTTGGCTATTGTGAAAAATTTGCAACAAACAGGAGTGTGCAAATATCTGTTTGAGATATTTATTTCTATTCTTTAAGATATCTACCCAAAAGTGGAATTGCTGGACATGTGGTAGTTCTATTTTTAATTCTTGCAGAACTGCCACACTGCTTTCCATACTGGCTGGGCCAATTGACAGACAAACAAACAGTGCATATAAGTGGTTTCTTTTCTCCACATCACCAACACTTGTTTTCTATGCAGCCATCCTCAGTTTTTGAGCTTCACATTTTTTTGAGGTTTTTTTCTTTGTTTGTTATAGTCCAGAGCTTTCCCTGAACTATTTTTTGTCAGTTTGTAGTTGTTATTTATTGCTTTTATTTTTTTCGTAGAGGATAAGAGAGCACAAATCTGTGTGGTAAGGCACTTTAACCCTCCACAGGCACCTTTCGGGTTTTCTTCCCAGAAATCCTGGCCTTAATATTCTTGGCTATCTAACCATTTTGATCCTCTACAGAATATCTTTATTTTTGCTGACTCACCTATGACCAAAATAAGATGTAACATTGTTTCTCAGCATTGTTACTTTATAGTTTGAAGATGTCCTTAATGGTAAAGTTAGTCCCAGATTACAGCCCACTGTAATAAGAGAAATAAAAACCCAATCCCATCAATTCTCCACATAGGAAGCAGATTGCTTTTTGTAAAATGCAATCTGATCATATCATTCTGCTGCTTAAAACCCATCAAAGGCTTCTCAATAGCCATAGTGCTCATGAGTATATCTAATAATAGCCTGAATATATAGACCCTCTCTTGTATTTATATCCTTAAAATATATCATATCCTTAGGATTCACAAACTTAACATTTGTGAAATAAGCTGACCATGAGTGAGATATCATAATATATAATCATTTGTAATTTTGCTGATGTTTAAATTTGAATTATTAATATTATAATTGAATGCAAAAATTAACAATTGAGTGGGCCTCGCTAACCTGTGCCATCCACATCTGGCATCCAATATCTGTTTACCACTTGTAATTAATACCTGGTTGGGGGGCAGACAGAACCTAGGAGGACTGAAAATGATTCCTGCTTCACCTCCTGGTATACACACCACTGTTTATTCCCCTCCTAGTACTTGTGACATGTTTCTAACCAGTAGAAAATGACAAGAGTAATAGGATATTACTCCCCCAATTGAGTTACATTATATGGCAAAGGTAATGGAATTTCACCCCCATAATTATGTTACCTTATAGAAAACTATCTTAGCAAACCAGAGCTAGAAGTTCTCTTTCCTGTCTTGAATTAAACAGCTATGTTGAAGAAGTCTGCATGGCAAAGAACTGTGGATAGCATCTAGAAACTGAAGCTAACCTTCCCTATGACAGCCAGAAAAATGTTGGAACCCTCCACTGTACAGCCAAGATTAAATAAATACTGTCAACAACTAAATAAATTTGGAAGACAATTCCTCCCAAATCAAGTCTCCAGATGAGAATGCAGCCAAGCTAACACCTTGATTTAAAGTCCTGCAAGATCCTGAACAGACGACTCAGCTAAGCTACACTTAGTCTGCTGGCCCACAGATACTGTAAGACAATAAATGTGTGTTGTTTTAAGCTGCTAAATTTGTGAAAAATTGCTACACAGCATAGAAAACTAATACACATGGTAATTCCACTGGAGGGATAAAACTGATGATTCAGTTACATTTACGGTTAGTGCTATAGTAGGAATGATGTAGTATGTACACTAAATTTTAGTGGCAGAATTTAATAGTTAATAAATATGTTCATTTATTTATAGAATCATTGAAGGTTGTATGAGTTCATGTAATATATTCAGTTATGCATATTGAATTATATGGTATGTAACAGTAAACTGGCTAGGCCATGGTACCTATATTTCCCATCCAATATATTTTCTGATGCTTCTATAAAGTTATTTTTAGGTAATATTAACATTTTAATCAGTAGACTTTGGTTAAAGCATGTTACCTTCCATGATGTTGGTAAAGTTCAATCATTTGAAGACCTTAATAGAAAAATACTGATCTCTCCAGAGGAGGAAGAAATACTACTTGCCGACCACCTTTGGACTCCAACTGCAACTCTTCCTTGTGTCTCCAGCCTGCTGGCCCACTCTGCAGACTTTGGACATGCCATCCTCCACAAAAAGATGAGCTAATTCCTAAAATTTCCAATACATGGGGAAGTTAGATACTATTGTTATTTACAAACATAGAGATTCACTGAAGCTTTGTGACATATCGTTGTGATATTAAAACATTAGTAACAGTAAAGTGGGAATAGATTTTTCATTTTTAACTTCAAATAGTTCCATCTGATGTTAAGGGAATGACAATAAAAAAAATTTTTATATCTAGTTTTGGAACCTTTGGGTAGATTGAATTTATAGATGGCTCATTTTACTAATAACCTAAATGTCTTCTCAGTTGTCAGCATTTGAGAGGATGAAACACTATTATAGGAACTCAGAAAAGTTGTGGATATTTTCACTGGTTTTGCCACATCACCACTTCACAAACACCAAGTAATTGATTTTTAAATATATATGATTCTAAATATTTCTGGCTCACAACTCTTCATTATGCTTAAATAAAGCTTATAGAGCATTTACTTATCCAAGATAATATGTTAAGTCAAGTCATCAATGTTTTGAATTATGGCCTCCTTCACTGTTTTTCCAAAGCCTGCTTTTATAAGTCCTTTAATTAAGAGGGTCAATTCTTTCATTGAAAAGTACTCATTTTGTATAAAATAAAATATTTATTGTCTAGATTTTTTTTTTTTATATCATGAGGTTTTAAAGGAGTTTGTTATTTGGATAGTTTATTAGTTCAAGATACTCTGCCAATTAAAGATATTCTTCTTCTCTACAATAAGTTTTGGACATAAAGGCATTCCAATTATTAATATTTTAGCTTGTTTGATTAGGAAAAGGTTGATATAATCTATGTATTGATGAAAACTGACACCATACCAAAACTATATTATGGTCATCTAGATAACTCAACTACATTAGCCCTTCAAAGACTGATGTATTTTTACTTATTTTATTTTTTATTTTTTGCTGATCACTTCACCTTCTTTTTCCACTCCTCCCCCCAACCCCTCTCTCCTTTGACTTCTGTCATACTGTTCCAAATATCCATGCCTCTGGTTCTATTTTGTTTGTTAGTTTATTTTGTTCATTAGATTTCACATACTAGAATTACAACTAAAATATAGAAAAACCATTCTGAATAATCAACTGAAGGCTACCTGGAGAGCACCTTCATAACCAAGGTGACTGTACAGAGATTGGTAGGTAGTGCGGACTTTCAAGAGGGTTGGGTGAGCTCCCACAGGCAGCAACTGAAGGCTTGGAAGGATATCTCAGCTTTGCGGTGAATTCCCACTGAGAACTCTGGGGTCCAAACCCCAAGAAGGGCTTCCCATCCCAGAGCACCAGAACTGAGAAAGGTGCCCACATACCATCTGGTTGTGAAAAGCGACAGGATTTCTGTCTGCAGGGGAGAGATGGCTAGAAATGCTAGCACTCTCTAAAAGGGCCAACCCACAATGTTTTGTGTGCAGCCACTCACCTTTGGCTACAGCAAAAGAAGGATAGAGTAGACTGGAGCTATGTGAGGAGAATTCAGGGTTGTGGCCTCTGGAGAAAGATCTCAGAGGGCATCCTCTGGATTCCTGTGCTGAATCATTCCCCCATACTGCAGAGGACATCTTTCTCAGGCAGACATTTGCCAGCCAGGCAGTTTTTGCTGTGGTCTATAGCCTGAGGCTCATTAAGAGACACAGATTAATCAGCCTGCAGGCAGAGGCAGAACTCTGGGCTCTTTGAGTCATTGTTTGATCTGCTTCTGAACCTGAGCTTTGGAAAAGCAGACTTTGGTGTACATCTTAGTCCTGCCCAAATGCACCCAGCCCCAGTAGAGGAGACTACAAGCCATGGATTGTGGATAGCTCCAAAAAGTGTACTCAAGGTCAATAACAAACAGTGCCTAACACTGGCCTGCACCAGAGACCCTCCAAAAAGACTGAGTCCTGGCATGTCAACCTAATACATGGCAACAAACCAAATAGGTAGTCAAAATCAGGAGACAAAAAAAACAAGCCCCTAATGAAAGAAGAGAATTCTCCAGAAGAAGAGTTAAATGAAATGGAGATAAGCAATCTATCAATATAAAGTTCAGAATACTAATTGAAATGATGATGAGAAAAGATAGGGAAACTATGAAGGAAATTAAGAATGACATAGCAAAAATAAAAAATACACTAGAAGAAATAAACAGCAGATTAGCAGAAGCAGAGAATCGGATCAGTGAATTAAAAGGCAGGGTAGAAAAAATCACTCTATCAGAGATCCAAAAAGAAAAACAATTAAAAAACAGGAAGATAGTTTAAGGGAGCTGTGGGACAACATGAAATGTAACAAGATTCAAATCATAGAAGTTCCAGAAGGAGAAGAGAATAAGCAAAGGATAGAGAATCTGTTTGAAGAAATAATGGCAGAAAATATCCCTAACCTAGTGAAAGAAGAAGTGACTCAAGTTCCGGAAGCACAGAGTTCCAAGCAAGAGGAATCCAAAAAGACCCACACTCAGAAACATCATAATTAAAATACTAAAAATTCAGGACAAAGAGAAAATCTTAAAGGCAGCAAGAGAAAGGCAATTTGTTATCTACTAAGGAGCTCCCATTAGGCTGTCAGCTGACTTCTCATCAGAAACTCTACAGGCCAGAAGGGAATGGCATGAAGTATTCAAGGTAATGTAAAACAAAGATCTGAAACCAAGACTACTTTATCCAGCAAGGCTATCATTCAAAATAAATGGTGAAATAAAGGGCTTCCCAGACAGCCCGGCCGTATGTGGCTCAGCAGTTGAGCATTGATCTAGGATCCAGGAGATCGTGTTTCGATTCCCGGTCAGAGCACATGTCCAGGTTTCAGCTCAAACCCCAGTCTGGAGAGTACAGAAGGCAGATGATCAATGATCATTCTCTCATCATTTATGTTTCAGCTATCTTTCTCCCTCTCCCTTCTTATCTCTCAATCAATAAAGATATATTTTTTTTTAAAAAAAAGCTTCCCAGACAAAAAAAGGCTAAAGGAGTTTATCACCACCAAACCAGCACTGTAAGAAATGTTAAAGGGACTGATATAATAAGAAGTAGAAATAGAGAGAGAAACATATGCATAATTAATTAAAATGGCAATAGATAACTTCCTATCAATAATAATTGTAAATGTCAATGGATAAAATGATCCAATCAAAAGACATAGAGTAGCTGAGTGGATACAAACACATGGCCCAAATATATGCTGTCTACAAGAGACCCACCTCAGAACAAAAGACTCACACAGGAAGAGAGGGAAGGGATAAAAAAAAAAATTCCATGCAAATAGAAAACAAAGCTGGGGTAGGAATACTAATTTCAGACAAAATAAACTTCAAAATGAAGACCATAATGAGGAACAAGACAGGTCATTACATAATATTAAAGGGATTGATCCAACAAGAGGATATAACCCTGATAAATATATATGCACCCAACATAGGCACACCTAATTTTGTAAAAAAAACAAAAAACTTCTGTAGAACTTTAATGGAGAGACTGACAGCAATACAGTCATAGTAGGGGACTTTAATACCTCATTGACTTCCCTCAATAGGTCTTCTAGACAAAAAATCAACAAGGACAGTAACCCTACATGACACACTAGATCAGATGGATTTAATTGACATTAAAAGAACATTCTACCCCAAAGCTGCAGAATATACATTCTTCTCAAGTGTACACGGGACATTCTCAAAGATAGACCACATGTTGGGGCATAAAACAAGTCTCTACAAGTTCAAGAAGCATTGAAATCATGAAAAGCATCTTCTCAGACCACCGTGGCAGGAAATTGGATATCAACTACAATAAAAATACTAAAAAATATTCAAACATATGGAGGATAAATATCATGTTATTAAACAATGAATGAGTTACCAAAGAGATCAGGAAGAAATCAAAACCTTCTTGGAAACAAATGAATATAAACACACAACAACCAAAAATCTATGGGACACAATGGAAGCAGTCCTGAGAAGGAAGTTCATAGCACCATAGGCTTACCTTAAAGAACTAAAAACTTACAATAAACTATCTAACCCTACAACTTAAAGACTTACAAAAAGAACAGAGAAAATAGAAGGAAGGAAATAATAAGGATCAGCGCAGAAATAAATGACATAGAGACTGAAAAAACAATACAAAAGATAAATGAAACCAAGAGCTGGTTCTTTGAAAAGATAAACAAGATTGATGAACCTTTAGCCAGATTCATCAAGAAACAAAGAGAGAGGACCCAAATAAACAAAATCAGAAACAAAAGAAGTGAAGTAACAACTGACCCAACAGAAACACAAAGGATTGTAAGGAAATACTATGAACAACTATATGCCACCAAGCTGAACAACCTGGACGAAATAGACAAATTCCTAGAAAAATGCAGTTTTCCAAAACTCAATCAGGAAGAGTCAGAAAACCTCAATAGGCCAATAACTGCTGATGAAGTTGAAGCAGTAATAAAAAAAAACCTCCCAGCACAATAAAGTCCTGGTCTGCACCGCTTCACATGGGAGTTTTACCAAACATTCCAAGAAGCCTTGACACTTATTCTCCTAAGACTATTCCAAAAAATCCAAAAGGAAGGAACATTTCCAAATTCTTTTTATGAGGCCAGGATTAGCCTAATTCCAAAACTAGATAAAGACACTACAAAGAAAGAGAATGACAGGCCAATATCCCTGATGAACATAGATGCTAAAATCCTCAACAAAATATTAGCAATTTAGATCCAGCAATATATTAAAAAGATCATACATCATGACCAAGTGAGATTTATTCCAAAGATGCAGGGCTGGTACAATATTCACAAATCAATAAATGTGATACATCACATAAACAAATTAAAAAACTCAGTTGATGCAGAAAAAGCATTTGACAAAATCCAACACCCATTTTTGTTTTGTTTTTTGTTTTTTTAATGTATCTTTATTGATTTCAGAAAGAGGAAAGGAGAGGGAAAGAGAGATAGAAACATCAATGATGAGAAAGTCATTGATCGAGCCCGCAACCCGGGCATGTGCCCTGACAGGGAACCGACCCCGATCGCCTGGATCCTAGCTCAACGCTCAACCACTGAGCCACGCCCGGACGGTCCAACACCAATTTTTCATAAAAACTCTCAGCAAAGTGGGATTAGAAGGATCATACTTCAACATAAGAAAGGCCATATATGACAAACTGACAGCCAACATCATACTCAGTGGGCACAAACTAAAGACATTTTCCCCAAGAACAGGAACAAGATTGGGGTGTCCACTTTCACTACTCTTATTCAACATAGTACTGGAAGTCCTAGCCACTGAGATCAGACAAGAAGAAAACACTAAAGGCATCCAAATTGGAAAAGAGGGAGTAAAACTGTCATCATTTACAGATGACATGATATTGTACATAGAAAATCCTAAAGACTCCACCAAAAAGCTACTAGATTTAATAAATGAATTCAGCAAGGTAGCAGGATACAAAATTAGCACCCAGAAACCAATGGCATTTTTATACACCAATAATGAACTCGCAGAAAGAGAAACTAAAAAAAACAATCCCATTTACCATTGCAACTAAAAAATTAAGACGCTTACAAATAAAGTTAACCAAAGGAGGTGAAAAGCCTGTACTCAGAAAACTACAGGACATTGCAAAAGGAGAAAGAGGAAGATATAAACAAATGGAAGAATATACTGGGTTCATGGATTCTAAGAATTAACTTCATTAAAATGTCCATACTACCCAAAGAAATCTATAAATTCAATGCAATCCCTATTTAAATACTAAGGATATACTTCACTGATCTAGAGCACTTCAAAAATTTATGTGGAACCAAAGAATACCCTGAATAGCCACAGCGTTCTGGAGAAAGAAGAACAAAGTTGGAGGGATCACAATACCAGATACCAAGCTATACTACCAAGTCACTGTAATCAAAACAGCCTGGTACTGGCACAAGAACAGACATACAGTTCAGCGGAACAGAACAGAGAACCCAGAAACTGACCCAAGCCATTACGCTCAATTAATATTTGACAAAGGAGGCAAGAGCATGCAATGGAGTAAAGACAGTCTCTTCAATGAATGGTGCTGGGAAAATTGGACAGGTACATGCAAAAATATCAAACTTGACCACCAACTTACACCATACACAAGAGCAGACTCAAAATGAATAAAAGGCTTAAATGTAAGTTGTGAAACAATAAAAATCCTAGAGGAAAACATAGGCAGCAAAATCTCAGACATGTTTCGTAGCAATATGTTTGCTGATAAATCTCCTAAGGCAAGAGAAACAAAGGAGAAAATAAACATAAGGGACTGCATCAAAATAAAAAGTCTCTGCATGGCAAAATAAACCATCAACAAAAGAAAAAAGGAGCCCACTCTATGGGAGAACATATTTGCCAATGTCACATCTGATAAAGGCTTAATATCTAAAATATATAAGGAACTCCTACAACTTAACAAAAGGAAAACAATCCAATAAAAAATGGGCAAAGGACCTAAATGGCACAAGATACTAATCATTAGAAAAAAGGAATATTTTTGTTTTAACATTAAGTATGAAGTTGGATATTGGGGATTTAATCTAGTATTATTATAAATTCCACATAAACTTGCATATGTTTGTAAAGGAGTGTGTGCAACACATACGTATATTCATACAAATTGTCGAAAAGGCACCATAAAGGTTAAAATTATTAGATGTAATTATAAAAATATTAGAAACTTCTGTATGAATAAATCTAACCTGAAGACAAAAACCTTCAGAAACATATTTTTTACTGATAAGATTTTTTTGGCAATATATCTAATCCCTAAAAAGTAATAAAGATTGATCACCTTAATAGAAAAATGAGTAAATAATATGGACAAATTAACAAAGAAGACACATAAATAACCTATAAATTGCTAGGTTCTTTTCAATTGTAGGAGAGTATCTTTCTATTTAACCAATGTCATAACATTGAAAATTTGTTTCTAATTTTTCACAATTATAATTAATTCTTTAAAAGTGGTTTTGTATATTTCATCTTTATAATCTTATCAAATAATTTCCTTATAATCAATTTCTTGAAGTAACATTCCTGGGTTAAATAGTATACTTTATTTTCCATTGATTCTTCCTGTTAGAACAGCTCTGAAAAGGCTTAGCCATTTTATACTGCCACCAGAAATATTAATATACTTACTTCAACATACAAACTTTCAACAATACTGTTTATTAGAATCTATTTGGTCTTTGATTATTTCTACCATGGTCAGGCCATTCCCACCTTCATTCCCCCTCATTAAAGCATATTAAATAAATTTGCTAGAATTCTCCACACTTTCTATCCCTACCACTCTTTCAGTACAATGACTTTAGGAATGGCTGCCTGTGTGTTTCTTCAATTTGTTTAAAACTGTGAAAAAACTTCAGAAAGCATCCAAAGTCTGTGGTATGTTCTTGGCACACTTCACTGTTTTCAGTGACTCAGAATCCTTCACCAGTGATATGGAAAGCCATGCGTAACATGTACACAGTACCATTAAATCCTTGAGACTTGCTATATTTTGTTAGTTTCATTGGTATGTTTATGTTTACAGGTTTATCGCACTGTTTTAATTATTTGCTACTTTAAAACATAATATAATAGCTAGTAGGGCAAATGTCCCTATATCAGTTTGTTTTTACAAAAAATGCAATAGTATAGCACATATTAGTCCCTCCAGATGAACTTTAGAAATATTTTTCAACTTGTATTATAAGGTGAGAGGTTAAAGGAGATTGAGAGCATCTGTGATTTTGGTAGCTAAAAGACACAAAGATAAATTTAAAGAGAATTGACATTATCAAAATATTGAGACTTCCTATCCAAAAAATAAAAGTATTTTGCCATTTATTAACATCTCATTTTTTGTTATACAATAGTATTTTATATTTATCTTAGTATAGGCCCTGCATAATACTTTCTTATTTTATGCCTAGATATTTTATATTTTTATCATTTTTATGATTATGAACTAGATAATTTCCCCAATATATTTTCTAAATTATGGTTGTTGGTACTTGCTAAAGTTTACCATTTATCTACTTGTAACTGATCATCTCACCTAACTCATTCTTTCTAATAGTTTTTCAATAGATTTTAAAATATTGCCTAAATGGCTAATCATGCCATCAACAAATAATACTATTTTGCCTCCTTTTCTTATGTGTATTACATTTATTTTTGTTTAATTCCATTGGCTCCAAATTCTAAGAAATGTTTTAGTAGTGAAAATAAACAGCTTTATCTTGCTCATAAAATTAAGAAGAATCATTTTTGTTTTATTATTAATCACAAAGCTGTATGTTAGTGATTTTATCTGCTTATGGATCTATGTTATGTTAAGGAAGCATTTTTCTATTCTTCTCTATTTCACTGCAGCATGTTTATCAGAAATTGATTTTGAATTCCGTAAAATAGTTCTCAACCTCCATTAAGATAATACATTTTTTCTTTAATATATTAATATGAAGAATTATGTAAATATATAGTCCAATATTAAGCCATGATTGAATTTGTAGATTGAAATCCATTTGTCCATGTGTTTTATATTTTATATGAATCTAGATTTTATTTTAATAATGATTTATAATTTTATAAGTGAATATGCTATGATTATTTTTTGTCATGCTTTATGCTTTATAAGGTTTTCACATCAGGATCATGCTAGATTTATACAAGGATTGAAAAGCACTTCCTTTACATCTATACTATGAAAAATCTTAAATCCTTAGGTCGTTAGATCTCCATCTTATTGGGAAATAATTCTGATATTATCTTTTATATTTTCCTTTTATATTGGTCTATTTAATTTTTAAAACATATGTAACTTAGAAAATTATATATGTAATGTATATATATTTCTATAAATATATATAAAATATATATGTATCTTGGGAAAATGAAATTGATAGAAAAATTTTATATATATATATATATATATATATATATATATATACACACACACACATATACATATACATAAATTTCTACCTCTTCAAGTAAGGTTCTGAGATACGGCCGGTCTCCTCTTATTGTCGCACCATACTTTCTTCACCCTGCCAAATAAGGCTATATTAGTTGAATTTGCCAGAACTTTATACAGTTCCTACTCACAACTTGCCACCACTCCTTCAAATAGACGAGTTTAGTGCTGGCTTCCTGAATGTTCCTTCAATTTGTTTCAAAGTGTAAAACATCTGGCAGGAATTATCCAGATACTTGACGGTATGATAAACTCTAGGCACTTAACTTTCTCTAACTTGGCAAAAGGTCATTACCACACCATCAATTTTTGCTTCTCTAAGTCACTGTGCTTTAAAGAGCTGTTTTATTTATTTATTTATTTATTTATTTACTTACTTAAATTTGTTTTTGCACTATTTCATTTCTTGGAAGTTAAAACATAAGCCTTTCTTTTTGCCTCTTTTTAATTCTGCAAACAGACTAACATAACTTGAAGTACAGAATACTCAAACTTCCATTCAAGTTACAAATAGAGTACTAGAAAAAATCAGCGACAAGATATATACTCTCTGTCTTGTCAGGGTGTTACATAATTTGAGAATTAAGGTGCACATTGTACTATAATACCATGTTAATTCATTATATAATTCTGCGAAGGCACTTTTCGGAGTCATATGTAAATAAATTAATGCTTCTAAATATACAACACTAATGGTTTTCAATAGATTCCCCTGGTATTGTATGTAAAGTGAGGTAATGAAGGAAAACAAAATCGGATAAAAGCCATTTAGATTATTTGAGCTCCTTAGAAGCTTTAAAGTGGGTAGGCGGATGCAATCCATCTCTCTTAGAGACGCTCCTAATTCAGATTTCACAGCCTCAAAAACTTGCAGTAAGGAAATACAGGTTTATCCCGTGTTTCTGTTGTTACATTCTGAAACAGAGGGTTTGATTCAAAAGGTGTTTTGCATCCAACCTAGTGGGTTTCTTCCCAAGAAGCGGGGGCTGGGGTGAGGGGCAGCGCCAACGTCAGAAAGGATGTCGCGTCACAAAGGCCGTTGAGTCGGAACGGTTGGCAACCCTGTAGCCGCCCGGCAGGCATGCGCGGGCCCTGCGCGCCGGCTCCGCCAGGCCCGCGGCAGCCCTAACTCAGCCTCGCCGATTCCGAGTCCCCGCGTAGACAAGCCGAGCGTCCCGAAATGGAGGCCGCCGAAGAGAGCCCGGTCTCTGCCCCCGAAGGGTCGCCCCAAGACGCCTCAGCCGCGTCGAGCAGCAGCACCGGCACAGACGACTCTCCGAGCAGCAGCGCTGGTGCAGGTGAAGTTCCGCTGTCCCCAGACGGCAAGAAGAGGAAAGTGTCCTGGCCCACCGTGTCTGGGAAGATCCTCCGCAACTGGCTGTTTGAGCACCGCTTTAAGGCCTACCCGTCGGAGGCCGAGAAGCGAATGCTGTCCGAGCAGACCAGCTTGTCTTACCTGCAGGTCAATAACTGGTTCGTCAACGCCCGCAGGCGCATTCTTCCCGAAATGCTTCAACAGAGCGGAGAAGACCTCGCCACCAGCGTGTGTCACCAAAAAGGCAAGAATGCAAACGTGATACACCGGAAGAAAATCAGTCAATCCACGCAGGCCAAGTCAGGGCCCGCATATCCAGAGGACACGCAGTGCCCACCCCTGAGCGCTCTGCCAACAGCCCAGGAATCAGGCGGAAAGCTGCTGGGTCCAGAGGGAGCCCCGCACCAGAAAGTCACAGCCCAGTCCGAAAAAAAGGTCCAGAGTTCGACCAGCGGGCCCTTGTTTATGTCTTCTCCCAGACCTGGGTCGACGGAGGAATACGTGGACTTTAGTAACTTCCAGTTGCTAGTCGATACAGCTGTACAAAAAGCTGCTGAACTGGAGCAAGAGAAGAAGCGAGAGCTCAATCCATGATTTCCTGCATCTTTAAAAAAAACCCAAGTTGTCAGTCCTTTATGTACTGTAGTAGATCCATTTATGCTCCCCCAAATAATTTGTAGTTGTACCCTTTACAGAGACATTGTTCCTTCGAAGGGCGTTACCAGAACCATCCACAGCTATTGGGACTCAATTTTGCCAGATACTTCAGTGTTTCAGATAGAAGACACTAACTTGTCATGATTAACAGCAAAGATCTCATCTATTCCACTTCCTCCTTGATTTAAAAACTTTGAACAATCAGACCAATTTATCTGAGACTATGCACAATGCTGAGACTTCTTCAGAAAACACTGTTTTAGCTTTTCCAACCAGACATTTTGGCCCCAAGGCTGTTGCAGATACCCAAGTCACCCCTCTTTATCCCTCTCTCTGTAACTTTCCTTGTTTATTATTATGAATGCTGGAAAATAAAGGCTCTATAAAAGAATGCTATAATGACACTGGCCTCATTTTAATGTTAAAGTTTTTGCAAAATTTTCAACTGTTTTCCTTTGTACTGTTTATTGACAATCTTAAGGAGTAGCTAATTTATGCATGAAGGGAAATAAGCCTGGGAGACAAAATACAGTGAATTAATAAACATGTTACAGATAAAGGTTGAACTGTTATTTGGGGTACCAGTGAAAAGTACACAATCAAGATAAGAAAATTCAAAATGGTAATTTTTTGCTGTTGGTTGTTGGATAGTTGCTTTTAGAGAATATTCTTTATTAGTTTATTTTTATTTATTTATTTTTTAAATATATTTTTATTGATTTCACAGAGAGGAAAGGAGAGGGGTGGAGAGAGAGAGAAACATCAATGATGAGAGAGTCATTGATTGGCTGCAGCCCACAACTCAGGCATGTGCCCTGACCGGGAATCGAACCCTGATTGCCT
Organism: Miniopterus schreibersii; assembly: GCF_964146895.1. NCBI lineage: Eukaryota > Metazoa > Chordata > Mammalia > Chiroptera > Miniopteridae > Miniopterus > Miniopterus schreibersii. The sequence continues at coordinate 37,593,258 of NC_138104.1, read as the reverse complement.
GATGCTCAACCGCTGAGCCACGCCGGGCCAGGCTCTTTATTAGTTTTAATTCTCAGTATTAGAGAAGAAAAAATAAAAAGCATAAAAACTGACCCAAAGATTCCCAGAAGAAACAGAGAAAGATAATTTTAAAATAAGAAAATAGAAAAAGAAAGGAATTCAATCTTTAACACTTTGTGAGGAAAAAATAATAGAATTAGATAATCTACTGTGCTTTTGTTGTTGTTATTTGGGTTTCGCTTTAGCTTTTTAATACATTTCTTTTTTCTTTTACAAAGTTTGCATTGGTAAGGGTGAAAGTGGGAATGACAAAAGCTTTCTGCAGCTCCCACTTGGAACTAATCCTATTGTCCTATAGAGGTAAATCTTCCTACTGCCTCAAGTACAGGCAGATTTCCAATAAGAACAAAAGTCATTCCTATAGAAAGATGTAATTTAGATTCTCTGATCTTAGGGATCTAAAACCTGAGGAATCTGAAGCTATATACTGGACTGTAGCCTCCGTTTCTGCTCCTGCCCTGAAGTGGATTAGTTTATGTTTGGTCTCTTATTTCTAGGCCCCAATTTTTAATATATTGATATCTAATTACTGGCAGTTTTCAATAAAAGGCACCCGACCTTCTTTAAACATCTTAAGAAGCAATCACAGGTTATTGCTCGATATTACAAATTTGCATTCTACCAGGAAGGAAACAGGCCCACCTTCCTAAACTTCTATTCCTAGGGTAAGTTGAAGTTTCTAAAGCATGCATGAATTCAGGGGGATTTAGAAAGAAAAAGGGCAAAAATATTGATTATATCCTTACCGGGGAGGGCTGCTAAATATTCCATGAAGCTCCCATATCACTTCTTTTCATAGTCCTTCATCTGTGCCATTTTCTCCAGAGAGAAGCATAGGAAGTTTTTATTCAAGGAAAGGGAAACTTGTTTTCTGAGTGGGAAGATTTCTAGGCTCTGTTTATGCAATTCTAGGCCCTAACTACTATTTTGTCTTCTAACTTTTATGTCCAAGAGGTTTTGGGACTCCTTAGGCTTTTCTCTGACACAGTGGAAAATGAACTACTACTGCAACTTTACTTGTGGGGTCTGGAAAAGGAAGTGTCTTCTTATCTAACGTCTTCTAGCTTGTCTTTAAGGCTGAGTCAAGTGGGATTATTGTGGAATGATTATTGTAGAACCTGTTCTAAGGGGAACATGCTGGGATGACAGTGGTATTCTTCCATTTCCATTATGCACATTGTAATGGTGGATTGTCTGCTAAAGTAGTGGTGTAATTTCCATGGCATGATGGGGGAAGAAAGTGGGAGAGGGAGGCTGGTCTTTGGTTTCTGTCTTAGTTTTGTTGTTCTAAAAACATGTAGAAGAAGCATATTTTTTCCCAGCTACATTAAAGAAAATGTAGAAAAGAACTATTATTGGTGAGTTTTTGTCAAATAATTTTTTTATTGATTTAATATAAAAGATGACTCACTCTCATTCCTCTAGACTTCAACCACTCTGTGGTTGCAGTTTCTCTATTCCCATTATTCTCTGGTTGTAAAACTCAGAAACCTTGTAAGGACAGTCTCTTCAATAAGTGGTGCTGGGAAAATTGGACAGATACATGCAAAAGAATGAAACTAGACCACCAACTTTCACCATACACAAAAATAAACTCAAAATGGATAAAAGACTTAAATGTAAGTCACGAAACCATAAAAATCCTGGAAGAAAACATAGGCAGTAAAGTCACAGACATCCCACGTAGTGGAATTTTCACTGATACATCTCCTAGGGCAAGAGAAACAAAGGAAAAAATAAACATATGGGACTACATCAAACTAAAAAGCTTCTGCACAGCAAAAGAAAACAGCCTCAAAATACAAAGGAACCCCACGGTCTGGGAAAACATATTTGCCAAGGATGTATCTGATAAGGGGCTAATCTCCAAAGTGTACAAAGAACTCATAGCACTCAGCAAGAGGAAGACAAACAACCCAATTAAGAAATGGGCAAAGGACTTAAATAGACACTTCTCCAAAGAGGACATACAGATGGCCAAGAGACACATGAGAAAATGCTCAATGTGGCTAATCATCAGAGAGATGCAAATTAAAACCACAATGAGGTATCAGTTCACACCTGTCAGAATGGCTACCATCAACAAATCAACAAACAACATGTGCTAGAGAGGGTGTGGAGAAAGGGGAACCCTAGTACACTGCTGGTGGGAATGCAGACTGGTGTAGCCACTATAGAAAACAGTATGGAGGTTCCTCAAAAAACTAAAAATGGAGCTGCCCTTTGACCCAGTGATTCCGCTCCTAGGAATGTATCCTAAGAATCCTGAAACATTCATCAGAAAGGATTTATGCACCCCTATGTTCATAGCAGCACAGTTTACAATAGCTAAGATCTGGAAACAGCCCAAGTGCCCATCAGTAGATGAGTAGATAAAAAAGCTGTGGGACATTTATACCATGGAATACTACGCAGCTGTAAAGAAGAAGAATCTTGTACCCTTTGGGATAGTATGGATGGACCTGGAGAATATTATGCTAAGTGAAATAAGCCAGGCAGCGAAAGGCAAATATCACATGATCTCGCTTATATGTGGAATCTAAAGAACTTAATAAACTGATGAACAGAATAGATTTAATGACATGGAAGCATAGAGGAGACTGATGAATGTCAGAGGGATGGAGGAGGGCGGGTGGGTGGAGGGGGAGAGAGTAACCAAAGAATTTATATACATATCTACACAACCCAAGGACATGGACAATGGTGGGGGGAGGGACTGGGGAGGGGGAAGGAACGGGGTGGAACAGGTCATTGGGGAGCAAAAGGGACATCTGTAATATTTTAAACAATAATAAAACTTAAAAAAAATAAAAATAAATAAAATAAAATTTAAAAAAGTCAACAGCAATTGTTTGTCTGTATGTTAAAAATAGTAATCGTGGATAAAAGGGGGATATTCTTTGCTATACTCTTTTAATGATGTATTCCAAAAAATAAATTAGAAGGTTGAATTTAATTTTGATGTTTAATAAATAACTATATATATATATATATATATATATATATATATATATATATATATATATATGATACCACAGTTTGCCTAGAATAGATATTGATGTTAAAAGGGGGTTTTTGGTCATGGCTGGGTGGCTCAGTTAGTTGGAGCATTGTCCTGTACACCAAAAGGTTGTGGGCTCGAGGTGGGAGCACATAAGAAGCAACCAATAAATGTTCCTCTCTCACATCAATGTTTCTCTCTCTTCCCCTCTGTTTAAAATCAATGAAAACATACTCTTTAAAAAAAGAAAGAAAAGAGGGGGTTTTGTACTTTGGTATTTTAATTTAAAATTATTTTAATTTATATTTAGAATTCTAAAGGTGATGTTTAGTGTTTAAATTGTTTGTATAAAATATCCAATATTTGTTAGCATAGTACTGACTGAGTATATCACGTAAAACTCCAGTAAACTTAATCCTTAACTGAAAAAAAAAAAAAAAAACACAAAAAAAACAAAAAACTCAGAAACCTTTAATCTACTGCACTCTGTAGAGAGATATAGAAATAATTTTCTAAAGAAAGTGCAATTTTTAAACCTAGGCACCAATTCCATGTTGCTTGAGTTTAAGAACTATGTAAAACCTGACAGAGAAAATAATCAGATTTTAACAACATGGTCTTGTATAAATAAAAAGGTGAAGGTGGCATTGAGAAAACAACTTGATTGAACTATTTTCTTTTATTTATTTATCTTTATTGTTGAAAGTATTACAGATGTCCCCATTGATCCCCTCCACCCCGCATCCCCCCCAGTCCCTCACCACACTATTGCCTGTGTCCATGGGTTATGCATATATGCATATAAGTTCTTTGAGTAATCTTTTCCCACCTACTCCCCCACCCTGCCTTGCCACTCAGATCCCTCAGTCTGTTCCATGCTTCTATGTCTCCAGATCTATTTTGTTCCTCAGGCCATTTTGTTTATTAGATTCCACATATGAGTGAGATCATGGAAAACTGAATCAGGAAGAATCAGAAAACCTGAATAGGCTAATAACAACTGATGAAATCAAACAGTAATAAAAAAATTTTTAAAATAATTTTAAAAATAAAAAGCTTGGCAAACAAAAGCCCTGGTCGGGATGCCTTTACAGGAGATCTTTCTAATTCTTTAAGTTGTAGGGTTAGATAGTTCACTAAAAATTTTTCTTGCTTTTTGAGGTAGGCCTGCAATGCTATGAACTTCCCTCTTAGGACTGTTTTCTCTGTGTTCCATAGATTTGGGGTTGTTGTGTGTTCATTTTCATTTGTTTCCAGGAAGTTTTTTATTTCTTTCTTAATCTTATTGGTAACCCATTAATTGTTTAATAGCATGCTATTTAGCCTCCATGTGTTGGATGGTTTTTGAGTGTTTTTACTGTAGTTGATTTCTAATTTCATGCCCTTGTGATATGAGATGTTTGATATGATTTCAATCTTCTTGAACTTGTAGAGACTTGTTTTGTGTTCTATCATATGGCCTATCTTTGAGCATAACCCATGTGCACTAGAGAGGAATGTATATTCTGCAGCTTTGGGGTTAAATGTTCTGTAAATATCAAATAAATCTATCTGATCTAGTGTGTCATTTAGAGTCACTGTTTCTGTGTTGACTTTTTGTCTGGAAGATCTATTCAGTGAAGTCAGTGGGGTGTCAAAGTCCACAACTATGACTGTATTGCTGTTGATCTCTCCCTTAAAGTCCATAAGGTTATTATTGATAGATCCTTATTTATTGGCATTTTAATTCTTTATGCCTATGTTTCTCTCTCTATTTTTACTTTTAATTACAGCAGTCCCTTTAATAGTTCCTGCAATGCTGGTTTGGTGGTGATAAATTCCTTTAGCCTTTTTTGGCCTGGGGAAGCTCTTTATTTCACTGTCTATTTTGAATGATAGCCTTGCTGGACAAAGTAGTTTTGGTTTTAGATCCTTGTTTTGCATTACCTTGAATACTTCATGCCATTCCCTTCTGGCCTGTAGAGTTTCTGATGAGAAGTCAGCTGACAGCCTTATGGGAGCTCCTTTGTAGGTAACAGATTGCTTTTCTATTGCTGCCTTTAACATTATCTCTTTGTCTTGAATTTTTGGCATTTTAATTATGATGTGTCTGGGCATGGGCCTCTTTGGATTCTTATTGCTTGGGACTCTCTGTGCCTCCTGAACTTATGTCCCATTTTCCTTCAAAAGGTTAGGGAAGTTTTCTGCTATTACTTCTTCAAACAGGTTCTTTAACCCTTACTTTCTTTTGACCTCTTCTGGTACTCCTATGATGCAAATATTATGTTTCATGTTATCCCACAGCTAACTTAGAATGTCTTCCTGTTTTTTAATTGTTTTTTCTTTTTGGATCTCTGATTTTGTGATTTTTTTCTACCCTGTCTTCTAATTCGCTGATCCAATCCTCAGCTTCTTTAATCTACTGCTTATTCCTTCCACTGTATTCTTTATTTCTGCTATGTCATTCTTCATTTCTGACTGGCCATATTTCAGTTTCCATATCTTTTTTCATGCTGTTGAGCATCCTTAAAATCAGTATTCTGAACTCTATATCTGATAGATTGCTTATCTCCATTTTATTTAGCTCTTTTTCTGGAGACTTCTCTTATTCTTTCATTTGGATCTTGTTGTTTTTTTGTCTGCCCATTTTGGCTGCCTATTTGGGTTTGCTTATATGTATTAGGTAGGCCTTCTAGGACTCTCAGTCTTTTTGGAAGGTCTCTGGTGAAGGCCAATATCAGATACTGTTTGTGAGTGGCCTTGTGTACCCTGTTTGGAGCTATCAACAACCCATGGCTTGAGGTCACCTTTGTTTGGATTTGGACAAGCCCAAGATGTACACCAAAGTCTGTTTTTCCAAGGCCTGGGTCCAGAAGCAGATCAGGCAGAGATTCAAAGCACTCTGAGGTCTGCTTTTGCCTGCAAGCTGAATAATCTGATTCTCTTAGTGAGCCTAAGGCTGTAGAAACTCCGCAGGGTGGGGTGGCTGACTGTTATCAGCCTCTTAATGAGCCTCAGGTTGTAGAAACTCCACAGTGTAGGGTGAGAGGTTATCCTGCAGGGCGGGATATTGCTTCCCCCTCAGGCAAAAGCTGCTTGGTAGGTAAATATTTCTGAAAGATGCCCTCTGCAGTATGGGAGAATGACTCAGCACTGGAATCCGAAGGGGTGCCCTCTGAGCTCTATCTCTAGTACCCACAACCCTAGAGTCTCCTCACACAGCTCCAGTCCACTCTGCCCTCCCTCTCTTGGAGCCAAAGATGAGTGGATGCACACTAAACTTTGTGCATTGGCTCTTTAAGAAGGTGCCTGTATTTCCAGCTGTCTCTCCCTTACAGACAGAAACCTGGCTGCTTCTCAGTCAGATGTTATGTGGGCACCTTTCTCAGGTCTGGTGCTCTTGGCTTAGAAGCCCAGCCTGGGGTTTAGGCTCCAGAGTCCGCAGTGGGAACCCCCCAGAGCTGAGATATCCCTGTGAACCTCCAATTGCTGCCTGTAGGAGCCCAGCCAACCCTCTCTCACCTCCACACTTCCTGCCAGTCTCTATGGGACCTCCGTTTTTCCTCCTTGGTTATGAGGGTGCTCTTCATCCTGTCTTTAGTTGCAGTTGATTATTCAGGATGGTTTTTCTATTAAAATATAGAAATTGGTAATTCCAATTTGGTCCTAAGAGAGTGTCAGTGTAGCTTCCACTCAGTCCACCACCATCTTTAATCTCCTGAACTATTTTCTGGAGAAAAAAAGATTGTTACTGATATCAGTGGACTGAGAGAAGTATGTATTAGAAAGTTTTAAGATGAATAAGAAATCCATAGGGGATTGTTCCAGCAAGGAATGGGCATAATTGGTTATGAATGAAGTTACTCTATTCAGTGTTTTCGGTCTGATGGTGAAGAAATGAGACTCATATATGTGTACTCCAAAATTTTATATTAAAAGTATTCTTATAAAGGGATGTCACATCAATATGTCTTTTTTTTTTTAATATATCTTTATTGATCTCAGAGAGAGGAAAGGAGAGAGGGAGAGAGAGATAGAAACATCAATGATGAGAGAGTCATTGATTGGCTAGCCCGCAACCCGGGCATGTGCCCTGACCGGGAATCTAACCCTGATCGCCCAGATCCTAGGTCGAGGCTCCACCGCTGAACCACGCCTGACCAGGCACTTTTTTTTTTTTAATATGTCTTAATAGGATCACATTTCTAAACAATTTAGTCATAATGAACATATTCACCCTTTTGTTCTTTCTTATTTCTCAAGAGTACAACTTTCAATATTGGGATTTTCCTTTGGCTTATTTCTTTATAAAGTCTAAAATGCCTTGCATGTTTTTTAAAAATATATCTTTATTGAATTCAGAAAGAGGAAGAGAGAGGGAGAGAGAGAGATAGAAACATCAATGATTAGAGAATAGTCATTGATCTGCTGCCCCCTGTTGGAGATCAAGCCCACAACCCAGGCACGTGCCCTGACTGGGAATCGAACTGTGATCTCCTGGACTCTAGGTCCATGCCCAACTGCTGAGCCACGTCCTTTCAGGAACCTTGCACATTTTTATAATGTGCTCTAATATGCAAATGTATCTCATCAAAGAAAAAACACAAGAGTGGGATTCTCCTGCATATTTTATTCAGTGAAGATTAAGACAAAGAATATATTCACTCTCTCTGCTAATTTCTCCAGCCAACAAGGGCATACTTTGTGTACTATGATTAAGATATTCCAGTAAGTTTCCTTTACGTCACTTCCTTGAAGCATCTGTTTTTGGTTTTCAAATATTTCCTCCCTCTTATATTTGACTTATTTTAGTTACTATGTGAACTTTATTATATTTCAAGAACTTAAACACTTTCTTGTTTGTTTTTTTCTGAAAAATTATTCCATATTTATGTGTTTGTTGTTAAAAATATACCCTAGATTTTTTGTTGTGTTTAGTTCATCATTCTAAAATAAGGACAATAAGACCAAAGTAAGCAGGGATTTAGCTACTAACTCTCAGAATGTTAAGAAGGGGTCACATCCTTGGGAAACAGGTAAAAAGCAGATTGGTTGCAGATCAAAAAAGGTGGTCTTTCACATAAGAAGACATATAATTATAATCAAATTTTAAGTATTTATGTATGATTACTTTGTGTTTTTAGAACCTCAAGAGTTGGCACACACTAAAGAATAATCAGAAAGGATGTCAAAAATCATAAATAACTAAGCCAAGATCAATTATAAAGAAAATGTAAAATCCACTGGCAGGAAACCATTAAAGATGAAATCCATGAGGCCAACTACATAGGCTTTCATATTACACTTTTTGCTACTACTTTTATAGGCAGTATTCCAGGCTAAATAATCTATAAGCCTAATCAAAAATGTTTTTTAATGCTTTTTATAAAATGCAAATAAGAAATATGATAAATGTAATTTAAAACATGTCCCTTATTTGGGCTTTTTTTAAAGCTCACTTTCATTTTCAACAGTGTTTTCATTTTGTTTCAACAATTCTTATTAGTTTAATGATACTGGTGACATTTGGAACATTTAAGATTGCATTCTTTTATATGAAAAAGGTAATAACAAAGTTGATCAGTGTTTTACTGCTAGATATTCTAAATGTTGTAACCTACAATTCCTTATTATACTCATACATTAAAAATGAGTACTCAGCATGGGATATATATTATACATTATATAACAGAGAGGTTTCAGATATTAAAATTCTGACCAGAAAATTGTTAAGTACCTTGGCTCACTATATAAGATGAGTTTATTATTTCTTATTATTAGTTATTATTACTATCCTTTTGAAAATGCTGAAGTTCTTGTTTTCTTATCCCAAAGATAGCCTAAAGAATTCTAAATTTATTTATTTAGCTTTTAAGGATATAACATAGAAAAACATGAATAAGAAAGTATTGAAATCAGTGATAATTTTCATAAAAAACATCAAAGAATCAAAATTCCCTTGGTGCATGGTACTGTAAATTTAATACGAACCACTTACATGAATATTAATTGTTAGCTATATGTCATGATATCAATTTTCACTGTTTTACCTTTAAGGGAGTATATTTTCAGTTTTCTGAAATTTCACCAGTTTATCATTAAATTCTGCGCAATATGCTTATGAGAACATTGGAGAATGTTAATAAGAATCTAAAATTAAAATAATACAAACAAAGTGCTTCATTAAATTTTAGTAGCAGACAAAATGATGAGGTAATTGAATTGTATTTTTAATTTTTAAATTATTCTTTAGTGCTTTTATAATGCCAGTATTTTTTTTTTTTTTTTATTGATTTCAGAGAAAGGAAAGGAGAGAGAGAAACATTTTTTGGCTGCTTCCCATATGTGTCCCGACTGAGGACTGAACCAGAAACCCTGGTATGTGCCTTGACTGGGAGTCGAACCAGCCATGCAAGGCGATGTGAATGACTTTTAATAGAATTATCTGAGATGATGTTAGTTTACTAAACAAAAAACAGTAATGTGTTTGAATGGTGTGAGGGGTGTGTGTGTGTGTGTGTGTGTGTCTTAAACAAAGAAAGAGAGAATGAGAGTGTGAGAGAGAATCCAAGAATCCAACAGAAGGACAAGATTTACTTCCAAGTTAATGAAGTACATGAGCAGAATCTTCACTGTGAAAGTTCAGTTGATATGGTGCTTGTGAGATGTTTTCAGCCCTAAGGTAATTCATAAAAATTTTACAGAAGAATTTCCCTTTTAATAATCAAAATTATTTGCAAGGATTTAAGCCAAATACATCTTGATTCTGAAGTACCAAGAGACTCAAAATGCAATTGTCATGAACATATATAGCTCTCAGAAAATAATTTAAAAGTTACTTTTTCTGTATAAATATCAGGATTTTAAAAGAAAAAGGTCAGGATATTATTTGATCAAGTGACCATTTGACTGGATACAGAAAACTAGGAAATTAACTTAAGGTGCTAACTATAACATTGACAAAGAGTAAACATATTATAAATCAATCATTGTATAGAATAATTTAGGAAAGTTGTGTAGCTTTCATAAGAAAATTCTTATAAAATTTAATTACCTGTTCATAAATATGTGCCTTTGATAAATCTTGCCTCTACGTCAGACTTAACTATAATCAAACCTAACATCAGACATGGTTAATCATTCCTTGATTTTAATTAGTATTGTTTCATAAATTTCTTTTTCTGATTATTAATTTCTATCATTCAGTTATAAAATTCAATTTTATATTAATATTGTATCCTGAAAGACTGTGTTAATCTCACTTATTAGCTCTGCAGTGTCTTTAATTCCATTGCATATTCTATATAGACAAACATGTCTTATACAAATAAAGGTATTTTTTACTTCTTAAAAAAATAAAAGAATATAAGTGGAATTTGTAATGAAATTAGTAGTTTATAAATCTCAGCTGCTTGCAGCTAACAAAGCTGGGATTCTTCTCCATACTGTCCATCAGAGTTAATGCTATTCCAAACCTGTTTTAGTCATTCACGATGGTAGTATATAATGATATTTTTGCCATAAAAGGAAAACCTCATGATTCATCAGTTACAGCAACAACAGCAGAGCTATGTTGTTATAGTTAGCTCTTGAACATACAGCCTGTGTGTTTGAGTGCAGATCATGTGCAGCACTGAATGTATTACCTGTCACAACAGTTCCTCAAACTGGATAAATTATAACCCTCAGTTGGGTAGTACAATGGTAATTTTGTTGCCATATGTTGTGCCAAAGAGCTACTGCTGTGACAGGATACATTATCGATGATGTGTGTCTATGAAATGTCCATTTTCTTTTTCTTCTACAGAAATTGCACCTCTATGAAGTTTGTGATATTCCAATATAAAGGTTTTGCCAGAGCTAAAAATTCCAAAGTACATAAAAGCACCATTCCAACTTAGACTATGATTCTGTTACAATTATTAGAATGATCAGCTGTTATAAATGTACTCTAAACCTTATAACCAGCGCATGCTGGTTTCAAGATGATTTCAAGATGAAGAAAAGTTTCTTTTAAGTATATTAGGCAACACGTATATTGAGAATTCACTCTTTTTTTCCTTGCATTTTAAAATTATACTATTCTAAAATTAAACTTGTGCTGTGAACTCTTTTTTGAAGGATTAACCAAATAATTATTTGTTATCATGAGGCTACATGTTAGACCACACAAATATGAAGATATGCTTCTAAATAACAAGGCAAATGAAACACACCACAGAAGTCTTTCTCAAACCTGATTGCTTCAGTAAGTTAAATAAATATAATAATAAATATAATAATATAAACTCTATAAGTTCTGAAGGAAGCCAACATAGCAAACATTTATCATAGAAGGGATAACAAGCAAGGACATTTCTCAATGCACTCAGATAATTTTTTTAAAAAAACACGCAAAAAAACATTTTAAAACAGCAATTTCAATTCACAAAATCCAGTCTCTGAACCCTCTCAAGGGATTAGATTCTAGTCATAACTGTGTCCTTGCTAATTACAGCAGACCAATGTTTAATAATGTTTCCAGAGAAAGACTTGACCTGAATTATAAAAAGTGTAAAAATGTATAAGCTATTAATAACCTTTGGGGTAGATTTAAATTACCTTGTTTCTTCATAATAACTAAACAGACTTATTAAATCAGCACCATGAACTTGGTGGACTTATGTTGGTGGTGGCTTTTCTCACTTTGGCAATAGCTAAACTGACCAGTGTTCCTGCTTCGTGTAACACTTATTTTTAATTATGTGATTAAACAAACATTATACATAAACTTTCTCCATTGTGCCACTGATCCAAAAATGGCAATAGAGAATACAGGAGATGGAGTTATTGCTATTCTAACACTTTAATACATAGCCTCTTCTTTGTTATATATCCAAAATGAGATGTTGCAGTGCTCTAGTTTTCTGAAGGTGGAGCTTAGTATGGATCACTGAAAAATCTTGATATATATATGGACTCCTCTAATAAAAAAAAGTAAGCACTTTTTTAAGTATATCCAGATGAATAGCATAATCAACTCAATCAAATACAGTTAATATATATTTATTGTCTACTTTATTGTTATGTCAAATTTATTTTATTGTTTTTAATCTGTCTCATGTTGATTTATTTTTTACCTTTTTTATTGAATTTATTGGGGTGACAGTGATTAATAAAATTATATAGGTTTCAGGTGTACAATTCTATAACACATCATGTGTATATTGTATTATGTGTTCATCACCCCAAGTCAAGTCTCCTTCCCTCACCATTTATCCCCCTTTACCGTCTTCTACCTCCCTGCACCCCCCTTCCCTCTGGCACTCACCATACTGTTGTCTGTGTCTATGAGGTTTTTTTGTTTTTTTGTTTGTTTTGCTTACTCCCTTCACCTTTTTCACCAGGCCACACAACCCCTCCCCGCCCCCACAGCTGTCAGTCTGCTCTCTGTGAGTCTGTTTTCGTTTTGCTTGTTAGTTTAGATTGTGTCACCTCACAATGGTAAGCAAAATACCATCGACACAAAGACATCACCCTGTTGGCTGCCGTATTAGAAGGAATGGGAGGGGTAGCAAAGCATTTAGCCAAGGAACCACTGTGTATCTTTAGAATGTATTTCAAAATGTTTCTACCATCTGTCTCATGTATCCCCACTCAAAAAGGAAGTTTAAATCTTTTGAAATGAAAACCATTGCCTTTGGCTTTAATTCCAAACTATAGGATTTTTTTTTTTTTCCTGTCTTCCACTTTTAGTCAGTGCATAAGCAAAATATTGAGCTACTTACTGTTATGGTATTAAATGTAGTCTTATGAGTACACCAGTCATATTGAATTAGGGCCCCACCTTTTTTACTCATTTAATCTTAATTACTTTTTTAAAGGCCCTATCTCCTTATACAATCACATTGGGGGTCAGAGCTTCAGCATAGAATTTTTGAGGGAAACAGAATTCAGTACATAACACATGGTTATATATCACCCAGAACATCCTGATCATAGTCATGAGAAATAAATTCTATGTAGATAAACTAAGGGTACCACAAATAAGTGGAATCAAAGCTATTTTCCCACTGTGCTACAAAGAAAGATTATTATTTTACTTCTCTTTAGAAACAGACGAGTAGGAGAGCAATATCAGCAAGACGGTGAAGTAGAAGTTTTCAGCCCTCATCTCCCACAGAAACACTGATTTTGATAACCACTCACAGATAAGAATACCATTGTGGGAGCCTGCAAATCCAGCAGAGATCTCAGTAGTCCATTGGAGAAAAGTAAATCAATTGATCAATTAATCAATCAAAGGAAAGATTCATTGAAGAGGGTGAGAAAACAATTTCACTTTACCCATGTCACTCTTACCCCATGGTGGCACAGGTTAGTGCTAAGAGACACCCCCCGGCTCATGATTTCTCCCATACGGGAAAGTGAGAACAAAGTGAGTGCCCAGCTTACCCAGCTGCTCAAAAGGTCCACTTCTTCCCCACCCAACTCAGAACACTTATGGGATTGTCATGGCTGAATAGTATTCAGGCAGCCAGGAGAAGGGAAAACTGGTAGAGGTTCAAACTACTAGGGCAGGAACTCAACAAAAGGACATGGTTTCTACTAAGCACCTTGTGGACTCCACCAAGAGACCTGACAATAAACCTTGTAGGGAACATCACCTGCAGACCAACCTACTAGCCCATGCAAGTCCCTAATAGTCTATTTTCCCCTCCTATTTGCAGCCAGATCCCTGCACATGCCCCCATGGAAGGAAGCATAGGCTTCTGTAGATCTGCACAAGCATACACACAGAGCTTGCCCAACTCTGCTGGGTTGGGAGAAGGTATATAATCTTGAATACATCAGGGTATTGTTTTGGGAAAAATAAATGGAAGGCTTTCAGAACTAGTCTTTGCTTTGTGGCATGAATAGAAGGCATACAATACTAAAACTTCCCCACAACAGAGGAAAAGAGGAGTGGAATCTATGCCTCCATAGAAAAGGCATGAGCAATTACCAGAATTCCCAGCTGGGCTGACTGGTGAAGGCCTTTTTCTCCCAAAGCCAGACAGTAACTACTGGATGGGATGATTGTTTCTTCAAATGCAGAGACAGCAACACAAAATTTTGTATAAGAAGAAAAATCAAGGAAATATTACATATACATAACAAAAAACAATTTTCCAATAACTGACATAAAAATAGATATTTATGAATTGATTTACAAAGAACACAAAGTAGCTGTTTTAAGGAAGTTCAGTGAACTCCAAGGGACAACAAATCAGGGAAATAATACATGGAAAGAAAATGTACAGCAAGATATAAAAATAACAAAACAACAGAAAAGAACCAAATAGAAATACTGGAGCAAAAGAATACAATAAATGAAATAGAAAATTTCAAGAGGAGACTCAATCAAGCAGACCTATCTGTGGGAACAAAGAGAGATCATAAGAAATTATCCTGCCTTTCTGGGCATGGCTCAGGGATTGGGCGTTGACCTAGGATCCAGGAGATTGCTGTTCGATTCCCGGGCAGGGCACATGCCCAGGTTGTGGGTTTGATCCCCAGTTGGAGGCGTGAAGGAGGTAGCTGATCAATGATGACTCTCTCATCATTGATGTTTCTATCTCTCTTTCCCTCTCCCTTCCTCTCTCTGAAATCAATAAAGATATAATAAAAAAGAAAGAAAGAAAGAAAGAAAGAAAGAAAGAAAGAAAGAAAGAAAGAAAGAAAGAAAGAAAGAAAGAAAGAAAGAAAGAAAGAGAAAGAAAGAAAGAAAGGAATTATCTTATCTGAAGTGAAAAAAAAAGAGTAAAGAATACCTACAGGTTTAATGGGACACCATCAAGTGAATACATATTATGGGAGTTCCAGAAAGAGAGAAAAGAGATAAGGGCAGAAAACTTATTTACAAAAACAATAGCTAAAAAATTCCCAAATCTTGAGAGAAATATAGACATCCAGGTTCATGAAACCCAAAAGCCCCCAAACAAGATCAACCTAAAAAAAGATTACAGTGAGATATATTATAATCAAATTATCAAAGTCAAAGACAAAAACAAAGATAATTTTTAAAGCAGGAAGAGAAAAGTGACACCTCCCATAAAAAGGAGCATCCACAAGACTATCAGAATATTTCTCAGCAGAAACTCTGCTGTCAAAGATAGAGTGTGATGATATACTCCAAGCATTGAAAAAAAAGAATTCCAACCAAACTTACTATACCCAGAAAAGTAGTTATTAAGAAATGAAGGAGAGATAAAAGACTTTCCCAGACAAACAAAAGTTGAGTTTATCACCACTTGATCTGCCTTGTAAGAAATGCTAAAAGGAGTTATTCAGGTTGAAATGAAAACATGTCAACTGATAAATGAAAACATATGAAAGTACATAGTAAAATTTAGAAGCTTCCAAAACTAATGGTAGTGCATAAATTAATTTAAACAAGTATAAAAGTGAAAACACAAAAGTGTTAAAAAAAAAAACAAGAGCTATCATGTTAATGGATACATAATATAAAATGATAAATTATGACATCAAAAACAAAATGTAGGGTAAAGAGAGTATAGGGAAATAGTTGTTATAAGTGATCAAAGTTAAGGTGTTATTAGCTTAAAATGGACTGTGATTATTATGTTTTCATGATAACCACAAATGAAAAAAAATACAAGAGAAAGAAATCAAAGCATAAGAAACAAATCATTAAATCACAAAGACAGCAAGAGAGTCAGAAAAGAACTAAGTGACTATGAAACAGAAAACAATTAAAATGGCAATAATAAATCCTTACCTATCCATGACTACTTTAAATGTAGATGAAGTAAAGTCTCTAATCAAAAGTCATCAAGAGGCTGAGTAGATTTAAAAAAAATAACCAGCTCTATGCCACCTACAAGATACTAATTTCAGCTTTAAGGGCACACACAGGTCGAAAATGAAAGAATGCAAAAAGATATTCCATTCAAATAGTAGCCAAAAGAGAGCAGGGTTGGGTTTATAAATATTAGACAAATAGACTTTAAGTCAAAATCTGTGACAATAGATGATGAATATGTTCTGGAGATCTAATGTACACCATATTAACTACAGTTAATAATATTGTATCATATACTTGACGTTTACTAAGAAGTCAAATCTTAAGTGTTCTAGCACAAAAGAAAATGGTAATTACGGAAGATGATGGATACGTCAATTAGCTTGATTATGGTAATAATTTCATAATGTACATATCTATGAAGTCATTACAGTTTACACTTTAAGTATATACATTTTTATTTTCCAATTATACCTCAATAAATCTGGAAAAATTGGTTAGAAAGTAAGAAAAATTAGTTTTGTTAGCATTCTCTATAAAAAAATTATAATGGGTCAATATTTTTCTGAGATAAAAGCAGCAATTGAAGCAGTTTTTTTATAATTGCAAGTTCTGTCTTTCATTCTGTGCATGCTTTTCCAATCTCACTTAAGTTCTCAAAGCTTTTGCTATGCTTCTTTGCATCTGTCCCAGACGTGCACAACTCAGGGGTGACCTCAAAACTATAGATACAATTATGGGATTCCTTTCTCAAGTTATTTTTCCTCTAGCATTTCCCTCATATTATCTGGCCATTAGGGGTCCTCTTTCCCTGTTTTTTGGACCAAAACCTAGTTTTAAAAAAATACACACACACACATATTGCACCATAGCTTCAATGCCAGGCTCCATAACTGGGCATTGCCTCATGACAGAATCATGAGAGAAATTGAACCCAAAAAGCAAACAAGAAAAAGAATACAAGTAATTCATTATTGTGTGCATTGTTTTTTCATATTTTGACACCTATTCACGATCTTCTTGTTTTTTAATATTTTTGTGTGTTTTTCAAAGTCTTTGGCATTTGCTTTTTGTAATTTGTCCAAGGTTTTAAGTCATAAACAAGAAGAAAGTTAGGCTATATTGGGCTTATGCTGTTGTAAGGGCAGAATTGGATATACATATATAAACTTTCATTACCTCCCATCATCCCAGTCACTCTATGTAAAGCCCAGAAAAGCCTTGCATTCACTTGATTTATTTTTTGTTTGTTTGTTTGGCTGTCACTTACTGAATTCCCAGAAAACAATATATATTAAAGTTCGGTAGAGCCTGTCATTTATTCAGTAAACATATAATTCTTACTATTTTCCAAGCAGGTAAAACAGAACTTTAAAAAAAAAAAATCCTTGCCTTTAAAGTTTAAATTTGAGCTGCTTTTATTTCAAGAGGATATACTCTGTGGCAATATACACTGTCTTTTTTTTTTTTTTTTTTTTTCAATTTTAAAGAATTTATTTTTCTACTTGTAGAGTAACAATATTGTAAAATCCACAGTTATTGCAACACCTGCATTGGTTAAAAGAGCTCCTAAGAATTTTTTAAGCATATTTTTTAAAATCTGAGCCAAAATAATGTACATTTTATCTCTGAATATTGTGTCATTAAAGTCCACAAAATGTCCTCTGTATAAATCAATGTGATGCTACCTAATATACATGATCTTAATTCTAAAAGAAGTACACAGAGAATAAGGTGGTTCAAGATAAGCTAGATGTTTATAATTTTCTTTCACTAATCTTTCAGTGAAATTAAGGCACTTCAACAATTATACCTACTTTAATAGAAGGCACATTCCCCCAATGATTTTTCCTAAAAAATAAAATAAAGCCCCAGCAGGCCCAGTGGTTGAGCATCAAGCTATGATCCAGGAGATTGCAGTTCAGTTCCTTGTCAGGGCACATGCCTGGGTTGCGGGGCTCAATCTCCAGTAGGGGTATGCAGGAGGTAACTGATCAATCACTCTAGTCATTGATGTTTCTATCTCTCTCTCTTCCTCTCCCTTCCTCTCTCGGAAATCAATAAAGATATATTTTTAAATTTAATTTAATTTAAAAATTAAAAGAAGACATAACACTACTTCAATATACGCTGGATCAGAAGGGAATCCAGATGAATAGAAGCAGTTATCCTTATGTAGTTACCTTAAGTGGAAACTGTGTCAAACTTTCTGGTTCCATAGATCCATGGACTACAAACTTTGTTGAACCTTCATTCCATGCATTTCTGATTAAGTGCTACCAATATATATATATAGATTTATTCCTAAATATTACACATGCATATTTATACTATATACATTATGAGGTGTACACACAAGTAAAATCATGATTATATAAATGGGAAGCACAAGCAGTTCTAATATTTTCTCATGCTGCAATACATCTTTTTGTGTGTCCTGTGGTGTTCACACATATGAATTTTGAAATAATTATTGTAAATATGTAAAATGTTCTGTGAAAAGAGAAAATTATATCAACAAAATTGGGATAAATATTTAAATTTTAATGATCATTAACCAGATAGAGATATTTCTAGTTCATCCTAACTTACTCATGTGACTATAATTCTAGGGTAAATTCTTAGCCAGTTTGTCATACAAAATATCTATTCCTTTAAAACCCAGAAAATCAGTTCTTGCCATTTCTATCTTTCTGTTTTACCAAATAACTTCCCTGATTGTTCCCTTAAAGAGGAAGTCTCTAAACTGATTTTGTTTCTTTAAAAAGCACAGAAAATTTCTTGAGCTCAAAGGCTTCAAAACCTTTTACAGAAGCCAAAATATCAGAAATATATAAAAAAAAATCTTTTCACTCCTCTTGAACGTTCTGGACAGTTAGTTGTTTTTGACACTTTTATTTCAAGATTTTGATGGAAATAGAGTATTTTTAGAAGACTTTAGAAGATCATTTATAAGAGTGCATTTATTACCTGAGTATTGCTGAAATAAGCAGAGAGCAAATTTGGATCAAGGCCTTTAAATCTAAGGTGAATTAATTAAATCTCCACTGATATGAAGAAGAAATAATGCTTGTAGGAAAAAATATTTGCTTAACAAGAATTCAAACATGTTTGCCATTTGTTCACTGATTAAATTACCCACTGACCACAAAAAATCCTGAATAGCCAAAGCTATCTTGAGAAAGAAAACAAAAACAAAAACAAAAACACAAAGCTGGAAGCGTTACGCTCCCTGATTTCAAACTATATTACACAACTAAGCTAATTAAAACAGTATGGGACCGGCATAAAAACAGACACATAAGTCAATGGAACAGAATAGAACCCAGAAATAAACCTATGCATACATTGTCAATTAATTTATGATAAAGGAGCCAAGAATGTACAATGAGAAAATGACAGTGTCCTCAATAAATGGTGTTGAGATAACTGGGCAGCCACATACAAAATAATGAAACTTGATCACTATCTTACACCATACACAAAAATTATCTCAAAATGAATTCAAGACTTGAATGTAAGGCCTGAAACTCTTAAAGTCCTAACAGAAAACCTGGGTGGTTTTCTTGACATAGGTCTTGGCAATGATTTTTTAAAATCTGACAACAAAAGCAAAATAAACAAGTGAGATTATATCAAACTAAAAAGCTTCTGCACAGCAAAGGAAACCATTAACAAAGTAAAAAAGCAATCTACTGAGTGAGAGATAAGGTTTACAAATCATACATCTGATAAGGACTTAATATCCAAAAAATATATATATTTTTAAATCTCAAACAACTCAATAGCAAAAAAGAACCTGATTAAAAAATGGGCAGATGTGAATAGACATTTTCCAAAAGGGAAATATGGATGGCCAACAGGTACATGAAAAGTTGCTCAACATCATTATTCATCACTGAAATGCAAATCAAAACCACAATAAGATAGCACCTCACACCTATTAGAATGGCTTTTATAAAAAAAGACAAGAAATAACTCTGGCTTTTGTGGCTCAGTTGGTTGAGACTCGTACCCTTCACTGAAATGTTGGCAGTTCAATTCCCAGTTAGGGCACATACCCAGGTTGTGGGTTCAATTCCCAGTCATGTGCGGTAGGCAATCGATTGATGTTTTTCATATTGATGTTTCTCTCTCACATTGATGTTTCTCTCTCTCTCCCTCTCCCTTCTTCTCTCTCTAAAAAAATCAAAATAAACATATATTTTTTAAAAAGACAAGAAATTAATGTTGGTGAGAATGTGGAGAAAACAGAACACTTGTGAATGTAAATCGGTGTAGCCACTATGGAAAACAATATGGAGATTTCTCAAAGAATTAAAAACAAAACTGCCATCACACCCAGCAATTCCATTTGTGGGTATTTATCCAAAGGAAACAAAAACATTAAACGCAAAAGATATATGCACCCCCATGCTCATTGCAGCATTGTTTATAATAGCCAAGATATAGAAACAACCTAAGTGTCCATTGATGGTTGAATAAATGAAGGAAATAGTGGTACATACATAACAATATTATTCTGCCATAAAAGGCAATGGAATCTTGACATTTGCAACAACATGGATGGGCCCTGAGGCATTATATTAAGTGAAATAAGTTAGTCAGAGAAAGACAAATACCCAATGATCTCTTTTATCTTTGGAGTCTAAAATAAAAACAAAAACATGCTCATAGATAAAGAGAACAGATAGGTGGTTTTCAGAGGCCAAAAAAAGGTGAGAGGCAGTAGGAGAAGGGGAGAAAAGAGTGAAAAAGGTCAAAATGGAAAAAAGTAAAAGAAAAAACATACACAACTAATAGCCATTTGTGTATTTAATAAGCATTGCTATTTGAGGCAGCCAGAATTCTTCTTCCCTCAATCCCTGTCCAACACTCTCTCCCCAAAATACATCTTATCATCCATTCAATGATTTTAGCTCCCAGAAACATCTAAACATCCTAGAATATATCAGATGGAACTGAAATTTAGGGCAAAAAATCAAGGGCAACTGGCAATAATATATTAAGTCCTAAGAACTGCCATCCTCCCATGTAAAAATAATGTAGTTAAGAATGAATAAACTCTAATAGCAGTGTGCCTGCTAGAGATTGTAGCTTTGGATTCTTGTATGCCCATTTGTTTAATTTAATATGCTCTGGAAAATAAAGAACTGTAGGATAGAGAAGATCTCATTTTACTACATCACAGACTGGGTGTGTTAGTCCAGGTGCTCTGTAAATCTGACATCAAAATATCATATATGTGCAATAAATTTAATAAGGGAAATACCTGTGAAAGAAAAAGGAGAAGGACCTGAGGGAGTCTGGGAATAACATTGTATTGTGGTGCAGTTATTCAAAGCATGACCTGGAGTGAAAGGACAAGGGAAGGAAGGAAGCTTAAGTAAAAGTGTCTTAGACTGCAATGAGTTCTAAGGATAGATTACCAAGATGAACGGGGTGTCCTGGAGCCAAATTTTCCTGTCAGAGGAGTTCACCATTACCCAGGAACACGACAGCCTTAATGTCCCAGATGAGTTCAATCTTCACTGGGAGTGTCCCTTTGGAAAGCATGGATTTCAGCACAGCAACCGGAACCCTTCCTTAGTCAATTACAATTCTTGCATGAGGAGCATTCTGATGGCTGCCACACATGAAAGGATCTGGCAGAGGTACTTATGCTCCTGTAGATTTCAGGAGATATGAACACAGAGACGAGAAATGCCACATGTGTATTTTATCAATAAAAAATAAGTAAATAAATATTCCATTGAATTTTTCCAGTTAAAACAATGAAAACCTTGGTAATTTTTGATCATTTCCATATTATGATTTCTACAAGGTTATTCTTTTGCTGGAGAATAACTTCCCTTTGCAAGGTAGTTTCATTCATTTATGAGGAGTAAGAGAAACTTTTAAGAGTGAAAACAAACTTGTCAAGAAAATTAGATATCCCAGGAGCCTTCTGGCTTACTCAAGTTGAAATCCTTATATATTACATATATTCTATTCTATTCTATTCTATTCTATTCTATTCTATTCTATTCTATTCTATTCTATTCTATTCTATCCTATCCTATCCTATCCTATCCTATCCTATCCTATCCTATCCTATTCTATTCTATTCTATTCTATTCTATTCTATTCTATTCTATTCTATTCTATTCTATTCTATTCTATTCTATTATTTTCTATTCTATTCTACTATATTTTATATTATATTATATTAAATATAATCATATGCTTATTATATGTGCATATATACTCATATACAGAGAGGAATATATATCCATGCGTTCTATCTAAAACTTCTATTTCTTGGGCTTTTTTCTTATAATTTCTTTTGCTCCTAAAAGGAAATGTATTATATTTGGAAGTGAAGGAGGACATTAAAGATAGCAGCAGACTGAGTGAAAATTAAACTGACACTCTCCCAGGAGCAAACTGGAATTCCAAATAAAATATAAAACAACCAAATTGAATAATCAACTGCAACTGAAGACTAGCTGGAGAGCACCCTCATAACCAGGGAGGACAAGTGGAGACTGCATAGAGACTGGTACGAAGTACAGAGGAGTGAGAGGGCTGGCTGGGCTCCCACAGGCAGCATCTGAAGGTACAAAGGGATATCTCAGCTGTGGGAGATTCCTACTGAGGACTCTGGGGCCTAAACCTTAAGCTGTGCTTCCCAGCCCAGAGCACCAGAATTGAGAAAGGTGCCCAAATAACATCTGGCTTTGAAAAGCAACTGGGTTTCTGTCTGCCAGGGAGCGACTGCTGGAAATGGAGGCACCCTCTTAAAGGGCCAATGAACAAAGTTTTGTGTGCCGCTACTCACCTTGGGCTCCAGCAGAGGGAGGACAGAGTGGACTGGAGTTGTGTGAGAAGAATCTAGGGTTGTGGGCTCTGGAGAAAGAGCTCAGAGGTCACCCACCTGTATTCCTCTGCCTAGTCATTCCCTCAAACTGCAGAGAATGTCTTCCACAGGCAGACATTTAGTTTCCAGGCAGCTTTTGACTGGAGGGGGAGCAAGCAATTGCCCCACCCTGCTGGTAAACCACTGGCTCTACCCCCTGGAGTTTCTACGACCTGAGGCTCATTAAGAGAATCAGATTAATCAGCCTGCAGGCTCAGGCAGACCTCAGAGTGTTTTGAGTCTTTGCCTGATCTGCTTCTGGACCCAGGCCTTGGAAAATGAGACTTTGGCGTGCATCTTGGTCTTGTCAAAATGCACCCAGCCTCAGCAGAGGGGACCTCAATCCATGGGTTGTTGATACTTTCAAACAAGGTACTCAAGGCCAGTCACAAACAGCATCTGACATTGACCTGCACCAGAGATCTTCCAAAAAGACTGAGAGTCTTAGCAGGTCTACTTGATATATAGAAACAAACCCAAATAGGCAGCCAAAATGAAAGAACCAGAGAAGTCTCCAAAAAAGAGATAAATGAAATGGAGATAAGCAATCTCTCAGATATAGAGTTCAGAATACTGATTGTAAGGATGCTCAACAGCATGAAAAAGATATGGAAACTATGAAGGAAATGAAGAATGACATAGCAGAAATAAAGAATATATTGGAAGGAATAAACAGCAGATTAGAAGAAGCTGAGAATCTGATCAGCGAATTGAAACACGGTAGAAAAAAATCACTCATTTAGAGATCTATAAAGAAAAAACAAATACCAGGAGGACAGTCTAAGGGAGGTGTGGGACAACATAAAACATAACAATATTCACATCATAGGAGAATCAGGATAGGTCGAAAGTAAGCAAGGGTTAGAGAATCTGTTTGAAGAAATAATGGCAGAAAACCACCTTAACCTGGTCAAGAAAAAAGTCACTCAAGTTCAGGCGGCACAAAGAATCACAAGCAAGAAGAATCCAAAGAGGCCCACGCCCAGGCACATCATAATTAAAATGCCGAAAATTGAAGACAAAGAGAGAATCTTAAAGGCAGCTAGAGCAAAGCAATCTGTTACCTACAAAGGAGCTTTCATAAGGTTGTCAGCTGACTTCTCATCAGAAATTCTACAGGCCAGAAGGGAATGGCATGAAGTGTTAGATGCAATGCAAAACAAGGATCTGAAACCAAGACTACTCTTTCCAGCAAGGCTATCATTCAAAATAAATGGTGAAATAAAGAGCTTCCCAGACCAAAAAATACTAAAGGAGTTTATCACCACCAAACCAGCATTGCATGAAATGTTAAAGGGATTGCTGAAATTAGAAGTAGTAATGGAAACACTGAAAGAAATGTTAAAGGAACTGCTTTAATAAGAAGAAATAGAGAAAGAAACATAGGCATAAAGAATTAAAATGGCAATAAATTAGGACCTATCAATAATAACCTTAAAGACTTTAAAGGAGAGATCAAGAGCAATACAGTCATAGCTGTGGACTTTGACACCCCACTGACTTCACTGGATAGAGCTTCCAGACAAAAAGTCAGCACAGAAACAATGACTCTAAATGGCACACTAGATCAGATGAATGCAACTGATACTTACAGAATATTTCACCCCAAAGCTGCAGAATATACATTTTTCTCAAGTACACATTGGTCATGCTCAAGGATAGACCACATGTTAGGACACAAAACCAAAACCAGTCTCTATAAGTTCAAGAAGAGTGAAATCATATCAAGCATCTCAGATCACAATGGCATGAAATTAGAAATCAACTACAGTAAAAATACTCAAAGACATTCAAACACATGGAGGCTAAATAGCATGTTATTAAACAATGAATTGGTTACCAATAAGATCAAGAAAGAAATCAAAAACTCCCTGGAAACCAATGAAAATGAACATACAACAACCCAAAATTTATGGGACACCCCAAAAGCTGTCCTAAGAGAGAAGTTCACAGCACTATTGGCCTACCTCAAAAAACAAGAAAAATTTTTAGTAAACTAACCCTACAACTTAAAGAATTAGAAAACTCCCCTCTGAAGCTGTCTGGTCCAGGGCTTTTGTTTCCTGGGAGTTTTTTAATTGGTGCTTCAATTTCAACAGTTGTTATTAGCCCATTCAGGCTTTCTGATTTTTCTTGATTCAGTTTTACATGATCTAAGTCATATGTGAAATCTAATAAACAAAATAGCCTGAGGAACAAAATAGATCCAGAGACATAGAAGCATGGGACAGACTGATGACTCTCAGTGGGAAGGCCTAGGTGGATCAGTGGGTGAAGAGAGATTAATCAAACAAACCATATGGATGTATGTATAACCCATGGATGCTGAGGGTGGTATGGTGAGGGCCCAAGAGGTGGGGTGAATACAGGGTGGTGTGGATCAATGGGAAAAAAAGGGGGATACCTGTAATTCTTTTAACAGTAAAGATAAATGATAAATTAAAAAATAAAAATTAATAAAAGAAGTGAAGTACTGAACACCTTATCTTCTACATCCATCACTTAAATAACTAATGCTGAAAAGCAAAAACATTTAACAAGAGAGATTATTTATTTCCCCACTGCATTTTTATTTTTTGACACTTTTGAATTTTATATACTGTTAATGATTAAAAGAGATTATGGGGATGCAATTTGAAAAATACTTTTGACTAACATAAAGCTAGCATTATGAGTACCATTAGGTGATTTGGAATATTGTATTGGAGTATAAAATTTCACAATCATGCATTCTTTTCTCTAGGATTGCCAGAGAGTATCCTCAGCATTTTGAATTATTTGTAATAAAAAAGATTAATTCTACAGACAGCTTCCTGGGAACAAAATTTAGTTTCCTGTATGTGTCACTGAAACAATAATTCATTAGGTGATCAAATATACAACAAAAAAGTTGGTTGAGAAAAAATGATTTAAGGAAAGGAGGCTAAAAAGCAATAGTTTTATGATAACACATTCAAAAAGAAAGCATTTGTTGAAGATTATTTATTTTACATAAAATGATAGCTCCCCTCAGACTTAATTCCTTTCACAAAGTGTTGATGGTATAACATGTAATATAGTTAGCACCTTGCTCTTCTGAAGGTCTCTTACACCTTCAAGTGTTTGAGAGAGTGTCTGATTGTAAGTCTAAGGATACTCTCCTGAGATACACCTCTGCCTTATGATTTGCTACATCTGGTATTATATATATGCAATATTATATATATATATAAATTGTTGCAGATTTAACTTAAGCACAAGGAGCACAGACTTGATAAATGTATATATTATTACATTTCTCTTCACCTCATAACTTTATCTCATATTAGTCCACTATGATATTGATAAACATTACTGTGTTCTCTAATTTTCTCTATTTCTCCAAACTATATCTATCATATATTTCCTATAGGGAAATAAGAGTGAAAACGTTCATTGTGAGGTTAAGGTTTTATTTCTTGGATATCTACCAAAAGCCCTTCTTCCTAGACTCTACTTTCATGAATTTGACATTGGCCAGAGCTTTGTTTTCAACATTAAATATTGTAGATCTTATTTTGTTTTTAGAACACAAAGAGTAAATACATCTTTCTGGGTAATATTCCATTATCTAAGTACATAGAGATGGATGCGACAAATTAAAATGATGATTTATTCATTTAAAATAAAATATATATAATAGGGACCAGAATAGGTAAATTGCATGAAGAGCACATACTATTCCTGTGGACATATCCACATGAAAAGTCAATATGTCATGAGAATGTTGTCTAATTGGAGCATAGACTCTGAACAAGACAAATTAGATTGAGGTATGACTCAGAAGTGACATGTCTGAGTGGGCAGAGTTTGTTCTGACCTTTCACTCACTTTGATGGATTCAACACTTTGACACATCCTTAAAGTAGATCCAACTTCCCGTTGCATTAACAAGACATAAATATTTTTAAGAACATTTTGTGACTAGAGAATTAAAAACAGATTATGTCTCCCTAGCTAGTTTGGTTCAGTGGTGAAAGCATCAGCCCATGGACTGAAGGGTCCCGGGTTCCATTTGGGCCAAGGGCATGTAGCTCAGTTGCAAGCTCGTTCCTCAGCCTGGTTGGAGCGAGTGTGCAGGATTCAACCAATTGATGTATCTCTCTCACATCAATGTCTCTCTCTCTCTCTCTCACACACACACACACACACACACACACACATCAATGTCTCTCTCTCTCTCTCTCCCTCCTTTCCATTCTTCTCTGAAAAACAATGTAAAAAATATCCTCAGGTGAGGGTTAAAAAATTTATGTCATAAACAAAATAGCAATGATTTACAGAATCCCCTTAAAAAATCTTTTTGTTTTCCCCAAAGTTAAGGAGCCTCATTTTTCCTCTTTCTTTTTTTCCCTCCTATAGCTGCTAAAACACCAGTTTATATTTCAGAGTAATTTAGTTCCTAGCTTCAGCTAGCATACTCAGCAAAACAAAAGCCTAGTAATTTGTCCTATAGATAGATCTTCAAGTATTTCTCAAATATGTCTCTTAGTGTCTCTAAGTCCATCCAGTCACATAGAACTCAAATATGTAATATTAAGCTAAAATTGTCTGACTTATGTATGTCCACAACTCTCCTTGCCAATAAGACAAAAAAAGTATTCAGAATCTATTACTGGCCTCAAGTCCTTCTTTGGAACATGTTTCTATCGACACTGCCCACATTAGTCTCTGAATTTTATTTATTTCTTTGCTTTGCTTCCATCCACATAATTAATTGAAATTCATCTTCTTTAGGTATGTTAATACAGATAGAAAAATACAGGCTGATATTTTTCAGGTGTTAGGAAGTGCTTTATAGGCTTTATACTCACAGATGCATTTCATTCTTACAACAACCCCATGAACACTATTATTACTTCATATATATGTATAATGTAAGACACAGAGAAGATAATTAACTTGGTCAAGGTCACACTGCTAATGAATAATCTTATTGAAAGTTATAATCTAGACAGTCTAATTTTAGCCCAGACCCCTACACAGCAGTTAGATCTTCTCTTCTAATCCTGTAGATCAATCTTACAGAAAATAAACTAATTATTCAGATCAACAGGGTTTCTTGTGCCCTTTATTTGGCATATTTGAACAAAATATGTTATCACTTTTTGTACAGTATTATATATCTGAAATGTGTACATGTCATGGGATGTTTATCTTGCAATTTATACTGATATAATTCCCTCAGAATTATAACAACCATTATTAGGTACTGAGAGTTTATCCATTCCCACTTTATAGCAGTTAGTGTGATATACACTAAACAGAATCAAATGTGATTGTAAGTTGTGATTGAAGAATGACACTCTCCCTTAGTCTTCTACCTTTATCTTCCCCAAGTATAAATATCTGCTTCCATACTTTGTCCTAATGATATCCTTGTATTCTAGGCTGAAGGGTTATAGTTTAAGATTAGTAATATTTCATAGAGAGAATATAACTAACATTTTCCTCATATTTAAATTTACTTCCAGTTCTGGTGGTATTATCTGAGGATGCATTTTAACATATGTTTTTATGGAAGACACCTTTTAAAATAGTAACAGCCTTCACACATATTTACAGACATAGGACATTAAAGTGCATGAATATGTTAAGGTCAACCTTGGTCATGCAAGCCTAGGCTCTGAGAAAACAGAGTGCATGACTCATCTTTATTATCAGCAGTGATGAAATATGGAAAGAGTTCTTTCAGAATGTGTTTGTTAATTATGTTATTTAAGTATAACTATTTTAGAAACATGGGATATAACTGTATACCTTAAGATACCTTTAAAAATAACATTTCTTCTTGCAACCACTGACAATTTAATTTTTCTATTTCAAATAATGGTTTTAATGAAGGGAATAAAGTGATACACAAATAATAAGAGTTTATGTGCTCTGTTGTACTATTATACAAGGTAAAAATGAGAAAACAAAATGTATGAAACTCTATTTTTAAAATGACATCTTGATTTTATTTAATTATATGGATGCAATTTAAAGACTTAACCACCTATTCTGAATAAGAATATTTTCAATTAACTTTTTACAAAAGAAAATGCTTCACTCAAGAATAAATAAAGCATACATTAATGGCTAATTTATTTGATTATATGTACTTGCTTTTCCAATATGAATATATTTGTGCTAATTAGTATGGAAAATTACAAACATACAATTCCTATACAGAAAGTTCCCAATTTATATAAAGATTTTCAATATAAACAGACATTTGGAAGATAGCCATCAAATAATTAATTTATGATAAGCATTGAAGTATTAAGTAGAAAAAAGATAAGGTGCTATATGATCCCATTATAAAAGCCTATAATAATTACTTATCACTAGCCTGATAAGTTTATGTGTATGAAAGCTTTATTTTAGAAGCTGAGTTTGTTTTGCCGGTAATAGACCCTGGAAGAATGAAAGATGCTAAATACATTTTACAATTTGACAAATATGTAGGTTTCTATGGATTAAGATTTACCACCCAATTCTCCTCCCTCAGGTATAGCATATATGGTGAAGATGGCAGGGCATCAGCAGAGTATTAGAATCAGTATACATTAAGTATAAACATATCCAAACAATTCACTTTATTAATGACGGAAAAACCTGAGAGTAATTGTGGCTTTCCAAATGTTATATAGAATTGTAGGGCTATGATTATAAAATTAGAAACACTAAAGCAAAACACAATCCTCTAAAAACAAACAAAAATCCTCATGAGTTTGGGCTACAGGCTAAGGCCTTTCGCCTTAAGAAGAGATTTGTACAACACCTGGATTTAAGACTGTTAAACAGTATTGGCAACTGTGTTAGCCAAAATATAGACCAGAAATTATTTAGACAATTAATCAGAACCGAAAATAATATTTTGTCAAACTTTTCCTAAAGTTATAACTATAATTCAAATATTGGATAAAATACAAAGGCACTGTTATTTGTCAAGTAGATAAGATATTTAGAGGATTTTTTGAATGTTTCATTCCACATACATTTTTTATTATTATATAGATACAACAACCAAATATTCAAAGGTTGTTATGATTTTAAAACACTCTAGTCTCTATTAAAATAAAAAGAAATGCATGCTTTGTCAATAAGTGTTTATTGGATCTTATAGAAACTATATTAAATATATTAATCCACATAAAATTTCCAATAATTGACATCCATTAAACTATAAAAATAGGAATTTTATATTGCTCAACATAAGACATGAGCAAATTTTCATAGAATAGTTGCAATTTTTATCCAAATAACCATTTTCACTTTCTACCACTTGCCCCACTTGCTTATAAACACAACTGGGTATTTTTATAGGATAAAACTTAGAAAAGCTTTGCTTCATAGTAATTGTTAGAGTGTGTATATGCATGTGTGTATACATGCGTGACAGCTACTATGCTTTCCAAAGGGCTCCTAAGTGGAAAATATTCTGAGATGATATGACTTGCAACCAACCTCTGAATGTGTCTGCAATAGCACATAGTTATCTCACTCACCTGAAATGATACTTTGTTTTTCCACTGCAAAATATTTTTTTCATGTATATAAAAAAATGAAAATTTTAGAATATGAAAAAAATGTGGACTTGAAATGCAGACTGCAAAACAAATATACAATTATCTACATTTGAAATCTGGTGATGTTAGCCACTAAAACTTGTATTACTACAAATGTGAGTTTGGTGAAATTATTTTAATTATACTTTATTTTTTAAATAAAATGTAACTTATTTATTTGCCTACATTTAAAAAATAAACTTAACATAATATGCTTGCAAAAACATATATAATCTAGGTAGTAATGAAAGTAAAATAGCATAATTGAGACTCTTGTGTTGTACCTTATAGTAAAATGAGTAATCAGAACAAAAGGTTTCTAAGACCAGAAATTTCAGTTAAAACAAAACAAATATAATTAAATGTTTAGCTACGCTTTTAAGAAAGTAAATTCCATGATCCAAAAATAAAGGGAATCCTGAAATCAGAACAATGAAATAAATGCACCTTTCTTGCTGCCATGTGGGGATCTGAGTAGCTAAGAGCATTTTGTTTTAATCAATACAAGGTCATGAGACATGACCTTGTACATAGCTAGTATTTCGAAACCCTAAATGAAACGGGGAACTAGAAATAATAAATTTACCATCAAAGAAATTCTTCAATAAAACTTTCCTGTATTTGCCTGGACTCTGGATAAAGATGTGTGCAAATTGTAAATGGTAACTCTTCATATTTTCCTGTTGCTTCAACACCCCCACAAACAGGGAGTGAACACCCCTCCCAATTGACCAAGTGTACCATTGTGAAAACACTGACCCTTGCCAAGGGTCTCTCTCTCCTTCCCATCTCCCAACCTGCTTAGTTGAGCCCACTCCCTTGATAATCCTCTCTGTATGACAATCTTATGGCATGTACTGACTCTGTCTCTCTAAGACCTTTGAGTATAATAAACTTTGTTTTCTGTGTCTTTCCTGCGTCCTCTCTTGTGCTGCACCTAACTTATCATCTTATGGAAGAATATAAAATAGTATTGTTAATGGAGGGGAGAGGTCCTCATCTCCTCTCTTTGGTAGTAAGGGTGGATTTTTTGTGATATCCAGAGAAAAGAATTTTCTGAGGCTCCCACAGGAGAATGAGGTATTATAGAAAGCTGAATTTCCATGGAATTAAATCCCTGGGAGATGACATAGACAATGTTCAAACAAGCTGGCATCCTTATTATAGTCTAGAAGGGACAAACTTGACAAGAAGGTTAAAAGGTACAATTCAAAGGTGAGGAGACTTATAGCAATTAAAGGTCTAGTGAGATAAAAACCCATGTCATAGAGGGAAAGACTAACTTTATAATGTTTCAGATTAGGTTGGAGGAGGAGCTTCCCTGGAGGCAGGTGTGTCGCACCTGTCTGAAGCCTTTCTTCCCGCCACTCTTAAATCAAATTAAGCTAAGGGAAATATTCTAAGATTCCCCCCCATGAGACACTATGGACCCTTTCTGTCTGAACCATTTGGGCAGAAGAGGGAAAGCAGTTTCAAGTGAAGCCAATAGACCATCTATACTTCATTGAGTCAACCATAAGTCCAAGTTGTTGAGTCTCATTTCAGGAGGCAGTGATGCAGATGGCTTCTAATGTCAGGATTATATTGTGTAAACAAACAATAAGATAAATTAGGATATAGGCATACATTCTATGAAAATATAAAAACACAAAACACGAAGTTTAATGTACACAGCAAATCATAAATCAGTTGAGAAGACTTCCAGATGCAAGGCTTCTGCTGGAATGAAAGCAAACAGTAACAATCTGGTTGACTGTCTGCAGTTAGAACATCTCTGATTATGTAATCAGGTGCTGAGGTCTGTACGGCATACACAGACACAACCTTAAGAGCAAAACTTTGAAAACAGTTAACTGTACTTGAGTCTAATTTCCACAATTGGACATTGTGGTTTTCCATTGAAACACAACTTTTCTCCCTAAGATTCCCTCATTTTCAGAGACTGCATTAAGACCCTCTTTAATTTGGTCTGATTATTTGCATAAACACAACAAAAATAGTAATGGATCAAATAAATCACACTGGCTTTTTCAAATTTGCTTTGCTGAAATTTTTGAAAGGAATCTTTAGATTGAGCTTTAGTGAGCAGTCAGCCCCTCAGGGCAAAGAAGCCAAGCCACAGTTGCCATCAGGCTTTGCCTGTAATACTTGTAGGTTTGGGTAAATTCCTCAAATCCTTGAGGTCCCCAAAGATGTCTTGAGATTCCTTTTTTGCCATCTTTCAGGAAAGTAATCTTTGTTCCTTTCCTGGAAAGACTGCCATGAACCACGTGACCAACGAAGGTACCAGGGCATTTCTGCAATGGGCTTTTGATTGGCTTTGAAGTCAATTTTAATTCTTTAAGACTTTCTGGTGACATCCAGAGTCCAGGCATGTCTCTCTTGGACATTACATTCCAATCAAAATCTTAGTTAATAACACTGAAAGTGAACACTGGTCCTATTGAATTTATGCAAAGAAACATATTGCCATGACTCACTCTTTAAGAATTGCCAAATCCTAGAGGGATCAAGCAGGGAGAAAAAACTAAAAGTAAGTAATTAACATTCCCTATATTGGTGAACACATTCTATAACTTCTAGAAACATAAGTTTTTTTACTGTCAAAGAATCTTTGTGCTCAGTTAATTTTCACCACTTTTGTTAATGTTTTTTTAAAGTTGTTTCTTCTAACTTGAGCTTTTTCTGAGGACTGCTTTTTGGCAGTATTCCTTTGCTGGAACGCTAGTTAGTGAGTATTTCATGCTCTCTCATCTTCTCATCTAAACTGATAGACCTCAGGTGAGTAGAAAGTTAGAAGCCATGTTTCGAATGTTGTCATATGTCTATTTTTGAACAAAGTATTAGCTACAGGCCGTTGCCTACCATAATAATTTCCACAACATGGGCATGTGATAACTAATTGTGCAATGGGTAAATGATGGAAAACTTTTTATAGAGATGTACTGAAGTCATTTCTAATTGTCAACTACTGACAGAAATAATTCTATAAATAATTAATGTGTAATAACTCAAAACTAGAAAACATTCATAATATTTTTTCTTCTTTGATTTATTACAAAAGGATTTTTCAAATTTGTGAACATGATGTCCTGCTGACAGTGAAGCCTAAGTGAAATTCATTTCTTATTTTTAAATAACAGCTTTCTTAACCCACAATTATTATTTAAAAGAATGTTAAATTGCCCAGTAACAGAAATAAAACAGTATCAGATTGTTACAAATCCAGGGTGTCTTGGTACTCTACTAACTAAGATGATAATTATTCAATATGAAGTTCTTCAAAGACAACATTGACTGAAATGGTTTCTACCCAGGGATGACAAATAGCCTTTTTGTAAAAAATAAAAGAACAGGTTGAAAAATGTCTAGAGATGCCTAAGGTATGACCAATATGTTCTGTCATATGAATGATAAACTACTTTGCATCATTCATGGAAGGTTCGAATTGGAAGAAGTTGACATATTTCTGAATCTGCTACAGCTCTATTTTTTCTTGTACCAACTTTTTATTACCCATACATACAACTCTGGAAAATGCTTTTGCGTGGGCAGAATGCTTTAGAATTCTACACTTCTTAAAACTCTTCTAATATTTTAGTTCATTTCTTCACTATTCCCCTTCTTCCTATGTACATTAAGTTGTGTATGTGTGTGTGTGTGTGTGTGTGTGTGCTTATTTTATAGTGAATCTACTTCAACTGGTTAGGCTTCAAATGTAATCTTTGTCTACCGCATGTACAATTTATTTGAGGTACAAGTTTTCCCATTACATGAAAGCAAGAGGCACCTTAGGAACTAAAGGAGAATAACTGATGCAAGAATTTCTGCTTAGATTTCAGAAAGAATTATAACTTTGCAGTTTTATCCCATAGACTATATAATAAGAGAAAGATTAAAACTCCTTTCTAGACTATTCTTGGTAGTGTTAACACTATGACAGCTATTCCCGCTGTATATGCTTAGCTGAGCAGAAGTAGTTGAGGCATTACTGTTACCATAGCAGCATGGTTAACTCATTCATGAGTTTCATCTTGGCAATAGATTAAAAAGAAATAGGCCAGGAAATCTGGTATAAAAATGTTAATTCTCTTAATAAATCTAAAGTTTGGACAATCTGCCAACCAGGAAGTTACATCTCCAAAGATGTTAAGACTGGTAATGGCATAGACATTGGGTATATGAGACAGTCTCAACGTCACTTGTATTAGCATTTCAAATAGAAAAATAAAAAAAATTAAAAGAAAGGTCTTAGTCTCTTCTATTTCTGGAAGAAGATTGATAGGAATTACACCGGCCATTATGTAATTTGTATGAATCACTGCTAGCATGGGCTGAAAATACAAAAGCATGATAATGAGAAGAGATAAAAGGATATCAATGATAATAATAAAATATTGTTTATGAAATGTGCTGTTCATGTTCTCCATATAATGAATTTATTTCCTGTCTTAGTCTATGACAGGTAACCAGAACACATTTAGAGTTTTTTATAAGCCAGTAGTGCAAAATATAAAAAGTCAAGAATTTAGTTATTAGAAACCTCCCTCAACCATTATTTTTCCCATCTGGTAGTACTAACAACAAGCAAAATAAAACAAAACAAAACTTCAAAAAACCTTGATTTTGAAGTGCACTATGAAAAAAATGATGTTTTAGAAGTTCAATCTGAAGTAAAGAGAAAATTAGTCTTCCTAGATGTCCCTTGACACTAAAAATCTTAGTCCTTACACTATTCTTTTAACCAGATAAATTGGCAACAATGCATAATTGACAGTAGTTCATGTTAGCTATTTTATTTATCTTGATCAATGCCCAATGCTGATGATTATAAAATCCAGAGAGAAAAAATTGGTATCTGTATTTGTTTCATATAATTCATTTTGAATACTGAACAGCTGTGAATACCTCTTTTATGTTTTGGAAATTTCTTACCTAATCCAACCATGGAAGGCAAAATCTAGATTTCTGAGTCTGCCTTATAAGTAAGGCACAGACATAGTACAAAAACTGCATCACATTTTGCAGAAGTAGCTAATAACATCAAGAACTAGGCAGCAAATTGATTCAGTTAGGGCACAGGTAATTACATCTACAACCAGTTTCTAGCTTCAGAGGTTCCAGCCCTACTATTCATAGCCCATTATTCTCTATAGTATCATGGTAGCAATAATATCTTATTTCTTTATTTACCTTTATTATTGAAAGTATTACACTTCCCCCCTTATTTTCCCCCACTGACACCCTCTACCCCACCCCTGCCCTCTCCCCAGGCTTTCACCACTGTATTATTTGTCAGTGGGATTATGCATATATGCATATAAATTCTTTGGTTAATCTCTTCCTGCCCCCCCACCCCCTTCCCTATGAAATTCCTCAGTCTGTTACATGCTGCAAGTCTCAAATTTTTTTTTGGTTGGCACTCTGGTGGGGAGGTCTCAGCAAAGGAACAATGGCCTTTGCCAGCACTTTTGGACAGCTCTGTCTGAGATAAAGCTGCCCACCAGATCTTGTCCTGATGCCAGACAATTTAGTTCCTCCCCCTAATTCCCTGGATCCTTTCGAGCTACTGACCCAGCTCTGGAGCTCAGAGGGAATGAGTCCGAGTAAATCTATGCACCAGCCCTTTAAGAGGAACTGCCTGGGACTCCAGCAGCTTTCTGGTCACTCCGCCACAATCCCTGCTGGTTTTTACAGTCCAAAGTTATGGGGACTTCTCTTCCTGACAGTGGAACCCTGGCTGAGGGGACTGATGTGGGACTGGGACCCCTTGCTCCTCATGAGTGACCTCTGCAGCCAAGATATGCCTCTTAATTAAAAAAAAAATACCACACATGGGTGTCAGACCAGCCTGTTCAAGGTTCTGCCCCTCTTACCAATCTCAATGTGGCGTCTTCTTTAATTGTCCAGTTGTGAGACTTCAGTTCAGCCAGATTTCAGGCAGTTCTAAATGATGGTTGTTCTGTAATTTAGTTGTAATTTTGATGTGGTTGTGGGAGGAGGCAAGTACTGTGTTTACCTACGCTGCCATCTTGAACCTTCCATCTCTGGATCTATTTTGTTTGTCACTTTATTTTGTTCATTAGATTCCACATATAAGTGTGATCATGTGATACTTGTTTTTCTCTGACTGGCTTATCTCACTTAGCATAATACTCTCCAGTTCCATTCATGCTGTCCCAAAGAGTAAGATATTCTTATTTTTTATAGCTGCATAGTATTCCATTTTGTAAATGTACCACAGCTTTTTTACCCACTCTTCTACTGATGGGCACTTGGGCTGTTTCCAGATCTTAGTTATTGTAAATAATGCTGCTATTAACATAAGGGTGCTATATTCTTTCTGATTGGTGCTTTAGGATTCTTAAGATATATTCTTAGAAGTGGAATCACTCAGTCAAATGGCAGATCCATTTTTAATTTTTTTAAGAACCTCCATACTGTTTTCCACAGTGACTGCACCAGTGTGCATTCCCACCAGCAGTGTGCTAGTGTTCCCTTTCCTTCACATCCTCACCAGCACTTGTTATTTGCTGACTTGTTGATAGTAGTCATTCTGACAGATGTGAGGTGATACCTCATTGGGGTTTTAATTGGTAGTCATACTATCTTAACCAAACCAGCTCAACAGCATCATGTGGGGAATAATTCCTGGCTTCATAGCCTCTGAACATGCTTCTGTCACCCTCTCGGAGATGCTATGAATTACATAATGTCCTTTAGTAAATTAATTTCTCTCCTCAGTTGACTTTTTAAATTTGCAACTAAAGATACAATTCCTCCCAATAAAATAAACATTCATTAAGCATTTATTATACAATGAATACAAGCTTTCCTCCACTCCCAAAAGGTAACAGTGAGATATACATAAAGGATATGAGTAAGCAAACGAACCAATTGATAACATGCATAGCTCTGGTGGATGTGCTCAGGGGTTAGAGAATCAGCCCACACAGGGAAGGGTGATGGGTTTAATTCCTAGTCATGGGCACATACCTGGGTTACAGGTTTGATCCCAAGTGCAGGAGGCAACCAAGCAATGTGTCTTTCTCACATCAATGTTTTTCTCTTCTCCCCCCTCCCTTCCTCTCTTCCATTCTCTCTAAAAATCAGTGGAAAAAATATACTCTGGTGAGGATTAACAAAAAACAAACAAATGAACAAACACCATGCATAAAGAGTTATGGGATCACAGATATCAATATTGTCCTAGATTGTATATATAGGCTAATTTATCATTTATAAATTGATTTAAGACTCATTTTAAAACTATCATACTTGTCAATATAAAAGTAGTTGCCCGAATATTTGATGCAATCTGGTTATAACTGATCCATGATCAAATTAATGCCCAGAGTAAATGAATCAGTTGGTAGTTGGTTTGTGAATCTATGATTATTTAATCTGATCTTTCCTATAGTCACTTATACATTACATTACTTATGTTCCATTGCTTCTGTCTATTTAGACCGATGAATCTCAGTGGGAAGGCGGGGGTGAGGGAGTGGATGGGAAGTGATTAATCAAAGAATTTATATGCATTGTGGACAAAAACGGGCCACATGTTAAACCTGACAAGCTCAAGGAAGGCCTGCATTGTGGCCTTGCAAACTCAGAGACCTAAAATAACCACAAAGGATGGTCTGAAATTAAAACATTTTAACTAAAAGAAGTCTATCCTGAGTAGTCATGCCCTAAGGCAGTATTTTTCCTTCACAAAGGATTATTTTCACCTTAACTAAGCCTGTCCTTTGTATTTTGCATATGAGATAACATACCTGATTAACACATGCCTGGGCAAAACAAAGTAATTTCCCCCTTTTTTTGGGCCCTCAGTGCACCAGGGCAGAGACCAAGGATCTTCTCATTGTTATTGATACCTGGTTGACTGTTGACTCTTCACTATGCTGAACCACTAATGTAAAAGAAGCATGTGTCTAGCATTTTACTTTTTATCCAATCCCAGAGGTTTCCCTGCTTTGCTTTCTCCCCCTCCCTAATCTATCACCAATGGATTTCATGTAATCCACTTATATCTCCCCCTTTGATTGTAATCTGTAAAGCAAGGTGCAAAACTGCCATTCTCCAGAGCATTATTTCAATCCATTGAGGTTTTGGCTTCCTGGCAATTGTCAACAATTTGGCTCAAATAAACTCACAAAAATTTTTCACAGGTTTGAATGATTTCTTAACATATATGCATAACCCATAGATACAGACAATAGTGTGGTGAAGTCCTGGGGATAGGGACAGATGTGGGGTGGAGGGGATCAATGTGGAAAAAAAAGGAGATATCTGTAATATTTTCAACAATAAAGATAAATTTTAAAAATATACGTATATATATATTTTTAAAAGACTTTAAAATCATTTTGTCAACTTCAGAATAATTTGTACTTTTAAAATTGGGATTCCACTAAATTTAGAAATCTATAGTGTGTGCTATTTTACTTAATAAAGTGTAATATTTTTGAGTAAAAAAAAATAACTGGATATTTTGGAGTGATAAGAACTATTCTATAAGTAAAATTTTCACACAAATCCTTTACAAACATCATCATATCCAACCCAGCAGGATAATGGTATTTAGGAATAAATACTGTAAAATTCCTCATCAATCAAACTGCAAGATCCACAAATAGCTCTATCACTCATCAAAAATGAGGATAAGTAGCACTGGCCCGTGCGGCTCATTTGGTTGAGCATCGTTCCATGCACCAGATATCGCTGGTTTGATTTCTCGTCAGGGCACATGCCCAGGTTGAGGGCTCCATCCCCAGTAGGAAGCGTGCAAGAGGCAGCCAGTTGATGTTTTGCTCTCACATCGATGTTTCTCTCTCTGTAAAATCACTACTACTACAGACTGACAATTCTCAGAGGGAAGGGGGGAGAGAGTAGGAAAGAGCTTAACCAAAAAACTTATATGCATATATGCCTAACCCATGGACACAGACAAGTGTGTAGTGAAGCCCTGGGGAGGGAGCAGGAGTGCACAGGAGGGGGTCAATGGGGGATAAAAGGGGACATCTGTAACACTTCCAACAATGTAGATGATTTTTTTAAAAAAAGCATAGCAAGGCTCGGCCTGGAGTGGCTCAACTGTTGAGCGTCGACCTAGGATCCAGGCGATCGGGGTTTGATTCCCTGTCAGGGCACATGTCCTTGATCCCCAGTTGGGAGAGTGCAGGAGACAGCCAATTAATGACTCTCTCATCATTGATGTTTCTCTCTCTCTCTCTCTCTCTTCCTCTCTCTGAAATCAATACAGATATGTTTTTTTTTTTAAAAAAAAACAAAACATAGCAAGAAAGGAAAAACAAATGCTAAAGAGTGATAAAATAATCATTTATACATGGTAATAAATAAAATTGTTTACTTTTTAGGAAAAAAAGAAAATCAATAAAAAATATATTCTTTAAAAAAATGAGGATAAGTAACTTAATATTCTTGTTTCAAAAATATGATTTCTATCTAAACCTAATTCCTTGTTTATCTTTCTTCCTCACAGATCCATGTTTTAGCATCACAGATTACATTCTTATAAAATAAATTTTAAGTTATCCTATCATTAATAATTAAAAATTAATGAATGCTTAGAACTTGTGTGTCATTTTCTTTAAACATCACAATAGCCCTATGAGCTGTACTATACTTTACATATGCAACAGTAGAGGCAAGGAGATGTTAACTGATTTGTTTTAGAGCACACAGTTTGATGGAGTCAGGATTTGAACTTGGGACTCTATGACTCTTAAGTGCCTAAAAAAGTAGAATGCTAATATTTTCAAAAATGTTATTTTACCATGAGAGTAATAGGAATCCTCTTAAACATACTGTATTTACTGATTTAAATAAAAGAAAAATAATTGTTTTTAGACATGTAGATTAAAAAAACAAATAATGTCATAACAAGATTCTATCATTTAATTTTAGTTTGTTTCACAGGTATACTGGTTAGAAAAAGAACCTGGAAAGAAAAGAAAGTCCATGGCAAATTTACAGGAAAAATTCAGTGATGAGCTAGAAATAATTTCTGAATAACCCAGTGCTTTCGTCCTATACAAAAAGCTATCTACCATGTGTCTTAGAGAGCAGTATTGTCTCTGATAGTAAAGCACTGCAAAATGACAGGGTTATTATAAAGAATAGCAAATCAATGTAATTTAAAGCCAAGATGTTGAATTAAAAAGTAAACCATGTTAACAAAATGTGTGTATTTTTCTCAGCATCATTAATCAAAGCATTAAACAGCAGCAATATTCTTTATTATACCAGCAGGAAATATATATATTCAATGTTATTACTATAATTCCAATGAAAGAGTCTTATTAGTCAGTCACTCTCCCAAGTAGTTACTTCAGAAAGAACAAATATGGCCTGGCAGGCATGGCTCAGTGGTTGAGTGTTAACCTATGAACCAGGAGGTCATAGTTCGATTCTGGTCAGGGTTCATGCCAGGGTTTCAGGTTGGATCCCCAGTAGGGGGGCGTGTAGGAGACAGGCAATCAATGACTCTCTTTCATCATTGATGTTTCTCTCTCCCTCTCCCTTCCTCTCTCTGAAATCAATAAAAACATATTTTAAAAAAAGAAAGAACAAATATGTAATATAATACATGATTTTTAATGGTGTTAAAATATATATACTCATGCACACACATATCATATGTATATATTGTTCTTAGTGTTTCATAGACATATATTTTTCTTCATTTTCTTCTGCTTGTTTTGATCTTAATATCTCATTATTATGGATAAAATATTTTTAGAACCTATGTTAATTAAATCAGAAATCATACTGTTTTAATTTTACACAAAACAGTCTTAATTCAATGACAAACATACAAATCAGTAGAGAAACCAAAACTGCAGGTGATACATATACAATGTACTTAAGAGAATACCCGATTCAAACCCTCTGAGGGACTTTTAAAGCCCCTATTTTTTGGCTTATATTTTTGTATATATAATTTTAAGTTATTATTATTTATTAATTTAAGCAGATTAGTAATGAGTAACCCAGTTTGAAATTATCAAATATTTATTAACACTCTCTATATGCAAAACACCGTACTAGCTGGTAGAAATAAAAAGAATCATAGGGCCTGTAGTTAATATTTTTATCTTTGAGAGGAGACCATAACTTAGACCTTCCATGATCTTATACCAACCTCCTTCTATTTAATTCAAATCAATAAATGTATCTCCATAGACTATATGACACTAAAATACTTAATATTTTGTTGCAAAGCCATACAATTCTTTGCGTATTCAAAATATTTCGATTTTCAGATTTATACTTTTCTGGTAAACCTGGATTTTACAGATTAAATATTATGTTAAACTGTTTTATGAGAAAAAAGAAAGACACTCTATTACACTCAACTAACTGTCTATTGATTCCCAAGCACCTCCTGTAATGATGAAGTATCAATGAAGTAGAAAAAATTCTAGATCCTTTACCAATAATTTCAGAAATGGCCATTAGCACTAGCTCTTTACTTCTATTAATCATTGAAAAATTATAAATAAGATTTTGCAGGTTTACCATAGATTGAGATATAGTGAAATGAGAATGTGTCCACTTGCAAAACATGAGAAAAGATGTTTGGTTTCAGTCAAGATGACTTTATTGAAAGTAGATAATACATCTACCCTTTTACATATGCCCTTTCAAGCTTAGTAAAATATTCAGTGCAATTGAAATAGCTTGGATAGTTTGAATCTAAGAAGGGATTTCTTTAAGAAAAAAAATTAAAATATAATATTACAAAAGGTAGAGATATATAATTATCATAAGTTTCTTAAAGTACCCACTAAAAATTAGATCTTTCACCACACTAAAAGGGTTTTTCTTGAATAAGTGATATGATTTTATATCTTATTTATATACTGCCAGTCTTCAGATTCCTCGAGAACAGAATTAAACTCCTCAATTCATTATAACAAAACAGTATCTCCTCTTTTTTTATTAAATTTATTGGGGTGATATTGGTTAATAATATTATATGTTTAAGTGTACAATTCTATAATACATCATCTGTATATTTTATTGTGTGCTCACACCCAAAGTCTAGTCTTCTTTTGTCACCATATATTTCACCCCCTTTACTTTCTTTGGCCTGCCTCCACCCCCTTCCCTCTGGTAACCACCACATTGCTGTCTGTGTCTATGAGTTTTTGTTTGTTTGATTGGTTTGTTCATTTGTTGCTTTCAGTTTTATATCTCACATGAGTGAAATCATATGGTTTTTATCCTTTTTTGTGTGACTTATTTTACTTAGCATGATACTCTCAAGCTCCATTTATATTGCCACAAATGGCAGTATTTCATCTTTTTTTATAGCTGAGTAGTATTCCATTGTATATCTGTAGCATGTCTTCTTTATCCAATCATCAATCAAAGGACAACTGGGTTGTTTCCATGTCTTGCTTACTGTGAATAATGCTGCAATTAACATAGAGATACATACATATTTACAAGTAAATGTTTTCAAATTTTTGGGGTAGACACCCAGAAGAGGAATTGCTGTGTTATATGATAATTCTATTAATTTTTGAGGAACCTCCACATGGTTTTCCACAGTGGCTATACCAGTTTACATCCCCACCAACAGTGTGTCAAGGTACCTTTTTCTCCACATACTCTCCAAATTTGTTATTTCTTGTGTTGATGATAATAGCCATTCTAACAGGTGTGAGGTTGTATTTCAGTGTGGTTTTCATTTGCATTTCCCTTATAGCTAGTGAAGTTGAACATCTTTTCATATATCTGTTGGCCATTTGTATGTCTTCTTGGGAAAAGTATTCAGGTAATCTGCCCATTTTTTTAAATTAGAATGTTTGTTTTTATGTTGTTGAGTTGTGTGTTATTTATATATGTCAGATATTAGCCCCTTATCAGATA
Source organism: Miniopterus schreibersii (assembly GCF_964146895.1). NCBI lineage: Eukaryota > Metazoa > Chordata > Mammalia > Chiroptera > Miniopteridae > Miniopterus > Miniopterus schreibersii. The sequence goes on along the minus strand of NC_138104.1, from coordinate 37,550,059 downwards.
CATGACTTGCAAATATCTGCTCCAATTTGGTTGCCTGCCTTTTAATTTTGTTCATGATTTCCTTTGCTGTGCAGAAGGTTTTTAGTTTGATGTAGTCCCATTCATTTATTTTTGCTTTTACTTCCCTTGCCTTTGGGGTCAAACTCATAAAATCCTCTTTGACACCAAGGTTCATAAAATTAGTACTTGTGCTTTCTTCTATGTACTTTAATGTGTCAGGTCTTATATTTAGGTCCTTGTTCCATTTTGAGCTAATTTTTGTCTATAGCATCAAATAGCAGTCTAGTTTCATTTTTTTCCATGTGGCTTTCCTATTTTCCCAACACCATTTATGGAAGACTCTTTCTTTTCTCCATTGTATGTTGTTGGCTCCTTTGTAAAAAATTAGTTGCCCAAATACATGTGGGTTTATTTCTGGCTCTCAATTTTGTTCCATTGTTCTATGTGTCTGCATTTCTGCCAATACCATACTGTTTTGATTATTGTAGCTTATTGCAAGTTTTGTTTAAGTTCCATTTTAATGAAGAACTATTCACTCTGACATTAATATAATTTTTATTTGTTAATTGTATAGCAGAAATCAAACAGTTTTTGCTTTGTTTAGTTTTGTTTTGGGCTCTAAGAAAGAAAGGATACTGAACTTTTAATTACAACTCAACTAGAATCATAGGATCTCAATCTATTCTATTTACCAAAGAGTATACAGCTTTTTTCATTTATTTTACTTTGAACAAACGGCCTCTAACATTTTTTAAAGCCTAAGTTTGTCTACATAAGATATCTTCATTTTTCTTCAATAAATGTTTCATCTGTAATGTGGCTGAAATATAAACGCACTATCATCCTTGTTCTCAAAGGCTTCTACATTTTTATGATGTGACTACAGGCAACTGAAGAGTTTTGCACACTATTTCAGTCAGTGTAAATATATGAAACATACATATGATAAGACTTCTAGTAAGGCTGTATTATACTGATATTTCAAAATAAATGCTAAAATAAATACATGTGATAGAAAATGATAGGTTTATAAACCATATTCAGTCTTGTGTGTTCCAGCTATATTGTTATGTTTCTGAAGTTGGCTTATCTTTGGATAAATACCCAAAGCTTGAAAACCAAAGATTAAATATTCCTATAATGGATAGGGTTGCTGCATCTAAATTGCAAAATTGATTGTCTTGATGATAACGGAGAATCTTTACTTAAATACAAATTTTATTTTGTAAATAAAAGAGATAAACATGGTTTAAAAAGCCATACCATGGAAAAAGAGATACATTCAAATTATAACTACCATCACAAATTCTGGCCCTCTTTCCATAGGTACCTCTCACTGTGCCACTAATATTTATTTTATGTGTATTATTACAGAAAAAATGTGTATAACTGTGTTTTACATCCAGTTATGTATATTTATATTGTATATGTATACATGTACTTTTAAACAGTTATGCGGATACAATAATTATGTATATTATTTTGTATATTATGTATATTAATTATGTATATTACTTTGTTTTTCTCAGGTTATATTATATCAGAGATCTTTATCAAATAGTATATAGTGATCTATATTTTACAGAGAAATAATATTTTATTATCTGAATGATACATTTAATATGTTAAATATACTAAAGTATGTTAAATATATGAACCATTCCTCTACTGATGATATTTAATTTGTTTTCATTTTGGTTAGTCCAAAAAAGTGCTACAATAAAAATGTATCACATACATCCAAATGATAGAAATGTAGAGATAAAGTATTTATATTTATAGATTTCTGATAGATATTGCCAAATTTCCATTAATAAGTTGCACCAAGAATTCTACATCTGACATAAAAGCAAAAGGAGTTCTGCTGAGTCCCCAGAAAAACTAGTGAATATTATTTTTAGATTTTTTTAATTCTCACCTAAGGATATGTTTATTGATTTGAGAGAGAGAGAAACATCGGTGTGAGAGAGAAACATTGATTGACCTGAAAATCTTTTGTGTAATAAGGGAGGACTGCTCCAATGAACTGAGTCACACCCAACTGAGACATAGGTTAGAGCTATTATTTTTTTCTTTTCTTTCTTTTTCTCTTTCTTTCTTTCTTTCTTTCTTTCTTTCTTTCTTTCTTTCTTTCTTTCTTTCTTTCTTCTTTCTTTCTTTCTTCTTTCTTTCTTTCTTTCTTTCTTTCTTTCTTTCTTTCTTTCTTTCTTTCTTTCTTTCTTTCTTTCTTTCTTTCTTTCTTTCTTTTTCTTTTTTTCTTTCTATATATCAATAAAGATATATCTTTATCTCTTTCCTTTCAGAGAGAGGAAAGGAGAGGGAGAGAGAGATAGAAACATCAATGATGAGAGAGTCACTGATAGGCTGCCTCCTGCATGCCCCCGACCAGGGATCGAGCCGGCAACCCGGGCATGAGCCCTGACCAGGAATCGAACCCGGATCGCCTGGATCCTAGGTCAACACTCAACCGCTGAGCCATGCCCAGCCGAGCAGAGCTATTATTTCTAGTCCCTGGAAATGTTCCTAAGGGCATACAAGAAAGGAGGAACATGTATTCATGAATATCCACTCATGTAGTAAAAACATTTAAGAGTCTGTAGAACTTAAACTAGGTCTTGCTATGCCCTCCCTACTTCCCAGCTGGGCCAGATGGAAACTCCATTACAGAATCATGCAGCAGGAACATATTGATCCCCAAACCTGCATTCCAGTTAGAAGACTATCTTCTGAGGATGGACAGGGCATCAGTATTTCTAATCCTTATCTCATTTAACTGTTGCCAAGGTTAACTTCTAGGAAACTTCACCTGAGAGGTGGGTTTTCTTTTTCCGCTCAGCCTGCACTTGTGGGACAGATAGTCTACTTTGGGTGGAGTGCTACCGAGAATACTGGGCACCTGATTGTCCTTATTCTGGCTCATATGGTGGAGCAGAGGCAACTGAAAACAAAACAAAACTAAACAAGAAAACAATCTGAGGCTACTTCATTTCTTGATTGAGCTCCAGATTCTAAAGCTAAGAGAAGTTTGTCATTGTACCCATCCCCCATTAAGAGCCATTGCTCCGAGATTTTCCCTGTGGGGAGAAACAGCCCCATAAAACAGAAAGCTCTGAATCACTTCCCAAAGGAACTGACTTCATTTGCAACAAAGTGTGGAGTAATTCAAGCCTATGGGTCCACTCAAAAACAATGAAGTTTGTTTTGAAAAAGATTCATTGGAGATATAAGCTAAACTCAGAGATGGCTAGTTTGTCAGAGAGAATCAGAGAAAGAGACTTCTAAAAAGAGCCTTTGTGGCGTTACAACAACGAATCTCAAACATTGACATTATAAATTGTTTCTAAAGAAACAGAATTTATTTGGATTAGTATATGGAGCAATTTATGCCCCATGGCATTATTGAAAAAATAAAGCAATCAGATGACAACTAAGGAGTTTAACAGCTAGGTATAGTAAGGGAAAGAGACAGTCCAAGACAGCTCCACCAAACCCACGGCTATCCCAGGGTGACTGTGGGCATATCCCAGTCACACCTGTGTGAATTCTCTGATGAAGAACATCATTAAGGGCTTCATACTGTGTCAGGCAGAGGAGTAGACTTCACTAAAATAAGTCAGCCAGTCACTAAATAAATGAACAAACAAATAACAAGGCAGTCATTAAACAAATGAACAAATAATAAATGGAGTCGTTACACTATATTACTTAAGATGTCCAGTTTCCAAGAAAAAAGTTATGAGTTATACAAAAAAAGGGTAAACAAAGTATCTTATCAGAGAATATCATTAAATGGACAAAATTGATATATATATGTATATATATAAGAACCTAACAGAAATTCTGGAGTTGAAAAGAAAAATAACAAATAGAAATATTCACTAGAAGTGATGAAGAGTAGATTTGAACTGGCAGAGGAAGAAAAATTTGGTTTAAGACATAAACTCCAGTTTAAGGAAAAATTAATACAAAGCTAATGAACGTGAAAAATATTTATTCTCAGTTTTCATCAAAGAAATCCTAAAGCAATGGTATATCATTTTAAATTATTGCATTGTCCAAAGTAAATATTTTGATAATACAAAGACTCTTCTGAAGTATAGCACTCCCATTTCAGCCTTGACAACTGCTACTTTGAAGATAAGCAGGAACAACAAAATTTGGTAGAAACAATGACCTCTTCCCCTTCTCCTGGCTCTTTGTAAACTTTGTAAAAGGTTTCTGCCCCTAAAAATTCCAGGGAGTAAATTCCACGGAATAATTAACCAAGAAAGTTAATTAACGCTTCTCTTAGCTTCTGTCTACGGCTTCGCTAGTCCCCCACCTGCCCCCTTAGCCAAATAGAATGTGGTTTTTGCCTTTACATTCTCCCTGTGAAGACTGTTGGGGGCTGCGAGTTTGTTTAGGGCAGGAGCCCGCTCGTGGCCCCCAGCCAAATAAATTCCAAACGCTCAATTTGGTTTTTGTGAATTAATCTCGCAAAAACTGGGTATAACACTATAACATTGTGAATATACTAAAATTTTTATTTCTTGTAGTTGGGAAAAATAATATGATGCGATTTTTAAGGAGGAGCATTTTTTCTATTTTAAAGGCAGCATAATATTATTTTATAAAAGCTTTATTAAGATATAGTTCACGAATGATACAATTCATCTATTTAAAGTGTACAATTTAATGGTTTTTAGTATATTAGTTGATATGTGCAACCAAAACAACAGTTTTCATCCCCAGTTTGCATCCCTGGGTTGCAGGCTCTAACCCCAGCCAGGGTTGTGCAGAAGGCAGTCGATCAATGATAGAAACATCACTGATGTTTCTTTCTCTCTTTCTCTCTCTCTCTCTCTCTCTTTTTCTCTCTGAAATCAATAAAGATATATTTAAAAAGAAAATAATAATAAAATAAAACATTTTCATCACCTCAAAAATAAACCCCATAATCTTTAGCTATTACCCCATATTCCTCCAGTTCTATGCAATCACTAATATACTTTCTAGCTATGTAAACTGATCAATGCTGGACATTTTATATAAATGGAATCATATAACACGTGGTCTTTTATGAGATTATTTCACTTAGCATAATGTCATCAAATTTCATCCATGTTGCAGCATGTATATGTAACATTCCAATGTATGATATACCACATTTTGTTTATTCATTCATCAGTTGATAGACACTTGGTTTGTCCTCACATTCGGTTATTATGAATAATATGGCCTTGAACATCTGTGTACAGTTTTTTGTGTAGATATATGTTTTCTCTTATCTTGGATATACAGCTTAATGTGAAATGGCTGGGCCATATGGGGACACTATGGATAACCACTTAAGGACTGCCAAACAGTTTTCCAAAGTGGCTGGTCTTTTTAACACTCCAATTAGCTAGCAGTGTATGAGGGGCTGATTCTTCTACATTTTTGCTAGCAGGTATTATTGTCTGACTTTTTTTTTATATATATCCTAGTGAGTGTGATGTGGTCTCTCATTGTATGTGTGATTTCTTTAAAGACTTTATTTTTTAGAGCAGTTTTTGGTTCACAGCAAAATTGAGGGGAAGGTACAGAGATTTCCCATATAACCCATACTTCCACACATGCATAGTCTCCTTGATTATCAACTTCTCTCACCAGATTGGTACATTTGTTACAATTTGTGAACCTACATTAACACATCCTAATCACCCAAAGTCTATAGTTTACACTATGGTTCACTCTTGGCTTTGTATGTTCTATGGGTGATGATAAATGTATAATGGCATTTATCCAACATTATGGTATCATATAGAGTATTTTCATTGCCTTAAATAGCCTCTGGACTCTACTTATTCATTCCTCTCCTCTGCAACTTCTCACTACCACTAATATTTTTACTGTCTCCATAGAATTGCCTTCTGCAGAATAGCATACAGTTGAATCATAAGTATACAGTATACTTAGCAATGTACATTTAAGGTTACACCATGTCTTTTCATGACTTTATAGTTCACTTATTTTTAGAACGGAATAATATTCTGTTGTCTGGATGTACCAAGTTTTTTCATCCATTCACATACAGAAGGACATCTTGATTGTTTCCAAGTTTTAACAATTATGAATAAACCTGCTATAAACATCTGTGTAAAGGTTTTTGTATGGACACAAGTTTTCAACTATTGCTGATAAATACCAAGGAGTTCACTTGCTGGATTTAATGACAAGAGTACATTTAGTTTTGAAGAAACCATATAACTGTCTTTCAAAGCAGCTCTATTATTTTGTATTTTCACCAGCAATGAATGAGACTTCCTATCATTGCATATCCTCATCAGTATCCGGTGTTGTAAAGGTTCTAGATTTTGGCTGTTCTAATATGTGTATAGTGGTATCACATTGTTGCTGCAATTTGCATTTCCCTGATGCCACAAATGTGGAATATTCTTTCATATACTTATTTGCCATCTTTATATCTTCTTTAGTGAGGTGTGCCTGTTAAGATCTTCGGCTGATTGTGGTTATGACTTGCATTTGCCTGATAACTAATTTTTATTGGTCATTTGTGTATCTTCTTTGGAGAATCATCTATTTATATTCCCTTTCCAATTAAAATTTTTTAAAATTTAGTTGTTGGAGTTCTTCATATGTTCTGAATACAAATTCCTTACCAGTCATATGATCTGCAATACTTTATCCCATTTTATATGCTTTCTTTACACTATATTGAGAAGGTCCTTTGAAACCTAGAAGTTTTTAATTTTGATGAAATTTAATTAATTCACTTTTTGTTGTTTCTTGTGCTTTTGGTAAAATACCTAAGAATTTATTGACAAATCTAAAGTCATAAAGAATCACCCCTATGTTTCGGGTAAGGGGTTTATAGTTTTAGCACTTACATTTAGTTCTCTGATACATTTTTAATTAGTTTTTGTGTATGGTGAGAAGTAAAGGTTCACTTTCACTTTTTTGCATGTGGCTATCCATTTGTGCCTGCATCATTAGTTGAAAAGAGGATTTTTTTTTTCTCCTAGAAGAAAACATGGGAAGTGAAATCTCTGACATTTCTCTTAGCAGTATTTTTTCTGATATATCTCCTTGGGCAGGGGAAACAAATGAAAAAATACACAAATGGGACTACATCAAACTAAAAAATGTTTGCACAGCAAAGGAAATCATCAACAAAACAAAAAGGCAACTTAATGGAAGAAGATATTAGCCAATGATACATTTGGTAAGGGGTTAATACACAAAATTTATAAAGAACCCATGCAACTCAACACCAGAAAAACAAACAATCCGATTAAAAAATGGGCACAGGACCAAATTAGACACTTCTCCAAAGAGGACATACAGGTGGCCAACAGACATAAGAAAACATGCTCAATATCACTAATCACCAAAGAAGTACAAATTGAAACCACAATGAGGTGTCACCTCACACCTGCCAGAATGGCTGCCATCAATAAATCAACAAACAAGTGCTGGCGAGGGTGTGGAGAAAAGGGCACCCTAGTGCACTGTTGCTGGGAATGCAAACTGGTGCGGCCACTCTGGAAAACAGCATGAAAGTTCCTCAAAAATTTAAAAATGGAAGTGTCTTATGACCTAGCAATTCCACTTTTAGGTATATATGCAAAGAAAACCCAAAACACTAATTCACAAGAATATATTCACTCCTATGTTCGTTGCATGGTTAATTACAATAGCCAATATATGGAAACAACCCAAGTGCCCATTAATAGAAGAGTGGATAAAAAAATAGTGGTACATGTACACGATGAATATTACTCGGCTGTAAAAAAGAGTGAAATCTTACCATGTGTGACAGCATGGATGGACCTAGAGGGCACTACAGTAAGTAAAACAAGTCAGTCAGAGAAAGACAAATACCATATGATTTCATTTATATGTGGAATCTAAAGAACAAAATAAATGAGCAAACAAAATACAAACATACTCATAGATACAGAGAACAGACTGATGGTTGCCAGAAGGGAGGGGGTTTAGGGGCTGGGTGAAAAAGGTGATGAGATGAGAAGTACAAATGGGTGGTTACAGAATAATCACAAAGATGTAAAGTACAGCATAGGGAATATAGTTAATATTATTGTAATAAGTGTGTATGTTGCCAGGTGGGTACTGGGAATATTGGGGGAACAATTTGTAAAGTATATGATTGTGTAACCACTATGTTGTACACTTGAAGCTAACACAAAATAATATTAAATGTAAACTGTAATTGGGAGAGAAAGACTATTTTTTTTCTCCATTGAAAGGTCTTGGCACCACTTGAGAAACAGCTTTTGGCTCACTGTTAGTAAAGATTGAACACTTAACTATGGGCCAGTAAGTTCATATGCAACCTTAGCTAATCATAAACAAGGTGTTGTCTGATACACTAAACCTTAAATTTGTGTACACAGCAACACTCCATCATAAAATTAAAGTGGTATTTGCAAGTTCTGAAGGCATAATTGTTACATGAAGTGACCTAAATGCCCACAGTCCCCACTCTTTCTGCATTACCTTCTCTCTCCCAATCCATACCTATGTCCTCATACCTATTTACTAAAGAAGAGAAAATTTAGGCCTAGTTAACAGATGGTTCTGTGTGATATACAGGTACCACCCAAATATTGACAGCTGCAACAATATAGCCTTTTTTCTGGGACATCCCTGACAAACAGTGATAAAGGAAAACCTTCCCAGGGGCAGAACTTTAGGCAATGCAACTAGTTGTTAATTTTGTTTGGAAGGAGAAATGTGAAGACATGTAATTATGTATCAGTTCTTAGGCCATGACCAGTAAATAGGCTGAATGATCAGGGACATGCAAGGAATGGGATTAGAAAAATGCTAATAATGTTTGGGAAAGAGGTATGCCCATAGTGCTTTCTGAATGAGCAAAAATCATGAAGATATCTGTGTCCCACGGGAATGCTCACCAAAGGCTGACTTCAGCGGAGGACAATTTTAATAATCAAGTGAATATAATGACCCATCTGTGGATAAAACTCAGGAAAGGCAAGGAGACCGTAGATCACTTAGATTAAACTCCCAATTTGTTTCCTCAGTGACTCTCAACATAGATGCAAAAATAAAGTTAAAGTTGCGTGACTTTGGGATTGGTGATGAAATTTTATATGGAAGACAAAATATGCAACTCATAAATGAAAATTTTCATAAATTGAAATTTCTTAAAGTTAAAAACTTTTACTCTCTGAAATTCACTATTAAGAGAATAAAAAAGTAAGTCACAGACTGGAAGAAACTATTTGTAAATTATGTATATGATAAAGGACTTATATGTAGAATATACAAATGATCCTTAAAACTTATGAAAACAGACATACACATTTTAAATATGGACAAAAGATCTGAACATACACTCTACTGAAGAAGATATACAGATGGTAAACAAGCTTACAAAAATGTTACTCAACATTACTATTGATGTCCAGGAAACAGAGCAACAGGAACTTCCATTCATTGCTGGAGAGAATGCAAATTTGTGCAGCTATCTTGAAAGACAGTTTATCAGTTTCTTATAAAACTGAAGTCTTAAAATATGATCCATTAATCACACTCTTAGTTATTTATTCAATTTATTTGAAAATGTATGACTGCTCAAAAATTGCAATTGAATCTTTATAAGAGAATTTCGTAATCACCAAAAATTGGAATTAAGATGCCTTTCAATATGTGAGTGTACAAATAAAATGGTCCATCCATACGTTGAAATACTATTTAGCAAGAAAAAAGGATGAACTATCAATCTATGCAACAACATAGATAAATCTTACATTTATATGTTATTCTAAAAATACAAAACTATGAGATTAAAAGCAGATCAGTGGTTCTTCAGGTTTTGGAGAGGGGGAGGGTTAAATAGTGAAGTGTAGGGGACTTTTTTAAGGTGGTGAAACTTCTATATGATGCTGTAGTAGTGGATACATCACACTAAGCATAGGGCAAAACTTATAGTATTTTGTAGCACAAAGAATGAAATTTAATGCAATTTTTTTTATAAAAACCTCAGGAGCTCCTATTACCATAGGATGGAATATAGGCTGAAACCAAAGAGTTTAATTATATTACAAATCCTTGATATGACCTCACTGAGGGAATGAGGGGAAATGGAACTGAGCTGAACTAAGTAACTTTGCAAATAAATGGGAACATAAAGTGAAAGACAAGAAGAACTGTACATAAGCACTGTATTTTAGATGGCAAACTTATTTCCTGTGAGGATATGGGTTAACAATTTGCAATCATTGTACATGTACACAGGCACTGATCAAATAAGGAAATAGATAGTGCATAATGAGAGCCATGTTTCTCACTGTTTGAGGAGAAGATTAAGGCAAGCAGGTGAAGAGGCTAGCATAACCTTGTGGTCCTAGATTAGAGTTGGAGACATCACAATGACGGATATGTCAAAGGTACACAGCAGCCACTTGAAAGAAAGAGCTCCCAATGGCCAAAGATGGAAGAATTTTAAATCTGAGCAATAAATTGAAGCAACATTGGATTATCATCTAAATTATAAAATAAATACCAACGAATCTATACTGACATAAATAAATAATTTAAAAAATAAATGAAAAGAATGAAAAGTTTCCCACAGAGAATTCCAAATCATTTATGTAGATTACTGGCCCCTCAAGATACTCTCCATTCTCCCCGGCCCTCCAGTTGTTGGCTTCACAGGGCAACTTTCTTTTAAGGATATATTACTGATAGGGGGAAATAGTAATTTTTACGGTGAAATAACCTGACAAACTTTACCTTACCCAAGTGATCAGGTTAATATTATCAGTGATCATTATCTTTAATAGCATTTATCCTTGATATGTGATAAAAATTGTACTTTATCTATCCTGTCTTTCTCCCCAAATTCATAAATACTGTGTTGCCATGAGGAAAATGTCAAACTAAAATTCAAGGTCATTGTACAAATTACCTGTTCAGTATTTCTCAAAGCTGTCAAGGTCATCAAAAACAAGGAGAGCTTGAAAGAGTGTCACAGTCTAGAGAAGCCTAAGGAGACATGACAACTAAATGTAATTGGTACCCTGATGGGTTACTGAAACGGAAAAGGACATTATGCAAAAACTGAGGAAATTTGAATAACATGGACTTTAGTTATAATAATGTATAAATATTGGTTCATTAATCTTGACAAATGTACCATGTTAATGTAAAATGTTAGTAATAAGGAGAAATGAGTGTGAGGTATACAGGAAGTCTCTGTACTATCTTCAGAATAATTCTGTAAATTTGAAACTGTTCTAAAATTAAAAATTTATTAAATGTTAAAAAGCCTGTAAATAGTTCTTGGTTAGGATGAAGGGCAAACTAATTCTCTTATACACTGCTAGTATGGATGCAAAATGGTATAACCACTTGGAAAACATTTTGTCAGTTTCTTATAAAGTTAAAAACACTTATATGTCAGCCAGAAATTCTACTCCTAGGTATTTATCCAAGAAATAAAAAAACATATTTCCATACAAACACTTGTAAATGAATGTTTATAGTAGCTTTATTTATAATAGCCTCAAACTGAAAACAACTCAAATGTTAATTAACAGGTGAATGTATAAACAAATTTTAGTCAATCCATAAATTAAAATCTTACAGAAAAACATGCATACATCATTATGCATGAATCCCAAAACATTATGCTAAGTGAAAGGTGGAGGAAACAAAATATAGGCACTTCATGGTTCAATTTGTAAGATATTCTATAAAAGGCAATTCTATAAGGGCTAAAAACAGATAAATGTTTGCAAGGGACTTGGAGTAGGTAGAGGAGATTAAGTAAATTGAGGCATGAAGGAATATTTGAGAGTAATTGAACTTTTCTATATCCTGTTTTAGATGGTGGTTAAATGCACATATTTGTCAAAATAAAGAAAAATCACATACCAGAAAATGTAAATTTTACTTTATGTAAATTAAAATTCAAGAAATCAAGTCTCCTTCCATCACCATTTATCCCTCCTATACTTTCTTCTACCTCGCTCCACCTGTCTCTAATTTTAGAATTGGTTTTCCAAGTATTTTGAAAATCTTTGTTGGGGTTTTGATTTTAAAGGTATCTATTCTGTGTATCAATTTGGGGATAATATCTTTATTATTTTTTAAAATTTATCTTTATTGTTGAAAGTATTACAGATATCCCCCTTGTACACCCCATTAATCCCCTCCACCTTGCATCACCCACCTCAGGCCTTCACCACAGTGTCCGTGGGTTATGCATATATGATATAAGTTCTTTGATTAATCTCTCCCTACCCACTCCCCCCTTCCCACTGAGATTCATCAGTCTGTTCCATGTTTCTGTGTCTCTGGATCTATTTTGTTCCTCAGGCTATTTTGTTTATTAGATTCCACATATGAGTGAGATCATGGAAAACTGAATCAGGAAGAATCAGAAAACTTAAATAGGCTAATAACAACCGATGAAATCGAAGCAGAAATAATAATAATAAAAAAATCCCAGCAAACAAAAGCCCTGGTCCAGAGGGCTTCACAGGGGAGCTTCTAATTCAAGTTGTAGGGTTAGATAGTTTACTAAAAATTTTTCTTGCTTTTTGAGGTAGGCCTGTAGTGCTATGAACATCCCTCTTAGGACTGCTTTCACTGTGTCCCATAGATTTTGGGTTATTGTGTGTTCATTTTCAATGGTTTCCAGGAAGTTTTTGATTTCCTTTTTGATCTTATTGGTAACCAATTCATTGTTTAATAACATGCTATTTAGCCTTCATGTGTTGGAAGGTTTTTGAGTGTTTTTACTGTAGTTGATTTCTAATTTCATGCCATTGTGATCTGAGATGTTTGATATGATTTCAGTCTTCTTGAACTTGTAGACGCTTGTTTTGTGTCCTAACATGTGGTCTATCTTTGAGAATGATTCTGTGGCTTTGGGGTGAAATGTTCTATAAATATCAATTACATCCATCTGATCTAGTGTACCATTTAGAGTCACTATTTCTGTGTTGACTTTTTATCTGGAAGATCCATCCAGTGAAGTCAGTGGGGTGTTCAAGTCCATGACTATGACCACATTGCTGTTGATCGCTCCCTTAAAGTCCTTAAGGTTATTATTGACAGGTACTTATTTATTGCCATTTTAATTCTTTATGCCTATGTTTCTCTATTTCTTCTTATTATTACAACAGTTCCTTTAACATTTCCTGTAATGTTTCTATTTCCACTTCTAATTACAGCAGTCCCTTTAACATGTTCTGCAATGTTGGTTTGGTGGTGATAAATTCCTTTAGCCTTTTTTGGTCTGGGAAGTTCTTTATTTCACCATCTATTTTGAATGATAGAGTAGTCTTGGTTTCAGATCCTTGTTTTGCATTACCTTCAATACTTCATGCCATTCCCTTCTGGCCTGTAGAGTTTCTTATGAGAAGTCATCTGACAGCCTTATGGGAGCTCCTTTGTAGGTAACAGATTGCTTTTCCCAGCTGCCTTTAAGATACTCTCTTTGTCCTGAGTTCTTGGCATTTTAATTATGATGTGCCTGGGCGTGGGCCTCTTTGGATTCTTCTTGCTTGTGAGTCTCTGTGCCTCCTGAAATTGAGTGACTTTTTCCTTGAACAGGTTAGGAAGGTTTTCTGCCATTATTTCTTCAAATAGGTTCTCTAACCCTTGCTTACTTTCGACCTTTTCTGGCATACCTATAATGCACATATTGTTATGTTTCATGCTATCCCACAGCTCCCTGAGACTGTCCTCCTGTTTTTAAATTGTTTTTTCTTTTTGGATCTCTGATTTTGTGATTTTTTTCTACCCTGTCTTCTAATTCAATGATCCAGTCCTCAGCCTCCTGTGATCTGCTGTTTATTCCTCCCAATGTATTCTTTATTTCTGCTATGTCATTCTTCATTCCTGACTGGCCATTTTTCAGTTTCCATATCTTTTTTCATGCTTTTGAGCATCCTTACAATCAGTGTTCTGAACTCTGTATCTGATAGATTGCTTATCTCCATTTCATTTAGCTTTTTTTCTAGAGAGTTCTCTTGTTCTTTCATTTGGACCTTGTTTTTTTGTCTCCCCATTTATTTTGGCTGCTTGTTTTGGTTTGTTTCTCTGTATTAGGTAAATCTGCTAGGACTCTCAGTTTTTTGGAGGGTCTCTGGTGCAGGCCAATGTCCGATGCAGTTTGTGACTGACCATGATTACCCGGTTTGGAGCTATCAACAACCCATGGCTGGAGATCTCCTCTGCTGGGGCTGGGTGCTTTTGGACAGGACCAAGATGCACACCAAAGTCTGCTTTTCCAAGACCTGGGTCCAGAAGCAGACGAGGCAGAGACTCAAAGCACTCTGAGGTCTGCCTCTGCCTGCAGGCTCACTAATCTGATTCTCTTAATGAGCCTCAGGCTATTAAAGCTCCTCTGGGTAGGGTAAGAAATTTTCCAGCAGAGCAGGGCAATTGCTTCCCCCACTAGGGAAAATCAGCAAATAGTCTGCCTGAGAAAGATGTCCTCTGCAGTATGGGAGAATGACTTGACACAGGATTCCAGGTAGGTGCCCTCTGAGCTCTATCTCCAGAGCCCACACCCTAGGTTCTCCTCACACAGCTCTGGTCCACTCTGCCCTCCCTCTGCTGGAGCCCAAGGTGAGTGGCTGCACATGAATCTTTGTGCCTAGGCTATATAAGAGGGTGCCTGCATTTCCAGCTGCCTCTCCCTGGCAGACAGAAACCCTGCTGCTTTTCACAGCCAGATGTTATGTGGGCACCTTTCTCAGTTCTGGTGTTCTTGATTGGGAAGCCCAGAGTAGGGTTCGGGCCCCAGGGTCCTCACTGGGAACCCCCACAGCTTGAGATATCCCTCCAGATCTTCAGCTGCTGCCTGTGGGAGTCCAGCCAGCCCTCTCACGTCTCCGCACTTTCTACCAGTCTCTATGGGGCCTCTACTTTTCCTCCTTGGTTATGAGGTTACTCTCCAGCCTGTCTTCAGTTGCAGTTGATAATTCAGAATGTTTTTTCTATATTTAGTTTGTAATTCCAGTTTGGTCCTGGGAGAGTGTCTGTGTAGCTTCCACCCAGTCTGCCGCCATCTTTAATCTCCCCTTTATTTTTTTATTGAACTTTCCTACCTACTTATGAACATGGCTTAATTTTCTTATGTTTACCCACTATACAGTATTAATTAAAATTTTATAATTTTACACATACTTAATTTTGTACTTCTTTCCTTACATTAGTATTAATCACATTAAGGTTTATATTACTGTTGTATTGGTATTTTATAGCTGATACTACTTGTGGAGTTTCAGTTTTACTCTATATATCATTTCCAACAAATTCTTAAGGAATCTTTTTTAGTAAAATATGTGTCTATAGATTATTTGAATTTTCTAACCATTGAAAGAGAATTACATTTTTGTTTCTTCTTTTATAATATTGTTTTTCCTGCACCTTTTTCCTGGCTATTATTGCAAATACAACATTAAAGAGATTTTAGTGAACATCTTTATCTTATTACTGATTTTAGAAAGCATGGTTTTATTCTAATTTATAATGGTGTTTACTGTAGGTTTTTGATAAATATTCATTATAAAGTTCAGAAAGGCTCTTTTACTTTTCCAAGTATTTTTAATGAATTAGGGTTATATTTTAATAAATGCTTATTATGACAGTTTGAATGGTCCTACATTTTTCTTCTTATATTTATTATTGTAGTTGACATTAATATATATTTTAATGTTGATAAATCCTTGAATGTCTGGGAATAACTCACCTTCACCATGGTTCATTATCTTTTTTTAAGCACCGCTGTTTTTATAAATATGTTTTTATTGATTTTTTTAGAGAGAGAGGAAGGGAGAGTGAGAGAGATAAATTGATTGTTTGCCTCCTGCACACCCCCTACTGGGGAATCAAGCCCACAACCCAGGCATATGACCTGACCAGGAATCAAATCAGCAACCTCTTGTTGCATGGGACGATGCTCAATTCATTGAACCACACTGGCCAGGCAACACTGCTGGTTTTTTTCGTTTGTTTGTTTGTTATTTTATGAGCTTTGTATCTATGATCTTGGGTGAAATTGTACTAATATTGGCCATTTTTGTTTGGTTTTTGGTTTTGGTAAAAGTATTATAGTAGCTTCACTAAATTAAGTTTGGGATATTCTTTTTGATTATTTGAGAGAATTTGTATAATATTTGGTGGTTTCCTTATGGAAAATTTTCATCATCTGATTCCATCTGATTTCCATCTGAGTTCTTCATCTCAGTGTTGGCATCAGTTCATTGTGCTTTGTCATTCAAATTTTCATTTTCCTGGTTTGTGGTACGATGGCTGATTTTCTATTGTGTACTGGATAGTTTGGTTATTATGTTAAGAGAATATCAGTTCTATGTAAATCTTTTATTTTATCAAGCAGTCACCATGTTTAGGCTTAGCATACAGATCTTGGCTTATGGTTTGTGGGCTGTCTTCCCAAGGACAATTGAATTGTCAAAACATTAGTAGTGGTATTTTAGTTAACTTTGTTTTGTTTTTTTCATGCTGCTAGGGCTCCAACTGGTTCCTGTTGATTTGCATGATGGGGCAGAAATGTTCTCCTTAGACCTAGGTCATCTGATATTTTCTGGTGGTAGAAAGAGTGTCTCAGGCCTATGGAGGTAGGGTGAGGTGTGGTGAGAGGCAGGTTAGGAGGCTTTCTTGGCTGAGTAATTGTTTTTGTGGAATTTCCACTTGTCTGTGAGGCATGGAGAGAACTTCCTACACTGGGTGCCTGTGGTGACAAGCTTCCTTTGCCCATGCCCTCCAGCTTCCCATGTCACTGAACAGTGGAAAGAGGAAGTCTTCAGTCCACAGAGACAAATAGCCTTCTCAGGCCAAAGCACTTGTTTTAGCACAATCTCTCCTGTTGGTGCCATACAACCAGCCCAATATCTCTTGGTAGGCAAAGGGAATTTTGAATTCTTAAAAACAAAGAAGCTCTGCAGCACTATCTGTTTGCTATGGGATAGTCTCTCTGGTTGGTACCACTGAGCAACCCTAATATCTTTAAGTCAGGAAGAGAGCCTCGGGCCCCATTAGGAAAGAAAACATTCTCCTGGCCTTTTATGGGGTAACAGAGCTCTTGATGGATCTCTCCTTCCAATGGTACTTGTTTTATCTAAAGTTGTCAGAGAGACTTTTGTTTCATCTGAGAGAGAAATGTACCCATCTGATCTGCCTTCTGTTGCTGGGTTTGGGGTTTGGAAATGCTGAGAACAGATGGCGTTCTGCTGTTGGGTGGGGTGGGGTGAGCACACTTAAAACTGCTGTGGTATTATTTCTCCAGTCCTGGGGTCCCAAACAAATGTACCTTTCTCTTACTGCCTTTTAGAGGTCTCTACGGGCTGCTTTTTGTGCTGTTTTCAGGGTTTATATTTGTTCATAGTGGGGAGGAGTAGAGAGAAATGAAATCTTATCTAGACTGAAAGCCTTATCTTTGACTTTTGATCATTTTGTGACTTTATGATTTAAGCATGCTCATATATATACATATATGTGTGTGTGTGTGTATAAAAGCTATTTTTTTCTTCCTACTTTTAATCCAATATCTAAATGTGTATGTTTTAAATTAGAAAATTATCAATTTGCATTTATTGTAGTTATTCATATATTTGAACTTGATTCTATCATCTTATATGTGGATTTTAATCCCTTTCTCTTTTTCTATATTGCTTTTCCTTCACTGCCTTTAAAATATTTATTGAAGTCTTAAGTTACTATTCTCAGATTATATTTCCCCTGTACTGATTTTGAACTTCTATTATCTATCCCTTTCTTTTTAGTGGTTACCATGAAATTTTACCATAAGTAATTAAAATCTAATAATAGTATTTTACTTGTTTTCCTTGAAATTACAAGAACATTGAACACTCTAACTTAGATCACTCCTCTGTGGACCTACATGCTATTCTGGCCCAGCATTTTATACAACCCACTCCCAATTAGAAGTCATTATTGTGGTCCTTATTATAAGAAGCTGTTGTATCTGTACAGTTACTGCCTCTGTGGGTCCACAGTCAAACATCTGTTGGTAGGTCTGGTTATCAGAACCAGAAGATAGAGATATAAACTGTGTAATTTAGAGGACATTGAGGGCAAGCTGTGATCTCTTGGTCACATCTGTATCTGTCTGTCACTATATATAACCATAAAAATTTTATTAAAATAATGTCTGACCATGACAATACTATTATAATAATGGCCACTGCTTCATCTGTGCTGTTCAAATCTTATTCAAGTTTTTCTTTGGCCAACTTTAACCCATAAGAATATAGGCAAGGAGATTTTGAGAAACGTAGGCCCTCAGCTTAACCAAGTTGACAACACAATCTAGCACACAGACTGTGTTATGCATATTTACTGATTTGTTAGAGTTTTGTGTTTTTTTTAATGGGATGAAAATTTGTTTCCTTTTCTTCTTATGAGATAAGCAATACGATTCAAATCATATTACATGAAGTTCTGTTTGTTTTGAAGCAAGATGTTCCTTCAGATTATCTAGTTCATTATAGTGTCAGAAAGAGAAGTTGTCTGATTACCTTTTTGTAAAAAAAATTATGTCAGTTTAGTAATTTTATTGTCAAAATTTTGCACTTTATGAAGTTACATTCAACATTGTATGTCAGTAGAAAAATTTTAAAGCAATGTGATTGTACTTTGTTTTAAATATCTTTTAGTTTAAAATGGTTAATATAAGTAGTTTTCAAAAGTAGAAGAGAACAAGGTTTTTTTTTGTATTTTACCAATATAAATTTGCAAAGTAGCCACGTTTTATCATTTAGAGTAATTTAATGCTTGATATCCTAAGAGAAAAGATTAGATGCTAAGTGATATATGACAACAGGTGAAGTTGACTGATGAATCACATTTTGTTCATTGGAGCAAATGGTGATAGAGATTCAACAAAATTTTGGAAAATCTTGATTATATTTTACTTTTTGAAGATGCTATGTCTGCTTTACCTATTGCAAGGGCATACATTGCTCCAGAAAAAATTGCCAGTTATTTGGCTGTCTCAGTTTTGTTTCATTCTCTCTGAAGAAGGCTAGAGGGATTAGGTGATTGTTTTTCCCTAGCTTGAAATGGAGGTCTGTTTTTTCACTTAACAAGCCTCTGGCCACATAATGTCATGTAGAGTCATTTCTATTTAATATGCAGCACTGTACAGTGATCGTCTTAATTTTTTAAAAAACCCCATAGAGAGATTAAAAATGGCGGCAGACTGAGTGGAAGCTACACTGACACTCTCCCAGGACCAAACTGGAATTACAACTAAAATATACAAAAAATATCCTGAATAATCAACTGCAAATGAAGACAGGCTGAAGAGCACCCTCATAACCAAGGAGGAAAAGTAGAGGCTCCATAGAGACTGGTAGGAAGTGCAGAGGCTTGAGAGGGCTGGCTGGGCCCCCACAGGCAGCAGCTGAAGGTCTAGAGGGATATCTCAGCTGTGAAGGGTTCCAACTGAGGACTCTGGGGCCTAAGCCCCTGGCTGAGCTTCCCAACCTAGAGCACTAGAACTGAGAAAGGTGCCCACATAACATCTGGCTGTGAAAAGCAGCAGGGTTTCTGTCTGCCAGGGAGAGACAGTTGGAAATGCAGGCACCCTCTTATATAGCCTAGGCACAAAGATTCATGTGCAGCCACTCACCTTGGGCTCCAGAAGAGGGAGGGCAGAGTGGACCAGAGCTGTGTGAGGAGAACCTAGGGTTGTGGGCTCTGGAGATAGAGCTCAGAGGGCACCTACCTGGAATCCTGTGTCAAGTCATTCTCCCATACTGCAGAGGACATCTTTCTCAGGGAGACTATTTGCTGCTTTTGTTTGGTGGTGGGGGGGGGGGGGCAATTGCCCTGCTCTGCTGGAAAACCTCTCACTTTACCCAGAGGAGTTTCTGCAGCCTGAGAGTCCCTAAGAAACTGATAACAATCACCCACCCCACCCTATAGAGTTTCTATAGCCTGAGGCTCATTAAGAGAATCAGATTAATCAGCCTGCAGGCAGAGGCAGACCTCAGAGTGCTTAGAGACTTTGCCTAATCTGCTTCTGGACCTGGACCTTGGAAAAGCAGACTTTGGTGAGAATCTTGGTCCTGTCCAACAATACCCAGCCCCAGAAGAGGAGACCGAAAGCCCAGGGTTGTTGATAGCTACAAACAGAGTACTCAGAGCCAGGTTCAAACTGCATCTGACATTGGTCTGCACCAGAGATCCTCCAAAAAACTGAGAGTCCTAGCAGATCTACCTAATACGGAGAAACAAACCAAAACAAGCAGTCAAAATAAATGGGGAGACAAAAAAAAAACAAGGTCCAAATGAAAGAACAAGAAGTCTCCAGAAAAAAGCTAAATGAAATGAAGATAAACAATCTATGAGATATAGAGTTCTGAATACCGATTTTAAGGATGCTCAACAGGATGAAAAAAGATATGGAAACTATGCAGGAAATTAAGCTTGACATAGCAGAAATAAATACATTGGAAGGAATAAAAGGTAGATTAGAGGAAGGAGAGTCTCGGATCAGTGAATTAGAAGACAGGGTAGAAAAAAAATCACTCAATCAGAGACTCAAAAAGAAAAAACAATTAAAAAACAGGAGGACAGTTTAGGGGAGCTTTGGGACAAAATGAAATGTAACTATATTTGCATTATAGGAGTGTCAGGAGAGGTAGAAAGTAAGCAAGGGTTAGAGAACCTGTTTAAAGAAATGATGGCAGAAAACTTCCCTAACCTGGTCAAAGAAAAAGTCACACAAGTTCAGGAGTCACAGAGAGTCCTAAGCAAGAAGAATCCAAAGAGGCCCATGCCCAGACACATCATAATTAAAATGCCAAAACTTCAAGACAATCAGAGAATCTTAAAGGCAGCAAGATTAAAGCAATCTGTTACCTACAAAGGAGCTCCCATAAGGCTGTCAGCTGACTTCTCATCAGAAACTCTACAGGCCAGAAGGGAATGGCACAAAGTATTGAAGGTAATGCAAAATAAGGATCTGAAACCAAGACTACTCTATCCAGAAAGACTATCATTCAAGATAGGTGGTGAAATAGTTTCCCAAACAAAAAAGGCTAAAGGAGTTTATCACCACCAAACCAGCATTGCAGGAAATGCTAAAGGAAGTAATTAGAAGTAGAAATTAGAGAGAAAGAGAAACATAGGCAGAAAGTATTAAAATGGCAATAGATAGGTATCTATCAGTAATAACCTTAAACATAAATGGATTAAATGGTCCAATAAAGTGACATAGGGTGACTGAGTGGATAAGAAAAAATGATCAAATATATGCTGTCTACAAGAGACTCACCTCAAAACAAAGGACTCACACAGGATGAGAGTAAAGGGATGGAAAAAATTTTTCCATTCAAATGGAAATGAAAGAAAAAAGCTGGGGTAGCAATACTCATATTGAACAAAATAGACTTCAAAATGAAGACCAGAACGAGACACAAGAAAGGTCACTACATAATACTAAAGGGATCAATCCAACAAGAGGATATAATCCTGATAAACATATATGCACCCAATATAGGAGCACCTAAATTTATAAGAAAACTTCTAGAGGACTTTAAGGGAGAGATTGACAGCAAGACAGTCATACTAGGGGACTTTTACACTCCACTGAATTCAGACAAAAATACTAGACACTGGATAAGTCTTCCAGACAAAAAGTCAACAAAGAAACAGTGACTCTAAATGATACCCTAGATCAGATGGACTTAAATGACATTTGTAGAACATTCCATCCCAGAGCTGCAGAATATACATTCTTCTCAAGTGCACATCAGTAGATGAGCGGATAAAAAAGCTGTGGTGCATTTACACCATGGAATACTGTGCAGCTGTAAGGAAGAAAGATCACTTATCCTTTGGGACAGCATGGAGGGAACTGGAGAGTATCATGCTTAGGGAAATAAGCCAGTCAGAGAAAGACAAGTACCACATGATCTCACTCATATGTGGAATCTAATGAACAAAATAAACTGATGAACAAAATAAATCCAGAGACATAGAAGCATGGAACAGACTGAGGGATCTCAGAGGGAAGGTGGGGGTGGGGGAGTGGGTGGGAAGAGATTAATCAAAGAACTTATATGTCTATAAACATAACCCTTGGACACAGACATTGTTATGGGGAAGACCTAGGGGTGGGATGGATGTGGGGTGGAGGGGATCAATGGGGGGAAAATGGGACATCTATACTACTTTCAACAATAAAGATACATTAAAAAATAAATAGATAATTACCCCATAGATTTTTCATAGTAAACCTGCATCTTAGCAATAGATACAAGTCTAAAACTCAATTTGAAATTCAAAGCTCTTAAATAAGTGAATTTTATAAAACATGTTAAAGTGATATGCAAAACCCATTTTTCCTTTAAATAAAAACTGTGTGCAGAACTTTTTATTTTTGATGAATATAGTATTTCAATTTCACTTCACTTTGGATACTAACAAAAAAATATCAGCAGTATTGACTATAGGGAAATATGAGAATAAAAAATGTTCTTGATACCTGCTCCATTTTTCTGACCTTCTGTCATTTCCCACCCATATTTCCTCTGCAGCATTTCACACCAGCACTTTCTTCAAAGAAACTACCTCACACTCATTTTCTTGAGGAATTCCCACCTCCTATTCTGAAACCTCATGGTTTTGGGCTACTATGTTACTTTATTTAGATGACATATTTTCACTTTTAACTGTAATTTCTTAAAACTCAAGTGTTACTAATTATAAGAAAATTAAGTATCATAAAAACTGAAAATCCTTTTTGGGAAGCATTATTCATATTTCACATATGAATTTTATTTGTTTTGAATGTCTGAGAGTATTATTTCTTTATTTATCTGTATTCCAAATTTTTTAGTCCTTACTTTCAAGGACATTTCTGCTCCAACATAAATCTAAAACCACGTGTCTGCTTAAAGAAGAGCAATTGTCTACATTTAAGTGAAAAAAGCTCACCATACATTTGCAATGCGTGTGTGTATTATACATATATTATCATTGTGTATGTGTCCCCGATTTTATGCATGTAACAAAACATTTTGAGATAAAAATTAAAAATAGAATGCATAAATATCTTTATTTTGTATTATCTAATAATAATTTTAAAAAATTTTGCTTTTACTAAAATATTGTCTAATAGAGAAATATATTTTATTACCTGGCTTATTTTTATAAATTATAGTGGTTGCCATGAATAAACATATAATGAACAAAACTACATTGTTCCAAAGGGGAAAATTACTAATTGCTTCTGCTTATTTTATGATGATTTTCACTTTTAAAAATCTTCTACCAATTACACAAATTTGGGGCCGGGGGGAATTTATCTTATGTCAGTTTTTCTTGATAAACGGAAACTGTTTTATTTTTCTATATTTAATGATCAGGTTCAAAACACACTTAAACACTTAGGAATATATTTATATTATTTAGAATATTTTTCACTTTTGTAAAAATAAAATAATATTGTTTTTGCATAATAGCCAGTAAAACAATGTGTATATATATCCACACATTCTTTTCCAGAATTATCTCTCTATAATATGTGTTTCTTTCAAAAGGCAGTTACATCTTTACTCATTATTAAAGTGTCACTAGTAAATTAATGTAGAGATTCTTGAGATTCGGTTCACTGACATTTGGAGGACTCTGAGACGCTTTAAGGGGATCTGTAAGGTCAAAAGTCTCTTCATAATAACACATGTATTTTTCAAAATAATATGCTGTGTTTTTCATTGTGTTAACATGTGTAAAAACAACCACTGGTGCTGTAGCATAAATCAAGGCTGTGATAACACACTGTATACAGATCCCTTTTATTCTTCGCTGTCACACTGCCAGAAAAAAAACAAAAACCAGTTTCACTTAAGAATGTTCTTGGTGAAGTAGCAAAAGTTACTAATTTTATTTAGATTTCAACCATTGAGTATACATCTTTAGATGAAATTCAAAGTTCACATATTTTCTTTGATGAAATTGAAAGTGTACATAAAGCATTTTTGCTTTATGCCAAGATACCATGGGTGTCATAAGGGAAACCCACTTGAGTAATTCAGTTGTGAGATGTTTGCTGTTGTTTTTTTGTATAACTGCATTTTTATTCATAAGAATGATTGATTGACCAAGTACGGTTGTTGATACCTGGATATTTGGTAGATATTATTACATAAATTACTTAAGTGGACCTATCACTTCAAAGTTAGTGTTTTGCCAATTATAAAATTGAAGTTTTCAAGGGGAAATTAGAATGATGGGAAACTTTTATTTGCAAATGTGAGCTTCTGTTTGTCACTGTGAATTGGATAGATTCCCACCGAATACATAAGATATTTTTTGCATATATATTTACATATTTATATTTACATTACATATGCCATAATATAATGTTTCAATATTTGAAAATTCTCTATAATTTACTTACCAATATTTTTCAATTGGCTAATTCTTGGCATTATGAAATTTTGCCTGGGTAAAGAAAAGATATATTCAAAGTATAAAATAGATGAATATTTTTAATATAACAAAGTGAAAAGTTCACAGATATGGTTTCAGATTCTACATTGCAACTAAACTTTACAAAACTAATACTTGTTGATTTTTGGTGTATTTCTCAACGAATATGAACATTATCTGAAAATATTAAAATGTCTTCCCTTTTTTAAATTGCATATGTATGGAAGATTGGATTTCCTTCATATGCCTCAACCAAAACAATATATTACAACAGATTGAATGAAGAAGTAAATATGAGAATTCAGCTGCTAACTTTTAGGAAAATTTACAAAATGTGAAAACTTACCATTTTTCTCAATATTCTTTTGAAAATAATAGATGTTCTTTATATTTACATGCAATAGGGTTTTTTTTTTATATTTTAACTGAATTAACATATTTTTCTTTGATTGTGTTTTAATCTCTAATACTATAAATAGTAGTAGATATAACCCACATGAAGTAAAGCTTTTGGGGCCTTCAATAATTTTTAATATTGTAAAGAACTCTTGAGAACCAAAAGCTTGAAAATGTTTATGTTTAAAAAAGAAATTATTCATTTACTATTTTATAAAGTCTATTGGAGTTAGACAACCATTTTTTTAATCACAGAAAAGTCTATTAAAAAATCCGTAGCTCATCTATTAACTTTACACACCTCTAATTTGTTGCCATAAAATAACCAGCAAAATTGTGTACTATAGATTTACACGGTAACACCCACATTGTAACAAAGTATTGGATGATTGTATTACATTTTAAAGGTCTTATTTTATGGAGTTCATAACATTGATGATACCCTTTGAAGAATTTGGGTTTCAATTTCTTTGTAATTGTATGTGTGTTGCTACTTCTGTAAAATTTTCCTGGAATCTTTCTATTATTCTATGTAAAACACTTCTTCCTTCAGTGTTTAAATTTTACAAAAATTTCCCATAAACATTGTTTTTATTAAAGAAATCATTACTGGTGAGAATACACTTCAGATATGGGTTTTTTTTATTATTGGTTTATGAAAAAGTCGTCTTTGTACACTTTATTTAAACAAATCCAGTAACTATTATTTGCAACAAGTTAGAAACATATGACTTCCAACAATATTTGTTGAAAAGGATACATTTTAGTTGTAACCATATCTTTTTTCATAAATTAATTTAGCCATTTATACAAAGAGGGGAAGAATAAGTGTTTCTACTATGGTACGTAGAATGTTCACCTTTTGTTCATAGAGAGAAACCTCAAAAGAAGTTTGAAGATATTTATCATATATTTGAATTTTGTGAAGCACTGGATTCAGTAGTACAAGTTTTAAATACCACTGAAAATATTATAGCAGTTTGTACGAATATCATAGAAATTAGTCATTAAGCGCAATAGGAATAGTGATGGTTCTATACATTTAGCATAAATTGATTAGAGGTTCAAGATAATATTAGGCTACAAATATGTTAGCAAATAGTCTTCTTGATAAAACAATATTTTGGCTAGTGTCTTATAAAGTCTGACTAGATTGTTTTAAACATCGTTTAATGTGGCTGATGAGAGCTTTTACTAGGAGTAAGAGTGTCATATGTTAGACTTGTCACTCATGCTTACACTATTATGATTTTCAAGTTTTTTTGCAGAACTTTTAATGCATTTGTGCATTTTGTGATTGAATTTAGGCAAAAATTAGAGAATATAATCTGTAAATCAACTTAACTGGATTGGAGTTCTTTTTTTTGTTCTTAAATATGTCTTTTTGACTGCAGAGAGAGGAAGGGAGAGAGAAAAAAACCCACACATCAATGATGAGAGTCATTGATTAGCTGCCTCCTGCACGCCCCCCACTGGGGCTAGAACCCCCAACCGGGACAGGTGCCCTGTCCTGGAATCCAATCATCATCTCCTGGATCATGGGTCCATGCTTAACCTCTGAGCCAGGCCAACTGGGCTGGACTTGAGTTCTTAATCACTGGTAATCGTCCCTCTCAAATCTATAATATAAACTCTTCTTCAAAGTTCATGCATGAGTGACAAGTCAGGCTCTAGAGTTAAATTCCCTGAGATCAAATCCTAACTCTAGCACTTGTTCCTGAGAACAAAGAGAAGCCTGAAAGGGAAATAGGCTACTGACCCCCGGCAGGCAGCTTGGGGCTGGCTCAACTGCAGAGAAAAAAGAAAAAAGTTGAACCCGGAGGGCGGGAGACTAAGGCGGGGAGCAAAGGGTTAAAGTGACTGGATGTGGCCAGGGCAGAATCTTTCAAAATAGCCAATGGAACGACAATCAGGGCGATAGAACCTCTGGACAAAGAAACTCTCTGGGCTCCCTGTTCGGGACCCCTCTGGTTGCCACAGGAACTTTTGTCCCTCCTCCCCTTCACTAAACTTTTGCTTTCCTTCACCTCTCGAATTGTCCATGGATTCATTGTTCGACCCCATGACACACGAACCTGGCTGACCAGAACCTCGCTGACATTACTAAGTGGTATTAGGTATGGCACTTAACCACCCTGCCTTAATTTCCTCAACTGTAAAATAGGAAAAATAATAGTACTTATAGGATGAACTGGGAACCTTAAAGGCAATCATACATGTAAAATGATAAGATAGTCTTTGGTACATAGTAAAACTCATATTAATTTATTTTTCATAATTATGATTACAGTAGTCTCCCTTTATCTGCAGGGAACATGTTCCAGCCCTGCCCCCCAGTGGATGCCTGAAGGCACGGATGATACCAAACACGGCATACACTATTTTTTTCTATACATACATATATATGATAAAGTTTAATTTATAAATTAAGCATAGAAGGAGATTAACAACAACAATGATAAAGTGGAACAATTATAATAATATTAGTTATGCGAATGTGGTCTCTCTCTCAAAATGTCTTATTGTACTGGACTCACTTTTTCTTTTCTTTTTTCTTTTTTTTTTAAATATATCTTTATCGATTTCAGAGAGAGGAAAGGAGGGGGAGAGAAAGAGATAGAAACACCAATGATGAGAGAGTCATTGATCAAGCCCTCAACCGGGGCATGTGCCCTGACCGGGAATCGAACCCCGATCACCTAGATCCCAGGTTGATGCTCAACCGCTGAGCCACGCCCGGCCGGGCTCACCGTTTCATTTTAAGAAGCACTCTACAGCTTCTCTTGCCATATCCGAATTGCCAGTGTCAACTACTCTTGTGCTTTGGCACCATTATTAAATTAAATAAAGCTTACTTGAGCGCAAGCACAGTGACGCGGTGACAGTCAATCTGATAGCCTAAACAGAGAAAAAGCAGAGTGCGGTGTTTAAGAGACAGGGACTAAAGTCAGGTTGTCATATTGAAATTCTGTCTTGGCCACTTACAGTTTTAAGAACTCAGTCAAGTTTCTTTAAGCTCTCTATAAATGATAATAATGCCCACCTCACAGGATTATTATAAAATTAAATGAGTTACTAATAGTAATTTTTTTAAACACTGCCTGGCACATAGTAAGCATTATATACATTCATATTAAACATATTTTCTTATTTATATGAAAATAGAAATATTTTCTTATTTATCTTTGTGCTATGGAATTAATGAACTCAACCTTTGTTGAATAATCAAAGTGAGAATAACTTGGAAATCCCTTTCTCTCTAACTCATGCTCATGTGTTACCCTGCCAATCCTTGCTTTTTACCCTTCACTTTCTTTTCTCCTTTGATGTGTTTAAATGCTGGGTGAGTGGGTGGATATCCTATCGATTCACCATAACTTGGTTTTTTTTTCAGCCAATAATACATTTGACAAGATAGGACAGAATTGATAATAAAACATAATGTAGTTAATCACTTTTTCTGGAGACAATAGAGCATCTTGATTTCTGCCAATCCGGTATGACTATAGACTTATTCAAGAGGATTTAACAACACGTGAAAATGCAGGTTTCGATTTTACGAATCTTTTGGTTCCCTTCAGCAAGAAGTTAATTATGTAACAAATTTCAGAAACTTTACTTCATTCGTATTATTGTACTTAAAACAAAAAGAGCAGACATGACAACTAAATGTAATGTATTTTGGATGTAATCCTGGAACAGAAAAAAAGAACATTGATTAAAAAAAAAAGAACAAATCTGAATAATATCTGTATTTTAGTTAATAATATTATATATCAATTTTAATTTCTAAATTTTGGTAAATGTTAATACATAAAATATTAACATTATGGAAATACAGGCAAAGAATACACGAGAACTTTCTCTACTATACTCTTAATTCCTTTGTAAATTCAAAATTATTTCAAATGTACATGTTAAAAATTTTAAGTATATGCATACCATGTTACCTATCCATTCCGCTTTCAGATGTTTGGAGAAATGAAAGCATTGCCTGTATAGAGACTTGTAGAAGAATGTTCACAGCTGCTTTATTTCTATTAAATAAAAACTAGAGGTGAAAAATCATTTATATGTAAAAGACATCTGTCACGAGTAGGTCTTAGTTCTTTTATCCTAGTTCAAATCATATGATAAAATTTGTAAAATTTAATAATTCATTATTTATTCACAGAGATAATACTCAGCTGCATAGATTTTCAGAATTTAGCCTAACCAATAAGTTTCTAGATAATATACTTAAAATACTTTTCACAAAAATTAATGTGGTGTTAATAAACCTATAGTTGAATAAATTGTATAATGATCCTGATATGAAATTAAGATAAATTGGAAAATTTTATCTATAAATGTGGATGTACACTTACTAATATGTCATTCATTTTCTCTCATGACAATATTAAAAAAAAGTCTGATGATGACTAGATCACTAGGGGTAATTGTGAGTAATACTATTCCCATTTAAATTTCTTGATTCTATAAAAGAAACAGAACCTGATATTAGATGGTGATTCAGAGCATATAGAGAATCCTGGGAACTTTTCCCAGACCCTGCAAAAGATTGCCACCTAGCTGGTGCTCTTACTGAGTCTTTAAAAGGTCATTCCACTGTTTTGTCAAGCTGGTTGCTTCAGAATGGTGGGGAGCATGATAAGCGCAGTTAATTCCTTAAATACAGAACCATTACCTCTTCTTTTGCTGTGAAGTGAGTTCCTTGATAAGAAGCCATGCTATGTAGAATACCATAATGGTACATAAGGCATTCTGTAAGTCCAAAAACTGTAGTTTTGGCCAAAGAGTTGCATGCAGGAAAGGCAAATTTATAACCACTGTGAGTATCTAATCCAGTTAGAAGAAAACATTGTCCCTTCCATGATGGAAGCAGTCCAATATAATCAACCTGCAACCAGGTAGCTAACTTGTCTCCCTGGAAAATGGTACCATATTGAGAACTCAGTGTTGATCCCTGCTGCTCAGCAATGGTTATCCCAAGATTGGCCTTGGTGAGTAGAAGTCCATGTTGCTGAGCCTTTGCATAAGCTCCAACTCTGTCACCATAGTGACTTTGTTTGTGAGCCCATTGGGCAATGACAGGACTGGTTGGAAAAAGAGGCTAAATTATATCCGTAGAATAGATCATTCTACCCACTTGATTATTAAAATCTTCATCCCGAGGTGACCCCTTGTTAAGCATTCACATGAGACAAAAATATCTTCATGTTTTTTCCCCATTCATAGAGATCTATCCAAACACCCTTTCTCAAGATTTCCTTCTCACCAACTTTCCAATTTTGTCTCTTCCAAGTCTCTGACCACCCGGCCAAACTATTTGTCACAGCCTATAAATCAGTATAGAATTGTACATCTGGCCATTTCCCCTTCTAAGCAAAATGTAAAACCATGTGCCTTGCTTGAAATTCTGCCCATTGGGAGGATTTCATTTTATCATTGCCTTTCAGTGACGTCCCAGAAAAGGAATGTAGTGCTGTGCTGTCCATTTTCAGGTGGGATCTGGATATTATTTAGAATCATTTGTAAACCAGTTTCAAGTTTTCCAGTGTCAAATAATTTTGGGGAAATCTCCGGAAGCTATAGCTACAGACTAGAAGAGAGAAGGTGATGACATAGGAATCAAAACACAGGGGTATGGGTCACTTTTTTATGTCAATTATGTATTCTTTGATGTCTTCATATATGTCTGATCTTGTACATACTACTTCCATTTGATGATGGAGTGCTGTTGAGTACATTCAACTCTATGATTTGGTGGGTCAAATAACATCCAGTTCATGATGCACTAATCCAGCTCAGAATGCATGGTAATTTGGTGGCCCACGGCTAACCATTCAATCTCTACTAAGGCCCAGAATTAAGCCGAAAGCAGTTTCTTAAATAGAAAATAATTTTCTACAGAGGAACCCAGGACTTTACTCCAAAATCTTATATGTCTCTGCTGACTATTCAAACACCATAATATTTGCTAGATCATATGCCTCAACTGCCAGATTGGCTTTCACAGGAGCCTGGATCTGTCATAGAGCCTTTTCTTCTGGAACTCACTCAAAACTAACAATTGTTGGATCACTTAGTAAATGAGCCAAAATAACACACCCAAATGGGAAATATGTTGCCTCCAAATTCCAAACAAGCCTACTAGGCACCATACCTCTCTTTTGGTTGTAAGAGGGTTTTTGACCTACTTATCTTTTACCATAGAAGGAATAACGTGGCATTTCTCACCCCAGTTAATCCCTAGAAATTTCATTGAGGAAGATATCCCTGAATTTTCTTTGGATTTATTTAACATCCAGTGACATGCAAATTTTTTTGCCACTAAGTTTAGATTAGTTGGTAATTCTTATCAACTATGTCTGGTCAGCATAAAGTCAGCAGTGTAATGAATCAGTGTGGTGCCTTGTGGAATGGAACAACAATGAAATTCACTGCAAATGCAAATATAACATAGGGCAGGAGAGCTGTATACTTCTGAGGTTGGACAGTTAAGTTGTATTTCTGGTCTTACCAGCTGAAAGCAAACTCTCTCTGGTAACCTATACTAACAGATATGGGAAGGAAGCCTTTGATAGATCAATAGCTGCACATAATGTATGAAGGGATGTGTCGATTTGCTTAAACAGTGAAACCACATTTGCTATAGCAGCTTCAGTTGGAGGCACCACCTGGTTAAGCTTATAATAATCTACTATCATTCTCCAAGATCCATGTTTTTGACACAGGCCAAACAGGTGAGCTGCATATAGATGTGGAGGGACTCACCACCACTAGTCTTTCAAGTTCTTTTTTTTTTTTTTTTTTAATATATCTTTATTGATTTCAGCGAGAGGAAGGGAAATGGAGAGAGAAACATCAATGATGGTCATCTGCTTCCTGCACTGCCCCCACTGGGAATCAAGCCCACAACCTGGGCATGTGCCCTGGCTGGGAATCAAACCTCAGTCTCCTGGATCATATGTCGATGCTCAACTGCTGAGCCACACGGGTCAGGCTAGTCCTTCAAGTTCTTGATAGTGAAACCAATTCTGAAATCCCTCCCAGAGTGCAGTATTGTTTTAGGTTTACTATTTTTATTTGTAGCGGCAGTTTTTGTAGTTTTCACTTGGCTTTTCCCACCACAATAGCCCTCACTCTACAAATCAGGTAACCATCAGTTGCTGAACAGATACAGGGGTAGGCACAAGTAGGTTTACAGTTGTGAGTATGTGAAACACAGAATTTATTCTTGTATTACTATTAACTAATTAATTATTGTATTATTTATTATGAACAACTGTAAACCTACTTATCCCAACCCCTGTATATCTTATTATGCTTTAAGGAACTTGAAAAATAATACAGGTTGCTGTGGGAACTCAGTTTAATAATAAGCATCTCACATGCTTGAGAATTCAACTTGTGCTGAAAACAAGCCACTTGAAGGGTGACATTCTGGGTTTGATTTTCAAGGATCCCAGATCTACAGTTACAGAAAATCAGGGTTTATTTCAGGACAGACATAGAAACTTTCAGGTAATTAATGCCATACTTGAGCTTGCTTATTCTTTTCCTTCCTGATTTTACCCAACTCACTTAAGAGCAACCCACCAATCTTATTTATTCATTAGTTAGACACACATGTTGAAAGATATCAAATACATGGTCTTCCAGAAACTTGCCTCTTTTCAGTATTTGATTAGTAGTATCCAAGGTGATATTTTGCATGTCTCCATTGCCATATCAAGCTGTGGACTATCATTACTGTCTTTACTACTGGAAAAAAAGTCCTTAGGGCCTTTAAGGAGAATCAGATACGTTAACCAATTTCAGAAACCCAAGAATCAATTTAAAAAACTCATCCCTAAGATTTTATTATTCTAGAACCACTCTCAGTACTAAAATTTGTATTAGTCATTAGTCATGGTACTCCAGAGAAACAGAATCAATAAGTGAGAGAACTTTTGAGGAAATTAGTTCACAGGCTTGTGGGACCAGGCAGGTCTGAAATCTCTAGGGCAGGCCAGTTTACTGAAAATTCTGGCCAGAGTTGTTATTGCAGTTTTGAACCAAGGGCAGTCTGGAAACAGAATTCCTTCATCACCAGAGGATCTCAGTATTTTCTCCAACGATCTTCAAAAGATTAGATGAGGCCCACTGACATTATGGAGGGATAATCTGCTTTATCTAAAGTCTTCTGACTTATTTTTTAAAATTTATCTTTATTGTTGAAAGTGTTAGAGTTATCCCCTCCCCCCCATTGATCCCCTCCACTCCCCATTCATCCTACCCCCAAGCCTTCCCCATACCATTGTCTGTGTCCATAGGTTATGCATATAAACACATAGGTTATTTGATTAATCTCTCCCCACTCACTCTCCCACCCCCGCCTTCCCTCTGAGATCCCTCAGTCTGTTCTATGTATGCTTCTATGTCTCTGGATCTATTTTGTTCATCAGTTTATTTTGTTCATTATATTCCACATATGAGTGAGATCATGTGGTACTTGTTTTTCTCTGACTGGTTATTTCACTTAGCATAATACTTTCTATTTCCCTCCATGCTGTGCCAAAGAATAAAAGATCCTTTTTGATTACCGCTGCATAGTGTTCAATGGTGTAAATGTGCCACAGCTTTTATATCCAGTCATTTACTGATGGGCACTTGGGCTGTTTCCAGATCTTAGCTATTGTAAATTGTGCTGCTATGAACATAGGGGTGCATCAGTTCTTTCTGATTGGTGTTTTGGGTTTCTCAGGATATATTCCTAGAAGTGGAATCAGTGAGTCAAATGGCAGTTTAATTTTTAATTTTATGAGGAAACTCCACCTTGTTTTCCATAGTCGCTGCACCAGTCTGCATTCCCACCAGCAGTGTACTAAGGTTCCCTTTTCTCCACATCCTTGCCAGCACTTTTTATTTGCTGATGGCAGCCATTCTGACAGGTGTGAGGTGATGCTTCATTGTGGTTTTAATTTGCATCTCTCTGATGATTAGTGACTTTGAACACTTTGTCTCTCGGCCATCAGTATTTTCACTTTGGAGAAGTGTCTATTTAGGTCCTTTGCTCAGTTTTTAATTGGATTATTTGTCTTCCTTTTGTTAAGTTGTATGCATTCCTTATATATTTTGGATATTCACCGTTTATCATATTGACAAATATGTTCTCCCATACAGTTAGCTCCCTTTTCGTTTTGTTGATGGTTTCTTTTCTTGTGCAAAAGCTTTTTATTTTCATGTAGTCCCATTTGTTTATTTTTTCCTTTGTTTCCTCTTGCCCTAGGAGATGTATCAGGAAACTTATTGCTACAAGAAATGTCTGAGATGTTGCTTCTAGAATTTTTATGATTTAACATCTTACATTTAAGGCTTTTATCCATTTTGAGTTTATTTTTGTGTTGGTGTAATTTGGTGGTCTAGTTTCATTTTTTTCATGTACCTGTCCAATTTTCCCAACACCATTTATTGAAGAGACTGTCTACTCCATTGCATGCTCTTGCCTCCTTTGTCAAATATTAATTGAGCATAATGGCATGGGTCAGTTTCTGGGTTCTCTGTTCTGTTCCATTGATCTATATGTCTGTTCTTGTGCCAGTACCAGGCTGTTTTGTTACAGTGGCTTTATGGTATAACTTGATATCTCTTGATAATGATCCCTCCAACTTTGGTCTTCTTTCTCAAGACTGCCGTGGCTATTCGGGGTGTTTTTTGGTTCTGTATAAATTTTTAAAGTGTTTGTACTAAATCTGTGAAATATGATGTTGGAATTTTAATAGGGGTTGCATTGAATTTATAGATCACTTTGGGTAGTATGGACATTTTAATGATGTTAATTCTTCCAATCCATGATCACGTTGTGTTCTTCCACTTGTTTATATCTTCCTCTATCTCTTTTTGCAACAT
Source organism: Miniopterus schreibersii (assembly GCF_964146895.1). Lineage (NCBI taxonomy): Eukaryota > Metazoa > Chordata > Mammalia > Chiroptera > Miniopteridae > Miniopterus > Miniopterus schreibersii. The sequence goes on along the minus strand of NC_138104.1, from coordinate 37,515,298 downwards.
CCTGTAATTTTCCGAGTACAGATATTTTACCTCCTTTGTTAAGTTTATTCCTAAGTATCTTAATTTTGGGGGGTGCAATGGTAAATGGGGTTGTTTCTTTAGTTTCCCGTTTTGTGAGTTCATTCTCAGTTTATAAAAGTGGGCATTATTTTGTATCCTGCTACCTTGTCAAATTCATTTATTAAATCTAGTAGTGTTTTGGTGAAGTCTTTAGAATTTTCTAAGAACAATATCATGCCATATGCAAATAATGACAGTTTTACTCCCTCCTTTCCAATTTGGATGCCTTTTATGTATTCTTCTTGTCTGATGGCTTTGGCAAGGACTTCCAGTGCTATGTTGAATAAGAGTGGTGAAAGTGGGTACACCTGTCTTGATCCTGTTCTTAGGGGAAATCCTTTTAGTTTTTGCCCATTGGGTCTGATGTTAGCTGTAAGTTTGTCATATACGGCCTCTATTATGTTGAAGTATGATCCCTCTATTCCAACTTTGCTGAAAGTTTTTATCAAAAATGGGTTTTGGATTTTGTTGAATGCTTTTTCTGCGTCTATTGATATGATTATGTAATTTTTGTTTTTTAATTTGTTTATGTGATGTATCACATTTATTGATTTGCAAATATTGTACCATCCTTGCTTTCCTGGAATAAATCCCACTTGATCATGGCGTATGATATTTTTAATATATTACTGGATCTGATTTGCTAATATTTTGTTGAGGATTTTAGCATCTATGTTCATCAGGGATATTGGCCTGTAATTATCTTTCTTTGTAGTGTCTTTATCTGGTTTTGGAATTAGGCTAATGCTAGCCCCATAAAAAGAGTTTGGAAGTGTTCCTTCTTTTTGGGTTTTTTGGAATAGTTTGAAGCAGATAGCTATTAGTTCTTTGAATGTTTGGTAAAACTCCCCTGTGAAGCCATCTGGACCAGGGTTTTTGTGTGCTGAAAGTTTTTTTATTACTGCTTCAACTTCATCAGCAGTAATCAGCCTATTCAGGTTTTCTGACTCTTAATGATTGAGTTTTGGAAGGTTGTATTTTTCTAGAAATTTTTCCATTTAATCCAGGTTACCCAGCTCAGTGGCATATAGTTGTTCATAGTGTTTTCTTATAATCCTTTGTATTTCTGTTGGGTCAGTTGTTACTTCACCACTTTTGTTTCTGATTTTGCTTATTTGAGCCTTCACTCTGTCTTTCTTGATGAATCTGGATAAAGGTTCACGAATCTTGTTTATCTTTTCAAAGAGCCAGATCTTAGTTTCATTGATCTTCTGCATTATTTTTTTTTTCCAGTCTCTATGTTATTTATTTCTGCTCTGATCTTTATTATTTCCTTTCTTATACTTACTCTGGGCTTTTCTTGTTGTTCTCTTTCTAAGTTTGTATGTTGAAGGGTTAGAGAATTTACTAGAAGATTTTCTTGTTTTTTGAGGTAGGCCTGTAGTACTACAGACTTGCCTCTGAGGACTGCTTTCATAGATTTGGGGCTGTGTGTTCATTTTCATTTGTTTCCAGGAACTGTTTGATTTCTTCCTTGATCTCTTTCATAATCCATTTATTGTTTAATAACATGCTATTTAGATTCCATGTGTTTGAATATTTTTTAGTGTTTATATTTTAGTTGATTTCTAATTTTATGCCATTGTGGTCAGAGAAGATGCTTGATATGATTTCAATGCTTCTTGAACTTGTAGAGACTTGTTCTGTGTCCTAACATGTGTTCTATCTTTGAGAATGTCCCATGTGGACATGAGAAGAGTGTATATTCTGCAGCTTTGTGATGGAATGTTCTGTAATGTCAATTAAATCCATCTGAACTAGTGTGTCATTTAGGGTCACATTTTCCTTGTTGATTTTTTGTCTGGAAGACTTATCCAGTGAAGTGACTGGGGTGTTAAAGTCCCCTACTATGACTGTATTGCTGTTGATTTCTCCCTTAAAGTCCTCTAGAATTATTTTATAAATTTAGGTGTTCTTATATTAGGTGCATATATGTTCATCAGGGTTATATCCTTTTGTTGGATCGATCCCTTTAGTATTATGTAGTGACCTTTCTTGTCTCTCATTATGGTCTTCATTTTGAAGTCTATCTTGTCAGAAATGAGTATTGCTCCCCCAACTTTTTTTTCATTTCCATTTGCATGGAAAATTTTTTTCCATCCCTTCACTTTCATTCTGTGGGAGTCTTTCATTCTCAGGTGGGTCTCTTGTGAACAGTATATATTCGGGTCATGTTTTCTTATCCACTCAGTCACCGTATGTCTTTTTATTGGAGCATTTAATCCATTTACATTTAAGATTATTATTGACAGATACTTATCTATTGCCATTTTAATACTTTATGCCTATGTTTCTCTTTCGGTTTCTACTTCTAATTATAGTAATTCCTTTAGCATTTCCTGCAGTGCTGGTTTGGAGGTGATAAATTCCTTTAGTCATTTTTCTTTTTCTGGGAAGCTCTTTATTTCACTATTTATTTTGAATGATAGCCTTGCTGGATAGAGTAGTCTTGGTTTCATATCCCTGTTTTGCCTTACCTTGCATACATCATGCCATTCCCTTCTGGACTGTAGAGTTTCTTATGAGAAGTCATCTGACAGCCTTATGGGAGTTCCTTTGTAGGTAAGAGATTACTTTTCTCTAGGAGTCTTTAAGATTCTCTAATTGTCTCGAAGTTTTGACATTTTAATTATGATGTCTCTGGGCATGGGCTGCTTTGGGTTCTTCTTGCTTGGCACTTCTGTGTTCCTCTTGAACTTGTGTGATTTTTTCTTTCACCAGGTTAAGGAAGTTTTCTGCCATTATGTCTTTGAACAGATTCTCTATACCTTGCTTATTCTTTTTCCCTTCTGGCACTATGATGTGAATATTGTTACATTTCATGTGTCCCACAGCTCCCTTAAACTGTTCTGTTTTTTAATTGTTTTTTCTCTTTATATCTCTGAGTGATTTTTTTCTACACTGTCTTCTAATTCACTGATCTGATACTTAGCTTCCTCTAATCTGCTGTTTATTCTTTCCAAAGTATTCTTCATTTCTGCTATGTTATGCTGAATTTCTGACTGGTCATTTTTCATAGTTTCTATATCTTTTCTCATTCTGTTCAGCATCTATAGAATCAGTATTCTGAACTCTGTATCTGATAGATCGTTTATCTCCACTTCATTTAGCTCTTTGTCTGGAGACTTCTCTTATTCTTTCATTTGGGGCTTGTTTTTTGTCTCCACATTTTGGCTTCCTATTTGGATTTGTTTCTATGTATTAGGTAGATCAACTAGTACTCTCAGTTTAGAGGGTCTCTGGTACAAGCCAATGTCAGATGATGTTTGTGACTGGCCTTGAGTACCTTGTTTGGAACTATCAACAACCCATGGCTTGAGGTCTCTTCTGTTGAGGCTGGGTGCATTTGGACAGGACCAAGATGAACACCAAAGTCTGCTTTTCCAAGGCCCAGGTCCAGAAACATATCAGGCAAAACTCCAAGCACTCTGAGGTCTGCACCTTCCTGCAGGTTGATTAATCTGATTCTCTTAGTGAGCCTCAGGCTATAGAAATTCCACTGGGGAGGGTGAGAAGTTTTCCAGCAGGATGGGGTAATTGATTCTTGCTCAGGCAAAAGCTGCTAGGAAGGTAAATGTCTGCCTCCACAGCATGGGGGAATAACTCAGCACAGGAATCCAGAAAGGTGCACTCTGAGCTTTATCTCTAGAGCCCACAACCTTAGATTCCTAGATTCTCCACACACAGCTCCAGTCAACTCTGTCCTCCCTCTGCTGGAGCCCAAGTTGAGTGGCTGCACACAAAACTTTGTGCATTGGCGCTTTAAGAAGGTTCCTGAATTTCCAGTCATTTCTCCCTGGCAGAGAATAACAGGACTGCTTCTCACAGACAGATATTATGTGGGAACTTTTCTGTTTTGGTGCTCTGGGCTGGGAAGCCCAGCCTGTGGTTTAGGCCCCAGAATCCTCAGTGTGAATCTCCACACAGCTGAGATACCCTTTCAGCTGCTGTCTGTGGGAGCCCAGTCAGCCCTCTCATGCCTCTGCACTTCCTCCCAGTCTCTATGTGGTCTCCACCTTTCCTCCTTGGTTGTGAGGGTGCTCTCCAGCTCATCTTCAGTTGCAGGTGATTATTCAGAATTGTTTTTCTATATTTTAGTTATAATTCCAGTTTCATCTTAGGAGAGTGTCAGTGTAGCTTCCATTTAATCAGCTGCTATCTTGAAACTCCCATTTATTTAATTTCTAAAATTAAATTTATTGGGGTAGCATTGGTTACGTGATCATAAAGGCTTCCAGTTTCAGTTTTTATGTTACAAGATCTGTATATTGCATTGTGTGCTCAACAACCAAAGTCACATAATCTCTTGTCACCATATTTTAAACACCACTCACTTTACCCCACCCTCTTCTCAGTGTCAATCACCACACTGCTATTTGTGTACACAAGTTTCAGTTTATATCCCACATATGAGAGAAATCAGATGATTCTTAGCTTTTTCTGACCTACTTATTTCACTTAGAATAATATTCTCAAGGTCCATCCTTGTTGCCAATGGCACTATTTCACACTTTCTTATGGCTGAGTAGTGGTCCATTGTGTATATGTACCACATCTTCTTTATCCAGTCCTCTCTTGCAGGACACTTTGGTTGTTTCCATGTCTTAGCCACTGTGAACAATTCTGCAATGAACACGGGGATGCATAGACCTTTGCAGATACATGTTTTTGAGTTTTTCAGGTATATACCCAGGAGAGGGATTGCTGGGTTGTATGGTAGCTCTATTCTTAATTTTTTGAAGAATTGTTAGACTGTTTTCCATAGTGGTTATACCAGTCTACATTCCCACCAGCAGTGAATGAAAGTTCCCTTTTCTCCACAACCTCTCATTATTGCTTGTCTTGTTGATCATAGCCACTTTAACAACTGTGAGGTGGTATCTCATTGTAGTTTTGATTTGCACTTCCCTAATTGCTAGTGAGATTGAATATCTTTTCAAGTATCTGTTGGTTCTTTTAATGTCTTCTTGGAAGAGGTGTCTGTTCAAGTCTGCTGCCCATTTTTTGGGTTGTTTGTTTGGTGTTGATTTTTTGAGTTCGTTATATATTTTGGAAATTTAACCTTTTTTGGAGCTACTGTTTGCAAATATCTCTCATTTACTTGGCTGCCACTTTGTTTTGTTGTCAGTTTCTTTAGCTGTGCAGAAGCTTTTTAGTTTGATATAGTCCCATTTATTTTTGGCTTTACTCCCCTTGCCTTTGGGGTCAAGTTCATAAAATGTTCTCTATGACCCAGGTACATAAGTTTGGTTCCTATGTTTTTTTTCTATGTCACTTATTGTTTCAAGTTTTATATTTAGGCCTTTGATCCATTTTCAATTAATTTTTGTACATGGAGACAAACTGTAATCCAATTTCATTCTTTTGTATGTGGGTTTCCAATTTTCCCAGGACCTTTTATTAAAAAGACTATCTTTAGCCCGGCTGGGCATGGCTCAGCGGTTGAGCATCAACTTAGGATCCAGGCGATCGGGGTTCGATTCCCGGTCAGGGCACATGCCCGGGTTGTGGGCTTGATCAATGACTCTCTCATCATTGATGTTTCTGTCTCTCTCTCTCCCTCTCCTTTCCTCTCTCTGAAATCAATAAAGACATATTTTAAAAAAAAAGAATAATAAAAAGACTATCTTTACTCCATTGTGTGTTTTGAGCGCCTTTGTCGAATATTATCTGCCCATATATGTGTGCTTTTATATCTGGGCTTTCCATTCTGTTCCACTAATCTGTGTGTCTGTTTCTCTGCCAATACCATGCTGTTTTGATTACTGTAGCTCTGAAGTATAATTTGAAATCAGGTAGCATGATACCTCCAGCTTTGTTTTTTTTCCCTCAGGATTGCTTTGGCTATTCAGGGTCTTTTGTGGTTGTATACAAACCTGATGATTTCCTGTTCTATTTCCTTAAAAAATGACATTGGTATGTTGATGGAGATTGTATTAAATCTCTATACAGCTTTGGTTAATATGGCCATTTTAACAATGTTGATTCTTCCAATCAATGAACTTGGGATATTTTTCCATTTCGTTGTGTCTTTTTCAATCTTTTTAAATATCATTTTGTAATTTTCAGTATATAGGTCTTTCACATTCTTTGTTAAGTTTATTCCTAGGTCCTTTATTATTTTGGTAGAAATTGCAAAAGGTATTTTTTCCCCCATTTCTTTTTCTAAAGTTTTGTTGTTAGTATAGAGGAAAGCAATGGCTTTTTGTACATTGATTTTGTATCCTGCAACTTTACTGTATTTGCTTATTGTTTTTAATAATTTTTTTGGTAGATTCTTTAGGGTTTTCTCTATACAGAATCATGTCATCCACAAAAAGTGACAGTTTTACTTATTCCTTTGCTATTTGAATGCCTTTTACTTCTTTCCCTTTCCTTATGGCTCTGGCTAGGACTTCCAGAACTATGTCAAATAAGAGTGGTGAGAGTGGACATCCTTGTCTTCTTCCTGATCTTAGAGGAAACAATTTCAGTTTTTCCTTGGGTATGATATTATTTGAGGGTTTATCATATATGGCCTTTATTATGTTGAGTTTCTGTCCTATTCTTATTTTATTGAGTGTTGTATCTTATCAAATGGATTTTGTATCTTATCAAATGTTTTTTCTGCATGTATTGATAAGATCATATGATTTTTACCCTTTATTTTGTTAATGTGATCTATTACATTGATTAATTTGTGTATGTTAAGCCATCCTTGTGCTCCTGGAATGAACCCCACTTGATCATGGTGCATTATTTTTTGAGACATTGTTGAAATTGATTTGCAAGTATTTTGTTTAGGATTTTTGCATCTGTATTAATCAGACTTATTGGTCTGTAATTTACTTTTTGGGTGTTATCCTTGCCAGGTTTTTATATCAGAGTTATATTGGCCTCATAAAATGTGTTGGGTAATATTGCCTTTTCTTCAATTTTTTTTGGAAGAGTTTGAGATAGATAGGTTTTAAATCTTCTTTGAACATTTGGTAAAATTCACTGATGAAGCTATCTAGTACTGAACTTTTATTTTTTTCAGGAGTTTGTGTGTTTTTTTATTCTCACCCAAGGACATTTTTTTTCCCATTGCTTTTCAGAGAAAGTGGAAGGAAGAGAAAGAGAGAGAAACATTAATGTGAGAGAGACACATTGATTGTTTGCCTCCTACATGTGCCCAAACTGGGACAGGGGATTGAGCTGACAACTGAAGTATGTGCCATTGGCCAGAATCAAACTCAGGACCCTTTAGTCCAAGGGCCAGCTCTCTATCCTCTGAGCCAAACCATCTATGGCTTTTGGGAGGTTTTGATGGTTGTTTTAATTTCCTCACTGCTGATTGTTCTATTTAGATTTTCCAATTCATCATGATTTAGTCTATGAAGGTTATGTATTTCTAGAAACTTATCCATTTATTCTAAGTTATTTAATGTGGTGGCATATAGTCTTTCATAATATTTTAGTATGATCCTTTGTATATCTGTCATGTTTGTGGTGACTTCTCTTCTAGGATTTCTGATTTTGCTTATATGGGTCTTTTCCCTTTTTTCCTTAGTGAGTCTAGCCAGAGGTTTGTCTATTTTATTAATCTTTTCAAAAAAAACAGCTCTTTGTTTTATTAATTTTTTTGTATAGTCTTTTGTTCTCTACTTCATTCACTTCTGCTCTATTTTTTGTAATTTCCTTTCTTCTGCTGCCTTTGGGTTGCTTTTTTTTTTCCTACTGCTTTAAGGTCTAATGTTAGGTTGTTTACTTGGGATTTCTCTTGTTTCCTGAGATAGGCTTGTAATATAAACTTCCCTCTTATTACTGCTTTCACTGCTTCCCAGAGATTTTGATATGTTGTATTGTCATTTATCTCTATATATCTTTTGATCACATCTTTTATTTCTTCTTTGACCCAGTCATTTTTTAGTAGTATGTTGTTTAATCTCCACTATTTGTGGGTTTCTTTACTTCCTTTTGGCAATTGATTTCTAATTTCAAGGCATTGTGGTCAGAAAATATGCTTGGTATAATTTCAATCATCTTGAATTTGGCGATGCTAGTTCTGTGACCCAACATATGGTCTATCCTTGAGAATGTTCCATATGCACTGGAAAAGAATGTATAATCTGATGTTCTGGGATGAAAAACTCTGTAAATGTCAATTATGTCCATTTGGTCTAGTGTGTCATTTAAGGCTGATATTTCTTTACTGATTTTCTGTTTGGTTGATCTATCTAGAATTGTTAATGGAATATTAAGGTCCTCAACTATTATTGTGTTTTGATCTGTTTCTCTCTTTATCTGTGAATAGTTGCTATATATCTTTTGGTGCTCCCTGGTTGAGTGAATATATATTAAGAAGTGTTATGACTCAGCTGTTGTGGTTCAGTGGTTGAGCATTGACCTAGGAACCAGGAGGTCATGGTTTGATACCAGGTCAGGGCACATGCCCGGGATGAGGGCTCAATCTCCAGTAGGGGGCATCCAGAAGGCAGCCGATTGATTATGCTTCTCTCTCATCAATGTTTCTATCTTTCTACCCCTCTCCTTTCCTTTCTAAAAAATCAATTATTAAAAAGTTTTTTTTAAAAAAGATGTTACGTTTTCTTGATATAGTGTCCCCTTTATCATTATAAAGTGCCCATCTTTGTCTCTTGTTATCTTTGTTATCTTGAAATCTATTTTGTCAGATACAGTATAATTATGACTATACCTGGTTTTCTGTGGACATTATTTGCTTGGAAAATCATTTTCCACCCTTTTACTTTGAGTCCACTTTTGTCTTTGCAGCTTAGATTTGTCTATTATAGGCAGCATATGGTTGATATTGTGTGGTGTTTTTTTAACTACTCTGCTACTCTGTGCCTCTTTATTGGTAAATTTAGATTATTTACATTTAGGTTAATTAATAATGTATGAGGATTTCCTATAGCAATTTCATCTTTTGTTTTCATGTAGCTCTGTGCCTCCATTGGTTCTTTTCCTTTGTTTTTCTGTCTGTGTTTTTGTTCACTGGTATTCCATACTTCTTTCCCCCTTTTTTAAGCTATGTATCTTAGTTTGGGGATTTTTGTGTATGGTTACCATTAGTTTTATAAAAAATAAAGTTGCATATGTACAGTAGTTGCTTTTTTCTTTTGCGTGCATCTGATCTTCATCTTCCTTTGCCAGTTCAGACCTTTACCCCTCCTTTTTTCACTGTTTACGCTATAAGTTTTTTGGTGATCTTACTCATACTGTTGTGACCTTATGTTCTTTGTTTCAGGTAGAATAACTGAGTATTTCCTGCAATGGAGGTTTTCTTGTGATAAAATCCCTCAGCTTCTGTATATCTGGGAACATCTTTATTTCTCCTTTATATTTATAGGTTAATTTTGATGGATATATTATTTCACTCTTTCAGATGTTTGAATATTTGGTTCCACTGTCTTCTGGCTTGCAAAGTTTCTACTGAGAAGTCTGATAAAATTCTAATGGGTTTATCTTTGTAGGTCACTTCCTTCTTTTCCTTGGTTGCTTTGAGTACTTTTTCTATGTCATTAATTTTTGACAGTTTTAATACAATGATGCCTTGAGGTGGGACTCCTTGTATTGAGATAACTAGGTGTTCTGTTTGCTTCTTGGATTCAAAAATCTAGTTCTTTCCATAGATTTGGGAAGTTCTCATCCACTGTTTGTTTGATTAGTCTCTCCCTTCCATTCTCCCTCTCTTTTTCTTCTAGTATACCTATTATTCCACTATTGATTTTTCTGATGGTGTCAGCTCTCATAGAGTCATTTTTCTTTATGTCAGATCTCTCTCTTCTCCCCTCTGTGTCATTGCTAGATTCCTATCTTTGATATCACTAATTCTTTCTTCCATCTGTTTGCCCCTGTTGTCTATGCTCAGTAGTTCACTTCTAATCTCCTTAATTGCATGCCTCATTTCCAGGGTTTCTTATTGATTCTTTTTAAAGTTTTCAATCTCTTAGGTAAAGTACTTGTTTTGGTTATTAATTTGTTTCCTGAGTTCATTGAAATACCTGTTTGCATTTTCTTGCATTTCGTTGAGTATTTTCAGAACTTCAATTTTGAAATCTCTGTCATTTATATCACATATTTCCATGCCTTCCAGCTTGCTTTCTGGGGATTTTTAAATTTCTTTCCTCTGACATCCCTGAATGAATCATTTTTCAAAACCATATTTTAATATATTTAATTAACAATTGCTTTTACATTCTTCTCTGCATTAGGTATATTTGTTCTTAGTAAAAATGAGTCCATTAAAATCATTTTTTTTTGAGGAATCACACCATAGATTTCTCCATTTTCTTAGGAAATATGTCGATTTAATAAATGTATAGAAATATATTTATTTGGTTGATATTACAGTCCATTGAACAATAATGTTGAAGTGTGATGTTGCAAATTTTACCTATTATTTGAAGACAATTACAGATAATTCAGGTCCTGAGAAATTGGAACTGTTTATAGTATTACAACCAATTGATTTGCAATCATTGTAATTACCTATATGGGGATGAAAAAATAAAAAATAATTTTTATCACACATTTCTAAGTTCTTCTGTTGAGCTAATAATCAAATTAATATGAGAGATTAACAGGGAGAAATTTTCAAAATTTATTACATATAAATGTAATAAATATTTAATTAATGTAATTATATATATTTATATAATTGCCTACACTTTCTCATTGAAATCCTAGACACTTTCTTCCCTCTCCTTTGCCCAGAAAGGCATATAAGCCTCAACTTCTCAATCAGGTATCATCAGGTGTCATTGGGCAGTTGAGGTTTATATGCCATTCTGGACAAAGGACAAGGAGGCAGGGGTTTAGGATTTAAATGGAAAATATAGCAAATTTACAGGTAGATGAGAAAGACCAAGCATGTGATAAATTTTTGCTGGGCCATCTAGAACCAATGGGACATAGAATGGAGTCCAACAAATAGGCAATTCTAGATTTCTCCCTGTCTGCCACAACTGGATATCTACATGAAAATAATCAAATTGTGTCACTTCCTCATACCATATATAAAATTTAAATTGAAATGGATTATAAACCAAATATAAGAGCTAAAAATACAAATTTCTTAGAAAAAAATCACAGCTGTCAATTTGTCTTAATCAATGGTTTCTTAACTACAAAATAAAGTACACCAAAAAAAGAAAATATAGATAAATTGGAACACAACAAATTAAAAATGTATTTCATAGGATATCATGAAAATAAAATAACCTGTAGCTGGGAAAAATATTTCCAAATTGAATATCTAATAAGGGATGTACATGGTGAAAAGAAAAATAACTCTTTCAACTCATCAATAAAAAGACAAGCCAGTTTTTCAACTGGGCAAAAAAATTAAGTGCTCTTTCTCCAAGAAAGATGTTTGAATGGCCAATCATTCATGAAAACATGGTCAACATCATTATTTCTTGAAAAAAAATGCAATTTAAAGTACAATGAGTTATCATTTAAACAAATACACTGATGTGGAGAAATTGAAACTTCCTCCCATTGTTACTGGGGTTTTCATATGTCCAAAATACTTTGAAAAAAAAGCCTGGTAAGTGCTTGAAATGGAAATGCCTTGTGATGGTTAATTTTATATGTAAATTTGGATTATGCTGTCCTGCTGTTTTGATAAACATTAGTTTAAATGTCACTGTGAAGGTATTTTTTTTAAAGATATAACTAATATTTAAATCAGAAAACTTTAGGAGTTTAATATGACAGCAGATAGAGTGGAAGGTACACTGAAACTCTCCAAGACTCAAACTGGAATTATAAATAAAATATAGAAAAATTATCCTGAATAATCAACTGCAACTGAAGACTAGCTAAAGATCACCCACATAACCAAGGATGAAATGTGGAGATCACATAGAGACTAGTAGAAAAAACAGAAGCATGAGAGGGCTGGATAGGTTCCCACAAACAGCAGCTGAAGGTTTGGAGGGATATCTCAGCTATGCAGGGGGTTCACACTGAGAACTCTGGGGCTTAAATCCCCAGCTGGGCTTCCGAGACAAGAATACCAGAACTGAGAAAGTTGCCCACATAACATGTGGCTGTGAGAAGCAGCTGGGTATCTGTCTGCCAGGCAGTGCTGGCTGAAAATGCAGGCACTCACTTAAAGAGTCAATGCACAAAGTTTTATGTGCAGCCACTCACCTTGGGCTCGATCAGAGGGGGGTAGTATGGACTGGAGCTATGTGAGGAGAACCTAGGAATCTACTGTTGTGGGCTCCAGAAATAGGGCACAGAGGGCACCCTTCTGGATTCCTGTTCTGAGTCATTGCACCATACAGAAGAGGATATCTATCATAGGCAGACATTTACCTTCCAAGAAGCTTTTGACTGGGGGTGGGGAAGCAATTGCCCTACCTTGCTAGAAAATCTCCACCCTACACACTGGAGTTTCTACAGCTTTATGCTTATTAAGAGAATCAGAATAATCAGCCTGCAGGGAGAGGAAGACCTGAGTGCTTGGAATCTTTGCCTGATCTGCTTCTGGATCTGGACATTGGAAAAGCAGACTTTGGTGTGTATCTTGGTCCTGTCCAAATGCACTCAGCCCTGGAAGAGGAGACTGCACGCCATGGGTTGTTGATAGTTCCAAACAAGGTACTCAAGGCCATTCACAAACAGCATCTAACACTGACCTACCCCAGAGACCCCTCAAACAGACTAAGAGTCCTAGAAGATCTACCTAACACAGAAACAAACCCAAATAAAGAGCCAAAATGTGGAGACAAAAAAAGAAGTCCCAAATGAAAGAATAAGAGAAGTTTCCAGAAAAAGATATAAATGAAATGGAGATAAACAACCTATCAGATATAGACTTCAGAATATTGATTATAAGGACCCTGAACAGCATGAGAAAATATATAGAAAGTATGAAAATTGACCAGTCAGAAATGAAGAATGACATAGTAGAAATAAAGAATATATTGGAGGGGGAGGAAACAAGATGGCGGCATAGGTAACAGCAGCACCCACCTCCTCCCACAACCACACCAAAATTACAACTAAAATACAGAACCACCATCACTCAGAACCTCCTGAAATCTGGCTGAACAGAAGCCCTGCAACCAGGGAACTGAAGAAGCATTGAGACTGGTAGGAGCTACAGAGACACGGGTGGATAGGAGTTAGATCACGGAGACCTGGCCGTGGACTCCGACTTGGTGCCACAGTTTAAACCAGGGAGGGATATCTCGGTGGCTGAGGTTTGTCAGAGGAGTTAGGGGTCCCACCACCACATCAGGCCCCCCAGCCAGGAGCTCCAGGGCAGAGAAGAGAAATTCCCATAACTTTGGGCTGTGACAACCAGCAGGGACTGTTGCTGAGGGTCCTAGAGGATGCAGGAGACACAGGAAGCTCCTTTTAAAGGGCCTGAACATGAATTTACTTGGACTCACTCCCTCTAAGCCCCAATGCTGGGCAGCAGCCTGAAAGGAACCTGGGACACTTGGGGAGAAATTAACCTGCCTGATTGGGGTGAGAGCTGGAGGGGCAGCTTTCTCTCAGACAGAAGAGTTGGTAGAGGCCATTGCTCCTTTGGTGAGTCCTCCCCCAACACAGCTGACAGGCAGGCACCATATTTGAATCACCAGCACCTGACTCACACCTTTGGCCCCACTCTAGTGATTCCTGGAGGCCCCATCTCTCCCTACCTGAAAGCTCATCCAAGCCATTTCCAGTGGCTCTTCTGTACAAGTGGCCTCTTGAGCCTCATGCTTAGGACTTTCCTAAAATCTCTCACACAAACAGCAGCATGCCCCATACAGCTTGATAAGTGGCCCCAGGCCTGGCACTAGTGGCAGCCTGCATTGGCTCATAGCTTGGCCCCTCCTGGATAACGACAAGCCCAGCACAAGGAGCAGCCAACTGTGGTTTGCTGGTAGCTCATGCTGAGTGGCCCTGGGCAAGACACTGGCAGAGGCTGACTTTGCACCTCCCGGGAGGCCCCAGAGACAGTGAACCCAGTGGTCAGACTCGATCACACTGGATTATAGCCTTACCAGATCCATGAGTGACACAATCAAGGGGCTCACTTGGTGAACACCAAAGCTCCCCTGAAGTAAATTCTGCTCCATAGGGGTGTCTCCAGCACAGTAGCTCTTTGGCTGTAGTTTCATCTGGTCCTCACAGCCAGTTGGTCAGGGGGTTAATTCCTCCCAGTGACACCAACAGCAACCAAGGCTCAACTACATCAGGACAGCACACATAGTCCACACAGGGGAGCACTTAGAAGGCCCAGCTGAGGTGACTGAGAAGGCTGAGCCACTGGACCCTACAGAACACCTACTACACAAAGCCACTCTACAAATTCCAGGAGAAATAGCAGCTCTACGTAATACATAGAAACAAACACCTGGAAGCAGCCAAAATGTGGAGGCAAAGAAACATGTCACAAAGAAAAGAACAGAAGAAATCTCTAGAAGAGAAACTAAATGAAATAGATCCAAGTAAGCTAGCAAATACAGAGTTCAGAATTTTGTTTATAAGGATGCTCAATCATATTAGTAAGAGTTTCACAAAAATAACTGAGAAAATCGATGACATAATAAAGTACCAATTTGAAATGAAGGTTACACAAACTGAAATGAAGAATAATTTATAGGGAATCAACAGTAGAGTAGAGGACGCCGAGAGTCAAATCAGCAATTGGAAACATGAGGAGAAAAAAACACCCAACCAGAAGAGCAAAAAGAAAAAAGAATCCAGAAATATGAAGATAGTATGAGGAGCCTCTGGGACAACTTAAGAGGCCCAACATTCATATTACTGGGATGTCAGAAGGAGAAGAAAGAGAGCAAGAAATTGAAAACATATTTGAAAAAATAATTACAGAAAACTTCCCCTACCTGGGTAAAGAAATAAACTTACAAGTCTAGGAAGCACTGAGGGTCCCAAACAAGAGGAACCCAAAGAAGCCCACAGCAGGACACATCATAATTAAAATGCCAGAGGTTAAAGACAAAGAGAGAAAATTAAAAGCAGCAAGAGAAAAGCACTTAGTTACCTACAAGGGAGCACCCATATGACTGTCAGCTGATATCTCAACAGAAACTTTGCAGACCAGAAGAGAGTGGCAAGAAATACTCAAAGTGATGAAAAACATGGAACTACAACCAAGATTGCTCTACCCAGCAAAACTATCATTTGGAATTGAAGGTCAGATAAAGATCTTCTTAGACAAGGAAAAGCTGAAGGAGTTCATCACCACCAGACCAGCACTACAGGAAATGTTGAAGGGTCTTCTTCAAGAAGAAGCTAATGAACAAAAGAATTTGATGAACTAAATAGATCCAGAGATATTGACGCATGCAACAGACAATCATATTTCAGAGGAAAGAGGGCAGGAGGGTGGAGGGTGGGAAGAGATTAACCAAAGAAGTTATATGCATATAAGCATAACCCATGGACACAGTCAATAACAGGTTGAAGGCCTGGGGAAGGGGTGGAAGCGAGGTGGAGAGGGTCAATTGGGGGGGGGAGGGAATGGGACACCTGTAATACTCTCAACAATAAAGATAAATTTTTTAAAAATAATAATACATTGGAAGGAATAAACAGTAGATTAGAGAAAGCTGAGGACTGTATCAACAAATTAGAAGACAGGGTAGAAAAAAATCACTCAATCCGAGACTCAAAAAGAAAAAAAAAAAAAGGAAAAAACAGGAGAGTTTAAGAGAGCTGTGGGAAAACATGAAATGTAACAGTATTCACATCATAGTAGACCAGAAGGGGAAGAGAATAAGCAAGGTATACAGAATTTGTTTGAAGAAATAATGGCAGAAAACTTCTCTAAGCTGGTCAAGGAAAAAGTCATACAAGTTCAAGAGGCACTGAGAGTCCCAAGCAAGAAGAATCCAAAGAGGCCCATGCCCAGATATATCATAATTAAACTGCTAAAACTTCAAGACAAAGAGAGAATCTTAAAGGCTTCAAGAGAAAAGTAATCTGTTACCTACAAAGAAACTCCCATAAGGCTGTCAGTTGACTTCTCATCAAAAACTCTACAGGAAGAAGAAAATGGCATGACATATTCATGGTAATGCAAAACAAGGATCTGAAACCAAGACTGCTGTATCCAGCAAGGATATCATTCAAAATAGATGGTGAAATAAAGAGCTTCCCAGAAAAAGAAAAAAAAATGAATAAAGACTTTATCACCACAAAACCAGCATTGCAGGAAATGTTAAAGGGATTTCTGTAATTAAAAGTGGAAATAGAGAGAGAGAGAGAAACATAGGCATAAAAAATTAAAATGGCAATAGATAAGTATCTATCAATAATAATCTTAAATGTAAAAGGATTAGGTGATCCAATAAAGGACATATGGTTGCTGAGTGGATAAGGAAAAATGACCCAACTATATGCTTTCTACAAGAGACCCACCTCAGAACAAAAGACTCCCACAGGATGAGAGTGAAGAGATGGGAAAAAAATTTTCTATGCAAATGGAAATGAAAAAAAAGCGTGGGTAGCAACACTCATATCTGACAAATTAGACTTCAAAACAAAGGCCATAATGAGAGACAAGAAAAGTCAATAGAAAACACTAAAGAGATTGATCCAATAAGACCATATAACACTGATAAACATATATGCACCCAATAGAGGAGAACCTACATTTATAAAAATCTTCTGGAGGATTTTAAGGGAGAGATCAACAGCAACACAGTCATAGTAGAGAAATTTAACACCCCAGTGACGTTACTGAATATGTCTTGGAGACAAAAATATTAACAAGGAAATATGACCCTAAATGACACACTAGATCAGATAAATTTAATTGAAATTTACAGAACATTCCACCCCAGAGTTGCAGAATATACATTCTTTTCAAGTGCATGTGGGATATTCTCAAAAATAGACCACATGTTAGGGCACAAAACAAGTCTCTACAAGTTCAAGAAGATTAAAATCATATTAAGCATCTTCTCTGGTCACAGTGGCATAAAATTAAAAATCAACTACAGTAAAAACAGTAAAAAACATTCAGACACATGGAGGCAAAATAGCATGTTATTAAACAATTAATGGGTTATCAAAGGGGTCAAGGAAGATTTCAAAAATTTCCTGGAAACAAATGAAAATGAACACACAACAACCCCAAATTTATGGGACACAGCAAAAGCAGTCCTGAGAAGGAGTTCATAGCACTACAAGCCTGCCTCAAAAAACAAGAAAAACTTATAGTAAACTCTCTAACACTTCAACATAAAGACAGAAAGAGAAGAACAAAGAAAGCCCAAAGTAAGTAGAAGGAAGGAAATAATAAAGACCAGAGCAGAAATACATGACATAGAGACTGAAAAAATAATACAAAAGATGAATGAAACTAAGAGCTGTTTCTTTGAAATCATAAACAAGATTGATGACCCTTTAGCCAGACTCATCAAGAAACAAAGAGACAGGACCCAAATAAACCAAAACAGAAACAAAAGAGGTGAAGTAACAACTTACCCAACAGAAATGTATATGATTCTAAGAAAATAATGTGAACAAATATATGTCACCAAGCTGGACAAACTTTATAAAATGGACAAAATCCTAGAAAAATACAACCTTCCAAAACTCAATCAGGAAGAGTCAGAAAACCTGAATAGGCTGATAGCTGCTGATGTATTTGAAGCATCAATAAAAAAAACCCAGCACACAAAAGCTCTGGTCCAGATAGCTTCACAGGGGAATTTTACCAAATATGCAAAGAAGAACCAATACCTATCCTCTTCAAAATATTCCAAAAAATTCAAGAGGAAGGAACACTTCCAAGCTCTTTTTGTAAGGCCAGCATTAGCCTTATTCCAAAATCAGATAAAGACACTAAAAAGAAAGAGAATTACAGGTCAGTATCCCTAATGAATATAGATGCTAAAATCCTCAACAAAGTATTTGCATATGGGATCCAGAAATATATTAAAAAGATCATACACCATAACCAAGTGGGATTTACTTCAAGACGCAAGGCTTGTATAATATTTGCAAATCAATAAATTTGATACATCACATAAACAAATTGAAAGACAAAAAAACGCATGATCACATCAATGGACCCTGAAAAAGCATTCAATAAAATCCAACACCCATTTTTGATAAAAACTCTCAGTAATATGGGAATAGAGGGATCATACCTCAACATATTAAAGGTCATATATGACAAACCCACAGCCAAGATGATATTCAATGGGCAAATCTAAAACTTTTCCCCTAAGAACAGGAACAAGACAGGTGTGTCCACTTTAACCACTCTTATTGTACATAGTGCTGGAAGTCTGTGCCACAGCCATAGAGAGGAAGAAAACATAAAAGGTATCCAAATTGGAAAGCGGTAAGTAAAACTGTCATTATTTGCAGATGACATGATATTGTACATAGAAAACCTTAAAGACTCCACCAAAGTACTACTAGATTTGATAAAGAAATCCAGCAAGGTAGCTGGATACAAAATTAACATCCAAAATTTGAAACCATTTTTATACAACTACAATGAACTCGCAGAAAAAGAAACTAAAAAAACAATACCATTTATCATTGTAACTAAAAAAATCAGATAACTAGGAAGTATCTTAACCAAGGATGTAAGAGTCCTGTACTCAGAAAACTACAGGACACTGAAAAAAGAAATAGAGGAAGATATAAACAAGTGGAAGAATATACCATGTACACAGATTGAAATAATTAATATCATTAAAATGTCCATATTACCCAAAGCAATCTATAGATTAAATTCAATTCCTATTAAAATACCAAAAGCATATTTCACAGAGCTTGAATCAATATCCCCCAAATTTTTATGGAACCAAAAAATAACCCCGAATAATCTCTGCTCTCTTGAGACAGATGAACAGAATTGGAGGGGTCACTTTACTGGGTATCAAACTATACTACAAAGCCATTGTAATGAAAACATCCTGGTATTAGTACAACAACAGACATAAAGATCAATGGAACAGAACAGAGAACCCAGAAATTGACCTGTGCCATTATGGTCAATTAATATTTTATAAAGGAGGAAGGAGCATACAATGGCATAAACATAGTCTTTTCAATAAGTGGTGCTGGGAAAATTGGACAGGTACATGCCAAAAATCAAACTAGATCACCAACTAACTCCATACACAAGAATAAATTAAATTCAAATTGGATAAAAGACTTAAATGTAAGTCACAAAAACCATAAAAATCCTGAAAGAAAACACAGGCAGTAAAGTCACAGACATCTCCTGTAGTGGAATTTTCACAGATGTATGTCCTAGGGCAAGATAAGCAAAAGAAAAAATAAATAAATGGGACTACATCAAAATAAAAAGTTTCTACACAGCATAAGAAATCATCCTCAAAACACAAAGAAACCCCATGGTATGAGAGAACACATTTGCCAAGCATACATCTGATAAGGGGCTAATTTCCAAAGTGTACAAAGGACTCATACAACTCAAGAAATGGAAGACAAACAATCCAATTAAAAATTGGGCAGAGAACCTGAATAGACACTTCTCCAAAGAGGACATACAGATGGCCAAGAGACATATGAAAACATGCTCAATGTCACTAATCACAGATGTGCAAATAAAAACCACAATGAGGTATCACTTCACACCTGTCAGAATGGCTACCATCCACAAATCAACAAATGACACCTGATGGCAAGGATGTGGAGAAAGGGGAACCCTCGTACTGCTGCTGGGAATGCAGACTGGTGCAGCCACTATGGAAAACAGAATGAGGGTTCCTCAAAAAATTAAAAAGGGAGCTGCCTTTTGAGCCAGTGATCCCAGTTCTAGGAATATATCCTAAGAATCCTGAAATACTAATCAGAAAGAATATATGCACCCATACGTTCATAGTAGCACAATTTACAATAGCTAAGATGTGGAAACAGTCCAAGTGCCCATCAGTAGATGAGTGGATAAAAAAGCTGTGGGCCATTTACATCATGGAATACTACGCAGCTGTAAAAAAGAAGGATCTCTTACCCTTTGGGATGGTATGGATGGACCTGAAGATTATTATGCTAACTGAAATAAACCAGTCAGAGTAAGACAAATATCACACAATCTCACTTATATGTGGAATCTAAAGAACATAATAAACTTATGAACAAAATAGATTCAGTGACATAGAAGCATGTAAGAGACCAACGAATCTCAGGTAGGAAGGTGGGGTTGGAGGGTGGGGAGAGATTAACGAAAGAATTTACATGCATATATGCATAACCCATGGACACAGAAAATGGTGTGGTGAAGGCCTGATGGGGATTGAATATGGAGTAGAATAGTTAAGGGGAAAAAAGGGTACATCTGTAATATTTTCAACAAGAAAAATAATGTAAAAAAAACACAAAACTCAAAATGGATAAAAGACTTAAATGTAATACATGAATCCATAAAAATCCAAGAAGAAAATGTAGGCAGCAAAATCTCAGACATCTCTCATAGCAATATGTTTGCTGATACATATCCTAGGGCAAGAGAAACAAAACAGAGAATAAACAAATGGGACTACATGAAAATAAAAAGCTTGTGCACAGCAAAAGAAATCATCAACAAAATGAAAAGGGAGCCCACTGTATGGGAGAACATATTTGCCAATGACACATGTGATAAAGGATTAATATCTAAAATATATAAGGAACTTATACAACTTAACAAAAGACAAACAATCCAATTTAAAAATGTGCAAAGTACCTATATAGACACTTCTCCAAAGAGGATATACAGATGGCCAAGATACATATGAAAAAATGCTCAAAGTCACTAATCATCTTAGAGATGCAAATTAAAACCTCAATGAGGTATCACTTCACACCTGCCATAATGGCTACCATCAACAAATCAACAAACAAGTATTGGTGAGAATGTGGAGAAAAGGGAACACTTGTACACTGCTGGTGGAATGCAGACTGGTGCAGCCTCTATGGAAAACAGTTTGGAGGTTCCTCAAAAAATTTAAAATTGAACTGTCATTTGACCTAGTGATCCCACATTTAGGAATATATATTAGGAAACCTGAAACACCAATCAGAAAGATCTTATGCACCCCTATGTTCATAGCAGCACAATTTACAATAGCTAAGATCTGACCATCAGTAGATGAGTGGAGAAAAATCTGTGGTGCATTTACACCATGGGATCCTATGCAGCAGTCATAAAGAAGGATTTCCTACACTTTGGAACAGCATAAATGGAGCTGGAGAGTGTTACGCTAAGTGAGCTAAGCCAGGCAGAGAAAGACAAGTACCACATGATCTCACGCATATGTGGAATATAATGAACAAAATAAACTAATGAACAAAATAGATTCAGAGACATAGAAGCATGGAACAGACTGAGGGATCTCAGAGAGAAGGTGTGGGTGGAGGAGTGGGTGGAAAGAGATTAATCAAAGATCTTATATGCTTATATGCATAACCTATGAACACCAGGCATTGGTATGGGGAAGGCCTGGGGGTGAGGTGGATGGGGGTTGGAGGGGATCAATTTGGGCAAAAAGGGGACATCTGTAATAAAATGATTCATTTAGTGACATTTAATCAATAATTATCAGCATTTCAGCTGATATTATTGATTCATATAACATCAATAAAATAATAGTAGCAAGCATACCAAATGCCAATACTTAGTTTTTCTACAGTCTATGAGGCTTAGAGGGTTATAATTCAACACCTTTAATAGTGTATAAAAGTGCCTGATAAACACAAGTGCTATAAATGAAGATATTCTTGTATTAATTTTATACAGAACAAGGGGGTTAACAATTTTTTTAAAAGACTTGAAAATAATCAATATTATTTTCATAGACTGGCTTAATTTTAATATATTCAATTATTTGATGCCTTCTTATACCCCACCTACCATCAACCAGAAAGTCTTAGTAAGCATTTGAATGTGGAAATATATGGTGCTCATTGAGCCATAATTTTCAGAAATAGTGACAGAAGATGAGAGAGAGAGGGAGGGGGGAACAGAGAGAGAGGACACTATATTTAACAGGAAATAAAATCAAAGAGAGGCAGAGTTACAATATTTATGCACATTTATTGTATGTATATGTGTATGTATATGCTAATCATTTACCAAGAGTATTTCCAATTCTGATACCCCTCCAAAAAACAAACAAATATTCTATATGACAGAATAATTTACAAATGAGGAAACAAAATATTAGAGTATTTTAATCTATTTGCCAAGGTCACAAATCCAGGTAAGAATATAACTGGGGCTTAATATTTGTTATTCTGTTTCAAAAACTTGTCTTTTGCTATCAGGGTGTATACACTAACATGCACAATTTTGAAGCAAATGAAAATGGGCATATTTTCCTATTGAGGGAGCACTAGAATAAAAGTAAAAATTAATCATCCAGTGGTTATGTGTTCAATTTTAATGACATTGCAAATTTCTGATGTGTCTTATAGGAAATAATCTAAAAATGAAGGATTTAATTTTCATGTATCCATGCAAGTTAAGCATTTTTTTTCAGATTTAGTTGACCTAACCTTAAGACCTTCCAAAATAAACCACTTTAGTCTTCATAACACAAAATGTGTGGTTATTTCAATCCTTAACTTCAGACACTTTAAATTTGCCATAGGAAAGAAAAACCAAGCCTAAAAATTTCATGAATAATTTTTAGCCAATATTTCATATACATTAACAAGACTGATAAATTGAGTAGAATTTTTGAAATATACAGTGCTCTATTTATAAATAATACTTTCCTGGAGTTATAATAAGACTTTATTTGAAAAAAATTATGATATTAAAAATGTATAAAAAAAACTACTGATAATTTGCTACATTAGTACTTTTTCAAAAGAAAATTAAAGTAATCATTCAGCTCTTTCATGACATATTCATTTATTTTTACTTTCACCCTTCTCAGCTAAGTTTTAAGATTCTCATCTGCTGTCTGAGACAGGCCAATAAGCCAGGACAAGTAGAATAGGGAAACTGAAACAGCAAAACAAAATGGCCAAGCAATTTACAGGAGATATATAAGGTCACCTCCTTAGAAATAACCTCTAGGCCTCAGTTGTATTTCACATCCATACCCAGAAAAGCAGCAAAACCAGGTGGGCAACATCAAGACCATCTACAAGGATCCCCTGCCCTGACACTGACCAGTCAGTGGAGGCCACGGCCCTGTAGGAGCACACATAGAAAACTGATGAATATTCTGCTAAAACCCTCCCCTGAGACCTCCCCTAATATTCCCACCTGCAAGAAAGAGATAAAGCCTCCAGACAAAAGACCCAGTGTGTGCTCTCTCTCTGGGGAGCAGCCCCCACCATTCCCTTCCCCCTCTTCTTCCTCAACTTTTTCCCCATAGGTATGCACCTCCCAAACTCTAAGGGACCCCATGAAACCTGAAACCTGGGGAGCAATGGGCAGTGGCAGCTCCTCCCAGGATAGTTCCCTGAACCTGTTCCCAAGGCCCCTTTTTCTCTGACTTTCCATAGAAATAAGGTAGCCCAACTTAGGCTCTCCTGTTGCTTCTCCTATGCTAAGTCCTTTCTTGTTTTACTGTCCCCAGCTTTAATAAACATTCCCTTGTAGTCACCTGGACTCCTGTTGTGAAATTTTTCCTGAATGAAGTCACGAACCCACACACTACCAGATGGCCCTAGGCAGCTCAGGACCAGATCCCCTTTTTGGTAGCACCATGAGAGACTGCTAAATATTAGCATAGATATACTTATTTTGTAGCATTGCCAAATACATATCAAGCACATTTGTTTTATGAAGAAATAATAAACAATTTTGGTTTCAATTTGTATTTTTTAATCCTCACCAGAAGATATGTTTTTATTGATTTTTAGAGAGAGAGGAACGGAGAGGGGGGAGAGAGAGAAACACTGATGTGAGAGAGAAACATCTATTGGTTGCTTCTGCATGCACCCCATGGGGAATCAAACCTGAAAATTGGGTATGTGCTTTGACCTGGAAATGAACCCATGACCCTTCAGTGCACAATGACGCTCTAAACAACTAAGCCACTTGAGCAAGGTTAATTTGTAATTTTTTTAACTCACTTCCTTAATAATGTCTTGCACAATTTTCAGTTGACCAAGTACCTTTTCAGTGAAAGTACATTAATCATAAATGACCTTTAATTGCAAGCATAGATGTTTATTTTAGCCAAAATCAATAAAACAATTGCAATTAAAAGATAAAACATATGACACAAAATAAGTGTAAGGTATTAACAACAACAACGATGACTAAAAAACCTTTTTACCTACCAGGAAATGGCTAAGAATTTACTGAATATTTAATTGTTCCCCTTGATAGTAGAGCTCTGTTACATTTAGATCTAAATAGAGGACATTAAAGAGTAAATTGCTAATAATACCATTGAAGCTGTACTGTTGGATAGTAACTAAGAATATCATTGTCATTTCTTACAGAGTTTTTGTATGAATTTATATATTGTTTTTGCATAGTATTATTTTCTATGAAATAGAAATGCTACTTGATAGTCATTGATTCATATATATTTTAAATTGGTATCAAATGCAAATAAAACATCCTAGATATGTATATTGACAAATGATAAAGTTACAATTCAGAATAACGTTATAAAACAGAAATATTTTTGCATAAATTTGAAATTCATCAGAACTGTTCAGTTACAGGGAAAATTCATATAACGTTCTAGTACAATTATCATATTCTCTTTTCTCAGTTAGAAGTGTCAAATGACCCAAATCTATCCACACTTAGCAGTGTATGTGCATTGATCATTTGTGCTTCTTTCCATAACAAAACCATTCTAACATAAATCAATAATATGTTTTATTCACCACCAAGAACTCAAAATGTTTTGTATAATGTTTTTTCATTCCTTCTTACAATAATAAGCTTCATGTTGTTCTGAAAACAAGACTGTTATCCTAAATTTTTTTTTTGATAGAAAATAGACATAGATGTAATTTAGTAAGCCAGTTCCACAATAATTATCCCTGGCTATATTACAACTCGAGATATAGGAAAGTATTTGTAAGGAGTATTAGATTTTTCTTCTGCTTCAGTATTCACTCATCAATATAAACATACTCATTAAAAGACAAAGATAAATTGAAATTATCTTTATCAAAAACAACAGAGCTATAAATGTAGAAAGAGCAAAATACTGACTGGGATTATTCTGTTGGTTTTATAGGAAGAGTGATCACTTATCTGCTTTTGTATATTTCCAAAACTAAGTTTGATGAAGTCACACTGTCTAGTTCAGTGTTATATTCCCCAGCATAAAGCATAGTGCCTACCGCCTAGATATTGTTCAATAAATGGTGGTTGTGTAGGGAGGGCAAAATTGTACCTCTACCTTCTTATAGTTCTTTTCAGCTGGGCCTGCAAGTTATATGAAAGACAATAATTTTTTTAATATGTTTTTTAATTGATTTTAGAGAGAGAGGAAGGGAAAGGGAGAGAGAGAAACATCGATTGGCAGCCTCCTACATGCCCACTACTGGAGATGGAGCTCACAACCTGGGGATGTGCCTTGACCAGGAATCAACCTGCAACCTCTGGGTGCGTGGGACCCTCAACCAACTGAGCCGCACTAGCCAATTTGCATAAAATTATCTGTCTCAATTTGTCCTTAGTGATAAGTATGTTATTTTTCTTCTAATATATGGAAGACATCTTTAATATGAAAATTTCATCTCCTGCTTTAGAAAAAAAAATCTGAGTGTTTTTGCATTTGCTGTTATTCAAGTAAACACAAAAGAGTCAATTTGCTAGAGCAGCATATTTTGGGGTGGCAAGTTCTGAGTTCCTTTAGCTGCCTCTAAATGTAATAAAAAGTAACAAGTGCTACACTGAATGCATAGTTAAAGAGGAAGAATTTCACTCTCTAGCTATGTTCAATCAGTATTGCTAGACAAAAAGAATATATCTATTTATATGAAGAGCATGAAAACCAAAAGAAGAGGTAAGGCTCATAGTTCCTAAGTCTTAGCTTCCTCCATGTTGCTGCTTCTGTAACATCTAGTTCATAGTTTACAATCTCATATATATAATTCACTCATTCATTCATTTGTTCATTTATCAGGTAATCTCAGTACTACTTAAAACATTATATTTGTGCTCAAAATTACTGGCTTGTGTATATCTGTGAATTCTCCATGAGAACCTAAAATAAACTAATCTTTACAAAGGGATTTATAATTGCATTTTGTGAAAAACAGAAAAGAGGGAAATAAACAACATGCTTTCCTTCTCTCACTATTTGAATATAATTTTATCCAACAAATCTCAAATTGCTACTAAACAGGAAGACTTTGTCCACCCAGAAATAGCAGAGCCAAACATTAAACACTGAGAATTCCAGTGGGAAAATATTCACTATTTTATTATGAATGGTGTCAACCAAGAGAATAGGAAGCTAAAGCTGAAAAGCCTGAACTCCCTGATCCAGGGTTTTGGGCAGGTTTTTAAGGGTATGGAAAAACAGGTATGTGGAGGCACTGGCGGGGCAAGTTTTAATTTGAGCACCTTGGAGCTTGGCCATTGTGGTAAGGGGCCAAGCACCACATCTTCCTAGACAATCGACTCTTTGCTTCTGAATGGGTTCAGGTTCCGTCTCAGTCCTTTGGTTCCCTGTGTGTGTTTGGGGATGGGAGAAGCAAGACTTTGCATCTGGGTGCAGATGAAGGTCCAAGTTTTCTCCTCTGCACATGCTTTGACTGCATGACTTGCAGTATTTATCTGTTGTCTCTGAAAAGCAACTCAGTATCTCCTAACCAGTATAGGAGCATTTTGATCTAGTTCTCCAGTTAAAAATTATTTAGTACAATACTAAGACAAGAATATGTTTTACTTTCCTTCCTCAACCACACTAAAATTCACCAAGCACTTATTCTGAATGGATACTTAAATATTTTTCTTTACAGAATCACTCACACTAATTCAAAGTTATTGCCAGGAAATAAAACTTTTTATTTTAAAGTGCAAATGTGTAATCATTTAAACAAACAACTGCTAGGAAGATTCTGCTCTTTGTTGTGTCAGTAACTCAACAGCAAATTGTGTTATTAACAAATCATAGGGCTTTTTGAAATAAACTTAGGCCTTATTTATCTCCTTTCTTTTGTTTAATACACATGGATTTCTAACCAAGTTTTCTCTTTTGTGGGTAAACAACATAAACAGGGGTATTTAATTAAGTCTACATTAAAAAGGAAAGAGAACTGTAAAAATATGTTCTTAATGAATTGAACTAATTAGTGGTTGAAATCAGTGAAGGTCATTCAATTCAGTTAAGAATGAGAGGTCCTAAAGACCCAAGGCAGAAATACTATGTCTAGCTTCATGCTCAGAGTTGAAAGGGGTGGTAGTGATGAGAGGATTAATTTATGCCCTTCTTAGATGGATTAAAGTCATTTGGCACAAATTGTAAAGTTTCTTTCATCTCCCTCTTTCTTGAACACAGTCCTATTTACTATCAGACTATCAGGCTGGGAAGTGAAGAGGGGAAGTAGCTAGAAGAGGGAATAATTCATACATTATTCCTTCCTTTGGTGTAAATATCCTGTGCACCTGCAGCTTTGGGACGGTATGGAAATAGACGTACTTAGAAATTCAAAACAAGTTTGTAAAGTGCATGTTTTACCATGCAAATTATGTACTTTATACACCTGTACAGAGTTAACCAACATAATTTATATAGGAAAATATCTTAATTTTATAAACTTTATAAAATATTTTACATTTGTGAATGAACGACCAAGTTGCGTTTGGTCAATGTTAAGTGTATTTCAGAATACTGAAAAACTCAGCTTTCTGTGTGCCTTGAGGGCGGCAAAGTAAATTAAAGGGTTGCAGACACAAAAGAGCTGGGCATTAATGAGAATTCACATAGAGCTGCATTCAGTTATTTGCACTTTGGTGCATGAATAACAAGTGACCGTTTATGCTGCTAAGTAGGCAAATGTAGCTACCAAGGTGAGAAAATAGAGTGATTTAGTAGTAAATTGAACAAACAGGAGTCTCTTCAACCCTAGGGTTCTTTGCATTTGCTTAATGGGTTAGTAGAGGACTTGACTATACAAGTCTTAACAAATCAACACCTTTTCTTTACAGTACTCCATAACCACAGGAGTTCAAGAGAATCACATTTATTGGGTGGTAGGCTTTTCAGAACTAAGTTGATAGGATTCTGTAGCTGGAACTAAATAAGGTGTACTTTCATTTTTTGGTGTAAATATGTTTTTTCTACAAAGAACCTCACAAACGTTCTCAAGAAGTATCTCACATTAAAGGGAAAAAAGAGAGAGAGAGAAAGAAAACCAGAATAATCTTGCTTCAGCTTTCATCAGCAACTGCTATTTTCTCTGACACATGGATTTGGATTTTTCATATAGGTGATATAAAAATTCATATCTTGCCTGGCCGGGAGTGGCTCAGCAGTTGAGCATCAACCTGGGATCCAGGAGATCAGGGTTCGATTCCCGGTCAGGGCACATGCCTGGGTTGTGGGCTCGATCAATGACTCTCTCATCATTGATGTTTCTGTCTCTCTCTCTCTCTCTCTCTCTCTCTCTCTCTCTCTCCCTTCCTCTCTCTGAAATCAATAAAGATGTAAAAAATAAAAAAAATAAAAATTCTTATCTTTTTTTCTTCAATTATTCAAGAAATACTGATTGAATACCAAGTTTGTGTGATATACTCATCTAAGAAGAAAGTTTCCTATAGGAGATGCTACTTAAGTAAAAATCTGAAGAATGAATGAGGATAAGCCAGAAACATAATGTTAAAAATAAGCCAATAGGCCCAAAATGGAGTTACTGATGATTAAGCACATCAGCAAAACAGGACTTAACAGAGTTTTGGCTCTCTCCAAAATGAAATCAAGCCAGTCAGTCAAGAATCCCTTGATTAGCACTAGTGAAGTAATCTGCCTGATAGATCCATGCCATTCCCTAAAGGAAAGTAACCGTGCAATAACCAACCCATTTTTTTGCCCAGTATAACTTTTCTGTTCCTGCTTCTGTCAGTGTAGTTAGCTAGTTATTGATATGAGGAAGATAGCTACTTATTAATATAAAGAAGAAAGTGAAAGGGAACCAAATAATATTAATAAACTGGGAAGCAGAAGCAGGTAACAGAGCAGAATTCCATCTAGTTTACTGGTAAACGCACTCATTCACACACTCCAGGGAACTGTGGCCAAAGGCACTTAATCCTAGAATGGGAAAGGAAATCTCCCCAGGGGTTCTGAAAGCCCAGTGCCAGAGGGAGGGGAGGAAATTCCTCTGCTGGGCTTATGTGTAATAGGAATTGGGTGATATAATGAAACTTTTGGACATAAACAATGGGAGTCAAGGTGATGAAACAGAGGGGCAGGGCCTAGCATGGGAGCAATCAAAAAGATAGTTGGATCGGATAGAGGACATGAAACTCCAATAAAATCTACTGGGAGTGTTACTGGGGAGATAACAAGACCTCAATTCTTATCTTCTTGAAGAAAAGATTTAATCAAGAGACAAAGTATAGCAAAGCAAGTAAGAATTTATTGGCTGCAGCAAAAACATACTTAAGACAGTGAAATAAGGAAGGGCATAGAAGTAACAGGAGAGCCTAGGCTGGGCTTCTTGGGCTCACTGGGAAGTCAGAGTAGAGGGGGGCTTGGAGACAGGATCAGGTGGTAAGCCCAGGATGAGCTGCTGCTGCACATTGCTCCCTGGTTGCAAGTGTCATGGGGTCCCTAAGAGAGAAGAATGGGGGACGGGAATGGCACTGGCACGCTCCCCTGTGAGAGAGCTCATGCTAGGTCCTTCATTCTGAGCATATTTATCTGTCTCCTGGAGGTGGAAATCTTAGAGGAGATCTTAGGGGAGGGTTTCAATAAAATATTCATCAGCTTTCTAGGTGTGTTCTTTCAGGGTCCTGGTCCCTACTGATTGGTGGGTGCCAGGGCAGGGGGTCATTAACCAATGCAGCTGATCCTGAGGTAGCCACAGTGTCACTTGTCTGGTTTTGCTGCTTTTCTGAGCTTAGAGTTGATATATAACTGATGCTTAGATGTTATCTTTAGGGAGGAAAAGGTCAGGGGGGTATAAACCCCATGGCTAGCAATAGCAAAAGTCAGGGGGTCCAAACTACATGACCAGCAATATGTCCCCCATTCTTTGTAGGAAATGTTATCCTGGGGGCAATTTTTTTTTTTTAATTTTTATAAGTTTTTTGAGCCAAACTGTTGACACATGCCAAGAAGAAGAATCTCAATGGATTGAAATAATGTTCAGGAGAATGGCAGTTTTGCACCTTGTTTTATGCATTACAATCAAAGGAGAAGTCATAAGTGGGTCACATGAAATCCACTGGTGATAGATTAGGAAGGCGGGAGAAAGTAAAGCAGGGAAATTTCTGGCATTGGATAAAAAGGAAAATGATAGACGCATACTTCTTTTACTTAGGTGGGTGCAGGATAGTTAAGTCAACAATTAACTCAGTAACAATGTGGAGATTTGTGGTCTCCACAGAGCTGTGCCTGTGCTTTGAGGGGTCTGGAAAAAGGAAAATTACTTTGGCATTCCAATGATGTTATCGTAGATGCAAAAAGACAATAGACAGGCTCAGTTAAGGTAAATATTGACCTTTGTCAAGGAAGATACCAGCCTAGGACATGACTATCCACCATAAACTGCTTTTTAGTTAAAAAGTTTTCATTTCAGACCATACTTTGTGGTTACTTTAGGTCTCTGAGTTTGCAAGGCTGCCATGCAGGCCTCCCCTGAGTTTGTCAGGTTAGCATGTGGCCCTTTTTCATCCACATTTGTTTTATCTATTAGGTATTACAGGACTGAGACATAACAGTGGTTTATTTATCCTTTTAATCATGTGAAAAAGAAGTAGCAGTAAGCTGTTTAGGGCTGGCATGGTAACTCCATCATCCTTAGCATGTGATTTGCATCCATAAGATCACAAGATGGCTACTGGGACTCCAGCTGTCACATCTATATTATAAACAGTGGGAAGGGCAAAATGGCACCTGCTATCATTTTAAGGAACTTTTCTGGAAGCTCCACCTAAGAGCTTCCAGGAAGCTCTTATTTTCCACTTAGCAAAGGAGGCTAAGGCACATTCATACTCAAGAAGGGAAAATGGATTTTTTGTAGGTAACTAGTAGTCTCTCTACCACAACTGTTAAGAGTGAAAAACAAGCCTCTTACCATAGTCTATGGCTCTGTTTCCTCGGCCTATGTTCCTCCTGGGAACCCTGAGAAGAGAGCTTCTATCCCTTTTTCTAGAGACTTTAGCAAGGTGCAGGGTGGGTAATGTCAACCACTAATGCTTCTAGGGGCTTGGTTGGTAAGTTACATGAGGTATTTTGCAGGTTGAATGCATTTGGGAATAGGGGGGAGCATGGCAAACTGGAGAGCACATGGGGGATGAGATGCTTGTTTTTCCAGTTTTGCCCCTTGCTGAGCATCCCTGGCTTTCTGCCCTGTTAAGTTCCATACCTGGCCCATTGTCCTTGCTCTCCTCATGTCTGTCCGACTGCCTATAATAGGAGGAGGGCCCAATCTAGGAGCAGGAGAAGTTAGGAATTTGGGTTGGATAATTTGAATGGTTCTTTGTCCTTTACTTGAACCAAGAAGATATATGGAGGATTACCAGGAGCCTCTTGGCAGCGCTTTAAAGCCTGCCCACCCTCCACATCCCTGAGGGTGTGTTAATTCCCCTTAATTTATAATAAAATCTCACCCTCACATTTACACTTCTCCACATTTGTGATTTTGAAATTCTTTTCTCATATCACCCCTAGAGAACTCATCACTTTTGCCAGCAACACTTCCTTCTGCCTACAAAAATCTTTCTTTCATTTTGCACAGCTCCTCAGGGCTCCTTTCTACTTGCCAGATTAGGTGCTGCCTGATTTGAGTTAATTTGGGCTCAAATAAACACATGAAAATTTTAATATGCCTCAGTTTACCTTTTAATAATAGGCAAATTCAGGCAGAGGAAATATAAGTAAGAATAATAGGTATCCATTGCATTGATACAGTATAAATGAGCTAGAAATGAA
This sequence comes from Miniopterus schreibersii, assembly GCF_964146895.1. Classification (NCBI taxonomy): domain Eukaryota; kingdom Metazoa; phylum Chordata; class Mammalia; order Chiroptera; family Miniopteridae; genus Miniopterus; species Miniopterus schreibersii. Next base: position 37,483,217 of record NC_138104.1, on the reverse strand, counting down.
AAAAAGCTGTGATAAATAAAGACAGATAGGTTTGGATCTTATCTTGAATAAAAGAGCTAGTGAGCCTGGGCTGATGTGGCTCAGTTGGTTGAGCATTTCCTATGCACTAAGAAGTTGTCCGTTCAATTCCCAGTCAAGGCACATTTTTGGGCTCTGGGTTCAATCTCCACCAATCAGTTTCTCTCTCACATAGATATTTCTCTCTCTCCTTTTTCCTTCCTTTTTTTCCTAAAAAAAATCAATTTAAAAAAGAATATTTAAAAAAAAACACAGAAAAATGGTGATTTGGTAAAATGTGGAACTGGACATAAATGAGGAATGGGTGAAAGCAAAAGTGGTGATTTTACTTATTTGTTCATTAGGGAATTTAAAAATGGCAGAGGAAAAACAACTTCAAAAGAAAGGCCAGTAGTTCTTAATATTGTTAAGACTTATGAGGTTTTTTTCATTAAGTGAGTTGACAACCAGAAAGAAATAAAATAATAGCAGAGCACAGATTTTTTTTTCAAGGTAAATTCTCCTTTGGGCCACACAATATTTTTATGGTAAAATACAAGAATACATATGCTTCACATAATTTATCATAATTGTCATTCTATGGATATTGTTCAATTATTTGTTAAATACTTCCTGTCTCCTTGTCCCAACTAGACTCTAAAAATTACAGTACTGGTAGGTACTGTGTATTTCTTATTTTCCACTCTACATCTAGAAATTGTCATCTTGTTACAGAACAAAAAGATTTCATCCACCCAGCACAAACAGAGCCAAACACTTCACACCAAGAATTGCAGTGAAGAAATACTGGCTATTTATTGTTAATGTCATCATCCAGGTAAATGGGAAACTAATATTCCAAAGTCAGAACTCCCCGATGGCATATAGGTTTCAGACTACATCGGGCAAAATTACAAGACTGTGTTGGTTAGAAGTTTGGTTTTATGCTGGTAGCTGATTGGTCAGCGGTGAGGTAAAGGTAATGAATCATTCCTTCAGGTCTTGAGGACAGTTCCGAGTTTTGTTCCAGAGCCCCTCTGGATTTACAGGAAAGTAAGCAGGGGGTCATTCCACCTTGAGTTCAGGAGCTGAAAGCTAACTTAGGTCAGGATATTATCTTTAGCCTGGCAGAGATTCAGACCATGTGACCATTAGTCAAGCTCAGGCTACTATCTTCTGCTGCCTCAGGGAGTTGCTGATTATCGTGGGGAAAAGTTAGATCTTTGGTGGAGTGGGGGGAAGAGAGAGAGAGATGATTTCTAGAGTTAGGATTTGAAACTAAATTTATTTCAAGTCCTAAGGACCCTTGTTTATCATTTGTGATTCATATTAGATACTCAAATATTTATTGACAGAAAGAGTAAAAATTTCAGTATAGAACTGAAAGGATTTTTATGTAGCTACACCCATGTTCAGTCTATACTCGAATTTGAGTAAGACTAAAATACATATTGATTTGTTATGTGAATAAAATATTTGTTTTTAAAATTTGCTTTCTATCAGTATATGTTCCTTGAAAAATCAGAATACATTTAACTATATTCTCAAAGAAATTGAAATTGTAAGATAACAAAAAAATAATATTCCCACTACCCCTCTGAGTTCTTGGCTGAGACCTTGTGTATAAAAGACAGATTAACATGACAAAAATAAGCAGAAATACATTAACATGTATACCTCATGTATATGTAAAGCAACAGGAGGAGAGTTTGTACTCTCTTCTTTCCCAGCACACAGCAGAGTCAAACGCTGAACACTGACTTAGAGTCACTTTACTTGAAGAGCACTAAGCAAGGACAATGGAAAGCTGTATCAGTTAAAACCCAAACTCCCCAATGGCTTACAATCCTCAGCTTTTAAGGGCAAGAGTCATGAGTAATTATGAGTAAAGGGCTTAGGTCATGGGCTCTGTTGACTGGTGAATTCTTATGCAAGTTTCAGCAATTTGATTTATTCAGCTCCTGGTGTCATTCTGTCTGTGTACATGTGACTATGGCCAGGTGGTCTGAAAGAGAGTTCTGTAAGACATCTTGAAATTTGTGAGTCAGTGACACTATTTTAAGGGGGGGGGGGAGAATAGAGCTCTACATGTTTAACAAGCTACATTCTTCTGTTATCTTAAACAGAGTGTACCTTCTGAAACTTTCTTTACAGGCAAGTCTGCAGGTCCCAGTGCATGACTACATTCCAGTGCAGCTATGAGTCTCAAGACAGCCAATATAATAATTTTAACTAAAAGCTAAATTCTTTTATATCTAGTGTCAATGTAAGAAATGCTCAAAGCTGTAGAGAATTTTTATGAGTTTATTTGTGCCAAACTGATGACAATTGCTGGGAAGTAAAATATCAACAGATTGAGAAAATGCTCTGGAAAATGGCAGTTTTTATATCAGATGAAGTGGGGGGTTCTCTTCCACACTGGGTGCTGCTGGGGGTGGAGTCCTTGCGATACCTCAAGAAAGAGAATTTTCTAAGACTTACACAGGAGATAGAGTAATTTTTATTTGCATGGAATTATTATATCTCTGGGTTTCTAAAGTATCATTCTAGTCATAGAAGACGTGCAGCTGGGTGTCAGTAGAGCTGAAAGCAAAGCCAGTGTCCAGAATTTTTGTTACATATTGAAGCTGGGTACAGTACAGCATCATGCTAGTTTCAGTCCATTAGTCCATAGCATGTGCGGTCCACATGGCTGCAGGAAAGCAGAAACAAAAGAGCCCCACAAGCCAGGAGTCAAGCATAGCACAGCAAGAACAAGAGTGTGAGTTTTTTTGTTTAAGGGGTTATGTATCCCAAATTTCTGTGTGCTTTCAGTGGCCATGCCCATTCTAGACAATCATATCTGTCCCCAGATGTGATTGATAGCAAGCACCTTCAACAGTCCCCCCAACTTTACTGGACATGCGTTTACCTCCCTTTGTTGGACCACTGGGGAGTGCAAAGTTGTAGTTTCCTGGTGAAGCTGTCTAAATGGCATGCCTATAATATCTGGCCTTCCCTTTGCTCTTTTCCTATGATTACTAACTAGTTAATTACAATTGTATCAGTTTTACCACTTATTTTATATATCAGCATCAAAGGGAGAGATGTAAGTGGGTTACATGAAATCCATTGGTGACAGATTATGGAGGCAGGAGAAAACAAAGTGGGGAAACCTCTGAGATTGAATAAAAAGTAAAATGGATATCCATATACTACTTTTACATTTGTGGGTACAGGATAGTTAACAGTTAACATTTATAACACATAGAGTTGGTATGTGAGAGAACACTATAACAATGAGGGGTTCTGTGGTCTCATGTTCTGGTGGTAAATTGTGCCCTGAGGGATGTGGGGGGGAAAAGAAGATTGCTCTGACATTCCAAAGGTATGTTATCACAAAGGCAAAAAGGCAACAGACAGGCTCAGTTAAGTTATCAGCCTAGGATATGACTATGACTTGCTTTTAGTTAGGAAGTTTTAATTTCAGATAATCCTATATGGATACTTTAGGTCTCTGAGTTGGTAAGGCCCACTATGCAGGCCTCCCCTGAGCTTGTCAGGTTTAGGATGTGGCCCCTCTTTTGTCCACACTAGCCTGTTATAATTTACAATCAGCTTCATATACATGGTAGATACCCAGGAATAAATTAGTAACTTAAATCATGAGATGAAATACCGTCTTCAAATAATGACCAAAAAAAAAAAAAGAAAGAAAGAAGAAAGAAAGAAAGGTGTGGGGAGGCCAGTTATGGAGACAATACCAGGAAAAGCAAGGTGAACAAGGGTAAGTTTCAACATGCAGATTTAAATTTGTTTCTTTTCCATTGATAAGAGCCTCATGATCTACAGTTGTCCTCGTCCTAATTCAGAAAGGAAGATAGCTTTACAAATGGAGATTTTCTTTATCAATGTAAACTTTCCTTACAAAATGTTAACTTCTACACTGTTTCACAACTCTTCATGTCTTCTATTTCTCAAAATAATAAGCTCAAAATAATCCTTATGCTAAAGAAGCATATTTTGTGGTGGAATATGCTGCTCCTTTTCACAACCATTAAATATATAGATACAGGGTTCCAGCTTCCACTTAGGATCTAGAAAGCTAAAAAGAGAGGGAAAAGGCAAACAAAAAAAACCTAGAAAAACAACAAAGTGCTAAAAATTATGGACCCTTCAGAGAGCTGAGGCCTAGGGCAACCAAATAATCCAAAATCTAGGAAAACCTAGGCACATTTCATGAGAAATAAGTTGCAAACACTTGATTACAGAGATGGGGAAAATACTGGGAAATGAACATCATACAAGTTAGAAAAATTCTGTTTCATTTTCACTAAGATGTTACAGGTTGAGAGTGGGCTAGAATTTTAATATGAAATCGGAAAGAACTGTAGACAAAAAAGTAATTTGCACTCACAAGCTTTTCACCTTGGACTTCACCAAGTGTTTGTTAAAAGTGTTACTGAACTGAAGTCTATGTGCCTGATGCATCAAAAGGTCAAAACTCAAAACGTTCGAGTTTCAAGTAAAAAAATATTTATTAACCAAGAATGTACTAAGTGAGAAGATATTAGAATTAATGGTGTCTCACATCCATCTTGCTTGCTGGACTAGGCAAAAGGTTTTCAAAGGGTTGAGGGAACAGGTATGTGGAAGTGTTGATGGAGCAAGTTTTAATTGGAGGACCTTGGAACTTGGCCTTTTACAGTAAGGGGTTTTAACTCTGGATCTCCCTGGACAATGGTTCCTTGACTTCTGAAAGGGTTTTGGTGTCCAAGTTTTGTTATGCTCTGGTCCTTCAGTTGGCGTTTGGGAGTATTGTTATTCTGGTGCAACTGGAAGCCAGAGTTCTCTCCTCTGCACGTGTCCTGGCTACATGACTGGCTGTCTTGGTCTGTTTTCTCTGAAAATCAACTCTGTATTTTGTTAAACAGGATAGGGCCATTTTGAGCTTGTTCTGCGGTTACAGAGGGATTGGAAGCAATTTAAAATTTCTGCAAAAGCTTCCCTCATGTTGCAAATCTGCTTGAAGGGAAGATTAATTGTTCAATAAAAGACATTGAGTCCCACCCAGATTGTTCCTTACTATCTCTCTTATGAGACTAAAATCTTTAAACTGTTTGGCAAAGGAAAACAAATAGTTTTGTCATTAAAATACTGATGAAGAACCATTCCATCTGAGGAAAGGCAACTGAAAAAAAACCTCTATTTGAGCGTGAGGGGATGAATTACGTATATCTTCTGGCTATTAGAGATCTTTTACAGAATCACTAAAGGGACCCCTACCATGAGATTCAAGGACACAGAGCATGCCTAAGACTGTGGTATAATAATAACAGGCAATGCCTTCTTAGCCCACACATTAAGACTAACAACATCTAGTAAAAAGTAAAAATCTGTTGCTTGGGAAGGACTTGGAAATCTGCTACATTGGGGAGAGAATCATTCCGTGAGATACAGTTTCAAAAGAAACACTTAAAACTGAGGGTAGCCTGGCTGGAGTAGCTCAGTTGGTTGAGCATCATCCTGTGCACTGAAAGGTTGTTGGTTTGACTCCTGGTCTGAGCAAATACCTGGGTTCAATCTCTGGTCTGGGTGTGAGTGGAAAGTAAATGATCAATGTTTCTCTCTCTCATTCTCTGATTTCCTCTATGTCTTCGGGTGAGGATTAAAACAAAACAAGACCAAAAAAACTGATGGTAGAACAAACATTGAATCAAACTCTGGAAAATCAGCCTTTAACCTAAACACAAAGGCTATGGTCTGAATATTTGTGTCTCCTTAAAGAATTTAAAATCAACTGAGCAAATATAAAGATACAATTGGTTTTATTGAATGTTTCATTAATTGGGCAACATCCCATCTAGTAATCAGAAAAGTGTTCCTAGTTGTTGTACAAAATGGAAGTGTTGGCATTGAAATGGCACCAGGTGTTAGTCCAGTGGAATCACACCAAATGGGTTCAGCAATCTTCTTACTTGAGTGCTGCCTAAGAAACAATTCAGAGCTAAGACTCAAACTATGAAAGAAAATTTATTTAGAAAGTCACTGAGGTAGAAGAAGTGAGCAGTAGAAGAAATGGGCTAAGGAAACAAGTTACAAAGGCAAAAGAAGGACCCTTGGAGCCTAAGATAAAGAGAGAAGGTGGTAGGGAAGGGTGTGGGCATGTTCCACAGAGACAGCTGTGCTGGGTCCTCTGTCTTGAGGGTATTTATCTGGAGGTCTCAGGGGAGGATCCCAAAAGAATATTCATCAGCTTTCCGGGTGTGTCCTTTCAGGGTTGTGGTCTCCAATGATAGGTTGGCACCAGGGCTTCTTTTAACCCCTTGGAGGAGGTTAGCTGCTTTTTCTTTTGAGCTGACAAATTGGGGCCTGACTTCTCCTGTCCTTGTATGGAAGGCAAACGGGGTTTTTCTCCAGTCCTTTTTTTCTTCTCTAAGGGTGGAGAAGGACAGAGTCTACCACATGACTAGCTATATGCCAGGGAGAAAAGGTCAGGGGGAGGATATGACCTGAAGGGTGCCTAAGGGATGAGGTCCTTATGTTCATTGCAATAGCCAACATCTGGAAACAGCCCAGGTGTCCATCAATAGATGAGTGGATAAAAACTGTGGTATGTTCACACAATGAAATACTACTTGCTGTAAAAAAGAAGCAAATCTTACCCTTTGGAACAGCATGGATGGACTTGGAGAGCACTATGTTAAGTTAAATAAGCCAGTCAGAGCAGAACAAGTACTATATGATTTCACTCATATGTGGAATCTAATGAACAAAATGAACTAACAAGCAAAATAGAGACAGACGCATAGATAGGGAGCAGGTTGACAGCTGTCAAGGGAGGGATTAGAGGGCCAGCTAGGAAGGTTGGAGAGATTGAGCATAAGAGAGAAAAAGAAAAAACTCATGGGCACAGCCAACAGTTTGGTGATTGTCAGGGGGAGTGAGGTGGAGGCAGGTGGAGAAGGGCTTAGGGGGGATAAATGGTGATGGAAGGAGACTTGACTTGGGGTAGTGAACATACACAACAGTGTGCAGATGACGTGTTGTGGAATTGTATACCTGAATCCTGTATAATTTTGATAACCAGTACCACCCCAATAAATTCAATACAAATGAAAAATAATAATAATTAACAATACTTATTTCCAATACTTGCTCTCACAGTTCTGCTTATTGCCAGGTACCCATTGCTAGGTGCCCAGGACATTCTTCCCTGGTGACATTCTGCACCTGACCTATTGTCTTGCTCTGTTCATGCCTGTCTGACTGCTTACCTTAGAAGGTTTTTATAGGCAGAAAGAGGTCAGGACAAGGAATTTAAAAGAGTGGATTATTTCATGCAGTGTTACTTTCCTTCTGGGGAAGGCAGGGATTTTATCAGATAAATTACATCACCAGTCCCAACCAGGAAATTCCAGATTGATTGGTTTAACATCCCACTCCTGTAAGAGGTTAAATCAGGCTAGATATTAAGTCTTGGTGGGGCTTAGCATTGTAACTGCCTGAAAACTTCATTTCTTTAATATAACCTTTTCTCTTTTTTCTTTTTGATTCAAACAGGCCTCAACCATCACCCTGACTCACCTGCCTCCTTCCTTGCATGACAACTTCCTTAATCATTAAACCCTCAGGACAATGAGAGTCTGATCAGCATCAGATAATCTTAGGAACAAAGCCTGGGGTCTATTGACCTCAGAGACAGAGTTTTCAGTCAAACTAGAGATATCTTCTAGGCCTCAGTTGTGTTTCAGCTCCAGGCCCAGAAAATCAGTGAAACCAAGTTAAGCAACACCATGGCTTACATTAGGACCAGATGCACTGATCAATGACCCCCAACCCTAGCACTAACCTACCAGTAGAGATGATGACCATGACCATGACCCTAACTTCCTTAGTCACCATGATTAATGATTTTTCTCTTATGTAACCCATCCCCTGGAAGTCACCTGGAAGCCAGAAATTTGAGCATTAGCTCACCTGTCTCCGGGTGTTGGCTGCAAACTCCTATTCTGTCTAATTGGACTTTAATAAGTTAATGCAAACAGACACATTTAACCCTGTAACAACTTAACTACTCCATTTTAGGTCTGTCTCTTTTTTTTTTAACACCTCAAAATTCATATAATGAAATTTTCACTCCCATAGATAACACTTTTAATAGGTGTGCCTTTGGCAGGTGATTAGGTCATGAGGGAAACACTTTCATGAATAAAATTAGTGCTTTTATAAAAGATATACCATGAGATCTCTATCCCCTATTGTCATTTAAGAATACAATGAGAAATCTATGACTCATAGAAGGCCCTAACCCGACCATGTTGGAATCCTGATCTCAGACTTCCATTCTTCAAAACTATGAGAAATAATTTCTGTTGTTTTTAAACCACCTAGTCTATTATTTTGTTATAGCAGCCCAAATAAACTGAGACAGCAAGTAAACATTAGAGAAACATAATATTGTAATGCACCGAGTGTGAACTAAATAGGGGTTATGTAATAATTTTGACAAGACCAGTCACTGAAACTAACCTCAAAGGGTGATTTGGTCATAAATTCCTAACTGGGAAGGTTATGATAAGTAGTCATGCCCCAGGCCTACAAAAGATTTATGTTTGCCTTAAGAGAGCCTTGTCCTTTGTTCTTGTGCATCTAGGTTAACACACATTTGAAATGTCATGAAAAATCTTTTTCAGACTACTTAGTGCTATAAAGATCCTTAAGGGTCTTTATATAATCTTGTTATGTACTCTGTAATCCAATCATAGAAATTCCCTGCCTTGATTTCTCCCACTTTCCTGTAATCTTCCTTATATTTCCTCCATAAATACAAATGTATAAAGGAACTGCAAAACTGTCATTCTCCAAAGCATTTGAGATCTTGCTTCCCTGCATGTCATCAGACTGGCTCAAATAAAGTCAAATAAACGCTTATAAAAATTTTCTACCGGTCTGAACATTCTTATGTTGACATGAGGATAAACAAAGCAAAAGGAAAACCAAAAACCAAAGCTCGCCTAATGACTAAGTCTACTCAAACCCTATTTAAAGACAAAAAGTGCATATTTCAAATAAATATTACTTACTTCAGCCTTCACTTTCTTACACAAGATATTTATATTTCAACACAAATTATGAAGCATTAAATAAAGCAAACACACAATAAAGAGATAATGAGAACTTTAGGTATGATACAATATTGAAAAGAAAGGACATTTTAAATAAATATGATTAACATTTTAATGCTATTACTTGAAAAGATCAACCATATGCATAATCACATGAGTATATCTAGTAAATGGAAGCAACAGAAAATAATCAAATGAAATTGCTAGAAATGGAAATTATGATATGAAATACAGTATGCCCATAATGGGATTCTCAGTAAACATGGCTCAGAAAAGAATCATTGAACTTGTAGAAAAATAAATAGAAATTAGCCAAACTGAAGAAAAAAAAAGAATGAGTTAATCCAATGGTAAGACATTAAACACTTTAAAATATGATATTGGAATATTTGAAAAAAGAAGAACAAAAGAATAGAGCAAAATAAATATGTGAATAAACGACTGAGGATTTCTAAAAATTAATAATCAACAAATTAAAGGTGTAAGAATCTGAGAGAATACAAAGTAGGATATATCTTCCTGCTAATAAAACTGTAACAGAAATATCATATTAAAACTATTAAATCCCAAAGTGAAAAAGAAAATTGAAAAGACAACAAGAGGAAAATACACATTATCAACAGAGTGACAAAAACATAACTTACAAAAAAATTCTAATCAGAAACCAGACAAAATAGAAGACAATGAAATAAATTTAAAGTGCTGGACGTAAAATATTTAAAAAGGTGTCAAAGAAGAATTCCATATACAATAAAACAGGCTTCAAAAATTAAGAAAAAATAAAGATGTATTTCAGAAAAACAAAACAAAAAATGAAATAAGATCATTGCCAGGAGATTAACATTCTTAGAACTATTAAAGAGAATGTATCAAGCAGAAATAAAATAATATCAACCAGAAACTTGAATCAACATAGACATAAACAAACACACACATACTCATTGTATAAAGTAAGAATAATATGAGGAGGATTAAAGATGGTGGTGGACTGAGTGGAAGCTACACTGACACTCTCTTGGGACCAAACTGGAATTAGAACTAAAATATAGAAAAACCATCCTGAATAATCAACTGCAACTGAAGACAAGCTAGGGAGCATGCTCATAACCAAGGACCTAAAGCAGACACCTCATAGAGATGCGTAGGAAGTGTGGAGGCTTTCTGGGCTCCCACAGGCGTCAGCTGAAGATCAGGAGAAATATCTCAGCTGTGGAAGGGTTCCCACTGAGGACTCTGGGGACTAAACCCCAGGCTGGTCATCCCAGCCAAGAGCACCAGAACTGAGAAAGGTGCCCACATAACACCTGGCTGTGAGAAACAGCCTGGTTTCTGCCTGCCTGGGAGAGATGGATGGAACTACAGGCACCCTCTTGAAGACCCAATGCACAGTTTGGTGTGCAGCCACTCACCCTGGGCTCCAGGGAAGGAAGGGAGGGTGGACTGGAACTGTGTGAGGAGAATATAGGATTGTGGGCTCTGGAAATCAGAAAACACCAGTCTGGATTCCTGTGCCGAGAATTCCCCCATACTGCAGAGACCATCTTACTCAGACAGACGTTTTGCTGCTTTTGCCTGAGGGAGGGGGAGCAATTGCCCCTCCCCACTGGAAATCTTCTCACACTACCCAGAGGAGATTTCTACAGCCTGAGGCTAGTTAAGAGACTGGTAAAAAGCAGCTGCCCCACCCTGTGGAGCATCTATAGCCTGAGGCTCATTAAGAGAATCAGATTAACTTTGGTGCGCATCTGGGTTCTGTTCAACAGCACCCAGCCCCAGAAGTGGAGACCTCATGCTGAAGGTTGTTGATAGCTACAAACAGGGTACTGAGGGCCATGACAAACTGCATCTGACATTGGCCTGCATCAGAGACCCTCCAAAAAGAGTGAGAGTCCAACCAGATCTACCTAATATAGAAACAAACACAAATAGGCAGCCAAAACTGGGAGTCAATAAAACAAGGCCCAAATGAAAGAATAAGAGAAGTCTCCAGAAAAAGAGCAAAATGATATGGAGATAAGCAATCTATAAGATATAGAGTTCAGACTACTGATTGTAAGGATGGTGAACAGAATGAAAAAAGATATGGTAACTATGAAGGAAATTAAGAATGACATAGAAAAAATAAAGAATACATTGGAAGGAATAAACAGCAGATTAGAGGAAGCTGAGGATCAGATCAGCAAATTAGAAGACAAGGTAGAAAGAATCACTCAACTAGAGATCCAAAATGAAAAAAAACAGGACAGTCTAAGGGAGATGTGGGAACACATGAAATATAACAATATTCCTATTATAGGAGTGCCAGAAGAGGTCAAAAGTAAGCAAGAATTACAGAACTTGTTTGAAGAAATAATGGCAGGAAACTTCTCTAACCTGGCCAAGAAAAATGTCACACAAATTCAGTAGGCACAGAGAGTCCTAAACAAGAAGAACCCGAAGAGGCCCATGCCCAGACACATCAATTAAAATGCCAAGAATTCAAGACAAAGAGGAAATATTAAAGGCAGCTAGAGAAAAGCAATCTATTACCTACCAAGGAGATCCCATAAGGCTGTCAGCTGACTTCTCATCAGAAACTTTACAGGCCAGAAGGGAATGGGATGAAGTATTTAATGTAATGCAAAACAAGGATCTGAAACCAAGACTACTCTATCCAGCAAAGCAATCATTCAAAATGGATCATGAAATCAAGAGCTTCCCAGACAAAAAAAATGGCTAAAGGAGTTTATCACCACCACACCAACATTGCAGGAAATGTTAAAGGGACTGCTGTAATTAGAAATAGAAATAAAAGCATTGTAAGAAATGTTAGTGACTACTGTAATAATAAGAAGAAATAGAGTGAGAAACATAGGCATAAAGTATTAAAATGGCAATAAATTAGGACCTATCAATAATAACCTTAAAGACTTTAAGGGAGAGATCAACAGCAATGCAGTCATAGTCATGGACTTGATCACCCCACTGACTTCACTGGATAGATCTTTCAGACAAAAAGTCAATACAGAAACAGTGACTCTAAATGGCACTAAATGGATGTAATTGATATTTACAGAGCATTTCACCCCAAAGCTGCAGAATATACATTCTCAAGTGCACATGTGCCCTGCTCAAAGATAGACCACATGATAGGACATAAAACAAGCCTCTACAAGTTCAAAAAGATTGAAATCATATCAAGCATCTCAAATTACAATGGCATGAATTTAGAAATCAACTACAGTAAAAACACTCAAAAACATTCAAACACCGATGTTATTAAACAATGAATGGGTTACTATGAAAGAAAGAAAACAAAAACTTCCTGGAAACCAGTGAAAATGAACACAAAACAACCCAAAATCTATGGAACACAGTGAAAGCAGTCCTAAGAGGGAAGTTCATAGCACTACAGGCCTACCTGAAAAAGCAAAATAAACTTTTAGTAAACTATCTAACCCTACAATTTAAAGAATTAGAAAGCTCCCCTTGAAGCCAACTGGACAATGGTTTTTATTTGCTGGGAATATTTTTTTATTACTGCTTCAGTTTTGTCAGTTGTTATTGTCCTATTCAGGTTTTCTGATTTTTCCTAATTCAGTTTTACATTATCTCAGTCATATGTGGAATCTAATAAACAAAATAAACTGAGGAACAAAATAGATCCAGAGACACAGAAGCATGGAACAGACTGAGAGATCTCAGAGGGAAGGGGTGGGTGGGGGAGTGGGTGGGGAGAGATTAATCAAAGAATTTATATGCATATATGCATAACACAAGGACAGAGACAATATTGTGGTGAAAATCTGGTTAGGTGCGGGGGGGGGGGGATGCGGGCTGGAGGGGATCGATGGGAGGAAAAAGGGGAGATATCTGTAATACTTTCCACAATAAAGATAAATTTAAAAATAATATGAATATATTGTGTTTAAAACACAAAAGAAAAAAATTAGTGAAAATAAATAAAAGAATGGTAGGGAGGTATTATTAGCACACTGTTTTAATATCCTTACATTACACCAGATATTGTAAAATATTATTTGATAGTATACTTAAATTATTTTATAAAGACATAATGAAAATCTCATTCTAATGAGTAACAAACTAAAATGAATAAGTGAAAAATGATCTGACAACTGAGATAAAAAGGAACCACAAAAATACCAACATAAGAGAGAGAAAAGAAAAACCAGCTGTAATAAATCAAAAACACCTAACAAGATGGTAAAGTTAAATACAACCATATTATTATTATTTTAATGTTTGTTTTTTTTATTAATTTCAGAGAGAGGAAGGGAGAGGGAGAGAGAGAGCGAGAGAGAAACATCAATGATGATAGAGAATCATTGATCTGTGGTTTCCTTTACACCCCCTACTGGGGATCAAGCTCGAACCTGGGGCATGTGCCCTTACTGAGAATTGCACCTTCTGGTCTATGGGTGGACTCTCAACCACAGAGCCACACAGACTGGGCTACAGCCATATTATTAATCACATTAAAAGTTAAAGATCAACATACCCAAAAAAAGAGAGAGCTTGTCAGATTTAAAACGGAGCAAGGAAGAACCAAAAAGTTATTGTCAGAAAAATTAGCAAAGTAAGGATCTATGAAAATTCTCTTTTCTATAAAACAACCAAAAATACAAAAACCAAAACACCTGGACAAAAATTGTCAGACTCAATTTTCTCAGTACTCTGGAAACTACCCAAAGGTTCAGAGGAAATCAGGAAACGGATATAAAAACAAAAAAGGCTGGCCCTGGCCAGTGTGTCCCAGTCAGTTGGAGCTTTGTCCCATACACCAAAAGGTCACAGTTTTTATTCCAGGTCAGGGGACATGCCTAGGCTGCGGGTTCCATCCCTGGGTGGGACGTGTACAAGAGGTAGCCAATCGATGTCTCTCTCTCATATTGATGCTTCTCTCTCTAAAAAGAAAAAAAAGGCTGAATCTCAGTAAAAGCAGTGAGCTTTGTGAATTTTAACTTGCCCTACTTCCATCTCATGTCACAGCCTTAAAAATAGCCTACATTCATCTAGTAGCTTGAAAGCCATAGGAGGGGAACAGAAAAGTGCTGCAGAGCTCTTTCAAAGCCTCATCAATAGCTTGTACTAAATTTAATTTCTGGGTTTTTTGTATTTTTTTGTGTTTTTGTTTGTTTTGGTTTTTAATCTATCTTTATTGTTGAAAGTATTACAGATCTCCCCCTCCCCCCCCCCATTGATCCACTCCGCTCTAGACCCAGCCCATGCCCAGGCTTTCCCCACACTATTATCTGTATCCATGGGTTATGCATATATGCATAAAAGTTCTTCGATTTACCTCTCCCCACCTAATCTCCCCACTCCCTCTGAGATTTCTCAGTCTGTTCCATGCTTCTATATCTCTGGATATATTTTGTTCATCAGTTTATTTTGTTCATTAGGTTTCACATATGAGTGAGATAATTTAATACGTGTCTTTCTCTGACTGGCTTATTTTGCTTAGCATAATACACTCCAGTTCCATTCATGTTGCCCCAAAGGATAAGAGATCATTCTACATTATAGCTGCATAGTATTACATGGTATAAATGTACCACAGTTTTTTGGGTACTGATGGGCACTTGGGCTGTTTCCAGACCTTAGCTATTGTCAATTGTGTTGCTATGAACACAGGGGTGCATAAATTCTTTCTGATTGGTGTTTCAGGTTTTCTAGAATATATTCTGAGAAGTGGAATCACTGGGTCAAATGGCAGTTCAATTTTTAATTTTTTGAGAAAACTATTTTGTTTTCCATAGTGGCTGCACCAGTCTGCATTTCCACCAGCAGTGTACTAGGGTTCCCTCTTCTCCAAATCTTCACCAGCATTTGCTGTTTGTTGATTTGTTGATAGTAGCCATTCAGACATGCAAGAGGTGATATCTCATTGTTTCAATTTGCAACTTTCTGATTATTAGTGACTTTCAACATTTTTTCATATGTCTCTTGGCCATCTGTATTTCCACTTTGGAGAAGTGTCTATTTAGGTCCTTTGCCCAGTTTTGAATTGGATTGTTTGTCTTCCTTTTGTTAAGTTGTATGTGTTCCTCATATATTTTGGATATTAATTCTTTATCAGATGTATCATTGGCAAATATGTTCTCCCATACATTGGACTCTCTTTTAATTTTGTTGATGATTTCTTTTGTTGTGCAGAAACTTCTTATTTTGATGCAGTCCCATTTGTTTATTTACTCCTATGTTTCTCTTTCCCTGGGAGATGTACCAGCAAACATATTGCTATGAGAGATATCTGAGATTTTGCTGCCTACATTTTCTTCTAGGGTTTTTATGGTTTCATGTCTTACATTTAAGTCTTTTATTCATTTTGAGTTTATTTTTGTGTATTGTGTAAGTTGGTAGTCCAGTTTCATTTTTTTGCATGTACCTGTCCAATTGCCTCAGCACCATTTATTGAAAACACTATCTTTGCTCCATTGTATGCTCTCACCGCTTTTGTCAAATATTAATTGAGTGTAATGGCTTGGGTTAATTTCTGGGTAATCTGTTCTGTTTCAATGATCTATATGTCTGTTCTTGTGCCAGTGCCAGGCTGTTTTGATTACAGTGGCTTTGTAGTATAGCTTGATATCTGATTTTGTGATCCCTCCAACTTTGTACTTCTTTCTCAAGATTGTCATGGCTATTTGGGGTCTTTTTTGGTTCCATGCAAATTTTTGAAGTGTTTATTTTAGATCTGTGAAATACTCCGTTGGAATTTTAATAGGAATTGCATTGAATTTATAGATTGCTTTGGGTAGTATGAATATATATTTTTTTCTTTTGAAATTTATCTTTATTGTTGAGAGTATTACAGGTATACCATTTTCCCCTGCAAATGACCCCCTCCACTTCGCTCTCACCCCCTCCCCAGGCCTTCACCCTGTTATTGACTGTGTCCATAGGTTATGCATATATGCATATAACTTCTTTGGTTAATCTCTTCCCACCCTCCACCCCCCTTCCCTCTTTCCTCTGAAATATGATCATCTCTTGCATGTGTCAATGTCTCTGGATCTATTTAGTTCATCAGATTCTTTTGTTCATTAGCTTCTTCTTAAAGAAGACCCTTCCACATTTCCTGTAGTGCTGGTTTGGTGGTGATGAACTCCTTTAGCTATTTCTTATCTGTGAAGCTCTTTATCTGACCTTCAATTCTAAATGATAGCTTTGCTGGGTAGAGCAATCTTGGTTGTAGTTCCATGTTTTTCATCACTTTGAATATTTCTTGCCACTCCCTTCTGGCCTGCAAAGTTTCTGTTGAGAAATCAGCTGACAGTCGTATGGGTGCCCCCTTGTAGGTAACTAACTGCTTTTCTCTTGCTGCTTTTAAGATTCTCTCTTTGTCTTTAACCTGTGGCATTTTAATTATGATGTGTCTTGCTGTGGGCCTCTTTGGGTTCCTCTTCTTTGGGACCCTCTGCGCTTCCTGGACTTGAAAGTTGATTTCTTTCCCCATGTAGGGGAAGTTTTCTGTAATATTTTTTCAAATAGGTTTTCAATTCCTTGGTCTCTTTCTGCCTATTCTGGCACCCCAATAATATGAATGTTGTCCTCTTGAAGTTGTCCCAGAGGCTCCTTATACTATTTTCATATTTCTGGATTCTTTTTTCTTTTTGCTCTTCTGGTTGGGTGTTTTTTGTTTCCTCATGTTCCAAAACGCTGATTTGAGTCTCAGCGTCCTCTACTCTACTGTTGATTCCCTGTAATTATTCTTCATTTCAGTTTCTGTAGCCTTCATTTCAAATTGGTACTTTATTATGTTATCGATTTTCTCAGTTATTTCCCTAACCATCTGCTTAAACATCCTTATAACCAAAATTCTGAACTCTCTATCTGTTAGCTTGCTTGGATCTATTTCATTTAGTTCCTCTTCTAGAGATTTCTTCTGCTCTTTCCTTTGTGACATGTTTCTTTGCCTCTGCATTTTGGCTGCTTCCAGGTGTTTGTTTCTATGTATTAGGTAGAGCTGCTATGTCTCCTGGAATTTGTAGAGTGGTTTTGTGTAGTAGGTGTCCTGCAGGGTCCAGTGGCTCAGCCTCCCTAGTCACCTGAGCTGGGCCTTCTAGGTGCTCCCTTGTGTGGGCTATGTGCACTCTCCTGTTTTAGTTGAGCCTTGGTTGCTATTGGCGTCCCTGGGAGGAATTGACCCCCAGGCCAGTCGGCTGTGAGGATCAGCTGCAACTACAGCCAGAGAGCTGCTGTGCTGGAGACACCCCTATGGAGCAGGATTTACTTCAGTGGAGCTTTGGTGTTCACCAAGTGTGTCCCATGAGTGTGTCACTCGTGGAAGTGGTAAGGTTGTAATCCAGCATGGTCGAGTCTGACCACCAGGTGCACTGTCTCTGGGGCCTCCCGGGAGGTGCAAAGTCAGCCTCTGCCAGTGCCTTGCCCAGGGCCACCCAGCATGAGCTACACAGCAAACAGTAGTTGGCTGCTCCTTGTGCTGGGCTTGGCGTTGTCCAGGAGAGGCCAAGCTATGAGCCAGTGCAGGCTGCCACTAGTGCCAGGCCTGGGGCCACTTGTCAAGCTGTATAGAGCCTGCTGCTGCTTATTTGAGAGATTTTAGGAAAGTCCTAAGCATGAGGCTCGAGAGGCCACTTGCATAGAAAAGCCCCTGGAAATGGCCTGGATGAGCTGCTGGTGGGGAGGGCGGGGCCTCCGGGAATCACGGGGCGGGGCCAAAGGTGAGAGTCAGGCGCTGGTGACTCAAATATGGCGCCTGCCTTCCGGCTGTGTGTGGGAAGGACTCGCCAAAGGAGCAACCGCGTCTGCCAGCCCTTCTGCCTGGGAGGAAGCTGCCCCTCCGCCTCTCGCCCGGATTCCAGGCAGGTTAGTTCCTCCCCGAGTGTCCCGGGTCCTTTCAGGCTGCTGCCCGGCGCTGGGCTCAGAAGGAGCGTCCGAGTGAGTCTGTGCGGGGGCCCTTTAAGAGGAGAGCCTGGGGCTCCCGCAGCCTCCGTGACCCTGAGTGACAGTCCCCGCTGGTTTCACAGCCCCGGGTTGTGGGGATGTCTCTTTCCAGCCTGGAGCCCTGGGCTGGGGGCCTGCTGTGGGGCTGGGACCCCTCCCTCCTCCCTCCTCTGGGAAAACTGCGCTGCCGAGATTCCCTTCCAGGTTTCAACCTCGGCACCCGGTGCGGGCCCGCAGCCGCGTCTCTGCGATTCAGCCCCGCCCCGCCCGAGTCCCCGCCCCGCCTCCCGCTCTCGATGCTCCTTCAGCTCCCTGGCTGTGGGGCTTCTGTTCAGCCAGATCTCAGGAGGCTCTGAGTGATGGTGGTTCTGTATTTTAGTTGTAATTTTGATGTGGTTGCGGGAGGCGGCGGGTGCAGCTGTTACCTATGCCGCCGTCTTGTTTTTTCTCCCAGTATGAATATTTTAATGATGTTAATTCTTCTAATCCATGATCACGTTGTATTCTTCCACTTGTTTATATTTTCCTCTATCTCTTTCTGCAACATCCTGTGGTTTTCTGAGTACAGGTCTTTACTGCCTTGGTTAAGTTTATTTCGATCTATGTTAATGTTTTTATTACAATGGTAAATAGGATTGTTTGTTTTGAGTTTCTCTTTCTGAGAGTTCATTATTGGTGTATAAAAATGCCATTGATTTCTTGGTGTTAATTTTGTATCCTGCTACCTTGCCAAATTCATTTATTAAATCTAGTAGTTTTTTGGTGGAGTCTTTAGGATTTTCTATGTACAATTTCATGTCATCTGCAAATAATGACAGTTTTACTTCCTCATTTCCAATTTGGTGCCTTTATGTATTTTTTTGGTCTGATTGCTGTGGCAAGTACGTCTAGCACTATATTGAATAAGAGTGGTGAAAGTGGATATCTCTGTCTTGTTCCTGTTCTTAGGGGAAATGGTTTTAGTTTTTGCCCATTGAGTAAGATGTTGGCTGTAGGTTTGTCATATATGGCTTTTATTATGTTGAGGTGTGATCCTTCTCTTCCTATTTCCTTGAGAGTTTTTATCAAAAACTGGTGTTATTTTTTGTTGAATGCTTTTTCTGCCTCTGTTGATATGATCATGTGATTTTTGTCTTTCAATTTGTTTATGTGAATTTATTGGTTTGTGAATATTGTATCAGCCTTGCATTCCTGAAATAAATCCCACTTGGTCATCATGTATGATCATTTTAATATATTGCTGGATCTGATTTCCTAATATTTTGTTGAGGATTTTAGCATCTATGTCCATCAGCGGTATTGGCCAGTAATTTTCTCTCTTTGTATTGTCTTTATCTGATTTGGAAATTAAGCTAATGCTTGCCTCATAAAAAGAACTTTAAAGTTTTCCTTCTTTTTGGATTTTTGAAATAGTTTGAGGAGGATAGATGTTAATTCTTTAAATGTTTAGTAAAACTTCCCCATGAAGCTGTCTGGACTAGGGCTTTTGTGTGTTGGAATTTTTTTGATTACTGCTTCAACTTCATCAGCAGTTATCATTCTATTCAGGTTTTTTGACTTTTCCTGATTGAATCAGAAGTTTGGAATTTGTCAATTTCAAATACAACCATTTGGAAAGTTGTATTTTTCTAGGAATTTGTCCATTTAATTCAGGTCGTCCAGCTTGGTGGCATATAGTTGTTAATAGTATTTTCTTACAATCCTTAATATTTCTGTTGAGCCAGTTGTTACTTTACCTCTTTCATTTCATTCCATGTGTTTATTTGAGTCCTCTCTCTTTGTTTCTTGATTAGTCTGGAAAAAGGTTCATTAATCTTGTTTATCTTTTCAAAGAACCAGTTCTTGATTTCATTGATCTTTTGAATTATTTTTTAGTCTCTATGTCATTTATTTCTGCTCTGATTTTCATTATTTGGTTCTTTCTATTTACTCTGGGCTTTTCTTTTTCTCCTAATAAGTCTTTATGTTGTAAGGTTAGAGTGTCTAATAGAAGTTTTTCTTGCTTTTTGAAATAGGCCTGTAGTGCTATGAACAGACTTATCAGGACTGTTTTCATTATGTCCCATAGATTTTAGGTTGTTGTGTATTCATTTTCATTTGTTTCCAGGAAGTTTTTGATTTCTTCCTTGATCTTATTGGTAACCTATTCATTGTTTAATAACATGCTATTTAACCTCCATGGGCTTGAAAGTTTTTTAGTGTTTTTATTGTAGTTGATTTCTAACTTCATGTCATTGTGATCAGAGAAGATCCTTGGTATGATTTCAATCTTCTTGAACTTGTAGAGATTTGTTTTGTGTCTTAACATGTGGTCTATCTTTGAGAATGTCTCATGTGCACTTGAGAAGAATGTATATTCTGCAGCTTTGAGGTGGAATGTCCTATAAATGTCAATTGAATCGATCTGATCTAATGTTTCATTTGGGTCACCTTTTCCTTGTAAATTTTTTTGCCTAGAAAACCTATCCAATGAAGTCAGTGTGGTGTTAAAGTCTCCTACTATGATTGTATTGCTGTCAATCTCTTCCTTAAGGTCTTCCAGAAGGTTTTTTTAAATAAATTTAGATGTTCCTATATTGGGTGCATGTATGTTTATCAGGGTTATATACTCTATTTGGATTGATCCCTTTAGTATTATGTAGTTACTTTACTTGTTTCTCATTATAGTTTTCATTTTGATGTCTATTTGGTCAAATATGAGTATTTCTACCCCAGCTTTTTCTTTCATTTCCATGTTTTTTCCTATCCCTTCACTCTCATCTTGGAATTCTTGCTACAGGGGGCTACACTCCTCTACACCCACATGGCACACCACCATGTTGGACTCCACAAATGAACTAATGAAATTTAATCTGGCCTGAATGATGAACCACACCCAGCTGCAACATAGAACGGAAACTCTGGACACTGGCCCTCTTTCTGACTTTGCTGAACACCCAGCTGCCCTTCTTCCAAGACTGGTTTAAGGGGCAGGGGACTTTGGAACCTAAGAAGTGTAACTTTACACAAATAAAGTCTTCCACATTCCATCTTCTTCTGCATGTCTTAAAAAAATTATTTTCTAAAAATATCTCAAGAGCTTCATTCCTATTTTTGTCTGGGAAGTCTGGTCAATATCTTTCTCTGGAAACAGTATAATCTGTATTCTCAGTTGCTCCAATACTGCAGGTGGAACAAAAGATAAATTCTAAAACTACCCAGACACCATGGGGAAGGTATTAATTTACTAACCTCAAGTTAAGAGTTAGAGGGTAGGATGACAGTTAAAATGCATCCTGGAGACAAAAGCACTGGCTGATGCCATATTGCACACTCTACCTATTCTTCTAAAGCAAACAAGCAAGCATGGATGCAGCACCCTCCATCTACTCTGCTAAGACAGCCAGGGGCAAGTGGTGGTAGCACCATCTCACTGCCTTGCTGAAAGTGGAGAGTGTGGGTGTTTGCAACATTCCTTAAATCTCTGGATGGAGCAGGCAAGCATGAACAGTCAAGACATTTTTCTCTCACCAGCCTAAAGCTGGTGTGCATGCACAGACAAGACATTGTCTTTTTGCACTGCTGAAGCCCATGGGTGCATACAGTCAAGATATCTTCCTGTGGCCTTCCTCAAACCAGCAAGCAATCTTCTCACCATTACTCTATAGCAGCCTTGCTAAAACCAGTAATCACACACAGTCTACACAGGGGAAACCCCTTGATTTCCTGACCATGATGGACAAGGGGTTCGGCAAAACTGAACACCATAGGGCAGTAGCAATTGGTAAAACAAGCTGTGGTAGACTGTGACCCCCAGTGCACAGCACAAACAGCAGAGTAAAACACAGCCCCAGTCTTCCTGTGACACAAGCCTATTGACTTATCCAGAGCATCAGCTTGAGAGGCAAGATCTTCACCAAGACAAATTTAATTAAATGGTAAAAGCTAAGGACAAATAGAAAATCTTAAAAGCAACAAGAGAAAAATAATTTGTTGTGTACAAGGAGAACTTCATAAGGTTATAAGCAGATTTTGAGGATAAGGAACTTAAAGCAGAGAGACACAATCTTTGCATACTCCCTTAGCCTCAATATATTTTGATGAGACTTCCTAGAAAGGAGGTTAAACATTCATTTGTAGTCTCAGTTTGACCACTGTCACCCAGGGTACACCTCCAGATTTCCTGGCCTGTAGATCATCAGGGATAATGATTTAAGTACAATAGGACTGTATACATTTTCATACTATAAAATTGCTGCCATGCCCGTCCGGGCATGGCTCAGTGGTTGAGCATCTACCTAGGATCCAGGCAATCGAGGTTTGATTCCCGGTCAGGGCACATGCCCGGGTTGCGGGCTCGATCAATGACTCTCTCATCATTGATGTTTCTATCTCTCTCTCTCCCTCTCCTTTCTTCTCTCTGAAATCAATAAAGATATATTTAAAAAAAAAAAATTGCTGCCTGAGGGCCTGGCTTTCAATTATCTTTAAATTTAGTGATAAATAAGATTCTTCACCATGGAACACTGACAGGTCTTTGTACATTCTCAACAGCAAGGCTACTTCTTCAAGACAGAGAAAAGTAACTGTTTCACCAAATAAGTAGAAACAAAAACAGAGAATAAAGCAAAATGAGAACATAGAGGAATATGTTCTAAAGAAATAAAATAATAGTAAAACAAGACAAAACCTCAGAAAAAGACATTATGGATACAAATATAAGTTATTTACATGATAAAGAATTAAAATTATTTATCACAAAAATGCTCACTGAACTCATGTGAAGAATGGATGAACACAGTGAGAAGTGCAACAAAGAGATAAAAAAGTGAAAAACACAAGGAGAGCGGTTCGACAGAACAATGGAGAAATTATAAGAATGAATCAGTGAGCTGGAGAACAAAACAATGGAGCTCTTCCAAAGTAGCAAAATGAAAAAAAAAAAAATTTTTAATGAAAATGCATTTTGGAACGTCTGGTATAACATGAAGCAGAATAACGTTTGCATCCTAAGAGTACCAAAAGAAGTAGAGAAAGAGAAAAGGCCAGAAAAACTACTTGAAGAAATAATGTCTGAAAAATTTCCTAATATGGAAAAGTAAACAGATATCCTGGTCAAAAAAGCCCAGAGAATTTCAAATAAGATGAACCCAAAAAGGTCTTCACCAAGACAAATTTAATTAAATGGTAAAAGCTAAGGACAAATAAAAAATCTTAAAAGCAACAAGAGAAAAATAATTTGTTGTGTACTAGGAGAACTTCATAAGGTTATAAGCAGATTTTTTCCCCCCAGCAGTATCATTATAGGCCAGAAGGGAATTGAATCTATAGATTGTTTGGGGTAGTATGGGCATTTTAATGATGTTAATTCTGCATATCAATAAACACAATATATGCTTCCACTTTTTTTTTTTCTTTCCTCAATATCTTTCTTCAATTTCTTATAATTTTCTGAGTACAGGTCTTTGGCATCCAGGGTTAAATTTATTCCTAGGTATTTTATTATTTCTGAAGCAATTGTGAATGGTATTGTTTTCTTAATTACTCTTTCTGATCACTCATTATTGGATTATAACAATGCAACTGATTTATTGATATTTATTTTTTATACTGCTACTTTACTGAATTCATTTATCAGTTCTAATAATGTTTTTGTTGGAATCCTTACGAACCAGTATAATGTCATCTGCAAATTTTACTCCTTTCTTTCCAATTTGGATGCCTTTTATTCTTGCCACTGTCTGTGTCTACTTTGAAATGATAAACAAGATTGCAAACCTTTAACCAGACTCATGAAGAAAAAAGAGGGACAGTCCAAATAAATAAAATTACAAATGGAAGAGGAGAAGTAAAAACAGACACCCAAGAAATATAAAGGATTGTAAATAAATATTATGAACAAGTATATGCCAACAAATTGGACAACCTGGAAGAAATGGATAAATTTTTAGAAACATACAATCTTCCAAAACAGAATCAAGAAGAATAAGAGAATCTGAATAGACTAATTACAACTAGTAGAATTGAAGCAGCAATACAAATTTTTTTCAACAGCTGTGACAAGGTGGCTCAGGTGGTTGGAGAATTGTCCCCTACATCAAAATGATTTTGGGTTTGATTCCTAGTCAGGGCACATACCTAGGTTAGGTTGCAAGTTTGATCCCTAGTCAGGTTGCATTCAGAAGGCAACTGATCAATGTTTCTTTCTGTCTGTCTCTGTCTCTGTCTCCCTACCTTCCACTCTCTCTAAAATCAATAAACACGCATCCTTGGGTGACAATTAAACAAACAAACAAACAAACAAACAAAAACCCTCCCAGCAAACAAAAGTGCTGGACTGGATGGCTTCACAGGTGAATTTTACCAAACATTCAAAGAACACCTATTTTTTTGAAACTATTCCAAAAAATTCAAGAGAAAGGATGATTCTCAAGTTCATTTTATGAGGCTAGCATTATCCTAATTCCAAAACCAGATAATGACACTACAAAGAAAGAAAATGATAAGCAAATATCCCGGATGAACATAAATGCAAAAATCCTCAACAAAATATTAGCAAACCAGATCCAGCAACACATTAAAAATATCATACACCATGATCAAGTGGGATTTATTCAGGGGATTCAAGGCTTGTACAATATCTGCAAATCAATAAACGTGATACACCACATAAATAAAAGGAAGGATAATAACTACATGATCATATCAATAGATGCAGAAAAGGGATTTGGTAAAATCCAGCACTGATTTCTGATAAAAACTTTGAGCAAAGTGGGAACAGAAGAAAATACTTCAATGTAATGAAAACCATATATGACAAACCCACAGCCAACATCATACTTAGTGTGCAACTAACTACAAGTGTTTCCTTTAATATTGGGAACAAGACAGGGATATTCACTTTCTCCACTCTCATTCAACATAGTACTGGAAGTCTTAACATTATTTTTTTAAATTTTATCTTCTTTTTGTATTGAAATGTATAATTTATATAGAAAATCATACAAAGTATAATAAATACATTGCTCAATGAATTCTCATTGAGTAAAAAACATTCTCCTGTATAACCAGTGTTCATATCAAGAAACAAAACATTACCTGTACCCCATAGACCCATTTAAGCTATTACCAATCCCTATAGTAAACTTTATTCTAATTTCTAACACTTTAGAATACTCTTTACTATTTTATAGAACTTTTTTGAGTGGAATTATACATTAGATAGTCTTAGTTCTGAGTTTTATCATAAAGCATTATGTTTGTGGGTTTCATCAATGCTGATTTTTCATAGCTCTAGCTTGTTTGTTTGCATTGCTTAATATTTCATTCACCATATATGACAAACCAGCAGCCAACATTATACTTAGAGTGCAACTAACTATAGGTGTTTCCCTTAATATCGGGAATAAGACAGGGATATTCACTTTCTCCACTCTTATTCAACATAGTATTAGAAGTCTTAACATTATTTTTTTTATCTTTTAAATCCTATGAAACCCTGAAAAGTAAAGTTACTAACAAAATTTACAATAATGTTGATTTTGTACTTTTCCATGTATTTACCTTAACCAGAAATTTTCTATTTTTGTATGGGCCCAAGTTACTGTCTATGTGTCTTATTTCAATTTGAAAGTCTCTCTTTCACACTTGAATAGTCTAGGTCAAGTGATTTAACCCTCTCAGCTCTTGCTTATCTGAGGATGTCTTAATTAATTCCTTATTTTTAAAGATATTTTTGCTTTATTTAGAATTTTAATTAACACTTTTTACTTTTTATTTCAGCACTTTAATTATATCATCATACTGCATTTCAGCCTGCAAGGTTTCTGCTCAGGTATCTGCTTATAAATTTATTGAGCATAACTAGTACTTGATGAGTCACTCTTATTGTTGTTGTTATTTTCAAGATTTTGTCTTTTCTTTGGCTTTTGAAAGTTTGATCCTAATGTGTCTTAATGTGGCTCTTTTGAATTTATCTTAATTGAAGTTTACTGAGCTTGTATTTTTATATACATGTTATCTAAATTTTCCTCAAATTTAGTAGGTTTTTGGCCATTATCTCTTCAAATAGACTCATTGCCCTTTTTTCTCTTTCCTCATCTTCTGGGATTTCCTTTATGTGTAAATTGGTCTGTTTGTTGATGTACCATAGATCCCATAGGCCCATAGGCTCTGTTTACTTTTCTTCATTCTTTTTCTTTTTGTTTTTCTATTTTGCTCCTCAGATTTGCTAATTTCAAATAATCTGTTTCCAAGTTTATTGATTTTTCCTTCTGCCTGTTTGAGTCTGTTGCAAGCTTTCCAATTTAGTTATTTTGTTTTGTAGCTCCTGAATTTCTGTTTTATCCTGTTTTATAATTTCTATCATTTTGTTGAAATTCCCATTTTTTTATATATCATTCTTTAAATTTTCTTATCTGTGTTTTCCTTTAATGTTTTGAGCATATTGAAGACAGTTGTTTTAAATACTCTGTCTAATAAGTTCAAAACTTTAGTTTCTTTATGGTCAATGTTTGGAAATTTATTTTTTCCTTTGAATGGGTGATTTTCCCATTTCTTTGTCTTACAATATTTGTTGAAAATTAGGCATTTGAACAACAACAAAAAAACAACAGCAACAGGTACCTCTTACAGTCTCTGAAGACTGATTCCATGCTGGGAGAGACCTTCACTAAGCCCAGTGTTAAGGCTCAATATATTTTCAGGGCTTTTCTTAACATGCACCTTTCCTGGGCCTGTGTGTGTATGTTTTACCAATTTCCCCTTTATACACAGCTTCTTTTAAATGTCTTAATTTCTCTAATAGTCTCATCCCTGCATAATCTCAGGAATTTGTCTGTTTTATTTTTTATTACTCTGCCTGTAATCTCTTTTCCTCAGTCATTTTTGGTTCTGTAGTACCCTGTAGTTTTCACTTGCCACAACACTCAGAACTACCCTTTGTGGTTACCAACCTGAGATCTAAACTAGTATACCACTTTTACATCTGAGCTATGAGTCAGATTATACACAGTCTGGTCCCTACAGCAGGCCATGAACAAGTCAGAAAAATGTAAACAATTTCCTTGATAGAGGGAAGCAGTTCTATTCCTCTCAAAAGTTTCATGCTGGAGAGGGCATAGGGCAAGGGCAACAATAAAGGCCACAAAAGTTTCCAATACTTTTAGTGTTGTTTTTTTTCCTTGACTGGACATTTGTTTAATAACTACAAATCATTAACTGTTAGCTATAATGTCCATAAAACTATTTTAGTCAGTTTAGTTGTTAACTTGATCTTCCTATGGGGACACAAAGGCCTAAAGTTTCCTAGTCTCTCATCTTGCTGATATCCTGAAGACACTTAGTACCTAATTTCAAACATTTAGAAAGCTACATTAGTCAGAACAATATAATTTGGGACAGAAGAGCCAAATTAATCAATAGAACAAAATAGGGAGATCAGAAGTAGATCCATTAATATATGGACAATGGATATTTTAGAAAGACATAAAAGCATAGATTAAAGATGGCTGTGGACTGAGTAAAAGCTATACTGACACTCTCCTGGGGCCAAACTATAATTACAAATAAAATACAGAAAAAACAGCCTGAATTATCAACTGCAACTGAAAACAAGCTGGAGAGCACCCTAATAACCAAGGACCTAAAGCAGAGACCTCATAGAGACTGGTAGAAAGTGTGGAGGCAACAGGGGGTTGGCTGGGCTCCCACAGAAAGGTGCTGAAGGTCCGGAGGGATATCTCATCTGTAGGGGGTTCCCACTGAGGACTCTGGGGCCTAAACCCCCAGCTGGGCTTCCCAAGAGAGTACCATAACTGAGGTACACATATAAAATCTGACAGTGAAAAGCAGCCAGGTTTCTGTCTGCCAGAGAAGGAGGGCTGGAAATGCTAGAACCCTCTTAAAGAGTCAACACACAAAGTTTTGTGAGTAGCCTCTCATTTGGGCTCCACCAGAGGGAGGGCAGAGCCGACTGGGGTTGTGTGAAAAGAATCTAAGGATGTGGGCTCAGAGGGCACCACACTGAATTCCTCTGCTGAGTCATTCCCTCATACTGCAGAGGACATCATTCATAGGTAGACATTTACCTTCTAAGCAGCCTTTTCCTGAAGGTAAAACAATTTCCCCACCCTGCTGGAAAACCTCTCACTACTCTACCCAGAGAACTTTTGGCAGCCTGAGGTTCATTAAGAGAATCAGATTAATCAGCCTACAAAAAGAAGCAGACCTCTGAGTGCTTAAAGACATTGCCAGATCTGATTCTGGACCCAGGCCTTGGGAAAGCAAACTTTGGTGTGCATCTCAGTCTTGTCCAAATGTTCCCAGCCCCAAAAGAGGGTACCTCAAGCTGTGGGTTCTTGATAGCTCCAAACAGGGTACTCAAGGACAGTCACAAACAGCATCTGACACTGGCCTGTACCAGAGACCTTCCAAAAAGACTGAGAGTCCTAGAAGGCCTACCTAATACATAGAAACAAACCCAAATAGGCAGCAAAAATGGGGAGACAAAAAAACAAGCCTCAACTGAAATAACAAGAGAAGTCTCCAAAAAAAGAGCTAAGTAAAATGGAGGTAAGAAATCTATTGGATATAGAGTTCAGAATACTGATTGTAAGAATGCTCAACAGCATGAAAAAAGATATGGAAACATTGAAGGTAATTAACAATGATGTAGCAAAAATAAAGAATACATTGGAAGGAATAAACAGCAGATTAGAGGAAGCTGAGGATCGGATCAGCAAATTAGAAGATGGGGTAGAAAAATGGACTCAACCAGAGTTAAAAGAGATCCAAAAAGAAAAGACAGTTAAAAAAGAGGACAGACTAAGTGAGCTCTGTAGCAACATGAAACATAACAATATTTGCAGCATAAGAATGCCAGAAGAGGTCAAAAGTAAGCAAAGGTTAGAGAACATATTTGAAGAAATCATGACAGAAAACTTCCCTAACCTGGTGAAGGAAAAAGTCACACAAGTTCAGGAGGAACAGAGTCCCAAGTAAGAAAAACCTAAAAAGTCCTATGCCAGGACAAATCATAATTAACATGCCAAAAATTCAAGAAAAAGAGAATATTAAAGGCAGCAAGAGAAAAGCAATCTGTTACCTACCAAGGAGCTCCCATAAGGCTGTCACCTGACTTCTCATCAGAAACTGTACAGGCCAGAAGGGAATGGCATGAAGTATTCAAGGTAATGCAAAATGAGGATCTGAAACCAAGACTATTCTATCCAGCAAGGCTATCATTCAAAATAGATGGTGTAACAAAGTGCTTCCCAGACAAAAAAAGGCTAAAGGAATTTACCACCATCAAACCAGCATTGCAGGAAATGTTAAAGGAACTGCTCTAATAATAAGAAGAAATAGAGTGAGAAACAGGCATAAAGATTTAAAATGGTAATAAATAAGGACTTATCAATAATAACCTTAAAGACTTTAAGGGGAGATCATCAGCAGTACAGTCATAGTCGTGGACTATAATACTCCACTGACTTCACTGGATAGATCTTTCTGACAAAATGTCAACACAGAAACAGTGACACTAAATGGCACATTTAGATCAGATGGATGTAATTGATATTTACAGAACATTTCACCCCAAAACTGCAGAATATACATTCCTCTCAAGTGCACATGGGTCATGCTCAAAGATAGACCACATGGTAGGACACAAAACAAACCTCTACAAGTTCAAGAATAGTGAAATCACATCAAGTATCTCAAATCACAATGGTATGAAATTAGATATCAACTGCAGTAAAACCACTTAAAATCCTTCCAACACATGGAAGCTAAATATCATGTTTTTAAACAATGAATGGGTTACCAATAAGATCAAGAAAGAAATCAAAAACTTCCTGGAAACAAATGGAAATGAACACACAACAAACCCAAACCTATGGGACACAGCAAAAGCAGTCCTAAGAGGGAATTTCGTAGCACTACAGGCCTAACCCAAAAAGCAAAAATATATTTAGTAAACTATCTAACCCTACAATTTGAAGAATTAGAAAGCTCTCCTGTGAAGCCATCCAGACCAGGATTTTTGTTTGCTGGAAGTTTTTTTTATTACTGCTTCAATTTCATCCATGTTATTAGCCTATTCAGGTTTTCTGATTCTTCCTGATTCAGTTTTACATGATCTCACTGATATGTGGAGTCTAATAAACAAAATAGACTGAGGAACAAAACAGATCCAGAGACACAGAAGCATGGAACAGATTGATGAACCTCAGTGGGAAAGCAGGGGCGAGGGAGTGGGTGGGAAGAGATTAATCAAAGAATTTATAGGCATATATGCATAACCCAAGGACACAGACAATAGTGTGGTGAAGGCCTGGCAGGGGGGTGCAAATGCGGGGTGGAGGGGATCAATGGGGGGGAAGGAGATATCTGTAATACTTTCAACAATAAAGATTTTTTTAAAAAGCATAAAAGAATTTTAATGAAGAATGGATTATCTTTTCAAAAAATTGCTTTGGATCGACTTAGTATTTATATGGAAAAATAATAATGATAACAACCTATATCCATACTATTCTTGCTTTACAAGAATTCACTCAAATAAATCATAAAACCAAAATTTAAAACCTAGTATTATAAAATTATTAGTAGAAAATATAGGAGAAAATCTTTATGATTTGGTTTTAGGCAAAAATTTCTTAAATGCAGTACTGAAAACACAGTTTATAAAAGTGAACTGAATTTCATCAAATGTAAAATTTTTCACTCTCTGTGAGACACCTTTTAGAAAGAGAAGACAAGCCATGGACTTGGAGAAAATATTTGCAAATCGAGTAATTTATGATGGCATTTTTATCTACAACATCAAAAAGAACTCTCAAAAGATTAAATAACAAACACTTTAATTAAAATGAACAGAAGATCCCTGGTCAGTTTGACTCAATGGTTAGAGCATTAGCCCATCCACTGAAGGGTCAAGGGTTTGATTCCAGGGAAGGGCACTTACCTGGGTTGCACTTTGGATACCTGGGCCTGGTCAGGGTGCCTGTGAGAGGCAACCAAAGTGATGTGTCTCTCTCACATTGATGTCCCTCTCTCTCTCTCCCCTCCCTCCTTCCCTTCTACTCTCTCTAAATATCAATGGAAAATCTAAATAACAAAATAAACTGATGAACAAAGTAGATCGAGTGACCCAGGGGCATGGAACAGAATGACAAATCTCAGAGGGAAGGTGGGGGAGAGATTAACCCAAGAATTTATATTCATAAATGCATAACCCATAGATACAGACAATGGTTTGGTGAAGGTCTGTGGTGGGGAGGTGAGTGGGGGATTGGAAGTCGTCAATGGGGAAAAAAGGGGGACATTTGTAATTCTTTCAACAATGAAGATAATTTTTTTAAAAATCAATGGAAAAAATATCCTTGGGTGAGGGTTAACAGAAAATAAAAAAATAAAATAAAATAATAAAATAAAATAAAATAATAAAATGAACAGAAGATTTGAAAATATCAACACAGAGGAAGTATGGGTGGCAAGTAAGCACATGAAAACATTCTTAACATCATTAGTTATTAGGAAAATTCATTTTAAAAAACACAATGAGAATGCCTAAAATAGAAAAAAAGTAAATCTGAGGATGTTGACCAACTCAAAGATACTATTTTACTAATGGGAATACAAAAGTATACATATAATTTAAAAAATATTTTGGCTATTTTAAAATAAATTTGAATGTACACTTACCATAATATGCAGAAATTTTACTCTCATCCCAGTGAAATGAGAAAATATTTTTCACATAAAAACCTGTACACAAATGTTTATAGCTTTTTTTGTAACTGATAAAAACTTGATACAAGCCAACTGTACCTCAATTGAGAAACGGTTAAACATTTGTATATACATACAAGTGAATATTATTTGGTGAGGAAAATGAATGATTTAGTGATACACAATATCATGCATGACGTTCAAATGCTCTGTGCTAAGTGACAAGCCAGAATCAAAAGGCTACATACCATGAAATTTTATTTAAATGGCATTTGTAAAACATCAAAATTGTAAGGGCAAAAAACATCAGTTGTTACCAGTGGTTGGTGTAGGGAACAGAAAAGAGACGTGGACTACAAAGTAGCAAGGGGGGAGCTTGGAGACTAATAGAATTATTATAGAGTTTTGCTGTGGTGGTGCTTACATGACTAGATGAATTTGTCAATTCTTGAAAAATTGTACAATAAAAAGGTGAATTTTATTGTATATAAATTATACCTTAATTAAAACATGGAAATGTACGTTCACAAAAATGCACTCATCTATATACGCTCATCCAGTATAGACATCTATGCTGGAGGAAACTTAGAAATTCAGAGAAATTGCTGATTCCATCTCTAAATATTCATAAAATTTCAGTTAGGTGGACATATTATATGTCAGTTTCATTTCATTGTCATATATTACAAGTATAATAACCTAATTTTATATCTACAACATTATTTTTCTCCTTTATATTATTTTCTTGTTATATTTCTAAATCCTGATCTATACCTTAACTTATATAGTATTTTTTTTTTAAATATATCTTTATTGATTTCAGAAAGAGGAAAGGAGAGGGAGAGAGAGAGATAGAAACATCAATGATGAGAGAGTCGTTGATCAAGCCCAAAACCCGGGTATGTGCCCTGACCGGGAATCGAACCCTGATCACCTGGATCCCAGGTCAACGCTCAACCGCTGAGCCACGCCCGGCCAGGCTATATAGTATTTTTTTTACCTTGGTAATACATGTCCCTAATTGTTTTTCATGCAAAACCATATTGTTTACTATATTTTAGAAAGTGATTAAATAGAAACTGTAAACTTTCCACTGACAATTTTTTAAAAGAGGTTTGTATCATTCTGAGTATGCAAACATATTCCCCTTTACATAGATTCATTGACAATAAATTTTTACAATAATTATGCCTTCTCTTTTTAAGATGTGCATGTTAAAGATATTTTAAGAAATAAGCTTTCTACAAGTTTCCTTTTTTAATTTAACCATGGCACAGGTTTACCTAAATAGCCAATTTCAGTCAATGATGAGAGAGACATTGATTAGCTGCCTCCTGCATGCCACCTGCTGGGGACAGAGCCCACAACCCAGGCATGTACCTTGACGGGGAATCAAACCTGGATATCCTGGGTCATAGGTCGATGCTCAACCACTGAGCCATGGCAGCTGGGCTCCATCTGTTCTCTTTTAATAAAAATGAGTTTGCATTTTTCTTTTCGTCTCATTTATTGTACAAAAACTGGCAACCTTCTAAAGCAGGGAAACCAGATGCCTAAATTTTGCATTAAAGTTATTTTTCCTACACTTGTTATTTCTGAAAATATTAAAAATCATGATGCTTAGAGGTATTGTTATCATTGACTATAAACATTGGTGATATACCAGTAGTTTGAAAACTAAAGTCACCCACAATGAACATTATACTGTACTAGAATTATGCTGGTACAATACAAAATATTCCCTCCTTGATTACATAACACCTCAAACACTTCAAATACAAGTTTCCATTAGGCAGTTATAGTGGAAATCTTATGGTTGTAGAAGACTTTCATGGTTAAATTCTTAGTAAGACTGATTAGCAAAACTTCCAAAAATCCCAACACATGTATTATCCTTAGATATAATGTTGTTTAACAACTTGAGTCATTAAGATAATAGGATGGCCTTGTACTTTAAGCTTCTGCTTTTCTCGAAGCCAATTAAAGCAGCTATATATTCACAACCATAGAGCGAGAGATGCATTAGACTTAAGATTTTTATCCTGAATATTTGTATATAAGTGTCTTGACCTTTCAAATATACTGAATGGTGATTGCTATTACCATATTTAAAAAGCAGGTTTTCATCTCATAATTTATATTTGAACCTTTAAATAACAAGTGAACATACTTTTTATTTCTCTGTAGAACTCTATTACCTGAAAATGTAATAATGTCAAAATCAAAGTATGAATACAAAACTGAAATATTATTTTATAAGCCAATTTTTATGTTTTTGTAAGAATATATTTTGTATGAGTTACCTTTGTTTCACATTATACTTTGTAGAATTTTAATAAATATTTTTGAATAATTAGCACAATTAATATTCTTGCTAATAGTTTTGGTTTGGTATATAAACAGAAAGCAAAAGCCAGTTTCTGTTGTTTCAAGTGAATCTGCTTTAGACAGAGCTTGAAAATCATTAATATTTATACCCATTCTCATAAGAATTTGAGAAATAACTAGCACAATTTAAATATTGCTTTATTTTTAAAACAGCCAATTTTGAAGGGAAATTTACTATTTTGGCCATATGGATTTTTTAAAAGGAGGTGTCTTTGTGTGTATATGTGTGCATGTGTGTACGCCTGTACATGCATTAGTGTAGGAATCAGTTAAAATCTTAAAAAGAAAACTTTGTTTCTAAAATTTATTTTTGTTACCTTTATGACAATTCAAACAAGACAACTGGTTGGCTGCCATTGGGTTATGTTTTCAGAGCTGGCTTAATTACACTTTCTCCTACTCAGGATTAGGGAATACTTGTGGATGTACATGAGGGCAAAATTTTGGACCTAACAGTGCACTGTAGTTTGAAAACTCTTCTAGCCCAACTTCCTTCTCAGGGCCAATAAAGCAATATTATTTCATCATAATGGCAAGCCTCCTCTCCACAACACAAATAAAGTGGCTCATCAGTTGGGTATTTATTCATCTGAATTGTTTGGACAAAGTGAGATGCATCATGAAAATTTCAAAAGTTTGTTTATAAGCAAAGCCTCTGCCTATTTAAATTTATAAAACTATATTCTTTTTAAAAATATACATATTTGTATTGATTTCAGAGAGAGGAAGGGAGAGGGAGAGAGAGATAAAAACATCAATGATGAGAGAGTCATTGATTGGCCACCTCCTGCACACTCCCTACTGGGGATGGAACCTGAAACCCAGGCATGTGCCCTGACTGGGAATTAAACCGTGACTTCCTGGTTCATGGGTCGAATCTCAACCAATGAGCCACACCACCTGGGCCAAAAACTATATTCTTCATTGAATCTCTTTTCCTTAGAGTCTTTACTTAGTTGTGGCTTCTCCAAAATGTTTTGTGACTTATTCACATTTCTTTTTATTGACATTCAAAGAAACACACAAATATTTCACTCATATAGACACATAGTTCAAAGCACAAGTTGGATCTGCATATATCAGTGAGAATTAGATTATTCAATTTAGAGAATTTCAGCACACTTGAAATAATTAGTTAATATGCCATACATAAAAAATAAATATTAAAGAGGAACTACTCTAGCATCTGTATTAAACACTTCATAATTATTCACTAAGTTAAGAATTTTTATTCTACTATGAAATATATGTATGTAATATATCTAAGAATATCCCACCCAAGTAATACACTTTTTTCTTTTTATTGATAATGGTAAATATAATTCTGCCATATAAATAACTATTGGGTAATTTATAAAGAGTAGCAAAACAAGATTATTTTAAAGGGAAAAAGCACACACATCATTTAGAAATTAAGTATTCTTTCTCACAGTTTTAAAATGTCAATGACCTGGTAATATAACAAAATTTCATTTTTAATCATCTCAAAAATATTTTTCTGTAAAACATCTGTCTCTCTTGCTTTCTTTCTCCAATGCTCTTACTCTTTACCCCCTTTCCAAAGAAAATAAAATTTAAATATAAATAGTATTTAATAATATTTGCTATCCTTAATCTAGTTTAAGCAATTTCAAAATTATTAGAACTTGAAAATGGATTTAAAACATAATAGTCTGAGAGCTTGAGTGGGAAGGGGTGTAAATGAGGATGACTGTTAATAAGAATTTTTTTTTTATGTGATGAAAATGTTCTAAAATTAATTGCAGTGATAGTTGCACAACACTTTGAGCATATATGAGCCCTGGCTGGTTTGGCTCAGTGGTTAGAGTGTCAGCCCACAGACTGAAGGGTCTCAGGTTTGATTCCAGTCAAGGGCTCGTACCTCGGTTGCAGGCTCAATCCCCAGCCCCAGTTGGGGCACACACAGGAGGCAATCAATCGATGCGTCTCTCTCACATCAATGTTTTTTTTTTCTCTCTCTCTCTTCCACTCTCTCTGGAAAGCAGTGGGAAAAAATATCTTTAGGTGAGAATTTAAAAAAAAAAGAATATACATGGAAAACATTAAATTGTACACTTTAGATAGGTGAATTTTATGGTGTGTAAATTATATTTCAGTAAATCTGTTAAAATGGGAAAAAGAAAGAAGGAAGATTATCTTTGAACTATTTAGAGAGACAACAGAACCCAAAGATTTAGCTAGCTATCACCTTGGAATGAAAGAAAGGGGAATACAGTTGGGATAAATAATTATGTTGTTCCACAGTGATGAATTAAGACAGATATCCAAATTTTATCCAACTTTTTCTTACAAAAATCCAAATGTGTTATATTTGTTTGTGCACACACACACAGAGACACACACACGTTGTGTCTGTAGGTGTATTCTATTGCCTAGCATGTAAGTCATTCTCAAACTTATACACAAAAATGTTAAGGTAATGTTTGCCAAGCAATGTGCTAATCGTATCACATTATATTTTTGAATTATCCTCTCAAAATCTCTATAAAGGAGGTGTTATCAATAATGTCTATCTTACAGATGGAACAACTGAGGCATAGGTTGAGTCATCCAAACTTTTATTTCTAACATATGGCAGGGCTAAAATTTGAACCCAAAGAGTCTGACACAAGAGTTCACTCTATTATTTTCAGGAGAAAAATTTCCGGAATAAAGGGAAAAAACACCTAATGTGGAAATCAATAAGTATTAAAAGTCAATGCTCACAACTTTTTAATGAAAATATTACAGATCATATTTAATCATTATGAAGATTTAAAGAACATGCACACCAATCATATCAATCCTTAATATTAAATGATGTATATTGTTAAACTCAATAAAAAATGTACTGTAATAAAAATATCGTATCCCTGGCTGGTGTGGCTCAGTTGGTTGGTCATTATTTTGTACACTCAAAGGTTGTTGATTTGATGCCTGGTCAGGGCACATTCCTGGGTTGTGGGCTTGATCCCCAGTAGGGGGCATGCAAGAAGCAGCTGACTGATGTTTCACTCTCACATCTATGTTTTTCTCTCCCTCTCCCTTCCTCTCTCTCTAAAAATCAATAAAAAATATTTTAAAAATACTGTAAGAAAGAAAAAAACAATGTTCCCTCTACTCTTTTGAGTTCTTGGTTGACTCCCCTATAATAAGAGACAGATTATCAAGAGAAAAACAAACAAAATTTTATTAACATGTAAACCTCATGTATACACAAGAGATACCCAGACAACAATGAATAACTCACTGAAGTGATTTAGAATTCAGACTAAATAGCATTTTAATAAGAAAGGAGAGGAAAGATGTAAGTCTCTTAGAGGAGAGTAAATAATTTTTAGAAATGATGAATGGGCCCTTAGAAGAATACATGAGAGGCATGAGTGTTTGTGACAAAGTCTGTGTATGGTGTGCACTTCTAGCCTCCTCTCCTATGATAATAGTCAATAGTCCCTGGTTAATAATCTGCAACACTGTAATATGTCCTTTGCGATATCTCTCAGTTCAACCATGAAATAAAACAAAAGAGAGAATTGAAGAACCTGCATTGCCATATGTTTGTGTTTTTCAGGAGCCAGCTTTGCACATCATAATAAGGATCTATCTTCTAAATAAGTATATTTAAGGCAGTGATATAGGATCCACTCACAAAATACCAAACATGTTTCTTAAAATAGTTCATTTTAATTTGCAACATATTTTATATATTATCCATGCTTGACAATATTAGTTGATTCATTGACTCATAGATTACCCACTACTTATCTACCACCACTAAAACAGCAACTTCTGAGGATTTCTGTACTTAAAAAAGACAAACTCAGGGAAGATAGAGCTAAAAATTTTAATTCTGGCAAATATGTTGGGGCAGTATTAATCATTCACCTTAATTATGAATTCTTCATTATAATTTTATTTGAATTCTCTGAATCAAATGAGTAAAAGCATTATGGATACTCCACAACTAGTGTGTAAAGGGATATTTTTAAAGAAATTATGCATTCAATTTCAAGCCGCTTTTCTGAATCTGCAGAAATTCATTTTCCTCTTAAGGAAAGTTTTTATGGAAAACTATCTAACTTTAAACATCCATAGTCCATCAAATCTTACAAATTTGCCTTACTTATGGTATAGGAATGTATCGTTATGTGTAGGAAAAAAATATGAATGTGTGTAACAGGGCTTAAATGAAGTCAATTCTTGGAAAATTCTATGGAGTCCAATACCAAACATCAATTCTAGTATAAGAAAAAAAAGAATAAAAGTAACATGGAGTTTGCTGATTTATTCTAAGCTTTTTTGATATATGTTGGATACTCTGCATTACAAAATATAGATATTCAAATTTCTGAGGTTATTGGAAAAAAACTCTAGTAAGTTGGAATAACTGAATCTTAATACCCATAAGATTCTGTTACATGGATATTAGTATTTATTGCCTCTCTTGTTTATATCTTTTGTTTTCACAAAGGATAAAGATCCAAAGGATACAGGTCCATAGATCAGTCATGCTACCTGTTGTATAAATGTAGGTAAATGAATAAACTTTCTTATAACATCATAGACTTATCTGTAAAATAGAGAAAAATAATAAAGTGGTTTAGTGTATAGCATAACATTTTACAGATCAGTCAGAACTGTACAACTGGAATATTATCCCTATTCTTTGGTTGACAAATTACTGTTATACATCAGTGTAAGGATCAGGGCAATTTGGAATTAGATGGTGCTAAAAACCTGTCATTCTTATATAAAAGTATTTCCCAAAGAGAGCCTAGAGCCACATGCTTCAGAGTAAGCCCAAAGGCTTCACATTTCTAGAATTTAGAAATTCACAAAAATGATTGTTTTTCTCCTAACACCAAGAATAAGCCAGATAAGTTACAAAGGCATAGTTTTTGTTTGTTTGTTATTGTTGTTTTTCATAACCCACCAGAGATCTGACTATGTGAAGAAATTTAAACTAACTAAAAAATGTGGAAAATGACAGACTATTTATAGAAGAGAGGAGACTCGTGATTACCTTATTCTCTTGTAGAGTGGTGGAAGGAGAGTAATCCATTATAGAAGAGATAAGTAGAAACCACCCAAACATTTACCAGACCTTTAGTTCCCATGTGTAAGCTGGTTTGATAAACTGGAATCCAAAAGAACTCCAGCAACTGAGCGAGTTTATGCACTTTTTTCAACACGTTCCCCACAGGCCTTCAAAGAGTTCATGGGTAATATGCTACAGGTTGGAGGCAGAAAAGCAGAAATGAGAGAAGAGAGCCCCTGAGACATATATATGTCCCCTACTTCACTCCCTAAACAAAAATTAGTACAAGATTGATCACAGACCAAAACTTAAAAGCTAGATCCATAAAACTTCTAGAAATAAACATTGGGTTGCACAAAGTATTTCTAGTCAGGTCACAACAAGTACTAACCAAAATGACAAAAAAATGATGTGGAGCTTAATAGAAATTTTATAATTCTGTTTATCAAAAGATACCAACAAAAAGATGAATATGTAAGCCTCAATCTGTGAAAAATATTTACAATTCATTGATATGACATAAAACCTTTAACCAAGACATAAGAATTCCTGTAAATCTACAATGAACAGAAAAGCAACCCAATAAAATATTAGTCTAAACATTTTTTTTCCTTTTTTATTTTCCATGTCCATGAGTTTTTTCCTCTTTTTTCTTTTTTAGTCAAAAGATTTGAACAGATGCTGAAAAGATGAGAAATATGAAGAGCCAACATACATCTGAAATGTTCTCAACACTATTAGTAGCTAGGCAAAGGCAAATTGAAACAACAATGACATATCACTACACACTTAAATGGCTAAAAGAAAAGGGACTGATACTAATAAATTTTGACAACTGGAACTCACTTTCATTGCTGGTGGAAATGTAACTTGCTTTGAAGTGTTTAAGAGCTTTGTTTTTTTTTAACTTATGTTTATTGTTGAAAGTATTACAGATTACCTTATTTCCCCTTTTTCTCCCCATTGATCCCCTCCACCCTGCATCTGAGCCACCCCCAGACCTTCACCACTCTATTGTCAGTGTCCATGGGTTATCCATATATGCATATAAGTCTTTTGATTAATCTCTCCCCACCCACCCACCCACCCACTCCCACCTTCCCATTGAGATTCATCAATCTGTTTCATGCTTCTATATCTGTGGATCTATTATGTTCTTCAGTCTATTTTGTTTATTAGATTCCACATGTGAGTGAGATCATGGAAAACTGAATCAGGAAGAATCAAAAAACCTGAATAGGCTAATAACAACTGATGAAATCGCAGCAGTAATAAAAAAAACTCCCAGCAAACAAAAGTCCTGGTCCAGATGACTTCAGACAGGAGCTTTCTAATTCTTTAAGTTCTAGGGTTGAATTGTTACTAAAAATTTTTCTTGCTTTTTGAGGTAGGCCTGTAGTGCTATGAACTTCCCTCTTAGGACTGCTTTCACTGTATTCCATAGATTTTGGGTTGTTGTGAGTTCATTTTCACTTGTTTCTAGGAAGTTTTTTATTTCTTTCTTGATCTTATTGGTAACCTATTCATTGTTTAATAACATGCTATTTACACTCCATGTGTTTGAATGTATCTGAGTGTTTTTACTGTAGCTGATTCCTAATTTCATGCCATTGTGATCTGAGATGCTTGATATGATTTCAATCTTCTTGAACTTGTAGAGACTTGTTTTGTGTCCTAACATGTGGTCTGTCTTTGAGCAGGACACATATGCACTTGAGAGGAATGTATATTCTGCAGCTTTGAGGTGAAATGCTCTGTAAATATCAATTACATCCATCTCATCTACTGTGCCATTTAGAGTCACTATTTCTGCGTTTACATTTTGTCAGAAAGATCTATCCAGTGAAGTCAGTGGGGTGTTCCAGTACACAACTATGACTATATTGTTGTTAATCTCTCCCTTAAAGTCCTTAAGGTTATTACTGGTAGGTCCTTATTTCTTGGTATTTTAATTCTTTATACCTATGTTTCTCTCTCTATTTCTTCTTATTATTGCAGCAGTCACTAAAATTTCTTTCAATGCTTCTACTTCTACTTCTAATTACAGCAGTCCCTTTAACATTTCCTGCAATGTTGGTGTGGTGGTGATAAATTCCTTTACCCATTTTTTTCCTGGAAGCTCTTGATTTCACCATCCATTTTAAATGATAGCCTTGCTGGATAGAGTAGTCTTTGTATCAGATCCTTGTTTTGCATTACATTGAGTATTTCATGCCATTCCCTTCTGGCCTGTAGAGTTTCTGATGAGAAGTCAGCTGACAGCCTTATAGGAGCTCCTTGGTAGGTAACAGATTGCTTTTCTTTAGCTGGTTTTTAGATTCTCTCTTTGTCTTGAATTCTTGGCATTTTAACTGATGTATCTGCACATGGGCCTCTTTGGATTCTTCTTGTTTGGGATTCTCTGTGCCTCCTGAACTTATGTGACATTTTCCTTCACCAGGTTAGGGAAGTTTTTTGCCATTATTTCTTCAAACAGGTTCTCTAACCCTTGCTTACTTTCGACCTCTTTTGGCTCTCCTGTAATAGGAATATTGTTACGTTTAATGTTGTCCCATAGCTCCCTTAAACTGTCCTCCTGTTTTTTCATTTTTTTTTCTTTTTGGGTCTCTGATTGAGTGATTTTTCTCCCCTGATCTGACCCTTAGCTTCCTCTAATCTGTTATTTACTCCTTCCAATGTATCCTTTATTTTTGCTATGCCATTCTTAATTGCTTTCATAGTTTCCATATCTTTTTGCATGCTGTTGAGCATCCTTACAATCAGTATTCTGAACTCTATATCTCATAGATTGCTTATCTCCATTTCTTTTAGCTCTTTTTTGGAGACTTGTCTTGTTCTTTCATTTTAACCTTGTTTTTTTGTCTCCCCATTTTGGCTTCCTGTTTGGGTTTTTTTCTAAGTATTAGGTAGATTTGCTAGGACTCTCAGTCCTTTTGGAGGTTCTCTGATGCAGGCCAATGTCAGATGCAGTTTGTGACTGGCCCTGAGTACCCTGTTTTAGCTATCAGCAACCCTATGCTTGAGGTCTCCTCTGCTGGGGCTGAGTCCTGTTGGACAGAAACAAGATTCACAACATCTCCTTTTCAAAGTCTTGGGTCTAAAAGAAGATTAGGAAAAGTCTCCAAGCACCCTGAGGTTTGCCTCTGCCTGCAGGCTGATTAATCTGATTCTCTTAATGAGCCTCAAGCTATAGAAACTACACAGGGTAGGGTGGCTGATTTTTATCAAAGGAGCCTCAGGTTGTAGAAACTCCTCTGGTAGGTTGTGAGGTTTTCCAGTAAGGTGGGGCACTTGCTTCCCCCCCCAGGCAAAAGCAGCAAATTGCCTCCCTGAGAAACATGTCCTCTGCAGTGTGGGGAAATGAGTCAGCACAGCAATCCAGACTGGTGCCTTCTGATCTCTATCTCCAGAGCCCACAACCCCAGATTCTCCTCAAATAGCTCAGTCCACACTGCACTCCCTCTGCTGGAGCCCAAGGTGAGTGGCTGCATAGGAAACTGTGCATTCGCTCTTTATGAGTGTGCCTGCATTTCCAGCCCTCTCCTTGGCAGACAGAAACACAACCACTTTTCACAACCAGATGTTATGTGGGCACCTTTCTCAGTTCTGGTGCTATGGGCTGGGAAGTTCAGCCTGAGGTTTAGGCCCTAGAGTTCTCAGTGGGAACCCCCACAGCTGAGATATTCCTCTGGATCTTCAGCTGCTCCCTGTGGGTACCCAGCCAGCCCTCTCATGCCTACGCACTTCCTCCCAGTCTCTATGCAGTCTCCACTTTTCCTCCTTGGTTATTAGGGCGCTCTCTAGCTTGTCTTCAGTTGCAGTTGATTATTCAGGATGGTTTTTCTATATTTTAGTTGTAATTCCAGTTTGGTCCTGGGAGAGTTTCAGTGTAGTTTCCACTCAGTCCACTCCCATCTCTAATTTCTCTAGCAGTTCTTTAAAAGTGAAATATATATGTAATCTATGATATACCAGTTAAATTCCTATGTCGTTACTACCTTTCCCCAAAGACTCAAAACATATGTCTACTTGAAGATATGAATAGGAGTATAAATAGCACTTTTATCCATAATAGACCAATATTGAAAGCAATTAAAATTTTATGTCTCAACTCAACTGGGCTAAGGGATGTTCAGATAGATGGTAAAACATTATTTCTGTGTTTATCTCTTAGGGTGTCTATGGAGAGAGAGAGATAAAGAAATATATATATATATATATAATATAGAGAGAAATAGATAAATAGATGTATTTATATATATTATATCTATCTCTTTCTACGTTTATATGTAATATTTATGAGCTTTTAAATGATGGTTTATACTTAAAGTATATTTTATTTTTGGCTGATATTAATATTTCTTTTTACCTCTAGATATGAAAAAAATGAATATCATACACATTGGTGTTTTCTTCATGACTCTTATGCTTAGAAATCTTTGATCTGTGAGTTTATAGTTTTTTTCAAGTTTGGGAAAGTTTTATTCATTATATCTCTAAATATTTTTTCTGTTTCTTGTTTTCATCTTTTTTCATTTTTAAATACATTAGACAATTTGAAGTTATTTCAACATCACTGATGCTCTGTTCATTTTCTTAATCTTTCCTTTATCTGTGATTCATTTTACATAGTTTTCCATTTCTGTCTTTGAATTCAGTAACTTTTTCTTGTGCAAAATCTAATCCGTAATTTATCCCATGCAATGACCATTTCATCTCAACATTCTTTTTTTTTTTTTTTAACTTTTTTTTTAATCCTCTTTGAGGATATTTTTCCATTGCTTTTCAGAGAGAGTGGAAGGGAGAGAGAGATAGAGAGAGAAACATAAATGTGAGAGAGACACACCTATTGGTTGCCTTCCACATGCACCCTCACTGGGGCTGGAGATTGAGCTTGCAACCTAGGTACATGCCCTCAGTCTGATGGCCAATGCTCTAACCACTGAGCAA
This sequence comes from Miniopterus schreibersii, assembly GCF_964146895.1. Classification (NCBI taxonomy): domain Eukaryota; kingdom Metazoa; phylum Chordata; class Mammalia; order Chiroptera; family Miniopteridae; genus Miniopterus; species Miniopterus schreibersii. The sequence goes on along the minus strand of NC_138104.1, from coordinate 37,439,114 downwards.
AACTGGCTAGGACATCTCAGGCATTCTTATTTTCTTCTCTAGAACTTTGATCTAAGTTGTTTTTTATATCTCCCAATCCTTTACTTAACATGATTAATATGGTTTCTGATTTCTTAAACATATGAAATACATATATAATAACTTTTTAATATCATGTTTAAGAAAAATGATACCAGTTTTATTTCTGGGTCCATTTTGATTAATTAATTTCTCCTTAACATTTATTTATATTTTTCCGTCTGTATGCTTGGTGAATTGGTTACTAGACATTGTGAATTTTAAATCGTGGCTGTTGAATATTTATTTTTCTTATAATTTTTTTTGAGCTTTGTTATGGGTCATAGTTTAGTTACTTAGAAATGGTTAGTTATTTTTAGTCTTGTTTTTAAACTTCGTTAGAAGAGAATCAAACTGAATTTATTCTAGAACTGAATTTTGCCACTACATATGTAAGGCTTTTCTCAGTACTCTATCTGATGCCCATGAATTATGAAATTTTTTATTTTGATTGTTGGAATCAGATGTTCTTTCTAGCCCAGTATAAGATCTTGGATTTATTTCTGCTAACTCTTTTGCACGATTATTTCCTACACACTGATATTTCCCTCACATATGTACACTAAACAGTACTCAGTTGAATGCTAGAGGGAGACCTGTAAATCTCATGCATTATGTATTTGTATAGATTTTCTACAGTATGAATGCTGTCTTGTCCTCTCCACAGCTGCAGCCCAGGAACAGAAGGAAACTACAGGGCCTTACTTGGGTTACCCCTTCAGTAACACAGTCTAAATTTTTTCTACTGCATGGACTACAATGACTCTTGCTTGACCTTTTGATATTTTCCCATTAATTCCTGATATTCTGTTCTTTTTACTCTTCATTTGTTTACTATTTTCCAGACTTGGTAACTACTAATTACTATCCTCAAATTCATTCACTCTTTTGTTTTCTCTATTCTGCTACTGAGCCCATCCTGTGAATTGTTTTATTTCTGATTTAGTATTTTTAGTTCTAAATTATCTAATTTTAAACATAAATAATATGCATATATACATATATATATATACATGTACATATACATATACATGGATATAAATATACTGGTGATATCTACGTTCTGCTCATGAGAAGTGTGTTTACTTTTACCTCGTGAAGAATGCTTATAATAGCTGATTTAATCTTCTGTTCTGTTTTATTTTTTTCTGATAATTCCACCATCTGGATATGTTATTAAAATGTCCTTTGATATTTTCTTGTGAAAATTGCCACAATATCTATGAAAATAATTTTGGATTTTATCCTGGGCATTTTTAATATTCTGATGTGTAGATCCTGAGTCCTGTTATTCCCCTCTATAGGAAGGACACTGCTTTATTTGTTCTAGCAGGCAATTCAAACATTTAGACTCAGGCTATGAATTTTGTTTCATCTTCTGTGAGCAGTAGTGCCAATCTCAGTTCAGTTTTTTTCTTTTTTCAATTGGACTTATTGTGGTGACAATTGTTAATAAAATTATATATAGGTTTCAAGTGTATGATTCTATAATATAGGTGACATCGTGATTTATTGTGGTGACATTAGTTAATAAAATTATATATAAGTTTCAAGTATATGATTCATCTGTATATTCCATTGTGTACTCATCACCCAAAGTCTAGTATTCTTCTTTCACCATATATTTGACCCCCTTTACCATCTTTATCCTGTCTTCATACCCCTTTCCCTCTGCTTTCACCACTAAAAAATGATAGAGTGAGGAATCTCGATCAATTTGTCTGAAAACAAGGTACATTTTTTTCTTTCTAAAAAACACTGCCATGCATAATAAAGTACATATACAATACTCTGGTTACAGTATTACATTACAGTTATTTCAGTAACTGAATATAAGGATTATATTTGATTAAATTATGTATCTTCTCAAGCTCCTAGCACAACACTTTGTGGGTAGTAGGTTTTTAATATATGTTTTTCAAATATAATTGGATAATATTAGGATGTCAAAAAACTGTTGTATTTTTCTCTGCACTAGAAAGAATTCATTTATGGCCAAATATGACTTTTGGCATATCTGAGAAACCAGTGTTGATTATTGTCCTTAATCAAGGTAAAGTCTGTAGACCTAAAACTATTGCAAGTGGAATTTCCTCAGCTCTCTATACCATCCTCACAAACTGAAAGAGAAGCAAGACTAAGAATGTAGTTCAAAACTTTCCTAGCAAATCTAGTTTCAGTATCCCACTGGAACACTGGAAACTCTTAGTTTAACATCCTTTAACAGTCAGATGACAACTGTAAACAAATAGAGTCTTTTACAAATGTAGGAAAATTGACATCAGCATCAATCTCCCAAGTATTTTATCAACAATGGAATAATTTTGGGGGGTTGAGAAGAAAAGGATAAAATATTTCCAATCATATTCAAACTAGAATTCAAGCTCAATTTTACTTTTTAAATTTTATTTTAACCCTACTGATTCTGAAACATAAAAATCTTCCAGCCAGTGTTTGATTATATATTGGTTAACCTTCCATTTAGAGCAGGGGTGGGGAACATCTGGCCCATGAGCTGTATAAGGCCTGTGAAATCATTTGGCCTGGCCCTGCCAAGGCCTCACCAAAGAGAAACAGTTCAAGCCATCACATTAGGGGTGAGTTAATTAAATGTTTGACCAAATACAGCAGACTAATTTTTCTGTTGATAATTTTGTATGGCCCATGAATGATGTAATAAATATTCAAATGGCCCTTGGCAGAAAAAGTTTCCCCACCCCTGATTTAGAAGTTTAATATTTAGTTTTTCTTAAAAACAAATAAAAAGTCACTATGCCAGGTTGCAGCTGAACAACACAGTGGTTAGCAAATTGTGATTGTTTTCCCCTTTTGAATTTAAATTAACAATTGTGGTTTGTTGAGTGAAGGTTATTGAAGGGGTTAAATATTTCTGATAGTTCAATTAACTTAAAAGATGTGGCCATTGCTGAAGGTTAATTCAACTCAAACCATGAATTTCCCAGTGAATATCATTTGTACAGATGATAATGACTGAAGACTAGGCTGATGAGTATGAAATATCCAAAAATTGCTCAAAGTATTTAAAAAAGTTATGTAAAATTTCTGTGAAGCTGTAGGACATTTCACCCCAACAGGTAAAAAGTCAATATTAATGAAACACATTCTTAGTTAATGCATTAAATGAGAGTTTATAAATATCATTCCTAGGTAGCAAGAGCTGTTTATATATTTTGATAAGACAGAAACTGAATCAAAAGTTTGTCATTCAAATTATGAAAATGAATTATATTGGTAGGGAATTAGCTGTGTAGCAATGATACACCAGGTATTACATGATGGCACACTTACCCTTTCCCAGGTGAAATATAGTCAAGTAATTTGGGGAGAATATCTACAACAAGAAGTTTAAAATATTTATATATATGAAAAAAATATTAAGTGGAAAATGAAGGTTCTTAGCAGGTAGCATAATAGTACTTATAAGGTAAACTTCTGAATAAAATCTTGATGCCAATGCTTATTAGCTATGATATCTTGAGCAGTAATTTAGCTTCTCTGACTCATAGTTTTCATTTGTGACATTTGAATAAGTAGAGTAAGTATGTCAGATTGTTGCTAGGAGGTATTAAATGAAATAACTTACATAAAGGCTTAGAAAAGCCTCTAGCACCTTGTAAATGTTAGCTAATATTTTTATATATTCCAGGCCATAAAAAAGAAAGAAGAGATAGGCATAATATTTTAACCTTTAATGAATGACAAAAAGAAAACAAACCCAAAATTTCCTTCTTTTTTTTTAGCCTATTTATGAAAATTATTTGGCAGATGTTTGCCATTAATCCTTGAGAAATCTTAAAAATTAAAGAGTTACACAAAGACTAATTTGTAGTGTTGTACTAATTTTCAAAAAAGATAAAATTGAATTTTAGAAACTATAATCCAGTAAGTTTAATATTAATTCCTAAGAAATATCTAAATGAAACTATTAAATAGATAATTTTTAAAACCAAAATAAAATCTAATTATCAGTGAACCACTGCAGGTTGAAAAATGGTGTAGGTTGAATGTTAGTTAAGACTATCTCATTTCGTTGTTTTCAACAAACACCAGTATAACTGGCATGTTTAGAACTGTATGCCCAGGGCTATAGCTCCTTTCTATAAGTAGTGATCTTCCCTTCATTTACATGTTTATCCTAGAAGCTTCCATAGTTAATACAAATATTATATTCTTTTCACACATATTGGTTTTATTAAGGATAAACATGAATCAACCTAGCAAAATGAGACCTTGACCTGGAAATTTTAGTCTTGTGAACAAGAGAGTCAAATAGTCTTTCCTTAAGTAGCTAAAGCTATACAATGTGAGTTTACATGAATGAGAGCAGCAATATTTTTAAATATGTGGGGGAAAAAAGAGACTTCACACAGACCTGGAAAAAGGAAAGATACAAAGTGGCCACATACTAAACCTGACAAGTTCAGGAAAGGCTTGCATGGTGGGCCTTACAAACTCAGAGACCTAAAGTAACTGTGGTAGGCAGTTAGACAAACATGAGCAGAGCAAGAATGATGGACCAGCTACAAAAGGTCACCAAGGCAGAAAGTCTTGGGTGCCTAGCCAAGGACAATTGTAAGGTGGGACCTTGTCCCTGGGGTGACCTTTTCTCCCCTAGCCTATTGCTAGTCATGCAGTTTGGACCCCACAATATTTCCTCCCTAAAGATAACATCTATGTCTCAGTTTTGTTTCAGCTCCAAACCCAGAAAAACAACAAAACCAAACAAGTGATGCCTGGTTCACCTCAGGACCAGCTGCATTGAACAATGACCCCTGTTCTGGCACCTACCAATCAATCAGTGGAGACCATAACCCTGAAAGGACACACCTGGAAAGATGCTGAATATTCTATTGAGATCTTCCCCTGGGATATCCCCTAAAATCTCCACCCTTAAAACCCTTAGGACTGAGGACCCAGTGTGTTCTCCCTCTCAGGAGCACTCCAGTGCCATTCCCCTCCTCTTTTCCCTCCTCCTCCCCAAGGCAGTCACCTGTACCTTCCTCATTTCTAAGCTCCAAGGCCATTCCTTTGCCTCTCTAACTTGTTTCCTAAGCCCATTTCTTCAATGAATTACTTCTTCCACATCTGTGATTTTATAAATAAATATTGTCTTATAATTTGAACCTTGGCTCTGAATTCTTTCCTAGCCAGAACTCAAGTACCAAGGTTGCTGAACCCAGGTCCTGTCTGACCCCACTGGTATGACACCTGTTGCTGTTCCTGCCACCACCAACATAACCACATAAGGTGGTATGAAATTAAAATATTTTAACTAAAAGCTAGTCATGGTGGGTAGTCATGTCCTAGGCTGATGTCTTCCCTGACAAAGGCCAACCTCTACCTTAACTGAGCCTGTTGTCATTTTGCATCTATACTAACACTCCTTTGGAATGTCAGGTTAATCCCCCCTCCCTCCTGCACCAGAGCAGAGACCACAAAACCAAAACCCCTCATTGTTATTTTTATGTCAGTTGTTAACTGCTATTTTATACCCACAAGTGTAAAAGTAGAAGTACAGTATGTGCCTATTCATTTTACTTTCAATCTATTCCCAGAGATCTCCTCCCTTTGCTTTCTCCTGCCTTCTTAATTTATTGGCAGTTGATTTCCTGTAACCCCTTTACTCCTCCTCCTCTGATTGTAATGTATAAAATAAAATGGAAAACTGTCATTCTCTGGAGCATTTTTTCAATCTGTTGAGATTTTGCTTCCTGGCAATTGTCAGCTTAGCTCAAACTCATAAAAATTCTCTACAGGTTTAAAGGTTTTTTACATTGACACCACGTATCTGTCCAAAGTCAATATAGTTGTTATTGTGTTTGTCAAGCTAATCTAACTTTACTTTCTTACAGATTATTAAGTAATTATAAAAAGGAAAGTAGTCTGTAGCCAGGTGTAAAAACTTTCTGTAATATGTGAGAAAATATGGATTGGATGTCAGGACATCTAAGTGATTGATTAAATAAGTTAAAAATAAAGCTCTGCAAAACAACAGAGAAAAATTCTTATAGGTAATTTACATGGTTTATATCTTTGTTATTTCCTGCCTACTGATTTTTTATTAATAACTTAGATGAATATGGAAGAGACACATTTAACAAAAATGTAAAACAATGAAATAATTTTTTTGATTCAACGTTTTTAACATATTAAATTTAATTCATATAATAGCAAAGAGTGGACAATAGACAAGGTATATATCTTAAAGTGTGTGAAATATTATTACAGAGATATCAGGTACTATTTATAAATTTAGAGGGCAAAATAAGGACAAGTTGATATATGTTATGAGGAGGTTTTTCTTTCAGTATAAGAAGTTCTTAAAAATAAAAATACTCAAAAGTGGCAGTGAACAAAATGCTTACAATTCCATTATTGAAAGTGTTCAAACCAACCTTTTATATTTATTTAAAATTACAATACAAATGAGCTCTGCATTAGACTGGAGAAATCTATGATGTGTGTTTTTTTTAATTCTGTAATTCTATAGGTACAGAAAATGAATAATCCTAGCCTGATTTCTTTTATGAAAATTGTATTATGTCTGGTTGTAGACTAGGGGATAGGACATCTGAGGATGGGAGAGAGAGAAAGATAAAAGAATGATGTTCCTTGAGGCTAGGTCCTTGAATGGGAAGTCATTGCTCAAAACAACAAAATGGGCAAACATTATAGAAAATGAGTAAACAAAACTTTAAAATGTCCAAGGATACCGTAATATCAGAATTTAGCTATTACAAATCAATGGTAATAATAAATGGCCATTAAAACAGGGATTCCACAAGAGAAGTCTGTGTTCAATGAGATATGTGCAAGAAAATGTGTGGTAAAGGCTCATGGTTGGTGGTGGAGGTGTTAAGAGTTTTCATAAGAGAATTCAAATAGACCTAGTTATTTGTACCCCCTCCCCTGCAAATCTGAGCTAACTGTTCCATAATGGGCAAATTTCACTTAAAATGCTAAGAATGAAACATATCCGCCAATAAAGTGTTTCTCAATTGAAAAATTATTGGCATTTTGGATAGAACAAGTTTTTGCTGAATAGGACTTACTCATATTTAGCATCATCTGCACACTAAATACTGGGGGTGTTTCTCAGTTAATGTGAAAACCAAAAAACACCTCATGATTGAAAATACTTGGTATGACTTAATCTTAGAAATTAACATTTGAAGCACTTCAGAGGAATTTTCTTATTAACTGCCACAAACAGTTTTGTTGGAGATTAAAAAAAAAATTACCTTCCTTCTTTCACAAAAATGGCCACTTAAGCACACACAGCTAATTAGTGACAGAACCAGGACTTAACCAAAGGTAGTCTAACTCCTATTCTGTTGTTCTTTTGTTTTAAAAATGTTGCTCTTCTAGCACAAATGTGTACATAAGGGAGGCAAATTATTTGCTACTAAAATATAATATTACAAAACCTAATTCTTGAGTAGAAGTACAAAGGCAATTATAATATATAAATTCTATTGTTCTCTGTATTTCTGAGTTTTTGGAATAGTTTAAAAATCTATATAATTATGGTAGCATACTTAAATAACATTTTATCACTAGTAAATTGTATAAACCTGATAGCTATGCAACATTGTGTGGTATTTTGAGTAGAACTGTCAGTTGTCCTGACTACATTCTCTTTTTTGTTTTTTTAATACTTACTTCACTTGCCTTCTCAAATATCACTCTCTTGCTCTCCTCTTATTTTTTTAAAATTATTTTTAAATTTTATTTTTGTTTAAAATATTACAGATGTCCCTTTTTCTCCCCAATGACCCATTCCACCCCGTCCCATCCCCCTCCCCAGTCCCTCTCCCCACCATTGTCCGTGTCCTTGGGTTGTGCATATATGCATAGAAATTCTTTCTTACTCTCCCCCTCTCCACCCACCCGCCCTCCTCCATCCCTCTGTCATTCGTCAGCCTCATCTATGCTTCCATGTCATTGAATCTATTCTGTTCATCAGTTTATTAAGTTCTTTAGATTCCAGGTATAAGCGAGATCATGTGATGCTTGTCTTTCTCTTAAATACTCCACAGCCCAAACCCTCATATATGTTGTATTCTTTCAATCGTTTAAGTTAGAGACTTGATGGTAAACTGTACCTCTTACCATTCATCTGCAGGAAGTCTATCTGACTGTGTACCACAATGAGACACAGTCATTCATTCAACTCCACATTCTAACAGAGATTGAAATAATAATATGCTTCCTCAATTACACACAATGACTAAAATTGGGCACCATATCTGAAAATTATTTTTGCATGTGGTATTCACACACCCTTTGATACTGAGTTATTGCCTTCAAAGGATTTGGATTTGTGGATAGGAATGAATGAAACATTTGTAAACTGTCATCAATTATTTGGTCATGAGCAACTCAGATTCTTTCTGGTAGTTAAAAGTAGCCACTACATATTTAAGTTGAAGAGTTTTTATAATGCTAACAGGTCTAAGATAAAATTCTTACAAACACACCTATTACAAACATGGACATTTAATAACTAATTTTGGATTGTGATAAAGAATGAGTTTCTACACCTATTTTTATTTTTTATTATTTATTCCTTTATTTTATTTATGTTTATTTAAAAAAATTTATGTTGACATAATTGCAAGTGTCCTATTTTTTCCCCACACTTTGCCCAGCTCCACCCACCCCCGTCTTCCACTCCCTTGGCCATCACCAAACTATTGTCTTTGCCCACAGAGTAAGCATATATATAGTCATTAGTTAATTCCTTCACCCTCTTTATCCAGCTACCCCATCCACCTCTCCTCTGGTTGTGGCCAGGCTATTCAATGTATCCCTGTTCTGGTTCCATTTTGCTCATCGTTTTGTTTTGTTCATTAGATTCCACATATTAGTGAGGTCATATGGAATTTGTCTTTCTCTTACTGGCTTATTTTGCTTAGCATAATACTCTCCAGGTCCATCCATGCTGTCCCACAGGATAAGAGATCCTTTTTTTTTTTTTACAGCAGCATGGTATGCCCAGGTGTAAATGTCCTACAGCTTTTTTATCCACTCATGTGCTGATGAGTACTTGGGCTATTTCCAGATCTTGGTTACTGTAAATAAAGCTGCTATGAACATAGGGATGCATATATGCTTTCTGCTTTCTGATTGTTGTTTTGAGATTCTTAGGATATATTCCCTGAAGTGGAATTGCTGGGTCAAATGTCAGTTCCACATTTAATTTTTTTGAGGAAAGTCCATACTGTTCACAGTGGCTGCACCAGTCTGCATTCCCACCAACAGTGCACACAGGTTCCCTTTTCTCCATATCCTCGCTAGCACTTGTTGTTTATTGATTTATTAATAGAAGTCACTCTGACAGGTGTGAGGTGATACCTCATTGTAGTTTTTATTTGCATCTCTCTGATGATTAGTGACGTTAAGCATTTTTCCATATGTCAATTGGCATTTGTATGCCCATTTTTTAAATTTGATTGTCTTCCTTGTGTTGAGTTTTGTAAATTCTTTATATATTTTGGAAATTAACTCCTATTTTTATTCTTGAGGTATTTTCCACTCTGGATTTTAAGTTCCCCTACTACCACATTTTGTAAGAAGTTATTTTATGGCAAACACTAAGAGTTCTGAGACTAGGTTCTATCAACCACATAGCTGACAGCAAGCAAACATAATCCAGAGTTAATAACTGGGTATAGAAGCCCTTAGCAACTTAGACTAGATCATCATATGTAAACAATTGATTCTTACATGTTCTTATGTCTTATTTCATGCAAGGGTAAGGAGAGTCTTCAAATATTGTATCTGAACCTGTTATCATGAATAATTTTAATTTCACCAATGAGAAAACATAACTAACATTTATCATGCCCCTAGTAGAGGCTACTATTTACTACTTTTCACCAAAAGAAAATCCATCTGAAACTGTGCTAATAAGTAAAGAATTGTTGATTGAGATATATGGAGACATCGACTCAGAAGGTAGGCCAGCAATCATTTGAAGGGTTTACCTCTTTTTTATGTTCTCCTTGTGGAATAGGTCTTTACTATACATACTTTACTAGTATATTAGCTTACCAGTCTTACAATGTGTTGAGTGTTGGCTTAACCTGAAATACATATGCCCAGTATCACACTCAATGAACCATCACATTTTATATTAAATATAGACTTATTTTTTTAAATATATCCTTATTGGTTTCAGAGAGAGGAATGGAGAGGGGGAGAGAAAGGTAGAAACATCATTGATGAGGGAGTCTTCATTGATCGACTGTCTCTTGCATGCCCCTGACTAGGGATTGAGCCCCCAATCCAGGCATGTGCCCTGACGGGGAATCGAACCTCAACCTCCTGGATCCTAGGTCAGTGCTCAACCACTGAGCCAGGCCCAGCCAGGCTAGGCTTTTTTAAACTTTATTGTTGAGAATATTACAGACATCCCCCCTTTTTCCACCTTTGCCCCACTCCACCTGGATCCCACCCCATCCCATACCTCCACTACCTTATTTATTGTCTGTGTCCATGGGTAATTCATGTTTGCATGTAAATTCTTTAGTTAATCTCTTCCCACTTCCCTCCTGCATTCTCTCTGAGATTCCTCAGTCTGTTCCATGTTTCCATGCCTCTAGGTCTATTTTATTGATCAGTTATTTTATTCATTAGATTCCTTTTCATTTATTTTGATTTTTAGATTCAATTATTGATAGATATGTATTTATTGCCATTTTATTGTTCACATTTTGATCTCTTTTCTTCTTTTTCTTCTTCTTCTTCACCTTCCTCTTAAAGAGTCTTCTTTAAGAAGCCTTCTTTAAGAATTCTTTAAGACTCAACATTTCATGTTGTATTGGTTTGGTGGTGATGAACTCCTTTAGCTTTTTCTTGTCAATGAAGCTCTTTATCTGACCTTCAATTCTAAATGATAGCTTTCCTGGGTAGAGTAATCTTGGTTGTAGGTCCTTGCTTTCCACCACTTTTAATATTTCTTGTCACTCCTTTCCGGCCTGCAAAGTTGCCGTTGAGAAATCAGCTGGCAATCTTATGGGAGCTCCCTTGTAGGTAACTAACTGCTTTTCCCTTGCAGCTTTTAAGAGTCTCTCTTTGTCTTTAACCTTTTGTCTTTAACCATTTTAAATATGAATTTGTGTTGGTGGGGGCCTCTTTGGGTTCATCGTGTTTGGGACTTGTATGTCTGTTTTTTTCACCAGGAAAGGGAAGTTTTCTCTCATTATTTTTTCAAATAGGTTTTCAATATCTTGCTTTCTCTATTCTCCTTCCATCACCCCCATGATGTGAATGTTGGTACACTTGAAGTTGTTTCAGAAGCTCCTTACACTAGATTTTTGGATTCTTTTATCTTTTTGCTGTTCTGATTGGGTGTTTTTTGCTTCCATATTCCAAGTCACTGATATAATTCTCACTATCCTCTACTCTACTGTTGATTCCCTGTAAATTATTCTTCATTTCAGTTATTGTATCTTTCATTTCTACTTGGTCCTTTTTTATGCTGTTGATATTTTCACTAAGTGTCTATGAAGTTCTCATTAGGTTCCTTGAGCATCCTTATAACAATTGTTTTAAACTCTATATCTGGTAGTTTGCTTGCTTCCATTTTATTTAGTTATTTTTCTGGATATTTCTTCTATTCTTTTATTTGCAAACTGTTTCTTTGTCTCTGCATTTTGGCTGCTTCACTGTGTTTATTTATATATATTAGGTAGAGTTGCTATGTCTCCTGTAATTGGTAGAGTGGTCTTGTATAGTAGCAGATGTCCTGTAGGGCCCAGTGGTTCAGCCTCTCCAGTTACCTGAGCTGGGCACTCCTGTGTGGGCCGTGTGCACTGTCTGGTTGTAGTTGAGTCTTGACTGCTGCTGGTGTCACTGGGAGTAATGGATCTCCAGGCCAATTGGCTGTTTGGACCAACTGTGACTATAGCAGAAGAGCTGCTATCCAGGAGACGCCTTTGTCCCAATCTGGTTTCTTCTAATTTCTCTAGTAGTAGGGCTTCCATTCAGATAAATTTCAGATGGTTCTGAATGATGGTTGTTCTGCGCTTTGATTGTAATTTTGATGTACTTGTGGGAGGATGCAACTACTACATTTAACCCTGCTGCCATCTTGACCCTCCTCTAATTATAGTCTTTGTAATGAGTGCCAAAGCAACCTTTAAACTGGAATCCATTCTATTTTGGTCCTAAGTCAAAGAAATATTTAGAAAACAATTCTATTGAAAAACATAAAAAAGGTTGAATTTTATTACACAATAGCAAAGATTATTCATAGAAGAGAAGAAAAAGCAGAATCTAGGACTCCACGTCCATAAAAATACAATTGATATAATGTCACTATATACATGGAAAATAAAAACTCTCAATTTTAATATCAGGTCTGATGCAAGAACACACAGCTATGTGTACCTTTGTGAAAAATATATGAAAAATACATTGATATGCAGAAGCTAACGAGTACAGAACAAAATCATTATAGAATAAAATTACTTAGGATGGAGGGCAGCACTAATTTAAAACACCTACAATTTTCATCAGTATCTGCTGAGGACATATCAGAATCTCACATTAGTAATGTGTATATTACTTTGACCCATATGTGCAGCATGTATCCCATACGGGCATGTACAATTAAGTAAACTTGAAAAGTCATCCCTTAGATAGTTGAATTATTCTTGATTAATTCCTTTTTAAGTATTTAAAATACCATTATTTCTAAATGTCATTTCCTTCTCCAGTCCTATTCATAATGGTTATCCAGTTATTTTCATGTTGCCACATTCATTTTCTAAAACAAATGAGAAAAGAAATTCTATGAATGAATAACCTTTCTCTTGAATATCATCAGTATTATAAATCATCTTTTAAAGATCTTTAAAGATATAGCTGATAAACATTTCTCTGACGATCCAGAATACACCTCTACATATTTCATGGGAGGTCAGGTAAACTAGTTGCCTACCTTCTATATTTATTTCTTGAATAAGCTGACTTTTCTTGCTATTCTCAACCACAATCTGAATGTAGGATTCAAGTATTTTCACCAATTGATGACTACCGCTGTTCCATCATTTTCCCAACATCTGTCATTTTCTTCTCTACAGAACTTTTTTTTTTATTGTTGACAGTAATACAGATGTCCTCCATTTTTTTCTCCTTTGTCCCCTTTAGGGATTCGCTTGAGTGTAGTGTTGCAACTATTATTCCCATTAATCACAAGCTTGAAGCTGAGGATAATAATTTGATCCCCAATTATGCTGTTTTATATTATCTCCTTCTGACCTTTCTCATTATTCTCTGCTAAAATTTTGTATTAACACTGGCCATACCAAGCCCTTTCTCTAATTTTCCCCTACATGTTAGATGACAATGATATTCTATCCTAAAAGCTAATAGGAGAAAACAATATTAAGCTTTTCAAATACTAAGCAGTAATATCTGAATTTAGTAGACCACAGTAACATTAGTAACCATGAACTTGGTGCCCAAAGTCCACAGATAAGAAAAGTAGCTTTCATTATGTGAAACTGAAGTAGGCAACACGTTAAAAATGACTGAGGTCAATTGAATCTATTTATCTGGTAACATTACACTAGCTAGTAAAGGGAATCAGAAATGTATTAGCAAGTCAATAAGAATTGTGATCAGTTCAGTGATTTTTTTTAAAGGCCAAAGAATCTTTGCTACGTTTAAGGTTTTAAAACATCAGCTACACATGTGTTTTATGTTCTCTTTCTTCTTTACTCTGCTTTATTTTTACTTGATTTTCTATTAAAGAGGTATAGATAATTAAAGAAAATAACAGCAAACATCATCAGAAAAAAATAATAAAAAATATTAACATCAATTATGGATTTAGGAAATAAAATATTAGTGATACAGATGAAATTGCCTAATTATCCTACTTCAATCCAGACCCATATCTCTTATATTACCAAAGAAAATCATAACCATAAATTTGATATGTATTTTTCACATCTATATTTCTAAAATTTATGTCTCACATATATTTTTGTAAGATAAAACAGGACCACATCCAAAGGAGACTAAACCAGAAATTCATTTGGAGTCTTATTTGTTGAGTGAATATTCTGTATAAATTTTAAAGCAACTTTTATTTTTTAACATTTTTTAGATTATGCACACTGATATATATAGATTTATTTTATTTACTTATTTTATTAAATTTTATTGCCCAGCAGGGCATGGCTCAGCGGTTGAGCATCGACCTAGGATCCAGGCTATCGGGGTTCGATTCCCAGTCAGAGCACATGCCCAGGTTGCGGGCTCGATCAATGACTCTCTCATCACTGATGTTTTTATCTCTCTCTCTCCCTCTCCTTTCCTTTCCTCTCTCCAAAATCAATAAAGATATATTTTTTAAAAAATTTCTGAATATACTTGCATTTTAAAATCTGTATTATTGTTCATTTCAATTATTTTCCAGTTTTTGCTATTATAAACAATGCTACAGTAATGATCCCTGTCCATCTCTATACATCCATGAAAAATAATTTTTACTATATACATTTAGAAATAGTAATGCTAAATTATAATCCAAAGTGGGTTTAACACATTTATAGTATCAACAAAAGAGTATAAAAGTTTCTGCTTCCTCCATATCTTTGCCAATAATCAGTATTACCACATTTTAAAAAATGTTTTTATTGATTTTTTTTTTTTTTTAGAGAGAGAGGAAAGGAGAAGGAGAGAGAGAGAAACATTGATGTGAGAGCAAAACATCAATTGGCTGCCTCCTGCATGATCCCCACCAGGGGGGTTTGTGCCCACAACCCAAGCATATACCCTGACTGGGAATTGAATTGGCAACCTTTTGATTCACAGGACAACACACAACCAATTGAGCCACACGGGCCAAGGCCAAATATTTTACTTTTATTTGCATTTTCCTAATTACCTGAAAAGCGATAGAGACTCAATTATACTGCCTCACCTTCTAAAAAATGTAGTAAAATTAGTCAGTTTCTCTTAAGACTCCACATTTAGTGGAACAGTTGTTCCAATTGCTAGAAAGAAAGCCTTTAAAACTTTGATAATTTGTATGATTAAAGGCCCAGATTAAAGGGGCTGACATTTTAGAAGGGCAGACAAATGAGTATGGTAGAGTAATTCCTTTACAAAGTGGTAAAGTAACTTCTAATTATCACATTAATAGAGTGAAATTTCTCTAAATTGTAAGAAATGTTGGGCCCTGGGGCAGGCCACCTCAAGATATTCCTCAGTGGCATATTGGTTATTTCAAATTAAAATCATTTCAAAAGTAACAAGAGCAGGAAGATCTCTCTGACTCCCCTCTGTCCCCCTAAAAGCAGGAGATAAAACTTCCATATGATAGTGTTAATGGCAAAATGACACGAGATGTTTGAAGTTAGACCTCGGTCATTGAGTTCAGCTAAGAAAGAATTCAGAGCCAAGAACCATCAAATGCAATAAGTTTATTTAGAAAGTTACAGAGGTAGGCTTGGTTGGGTAGATCAATTGGTTAAAGCATTGTCCCAATATGCCAAAGTTGTGGGTTCAGTTCTGGGTCAGGGCATATAGAAGAATCAACCAACTAAATAAGTGGAACATAAATTGATGTTTCTCTCTCTCTCCCTCCCCCTTCCTCTCTCTCTAAAATCAAAATATATAAAAAAAGAAAAAAGTCACAAAGATAGAAGTGAGACAGCTGGGCTGTGTGGGCTCAAGAAACAAGATACATAGGCAAATGAAAGACCCTTGGAGCTTAGAAGAAAGAAAGTGAAAGTATGTGACTTGAAGGAAGAAAGGGGTACTGAAAGGTTCAGGCATGCTCTAGAGAGAGAAAGTTGCTTGAGCAAAGAAGAGGTTGGAGAAAGGTGTGGGTGTGGGAGAGAGAGAGAGAGCAAGCACACTGGGTCCTTTATTTTGAGGGATTTTATCTGCCTCTCTAAAGGAAGTGATTTTAGAGGAGTTCTCAAGGGAGAGGGAGAATCTCAGTAGAATACTCATCAGCTTTCCAGGTGTGTCCTTTTAGGGTTGTGGTCATTAGTCATTGCATCCGGTCCTGATGTCAGCCATGGTGTTGCTTCTTCTGGTTTTGCTGCTTTTCTGAATCACTAATGTGGCCTAAATATTATCTCTAGTTTGACCAAAACTCTGTACCTGTGGTAAGCAGAACTGAGACCTTGTTCATAAGAGTATTTGCTGTGGGCCAGAACCTCATTTTCCTGGGAGCTTAATGCTTAAGGGAGTGGTCATGCAAGGGCATGTATGTGGTAGTGCAAAACTATTCTCCAGCCCCCTTGTTCTTCCTCTAAAGGAATCTACAACATGACTAGTGGCATGCCAGGGAAGGAAAGGTCAGGGAATGGTCCAAATCACATGACCAGTGATATGAGATGTCAGGGGGTCTAAAGCACATGACCAGCTATATGCTAGGGAAGGAAAAGTGGCCCAGGGGGTGAGGTCCCACCTCATAATACTTGTTTTCCCAGTTTTGTTCATTGCTAGGGACCTGGGCTTTCTGCCCTGGTGGTTTTCTGTACCTGGTCCATCATTCTTGCTATGCTCATGTCTGTCTAACTGCCTGCTATATCAATAGGTATCTTTTCTGCTCTTGAAGACTGAGAGACAACTTTATCACCAGTTATAAAATTCAGATTTGAGCCCAGGTTGGCGTCGCTCAGTGGTTAGAGCATCAGTCCACACACCCAAAGGTCTTGGGTTCGATTCTTGGTGAAGTGCATGTACCTAGGTTGTACGTTCAACCCCAGCCCAGGTCGAGTGCATTTGGGAGGCAACCAATAGATGTTTCTCACATTGATGTGTCTCTCTCTCACTCCCTCTCTCTCCCTCTCTCTCCCTCTCTCCCCCTCCCTCCATCTCTCCCTTTCTCTCTAAAATCAATGGAAAAAATATCCTCAGGTGAGGATTAACAAAAAATAAAAATAAAAAATTAATATTTAGATTTGATAAAGCCTGTATAAATAAACCTTGGCCTTTATTAATTTACCACCTAAGCCCAAACATTGCTTAAATTGAGTACTACCTTTCTTTATCATGTCAATTTCTTAGAAATTTGTTTTCTTTTCTCCAAAAAGCATAAAAAGGTGTCTAGTTTAATCATTTTTGTGTCCTTATTTTATGATCTGAGCATCATATTATGATTCTCCTGTGTTCATGTATTAAATTGTTTCTTCCTCCTGTTAATCTAGTCTTGTGTCAATTTTATTAGTCCAACTCTAAGAACAAAAGAATGATAAAAGGGGAGAATTCTTGAATTCCTTGACAGAAGTTGAAAGGGAACAGAGTTCTATAATTTTGACTACCAAATACCCAAAATAATCTCAAATAATAATTTATCTTTTACATTAAAAAGAGAATTAAGAATCAATAATTAATTAATTCATGACTTTTGCATGGTAGTAATTAACAGATATAATTCTATGGAAATTTAAGGCATTAGTATGGACCTTATAAAATATTACTACAAATAATAGCTAACATATAAAGTGCTTATTAAACTTTAGATAGTTTACTCATTTATTTACCACAGCAAACCTAGGAGACAAGTCCTATTATTACACTTGATTCTACAGATAAGGAAATTGAGACTTAAATTTACCTGCCTAAGATCACAGTTACTTTGTAACAACTGGAATTTGAGCTCCTGCAGGCTAATTACAAAGCCTCTGCTCATAAACTGCATGTTGTATGTACCGTCAGCTCCTTGGAGGAGCTTTTTTCATATCTCTCTTTGTTTCATGAGTTGATTCCTTTTCAAGGTAGTTTGATACATACAGGGAGAATGTTTTCAGACACTTTAAAGTCTATTATGTTGGCAACAATTATATGAAGGGAACAGAAACCTGATAAGTTACATTTTTGACATGAAAAGTATATCATAAAAGAGACTTATTGAGGAAACTGTAGAGCATAGCGTAGGAAGAAGACAGAATTCAAGAATTATTAAAATTGTATATAGGTTTTAATAAAAAAGTAAAATTATTGAATTTATGGTATAAGGCTGAAGTTGCTCAATCCCACTCTAAAATTCTATGGACACCTGGAATGCTTCCCCTATTCTCATCACTGCTATCAAAAACAATTGAAGAAAATATTTCATAATTTTTGACATTTTATCATGCAAAATTTCAATACACAATTTTAACCTTTGAAATATCTAATTAAAATGTAAAAAAATTCATCTGAAGATGGCTTTATGCATCTTGAATATAAATAAATTTGTATAATCCTTAATTAATTAATTACATTTATTTACTTCAATATCCCAAATTCAGGCAGTGGTACATACTAACTAAAAAAAAAAAAGAAAAAAAAAGAAAAACCAACTCTTTTGGGGCTAAGTGACATATCAGGTATACACATTTAGCAGTTCAAAAGCAGTCTCCCAACAAACAAAAACAGATAAGTTTATTGTACCCATTCTGTTGGGTTGTAACCACTGGAAAATTCCATCATCAAAATCTCTTCTGCATTATCTTCTAATATAGAACTCTTTGTACCCCTCCTTTCCTTTTCTAATTTATTTTTGTTATACAAACAGAACACACACACAAATACACACACATACACACTCATCAACAACTTCCCTGACTATAGTCATTCTTTTGAGAAATTCATCATAACACTAGTACAGTTTTGTTTCTAATAGTGTCTGGGAAAGCTAAATTATTGTCACCTCTTTGTAAGTAATTAATATGAGATGCTCTATTGTTTTAGTCAATCAATAGCAGTTACTGAGTCCAACTTTATATCAGGAACTGTGCTATGTGCTGAGGATATGCATATAAATATGACATAATTCCTGCTTTTAGAGAACTTATGACTGGAAAAGTTTTTCCAAAAAAATGACAGTTAAATCATTTATTTCAATTTATAGTGCATTCACTAAATATTTATAACCAAGTATCCCAAAAGGATCAATGACTCTCATTAATTCTCACATTTTCAAGTGAATAACTTTAATGATCCCTTGAGTAGCCGTAAAAAACTTCTCAAGTGCAATTCCTAATTACATATACAACATCTTCCTTTAACCAAGAGAATTGAAGAATACTTTATATTTGATATAGAAATTTGTAACATCTTGAATTTATAAATTTAAATTACCTAATGTTAATGTAAACAGAAAATAACAACTTATAAAAACAGCAGACATATGTTGTAATGCTTTTTAATAAGACAGCCTAATATTTTGTCAGATATTAATTCAATATTAGCACTTTTTATTTATTTTTATTTTATTTTATTTTTAAATATATCTTTATTGATTTCATACAGAGGAAAGGAGAGGGATAGAGAGATAGAAACATCAATGATGAGAGTCATTGATTGGCTGCTTCTTGCACACCCCCGACTGGGGATCGAGGCCGCAACCAGGGCATGTGCCCTGACTGGGAATCGAACCCCGATCACCTGGATTCTGGGTCTATGCTTAACCGCTGAACTATGCCCGGTCGGGCAATATTAGCATTTTTTAAACTGTCCTATAATGTGACCAAACTTCATGCATTTCGTGTTACTAAAATTGTATATCAAATTCTTTTTAAAACTATTATTTATATTCAGATTTTTTAAGTGTCTGAGTTTCTACTGTATTCCAGATTCTGTGCTAGGCAGTTTCACATATTTCATCAACTTTAAAACTGTTGACCACCGTCTAAATTAAGCAGAATATTTTATATAAGATTAACCTGTAGATGAGAGAAAGGTAAACTCATTTGCATAATTTCACACTGTTTACAAATGGTGATATGGTGTCTCAAATTTAGGTCCTCTTGACTCCAAATCCAATACTATTTCCACTATACTATATGTTGAATGTTGTACCTTTATATATATATACTAGTAACTGATTCACCTATGTCTAATGTGATATTTCTAAAGTCATTTATAACTGGCAAAATGGTTTTACCTCAGTAGATACCTCCGGTAGTCAAACCATTTTCTGGATAGAGGTATAACATATTATGTTGCAGCAACAGCCTAGAAATATTTTATGTCAAAATTTTCAAGTTAAAATTATATTAAATCTCCTGGGGCGGAACAGAGAGGGGTAGTTTTAACAGAAACAAAATTATTTTTGAAAGAAAGGTTCTGTAAAAACTGACCTGATAGTCAGAGGGGCATGTAATAAGAATAGGACCACAGTTATTTAATAATTATTCACCTAAATAACTTTAGATAAGGGGTTTTCCTACAGACCTTGGGAAACTGGAGGGTATGCTGCAAGAAGAAAATACATTTTTAAAGGAGACCAAGGACAGGACACAGTTCGACTTGGTTGCTGTGCTTGGACCCTGACTGCCCCCCTTTCCAAGGGTTTTCTGACCATTCTCTGGTCCCAGGAATGGGCTGAGCTGTTTGTAACATCGTAGAAGATTAGTCACCTTGTTATGACACTTTGAGCTCCTGAAGACTGAATGGCAGACCTTCCCTTGCCCTTTACCTGTTACACCTACAAATCACAGCTGCATGCAGTTATCTTCTCCCTAACCTGTATATAATGAGTCAGCTGGCAGAAAAAAAGGGAGAGCAGAATTTCCAGGGTGACTGACTACTCTCCCCATACTGCCGGCAATATTGGAATAAACACTCATATATGATTCAACCCTGTCTCTGCTTAATTTGGCTCAAGTAATGACAGGTGGTCTTGGACCCATTGTGTCTGGTTTCACTACTTAAAAAAATGTGTAAATTTGCATGTTTATAAGAGTTTTCTTAATGTGTAACTTGATAATCATAAACCAAACATAATATGATATTCTGAAGGTAGTAACAATCGCATGCCAGTGTTCAATAGACTTATTATTGACAGTATAAGTGATTTAATGATAATAAACCAGAGATAATGACAAAAGATTCACTGGAAAACACAATTATTTCCTTTTCTAGTCACCTTTTGTAAATTTGTACATATAACTATTTTAAGTAATACATTTATACATTGTCAACTACTTGTGATATTTATAATATAAATGGAATTACTCTGCTCTGTAGATATAACTTGGCCTGTGATTATTCTCTTCATGATGATAATAGCTTTATTTAAAAAATAAGCACAGTTAATACTGTATTATGTTTCAAGTTCCTTTGAATGTGATCGATATTAATAGGATTGTTATAACTTTTTCCTGAAGCTCAAAATGAAGAATTTAAGCTGCTATAAGATCAGTCTTTCCATGCAGTTTGAGTGTTAATAACAGTGAGGTATAAAAGTTCTTTTGTACTATTCTATCAATGATGCTTTAATGTGCAGATCAATAGTAGCATGCACCATCAATTTAAATTTGGAGATAATATAATAATATTTTTTAAAGAAAAAGGTCATATCACTCAAAACTTCAAGTTAAATATTTCATGAGGTAGAAGTCATTAAAATACTGAATAACAAAAATACATTGAAAATACTATGGGATTAAGTAAAGAAAAAGAAAGGAAGACTCATGGGTGCAAACAACAGCATGGTGATTGCCAGAGAGAAGAGGGCAAGGTAGAAGGTAAAGGGGGGATAAATGGTGATAGAAGGAAACTTGACTTTGGGTGGTAAGTACACAATACAATATATAGATAATGTATTATAGAATTATACCCCTAAAACATACATAATTTTATTAATCAATGTCACCCAAGTAAATTCAATAATTTTTTTTTTAAATAAAAAAGAAATAAAAGAAAATACTACAAAATACAAAAGATAAAAGAAATGTTTTAATTTTATTTTCCTCACTAGTCAAAGATGTCTGATTTACACCTGCATATCTTCAAGACAGGGTTTGAAATGGTAAGCTCACACCATCATGGTTCAAAGTATTTCCCTTCTTTTGATAAAATTCCATCATTATGTATAAGAAAAATGTAGATCCTTACAGGTTACCAGTAACATTTAGACCACTGACTGGAATTTGCATACCAAAACCAGAAGTCACATGTGGATGCTGGGAAGAGTCTGTGCTGTCCTGACAAATTGACAACAAATTTTGAAGTGTTAAAACATAAGGAAAATATTTCAAATTTACTTTGAAATGTGTTTTAATTACAATGAAACATTAGAGCTAAGATTTGTCCTCACAGCAAGAACACAAAAATGTTTTTATCAACTAAAAAGGTGAAACAATTTTACTACTTTTCAAATTTAAGTGGCTATTACTTATTAGAAAATGTTTTTGTAGGAAATACCTCAAGTGCTCTATCTCTGTGATTTTAATCTGTAGAAAACTTGATTTATATAAGAAAGGTAGACAAGATGTCCCTCTATGTAAGTTTATTTTCCATTAACTTAAAATGCAAAACTCTCAATTTTGTTTAACATCCTTTTTGTAGTATGCGTTTTCCAGCTGTCCTACTGTATTTTATAATTACAAGTTAATTCTAAATCTCTATTATTCAAAATTAAATTTATTTTAGAAATGAATGTTTTTCTGGGCAGATACTAAATGTTATTATTTCTCCTATTTTGAAATTGGGAGACTCTGGCTTTATTTTACTTAAAATTTCAACTTAAAAAACTTTTATTAATGTTCTGTTACAAGATCAAATATGTATTAAGCTAATGTATTATCTTTATGAACGTACCTGTTTGCAAAGACCAATAAAAACAAACTTGCATCTCTAAAATTGAATGAGAATCTTTTTTTCCCCCTGAACTAATTTAAATTTATCAATTGTTTGACTATGGAATCAATGTAAGTTCTGTGACTTTCAACAGAGTGAATTTTGAAGAATTATATTGATGGAGAAAAAATATTAGAGGCCAGTTGGTATTCTGAATTAAGATTTAAGATAGGTATGCCAAAACGTTTTCCCCCATAACTGGAAGAAGTCAATTTCTAAGGAAAGACTGATGTACTTAGACAATTAACATTTAAAATATAGTTAATGTTAACTTTCATCCAAGGAGTACATATGTCTTTTATCTTCTTCCCCCCTGAGTTTGAATTCACATTTCAAAACATAGTATTTTAATTTAAAAAACATATAGAATTACTTATTGTGCTAATCCTGGCCAACCTGGTCTTTCATCTTGAAACAAGTCATGATAAGTATTGAAAATCACAAATTCAGCCTGCAGTTTGTAGCAAGTTAAAATTCAGCAAAAAACATTTAAGAGGAAATACTTAGCTTTTAGACTTGCTTTGCAAATGATAAACTTATAAAGTGATAGCAAATGTCTTTATGGGAGAATGACTTGAAAGTTAAAGAAAAACCCCAAATTGTATTCCATTTAAATTTTCCATAAAATCATCACTTTTTATAAAGGGAATGGACCTCAATTTTATAGCAGGAAAAACTGAGGACACAAAAATTGTCAGTAATATGACTAATATGAGCAGCTAAATAGTGCAGAAGTAGAACTAAGGCACTAATATTTGTGAACTTTTAAATATAAATGATATTTATAAATTTATGTTAAATATATACCTATATCATTGCATGTTATCTAACTGACAGATATGTTAAAGAAAAAGGAAACAGGTCTAAATTGGAGTCACTTGTGCTAAACTGAGACTTCATACCTAACCTAATTGCAGTTTCAGTCTTCCCCAGGAATGTATTTCTAACCAGTCAGTCTGGAATTTTCTGGTCAGCACCAATGAGATTATCTCAATAGGAGCCCTTTCAATCTATGCCCCTAAGGAAGATGAAGTAATCTGCTCCTTCCCTAGCCCTTCCCCCTTCTGCCTAGAAAAGCCTTTCATTTTGTCAAGCTCCTTGGAGCTCCTTTCTGTCTGCCAGATGGAATCGAGATTCACGAATTGTTCAATAAAGCCAATTAGATCTTCAAATTTACTCGGCTGAATTTTTTTTCTTTTCTTTCTTTCTTTCTTTTTTTTTTTTTTTAAAGAGGTAATAGCAAAGTCCCATGTATCTTTTTTCCATTAGTTCTATTAAGGTTGTAATAAATGCATTATTGTGTCCTTAGTGGAGCATAATGAGATCTTGAGCTCTAAACACTTACCCCGTATTCTTTTCTCATGTTGAACAAAAGAAGACAAGCCATTACAATATCAAGAATAATGGTACAAAACCCTCTGAACTGCACACTATCAGGCAATTACAGGTTTATAGTAAAGTGTATTTGTCAAAGTTGGTTGTAAGACTGTAGCTGAGGTTATTAAGATGAAAGATCCTCTTATAAATGAAAAAGTGTTACCCATGTTTCCCTGCTCTGAAAATAAATTTGTACCAATTAAGAAACACCATTATTGATTCAAGGAGGGCATTGATAGGCAAAACTGGCAATACTATTTTTAAATTTTCAATAATGTATTTGAAGGGTTTTTTTTTTTGTTATTGATCACAAAAGATGACCCCTTATCACAGCTAAAAATACAGATGGTATCGTTTAAAACAAAATATTTTTACAACTTTTGCATACTTAAAAATTTTGCTAGAATGTTTTAAAATAAAACTCTAAGAAAAACCACCCTAGCAAAGACCTCCAGTCCTTACTTGCAATTTTCTAAATATTCTACGTACCTCCTCTCTAAGATGTTTCATTTAAGATTGTCAAAGTGAGATTTTGAGGCAGAGCAGCCTATTTTCACGAATGAGCAAAAGCACAGCAAATGTCCTGATTGAAACAATTCAAAAAAATTTTTTTATATGGATTCTTATTCAATTTTTGACTGCTTAAAGATTAGTTCATAAGAATCCTCATTAAATCATGGACCAAACCGTTGTTGTCTTAAAAAATATTTTTTAAAACCCTGATAATTTTTATCCCTGGCCAGGTAGTTCAGTTGGTTAGAGCATTGTCCTGATACACCAAGGCTTTGGGTTTCATTCTGGGTTAGGACACATACAAGAAGCAACTAATGATGCATAAATAGGTGGAACAAATCCATGTTCCTCTCTTTGTTTCTCTCTCTCCCTTC
Source organism: Miniopterus schreibersii (assembly GCF_964146895.1). Taxonomy (NCBI): domain Eukaryota; kingdom Metazoa; phylum Chordata; class Mammalia; order Chiroptera; family Miniopteridae; genus Miniopterus; species Miniopterus schreibersii. The sequence goes on along the minus strand of NC_138104.1, from coordinate 37,414,167 downwards.
TTCTCTCTCTGAAATCAATGAATAAAAAAAATAAAATCCTGATCATTTTTAGTTTCTTTTATAAAAACAACAAACGAATAGTAAAATCTTAATTCTAAAAAGAAAAAAAAAATGCTGGTACCAACCTAAAAGAACTCATTAAACTATGTTATGAAATACATTTGAATAGCATCTTCTGAAAGAGCTCTAAAATATTTGAGAACAGAGAACAAGCCTACATCTTTTAAAGACTGTACTGCTGCCTTTCATTTATTTTGAAAAATATAATATGTTAATTAACAACTGCTATGTAATTTTTGTAATAAATATATAAATGTTTGTTAGATGTTGATTGAATGAATTATATTTAACAGGAAATAACATTAAATGTGGGTTAAAGGAAAATTAATGCTAATATGTCCATTTACTCTGTCTTATTGTGTGTCTTAGAACTCTGCTTAATACAAACATGGTATAAATTCTTCAAAGGCAACTATAGTAAGGGTACAAAATATCATTAGGGTATAACACATTTTTAATAAGAAATTGCTATTTCTTACAAATGATTTTGTCATATCCCAAGATCTCATTTATATAAGTCCATGTTTTGTGTAACGAGAAGATTTGACTGTTCTCATGATAGTTGACATGCCTGCAAAAATTCAGCAACTCATAAATAATAGTGTACGAGTAAACATTTTCATAGAAATAGTAAATTTGGAATCAGGGGAAAACTGTTATTATGTGTCTTGATATATGGCCTTAAACATTGTTTTAATTAGGCAATGCTAGTCCTATTTGATTTTATATAATTATTTGAAAACATATGAGTATATTTTTATTTTGTTTGTTTATTTTGTTCTTTACATTCCACATATAAGAGATATCATATAGCTCTTTTCTTTCTCTGTCTGATTATAGATACAGAGAACAGACTGACAGTTGCCAGAGGGGAGTGGGGTTGAAGACCTGGATGAAAATGGTGAAGGAATTAAGAAGTACAAATTGATAATTACGAAATAGTCATGGGGACGTAAAGTACAGCATAGGAGATATAGTCAATAATATTGTAATAACTATGGAAGGTGCCAGGTAGGTCCTTGGAATATTGGGGGGGATCACTTTGCAAAGTATATGATTGTCTAAAGGCTATGCTCTATACCTGAAACCAAACCAAAATAATATTGAATGTAAACTATAATTTAAAGAAATAAAGTTTATCATCACTTAAAAAATTAAAAAAATAAAATATATGTCAAGAAAAAAATATATAATATCTCTTATATTGGGTTGACCTCTGCAATTTTGAAGTCTCTCTCAGATATTTTTGTTATAAGGGAATACATATTGAAGCCAAATATTCATTCTAATAAATATTAAGTAAATATAATAGAAAGGAATTGCATATGAAAAAAGACAAGTCCTTCTTTGTTTTGCCAAGCTACTGTTCAGACAATTGTGTCACCACATTGTTTTTTTTGTTTGTTTGTTTGCTTTTAATATATTTTATTGATTTCAGAGAGCGGAAGGGAGAGGGAGAGAGAGATAAAAACACCAATTATGAGAGAGTCATTGATCAGCTGCCTCTTGCGCACCCCCCACTGGAGATCGAGCCCGCAACCCAGGCATGTGCCCTGACTGGAATCAAATTGGGATCTCCTGGTCCATATGTCAATGCTCAACCACTGAGCCATAGTGGCTGGGCTGTGTCACCACTTTGTAAAGATCAAAGTATGCCTAATATTCCCAGAATAATAATTTAATCTTATGTCTTTTATAACTCTGCAATGGTTGTTCATTATCTGTAGGGATATGTTTACTATTATTATTCACTACCAACTCTTAACTTACTGGTTTGTACATATCTCCTACTGTGTAGAGCTATATTACTCCCAGGTTTTCTGTATAAAAAGAAATTATAAATGTCTTCTCTAACTATTCCTATAAAACAGTGGATTTTATATTCTTCCATTTGGAACCCCAGGCCTTCTAGTTGGTGTTACAAGAATTTGTTATTTACCACAAAACTGTTTAAAGAATGCTGCTATTGCATTATATGCTATATATCAGTGTTCCAAGTTACATTTTGTTTGGAGAAAAAACAGAATCCAATACTAAATACAAGTTTGGAAACCACTAAAATATGCTATAAATCCTTGTAGGTGTGAATAGTTTAACATATAGCAACTGAATAATTATTTGGTGAGATTTATAGTAAACATACCCATGTCATTAAAAACGATCCTGTTCTAAACAAACGAATTCTCTTGGTACCTAATGTACCTTGTGTTTTTCCACCTCTATTTTGTTTCTCTTCTTCCAGCCATTTTCATTGTGTTTCTCCTGGATAAGTCCTACCATTAAAGAGAAGCTCAAATCCTTTCTTTTCTTTATAATACCATTCCCTTCTTTTCACAGCAATTACTCAGTCTTCTAAATTCTTGGCACCCAATGTTTGCACCATTACATGTCAATTGCTTAAAGGTCACATGTGTCTCTTTTGAAATTGTTTAATTATTTTAATACTTTTAAAAAATAATATTCATGTGATTATGCCTTAATCCTCTAGAAATTTATTTTCAGTTATTTGAAAGTATATAGCATAACTGAGCAATTAAAAAAAAAAAATCTTTATTGATTTTAAAGAGAGAGGAAAGGAGAGAGAGAGAGAAATAGAAACATCAGTGATGAAAGTCATTGATCGGCTGCCTCCTGCACGCCCCCTGCTGGAGATCGAGCCCGAAACCCAGGCATGTGCCCTGACTGGGAATCAAACCATGATCTCCCGGATCCTAGGCCAGTGCTCAACCACTGAGCCATGCCTGCCTGGCTAACTGAACAATTTCTGCATTCTATTCTCTGCCAGTATCTTTTACATAGTGTTCAATAGCAATTGATGTAATTTGACATTTTTTTAATGCTGTAGTAATATAGTAAAAAAAAGAAACTCAGTAGGTCAAATTATTGTGACTCCTCTTTTAAATGCACCATGTCGAACTATACTGTAAGGCACCCATACAGTTTATCAACATTAAAAACAATTCATTGTAGTTTAAATATTTTTTTTATGTTCTTGATGGTAAAATTACATGAATAAATGATAGTAGGACATAAAAGCCATCAATAAAAGGTGGATTAAAGAAAATGAGCAGCTGTAACAAAAAGTGAGATAAATGAATGATGATATGCTTCAAAGATGTAAAAATCTGTGAATAGTTTCAGCTGGGAGATATAGAGAGTTGGAAAGATGTTGCTCTCATTTATACTACAAGATCAATGCTAGACAGGCAGTAAATTAATAATTTTTCCTGAACCCATCAGGGACCTATAGTTTCAGGGCAAACAACTATTCTAAATTCTGAATAAAAGCATCTTCAGTAAGAAATAGGATGTGAGCATTTGCTTGCCTGGAGTGAATGCCACACTGGTGCCACAAAAGCTGTTAGGAATATAAATCAATAAATTTGAATACCTTGCTAGTGGGGAAGGGTGGACTAACGTGAAAGCATGATGATTCTAAGGCCTGCAGTCATGGAGGGGAAAAGGTCTCATCCTGTAAAAACATCTCCAATAACTCAACCAGACTCTCAAAAGGAAGACTGAGGAGAATACAAAAATGTTCAATAGAAAAAGAATATTATTTTCAACAAACGGTGCTGGGAAAATTAGACATCCACATGCAAAAAAAATGAATTTGGATCCTACCTCACACTACACCCAAATATTAAATCAACATGTGTCACAGAGCTTAAAGTAATGGCTAAAAGTATAAAACTCTTGGAAGAAAACATAGTAGAAAATATTCATTACTGTGAGTTAGGCAATAGTTTCTGGATAGGACATCAACAAGACATCAACAGAAGAAAAACTAGAAATATTGGACTACATTAAAATTAGAAATCTTATGCAGAAACTTATATAATCACAAAAGTGAAAGACAACCCATAAAATGGAAGAAAATATTTTCAAATCATAAATTTCATAAGCACTTTGTACCCAGAATATGTAAAAAAAAAACCCTTACAACTCAATAATAAAAAGTCTAATAACTCAATTCAAAATCGGTCAATCTATTTAAACAGGTATTTCTACAAAGACAGTGTACAAATGACCAATAAGCACAAGAAAAATGTTCGGTATCATTGGTCCTTAGCACAATACAAATGAAAACCATAACAAGGTACCATTTACAACTGTTAGGGTAGCTATAAATTAAAAGATAGACAATAACAACTATTGGCAAGGACACGGGGACATAAACCCTCATATATTGTTGGTGGGAATGTAAAATGGTGTAGCCATACATGAAAAGATGTTCAGCATCATTTGTCATTAGAGCAATGCAAATTAAAACAACAATGGTATCACACATCTATCAAAAAGTACAAAATACAAAAACTTTACAATAAACCCTAAATGCTGACAAGAATGTAAAACAAGAGCTATCATTTGTTGCTGGTTAGAATGAAAAAACAAAACAAAACAGTATATTCACTTTGGAAGTTTCTTACAAAGTAAAACAGATTTGTCATAAAACCTAGCAATCCCACCTCCAAGTGTTTATGCAAACGAATCGAACACTTATGTTCACACAAAAACTATATTCATAATTTCCAAAAAGTGGAAACAAAAATATCTTCAATGGTTAAATAAACAGTGGTATGTCATATAACATAATGTTACTGAGCAATATAAAGAAATGAGCTACTTGTTCAAGCCATGTCATTACTTTTTCCTAAGTGAAAGAAGTCAGACCCAAAGGTTAACAGTGTATCATTCCATTAATATATCATTATAGAAATGCTGAAAAAATGTTAGAAACAAAATAAAAGTATAAAAGTATTATTGGATTCTAATCCAAAGTATAAATAAAAGATCCAAGAGCCTATACTGGTATAAATAAATCCAAAGTGTACACAATATGGAAAGAGTGATGTAGTAACTTTATAGGGGAGAAACTTGGCAAATGGGCCATCAGCTAGACAGTGAAGGTTGACGTCAATAGTGGTATGGGTAGGGGTGGAAAAGCCTCCCTCTACCCATCTTAGATTCTCTGGCTGGGGGTCTGTACATTAGACTGACAAAATATAGATTAGCAAGAGAAAAAGCATGGAAATGTATATGATGTTATAAGTTTTACATGGCCCGGCCGGGCGTGGCTCAGCGGTTGAGCATGGACCTAGGATCCAGGAGATCGCGGTTCGATTCCCGGTCAGGGCACAGGCCCGGGTTGCGGGCTTGATCCCCAGCAGGGGGCGTGCAGGAGGCAGCCGATCCATGACCCTCTCATCATTGATGTTTCTCTCTCTCTCCCTCTCCCTTCCTCTCTCTGAAATCAATAAAGATATATTTTTAAAAAATGTTTTACATGGCACAGGGAAGAGGGAGGCTTCACAGAAAAAAGAACAAACCCCCAAAGAAATGGTAAGGTTTAGAGGCATAAATCTAGATTTATTCCCATATCTACGTAACTTTGTATTCAGTTTGTAGGTATACAATATAATTACTCATCGATGTGTTTGATCTTTATAAAAATAAGATGTGTTACATAAATGACCATTGATGTTTAGGGAAAATAAGTGTTGTAGTGTATACAACAATTAGAAAGAGTCAGGTCAAGGATAGATACACTCGTGGGCCTAGATTGTACATGACATCCAGGCTGTGGGTGTGAAAAGAGATGGTAGTTCATATGTTAGCAATTTCATTCACAACAAAAGAAGCAGGAGTCACATGGGGTGTGGTACCCTTCTTAAACAGAAATGAAAATGTGGTATTCTGACGAGCGGTGCTACTAGATGCTATACACTCTTTAATGCCATCAATTTGATACATTTTTATTTCTCAAAATGAAAACGAGAGGGCTTTAGTTCTTTGTGACATATTTTAATATAGTTTGAAAATTGTGCTGGAATCGCAATATTTTAAAAACTCATGTCAAAATAACCTTTGGAGGTTACACTAAAATTTTGGACATTGTTTATAAAATGTGTAATTATCACTAAGGAATTATTATACAAAGCAGCACAGTGAGAGCAACAGTAGTCTTTATTGCATATTGTATATTTCTGGCTTAATTTGGGAAACAGAATAAAGTAAAAAATGTTGTAATTACCTCAATTATAAAGGAAGTGAACTAATATGGTATAGAAAAACATCAATATATTAAAATATTTGAAGCCCACAAAGTTAAGTGATTTGCTTTAGGCAGTCACATCAATTTTGTGTCTTACTCTAAATAATTTGTTTAAAACAAAATGTGCAAATTGACACATCTAAAGAGGATAAATTTTTATCTGAGAAGAAATTACATGTAAGGAGCAATAAAACCATCTTACTGGGCAATATAATATGAGAACAGATTGACTTTTCATTAAAGCGTTGCACAGTATGATGTGAATATTCAAACTTAGATTTGGGCTTATGATATTGCATGTGTGCTTTTTGTTTTATAGTTAAATATGTGTCTGAAAAGAAAGTAAGTCATATTAAATAGAAAATGTATTAGTTCCAAATTTCCAGTTCCCTTTTGAAACAACCAGCAAATAAAAGTCTTCAGTAATGATTGATTGAGGCAGTTATAAATGCAATTGAGGCAACTCTTTTTGTAATACCCACATACTCCTCTCAACAAATCACACAATAAAGACAACTAAACATGGAGACAATGAGCAGATTATTTAGAAAAAGCTAGTTGTTATTGTTTCAATTTTAAAACAATTACCTTGTCACTGTATTCCATTTTGTCTGTATAGGAAACTGAACATTTTACTTCAAGAAAAGATATTCCTACAAAAATGTAAGGTAAAAACAAGAAATCCATTAGCTTTATTATAGATATGTTAATTTTCTTAAATCCAACACTTGACCCAGTGTCATCATCACCATACCTAGATATTATTCTGTTTGTTAACAATCATTTTTATCTGATATTATTTCTACTCATTATTTATACATAACCAAAACAAGATTATTTAAATGTTGAATATAGTTTCCACAATTGGTTAATATAATACAATACAAATGTAAAAGCTTGTATACACAAAAGACTCCATAGATATACATTATAATAGGTGCATATTAATTTCCACTTGGATAAGCTTGGTTGACAATTTTAATCATGTGGCACTATGTTAAATTAAGAATACTTGATCGAGAGGCAATGCTGCTTTCCTGCAGCTTAGATATGCTGAAATGATTTCTCCCTAAGGTATGTAGCAGGCTCTTTTCATTTTTACTATTGTTAACACACATCACATAGTTACTCAGGCTTGTTAAAATTCATGCTCATGTTTTTACCATGATTATGGCAGAGAGGGCTCTCACTAGCCATAGGTGCTATTGTAAATGTGTTCACTGATTTGTTTCCTCCAGACCTCAACTTAATATTCCTTGAACCGTCATGATAAAACCTTTCTGAATATAAGTAGAAAAATCAATCCCCTCTCGAAATGAAGTAATGATATATGTACTTGCTGACGAATTTTGGCAGACTTGGTAATGATTGGGTTAGCCAGGTGGTAAATTAGTAGCATTCTGATGCTTAATTAGCCTTTAGAAATATAGCAATTTGGAAGTGTTTTGTTTTTTTTTCTTTCACATACCCAGCAACATCTTTAGACCAATATTTATTAATCACATTAGCAGCCCTTGTAAAAATAAACTTACCAACTTTAAATCTCTGCAGTGCTATGAATTAAAATAATAACTGTTGCAAATTAGTAATTGCCTAACATATGGACTTGGTTTAATTAAAGGATGGAAATAGTCTCATGACTGCTTATTTCTATTAATCATTGTGTTTTTCCTTTGAAAATTATATTCATATCTGAAACAACTTTCAGGGATGAAATTCTCAGATTGAACATGACCATTTGATATTGTCACAAATAATCCCAAAATCAAAAGCAATTTTTCCCGAATGTTCATAATGTCACAAAAGGCTAAAAAGATTTATTTTTTCTATGCTTTCTGTTTATCGTATGGCTGCTCTTTTCTACTATACCAGATATCTGGTTATCTGTGTATATTTGGTTGTTTATTTGGTTTCATGCAATTTCAACCGAATCATATTTTTTACAGTATTAGAATTATGAGCCCTTTGTTTACTTTTGTGTGTACATGAAAAATAAAAGATTTTGTGCATCATAAGGCTGATCCACTCGGGATAAAAGCAAAGATAACTGTGGTGTGGTTGAGGTTGTTATGACTTGAACACTTGAAATATAAAACCAGGAAACCTGCCTCTAGTTCAATTTGATTCAATATGTATCCACAAGTCACTTTTTTTAGAGGCTAGTTTACTTGTAAGAAAGAGACCTGGACAAGCTGGTTCAGGTAAAGAGAAGATTATTGTGAAGGGCTGGCAGAGCAAAAATATTTACAGAATCTCATGTATACCAAGAATTCAAGAAAAATGATCTGGTTTTAAGACTTTTTAGGAGACCTCTAAGGCAGGGATCTTGTTACAAGTAAAGAAAGGTTCAGAATCAAAATTGCTCAGAGCTAATTCTAGGCTCTGTCACTCATTAGGAGCTTGGCTTTAAGCAAATTATTTAAAGCCTGTGTTTTTTTTATTGTTGTTGTTTTCAAAATCAGGATGATAATAACTACCTTGTAGAGATGTTGTAAGGGTTAAATGAAATTGCTCATGTTGCTAAAATCTTTTCCTGGTAGATTTAGTACTTAGTAAATGCTAGCTATCATTATAATTGAAATTACGTATGCTTGTTTCTTTCAGCCCCACTACAGAATGCCAAAATTTTCTGTACTTCTAAGTTTGAATCCTGAGACAGGATTTATTCATTTGTAAGTATCACATCTACATGGGAGCAGCTCTTCACACCAATATATGTGATCACTTGCTGGCCAACATATAGATGACCCATCCTTGGGTACAGTTAGCTGCTGCTGAGAGAACAGGCTAAAATGACATGAAAATCGCTGCCCAGGCAACAAGGACTGGAGATGGTGAGATTTCCGTAAAATGGAGATGTGGGCCTGGTGGGCAACAATTGATGGCATCACCTAATGTGATTACTTTTTACAAATGATGGAAGTAATCTTCCAACATCAAAAATAATAATAGCCTTGGCAGGTGTGGCTCAGTTGGTTGGGTGTCATTCATCCTGTGCACCAGAAGGCTGCCAGTGCAATTCCCAGTCCGAGAACATGCCTGGGGGTCGGGTTTGATCCCCATTAAGGAGCGTACAGGAAGCAGCCAATCAATGGCTCTCACATCGATGTTTCTCTCTGTGTGTCCTGCTCCCTTCCTCGCTCCCTATAAAGCAATTTAAAAATCTTAAAAAAACAAACCCAACAATAAAAAAAGAGGTACTTTGAGAACAAAGAGGTAAAAAAAAGCACATCATCTTTTAGGGGAGAAGTGAATAGATTAAGAGCCTGCATGGAACAGAGAGATTTTACTATTATTGTTGTTTTCATAAACGGATAGTGGGGCCTGAAAACATATTGTGAATCACGTCTAATGCCAAACCAAAATATCTTAACCAAGGCTCCCCATTAATAAGTTAAATTAATTCTAATTGTTCATGAAAAAGTTTTCCCAGTTTTTATCATTGTTTTTCATCAGCGTGTTAACAACTGATATTTAATTGTTTAGTAGGCAATAGTATCAAAGTTCTTATTTCTTGACAGAGTAGCCAGTTAATTGTTTTCATTCTTGCTGCATTTTCATGAGTAGGTAGCATTAAGAGAAGTTCTTACCCTCTCTTTGTATTTCATACAGCATTTCTGTATCTCACTATTCATGAATGCACAAATGGCTGTCTCTACAGACTCTAAACCATTTTTTAAAATTTATTGGGGTAAAATTGGTAAATAAAATTATGTCGGTTTCAGGTATACAATTCTACACTACATCATCTGTATATTGTATTGTGTATTTCCCACCCCAAGTCAAATCTCCTTCCATCACCATTTATACCTCCTTCACTTTCTTCTACCTCCTGCCATCCCCCCTTCCCTCTGGCAATCACCATATTGTTGTCTGTGTCCAGGAGTCTTTCTTTTTGTCTGTGTCCAAGAGTCTTTCTTTTTTCTTTGCTTAATCCCTTCACCCTTCTCACCCAGCTCTGAAACCCCGCCCCTCTGACTGCTGTCTGTCTGTTCTCTGTATCCATGAGTCCCTCTCCACTTCCTTTGTTAGTTTATTTTGTTCACTAGATTCCACATACAAGTGAAAGCATATGGCACTTGTCTTTCTCTGGCTGGCTTATTTCACTTAGCATAGTACTCTCCAGGTCCATCCTTATGTCCCAAATAATACTAGATCCTTCTTCTTTACAGCTGCATAGTATTCCGTGGTATAAATGTCCCACAGCTTTTTTATCCACTCATCTACTGATGGGCACTTGGGCTGTTTCTAGATCTTAGCTATTTTAAGTTGCACTGCTAAGAACATAAGGGTGCATATATTCTTTTGAATTAGTGTGTCTGGTTCCTTTGGATATGTTCTCAGAAGTGGAATTGCTCGGTCATAGGCAGTTCCATTTTTAATTTTTTGAGATAACTCCATGCTGCTTTCCAAAGTGGCTGCACCAGTCTGCATTCCCACTGAGCATGAGAGTTCCTTTTTCTTCATTTGTTGTTTGTTGATTTGTTGATGATAGCCATTCTGACAGGTGTGAGGTGATATCTTATTGGGGTTTAATTTGCATTTCTCTGATAATTAGTAATGATGAACATTTCATATGTCTCTTGGCCATCTGTATGTTCTCTTTGGAGAGTGTCTATTCAGGCCCTTTGCCCATTTTTTAATTGGATTGTTTATATTTTTAGTGTTGAATTTTAAAATTTCTTTATAAATTTTGGATATTAAGCCCTTATCAGATGTATTATCAAATGTGTTCTCTTATTCACTGGGTTGTCTTTTCATTTTGTTGATGGTTTTCTTTGCTGTGCAAAAACTTTTTAGTTTGATGTAGTCCCATTTGTTTATTTTTTCTTCTGTTTCCCTTGCCCAATGAGATATAGCAAAAATATATATATTACTATAATAAATGTTCTAGATTTGACAGCTGACAATACATTAAAAAGATCATACACCATGACCCAGTGGGATTTATTCCGGGGATGCAAGGTTGATACAATATCTGCAAATCAATAAACACAGAGCCCTACATTAAAAAAATAATAAAACCTACATGATCATTATCAATAGATGCAGAAAAAGCATTCAATAAATTCCACCACCCATTTATGATAAAAACTCTCAGTAAAGTGGGACTAGAAGGAACATATCTCAATATAATAAAGGTCATATATGACAAACCCACAGCCCACATCACACTCAATGGATAAAATTGAAAAATGTTTCCCCTAAGAACAGGAACAAGACAAGGGTGTCCCTTTTCACCACTCTTATTCAACATAGTACTGGAAGTCTTAGCCACAGCCATCAGACAGGAAGAAAACATAAAAGTTATCCAAATTGGAAAGGAGGAAGTAAAATTGTCATTATATGCAGATGACGAAATATGGTATATAAAGGAACCTAAAGATTCCACCAAAAAAACTACTAGAACTGATAAATGAATTCAGTATAGTAACCCATTTTGGAAATTGAGAGAAAAATTGTAAATTGAAGGGCATTTAAAATAGGCAAAGAAATTAAAAACAACCAGAGTTGAAAAGTAATAATGTAAACTTTACGCTTAGAGTTTTAAGTTGCTAAATATAAGCAATAGGTCATGTTATTTCAGAAGAACTAGGAATTATTTTTGTTCTAACCAAGCCTCTAAATCAGGAGGGAAAGGAAACAACATTTTTTCCTCCCAAAGTATCTACCAGATTAGGAATAGAGCAATCTCTCTTATTGATCTACACAGAATGTAAAAATTAAAGGTTGCAAAACGCATTGCACAAGATAATCGTAGTATATCCCAGAGAGTACCTACGATGTAGTTCCAAAAAGCTTATTCACTTTTTTCCCCCTAGGATAAAAAGTGATAGAAGAAGAAAAATATTTCCCAAGGGCAGTGTGTTTAGATAAGTCTTTCAAATAGGGTTAGTAGATTAGAATATCAAGTGTCTCTAAGCATCTTTATCAGTGATAAACATGATACATAGACATTAACGTCACCAGATTATTGAATCAAAGATTCTGAACCTTATTCTGTATTTCAGTACACGGGTATTGTTTTCGGCTTTATTAGTTAAATAATTTGCTTTATTTTCTTATATCTTTATAATAGATTTTGAAAAAAAAATTTTTTAAATATATCTTTATTGATTTCAAAGAGAGGAAAGGAGAAGGAGAGAGAGAGAGAAACATCAATGATGAGAGAGTCATTGATCAGCTGCCTCCTGCACGCCCCTGACCGGGAATCGAACCCTGATCGCCTGGATCCTAGGTGGATGCTCAACAGACGAGCCACGCCCAGCCAAGCTATAACAGATTTTGAATTAGGTTGCATTTGCAAATTAGTTCCATGTCAGTTCAGGAGCAATAGTATTTCACTTAAAATAAATGGTAAAGTTGAATCCCAGAAAGTTAATAAGTTATTTTCCCTTTGAGCTAAAGTAACTTTATGGCAATGATTTTTAAGAGAGCAGTATTGCATTAATTAAGATTTTAGTAACTCCAATTCTTGCTTACTTTCTGTGATATTTTTATTAAAAGTACTATTATAGAAAGATTTTTCTGTTGTAATCAAGAAGGTGAGGTAATATCAAAAGCATTTCTGTTATTTCATTAAATTGGGTTAACAAGGTGAATATTTCACAGCATGACAAAGGTACATAATATAGTACTTGTCAGTATCGTTCTTAATAATTCACTCTCCTATCCCTGTTTTATGAATTATATTTCCCTTTGAACTATTTCTACGTGTTTTCTTTTAATTTTACTTTTATGTTTAATTTATATTTCTTCATTTAGCTGTTACTAGAAGTCTCTTCAATAAACAGGCTACAATTCAAAATGCTGCTCTTTAGCGTCTCTTTTAATCAGTTTAGTCAACTCGCACTAACCCTTTAGGCCACTTCCATTGGTTTTTTGCTCTGATTTTGTACTGTGTCCATTCATGTCAAAAATACCCTGTATCAATTCACTCATTTTATTGCTTTTATTTTGCAATTGCTACAATTTATAAAGTGCCATTTTTATTCTGATAATGAAAATAAAAGCATGAATCACTGAATAGAAAAAATTATGAATATGTTCTTTCAACAAAGGATTTCTGTGAATAGGAAAGAAAAAAAGACAAAGTATTCTCCTATTATATATTTTTAAAACAGCATATTGCTTTACGAACGAGAGACAGGAGCAGATCAGCATGCTGTAAAAAGCACTAGCAGGGTAATACAATAAAATTTCCATGCAAAATTTGTATCAGGTTGAGCTACTAAATTAAAAAAAAGAAGAAATCATAATTAGTTCTCGAATGGACCAAAAAATGCTGTCATTTGGCTTAATAAAAAAAAAAATAGTTGTTTCATCCAGCAAATTGGGTTGATAGCAGCTTAATAAATAACAACCAGATTAGTCACTTGAGTCATCCTACAAAGCATTGTGTTCTGAATATGAACCTGTACTTGGTCAAAGGCTTAAGATTTAAAAAATATAACTTTCAAAGGCATTGCTACTGTAGAGAGATTTCTAATCATCATTACATTGTTCAAGATACATACAAAGGTGCATGTATACAGTGTTGTGGACACAGATCCCCACTGTCAGAATTTCACTAAGCCTGGATGAGAAAGATTTTGAGTAAAAAGGTTTTTGCTTAAGAATGCTGAGCCTTTAATCTTCCCTGCAACCTCATATCTCTGGGGTTGGAAAAATGCCTAGCTTGCCAATCTGTTTCCTGTGTCCTATGATAATCCTTTTCTGCTTGCATTATTCTAGTTAAGTCAATATAGAACCTTCAGAATTTTTTAATGTAAATATCCATATCAAAAATAATGTATTAGTAACCATACTATTTGGAATAATAGAAATCAGATGACAGCTTATATATGCATGTGTGTGTATAAAACCTAGTTCAAACCATATATATATATGTTTGTTGTTAGCAAAGAAAACATTTTTGGAAATTGAGCAACGAACCCTGGCCTGGTAGTTCAGTTGGTTAGAAGGTCGTCCCAGTACACCAAGGTTGTGGGTTTGATCTCCAGTCAAGGCACATACAAAAATCAACCAATGATGCATAAATAAGTGGAACAACAAATCAATCTTTCTCCTTCTCTCTCTCTCTCTCTCCCTCCCCCCCCTCTAAAATCGATAAATAACCTTAAAACAAAATAAACTGAGCAATAATTATTTTTACAAATACTTTTGTTGGGATTTCTTATATAAGAATTAGAGTTTTCATCTTCTAGTCTGGAATTCCTAAATAAGCAAAGTTATTGTCGAATGACTATAATGTTATAATTAAGTTATGTTTTTAATAAAGAATAACATATTGGTGTTGATTATTATAGTGCTGTTGTGATATTAGCATTAAAAATATGAAGGACAAATTTATATGGTTATCAATCTAGAGATTTGTTGACCTAGAAATGATAATCTGACCAGTAGCTGTGAGGTATATAAAATTGGATTGCCAGCCTCCTAAGAGATCTTATATCCCTGACAGTGGCAAATCTAAAAGTCAAAACATTTATATACACAAAGGGAATTTTAAGAGAATTCCCAAAGTTGTTGTAAAGAATAGAATATTACTTGGTTCCTACAACCACCTTTATTCCTTTTTCTTTATGTCATATATATATATGTGTATGTGTGTGTGTGTGTGTATGCTAATTATACTACTATCTTTCATAGTAAAACTTCTCAGAATTATTCTTTTTTCTCCTTTGAATCTTTGGTCATTATTTCCTCAAGTAAGCTTTTACTCACACCAGTCCTTTCAAGATTACCAATGACTTACATTTGCTAACATCAGTGGTTATTCCTTTGTTTTCTTCTTATCATCTCAATATTTAATACAACTGAATATTCACTCTAGAAATAATTTTCTTCTCTAAGCTTCTGTAATATTTTATTTTCCTCCTACATCATTTGCCATTTAAATTTTGGAAGCAAACCCTTTCTTCAGTTTTCTTTTGTTTTCAATATATAGTTTTCCTTAAATAATTTTATATAATATCATAACTTTAGTATCATCAATACTCAATCACTGACTGACATTTCAAACTAAATATCAAATACAGACTTCCAATGTACCAGAATCATATTAAAACTATTACCCACTCAATCTGCTCCCTCCAAGGCTTCCTCATTTCAATAAATGCTACCATCCTTCACCTAATTCTTCAGGCCTCAAAACAAGGAATACCATTGATTCCTCTGTTTCCTCAAATTATAAGCCCAATCAAGCAACACATTCTGTAGACTCTACCTCTAAGAAACAATCAAATACAAATATTTCTCAATAACTCTACTACTATTACTACTATTACTATTACTACTACTATTACCTAGTTTAAGGTATCATAATTTCTTGTTTGGATTACTGAAATTTACATATATATATACTTTGTCTCTTTGTCTCTTTTTCTCTTTGCCTTAATTGCATTTATTGTAGTTAGAACCCATTCCACACACAAAGAACAATAAATATTCTTTTTTTTTTTTTTAAATATATCTTTATTGATTTCAGAGAGAGGAAAGGAGAGGGAGAGAGAGGGACAGAAACATCAATGATGAGAGAGTCATTGATCGAGCCCATGACCTGGGCGTGTGCCCTGACTGGGAATCGAACCCCAATCGCCTGGATCCTAGGTCGACGCTCAACCGCTGAGCCACGCCCGGCCAGGCAGGACAATAAATTTCTTAAGGGTAAATGAAATTGTATCAGAACCTTGATTAAATTCTATTGGCTTCCCATAGTAGCCAGAATATTAACCAGTTTATCATAATCTATAAGGCCCCTGAATATCTCCCTCCACTCTTCTACTTCACCCCCCTCCATTCTTGCCACCAGTCATTATATTCAGAGTCAATGGATTTTTTCTGCCCCTTAAATACACAGAGCTCAATCTCATATCAAGACATTTATTACTAAGCCTTCTTGGAATACCCTTACCCCATATCTTTGCTGGGCTGCTTCTTTCCCATCACTCAAGTCTCAATTAAATAGCCTCTCTCAGATGCACTTTCCACAGCCACTACAGCCAAGTCAGTGCTATGTTATTACTCTCTATTGAATGGAATTTTATTCTATTTTCATGTGATAATAGTCACAAATCAGTCACGTGAGGTTTCACAGCATGTTACTCTTGTGAATAAAAAACAATTAAAATATATATATCTTTATTGATTTCAGACAGAGGAAGGGAGAGGGAGAGATAAAAACATCAATAATGAGAGAGTCATTGATCAGTTGCCTCCTGCACGCCACCCACCAGGGATTGAGCCGGCAACTTGGGTATGTGCCCTGATGTGGGAATCGAACCGTGATCTCCTGGATCATAGGTAGATGCTCAACTGCTGAGCCAAACCAGCCGGGCTAGAAAACAACTTTGACACTTTTTATTATTTAGAAATTTCCTCACCATTAAAATTTGCTGATGTTATTCCTTAGCTGAAGATACTTTTAAAAATATTATTACCAGGTTAGTTAGCTGTTCCAACAGCTAAAGGGAAAAGAAAAATACACACACACACAAAAAGTAAAGTTCTTTCATAGATGGAAAGTTAAGGTTTTTAAAAATATTCTTTCTAATTCTGGTCATAAGTCAAATAATAAAATATCATTAAATCATAAGGTTGATCACTTTTTCAACTACAGTGTTGAACAGACTTTAATATGAACTTCTGAAGCCTCATATATAAGACCATTCAGTTTCATTCATTTCCTGTGACACTCAGAAGTTATTAAATTTTATTAAGTATAATCATTGGAATGAGTTGTGGTTCTATTCATACAGTTATAAAAACAGAAACTAGGATTATGAGTAATTAAATCCATATCTAAATTATGTCACTCAATTTATTATATTCTTTTCCTTCTATTATTAGTATCAACTATTTCTTTTTACTACATGAAAATACTAAATTCAAACCCATTATATTTAATCTGAATTGTGAATTTTTCCAAAGACTGTTTCTGTCAGTAATTATCGTCGGTACTTACAACATACATTTTCTGGAAAAAAGTAAAGTTAAGGCTTACAAAACAATTTGAAGATCAGAAAAGAAAAGTGATGGTAGTTGAGAAGTACTATTTCAATGACTGTGTAACCCAGAAAAAAAGAAACTGCTAATTGGTTTAGAGCTACATTTGCAATGGCATAACTCTCATGAGGTATGATGAACTGTTAATTAGGCCCAAGTTGTACAACTATCCACACAGCTGAATGCAAAACTCATTGAAGATACTTAGCATTCATTTTATAATCATGAAAGGACTGAATGAGATCAGAATTATCTGAGATAGGAAGGTAATTAGCCTTGAGATTACCTCTTTGACTATTCTCACTGGTCTCTAACGGCTGCTTTTTCTAGTTTGTTTCTAAAAAGGAATGTTTGTTGTGTACATTTTGAAGCTAAGGATCTGCCTTAAAATTTCTTTCCCAAAGGAGAATGGATAATTTACTTCAGGTTTATAAGAGAAGAAAATTAAAAATTTAAATTTGTAGTTTAAGGAGGCAGTGTTTATCAAAGAACAGTGTCGCATTTGTGTCCATCTTGCACACAACAGCACCAGTGTGAAGTTAACTTGAACTGTTTATTCAGATTAGTCAAAACTGGATCCTCAGCGACAGACGGGACAGATCTAACAGATGGAACTGGCGATTTAATGTCAGTCTTGTGTTTGTTTTATAAGGTCGGAATGTTCAAATTATAATTGATGTTGAATAAGTGAAAGCAAGCAATGTATGAAAATCAAGCATGTGTTTCTAATTATTATGTTTTAAACAGGAAACATTCCACTTCTTAGAGAGTAAAATTTTTTTACGAAAGTTTTCTTTGTAGAAAAATCTAATAAAATTCTTTATGACCATTATTGCGTCTCTGTTTTGCTATTCCATTTAATTTCAAAGTCACATACAAAATATCTTTCTTAAATTGTATGACTTCTGCCCATTAATATCTTCAGTGGTTATTTATTTACCTCCTTCGGTTTAAGTTCAGCTTTAGAACAACTAAACAAGATTCCAAAAGTGCCTTCATGTGCCAGGCGCTATAAACTGGAAAGATTGACTGCCTTGGAAGAAGGTCTCACATTCTTGAAGTGAGGACAGTCAAGTAAAACATAAGTACTGTACACTGTGATTCTTATGATAATTCAGATATGTACAAGAAATAGGCAAGTACAGAAATAGAAAAGAAACGTGATTCTCTGAGATGGGGAAGGGGTGGTAAGGGAAGAATTTTATTGACCATTTGGATTTTGAAGACAGAACGTTTGTTTTTTTAGCAGAAGAAAAATACGGGCTGTTGCAATCCTAGGGATTGACAAGTGAAAAGGCAGTGAGGGTAGGGAAGGGCATGAGTGCTTCAGGCTAAAACAAAGAGCTTGAATTTGCTAAAATGGGAAGTGTGAGTAGGAGTTTAGCAGAGGACAAAGATGAATTCAGCAGGCTGAAGACTTACTCTTGATATTCTAAATAGCTTAAAACATGTAAGCATTGAATTGCTAAATTATTTTCCCTGTGAATTACCCTGTCGTTGTTCTCTTTCTCTAGAGTTTAAGTGGATACAAATGAGTCTATTTTGTTCTTCTTTCTCTCCACAGGATATTAACCAAAAACTCCAGTTCAATATAGTGTCTGTCTTTTGTCAGTCGAGGCATTGGTAATTTCATACCAGCCGCCAATCTCAAATTATTTTAATACAACTCAAATTTCTCTTTTATGAATAATAGTAGGAAAATAATAGCAGCAAATAAGAGCATCTCTAAATGAACATATCTCTAAATGAACAACATCCTTCTTCAATATGTCATTCTAACTTACAAACAGAAGAAAGCTTTTTCCAATTTAATGATTAGGCACTGTGTCCTTCCTGCAATTGTTTAATAAACATACCCTTAAATTTTGTTTCTGTTGGTGGCGATGGGAACAGCACCAGGTGTTAGAGCCTTGGTAGTTGTATTCTGGCTAGGAAAAAATTCAGAGCCAAGTCTCAAACTATAAGAAAATGTTTATTTAGAAAATTACAAATGTGGAAGAAGTGAGTGGTAGAAGAAATGGGTTTAGGAAACAAGTTACAGGGGGAAACTAAGGGTCCTTAGAGCTTGGGATTGAGGAAGGTAAAGTTAATAAGCCCAGGGGTGGGGGTTGGGGGTTGGGGGTTGGGGAGGAAGGCATAGGTGTGCTCTCCAGAGAGAGTGCACTGGGTCCTCAGTCCTAAGGGTTTTAAGGGTGGAGATTTTAGGGGTGGTTCCTAGGGAAGAACTCAATAGAATATTCAGCAGCTTTCCAGGTATGTCCTTTCAGGGTCAGGGTCTCCGCTGATTGATTGGTCAGTGCCAGGGCAAGGGGTCATTATTCAGTGCTGCTGGTCCTGAGGTCAGTGGTGGCATGACTTGTCTGGCTTTGCTGCTTTTCTGGGCTTGGAGCTGAAATACAACTGAGGCCTACATGTTATCTCTAGGGAGAAAAGGTCAGGGGGTCCAAACCATATAACTGGTGATATGCTAGGGTAGGAAAGGGGTTGATAATGATTACAAACATCATCCAACTTTTCAGGAACTCGCCTCTAAGTTTTCATCCATAATTTTTCACATTAAAATAGCCTATTTAGATAATTAGGTAATTGAAAATTAGGCACACCGTTATGGTAATCGTGTAATTATCTGAAAGCAAATTGGGCATGCAATGTATGTACTCTGGCACAAATACTGAGTTTATATAAGCAAAGATAGTTACCAAGTGCACAGATTGTTAATTGGAAATCTTGAAATCAAATTGTGCTTAATCTTCTAGTGAATGAATGAACTTGGCATTGGCTGATGTGTCTAGTATCACTGAAAGAAAGACAACCAACCAGACATCAATGCCTTCTGTTGACAACAAAATCCATGGCATCTTCTTGTCCATTCTGTTTTCCAAAAAGGAATGTATATCTGATCAAGCCTCTGGATCCAACTACCAATTTATAGGAACTACAGAGGACAGGCCAAAGTATTAAACAACACGACAGTATTAAACAAAATTCAGACCATGGAAAGCTCTATGACATACATGATATGTTTTTTTTTTTTTAGTAAGTTTTTATTGATTTCAGAGAGGAAGGAAGAGGGAAAGAGAGAGAGAGAAATATCAATAATGAGAGAGTCATTGATTGGCTGCCTCCTGCACAACCCCTACTGAGGATCGAGCCTGCCACCCGGGAATTGAACCCAGTTCATAGGTTGAGGCTCAACCACTGAGCCAAGCCAGCTGGGCATGATACATATTCTTTAACAAATAAAGTGTAATGTAAAAAAGATAAATTGAGAACTCATGGATCAAAAGAGATTTTAAGAGACATATAAAACAAATCACATCACATTAACATAATTTTGATCATTACTCAAAATGTATATCACATTGTGTGTGGTAAGAAAGAGTGAGACATTTTGAGGACAGGAGGACATTTGAACACTGACAGGATATTCGATGAGAGTAAGAAAGTGTTGTCAGTTTTTAGATGTGATAATAGTGCTGTGATTATGATTTTTAAAAGACTTCTATTTCTTAACTTTTTGTTTAGAAATAATTATAGTTTCACAGGAAATTGCAAAAATAGTACAGAGAGTTTTCATGTACCCTTTAGTTTCAGTCTGGTAACATCTCAAATAACTATAGTAAATCATCAAAACCAGGAAATTGACATTGGCCTAATCCACCAATTTTATTCAGCGTCACTAGTTTTCCATGCACTCATTTGTGTGTGTGCTTGCGTGTGTTTGCGCATGTTTTTAGTTTTATGTAGTTTCATTACACACATAGATTTGTGTGATCACAACCATAGTCAAGACACAGAACAGTTCTAATATCTCAAGGATCTTGCCTACTGCTCTTTTATTACCATAGGCACCTTCTTCCATCCCTTCTTTTCAATGTCTGACAATAAAAATAATCTGTCCTCCATCTCTATAATTCTGTCATTTCAAGAATGTTATAATAATGGAATCATCCAATTTGTAAACTTTTGGAATTTTTTTTTCATTCATAATTCCCTTGAGATTCATTCAAGTTGCATGTATCAGCAGCTTGTTCCTTTTTATTGTTCAGTAGTTTTCCACGGTATGTACCACAATTTGTTTAATCATTCACCTAGTGAAGAACATCTAGATTGCTTCCAGCTTTGGGCTATTAGGGGTAAAGATGTTATAAACTTTCATACACAAGGTTTTATATAAACATATGTTTTAATTTCTCTCTGGTAAATATCCAAGAGTATAATTTCTGGTTTATATGGTACTTGCATGTTTAATTTTAAAATTAACTACTGAACTAATGGTGCTCAGAGAGACTGTGCACATAATTATACATTCTCACCATCAGCATATAAAATGATCCAATTTCTTTGCATCCTCACTAGCATTTGGTGTTGTCACTTTTTTTGTTTTTTGTTTATTTTTAGGCATTCTGATAGGTATGTAATAATATTGTAGTTTTAATTTGCATTTCCTTGATGGCTAATGTTAAACATCTTTTTATGTACTTAATTTGCCATCTGTTAAATCTTCTTGAGTAAAATGTCTGTTCATGTTTTTTACCCATTTTCAAGTTGGATTATTTTGTTTTTACTATTAAGTTTTGAGACTTCTCTACATGTTCTAGATACAAGTCCTTTTCAGAAATGTGTTGTGCAAATATTTTCTCCCAGTTTCTAAGCTTAATTTTTCATTCTGTTGCTAGAATATTTCTTAGAGCAAATATTTTAAATTTTGGTGAAGTGCAATTTATTATTTTTTTCTTTTGTTGTTCATTGCTTTAGTGCCATGTCTAAAAAAATCATTGCCTAACTATGGGCCTCAAAGATTTTCGCTTATAATTTCTGTTAAAAGGACTAAACTTTCCATTTTTAAATTTAGATTTATGAGCCCCTTTGAGTTAATCTTTGTATAGTATGTGAGGCTCAAGTCAATGTTCATTATTTTGCATATCAATGTTCATTTTTTCCAACAGTATTTATTGAAAGACC
The DNA here is from genome assembly GCF_964146895.1 of Miniopterus schreibersii. Lineage (NCBI taxonomy): Eukaryota > Metazoa > Chordata > Mammalia > Chiroptera > Miniopteridae > Miniopterus > Miniopterus schreibersii. The sequence continues at coordinate 37,392,080 of NC_138104.1, read as the reverse complement.
ATCCTTCCTCCTCTGAATAACTTTTGAACATTTGGCACATTATTGACAGTGTTTGTGAGTCAATTAGTAGGCTTATTATCTTATTCCATTCATCTAAGTGTCTATCCCTTCTTCAGTTAATACCACACTGATGGTGATACTATTATTGTATGTGCATCTTAATAACAGGTAGTGTGATTGTTCCCATTTTCTTCTACATTATGTCAAGATTCTTTTATCTATTCTTTTCCTTTGCTTTTCTAAATATATTTTTAAATCAGCTTCTCTATATTTGTCTGCATATCTATCAGCTGAGATTTTGTTAGGAATTGCGTTAAACCTATAGGTCTATTTGCGGAGAATTGATACCTTTACTATGTTGAATCATCCAATCTATGACCATAATCTCTTTCTCCATTTATTTAGATTTCCTCTTATTTACTTCATTAACATTTTGTAATTTTCGTCATGCTGACACTGTAGATGTTTCACTACATTTCTCCTTAAATATTTAATTTCTGGGGATCAATTGCAGCTGGTGTTATCTTTTTTATTTTTTTCCATGAAATGCGTTCATTGCTAGTATTTAAAAATGTGATAGATTTTGGTGTTAATCATGTGTCCCACAGCATTTTTCACTCACTTATTAGTGTTAAGAGGGTATTTAAAAAAATATTCTTTAGGATATTCTATATAAATTTTCATGCTATCATCAAATAGAGTTTATTTCTTCTTTTCAAACCTGCATGCCTTTTATTTTATTTTCTTGCCTTATTGTATAGGCCAGGACTTCCAGTACTGTTTAATATGAGTAGCAATAGTAAATATCTTTGCCTTGTTTTCAATCTTAGAAGAAAAGCATAAAGTTTTTCGACATTAAGTATATTAGTTGTAGGATTTTCAGCCTGTTGTTGTGATGAATTATATTGATTTATTATTAAATATTAAACCACACTTACATCCCTTGAATAAATTTGAGCGATTTTTTTTTTTAATCCTCACACGAGGATATTTTTTCCATTGCTTTTCAGGGAGAGTGGAAGGGGGAGAGAGAGAGAGACGGAGAGGAAAAAGAGAGAGAGAGAGAGAGAGAGAGAGATTGATTGGTTGCCTCCTGCATGGACCCCAACCAGAGCCAGGGATTGAGCCTGTAACTGAGATACGTGTCCTTGGTCAGAAATGAACCTGGGACTCTTCAGTTCCAGGGCCGATGCTCTAACCACTGAGCCAAACCGGTTAGGGCTATAATTCTTTTTTACATGTTTTCAGACTCTAGTTGCTAATAGTTTGTTGGACATTTTTGTGTCAAAGCTTATGAGAGATATTGGTCTGTAGTTTTATTATTTTTTTAAGTATTGTTTTTCTGATTTTGTTATCAGGGTATTCTAGCCTCATAAAATGAGTTGGAAATGTTTCTTTTTTGTGTTTTAGAAAAACAAATTTTGTAGAATGTATGTTTATCTTTCTTTGCCTGCTTAGTAGACTTTTTTTCAGTGAGAACGTTTAGGAATCTAATGATTCAATTATCATCCCTTAAATCTGAGTACTATTTTCTTCTCTGGAGTCTATTTCCTGTCTGTTGTTCAGATTAGGTAAATTATATTGGTTTTTCTTCTTCAAGTTCACTAATTTTATCTTCTGTTATCTCCACTTTACTACTGAGCCCATCAGTGAGTTCTTATAATGTCTATCATTGTATTTTTCTGTTAAATAATTTCTTTCTTTTTTTTTTTTAAATATATCTTTATTGATTTCAGAGAGAGGAAAGGAGAGGGAGAGAGAGAGAGAGAAACATCAATGATGAGAGAGTCATTGATCGGCTGCAGCCCGCAACCTGGGCATGTGTCCTGACCAGGAATCGAACCCTGATCGCCTGGATCCTAGGTCGATGCTTTAACCACTGAGCCAAGCCCAGCCAGGCTCTGTTATATAATTTCTATTTGGTTCTTTCTAGAACTTTTATTTATTTTCTTATATTATCTATATTTTCATTTGTTTCAAGAAAATTTATATTAAATCTTGAAGTTTTTTTGATGGCTACATTAAGGCCCTTATTAGGTAATTCCACCACCTGAATAATTTTAGTGCTGGCATGTGTTGATTTTCATTTTCCACTCAATTTGTGAATATACTGGTTTTTGGTAAAATTAATGATTCTCAATTGTATCATGGACATTTTGGATATTATTTTAGGAGACTTTGTATCCTATTTTAATATTCTGTTTTAGTAACAATCATACTGTTTATATTTAAACTGAAGGGCATAAGTCACTTTTGTGGGCTGTTTCAATGACACTTTAGTTTTCAGAGACCTTGTGGTGGTATTTAGGTCTGGCTTCATGTGTGTGTTACTTGCAGCACACCAAAAATATGGGTTGAATTCCACAACCCTTTGTCACATTGAATCTGGTCAGTTTCACATTTGTGTTTTTCTGATGTTAACCCAGAACTTTCTATGCTGGTTTTAAAGAATCCCTTTCTTCAGGTCCTTTTTCCTTTCCATTCTTCTCCCACTCTCTAGTTGGGAGAGTGAGGGATACTGACTGCCACTGCTGGGCTGTAGTGAGAGTCCAGATTTTCTTCTCCATTTCCACTGATAAGTTAATGAGGACAGTGAACTCTGCCTCGAGTCACCTGCTGCCTGCAGGTAAGGGATCAGAAATGGGATTCTTGTTCTCTGTAAGCTCCTTCAGTTGGAAAGGAATGTGCTTACTTAGGCCTTTCTCTTGTTGCTGGGTAGGGTGTGGGAGATGGGGCTCTTTGCTTGGTCTCTTTTGGTATTGCAAGTGGGGGTGATGTTGATTTCCTGCCCCTACCTCCTGAAGAATCTTTGTCTTTTAAAGATATACACTGAAATAATTATAGAGATGATCATAATGTGTAGGATTTACCTGAAAATAAATGAAATGTCTAGCACACAGAAAATAAGGTTGACGAAGAATCAGTAATTGTTGAGCATGAAAAATGAATGTGTTAATGTTAATCCTACTATTCTATTTTTGTGTATGTTAGAAATTTTTATAACATAGTATAAAATGGTAATTAAATTGAAATTATGACTTAACATTTAGATATTATATTTGTTTAAATTCCAGAATAATACATGGTGACCTATTATAACTTTAATCTTTGATTCTCTTAAAGTTAACTTTTCAAGCATGGTAAAACTTTCCTTTTTTAGGACAAATATAACATAATTAACTCTGATCACCTTACAAAATATAACTTTAAATAAAAATTCTTCATGACCACTTAATGGCATTTATTTAAAGATGTTTCTTACAAAGAATATATGAATTTGAAGAACTTAATTGAAATAAAGGAGCTGAGTATAAACACTATCCCATATAAAGTAGATTATCATTTATTTCAAATAGCTGTTATGATTACTATTCCAAATAACAGCCACATTCAGGTAAAATATACTTCTCCAGAATGACAATCAAATGAGACAAATCTATTCTGTTATATTAAGGGATTACTTTATTTTTATTAATATGGTAAGAGCAAAATCCATGGCATGTGTATGTGGTAGATGAACAGCAAAAATTATTACACGTTTCTTTATTCATAGATTTTGAAATTAGACTTTGAGGTCTTCCCCATCAAGCAATGAAGTCAATTTCCCTAAACTTTGCATATCAGCTGGTCTTGTGACATTTTTTAAGGAACAGAACGCAGGAGAAGAGACTTTTGTAAATTCTACACCTGTTTACTCAAGAGTCTTCCCCTGTTTCCTATATCTTAAAACATTGCTACCTTGAAAACAAACCCAGGCTAGCCTGCTGGAGGATGACTGACCATGTGAAGACTAGTCAATGCAGCACAGTGACATCCAGCAAATATCCAAGAGCAAAGATACCTGGCTGACCCACTGAGTCCTACAGATAGATGAGAGAGTCAAAGGGACATTGCAGTTGAGTCTATCTTAAATCATGACCTACAGAATAGTGATTTTTATAAACTGCTGTTAATTTTTGCCATTAAGTGTAGGGATAGTTTTTATTATGTGACAATGTTTAACTGATCAAGTATAAAAGAAAATTCAAACCTTATACATTTCTCTAAAATTTATTTCTTACCTATGATTACTCAAAGTCATGAATGCTAACAAATTTTATTATTCTTACAAGAAGTTAAATTTGTACCATATATTGGTGGAATTCTACAAAATAATAGGTAATATACAATTACCATCAAAACAGAAGAGGAAAGAAGGAAAGGAAAAAGTTAAGGGAGAAGGGATACTATAAATTTCTTATGGTTGCCAAGCAAATTACAACACATTTAGCAACTTAGAACAACTTAATTCTATTATTTGACAACTTTATAGGTCTGAAGTCTGACATGGTCTCAAGGGGCTAAAATTAAGGTGCCAGTAAGGCAGCATTTGTTACTGGAGGTTTCCGGAAAGAATTTGTGTTTTGCCCGGCCGGGCGTGGCTCAGCGGTTGAGCGTCGACCTAGGATCCAGGCGATCGGGGTTTGATTCCCGGTCGGGGCACAGGCCCGGGTTGCGGGCTTGATCAATGACTCTCTCATCATTGATGTTTCTATCTCTCTCTCTCCCTCTCCTTTCCTCTCTCTGAAATCAATAAAGGTATATTAAAAAAAAAAAAAAGAATTTGTTTTTAGGTTCATGTGGATTGTTTGCAGAATTTAGTTCTATGCAGTGTAGGACTGCAGTGTCTGTTACCTTGTCACTTGCCAGCCAGACGTTGTTCTCAGTTTCTAGAGGCCACCCACATTCCTTAAATCACTGCCTTCTTTATCTTCAACAACAGTGCAGATAATTCTTGTCATGCCTCCTTTCACTTGATTTCTTTTTTCTGCAGCAACTCTCTCTCTTCAATAAAAAATGTTCTTCTCTTTTAGAGACTCATCTCATTTACAGTGGGCCCATCGGATTATTCCGGAATGATTCCATCTCAAAGTCTTTAACTTAATCATATTTGCATAATCCTTTTTGCCATATCAGGTAACATATTCACACATTTCAGGCTTTGGTACATAGACATCTTGGGGCTAGAAGGTTATTTTGTCAATCATAGAAGTTAAAATAATATTTATTATTCATCAACATTGTGTAAGGCACTGTGCCAAATGTTATCCATTCATTATCCCCTTTAGCCCTTACTAAAAAAGTTGTGAAGCATATATTATTATCTCTACTTTTAAAAATTGTGGAAAATTAGACTTACAAAAGCAATTAAATGGTACTAAATTCATAAAGTTAGTATCAAGCCAGAGTTTTGAATTATTTGAGTTTCTATAAATTAGTAACTGTACAGCAGTCTTTCACAAGAAGCACGAGGTACAAAAATTGATAGGTGAATGTCACAAAGAGAAGAGAATATAAAGAAGCAAAGGAAAAATAAAGATAAAATAAAGAGGAAAACAAAATGAGTACATCTGTTTGGATTTTTGAATAATCTGTGAAAGTAGGAGAGTTCCCATGGCTCAGGGCTGGAGAAGCCTGATTAAAGTAGATTATGTCCCTTGAGAGCAGTATTTCTGCAAAACAATTTCTTTAGAAACAGAGATCCTTGGTTTCTTATTGCAATTATTCTCTCTCACTTGCCTTTTTTTTTAAATTTTTTTCTTTAAATAAAGGCCTATCACTTTGAAAAGAAATCTTTTTCTTCAGCAATGAATGTAGCAGAGGACCGATTCATGTACATTGTCATCAAATTTGATGTTACACTGACCCCCATAAAGCACCAATTAAGAAAGCATAAGCATGAAATATTGCATTTCCTTTAAAATAATAAAGTACATTAAATTTCCTATGACAAATTTTGTTTGATTATGGTTTCTTGATAAGATTGCCACTGAAAGAGAACAATACTTTTAAGAAGTGATTTTTATTTAGATGTATAGTTTAAACTGGTGGGTCAGTTCCATGAGTATAAGCAGCAAAGATATCTCATATATAAAAATATCAGATGAAGTGATGAAAATCCCAATACTTTATGCAATTAAGAAGTGACATCCTTGCAATTGTTTGAATTAAGTATTATGATTTTTAGCTATCGTTTAAAACAATACAGTTGAAACTTAACATTTTAAATAAAATGCAAATATACATTATGTTAATGAATGATAAACAATTTACAACTCAGTAACCATTTCAACAATATGCATTTTAAGAATACCTCTTCTGTAACTTATGTACAAATTTTTCATGTCCATCACATGCACACGCTTGTTTAATATATATATATACATATTTTAAATCAGGCAGAAGTGCATTTTCAACTCACCTATAATTTATTTGATCTAAGTAAACACCTCACACTAGACAGCTCAATAAAACTGTTTTTCTTTATAAATTTAGAGTATGATTATTTTTAAATTAAATTTTATTTGATTGTGTTATTTTCTTGGATAACCACCAACTCATACATTTGTGAGTAAAGATACATGATTATTTTTATGCTGTTGTTTTGTTATGCAGCCCTATTATAGTAATAAGTGACAGATATTTCTAACAAATAGCAGGATGTATCCACTATTTATCCACAAGTACAAAAAGTAATAGAAGAAGTTTCTACTTGTTTAATTAATGGCATTTATTTCTAAAATGCAATTTATACATAATCATTACCATAACTTTTAACACATCTATGTTGCTTTCAATTCTGAATAAGTTTGCTATTGTTCTTAATTTTAAAAATTAATTTCTATTTTTTACAGAGAATGACTGAATGATAAGAAAAAGTATTTTGGGCACAAAAGACATATGGTTGTTTAAGAAAATTCTGTAAAAAGAAAGAAATGTAAACTATTTGTTCTAGTTAAAATAAAACATATAGCCCAGCAGGTGTGGCTCAGTGGCTGAGCATTGACCCATGAACCAAGAAGCCAGGACAAGCTTCAATGACTAAAGCCCCCCTACCCCAGTGCAGACCAAGTAGTAGAGATCATGACCCTGAAAAGACACACCTGGAAAGCTGATGAATATTTTATTGAGATCCTCTCCTGAAAACTCCTTTAAAATCATTGTCTTTAGAGAAGCAGATAAAATCCCTCAAGATGAAGGACCCAGTGGTCTCTCTCTCTCTCTCTCTCTCTCTCTCTCTCTCTCTCTCTCTCTCTCTCTCTCTCTCTCACTCTCTCACATGCCTGCACCTTTCCCTACCCACTTCTTTCACCAGGCCCACTTTTTCTGGAGCACAACCACTTTCCCTCTTTCCTTCCCGCAGGAGTGTTTTCTTTGCCTTTCTTTCTCCTAAGCTCCAAGGGCCCTTCTTTTGTCTCTGTAACTTGTTTCCTGAGTCCATGCAGCCCAGCTGGCTCACTTTTTTTATGGCTCACTTCTTCTTCTACCTCTGTGATCTTCTAAACAAACTTTCACTTGTATTTGAGTTCTTGGATCTGAATTCTTTCTTAGTCAAACTCAAGGACTGAAGTCTAACTTCACCGATAACATCTGGTGCTGTTTTGCCATTAACATTCCCACTGCTATTCTCCAAAGTACTGGATGTCCTAACCAGTGTAATAAGGCATGTAAAGGGAATCAAAAGAATATGGTTTGAAATCTAAGGGAAGAAAAACTATTTGTGACTGTCATGATTTTCTACACAGAAAACTCCAATAAAGTTAAAATAATACCTGAGAAGTAATAAGTCAGTTTTTCAAAATCTCAGGAAACAAGGTCAACTCATAAAAAAAACAGTTGCATTTCTATAAAATGAACAATCAGAAACAGCAATTAAAAGCACTTTACCATTTACATAACAGTCAATGAATAAATTACTTGTTTTTGCAAAGACATACAAATGGCCAATAAGCACATAAAAAAATGATCAACATCATTAAAAAGTATGGAAATGAAAATGAAATCCACAATGATATACCACTTCACAGCCACTAGGAGGGTGTGCACATCTTTTGGTGTGCAACAGCAAGTGTTGGAAAAGGTATAGAGAAATTGGACCCCTCATGCATTTCTGGTAGAAAGGTAAAATTTTACAGTCATTTTGAAAAACACTCTGGCAGTTCCTCAAAGAGTTAAACATAGTCCCAATCTGTAAAGAATTTTTAAGAGTTTATTTGAGCCAAATTTATGACAATTTCTGGGAAGCAAAATATCAATGGATTGAAAAAATGCTCTAGTGAATGGCAATTTTGCAGGGTTTTTTTTTTTTTTTTTAAATACATTACAATCAAATGAAGAAGCTTAAGGAGAGTTACATAAAATTCATTGTGGTAGATTAGGGAGACAGTAGAAAGCAAAGTGGGGAGATCTCTGAGACTGGATAAAGAGTAAACTGAAGAGACAAATAACTTCTTTTACGTTTGCAGGTATAGGATAGTTAACAATATTTAGGGCACATAAAGATGGTATTTAGACAACAAGATAACAATGAGGGGTTCCATGGTCTCGTGTTCTGGTGAAGATTTTGCTCTGCAGGGCCTGGAAAAAAGGGGATTGCTCTTACATTCCAAAGGTATGTTATCTTAGATATAAAAAGATAGTCAACAGGCTTGTCACAGCTGGGTGACTCAATGATTGGAGCGTGTACCACACACCAAAAAAGCTGCAGGTTCAATTCCCTGTCAGAGCACATACCTAGGTTACAGGTTGGAGCCTGGTCAGAGGGGGGCATATAAGAGGCAACCGATTGATGTTTCTCACATTGATATTTCTCTCTCTCTCCTTTCTCCCTCCCTCTCTCTCTAAAATCAATAAAGATATCTTCAGGTGAGAATTAAAAAAAATAAAATAGACAGACTCAGTTAAGGTAAAGTTTGACCTTTGTGAAGGAAGATACCAGCCTAGGATATCATTACTGCCCATGACTTGCTTTATTTAGGAAGTTTTAATTTCAGACCATCCTATATAGTTACTTTAGGTCTCCGAGTTTGTAAGCCTTGCCATACAGGACTTCCCTGAGCTTGTCAGGTTTAGTATGCAGTCCCTTTTTTGTTCACATTACCGTATAACCTAAGATTCCTATTTCCAAGTATATACCTTAAAATAGAAAGCATACAAAAGCATCCACACAACAGCTTGTACAGGAATGTTAATGGCTGCATTATTTATAATAACCCCAAAATGGAAAGGACCCAAATGTCCATCAGCTGATGAATGGATAAATAAATTTAGAATCTCCGTAAAATGAAATATTATTTGGCGATAAAAAATAAAATACTGCAACATAGATGACTCTTGAAACATTATGCCAGTTTAAAAAGGCCAGTCACAAGAGACCACATAATGTATGATTTCATTATATGAAATGCTCAGTGTAGGCAAATTTATAAAGAGTAGATTGGTGGATGCTTAGGGCTTGCTGTGGGGTGAGAAGAAAAAAATGGTGATTGACTGTAAAAAGATAAGGAATTTCTTGTAGGGGGGGCAAAAATGTTCTAACACTAGATTGTAATGAAGATGACAAAAGCCTGTAAATGTGTTTAAAACATTGAGTTGTGCAATGTAAATGGGTGAATTATATGATATGGGACTCATATCTCAGAAAAGCTGTTTTATAAAATAAAATGTTAAGGCACAAAGCATTCTAAGAAAGCGTATGCAGGATTTGCATTCTGAAAATTATAAAATATTAATAAAATAAGCCTAACACCTAAATATAGAGACATACTACATTCTTTCATTAGAAAGTTCAACATTATAAAGATGTCAGTTTTTCCCAAATTGACCTGCAGATTTAACATAATTCCAATGAAATTTTCAGGATAATTTTTGCAGATATAGAAACATGTATTCTGAATTTGATATAGAAAGAGAAGAACACTAGAATTACTGAAAAAATCTTGAAAACTAAAAATGAATTTGGAGAAATTACAGTACCAATTTTAATGTTTTCCATACAGGAAATAAAGCAGTGTAGTATGGGTATGGGGGTAGACATATAGTTTGATAAAGTAAAATGTATAGTCGGTCAAGAAGTATTCCCACAAATATATACCTATTGAGTCTTGAAAAAAATGGAAAAGTAATGTAAAATATATAGTCTCTTCAACAACTACTGCAAAAATTGGACATCCACATGGAAAACAAAATAAAAACGAACCTGATCTGAACCTCAAAGTTTATACAAAATGAATTAAAATGGGCCATTAATAGATCTAAATGTCAAATGAAAAGTTATATACAACTTTTAGAAGAAAAAAATATGAAAAAAACAACTTCCTGATGTGGGATTATACAATTGTCCTTAGATATGACACCAAAATAATGATTCATTAAGAAAAAATAAATTGAACATCATCAAATTTAAAACTTTGGCATGGCAAATGACACTTTAGAACAACAAACAGACAAAGCAGAGACTAGGAAAAAATATGTTTTAACCACATATCTGACAAAGACTTATATTTAGAATATATAGAGAATTCTTAACATTCGATAATGAGAATACATAAAACTCAGTTTATTTATTTATTTTTTTCATTTTAAGGTTTCTTTTCTTTTTATTGTTCAAAATATTACAGATGTCCCCTTTTATCCCCATTGACCCCTTCCACCTTCTACTCACCCCCTTCCCCAGTACTTAACCACAATATTGTCTGTCCTTGGGTTACACATACATGCATATAAATTCTTTGGTTAATCTCTCCCCACCCACCCATCCACCCACCTACCCCCACCTTCCCTCTGAGATTCGTCAGTCTGGTCCCTGCTTCCATGTCACTGAACCTATTTTGCTCATCAGTTCATTAAGTTCTTTAGATTCCACATATAAGTGAGATCATGTGATGTTTGTCTTTCTCTGCCTGGTTTATTTTGCTTAGCATAATATTTTCTAGGTCCATCCATACTCACCCAAAGGGTACCAGATCCTTCTTTACAGCTGCATAGTATTCCATGGTGAAAATGTCCCAAAGCTGTTTTATTCACTCACCTACTAGTGGGCACTTGGGCTGTTTCCAGATCTTAGCTATTGTAAATTGCTCTAGTATTGGTACAATAGCAGACATAGATCAATGGAACAGAACAGACAGCCCAGAAATAGACCCATGCAATTATGGTCAGTTAATATTTAACAAAGTAGGCAAGAGCATACAATGGAGTAAAAACAGTCTCCTCAACAAATGGCGCCAGGAAAACTGGACAGCTACATGCAAAAAATTTAAACTAGATCACCAACTTACTCCATATACAAGAATAAATTCAAAATGGATATAAGACTTAAATGTAAGTCACGAAACCATACAAATCCTGGAAGTAAACAGGCAGTAAAGTCACAGACATCTCACATAGTGGAATTTCACTGATACATCTCTTAGGGCAAGAGAAACAAAAGAAAAAATAAACAAATGAGACTACATCAAACTAAAAAGCTTCTGCACAGCAAAAAAAAGTCAGCCTCAAAATACAAAGGAACCCCACAGTATGGGAGAACATATTTGCCAAGGATGTATCTGATAAGGGGCTAATTTCCAAAGTATACAAAGAACTCATACAACTCAACAAGTGAAAGACAAACAATCCAATGACAAAATGGTCAAAGGACCTGAATAGATACTTCTCCAAAGAGAACATACAAATGGCCAAGAGACATATAAAAAAATGATCAGCGCTGACAATCATCAGAGAGATGCAAATTAAAACCACAATGAGGTATCACTTCACACCTGTCAGAATGGCTGCCATCAACAAATCAACAAACGACACGTGCTGGCAAGGACGTGGAGAAAGGTGAACACCAGTACACTGCTGGTGGGAATGCAGACTGGTGCAGCCACTGTGGAAAATGGTATGGAGACTCCTCAAAAAACTAAAACTAAAACTGCCCTTTGACCCAGTGATCCCACTTCTAAGAATATATCCTAAGAATCCTGAAATACTAATCAGAAAGAATATATGCACCCCTATGTTCATAAAACTCATTTTAAAATGTGCAAAAGACTCAGACACTTAGCTTAGTGAGAATGCAAGGAAACTGGAACTCTTATGCATTGCTTGAGGAAAAGGCGAAATTATACAAGAACTCTAAAAACCAGTTTAGCAGTTTCTTATGAACTTAAACATACAGTTGGTATATGACCAAGCAATCTCACTCTTAGGAATTTACTCTAGAAAAATGAAAATTTATATTTCCACAAAAAACCTATAGAAAGATATTTACAACAGCTCTATTTATAATCACTTAATTGGGAAACAATCACCTAGTTGTTCTTCAGTGGATAAATGGGTAATCTCAATACCATACATCCATATAATGGAATGATACTTAGCAATAAAAAATAAATGAATGGTCGATATACGTAACAACTTGAATGAATCTCAAAGTCATTATGCTATGTGAAAGAATTCAGTTACTAATACATGCAGACCCACGAGAAAGTCAGGAGACTGAAAATCTACTTCCCTAAATGGGAAAAGACCTAAACAAGTGGTCACTCCATTCTGTTAATTAATGGAGCTTATTAAGGGAAACTTAATATAAGGTGTGCCTTGAGTGACTAACGACAAAATGGATCCCTCTGCCACTTGGCAGGTGCAAAGGAATTTTATAGGGTAAAAGTAGGGGACTAGTCATGGGTACTAGCATGGAATACCACCAGGTATGGTCAATTAGTTAACATGCTTGATCAATTCAGGACAACTATTCCAGGAACTAGTACATTACTGGAGACAAGGGAGGAGTGCTGATTTCAGTCTGAATGAATATCAATTCTGATTACACAGTCTTTAAGAGGGTTTTGCTGAAGGCAACCTGTGTTCTGTCTTGGGTCCAACTTATAGGATAGACAGCAGTGACATCATGGAACAATCTCTCCTTCACACCAATCTAAATATGTAACATACTGCTTGATTTCATTTATATGTCATTTTCAAAAAGACAAAACTATATTGACAATACAGTTTTGTGATCCTTGAGTTAGGGGTGCAGAAAGGGTATGACTACATAAAGACAGCATGGGGTTTGGGGAATGATGGAGTAGTTCTGCTTCTTGATTGTAATAGTGGTTACTAAAATTCCTAAAAAGTCACACAAAAAAGTCAATTTTAGTATAAGTTAATTATAAGAAATAAAAGGTTAGGTACATGGAGAGAGAAAGAGGGAGAGAGAAGTGATCAATGATTTCAGAGGGAAAAAAGCATCAGAAGTCTGAGAAAGAAACATAAATCCATAGTAAATGACCAAGAGTATTTGAAAAATAACTGCATTAAGTTCCTTTAATAATAATGTAATTACGATTTTGAAAATTTAGTAGATGGTTTAAGCAATGAGCTGAAGAATTAGCAGAATTTCAAGGGTTAAATGGTGACTGCTTTTATTAAGAGTAAAATGGGAAGTTAAACTATAAAATTTACTTTCATCTAAGAGCTACACTGATGAACAAAATAGATCCAAAGACATAGAAGCATGGAACAGACAGACAAAATCTCAGAGGGAAGGCGGGGGGTGGGTTGGGGTGGGGAGAGATTAATCAAAGAATTTATATGGCCCAGCCAGCATGGCTCAGCAGTTGAGCATAGACCTATGATCCAGGAGATCTTGGTTCGATTCCTGGTCTTGGCACATGCCCGGGGTTGTGGGCTTGATCTCCAGCAGGGGGCGTGCAGAAGAGAACCAATCAATGACTCTCATCATTGATGTTTCTCTCTCTCTCTCTCCCTCTCCCTTCCTTCCTCTCTGAAATCAATAAAAATATATTTTAAAAAAAAGAATTTATATGCATATATGCATAACTCATGGACCCAGACAATAGTGCAGGGAAGGCCTGGAGGTGGGGTGGATGGGGGGGTGGAGGGGATCAATGGGGAGAAAAATGGGGGACATCTGTAATACATACAACAATAAAGATAAAATTTAAAAAATAAAATGAAGAACAAAAAATTTCTACTTACAAAAAAAAAATAAGTTACATCTTTTAGCTCATGTTACATTTTTTCATCAAAATAAATAAATTATGTAGAGTACATTTTGCAAATATATTTTTCCAAATTTCACAATCACAAATATCTAATGGCTCTTGCCAGTTCAAATTCTTACCTCAAAACTCCAAGCATATTCCACTAAGTCAACTTAAAAATAAACATAATTGAGCATTGCCATCTAAAATTAAGTATTTTACCTCTACTCTTACAATAAGGTTTCTATATCTTATACACTCTTACTTAGAGTGATGTGTGATCATTATTCTTTCTAAACTTCAGCAAGACATAATATTTGCTATACTGATGACAGAATTTTGATATGTGTTCTTCCTTTGCCACATAAGCTTGCCATTTAAGAACATGTATATGGTAAACCCTTTTTTATATCTATATCTCACACTTCTAATAAAAAAAGAGATACTTTATATACAGAACTAACGTTTTACAAAAATCTTATATCAGCACTAATTTCATACTAATGTAATTTTCAGCTACTGTGGTGGTACTCAGAATTCAAGTTTTCCTTTTCGAGATATTGACTACTGACATTTTAAAGAAGTATTATTTGTATTCAACAGATCATTGTGATTTATGCTTGATTTAGAGTCTATGAGTTTAAGAGAAAGTTCTACTTAGCAGAAAAAATCAGTATGCATTATGCATCATTGTGCATTATGCAATATTTTCAATACAACTGAAACAGGCCTTAGTCATGCCACTGAAAACTGAGTTAAGCAAAAGAACAGATGTCACTGCATTTTCACAGTCTAGTTGTTTTCTAAAGTCAATCCTTATTTAGTTAACCTACGAAAGAATAAAATTATTTACGCCTTGCTAATTTGGACTTTCAAATAATCCTGAATGTAAGGAAATAAACTGTGGTCCCTACTGTAGCTTTTATGAATTTTGTAAAAAATAACAGTTCTGCGATATTACCCAGAAATACAAAAGAACAAATACAAAGGTTTTAAATTACATTTGGTTTTCTGCATATTTATCACATGTACTAACAGCCCAATTTGAGAAGTAAGAGTTTTTAGAAACTGAATGTATAAACATCTTTTTGGTAACTGTTGGTATCTAGTTTTAAAGCCGTATTACCAGCTAGTGGACAGCAAGACCACCTTCAGTAATAATTTACAGAGAAATTTAGGTAAGATATTTTGAACTCAATTATGTGGCTTTATAAATAAACCTTTATATTTACAAGTGCAAAGTATCAAGCTGATACTGTAATCCTCATAGATTAAAAGACAATACAAAATTTAGAGC
Organism: Miniopterus schreibersii; assembly: GCF_964146895.1. NCBI lineage: Eukaryota > Metazoa > Chordata > Mammalia > Chiroptera > Miniopteridae > Miniopterus > Miniopterus schreibersii. The sequence continues at coordinate 37,376,972 of NC_138104.1, read as the reverse complement.
AATAATTAAAGAAATTGAAAAATATTTTTATTATATGATATCTTTGCCATTAATCCTTAACTGAGTGATCCTATCTTTAGTCAGTCTTCCAGATTAAGTATCAAAAATTACCCTGAATTTTTAAATTAAATTGTAGGGGGTCTGTCTCTGGTTATGAGAAGCCTAGAATTTTCTCAGTTAAAAATTCTACATAGGTATCAGCAAAATGGCTGAATAACATATTTCATGCTAGTATCCCCACTGAAAAACAATAATTTGGCATCTAGCCATAAACAAAAATATCTAGGTGGGAGCTTTGTGATCCAGGAGTTTGTGAAACCCCACTACTGAGAAGAGACATTCCGGAAGGCAGGCCTGCACGAAGTCGGTTCAGCTGCAGCTGCTGCAGGCCATCGTCCTGTCAAAAGCATCATATGCTAAAGTATCTGAGGAAGCCATGTCCACCTGCGCCTCGGGTAATGGGAATACAAACCTTGGTCCCAGCTGTTGACAGCGACGTGGCCTGTTAACTGCTTCTAATCCCTCTTGGCCGCAGTTTGGGATCCTCTGGAAACCCAACAACTTCATCAGCACATATATTCTAAAAGGGCTCCATCCTGACCCAGCAGCAGTCTATTAACAGTCGTCTTGGCCAATGCACCCAGCAGGAAACACCATCTGTGCCATTTTGACAAAATTCAGCAGTCTTTTATAATAAAAGCACTCAACAAATTGGGTATAGAAGAAATATACTTCAACATAATTAAGACTACGTATGAAAACCCACAGTTAACATTATACTGAATGGTGAAAAGGCGAATGGTTTTCCTGTAAATTGAGGAAAAAGACGATTCAACATAGTAGTACTGGAAGTCCGAGCTGGAGCAATTAAACCAAAATGAGAAATGAAAAGCATCCAAATCAGAAATGAAGATGTAAAGTTATTTCTTTTTTGCTTATGACATGACCTTATGTATAGAAAACTGTAAAGACTGCCAAAACACTCTTAGAAATAAATTATTTCAGTTATGTTACAGTATACAAAATCAACATAAATAAATCAGTCACATTTTTAAACACTGAAACAAACTATTTGAAAAATAAATAAAACAATCCCACTTAAAATTGCATCAAAAACAATAAAATTCACAGGAATAAACTTAACCAATTATAAGACACCAAGGCAAGAAACTGAAAACAAAAATAAATGAAAAGATATTCCATATTCATGGATTAGAGGAATTATATTGTCAAAATGTCCATAATATTGAAAGTGATCTATAGATTCAATGCAATCTCTATCAACATGCCAATGACTTCTTTCACAGAAATACAAAAAAAGGGAAACTATTCTAAGGTTTGCATGAAATCACAAAGGACCCTGAATAATCAGAGCAATCTTAAGAAGAACAAAGCATGAGGTATCACACTTCCTGATGTCAAACTGTATTACAAAGTCAGATTAATAAAAAAATGTATAATACTAGCATAAAAATGGACACATAAGTCAAATGGACAGACTTAAGATTCACAAAACAAACTCATGCATGTATAGTCAATTAATAATTGACAAGGTAGCCTAGAACACTAAATGGGGAAAGGTGAGCCATTTCAGTAAATTGTGCCTGGGAAACAGGATATTTACATGCAAAATAATGAAATGGGGACCCTATTTTACATCACTCACAAAAAGTAACTTAAAGTGGTTTAAAGACTTAAATGTAAGACCTGAAACTGTAAAACTGTTTTATAGGTCTGAAGGAATTGGTCAATAATATTGATACCTTATTTACCAAAATAGCAATAAGCATCATTTTAAGAAAGAGTATGGATTAATTGACACATCCTAGGGCTTTTTCTCACCCTGATTCATGACTACAACTATTTCTGCTTATGAGGAAACAGTGAAATAACTATATATGCTCCTTGAGCTTAGGGAATGTGTTTTGTTGACCATTACACAGATAAAACACTTCAGGAGAAAGTAGCAAAAAAGATTATGACATCTTCTATTTCTTCTTTTTATTCAGAGGCAATCATGTAGGGACTGCTCCAAATACCAAGATTAATAGCAAAAACAAGCAAAGAAACACGCAAATAAACCTTTACCATGAAGATCTTTCCTATCCATCCTTAAGGCTTGGGTAAATGACTATGACAGTCATTGGAAGGTCCTATTAAGCAGGGGAAATCCCCTACAAGTTAAATTTCAAGAGTTAAATATTCTCTTGTAGCAAAGAGGAAAAGTTCTAGAAATAAAAAAACAAAATTAAGTGAAATAATTAAAAATAAATGCATATAATAATCTCCAGGTCTATCCATGCTATTCCCAATGGTGAGTTCTTTCTTTTCTAAAACCACATATTATTCCATTGTGTAAATATATCACAGCTTTTTTTTCATAAATAAATAAATAAATAAATAAATAAATAAATAAAGCATATAAATGCTCACTGGAAAGGCACATTTCCATAGTGATGAGAGCAGCACAGTTAGCTATTGTAGGCCAGGTGGAGGGTGGATTATGAGCCTAAGAGATAAGTAAATCTTGCTCAAGTTTCTTCTTGGTCCATCTATAAAGATCTCAGATTTGAAGTTTTAAACTTTTCTTCCTCCCAAATCTCTGCTCTTTTGAAGAGGGCTCAAGAGAAATAAAAATGACTTTGACATTTTTTCTTTTAGATAACACAATAAATGATGAGGTCGGGGGTTGCTAGCAACTGTCTATAATCTTGTTCAGTAACCTACAGTAAATAGAATGCATCTAGGGTGAAGTATCAGTTAGAAAACCTATGTGATATTGCAAATAAATCTGTCCTCCTGACATATACTCCATTTTTGGCTACTAAATACTACAAAGATCTAAATTCTGCCTCTAATGTCTTATGGAATATTGGGTATTGAAGCCACAAAAGTTACCATTTTTTTTCACTCTGTACATTGCCAAAAATGAATTACTTAGCGTATGTTTTTGATCAGTTTTATTGTTAACGTAAAATTGAAATCAGCATTTCTCTTTATTCAAATCATTGCAAATATAGTATGGAAATTAACTGAGCTTAGAAAGAAGTAAACTGAGAGAAGTAAATATTTGTTAACTTTGAGTATGTAATTTATAAAGGTAGTCTTAAACTACAATTCTCATAGGCAACTATTTTTCTTATTTTTATTTATTTTTATTTTTTCATTGAGTTTATTCGGGTGACATTGGTTAAAAAATCTTACAGATTTAAAGTGTACAACTCGCTCAGCCGGGCATGGCTCAGTGGTTGAGCATCGACCTGGGATCCAGGCGATCGGGGTTCGATTCCCGGTCAGGGCACATGCCTGGGTGGAGGGCTCAATCAATGACTCTCTCATCATTGATGTTTCTATCTCTCTCTCCCTCTCCTTTCCTCTCTCTGAAATCAATAAAGATATATTTTTTAAAAATAAATAAGTAAAGTGTACAACTCAACAAAACATCATCTGCACACTGCATCGTGCACCTATCGCCCAAAGTAAAGTCTCTTCTTGTTCCCATTTATTCCCCCTTCCCCTCTTCCACCTGCCCCAATTCCTTTTCTTTCTGGTTATCATCATACTATTGTCTGTGTCTACGTGTTTTATATATATTGTTGTTCTTTTTTGTTTGTTGAATTCCTTCACCTTTTTATCATCCAGCCCTCCACACCCTCCCCTCCTACAGCTGTCAGTCTGTTCCATGTATCCATGATTCTGTTTCTATTTTTTCAGCAGCTTATTTTGTTGATGAGATTTCACATATAAATGAGACAATATGGTAATTTGTCTTTCTCTTACTGGCTTATTTCACTTAGCATAACATTCTCCAGGTCCATCTATGCTGTAGCAAAAAGTAAGATTTCTATCTGTTTTACATCCAAGTAGTATTCTGTTGTGTTAATGTACCACAATTTTTTATCCACTCATCTACTGATGGATGCTTGAGCTGCTTCTAAATCTTGGCTATTGTAAATAAAGCTGCAATGAACATAGGCGTGCATATATTGCTTTGAAGTGTTTCTGGTATCTTTGGATATATTCCCAGAAGTGGAATTGCTGGGTCATAAAGCAAGTCAATTTAAAATTTTTGGAGGAAACTCCATACTGTTTTCCTCAGTGGCTGCACCAGTCTGCATTCCCACCAACAATGCACAAGAGTTCCCTTTTCTCCACAACTCACTAGCACTTGTTTGTTGATTTATTTTTTTAATCTAATTTTTAAAAATTTATCTTTATTGTTGAAAGTATTACAGCTATCCCCCCATTTATTCTCCATTGATCCCCTCCACTCTACATCCTCCCTCCACCAGGCCTTGACCACACTCTTGTTTGTGTCCATGGGTTATGAATATGCATAAAAGTTCTTTGATTAATCTCTCCAAACCCACTCTCCCACCTCCACCTTCCCACTGAGATTCATCAGTTTGTTCCATGCTTCTATGCCTCTGGATCTATTTTGTTCATCTGGATATTTTGTTCATTAGATTCCACATATGAGTGAGATCATGTAAAACTGAATCAGGAAGAATCAGAAAACCTGAATAGGCTAATAGCAACTGACGAAATCAAAGCAACAATAAAAAAACTCCCAGCAAACAAAAACCCTGGTCCGGACAACTTCACAGGGGAGCTTTCTAATTCTTTAAGTTGTAGGATTAGGTAGTTTACTAAAAATGTTTCTTGCTTTTTGAGGTACGGGAAAATCTTGTGCCACTTATGAGGAACTCAGACTGTCAGCAGATAGTTTAAGACTTGTTAGGCCCACTACCACAGGAAGTTCCCCACCGGGGAAAAGGCCTGGGCCCGGGCCCCTGCTGATTCGCTAGGGCAGGGCCATCCACAGGGAGGCCACCAGTGAATTCCCAGTGAAGAATGTATTACTGGGGGATGTTTATATTAATGGAAAACTCTGGGACTCCCCACAAGGAAAGAGATTATTTCAATCTATACCTGAACCTTTATCATACACAAAATAATCATACACAGAATAGTACAATGAGGACGGACTGCTGTAAGGAATGTAAACAAAGAGACTAAGGCTAGGTGCTAGACAGGCGGTCAGTCACCACAGCTAAAAACAATCACGCACAAGCTACATAACCCTTATTTAGGACTTGCATAACCTTTACATAAGAAAAGCTGGCTTAGTTATTCTCCTTTTAGCTATGTGGTAGAGCAATAAAATAGTAACTTCAAAATATAAATAAAACAGTAGGTAAGACAAAAATTAACATACCTAAACAGATGTAAATTTTTTAAAGGGTCAGATAAGAAGGTATATTCATTAACTGTGAAAAGCCAAAACAGAAACCGGAATAAAGCATGATGTCATGTTGTTTAACCAGCAACAAAATCAAATAGTATAAATACAGTTGGAACAAGGCAATAAAAAAGGAAGCTGATTGTCCTGATGCTCTGAACCCTGTCTCCGTGTCCTTCCTTCATCCACACCTTTGGGGACCCCTGGACAGCTGGGGCTGGACCCCGGCAAGTCCTCAGTGGGAACGCCCACAGCTGAGATATACCTTTGAGCCTTCAGCTGCTGCCTGTGGGAGCCCAGCCAGCCCTCTCATGCCTCCACACTTCCTACCAGTCTCTATGTGGTCTCCACTTTTCCTCCTTGGTTATGAGGGTGCTCTGGAGCTCGTCTTCAGTTGCAGTTGATTATTCAGGATGGTTTTTCTATATTTTAGTTGTAATTCTGATTTGGTCCAGGGATAGTGTCAGTGTAGCTTCCACTCAGTCTGCTTCCATATTTAATCTCCTCTGCTTGTTGATTTATTGATAGCAAGTCTGACAGATGTGAGGTGATACTTCATTGTCATTTTAATTTCTATTTCTCTGATTATTAGTGATTTTGAGCATTTTTTCACATATGTTTTGGCCATCTGTAATTGGAATTCCAGAAGTAATGAAGAGAAACACAATGGGAAAAATATTTTAAAAGAAATTTTGGTTGTGCCTTGGCCAAGTCACTCAGTTTGTTGGAGTGTCATCCAGTACATCAAAAGGATGGAGGTTTGAATCCCAGTCAGGGTGCACAAGGGAAACAAGTAATTCATGTTTCTCTCTTGCATTGATGTGTGTGTCTCTCTCTCTCTCTAACTCTCTCTTTAAACACAATAAAAACATTTCCTCCAGTGAGGGATAAAATAAATTAATTAATTAAAAAAAAGAAATTTTGGTTGAAAATTTCTATATTGAAGAAAAATATCAAACCACAAGAAATTCACTGAAACTCAAGTAATATAAGTACAAAGAAAAACAAAGTGGAGCATGCCATAGTCAAAGTAACAAAAAAAAAAGAAAAAAAGAAAATCTTAAAAACAGAGAAAAAAATGCACATTTTTTACTGGGAAATAACAATACAAATGATGATTGACTTCTAATTAGAAACTATGCAATTTTGAAGACAGCAGAATTATGTTTAAATGTTCGAAGAATAGCTGTCAAACTACAATTTCTATTCAGAAAAGTATTCCTTAAAATGAAGGCAAAAATCTATTGCCAGCACATCTCTACAACAAGAAATGCTAGAGGATGCTCTACAGAATGAAGAGAGTGTCAGAAATTTAGATTTTATGAAGAAATGAAACACATGAAAGTGATATAAATACATGGGTAAATATAAAAGCTTATTTTCCTTTTCTTAATTTTATTAACATTCAGTTGGTTATTTAAAGCAAAGAAAAATAGTGGATTGTGGGCTTTATAACTTATGTAGAAACAGCATATATGAAAAAAATAGCAAAAAAGAATGAGAATAGGTAAATAGAATTGACAAGCTGACTCTAAAATTTATATGGAAAGTAAAAAAAAAAATTATTGAAAAAGAATTAAGTTGGAGTGCTTATGCTACTTATTATGATATTTATTATAAAGTTACAATATTGAATGTGATAGCTGTAAAGGATAAATAAGTCAGTGTGATGGAATACTGTCCATATATACATGTATAGATATATGGTTATTTGATTTTCAGTAGTGGTGTTACGGTAATCCAATGGTCAATAAAAGGTGTTGGAATAATTCTTTGGGAGAATGAGTTGTCTTTTTATAAATGTTCTGGAACAACTTGTTATAAATATACAAAATTATGCACTGGAAGCTAAATTCATCCTATATACAAGAGTTAATTTGAGATATATCATAGCTAAAACTGTAAAACCTCTAAATTTTTTCAAAAATATTCTGCCAATTTCAAGTTAACAAAATACTTTTAGACATGAGACAAAACATGTTAATTACAAGAGAGAAATACAGTAATAAATTATTTTTTACTAAAATTTTTAATAATGCATTTCTTCCAAACACAAGAGAAACAAAACTCATACTTGCAGAAAATATTTGCAATAAAAATATCAGACAGTGGACTTCAACTACAATATATAAAGAACTCTTACAACTCATATTAAAAAGAGACAATTAAAAGTGAAGAGATAAACAAAATAGAGAAACCATTAGCTAGACTTTCCAAGAATAAAAGAGAGTGCTCAAATAAGTAAAATTTCAGATGAAAGAGGGGACATTAAAACTAATACCACTGAAATACAAGAATCATAAGAGAATAGTATGAAGAATTATATACCAAAAGTTGGACAATTAAAATAAACTGATAAATTCCTAGAAACATAAACCTTACAAGAATGAATTGTGAAGAAATAGAAAGTATGAACAGAGCAATTACTAGAAAGGGGTTTGAATCAGTAAACAGAAATCTTCCAACAAGGAAAATTCCAGGTCCAGATGCCTTCAGTGGTAAATTCTACCACACACTTAAAGAAATAATACCAATCTTTCTCCAACTTCCAAACTCATTTTTGATTGCCAAAAGTACCCTGATACCAAAGCCAAACAAGAATACTACAAGAAAAGAAAATTTAGAGGTTAATATCACTAACGAACATGGATGCAAAAAATCCTCAACAAAATATTAGCAAACAAATCCAATAATACACTAAAAGGACCATGCACCATGATCAAATGGGATTTATCCCAGGGTTGAAAATATGGTTCTACATACCCAAAACAATAAATGTAATATAATACATTAACAAAATAAAGGATAAAAAGCATATGATTCTCTCGATAGATATAGAAAAGGCATTTGACAAAATTCAACATTCTTTTATGATAAAACTCTTAACGAAGTGGGTATAGGGGCAATGTATCTCAACATAATAAAAGCCCATAGTTAAATAATTTTTAATGGTAAAACACTGAAAGGTTTGTCTCTAATATTAGGAACAATGCAGATTCCCACTCTCAAGGAACTCATGCAACTCAGTAGGAAGAAAAATAAATAATCCAAATTTAAAAAAATGGACAAAAGACTTGAATAGACATTCTTCCAAAAAAGACATACAAATGGCCAACAGGTACACAAAAGGGTGTTCAACCCCACTGATTACTTAGGAAATAAAATCAAAAGCACAATGAGATATCTATTAAGATGTTTATTATACAAAAGACAAAGGTGTTGGTGAGGATGTGGAGAAAATGGAACACTTGTACACTGTTGGTGGGAATGTAGACTAGTACAACTATTATGAAATACAGTATAGAAGCTCCTCAAGAAATTAAAAATAGAACAACCTACCATATTATCCAGCAATCCCACTTGTGGATATATATACAAAAGAAACAAAACTATAATCTCAAAGAGATATCTGTGCTTCCATTTTCATTTTTATAGCAGCATTATTCACAATAGCCAAGGTTTGGTATCAACTCATGTTTATTGATGGATGAAAAATAGATAAAGAAAATGTAATAAGTATATATCATGGAATATTATTCACAAGGAAATACAGTCATGTATTACAATATGAATGAACATGGAAGGCATTATGCTAAGTGAAATAAGCCAGATAGAGACAAGTACCACATGGTATCACTTATATTTGGAACCAAAAAAAGGACCAAGTTATAGAAACAGAGAGTAGAAAGGAAAAGTATTGCTAGGGGCTGAGGAGTGAAGAAAATAAGAAGAGGCTGGTAAAAGGATATAAATTTTTGTTTATAAAGTGAATTAAATTTGAGGTTCTAAGGTATAACATGGTGACTATGGCTGATAACACTGTATTAAATAATTTAAATTTGCTAAGACAGTGAACTGAAGTGTTCTTACAAAAAAAGGTAAATATAGAGAAAAAGGGGGGCAAAAAACTGGACTGGCCATATCACAAAAGTAGTTATATACATAGATAATAAGCATATCAAAAGATGTTCAATATCTTAAGTTATCAAATAAATACAAATTAAAGCCAGAATAAGATGACACTTTATAGCCACTGAAATTTTTAAAATTAAAAAGCTGACAATATCAGGTGTTGGCAAAATTTGAAGCAATAGAATTCATATACAATTTTTAGAGGAATGTAAAATCATACATTGATTTTAGAAGACTATTTGGTAATTTCTTGCAAAGTGAAATACATACCCATATTATAATCAATCATTTCCAAGTATTTAACTCAGGAATATAAGGATATATGTTCACAAGCAAAAAATACACACAAAAACACCTGTGTAAAAATATTTACAGTTTTACTTATAATAGCTCAAAACCAGGAACATACAAACATGAAGAATAGACAAACAATTTTGTGTGGCACATGGATATAATGCACTACTACTCAACAATAAAAAGGAATAAACTATTGATTAGCAGATAGTCAACATAGATTAATCAAAAAATATTATAGCCCGGCTGGGCATGGCTCAGCGGTTGAGCGTCAACCTAGGATCCAGGCGATCGGTATTCGATTCCCGGTCAGGGCATGTGCCTGGGTTGCGGGCTCAATCAATGACTCTCTCATCATTGATGTTTCTGTCTCTCTCTCTCCCTCTCTTTTCCTCTTTCTGAATCAATAAAGATATATTTTAAAAATAACTAATTAAATAAATAAATAAAAATTAAAATTAAAAAAAATAAAAAATATTATATTATGGGACAGAGGCTAAACAAAAGAAAATATACTGTGTGATTTCATTTTTGTAATATTCTGAAATATGTTATACTAATCAATGGTGATCCAAATGAAAACTTGTTTACCTCTGGGGAGTAAATTGATTAAAAAGTGACATTAACTCACACTCAAGTGGAAGAGTTCTGCATCTTCATTGGGGTGCTGGCTGCATGAAAGATGGTCAAAATTTATCAAACCGTAAATATTATTTTATGGAAATTATACCTCAACTTTAAAATTATCTATCAAAAACAGACAAAAAATAAAATTCCAACTGTAAACACCTAATTGAAAATAGGTATGCCCTTCTGATTGGGTGTTTTTTGCTTCCTCATATTCCAAATTGCTGATTTTATTCTCAGCGTCCTCTACTCTACTGTTGATTCCCAGTAAATTATTCTTCTTTTAAGTTAGTATAGCCTTCCTTTCTGACTGGTTCTTTATTATGTCATTGATGATTACACTAGTTTCCTTAATAGTTTTACTAAGTTCCTTGAGCATCCATACAACCATTGTTTTGAACTCTATATCTAGTAGCTTGCTTGGCTCCATTTCATTTAGTTCTTTTTCTGGAAATATGAAGATAGTGTAAGGAGTGTTTGGGACAACTTCATGAGGCCCAACATTCATATTATGGGGATACCAGAAGGAGAAGAAAGAGAGCAAGAAATTGAAAACTTATTTGAAAAAATAATGACAGAAAACTTTTCCTACTTGGTGAAAGAAATAAACTTACGAGTTCAAGAAGCACAGAGAGTTCTAAACAAGAGGAATCTAAAGAGACCCACACCAAGATACATCACAATTAAAATGCCAAAAGTTAAAGACAAAGAGAGAATCTTAAAAGCAGCAAGAGAAAAGCAATTAGTTACCTACAAAGGAGCACCCATATGACAACCAGCTGATTTCTCAACAGAAACTTTGCAGGCCAGAAGGGAGTGGCAAGAAATATTCAAAGGGATGAAAAGCAAGAACCTACAACCAGGATTACTCTACCCAGCAAAGCTATCATTTAGAACTGAAGGTCAGATAAAGAGCTTCACAGATAAGAAAAAGCTAAAGGAGTTCATCACCACCAAACCAGTACTACATAAAATGTTGATGGGTCTTCTTTAAGAAGAAGCTAATGAACATAAGAAACTGACAAACAAAATAGGCCCAGAGAATTTGAAGCATGCAACAGACTGTCATATCTCAGAGGGAAGAGGGAAGGGGTGTGGGGTGTGGGAAGAGATTAACCAAAGAAGTTATATGCATAATGCATAACTCATGGACACAGGTAATAATGGAGTGAAGACCTGGGAAGGAGGTGGGGGTGAGGTGGATGGGGTCAATGGGGAAAATGGGACACCTGTAATATTTTCAACAATAAAGATAAATTTTAAAAAAAGAAAATAGGCATGCCATTGGCCATCTGTATGTCCTCTTCAGAGAAGTGTCTATTCAGGTCTTTGCCCATTTTTTAATTGGATCATTTTTTGTTTTGTTTTTGATGTTGAGTTTTATATGTTCTTTATAAATTCTGGATTTAATTAAGCCCTTATCATATGTATCAGTGACTATATTTGCCCATTCAGTGGGTTGCCTTTTCATTTTGCTGATGGTTTCTTTTGCTGTGCAAAACCTTTTTAGTTTGATGTAGCCCCATTTGTTTATTTTTTTTGTTTCCCTTGCCTGAGGTGATATATCAGAAACAAATATTGCTATGAGAAATGTTAGAGATTTTACTGCCTATGTTTTCTTCTAGGATTCTTAGAAGACATACAGATTGCCAATACACATACAAAAATATGCTCAATGTCACTAATCATCAGAGAAAGGCAAATTAAAATCACAATGAGATATCACCTCACACCTGTAAGAATGACTATCATCAATAAATCAACAAAAAATAAGTGTTGGTGAGGATGTGAAGAGGAGGGAACCCTCATGCACTGTTGTTGGAAATGAAGATTGGTGCAGCCACTGTGGAAAGCAGTATGGAGTTTCCTCAACAAATTAACATTAGAACTGCCTTATTACCCAGCAATTCCACTTCTGAGAATTTATCTTAAGAATCCTGAAACACTAATTCAAAGAATATAGCAGCGCAATTCAGTATAGCTAGGATTTGGAAACAGCCCAAGTGCTCATCAGTGGATGAGTGGATAAAAAAGTTGTGGCACATTTACACCATGGAGTACCATGCAGCTATGAAGAGGAAGGACCTTTTGTCCTTTGGCATAGCATGGAGGGAACTAGAGAGTATTATGCTTAGTGAAATGAGCCAATTGGAGGACAAGTACCAAGTGATCTTGCTTATATGTGGAATATAATAAACAAAATAAACTGATGAACAAAGCGGATCCAGTAACATAGAAGCTTGGAACAAACTGAGGGATCTCAGAGGGAAGGCAGGGAGGGGTGTGTGGGTGGGGAGAGATTAACCAGGGAACTTGTATGTTTATGGGCATGGCCCATGGACATGGACATTGGTGTGGGGAGGCCTGGGGGTGGGATGGATGTGGGGTGGAGGGGATCAGTAAGGTTAAAAGGGGGACATCTGTAATGGTTTTAAAGATAAAGATAAAGTAAAAAAAAAAAAGAATATATGCATTCCTATGTTCATTGCAGCTTTATTTACAATAGCCAAGATTTAGAAGCAGTCCAAGTGTCCATCAGTAGATAAGTAAATAAAAAAGCTGTGGGACATTTACACAATGGGATGCTACTCAGTCATAATGAGGAAGGAAATCCTACCTTTGCAACAGCAAGAATCAACCTGGAGAATATGCTAGTGAATAAGCCAGTCAGAGAAAGACAAGTACCATAGGATTTCCCTTATGTCTGGAATCTAATGAAAAAAATAAGCTAACAATCAAAATAAAAACAGATTCATAGAGATAGGGAATAGACTGTCAGCTGTTAGAGGGGATGGAGGTTGAGAAGCTGGGTAAAATAGGTGAAAGGATTAAGAAAAGAAGAAAAAATTGAAACAGAAAAACTCATAGACATAGAGAACAGTATGGTGATTACCAGAGGGAAAGGGGGGTGAAGTGAGGTAGAAAAAGGTATAGGGGGGATCAATGCTGATGGAAGGAAATTTGACTTGGGGTGGTGAACACACAATGCAATATACAGATGATGTATTGTAGAATGGTAGACCTGAAACCTATATAATTCTATTAACCAATGTCACCCAATTAAATTCAATAAAAGTAAGTATGCCATGCCTTCTCACAACTAAATGCTTCCTCCTCTCTAAGTTAAACTTAGTTAAAGAAAGAGACAGAGACAAAGTGCAAAGCACATCCAGTAGAAAATAAGTGTAAGTTTTCTTTGAAGCAGTATTATATTTATTCCACAAAGGTGCAATCAACAATACCTGTCTTTTTAAAACTTGTACCAATCAGTTCTGTTTCCAAAGTTAATTTTCATTTACAAATGTTGCTTGAAGTAGTCTTAGATCACTATTTTTATATATTTCATGTATTTTAAAAATGAGGATATCTGTGCAATAAAACTTTCTATTATGTCTTACTTTTTCAACATCAGACTTTGGAGGTACACTAAATATATCTACCAAACACTCTAAAATTCACCCCAAGGTTAATTAGAGAGTAATATAATAACTAATTTTCTGCACTTCTAATTGTTTGGATTAGACAGAAACCATTCAGGTTGTAGGGATTATTTTAATCTTAATTTCACAAGTATTTATTGAAGCAATGTAAGGGCTATGCCTAATTTTTGTTGAAGCCCTGGATTTATGCAGGAGAGTCATTTCTAATGAAATTTACAAAGTAAGTCAGATGTTAATGTTCATTGTGCTTGCACTGTTAAAATCCTTTTATATTAACTGACATAATTCTTACACAAGGCTGTGAAGTATGTTGTTTAAAAATAAAAATAAAAGCTGAGGCACACAGAACTTGAGTCCCTTTCCAGAGGTTACACAGAGTGGAAGAACAGGAACCTGCACCCAAGAAGTACTGTATTACAATTATTAAGCTTTGAAGTCTATATGTCATTACAATCCTTAGACCAGTGATTCACAAACTTTGCTGCATATCACCCTTCCCTAATGAGCAGTGCAAAATATTTTGCTTTCTGGCCTTTCTGATGTGAGACCTGTAAATTTATTTTCCTACAGAAGCATCTGAGGTAATTATAATGATGAGATAGTTTTGGGAACAAGTGGCTTAGGTCATTTCAGAAACTTAATCAGAATAAGAATTTTCTATCAATGACACCAATGTTCTCCCTGTCATTCAAAGGAGAGGATGATTTTTTCTAGTGATTTGGTTTAAAGTACAAGTCTGGTCAAGATCTTACTGGTTAGGGTTACCAGCTGGGACCTCGGTTCTTCTCATCCACGCAGAAAGATTTTAAGGTCAACAAAAATGAGAATAGAGCAAAAGTGGGATTTATTGAAAGTACACTCCAAGCGAGGAGTGGGCCAGCTGAGACAATGGCACCAAATTCCTGGGTTATATGGTTGAAATGAAGTACTTTCTGGGCAGAGACTTTCATTTGTATTCAAGGATAATTCACAGAAAAGGGTTATATGGCTATATTTCTTCTTTCGCATGATGCATACAGAAAACCCCACAGCGGGTGGGAGGAAGGTGTCAAAACCACAATGCAAATTTTATCATAATTAATTCGGGGCCCCAGTAAGATTGCATTGAGTTCATGCCATTTTCCTCTGAGCTTGTGCCAAGAGCTGGCTGGTTCTGAACCTGCCCACAGGAGGTCTGCTGGCTGCTGGGTGGCCCATAGAGGGATGGTTTGTAGGCAGAGTTGGTCTAACCCCTGGCAGGACCCCAAGGTGGACCCAGGGTGGGCCCAGGGTGGGCTCCAGGCAGGCCTCACCCCAGCCACTCATGTCTAACTCCTTACCTAACCAACATAAAATATTTAAAAAACTATATTTTCTATTTGAAACCAGAGTACCAGAGTATGTCCACCCCCATCCCCCTTCCCGCACAGTCACTTCCATTGGTATATTTCACATTTTATTCACTTGTAAGATTGGACCTTTATAGGATATATTTTGTCACTCTTTCACCTATTTGCATTGTTTTACAAATGAATGACTGACATAGCCTCCAAACTGTTTCTTCTAACTCAATATTTTCCAGTTTTTTCTTTGATCAAACACCTTATAATCTGGTACATAGTTCTAAAACTTTTTTTCAATTATATCAATATCTTTATGAAAAACATATTATAAACAAACAAGAACTTGTTATAAAACCCCTTGTCAAGTCAATTAAACCTAACCCATTAGCTGGCCTGTTGTTTGGGAAAAATTTAATATTTTTGTAAAGGTAAGAGATTTGCTATCTAGGAGGATATTTCTTTTGTTTTATTTTTGTGACAGGTTTTCAGAATATCACTATGTTAATTGTTTCTTCCCAGGGAGAATAAAACTTTTTCCAGTCCTTTTACTGCTCCATCATGTTAATCTATAAAGTTGACAATATACACTTTTTGTATTCATTTTTGTTGGCATTTTTGATGTTTTCTGTGAGCCATTGTTTAAAACTGTGAGATGTTCTTTCTTCACTATTGTCATTTTCAAAATACGATTATTTTTAAAATGATGGGAAAAATACCACTTTCATTCTGAGGAAAGAGTGGTTCAAATGAATATTTTGACCAAACTATATTTTCATTTGTATTGAGTTGTAACTTTTCACTAAACTTCTTCATTTCTATGTAGAAACAAAAATATCTTTAAGCAGAAAAACATAAAGCTTCAAAATGTCTCTGAAGAATGTTCTTTCATAATGATGGCATAACTCATAAAGGCCTTTTGACCTCGGCTTTTAAGTTATTTACATTGTCTAGTTAAAAACCACATGCTTTAGGAAGGATGTAAAAGGCTAAGTAACTTGCTACCTTAATGTTAAAAAGCAAAGTGTTCCCAGCAAAGGTTATTTTTTCTGTGCCTTTATTTCCAGTAATGCTTCCTTTATTCATATCACGTTAATAAAAACTAAACTTCATTTACACCATAGGCCATAAAAATAAAAGAAATATTGTGACCTATACCATCTACTGTATTGTGCAAGTAAAATATGTTACACTATATATTTTAGTATAAGGAAAATGACAATTTTGTTTTATTATCACAGTTTTGATATCTGGCACATGAGTGATGGCTCCTGTCATCATAAATTTAACTTCTAAAATATTCTTAACTCCAAATTATGAACAATGTAACCAACTAGAACATATTTTAATATTTAGGAGTATGGAAAACAACTCAAAATGATCTAAGCTTTTAATACTACTAATATAATGGTTATTAGTTATCAATTTGTATTTTAATAGCTTTATTGTAAATATTTCCCCATGGAAATAACTGGAAAAAAATGAAGAATGAGGCTATTAATTTTTTAGAAAACAAAGAATATACTGCTCTCACATTGAGTTTTCTACAAGATGATCTAAAGCCTTTGTTTACTAAACTATTGATATTGAAAGCATCTCCTTTAGGGAACTTGCTATGTTATTCACCTCTCTTCTAACAAAGCCTTACATTCAACTAAACTCCTTTCAGATTTAATTGATATATTTCTTGGGGAGCAACAGATTCCAGAGCCCTGGGCAACTAATCTGGTGTTTTTAACTATCAATGAAGTTTGCTAAACACTCCAGGTCTTCCTAAGAATATTAGACATATAGGTAGTTAGTCAATCTCTGTTTTTCACTTGAACTAATTGTTAGGTGGGCCGGGTACCGAAACCCAGGTACAGAAACCTTGGTACAGAAAGTCACCAGGGCAGGAAGCCCAGAATGCCTAGCAAGGGGCAAAACTTGGGAAACAAGAACTTCACCCCCAGGGTAACCTTTCCTCCCCCAGCACATCACTGGTCATACAGCTTGGATCCCTGACTTTTCATATCATTAGTCATGCGGTTTATACCCCCCTGACCTTTCCTCCCTAAAGATAACATCTAGGCCTCCGTTGTATTTCAGCTCCAGGCCCAGATAAGCAGCAAAACCAGACAAGTGGCCATGGCTGCCTCAGGGCCAGCTACATTGACTAATGTCCTGCTGCTATGGCACTGACCAAGCAATGGAGACCAGGACCCTAAAAGAGCCACACCTGCAAAGCTGATGAATATTCTATTGAGACCCTCCCCTGAGACCTCCCCTCAGATTCCTGCCTGCAAGAAAGAGAGAAATATCCTCAGGACAGAGGACGCAGCGTGCACTCCCCACACTGCAAAGGGGAGCACACCAGCCCCATCTCCATCCCTCTGAGGGGACCCCACGAGACTCGCAAATGGGGAGCAATAGGCAGCAGCAGCTCATCCTGGGTTTACCCCCCGAATTTGTCTCTAAGGTCCCAGAACCTGTCTCCAAGGTTCCTTTCTCTCTCTGACTCCTCAGTGAGCCAAAGCAGCCCAGCTTAGGTTCTGTTATTTCTTCTATGCTCTTTCTTGTTTCACTGTCCCAAGTATATTTTGCTGTCATCATGGACCCAATACCTTTTGGCTCAGCACTGTGTAGCCCTTCCCTTTGGATATCCCCATCCCCTTTCAATAAATTTAATTTTTCTTTATTCACCTGTGTGATATGGTTATGTAGGCTGCCCACGCACCACCAACCATTAACCTTTAGCTTATTAAGCAGCTTATTTTGTAG
Organism: Miniopterus schreibersii; assembly: GCF_964146895.1. Taxonomy (NCBI): domain Eukaryota; kingdom Metazoa; phylum Chordata; class Mammalia; order Chiroptera; family Miniopteridae; genus Miniopterus; species Miniopterus schreibersii. The sequence continues at coordinate 37,359,378 of NC_138104.1, read as the reverse complement.
GTGATGAACTCTGATTTTATTGTAAAATAATAAAATTTCAATAATATATAATTGCTAAATTGATTAATATAAACTAAATATTATACTAATTCAGAGAATGGTTACTTTGCTAAGTCAGAAAAAACTTCATATAGGTGCTGGGCATTGAGTTGGGTATTACAGAAAACATGTAGTCATTGGAAGTTCAAAGAGGTCTAAGGTTCTTTAAATACAATGAGATGATCTAAGTTTAATTAAATAATGAATGCAATTTAGAAGTAGAGGAGATTATAATGTAATGTTTATTAACCAGAGAGATAAACTTTACTAAAGTTAACATATCAAAAATAAAAAGTTCATTTGGTTTATAAAATAGTGAGTAAAATGTAGGGAATAAGACAATAAAAGGCAATGTTCTAATTTGTCTTATTTAAAGATTTACATTTCTGTATTATCCTAAAAATAAAAAGCCAAAGTGAGAGGCAAAAAGTGTTTATTTGAGATCACAAAATTGCAATTCTGGGGCAGAGATTCAGGCAGAAACTCAAATTATGTCTGGATTACAAGGTAAAGACAAGGGGTTTTATGAGGAAAAAAAAGAATTATATGAATAGAAAAGAATTTCTATTGGTGTTAACAAATGAGTTACTCTTTAGGTATACATGGCTTTTTACTGATTCTATCCTCAGAAAGAATGTCCCCAATCAACAGTCCTTGTGGTCAGGAAGTTTACCTCCTTGCTAATTTTATAAACAATTATTTGTAAGATAATGTTGCTTTGGTCCAGTTCAAAGGTCATTTTGCCCAGGTTAAACATTACAAAAGCTCAAGGAGCAAGATGTGAAAAAAATTCCTCTGGAATGGCTGCTGTTGCTTTATTTTAAAATGGCTTTACTTAAGTCACCTTTTCACATCCTATAGATAGATGATAGATGATAGATGATTGATAGGTGATAGAAAGATAGATGATAGATAGATGATAGATAGGTAGATATAGATAGAGAGAGATAGATATAGATAGATGTAACTACAGATATATAAATATATGTATATATTTGAATGTTTGCTAGTATTATGTTTTTTTTTATGTACTAAATTATTTCTATGGCTAATCCAACTCAATTAAAGTAGAGGAATAAGATAGAGGACAAATGATAATGCTTACTAGTGATCTGTTTTCTAATTCCCCAAAAAACAAAGGTACACAATATTAGAGAAATAATCAGTGGTTACTGTAGCTGCAGCTGCTTTTGTTGTTGTCACAGCAAAGCCCTGGATGTCGGCCCAAACAGATTGGACATTAATCCAATGCTAGGCAGAGACCTTCTGTTGAGAGTCAATGAGACTTAGATTTCAGAACACATGGAAATGTTTTGGAATGTGGGTTTAAGAACACATATGCTCACACTATCAAGCCTATAAGCACCCTGTGATCTCATGGCATTTCCAATAGGTCAGTTTGTGTCCTAGGAGAAAAAGTTAATGACTATACCATTTCCACTCAGCTGGACTTTCCCCTCAGATCATAGTTATTGCTATATCATTCTGATTTTATATTTAGCTTTAAGAATGAACTTGAGATAGGCACAGCTGAAGCCTGTTGAACAAGGCCTGTATAGGATTATTGGATAGTTGCATCAAGGTTAGAGAAGCAGATGTTCCTCATGAATTGTTTATCTGAAAATTTTCAGTTATTATTGTAATAGAAAAAAGGGGTAGGAAGCATATCATTTCTTACCATTCTTGGCTCAGCATCCTATCTGTTTCTATTTTTCTGTTTAAAAATACATGTTAAGACTTACAGTCTACAAACTCTCCCACAGGCAGCTCTGTGGTGTGCACACTGCAAACAGCCTAAACAGAGCCAGTAGTCTGTTTTAAATTACCATACTATTCTTCAGAGTCCAAATAGTTGTATTCTTGATTCTTTTGATAAAAGTAGTCAACTTTCAAAAATAATTATCAAAAATATCTATTATTCCTTGTTGCCACATGTACTAATTAGAATGATTTAACCATTTATAAAGGGATTTTCATATTTGATTCACACACTGCTTGGCAGTGCAATGACAAATAATATAAATAAATAAATACATAAATAAATAAATGTGGAGTAAGAAGTCTGCTTAAAAAAAGAAAATGTTTATGATACATCAAGATGAAGCTATTTGCAGATTTCATTGTCACTCTTTTCAGGTATAATTTATAGAAGTTAATCTAATATTGCCTGTCTAATAACTTCCTCAATTTAGAAAGATTTTTCAGGGCTTATTTCTTCTGACATTTGCTATCACCAACATCTTTTAAATGATGTCATTTATTTTCCCTGTAATTGAAATGTTCTCAAGTACACTTTGTTATTTTGATGCTTTGCATATCTTTCAGGGGTTCCCCCCCCTCCGATTCTGGCTAGCTTTAATCAGGAGCAGATGTTTGTGTAAAAATTCTCTCTGGACAAAAACTTCTTTGATGCTTTCCCCCCTAGGCTATGACTGTAGAAAATATTAACCACCAAAAAATACTCAAAAACCCATTTCAAAAATAATTTAGAATTTAAGGTCCAGAAGAGATGGTGTAGACTAACTTTTCATTGCTCCTTCTTGGTAAATACAACTATAAATCCTGAAAATAAGGCAAGAGAGTCCAGCATTGAAGAAAAAATACAGTGGTCCAGTGCATCAGGACACTCTATGCAGCTGAAGAAGGCAGCCCTATCCTGGTGTAGCCCAACATAGCAGCAGAAGGGGCCTCAGGTTAGAAATATCTCTTTTGGATCTATCTCAATGAAATCTCCAAAGCAACATTAGGCAATCCTGTGGCGCCAGCAGGGGTGATTTTGCTAACAAATGGCTCAGATCAAAGAAACATTCTTTTTTCCCCCCTTTGGCTTAAATACTAAACACTTATTTCTCACAGTTCTGGAGACTGGGAATTCCAAGATCTTTGCCAAAGGGCCAGAGATTTCCTTCACCCATGTGAAAACACTAGCAGCCTGGCCCAGCCTTGTGAAGTGCTCTAGACCCCTGTGGGCTAGAGTCTCCCTGCTTTCAGCTGGAAGCAGCAGGAAGAACAATTCCTATGAAAACAAATGCCTTGATGGAATGACGACAGTATGGAAATCCCTTTAGTAATTGAAAGACACTGGGTGTATCAGTAGCTCTAAAAGGAGGTACTGAATATAAATTCCTAGGACAAGGAGTGGCCCATAGAAGCACCCTCCAACCATGTGGGCCAGAGTCTCCTACCACCCACCGACAGGTAAGAGGCAACCCAGACAAGAAAATTACCTCTTCTGTACCTGTGCACCTGTGAGAAACAGCATCAGAGATCACAGGGAGCTCTAATGGCACTTAATAAAACAAGTAGACCAAGAGAGCACTGAAAAGGTACTGACAGCTAAATTATCACTGAAATTGCTATTCAAAAATAAAGAAATAGCTAACCTTAAACAAGATGACTCCCAGATAAAAGAGAATATTTAAATAAGATCCAGAGCTCTCCTTTTACATAACATTAAAAGTGTCTAAGACGCAATAAAAATTTTTCATTATGCTAGAACAGTCATGCCAGAAGAACTTGAATTAGAATTAAAAATCAACAGAGGTCATTTGCAAGATGAATCAGATGTTAGAATTATTGAAAAGGATTTTAAATTAGCCATTTAAAAAATTCATCTCCCACAATTACAAAACACAGTGAAAGAAAAAAAATCTCACCAAAGAAATAGAAGATATAACAAATATTAAATAAAAATTATAAAACTGAAAAATAGAATAATTGACATTAAAAAAATGAAAAAATAGTGAAATCTAAAGATAAATCTCAATAATAGACAGAAAATAAGCTGAAAAAAATGAGAAAAGTCTCAGGTATCTCTGGGGAATATTCATAATTTTTGAGACCCAGAAGGAACGAAGTGAGTGCAACCGAGAAAGTATTTGATAAAATAGTGGCTGAAAATACACAAACTTGGTAAAAGAAATAAACCCACATATTAAAAAAACTGAGAAAATCCCAAACAAGATAAACAAAAAGAAATCCAGGCCAAGGCACATCATGCTTAGACTAAAAACTAAAGTCAAAGAAAATGTCTTAAAAGCAGCCAGAGAGAAATGATGCATTACCTATGGAGTAAAACCAATTTAAATGACAGAAGATTTTTCATATGAAAATGTAGGGCAGAAAGGAGTTACAAAGTGTTTTCAAGTGCTGAAAAGAAAGATCTGTGAACCTTAAGTTCTGTATTGAGTGAAACTATTTTTCAAGAATAAAGGGGAGGGAAGATGGTAGCCTTGTGAGAAATAGCAGAGCGCCCACTCTCCCAGCCATGGACTCCACTGACCCTTAAAATCCTACGTAGGCAGCTTGGAAAAACCAGAGAAACATACCTGAGGGGACGGAGTGCGAGTGGGGAGCACTGAAGACACATCATAGAGTCCGGCAAGAGAGGGGGGTGTGGAAAGGAGGAGTCTCCCTGAAGCCTGTGCTGGGCTCCAAGCCCCAAGGTTTGGAGGCTGCAAAGCTCCCTCCCCTCAGGAGTGCAAACCAGCCTCCAAAAGCGGGGACCCCACACCCAGAGCGGGCAGGAGGGGAAGGAGCGCCCTGAGCACAGGGCAGAGGGACGCAGGGGAGCGGCGAGTCCACGAGGAGGGGACAGTGCCTTCCTAGGAAACAAAGCTTCACATGGTGGCCATGACCAGTATCTAATGCTCAGGGTGCTGACCATAGGGAAGGCTGTCCCAAGGTCTGTGGCACCCGAGTGGTAAGGGGCCAGAGGTCTGCCCTGAGCAGCCGCACATGGGGACCCTCTGCCTCCCTGTGGGGCAGTGTGTTGAGCCCCAAAAAGCACTGAATCAGCATGGTGTGCGGGAGGGGAGGAGCCCTCCCGCCCTGAGCTCCTGGTGCCGAGAGGCTGGGATCTGTGACCAGCCCTGAGGGGTGCTGTGGTGACGGACGAGTGGAGCCGCCCCAGCTCTGCTGAGACCAGTGGTGAAGGGAGCTGCGTGGAGCTGACTTTGAGTTTGCTCCTACATGGCGCCTTGGAGCACGGGCAGTGGGACCTTGCAGGGCGGACTCTCCGCCTGTGTGTTGCCTTACTCATTTTTGAGTCTGATTTCTGAACTGGTTCCCAACTTCCAGGCTAGCACTGGGAGATAGACCAGCAGAGGCTGGGATTGGGGTCTGCACAGTGGAATGTTTGAGGGGCGGGCCTGCTGCGACCAGCCAACCAGAGCTGAGCAGGGAGGGGTGGAGCTCACCTGCATCTCCTGCAGCCGGGAGCACCGCCCCCAACAAGAAAGTGACGGTCCCGCTCACTGAAGCCCCAGACAGCCCCCGCAGGGCATAGTCCTGAGGGGGAAGGGAGAGCAGCTCACAGGAGGATTCTGCAAGAATAAGACTCTCAGGGACTGTTGTTTGGGAACTGGAGGAAATGTTGAAAATCCCTGCTGGGGGCTGGGCAGGGAAAGGGCTCACAGGAATGTTTTTTTAATCAAACCCACTGAGCTCAGGCTGCTGAAACAGCCCATACAGAAAAGGCAACAGGCTGAAATCAATCTGAAGCTGCAGCAGGACAGAGCCTGGGGAACTAGAATCAGAGGACAGGGTGGAGATTGAGGAGCTGGCTGTGGAGCAGAAACTGACTCCCACACAGTGAGTGCCTGACAGCAAAATCTCTAAGTAAGGGGAGTGATACCCTGGGCTACACTAGCCATCCTGAACCCTAAAGACTCTACAGAAGACTCTGGAGTAAGACAAGGCAACTACAAAGTTGCAAAATAGCTGACAAGAGGAGGTGGTCCATGGAGAACCTCAGATCAACCATCTACCTAAGGACACCAGAGCCAAACCTAGATGGCTCCTCACAATGGCTGATACACAAGTACCTCCCAGGAGAACTGAAATCAGCACACAAAACAGTGACCTACAGGCAACATAAGCGGCCCAGAAGAAACTCTCCTGATTGACTTTTTCTCCTGATTGACTTTTTCTTTTTTCTATCTCTGTTTTTTTTCTCCTTCTCTTTTTCCCTTAGGAAGAAGGAAAAGGGGGAAAAAATTATTATTTTTCTTCTTTTTCAAATTTTATATATTTTTTTAATTTTTAAAAATTTTTAATTAATTTTTTTTATTTATTCATTTTTTAAGAAATTTTGTTTTGCTTAGCTTGTTTTTCTTGTTTCGTTTCTCTTGTTTTGTTTCTTTGCTTTCTTTTGTTTTCCCCTTCCTTCTACTATCAAGACTTTCTTGATATTCTCTGCTTAATTGCTGGGACTTTATCATTATACCCAACAAGTTTACTACTTTTATCTATAGTTAACTCCAAATCTCTTATCAGACTCCCTCTTTGCCCAGGCTTTATCTCTCTCTCTCTCCTCTTGATCTATTGAAATAATTTTTTTTCTGTCTTCTTTCCTTTCTTTCTTTTGTTTTCCTCCCTTTTGTCTTCCTGTCTTTTTACTCGATTGTTAGTTTCTCTTATTCTTTTTATTGTATTTTTATTTTTTCATTTTTCAACTATTCCCCTATTCCTATTCTGTCCCTTAATTTTTTGCTGGCCTGTCTTTCAGAATCTTTTCTCAGCCTTTTATCTCACAGTAGCTTCTCTATTTTTTACATTTTAGTTTAGTTTATTATTATTATTCTCTAAATTTTTGTCACTATTAACAATATACTTTTCTTTCTGTAAGCTTTATTTTCCTTTCTCTTTTTCTTTTTTTTACCTTTTTTAATTTGTTTTTTTTTGTTTTTTCTCTAGAACTTGTGTTCTCCTTTCACTCTCCCAGTTCTATTTTCACTTGGCTTGTTTTCATTGTTATTGTCAAGATATTTTATAAGATACCCTTTGTTTCCTGAAAGTTTAGTTGTGTATTATCTTGCGTTGCCAGCATCCATACAACAGCTTACACGATGAGGTTGGGGCTGAGACAAACAGTTAGCCAACCTGAGAGGAAGGCCTTCCCAAGGACTGGTTGACAATAATCTAGATGCAACCACAACAGGAAAGCTCAAAGAACCTACAAAAGGGACACACCAAAAGGGACAAGCCTAGAGCAAAGAGCTCAGAAGTATAAGAAAAACACACCTCTGGGCTCCACTGGACACACAATACAAAATCCCTCCCCATCAAACTGGGAGACAACAAATATATTTACTATATAGACACAAACAATAAGAGCCACCAAAATGAGGAGACAAAGAAACAACCCCCAAAATAAAGAAAAGGAAAATTCACCAGAAAAAGACTTTGATGACATGGAGTTAAGCAACTTATCAGAAACAGAGTTCAGAGTAATGATTATAAAGATGCTCAAGAAAATTAATGAGAAAACAAAGGCACTAGAAGATAAGATGGAAGATCTTAGTGAAAACATGAAAAAAGAGATACATAACATAAAAAAAATCAGACAGAAATAAAGAATGCTATATCTGATATCAAAAATACACTGGAAGGAATGAAAGGCAGGCTCAATGAAGCAGAGGATAGAATAAGTGACTTAGAATACAAGGTAGAAAAAAATCACTCAATCAGAGAAGCAAAAAGAAAAAAACACTTAAAAAGCCTAAAGACACTCTAAGGGAGATTTGGGACAGCATGAGTGAAACAACATTCGCATTATAGGAGTGCCAGAGGGGGAGGAAAGAGAGCAAGGGATAGAGAACTTAATGGAGGAAATAATGACAGAAAATTTCCCTGTACTGGTGAAGGAGAAAGCCATACAAGTTCAGGAAGCACAAAGGGTTCCAAACATGAAGAATCCAAAGACACTCATTCCAAGACACATCATAATGAAAGTGGCAAATGTCAAGGATAAAGGAAGAATCTTAAGTGCTGCAAGAGAGAGACAAGCAGTGACCCACAAGGGAACCCCCATAAGGCTGACATCAGATCTCCCAACAGAAACTCTTGAGGCCAAATGGGAGCGGCATGAAGTTCTCAAAGTAATGAAAAATAAGAATATTCAACCAAGATTGCTTTATCCAACAAGGCTATCATTTAAAATTGAAGGTGAAATAAAGAGCTTCCCAGACAGAAAAAGGCTAAAAAAGTTCAGTACCACCGAACCAGCATTGCAAGAAATGCTAAAAGGACTGCTTTAAGAAAAAGAAGGAATAGTGAGAGAAAAGTACATCACCATAAAGGGGAAAAATGACATGAAATAAGTATATATCAACAGTAACCTTAAATGTAAACAGAATAACTGGTCCAATGAAAACACATAAGGTAGCTGAATGGATAAGAAAACAGGACCCAAATATATACTGTCTACAAAAGACCCACCTGAGAGCAAAAGATTCACACAGGCTAAAAGTGAAGGGATGGAATAAAATATTCCATGCAAATGGAAATAAAAACAAAAAAAAAGCTGGAATAGCAACACTTATTTCTGCCAAAACAGACTTCAAGCCTCTATAAATTCAAGAAGATTGAAATCTTATCAAGCATCTTCTCAGATCACAATGCCATGAAACTAGAAATCAACCACTATAAAAATACTCAAAAATATTCAAACACATGGAAGCTAAATAGCATGTTATTAAACAATGAATGGGTTACCAGTGAGATCCAGGAGAAAGTCAGACACTTCATGGATAAAAGTGAAAATGAACAAACAACAACCCCAAATCTATGGGACACTGAAAGCAGTCCTGAGAGGAAAATTCATAGCATTAAAGTCCTATCTCAAGAAATAAGAAAAAGCTCTAATGAACCATCTAACACAACACCTAAAAGAACTAGAATGAGAACAGCAAGAAAAGCCCCAGGGAAGTAGAAGGAAGGGAATAATAAAGATCAGAGCAGAGATTAATGACATAGAGACTAAAAAAATATATACAAAAAAATCAATGAGACCAGGAGCTGGTTCTTTGAAAAGATAAATTAGATTGATGCACCTTTAGCCAGACTCACTAAGAAACAAAGAGAGAGGACCGAAATAAATAAAATCAGGAATGAAAGAGGAATATAACAACCGACCAACCAGAAATATAAAGGTTGTAAGAAAATACTGTGAGCAACTATAAGCCAACATACAGGACAACATGGGAGAAATGGACAAATTTCTAGAAGCGTACAGCCTTACAGCTGAATCAAGAAGAGGCAGAAAACCTGAATAGGCCGATAACAACTAATGAAATTGAAGCAGTAATCAAAAAACTCCCAGCAAGCGAAAATCCTGGACCATATGGATTTCCAGGAAAGTTTTAATAAACATTCAAAGAAGAATTAACAACTATCCTCCTCAAACTATTCTGGAAAACTCAAGAGGAAGGAAACCTCTCAAGCTCTTTTTATGAGGCCAGTATCACCTTAATCTTAAAACCAGATAAAGACAATACAAAGAAAGAAAATTAAGGCCAATATTCCTGATGAACATAGATGCAACAATCCTCACTAAAATACCAGCAAACTGGATCCAGCAATACATTAAAAAGATCATCCACCATGACCAGGTGAAGTTTATTCTGGGAATGCAAGACTGGTATAACATCTGCAAATCAATAAATGTGATACATCACATAAACAAAATGAAGGACAAAAATCATATGGTCATATCAATAGATGCAGAGAAAGCATTTGACAAAATCCAGCACCCATTTCTGATAAAAACTCTCAGCAAAGTGGGAATAGAGGGTTTGCCGTATATGACAAACCCTCAGCCTACATCATACTCAATGGTCAAAATCTAAAACCATTTTCCTTAAAAACAGGAACAAAATAGGGATGTCCACTTTCAACACTCTTATTCAACATAGTAATGGAAGTCCTTGCCACAGCCATCAGACAGGAAGAAAATATAAAAGGTATCCAAGTTGGAAAGGAGGAAGTAAAACTGTCCTTATTTGCAGATGACATGATATTGTATATAGAAAACCCTAAAGACTCCATCAAAGTACTACTAGATTTGATAAACAAATTTGACAAGGGAGCTGGATATAAAATCAACATCCGGAAATCAATGAAATTCTTATACACCAGTAATGAACTTTCAGAGAGAGAAACTAAAAAAAATACCATTTACCATTGCAACTAAAAAAATAAGATGCCTAGAAATAAACTTAACCAAAGATATAAAAGACCTGTACTCGGAAAAGTATAACACTGAAAAAAGAAATAGAGGAAGATATAAACAAGTGAAAAAATATACCATGTTCATGGATCAGAAGAATTCATATCATTAAAATATCCATACTACCCAAAGCAATTTATAAATTCAATGAAATTCCTATTAAAATACTAACAGCATATTTCACAGAGCTAGAACAAACATTACAAAAATTTATATGGAACCAAAAAAGACCCCAAATAGCTGCAGCCATCTTGAGAAAAAAGAACAGAGTGGTAGGAATCACTTTACCAGACATTAAACTGTGCTACAAAGCCATTGTAATCAAAACAGCCTGGTGTTGGTACAACAGACATATAGATCAATGGAATAGAGCAGAGTCCCCAGAAATAGACAAAAGCAGTTATGGTCAGTTAATATTTGACAAAGGAGGCAAGAGCATACAATGAGGTAAAGACAGTCTCTTAAATATGTGATGCAGGGAAAATTGGACTGATACATGCAAAAAAATAAAACTAGACCACCAACTTTCACCATGCACAAAAATAAACTCAAAATGGATAAAAGACTTAAATGAAAGTGGTAAAACAATAAAAATCCTGGAAGAAAACATAGGCACTAAAGTCACAGACATCCCATGTAGTGGAATTTTCACTGATCCATCTCCTAGGGCAAGAGAAACAAAAGAAAAAATAAACATATAGGACTACATCAAACTAAAAAGCTCAGCACAGCAAAAGAAAACACCCTAAAAATTCAAAGGAAACTCACGGTCTGGGAAAACATATTTGCCAAGGATGTATCTGATAAGAGGCTAATTTCAAAAGTATACAAAGAACTCATACTACTCAGTAAGAAGTCAAACAATCCAATTAAAAAATGGGCAAAGGACCCGAATAGACATTTCTCCATAGAGGACATACAGATGGCCAAGAGACTTATGAGAAAATGCTCAAAGTCACTAATCTTCAGAGAGATGCAAATTAAAACCACAATGAGGTATTACTTCACACCTGTCAGAATGGCTACCATCAACAAATCAACAAACGACATGTCCTGGCAAAGATATGGAGAAAGGGGAACCCTAGTACACTGCTGGTAGGGATGCATACTGGTGCAACTACTATGGAAAATAGTGTGGATGTTCCTAAAAAATTAAAAATGGAACTGTCTTTTGTCCCAGTGATCTCACTTCTAGGATTATATCCTAAGAATCCTGAAACATTAACCAGAAAGAATATATGCATCCCTATTTTTATACAGCACAATTTACAATAGTTAATATCTGGAAACAGCCAAAGTGCCCATCAGTAAATGAGTGGATAAAAAACTGTGGGACATTTACACCATGGAATACCATGTAGCTGTAAAGAAGAAGGATCTTGTACCATTTTGGACAGTATGGATGGACCTGGAGAATATTATGCTAAGTGAAATAAGTCAGGAAGAGAAAGACAAACATCACATGATCTCACTTATATGTGGAATCTAAAGAACTTAATAAACTGATGAACAGAATAGATTCAATGAAATGGAAGCATGGATCAGAATGACTACTCCTAGAAGGACAGAGGAGGGTGGGTGGGTGGAGGGGGAAAGATTAACCAAAGGACTCATACACATATATGCACAATCCAAGGACATGGACAATGGTGTCAAGAGGGACTGGGGAGGGAATGGGACCGGGTGGAATGGATTGTTGGGGAGAAAAAGGGACATCTGTAATTTTTTAAATAAAAAATAAATTAATTAATTAAATTTAAAAAATGTTACAACCAAAAAAAAAAAAGAAAGAACACAGGAATGAAAGATATTTTCAAATTAAAAAACAAACAAACAAAAATTTGTGGTTAGCACATCTACTCTTTTTTTTAAAGGTTTTTTTTATTGAACATAGTGGTACATAAATTCTTTCTGTTGTTTTGAGTTTCTTAGGATATATTCTTAGAAGTTGGATCAAATGGCAGTTCCATATTTTAATTTTTTGAGGAAATTCCATACTGTTTTCTACAGTGGCTGCACCAGAGTGCATTCCCGCACCAGCCTGCATTCCCCCACCAGCAGTGTACTAGATTTCCCTTTTCTCCACAACCTCGCCAGCACTTGTCATTTGTTGATTTGTTGATGGTAGCCATTCTGGCAGCTGTGAGGTGATATTTCATTATCCTTTAATTTGCATCTCTCTAATGATTAGGGACTTTGAGCATTTTTTCTTATGTCTCCTGGCGATCTGTATGTCCACTTTGGCGAAGCCTTTATTTAGATCCTTTGCCCATTTTTCAATTGGATTGTTTGTCTTCCTTTTGTTAAGATGTCTGAGTTCCATATATATTTTGGAATTTAACCCTTTAATTTAATCAGGTGTATCACTGACAAATATGTTTTCCCATAAAGTGGGCTCCATTTTCAATTTTGTTGATGGTTTCTTTTACTGTGCAGGAGCTTTTTATTTTGATGTAGTCCCATTTGTCTATTTTCTCCTTTGTTTCCCTTGCCCTAGGAGATGTATCAGCAAACATATTGCTACAAGAGAGATGTCTGAGATTTTTCTGCGTATGATTTCTTTTAGGATTTTTATAGTTTCATGACTTATATTTAAGTCTTTTATCCAGTTTGAATTTATTCTTGTGTAGGGACAGCTAAGATCTGGAAACAGCCCAAGTGTCCATCAGTAGATGAGTGGATAGAAAAGTTATGGAATATTTACACCATGGAATACTATTCAGCTGTGAAAAAGAATGATTTCTTACCCTTTGGGATAGCATGGAAGGAACTGGAGAGTATTATGCTAATTGAAATAAGCCCATCAGAGAAAGACAAGTATCACATAATCTCACTCATATGTGGAATATAATGAACAAAATAAACTGATGAACTAAATAGATCCAGAGACACAGAAGCATGGAACATACTGAAGCATCTCAGAGGAAAGGTGGGGGTGAGGGAGTGGGTGAGGAGAGATTAATCAAAGAACTTATATGCATATATGTACAACCCATGAACACAGACAATAGTATTGGGAAGACCTGGGGGAGCTGGATGTGGGGTGTTAAGGATCAATGGGAGGAATAAAGGGGTATCAGTAATGCTTCCAAAAGTAAAGATAAATTTTAAAAATAGATTTTTTATTGAATCTCAGAGAGCAATGAAAGGAGAAGATGAGAGAGAGAAACATCAATGCAAGAGTGAAATATCAATCAATTGGCTGCCTCCAGCACTCCCACCACTAGGGATGGAACCCACAACCTAGGCATGTGCACTGATAAGGAATCTAACCAGCAGCCTCTAGGTGCATGGGATGACACTGAACCCACTGAAACAACCCTGCCAGGGCAGCATATCTACTCTGAAAGAATGACTAAAAGAAATTCTTCAATCAGAAAGTAAATAATAGCAGAAAAATGATGGAAACTCTAGAAAGGAAGGAGGAAAATGAAAGGGGGAAAAATAAAGGTAAATATATATACTACTCTTCTCATTCTATTTTTAAATAATATTTTATGGTTGAAGCAAAAATATAACACCATATGGCATTTTGCTCAATATAAGTAGAGGAAATACACAAGTCACTTGTATTTCAAAAGTGAGGATTCAGTAAGGACCTCAATGGAGTAAGATTTCACTTAAAGCAGTTAAATATTGATACCAGTTTTAAATATGTATATTGTAATACCAAAACAAACCACTAAGAAAACTGTATAAAATGAAATATTCAAAATACTATAAATAAATCAATATAGAATAAGTTTTAGATGTTCATGTAACCCATGGGAAATGAACAGCACACATAATAAAATGACAGATTTAAGCTTTAACTTATCAATAATTACATTAAATGGAAATGGTCTATATACAGCAATAAAAATACAGAGATTGGAAAAATGGATATGAAAGCATGACCCCTCTATATGTTTTCTACAAAAATGTCATTTCAAATACCACACCATAGATCATTTGAAAGTAAAAGGAGGTGGAAGTGAAGGTTGAAAAGGGTAAAGGGGGTTAAATATATAGTTATAGAAAGAGAAATGTCGGGTGGTGAATATACAATGCAACATACAGATGATATGTTATAGAATTGTGCACTTGAAAGCTATATAATTTTTTTAATCACTGTCATCCTAATAAATTTAATAATTAAAAAAGAAAGTAAAAAAATAGAAAAATATGCATCTTTGAAATTTTTTTTTCTAATTTATTTTAATAAAATATTATTTATATATAATAGAAACATGACTCAGTCCACTACTTAGCAAACATTGTAATATGGAAACTACACACATATTCACAACTCTAAACTTCCTTTTGCCCCACCCTCTATACTCACAGCAAAATGGATATATCTTTAAAACACAATGTTGAATAAAATAAAGGCAAAAAGGAAACATACAAGCAATATAGCTCAATATAATTAAGATAGATTAAAATAGTACATATCAGTTAAAAAGAAACTTTTCCAAAAACATACAAAATTTATAAATTTTATCCAATAAGAGGTTTTATTCAAACATAAGTCAACCATCTTAAAGAGTATAACTTTTTAAAAAAATTTTATTTTTGTTTAAAATATTACAGATGTCCCTTTTTCTCCCCAATGACCCGTTTCACCCCGTCCCTTCCTCCTCCCCAGTCCCTCTCCCCACCATTGTCCATGTCCTTGGGTTGTGCATATATGCATATAAATTCTTTGGTTACTCTCTCCCCCTCCACCCACCCGCCCTCCTCCATCCCTCTGACATTCCTCAGTCTCATCTATGCTTCCATGTCATTGAATCTATTCTGTTCATCAGTTTATTAAGTTCGTTAGATTCCACGTATAAGTGAGATCATGTGATATTTGTCTTTCACTACCTGGCTTATTTCACTTAGCATAATATTCTCCAGGTGTCAGATAAAGACTTTAGAGCACATATTACTAGAGACAATGAGAGCCATTAAATAAAAATAAGGATCAATACTTCAAGAAGAGAAAATAGTCCTAAATGTGTATACACCAAAAACAGAATCTCAAAATGCATAAAATAAAACCCCATTAAACTTGAAGTAAAAAAACCACAATTATAGTTGGCTTCAAAACCCAGTACTTCCTAATTGGCAGACTTATTAGATTTAAAAAAATCAGTGAGGATTTATAAGAACTAAACAACAAATTAAACAACCAGCTGTAAGCAACCTATTTGGAACACTGCACCAACAACAGCAGAATATACATTGTTTTCAAGAGTTCAAAGAACATTCACCAAGATAGACCACATCATGTCTTATAAAACAAAGCTCGGGAAATGTCAAATAACTGAAATCATACAGAACATATTTCTTGACCATAATAAAATAAAGAAAAATCAATAACAGAAAGACAGCAGGAAATTACAAACACTTGGAAAGTAAACAGCATACTACTAAATAACTCATGAGTCAAAAAAAGAAGTCTTGCCGGGCCGGGCATGGCTCAGCGGTTGAGCGTCGACCTAGGATCCAGGCGATCGGGGTTTGATTCCTGGTCAGGGCACATGCCTGGCTCACGGGCTCGATCCCCAGTCCGGGGCGTGCAGGAGGCAGCTGATCAATGACTCTCTCTTCATTGATGTTTCTATCTCTCTCTCTCTCCCTCTCCTTTCCTCTCTCTGAAATCAATAAAGATATATTAAAAGAAACAAAAGAAGTCTTATCAAAAATTTAAGTGTACAATTAAAATAAAAGTAAATGTACAAAATATTAAAATTTAAGAATGCAACTAAAACAGTTCTAAAAAAGAAATTTACAGCACCCAATAGTTACATCAGACATAATGAAGATCTCCTATCTTAAGAAACTAGAAAAAAAAAGGAGCAAAATAAACACACAGAAAGCAGAAGAAAAAAAGAAAAGAAAAGAAAGAAAGAAAAGAAAAGAAGAGAAACATTAAAGGGCAGCAATCAATAAACTGAAACAGAAAGACAATAGAGAAAAATTAATGAAACGAAAGATGACTCCTTGAAAAAAACTATAGAACTGATAAACCTCTAACTATACAGGAAAAAAATTAAAACAGAGGAAATGTAAATCATCAACTTCAGGAATAAAATGGGATATTGCTATAGTTTTTTCAGTCATTAAAAGAAAAATAAAGACATACTATGAATAACTTTACATTAATAAATTTAACAACTTAATAGAAACAGACCAATTCCTCAAATAAAACACAAAGTACCAAATCTCAACCAAGATAAAATGGATAATTTGAAAGCTCTATAACTATTAAGGAAATTGAATACATAATTAAAATTTCCCTGAAGAAGAAATCCAGGCCCAAATAGATTTACTGAAGACCTTTACCAAACATTTAAAAAACAGAGTACCGCCTAGCCGGGCGTGGCTCAGCGGTTGAGCGTGGACCTAGGATCCAAGAGATCAGGGTTCGATTCCCAGTCATGGCACATGCCCGGGTTGTGGGCTGCAGCCGATCAATGACTCTGTCATCATTGATGTTTTTATCTCTCTCCCTCTCCTTTTCTCTCTCTGAAATCAATAAAAAAATATATTAAAACAAAAAAAGAGAGAATACCTTTTTCCCCCAGGATTATTTATATACACATTTTTAAATTTCAAAAATTTATTACAGTTGACATTCAATATTATAGTATTTTCAGGTATACAGTATAGTGGTTAGATATTTATATAATTTACAAAGTGATCTCCGTGATGTCTTGACTCCACCTGACAGCATATATAGTTATTACAATATCATTGACTGCATTCCCTTAACTGTACTTCACTTCCCTGTGACAATTTTCTAGCTGCCAATTTGTACTTCTTATTCCCTTCATATTTTTCACCCAGCCCCATACCACCCTCTTTCTTGCAATCATCATTTTGTTCTCTGTGCCTATGTGTTTGTTTTTGCTTTGTTGTTCATTTACTTTGTTGATCAGATTCCACATATAACTGAAGTCATATGGTACTTGTTTTTCTGTATGATTTATTTCACTTAGCATAATACCCTCTAGGTCCATCTATGTTGTCACAAATGGTAAGATTTCATTCTCATGGCTGAGTAATATTCCATTTTATATGCATGTACCAAATCATCTTTTGATTGGATCATTTAACCCATTTACATTTAAAGTAATTATTGATAGGTATGTAGTTATTGCCATTTTATTGTATTCTGATTGTTTTTTGTAGTTCTTCTCTGTTCCTTTCTTATTTTCTTGCTCTCTTTTGTATGTACTACTCACTCCAGGTCACATAGCTATAGAAAAAGAAAATTTTCATGATTTTTTATTAGAAATATTTAAATTTTGATGATCAGAAACATTAATTCTATTGGTAATAAATTTACTTAGTATATGACTATTTTTCTCCACTGTTTATATACCATCTGATATACATTTGTTTCTTGAATTAGATTTCTAAAAATAATTAGATTCTTATGTATTTTGGGGGATCTCAGTAAATTATTAATTGATGGTACCTCTAAGAATATATTTATTCTCACAAATGTGTATTGATCTTTTGTAAGCTATCAAACACTCTGTTCAGGCTTATTAACTTTATAATAAGTACTTTAAGCAGCTCTTGATAAAATAAGAGACTATAAAATAAATGTGCAATAGATAAATGAGTAAAATATATAAATCTAGTATGATATTTTTTAAATAAAGAGACTCCAGATTGTGTTAATAAGGAAGAATCAGGCTTATATTAGCAAAAAGAAGTAGATGACTGAGGCTAATAATATAATTAAATTTGTTATCATAAACCATTTAAATCAGTGCCTAGTACATTATATATGCTCAATATTAGGTATTATTTCTTATGGAAAACTTTACATTTATTCTAGACTTGGGTACTTCCTACTTTTGGAGTATTAAAGTGGTAGTGTGTGTGTGAAATCATAACTGTGCTATAAGGTCGAGTTAAAAATATATCCATACTTAAAAAAAACTAAATATATACCACCCCTTGTTTTAAAACATAACATATTAATACAAAATTTGATGTATAGTCAGGCCAATGGTTTAGGAGGTGATTGCCATTGAAGAGATAGTTTATCACTTACAGTTCCAAAGAGGTGAGTTCACGCAATTGGGGTGGGGGGTACAAGAAATTAGGAGGCAGGTGAATTGGGAGGCAGAGGTAGAAGAATTAACTTTGGGAAAGAGTCTTTACTGTGGTTACCACAGTAAAGAATGGGTGACACAAGGTAAGCAGATTTAGGACTAGATCCTTTGAATAATTTTAGTGGGCTCTGGAGTATGAGGATTCTTCCTAGTTTTCTGGTACCTGGCCCTGAGTAATTAGGGCATGTAGGTAGTGACTATGAGAGCTTGATAAAGGAAATGGTTAGGAGTGTGGACTCTATATTAATTGATTTGTACAGATAGTCCTTGACTTAGAATGGGCCTACATCCTGATAAACCCATTTAAATTGAAAATAAATAAAAAATAAATCTAACCTAAAGAACACCATAACTTAGCAAACCTATCTTAAATGTGCTCAGAACAATTACATTAGTCTACAGTTGGGCAAAATCATCTAACACACAGTCTATTTTATAATAAAATGTTGAATATCTTATGTAATTTATTATGTGTATTTCTTCACCATCATACGGCAAAAAACCCAGAAATCAAATCATTGTATATCAGGCACAAAGAATGGACCTGGGAGGAGAATTTTTTCTGAGATGGCGGGAAAGGGAGAGATTGACCAAGGAGGCAAAAGTCCAGGCAAGGTGATTCAGGCATATTATGTGGTTGGCCAGAATATATGTAGAAAAGACATCAAAGCACCAAATTTGCAGAAGTTAGAAACATGGTTAATGCACTCCACCAAACTCTTAATTTTTTTATTTTTATTTTATTGATGACTGAAACCCAAGCCTGGAATCCGCAAGTGACATCCTATCACTTACTGGGTTATTCTTTTTTTAAAAAAATTATCTTAACTGTTGAAAGTATTACAGATATCCTCCTTTTTTTCCCCATTGATCCCCTCCACCCCGCATCCCTCACCCCAGGCCTTCACTAGACTATTGTCTGTGTCCATGGGTTATGCATATATGCATATAAGTTCTTTGATTAATCTCTCCCCACCCACTCTCCCACCCCTGCCTTCCCACTGAGATTCATAAGTCTGTTCCATGCTTCTATGTCTCTGGATCTGTTTTGTTTATTAGATTCCACATATGAGCAAGATCATGTAAAAGTGAATCAGGAAGAATCAGAAAACCTGAATAGATCAATAACAACTGATGAAATCAAAGCACGAATCAAAAAACTACCAGCAAACAAAAGCACTGGTCCAGATGGCTTCACAGGCGAGCTCTCTAATTCTTTAAGTTGTAGGGTTAGTTTACTAAAAATGTTCCTTACTTTTTGATGTAGGCCTGCAGTGCTATGAACGTCCCTCTTAGGATTGCTTTCGCTGTGTCCCATAGATTTGGGGTTGTTGTGTGTTCATTTTCATTTGTTTCCAGGAAGTTTTTGATTTCTTTCTTGATCTTATTGGTAACTCATTCATTGTTTAATAACATGCTGTTTACTCTCCATGTGTTTGAATGTTTTTTAGTGTTTTTATTGTAGTTGATTTCTAATTTCATGCTCTTGTGATAGGAGATGCTTGATATGATTTCAATCTTCTTAAACATGTAGAGGCTTGTTTTGTGTCCTAACATGTGGTCTACCTTTGAGCATGACCCAAGTGCACTTGAGAGGAATGTATATTCTGCAGTTTTGTGGTGAAATGTTATGTAAATATCAATTAAATCCATATGATCTAGTGCGCCATTTAGAGTCACTGTTTCTGTGTTGACTTATTTTTTTAATCCTCACCTGAGGATATTTTTTCCATTGCTTTTCAGAGAGTGGAAGGGGGAGGGAGAGAGAGTGATAGAGAAAGGAACAACAATGTGAGCGAGACACATGGATTGGTTGCCTCCCAACCCAGGCAGGAGATCAAGCCTGCAACCGAGGCATGTGCCCTTGGCAGAAATTAAACCTGGGACCCTTCAGTCCGCAGGCTGACGCTCAAGCCACTGAGCCAAAGTGGCTAGGGCTTGACTTGTTGTCTGGAAGATCTATCTAGTGAAGTCAGTGGAGTGTTAAAGTCCACGACTATGACTGTATTGCTGTTGATCTCTCCATTAAAGTCCTTAAATTTATTATTGATGGGTCCTTATTTATTGCCATTTTAAATCTTTATGTCTATGTTTCTCTCTATATTTCTTCTTATTGTTACAGCAGTCCCTTTTACATTTCTTACAACACTTCTATTTCTATTTCTAATTACAGCAGTCCTTTTAACAGTTCCTGCACTGCTGGTTTGGTGATGACAAACTCCTTTAACTGTTTTTTGTCTGGGAAGCTCTTTATTTCACCATCTTTTCTTTTTTTTTAATATATCTTTATTGATTTCAAAGAGAGAAAAGGAGAGGGAGAGAGAGATAGAAACATCAATGATGAGAGAGTCATTGATCGGCTGCATCCTGCAGGTCCCTGATGGGGCATGTGCCCTGACTAGGAATTGAACCCCGATCGCCTGGATCCTAGGTTGACGCTCAACCACTGAGCCATGCCTGGCTGGGCCACCATCTATCTTGAATGATAATCTTGCTGGATAGAGTAGTCTTGGTTTCAGGTCCTTACTTTTCATTACCTTGAATACTTCATGCCATTCTCTTCTGGCCTGTAGAGTTTCTGATGAGAAGTCAGCTGACAACCTTATGGGAGCTCCTTTGTAGGTAACAGATTGCTTTTTTCTTGCTACCTTTAAGATTCTCTGTTTGTCTTGAAGTTTTGGCATTTTAATTATGATGTGTCAGAGCATGGACCTCTTGGATTCTTCTTGCTTGGTACTCTCTGTGCCTCCTGAACTTGTGTAACTTTTCCTTGACCAGGTTAGGAAAGTTTTCTGCCATTATTTCTTCAAACAAGTTCTGTAATCCTTGCTTACTTTTGACCTCTTCTGGCACCACTATGTTGTGAATATTGTTATGTTTCATGTTGTCCCACAGCTCCCTTAGACTGTTCTGTTTTTTGTTTTTTCTTTTTGGATCTCTGATCGATTTTTTTTTTTACCCTGTCTTCTAATTTGCTGATCTGATCCTCACCTTCCTCTAATCTGCTATTTATTCCTTCCAATGTATTCTTTATTTCTGCTATGTCATTCTTCATTTCCTTCATAGTTTCCATATCTTTTTTCATGTTGTTGAGCATCCTTACAATCAGTATTCTGAACTCTGTATCTGATAGTTTTCTTACCTCCATTTTACTTAGCTCTTTTTCTGGAAACTTCTCTTGTTCTTTCATTTGGGGCTTGTTTTTTTCTCTCCTCATTTTGGCTACTTTTTTGGGGATTTGTTTTTAAGTGTTGGGTAGATTTGCTAGTACTCTCAGTCTGTTTTCAGGGTCTCTAGTGTAGGCCAATGTCAGATGTAGTTTGTGACTGGCCCTGAGTACCCTGCTTGGAGCTATCAACACCCTTCAGCTTGAGGTCTCCTCTGCAGGAGCTGGGTGCTGTTGGACAGGACCAAGATGCCCACAAAAATCTACTTTTCCAAGGCCTGGGTCCAGAAGCAGATCAGGCAAAGGCTCAAAGTACTCATAGGTCTGCCTCTTTCTGCAGGCTGATTAATCTGATTCTCTTAATCAGCCTCAGGCTATAGAAACTCCTTAGGGTATGGAGGAGAGGTTTTCTAGCAGGGTGGGGCAATTGCTTCCACCCGCCTCAGGAAAAGCAGCAAATTGTCTGCCTGAGAAGGATGTCCTCTGCAGTATTGGGGAATGACTCGGCACAGGAAACCAAACCGGTGTCTTCTGATCTCTATCTCCAGAGCCCACAATCCAAGATTCTCCTCACACAGCTCCAGCTTCCTCTTCCTTCCCTCTGCTGGAGCCCAAAGTGAGTCGCTGCACACAAAACTTTGTTAATTGGTTTTTAAAAGGGTGCCTGCATTTCCACCAGTCTCTCCCTGACAGACAGAAACCTGGCTGCCTTTCACAGCCAGCTGTCATGTGGGCACCTTTTTCAGTTCTGGTGCTCTTGTCTGGGAAGCCTAGCCTGGGGTTTAGGCCCCAGAGTCCTCAGGGAGAACCCCCACAGCTGATATATCCCTCTGGATCTTTAGTTGCTGCCTGTGTGAGCCTAGTCAGCCCTCTTGAACCTCCATACTTGCTACCAATCTCTATGTAGTCTCTGCTTTAGGTTCTTGGTTATGAGGGTGCTCTCCAGCTTGTCTTTGGTTGCAGTTTATTCAGGATGGTTTTTCTATATTTTAGTTGTGATTCCATTTTGGTCCTGGGAGAGTGTCAGTGTACCTTCCACTCAGTCCACTGTCATCTTTCATCTCCTGGGTTATTCTTGAGTATGCATTTAATTATTATTTAACAAATGAGTTAGTATATACCCTAAAATGTACATGATTCTATTTTTGTCTATATCCTTAATTCAGTTTCCCCAAGTTTAAATAAATTATATAAAAATCATTCAACTCTGTGGAGTTATTAATTTTTATTTTTCCTTTGTCTTTCTTGTTATTAAACACCTTTGAAGTGTTTAATAAAATAGAAAGAGCTTTATAAATATGGTAATATAAAATAACATAAATATAAATAATGCATAACTTTTTTATTTATATAAATAAAGACCTATTTAAAGCAAAAGTGAAGAGAATATTCAGAAATATAAACTTTAAACATAAAGCTTATATAATAGCATCTAAACTATACAATTAATCACAAATCAATTAATAGAAATCAGTCTGATTATAATGTATAGTCGATGGGAACTTGAGATAGTTCTACATTTTTGTAGTGAGAATCAAAACCATCTACACACATACAGTTTCTGACTGATACTGATGACTATACTATTAGGCTGGCTTCCCGAACATGACTACTATTTGGACTCTTGCTTAAGATGATAACAGCTGCAAATAATTTCATTATTCTTCTGAAAAAGTTCCCCAAACTCATTTTAAGTTGCTCAGTTTTCCAATAGTCTCAAATAACCTAGTACATTCTTCTGATCCCTCACCTCAAAACCTGCACCTTGCTGCGTCACAATCTTTAACTATTCCAACATGATCAGAAACAAATTCTAATTAAGCCCACACTTTGAAGAAGCTATCTCAAAATAAACCCTAAAACTTTATAAAAATTGTGAATTTGTCCTCCTCACTGCAGACAATATTTTTTCCCATGTAAATGTATTCAGTAATAATGATAAGGACTTCATGTAAAGGCTACCAAGATCATGATATATATTATCACAGGGAGCAATATGCTCATGTTTGTCTTATCAATAGGTTTAAAGGTGAGGCTTTCAGGAATATATATTGAAATAAATACTTTGTATTTTATTGCAATGGATTTTAAGTGTCTCGTTTTTCATGTTCCACCTTCTTTTCAAATTATATTGAGACATCTACAAACCAAAGCCTGAAGAGAGTGAAAATAATCAAGATTCAAATTTAAAAACAGGCTGCTGTTGCTGTTCTGCTGCCAAGAATTTTGTGAGATGAATATCCCCCTCCAAACATTTGTGATTAGGTGTGCACCATATGGAGAATCTTAATGTTTCATTTTCAGAAAAGGCTTCTTACCCCATAGTTTATCATTTATATTGTATATACAAACATACATTCAGCCAGATACTTTTGAAAATATTTTTAATACATTTAAAAGTACAGAAAACAAAATGACAACATTGCACTCCTTGCAATAACATTTATCTACTACCCAGAGTTAACAAGTGCTTCAAATGTTGCCATATTTGCTTCAGATTAAACAAAATGTCAGATCATCTTGAAATAGCTTTTGTTTATCTCTGATCCTGTTTTTCTCATTCCCTGTCTGGGAACAACAAACATTATGAAAACTGGTGTGTATCCATCTTTTCTTTTTTTTTTTTTTAATATGTCTTTACTGATTTCAGAGAGAAAAAGGGAGAGAGAGAGAGAAACATCAATGATGAGAGAGAGTCATTGATCGGCTGCTTCCTGCACACCCTCTACTGGGGATTGAGCCCGCAACCCAGGCATGTGCCCTGACCAGGAATTGAACCAGGATCTCTTGGATCATAGAGCAATGCTCAACAGCTGAGCCATACTGGCTAAGCTTCCTTTACAATTTTTTAAAATTGTAGTTTTACTACATATATGAACATTCACTAAATATATATTTGTCCATTTTATAACTTTAAATTCGCATTGTGACATCATTCTGCCCCTTTTTGTACAATTTACTCTTATAAAAATTATGTGCTAATACTCTATTTGTTTTTATATATGTGAGGCAAGGTAGTAAGAAGCCAAGAAAATTTCTTGGCAAGTAGAATGGGAGAACTGAGACATAGCTGATTCAAACTTACCTCATCCAACACCCTAACTCACCTGCCCCCTTCTCCCTTGCAGGACCACTTTCTTAAGCATTAAGCCTCAGGACAATGAGGATCTGATCAGCATCAAATTGTCATAGGAACAAGACCTCAGGTCTGTTGGCCACAGAGACAGAGTTTTGATCAAGCTAGTGATGACATCTAGGCCTCAGTTGTGTTTCAGCTCCACGCCCAGAAAAGCAGCAAAACCAGACAAAGCAACACCATGGCTGACATCAGGACCTGATGCAATGGCCAATGACCACTTACCCTAGTGCTGACCAATCAGTAGAGTTCAGGACTCTGACCCTATATGCTCATTTTGATTAATCAACATGTTAAAGGACACAATTGAAAAACTGATGAGTATTCTATTGAAATTTGATTGAATATTCCCTTAAAATTCTTGCCTTTAGAAAATAAATGAAAACCTTTAAGACAAAAGACCCAGCACAGGCTCTCTTTCTAGAGCACACCTGTGCCTCCCACCCTTCTTTCCTAAGGTGAATATATTTGCTTTCTTTCTACAAGGGACCTTATTTTGTCTTGGTATCTTGTTTCCTGAGTTCATCCAGCCCAGCAAGCTCACTTCTTCTGCTTCTGTGATTTTCTTTCTAAAGGGCCAAGGCAGCTCCTTCTAGGCTTATTCCTGTTGCTATGATCTTGCTTCTTCTATCTTTTAAAAAAAAGAAAGTTTTTATTTATTTTAGGGAGAGAGGAAGGGGGAGGGGAGATAGAAACATCAATGAGAAAGAATCATCAATCAGCTGCCTCCTGCACATCCCCTACTGGGGATGGAGCCCACAATCTGGTCATGTGCCCTGACTGGGAATCAAACCAACAACAACTTGGTTCATGGGTCAATGCTCAACCACTGAGCAATGCTGGCCTGGCTTGCCTTTTCTATCTTAAGCCCTTCCTTTGTTTCACTGTTCTCTGCTTTAAAAAAATGTATTCTCAAAATCACCTGGGCTTGAATTGTGAAATCTTTCCTGCATGAAGTCAAGAACCAAGAGCTTATATTGCTGCCAACATATACAGTTATAATTCAATTTTAATTGCTAAAGAGAATTTCATTTTATTGAATGTATTATTTTAGGGATTTTTTTTTTTTTAATTACTCATATTCTTACAGCTTCATGTGTTTGAGGAGTCCAGTTTTTGGTTAAAAACTAATGTGTAATTTTTCAGGCCTGATCATAGGCAATTACAAAGATTGGACCTGGCAGGCCTCAAGGGGAAGGCCACCTTCCCAATGCTAGACTTAGGGCCCTGCCAGGGCATTGCAGTCTCTAAGGGGAGTTACAGTAAAAAAAATCAGGCTCCCCTGGCTAGTCATGCTCTTCACATATTTTCATTCCTAACCCTCTACCTTCATTCCCAGCTCTCTTTATCTAAGGCCTTCAGGCACCTCTGCCAAGTTTTCCTTATCAGGGAAGGAGGAGGAAAACTTGAAGTCACTTTGCTCTTACAAGAGAAATGTTTTGAGATGTTCTAAATTAAATTACAGTGGTCCAGAAAGTGGAGGAGAGAGATAAGGGAGGCGAATAAGTAAATGGCTGCAGGCCAAAACCAACAAAAGACTGCTCACATTCCTAAATGTATCTTTAAACTTTGAATCAATTTCCAGACTGCCATCTAGAAAGAATACCCATCCACCAGACAACACCACATCCTCTTTACACATGAACTTTCTGGACTGTTTGCCACAAGAAATCCAGAAACTGCAAATATTTCTTCCTTGCAGACTATGCACCTATTCCAGAACTATCCCCATTTCATCTTTTCCTGCCCCTTTTATTTATAGCTAATGTAAAGCCTTTCAAAACCACTTACATCTTTCTTCACCAATCTCATTGTATAAAAGAGCCCTGTCTATCCCAGCACTGCAAACATGTTTCTCTTCTTCACATAGCCTTGCTGCTGGTGGTTTAGGCTTCATACTCCAGGACCTGGTCCTTTTTCTGGCTAGCATTTGGGTCAACACACACCCTTTCTGTAAGGACAACATTTGGCCTCATATGTTTTTTCCACTTTGAGCTCAGTACCCAGTACTTTTCATTGTTAAATCCATCCCCTTTTCCTCATTTCTGGCTCTGGCTTCAGGAAACTTCTGGAGTCTTTTTTTGTTCATAGCTCTCTCAAAAGTGAAAAGACTCTGACCCCATGTGCATGCTGATCTACTTGGTTCTTGATGAATGCGCAGTTCCCTTGCGGGAAATGGAACACGGGCAGTCAGTACTTTTTTTGGTTTAGTCTTTTGCCTGTACCACCACAGTAAGAACCATTTTGGCTTGTTGCTTTAATTGGCTGTTCTGGACATCTGACAGCCAAGCTTCTTTTCTGGCTCAGCTGAGCCCCTGACAGTATTAATTTTTATAATTTTTTGTTCTTTGAAAAAATAGTAAAATGGAAATTTATATATATCTCCTTTTATGCATGTGTGAAGTTCTCCATTGTATATGACTAGAAATGAAAATATTTATTGGCAAATTATATGCAATTTTAATTTTATTAGATATTTCCTAATTCATCTCAAAAGGGTTGTTTTATTTATACTCTCATCAATAGTGAACGAAAGTTTCTAATTCTCTGTATAGTCTTTGGCATTAAGTATTGTCTGATTTTTAAAATATTTTTGTCAGTCCAATGAGTGTGAAATTGTATATAACTTTGTTTTAATTTGCATTTACTTAATTATTAATGATTTTGAGTATATATTTTCTTGTATTTCTTGACCATTTTGATTTCCTCTTCTATGACTTGCTTGGTCATGTGTTTGGTCAATTTTCTGTTTGATGATTTTTTAATTAACATCTTGGAGTTCTAGTATACATTTCAAATGTATTCTCCCATAATGTGGTTCATATTTGTTTATGGTATGTTTTGCCATTCAGAATTTATCAGCACTTTATGAGTTGTGCTTTTCGTGTTTAATTTAATCCTTTCTTACTCTGAGGTCATAAATATTTTTTAAAATATATATTTTAATATTTAAAAACTTTTTATTGGTCATAGGTGTATTAGTCATTAGTAATCTATTGCCACATAAGGAATTATCAGAAATTTAGCTACTTAAAGCAGTAAACTTTTATTATCTCACAGTTTCTCTGAGTCAGGACACTCACAGAGATTAGCTTGTTTTTCTGCTTCAGGGTCCTTCACAGTGCTGCAGTCAAGGCTATAGTCTCTTCTCAAAGTTCAACTGGGAAAAGATTTGCTTCCAAATTCAAATGGCTGTTGGCAGGATTCATATCTTTGTGGCTTGTTGGACTGAAGGCCTCAATCCCTTATTGGCTATTGATCAGAGGCTGCCCTCATTTTCTTGCCATATGTGTCTCTACAGAGGGCAATGCAGATCATTGTAGCTTGTGTTATCAAAGCCAGAAAAAGAGATGGTCTGCTAAGAGGACAGAAGTTATAATCTTATGGAAGACAGAAAAGTCACACCCCATTGTTATATAAGCAGTTAGACAGAAATGAGGAGAGCAAGGATGATGAACCAGGAACAAAAAGTCACCAAGGCAAAATGTCCCAGATGCCTATCAAAGGACAAAACTTGGGAAACAAGAACTTCACCCCCAGGGTAACCTATCTTCCCCCAGCACATCACTGGTCATGCAGTTTGGACCCCTGACTTTTCATATCATTAGTTATGCAGTTTATACCCACCTGACCTTTTCCTCCCTAAAATTAACATCTAGGCTTCACTTGTATTTCAGCTCCAAGCCCAGAAAAGCAGCAAAACTAGACAAGTGGCACTGTGGTTGCCAATGTAGGGCCAGCTACATTGGCTAATGACCCCCTGACCTGGCACTGACCAATCAGTGGAGACCACAACCCTGAAAGAGCACACCTGGGAAGATGATGAATATTCTATTGAGACCCTCCCTTGAGACCTTCCCTAAGATTTCCACCTGCAAAAAAGAGATAAATACACTCAAGACAAAGGCCCAAGTGGTCTTTGTGGGCTCTCCCCAAGTGGAACACTCCAATGCCATCTCCTTCCCCCTTCTTTCATCTAAGGGACCCCAGGAGACTTGCAACTAGAGGAGCAATGGGCAACGGCAGCTTGTCCTGGACTTACCCCTGAACCTGTCTCCAAGGCCCCCTTCTCTCTCTCTGACTCCTCAGTGGGCCAAAACAGCCCAGCCTAGGCTCTCCTGCTTCTTCTTCTATACACCTTCCTTGTTTCACTCTCCTAAGTATATTTTTGCTGTGGCCAATAAATTCTTCCTTGCTTTTCTGTACTTTGTCTCTTAATTGAAATCTTTCCTTCAAGAAGACAAGAACAGATGTCTTGTCATCTCCCCAGTAATACTCCCAGTAGATTTTATTGGAGTTTCATGTCCTCTATCCAATCTGACTATCTTTTATATTGGTCCCAGGCTAGGCCCTGAGGTCTAGTCATCTCCCCATTAACACCATTGCCTTTGCCATATTTATCAATTAGAAGCAAGTCACAACTCACACTCAAGTGGGAGATGATTATATAAATAAATATAAATGAGTAAAAGAGGGCAGGGTTCATGGGGCCCACCCAAGTATCTATTCTCAACAAGGGAAGCCAATTGTCCACAAACAATATATTTTTTCCATCATGCCACATAGTTCCTCTGATTATATTTTCATTGGTTGGTACTGATTAGTTATTAGAGCATCACCTAGAATGAGACTGATCCTTAACTGTTACCAAATAGGAACCTTCTGTTTCAGCAGATTTATTCTACTTAATTGTATCTACTATATCATATTTACTCCTGCATTTAAGCTTTTGTTTTACCCCACTTAGCAGACATTTCTTCTTTTTTTCTGGTAATTCAAATATTATCATTCTTTCACAACCTCATTTAGTTTTCACATGGCTGGAAGATCATTTTATCTAATCCAGTTGCTGATGATCTGTCATTTATCTGCATTATTATATTCACTGAAGTACTTAATACTGAGAAAGTTTTCTGACATCTTGGCCTTTCTTGATCTCTACTACAACTAATGCTTGCCATGTGGATTGTCAATTGGGTTTATTCAGCTTTCTAAGTTAATTTAAAATACTCTGAGAGAATGCTATACTTGAAACTTAGATTCCATCATGTCCAATTTATAGATAAGAAGGCTAAGCCTGAAAGAAGTGAAACTAGTTTCCCCAGACTCAGCTAGGAAGTGGCAGGGTCTAGATTTGAACTATAATGTGTTACATTTTCTGCCATGTTGCTTCTTTCTTTCAGTCTTCCTAAGTTTGTTTGCCATATTGGTATTGGGCTGGAAGTTGTAACACAAAAAATGGTGTCCACTTGAGATGTGAAATTGAATTTGTCATTCTAAACCTGACAAGAGATCGAGGAGTTTCTAGATTGAGCTAGATTTTTGCCGCAACTCTGCTTTGTGAATGAGACAAGAAGACTTATGAGGTTCCCATCATCCCAAACGCTGCACATCTCAAGGGAATATGAAGAAAGAATGGTAGAGAGTATAAAGGCACAGATGGTCATAAGCCAGTGGATTTGGTGGTGAAAGAATAAGGGCTTTCTAATTGCTATAATAACCTTGTATATAGAGTGCTGAAAAAGCCAAGAATCTGAAGGCTCCAGAGAGTCAGTGTCCAAACAGCTGGCTGAGTCTGGCCCAGATCTCAGGTAGATCCCATTTCCCAATGGCTCCTTTCATGGTTTTGGTAATCATTCTGCTCATAGCAGAGCAGACTGGGCCTGGCAGGAGAGTGGATAGAATGGAGAACCAGCATTGCTTCATCATCTGATTGTTCTGTCTTCAGTTTATTGTAGCTTCCTTGTGGTCTTCTTTTCCAGAAAAGAGCATATTTCCAGATTCAAGCTCATGCCTTATACTGACCACATGTCATGTGTCTTATTACCTAGTCACATTATCTTTCTAATTTCATAATTTTAAAGAAAGTAGCACTGAAAAAAGTTTGTGTTTCTATGTATACAACAGTATAATGTGTACTTTAAAATATAGATATATTTAATGAAGAGATATAGTTGTAATTATGACATAGTCTAATTCTGATTAACATATATTCCATCATTTACAATGAATGAAAATATATTCTCGCTGTCCACAATATAATATTTTTAAGACTCTCATTCAATCTAGCTTGATACTGTATTATTTCAAAAGTCAACATACAAGGTTAAAATAGGCCAGATCTTCCCATGGGAAGCATCTTGGGAAAGAGTTTGTATTTCTTATTATTTAGCATCTCTGCCTATTTACTAACAACTGCATTTAAGCAGCTACAAGGTCAAGGCAAGACATTTATTTAGGTAGAGACATATTAATTACATTTTCAGGATTTATAAATTAATGAGCTTTGCTTTGGTGTCAGCTCCCTAACCTTGAAAGTAGCTCTATTAAGGTTGCTTTAATGAACTCATAATTTACATTTTTGTTCTAACCCATACAGACTATTCCTTATGTAATAAGGGTACTAATTTGTTTAAAACCTTAGATTTTCTAGTGAATTTACACAAGCTAGAAGAGAAAGACATAAGTCCCGAGTGAGCAAGTATAGCACAGTAGTCCAAAACACTGCAAAGGGATACCCCTTCCTTTCAGGGGCCATTTCACAACATTACTGTGTAATTAGGTGAATCATGGAAGTTTAACAATATATTTAATTTTAATTATTTATGGTAAGACCTGTCCAAATGATCATCGCCAAAACAGAACCTGTGGACAGTGCTGGTTGTGAATTGCAGTAATGCTGCAGTGAACTCATCTAACCCTCTTTATTATATGTTAAATATTTAAGGGGAAAATCGAAAAGGATGCTATACATAGCTTAATGTCCTGCCAGTGTGTATCCCTGAAGCACCTTCTTTTATTCAGAGAACACTCCAGGAATCAGTGAAGGATGAATAAACGAGGATACTAAGAAACAGGGCAAAGGTGACAACTGAATAAAAATTGCTACAGGCTTTAACCTCAAAGTATTGAAGAAAGAAATTCTGCTGAGCTTTGGTGGCAATATATGTGACAGAAGCCTGAAGTAAAAAAAAAAAAAAAAAATCCCTGAAGTATCTGAGATATAGAAAGGCCAGATTAGAGACCCCGTCTTTTCTTTCCTTTAGAGTAAAAAATAAGTCTGTTTCTTTAACTTCCCGGTGCCTAGTACTATCATTTGTAATAAAGCCCTTGACTGTTAACTGAAACATGCTTTAGGGGAATGCAACGAAGCACATGCCTAAATGCACATTCTTCTGGCTAATTTTGGCTCTAGTCTGGAAGGTTCATATGCTCACTTCTGATTTTCTTCTCTGGATTTGACCAAGGGGTGTTAAGCTCAGCCTCATCTGAAGCTGCACCTTTAGAATAATTCATAGATTTTGTAGAACAAGCAATGAAAAAGAAGAAAGACACAAAAACTGGTTAACAACAAAAGGTGCTCAGTGAAATTTGTCTTTTGCTTTCCTTTCTTTTTTGTCGTTTTCTCTCTCAGCACTTTTCTTACATCACCCAGGCACCCACTATCCTCATGCTGATTCCAACTTTGCAAATGTTACATTTCACCCTCCTCAGACCTGCCATCTTACTATTCCTTATGTAATAGACAAGCCTCACTTGCCTTTTTACTCCATTATTCAAATGTGCCTTTGTGAAATACGATGCAAGACGAAACATTTTTCACCTCAGCTCCAGCTATTTCTTCTCACCTCTGTTGTTAAACCAAATTGACCAACAGTGTTTGCTAAACTAAAATCCCAAGCTTATGGTACCTGTATCCTATCCTTTGATTAGCACAGCCTCAGTTTCCCCATAACTTCTGTGAATTTGATCAGTGAACAAACCTCAGAACGAAATTAAACTATGATCTTCCTCAAAGCTACCCTGTAAGATTTTTAACGTTTTTACTGCTTCTAGAGCAGTCATATTGAGCTGTTCTCAAGTCACAAGTGTTTTTTTAAAAAATATATCTTTATTGATTTCAGAGAGAGGAAAGGAGAGGGAGAGAGAGAAAGAAACATCAATGATGAGAGTCATTGATCGGCTGCCTCCTGCATGCCCCCTGCTGGGGATCGAGCCCACAACCCGGGCCTGTGCCCTGACTGGGAATCGAACCCCGATCGCCTGGATCCTAGGTCGAGGCTCAACCGCTGAGCCACGCCCAGCTGGGCTTAAGTCACAAGTTTTCAATAGGGCTTGAGCTAATGCCTTTTAGCTAGCTTTCTTTTTCTCCTTTCCCACCTGTCTTGATCCTCTTTACCTCCAAACATAGTTCTTTACAAAACATTGCAATTCGATGAATCAATCGAGATTATAAATTAATGATTGCCAATGTATAAATGTGCTTTCCCACTGAAGTAACACAAATATATTTCATTAGTTTCCAGCTAGAAACACAGAACTTCAATCTAAAATGGAACATAGGAATCTCAAATAATTTAGCAGACTAAAGAGGGGAGGTAATTGAAGGCAAGGAACAGTCCACGTTCAGTAATCATTTATACCACCAATGGGCTGCATTTCTAGGCCCCTGTGCATTTATCCTAGGAATCTGTCATTTATTTCGGTCTACAATGGAAGCTTCCCTCTAAAGAACTGAAGCATGTAAAAAACTAGGGTAGACACAAGAAAGTCATCTCTTTACTTGAGCACCTTTGCCTCTCACTCCCAGCTCTGAGGTATCTGTAATATTTCCTTTTCCTCAAGGGATATCATCACACATGCAAGATTTAAAATCTTACACTGTAGGTTTCTAATTAGATTGAAGACAAACATGGCTTCAAGATTTACAATCAAGTATATTTATGAAGCATGTGCTTTTAATGTTCAATTTATCATACCTTAAATTAGGCTACTATAAAAGAGACTGCATATTTGGGCATATTTTAAAACAATTGACTCATTAAGTGTAGAAAATTTGTCTTTGTGCAATTTTATTACCTACTTCATTAAGTTTCTATGCCTTTTTTATTTCAGCTTTTAAAATTACCTTTAATCTAACTATAGAGGAATTTCAAGTTTTTATTGCATGTGAATTTCCTGCCCTAGCTAGTATTTAATAACACGTTCTATTAAGTTGCTTTATGGCACATGGTGCAGTTTTAAAAATCTAAAAGGATATCGTTAAATTAAAGTTAAAAAAGCAAATAGTTTGCAAGCAATTACAAGGGAATTTCATGAAAAATCCCCTGACCTGGAAAGCAGCTTAAAGAAAATAAAAATTTGTTAATATTTTTACAGGTAAAGGTCTAATTCCGCAAGTCTTTTTTAGGGACACATAGCAATGTGAGTTTACTTTTTGATCAGTTCAGGGATGAAGCCAATCTCCTGACAGCCACCAAATTCTCAATTAGAAACACAAATAGCTATCATTGTGATTGCCAATGGGATCTGTAAATGTCTATATCCACTACATTAACTGGTTTGAAAACATTGCTTGATGTTTTCCTTGAAAACATCTTTAGTAACTAGTTCTTCAATTGAATTAGAACACTTCTTTTCTAAGTAATTGTTTTTTTATTGAATTATACTTTTCCTCCCTAAACAAATTTGGGTCTGTGATGGGCCTTTAATGGCCAGAACATATTCATTGTTCGCTTTTAGCCTGTGATTAAGCTCATGCCTGTGATGAAATACTGATTTATAATTTAAATCTCTCTTGAGGGAGACAAATGTCAGTTCCTACCTGGGCTTATTTTTACACTCTGGTGGAAAACTTAATGACACTGTTCATCAAACTATCAGATAAATGATAAAATTAATACTTTTTATGATGACTTATTTAAAAAAAATATTTTTCATACATAAAGATAATTTAAAAATAATAGTGGCATCTTCTGAAATCACTCTAGGATGGTGAGTTTAACTACTTCCCTGTAGAAATGACACCATTATAGATATATGACATTAGGAGAGAATTCTAAGAAATTTAAACTCAAACATATTTGTATTTCAAGTGTATTGAAGAAAAAGTTTAGAAATTCAGTGTTTTTTTTATGTAACAGGTTTTCATTCAAAATTTTTATAATAATAAGGAACACTTTTTTCAGTGATTGCTAAGTTATAATTATATGCTATTTTGAGAAAACTCATATGAATATCAGAAAGAGACTGATTTTTCGTGACACATTCCTGAAAAATAATTACTTAATGTTTGTTTCAAACAAAAAGAGAATAAAGAGAGAGAAAATTTTTATTCCAAAGGCGTTAGCTTTACTGACTCAAACATGGTTTTTGAAATGTTTCATCAGTTAGAAAGCATCGTGAACTGAGAGAAAATATTATAGAATATGTTTGTTAATTATAAACTTTGATCTTTAATCTCTACTTTTTCAAACTGATGATTCCTTTTTTAATTAGGCACACCAAGACCTATATGAAGGGAGGGGTTAACTTTATGGAACAAGTTCTAAATTAATGAGAATTTAAAAATTAGGTTATTCCTGTGTGTTGTAAATCCACAAAGATTTGTGATTCTTTATGCTAAAAATATTTTTAAAGACTTTTACTACTGTGAGCTTGCTTACACTAGTATAATTGCACATAACTTCAAGAGGAAGGAAAAAACGTTTAAATCTTAGAACATTATGCAATATGTGTAAGATAAAAATGATCCACATTCTTCACAACTTTAATGGAGTATGCATACAAAGATTACTGACCATAAAGCTCACAAATTCCTATAGTTTTTACAATTTAAGTACCACCACAGACTAAGCTCATTTCTCACCAGAGTCACAACAACCTCTTAGTTGGTTTTCCTATATCTAATCTAGTATAGGCTATTTTAAAGTTGTTGTTTTAATTAATTGACTAATACAAGTGTCTCCCAGCAAGCTACAATTTTCATGAATGCAGGGAACTGATATTTTTTCTGCTAAACATTGTGTCTCACAGTGTCTGGCACATGGTAGGTCCCCAATCAATATTTGTATTGCTAAATGGAAATAAAATAGGAAACAAACTAGAATGTGCCATGCAATATTTATTAAGTTTTTGTTTTTCAGGCTGATGTCTAGATCCTTTACTTCAGTGTGCTTTCCTGAATTTTGAAAAATTTAATGGTAATACTCTATTACTTTTACAATCAGGAAAAATTAAAGTTTTCTTGTTACTTAATTAGGTTTCTGTAATAATTTATTATGAAATTATTGTTCATGAATTTTCTATACTTTGTTGACATTTATTGGTAATTTAGCTCATCCTGTTTCATTCCTTAGGTGGGGGGTACTAATATGTTTATGTTAAATTATTGTCAGCTTCATCTCTTTCATTTGTCTTAAAATTAACTATTTTCATTTTCAGAAGAAGAGCCCCTAATTCTAGCTTTAAGATTTTATCTCTTTTATTGTTCTTCCAGAATCTTCCTCAGTTCTAATATGCTTACAATATTGAGGAAAAAAAGTAAAAAACAAAAGTAATTATAGACTAAATTTTAGAAACAGAGTCACCGTGGATTTTTTTATATGAGCAGAAGTTTTGTCCTGTTTGCTCTACAGTTAACGCCCTGCCTCTTTTGGGGGAAGCCAGAATCAGCCAAAAGTTAATGCCATCACAAAATAGCCTAGGTAAACTTTAGAGCCCTGGAATTGATACAAATTAATAACGCAAAGTCAATCATTTTAGAAATAATTAGAGTTGAGATTATTTTTCCTTGACTGCCTTTCTTTTATTGTCAAAATTAAATCATATAGATTAATATGATTATCTGTTGACTATGCATACATATTTCTCCATTAAATGATCGGACTTCAAAATAATTAGTTGTCAACTTTTCAAAATATCTCAAATCATGTTTTCTGCTTTATCTACTGCTTTTCTAGACTGAACTGAAAAGTGTGCTACATTAAACATGACAGCAGCCTGAATGTCAATGAAACAGTAATGAATGTTTTGCCACAAATCTGTACAAATTGTGAATGTAGAAAAGTTAAGAGTACTGAGACTTCCACTCACATCCACATCCTAGTTAGATGAAACTAAATCAAATACTTCAAACTTTTGCTAATGATACAATGAAGTGTTTCTCTTAAGATTGCAAAAAAATATTTGCTTTTTTGACTGGTTAATCAGTTTTGTGGCACATTTTTGAGGCCCAGCCTCCTTTCAGAGGAATTACTTTTCACTCTCCAAAGTCATACATGTCTTGCATTTTAATTTTATTCAGAAAGAAAGTCACAGGTTTAAAAAAAACCTATCCAAGTGCTGGACAGAAAGAACCTACCACTGATAGAATTACCTTAAAACATATTCATAATTAAAACCAAGTGATTTTCCATGACACATTATACTGTAACACTAAGATTCATAATACTCTGCCTGGATATATTATTAAAAGCAAGTATAAAAAGCATGAATCCTTCTTTATTATATATGTAGAATTTTTACTTCATAATTTCCAAGGCAGTTGGTCCATGTCTTCATTAAAAAAATTCTCTGCAAGAGTTCAACTTTAGCTGTATCTTAAGGAGCCAACTGGAGAATTTACTTGTCTCTAGAGAATTAAGCCAATAAAACTATCCAAGATTATCAGCAGGGACAGTTTCCAGATGGAAATTCCATCTGCAACCAGATCCTCCTGAGCACAATATCAAAGGCAATAACAAAACACGTTTTACTCTAGAGCATTTCACCCTTATTTCACTTGAAAATTTAGACAGTGTCTTATTCTTGTTTGTTTTTCGTCTGTTTCTTTGTATTACTGGGAAGAATTGTCCCACTTTTTACTTGTTCATTGCTATCAAATGCACAGAAATTCCACTTTCAGAGGAAATTTAACTTGCCTAAATTTTAAAAATTCAAATTCTGATTATACATATGGAGATTTATAATTTCCATTGGAATATTTTGTCATGTTAAAAAAAATTTTAATA
Source organism: Miniopterus schreibersii (assembly GCF_964146895.1). Lineage (NCBI taxonomy): Eukaryota > Metazoa > Chordata > Mammalia > Chiroptera > Miniopteridae > Miniopterus > Miniopterus schreibersii. Next base: position 37,322,138 of record NC_138104.1, on the reverse strand, counting down.
TTAGGAATGTATCATAGCATTTTATCTGATATTAGTTTTTAAGGAAATCTGTGAAAACATTGCATTATAATAAAAATGACAAAAATCTCCCTCTCCTCAGTGTTACCTACATATAGGAAATTTATATCACTATTAAGGATTTATATCATCATTTCAAGTTGCTTTGCTTATATCTTTAATCCTTACATGTAGTCAGTTCATATCTAAACACCAGAAAAAATTTGGAAAGGATATAAATTATTATAAAAGCTGTTATTCTCACAAACTGCAAAGCAAGTTCAATATAATAGTTTTATATATAATAAATTTTTCCCTTTACAGCTTTCATGTAAATTGGCCTTTCTAATTAGAAAGCAGGGTTACATTTAAATTAATATATTGAAGTGGAGGAAAAAGAACCTGGGTACAAGATACTGGTGAAGAAAGCAAAGTTGGTTGCTGGTTGTTCAGTGGTAAGCGCATTGGCCCTGGACTGAAGGGTCCTGGGCACGTACCTCAGTTGCAGGCTCTGTTCCAGGCCCAGGGAGGCAACCAATTGATATGTCTCTGTCATATTGATCTCTCTCTCTCTCTCTCTCTCTCTCCCCCTCTCTAAAAAGAATGGAAAAAATATCCTCTGGTGAAGATTAAAAAAATAATCAATTTTTTAAAAAACAAAGTTTCAAACTTCACAGTATAAGATTAGAGTGCTAATGATCTTAATTTTGAGGTTGATGGTGGTGACGACGATGAGCTTGAATGGCCTTCCTATTCTTTTTTCTTTATTTATTAAATTTTTGTTTAATCTTCACCCAAGAATGTATTTTTATTGATTTTAGAGAGAATGGAAAGGAGAGGGAACGCCACAACCTGGGTATGTATTCTGACCAGGAATCGAACCTTCAACCTTTCAGTGTACAGGATGAAACTCCTACCGACTGAGCCACATGGGCTAGGGCTGGCAATCTTATTTTTAACACACATAACCACAATCTGCCCCTCTGTAGTAGCATGCCCCCTCTGCCCCTCCGTAAGGTAATAAAGGGAGGCAGAAGTATTACCAGAGTGATTTATACATGTTTAATTTGGAGCAAGAAGTAAGTCAGCAAAAGACTGAATGCCTGTCTCTTCATTAGTCTTCATTTGTACCCTTATCTCTTCCCTTTGCACTAGTAGAGGGACAACTTCCTATTGTCTCCGACCCTGGGGTAGGAAATTATATGATGGAACATCTCAAATTCCAGATGAACTACTCTTCTTCTCTAGATTTGCAATGTGCATTAATGTATAGATAAAATTATTGTTATCAAAACAAGCAATTCAAATATCTAGGAAACATGTGTGAAGCAGGTATCTTAAGTGCTATTGTGGTGTTCTCATTCTTTTTGCCACAATAAATCACTTGAAATGGTTCTTCTAGTGCAAAAAGGAAGTATTCTTGATCCAACTCAAAAAGGATAGCTGTCCTGAGTTGCACGAAGATTTGTAGTGAATAAAAATGAAATAAAATTTTAAAAAGTACATTGATCAAAGTATTCTTTTACAATAGGCTGCTTTTGTTTTCATCTGAAAAGTACCATATGCTGAGAAGATACCCCTACAGTTTCTTCTTGATGTTTATCATCTGGCTTGTGTCTAATTAAATAAGAATCAGATTCTCCTTTTAATTCTGAGCTGCAAAACTTTAGGGTTCTCTTAGAGGTCTGCAGCCACTTCCTCAGAAAGGCATCTTTTTGTTTGATATTCATGGTAACCCCCCCCCCCCCACAAAACCAACAAACAAAAAACACAACAATTAAATGGGAAACTTTTAGTCTTAAATGATTATTCAAATAGTAAAATCTTACCTGATAATGAGTCAAGGTCCCTACAAGTCACTTGAAAAATAAAGTTTGATACTGTCTTAAGCAAATATCAGGAACAAACTAGGGTAAACAGGACCAGATGCATATCAGGAACAAACTAAGGTAAACAGGACCAGATGCATAATTTATGGAGCCCTGTGTAAAATGTATATATTGGGTTTCTTATTAAAAAGTTAGGAATTTCAATATGCACAGCACAGCATTACAGCACGCTTAGGGTCTTTCTGATTGTGAGGCCTTGTGCGTATACACACGTTGCATGTCCATGAAGTCAGTCTTGGGGGTGAAATAGGCTTAACCAGTTTAACATTTTATTTTTAAATAATTATATCTTCACAGTGAATTGCAAAATAGTACAGGGATGTCTTATGTATTCTTCATACAATTTCCCCTAAAGATTAGATCTTTTAGAATTATAGATCATCAAACTCAGGAAATTGACATTGGTGCAATATATGTGTATAGTTCTATGCCATTTATTACAAGTATAGATTCAAGTAACCATTGCCAGAGTCAAAATAAATAACTACTTTATTATCACAAAGACCTCTCTTGGGCTTCATCTTATAGTCACAATTTCCTTCCTGCTCACCACCATGCCTAGCTCCTGGAAACCACTAATTTGTCATCCATTTCTGTAATTTTTTTCTTTTCAAAAATGTTATATGCCAGTTAAAAAATGGGCAAAAGACCTGAATAGACATTTCTCTAAGAGGGCTTACAGATGATCAATAGACATGAAAAAATGCTCAATGTCACTAATCATCAAAGAAATCTTAATTAAAACCACAATGAGATATCACCTCATGCCTGTCAGAATGGCTGTCATCAATAAATCAAATAAGTGTTGGTGAGGACGTGGAGAAAAGGGAACTCTCCTGCATTGTTGGCAGGATTGCAAGTTGATGCAACCACTATAGAAACAGTATGAAGGTTCTTCAAAAAATTAAAAATAGAACAACCTTATGACACAGCAATTCCACTTTTGGGTATCAATCCAAAGAAATCCAAAACACTAATTTCAAAAGATACTTGCACCCCTGTATTTATTGCAACATTATTTACAATGGCCAAGATGTGGAAGTAACCTAACTGCTCATCAATAGATGAATGGATAAAGAATAGGTGGTATATATACAATGAAATATTACTTGTCCATAAAAAAGAATGAAACCTTACCATTTGTGACAACATGGATGGTGGACCTAGAGGGTGTTATGCTAAGTGAAATGAGCCAGACAGAGAAAGACAAATTTCATATTATTTTACTTATATGTGGAATCTAAAGAACAAAATAAATGAACAAAACAGAAACAAACTAATAGATACAGAGAACAAATTGATGGTTGCCACATGGGAAAGATATTGAGGGGCTGGGTGAAAAGGTGAAAAGATTAAGTACAAATTGGTAGTTACAAAATAGTCATGGGGTTGTAAGGTACAGCATAGGAAATATAGTCAATAATATTGTAATAACTACGTCTGGTGCCAGATGATTAGTAGCCTTATTGAGGGGAATCAGTTTGTAAATTATATAAACGTCTAACTGCTGTGCTGCAAACCAAAAGCTAATATAAAATGATATTGAATGTCAGTTTTAATTAAAAAATAAATTTTAAAAAAAGAATTGAAGCAGGAAAACCAGTTAGGAAACCATTGCAATATTCCAGTAGAATAAATAATAATACATTCTGTTGGTATAGTACTAGGCGTGTAGTGACAATCAACAAATATTTGAATAAATGCATAAGCAAATGAAACTAAGCTTCAAAGTTTACTCATCCCTTAAAGATTAATGCGATTCATTCTATCTATAAGTGCATTTCTTATATTTAAGTGCTCTACAACATAATAGCTAACTTTTATATTTTCAATTTAACCTATAAAATTTGCTTTTGAACCTAAAAAAATGTTATAGAAATGGAATCATATAGTATGTGATCTTTTGAAATTTTCTTGTTTTCACTCGTCACAATTCCCAGGAGAGTCATTCAAGCTGTTGCATATATCAATAATTTGTTCATTTTTGTTATTGAGTTATATTCCATGTTATGGATATACCACAATTTAACAATTCACTCACTGAAAAATATCAGAATTTCCGCCCAGCTTTTAGCTATAACAAATAAAGCTGCTATAACAGGTTTTCATGTGGACATTAGTTATTATTTACCTAGGATACATTTCCAAGAATGAAATAGCTGGATCATATGCTTAATGCATGTTTAGTTGTACAGGAAACAAGTGAACATTTTTTCAGAGTGGTGGTACCCTTTTACATTCTCAATAGCCATATATGAGAGATCCAGTTTCTCCACACACAAGCTAGTATTTGGAGTGAGGTCAATTCTGAGAGATAATTAAGAGAACAGGGAACTCTGGATTTGGCAAATTAGTTGAGCTGATTAAATTTGGTGTCTAGAATGTTGAAATTTGAGGAATTATTCAAGAAAGAACAGGAAGAGTTCTTACATAAAGTAGAGAAAAGCAGGGGTATAAGGAGAGGTGTCAAACTCATTTCACCAAAAATTGTTCTACAGTTTCAGCTGAAGCTTATAGGCCTATTCATTGATGCTATAGCTTAACCAGAGATGGGTAAAAGGCTTAAGGTACCACATTGCCTTCTGCATCATGAAATAATTTCTTTAAAAAATCTTTATTACCTTGAATAATTTTCTTGATAAAAAAGTACTATTTATTCTCATAGTTAATAATTATCATTCATTTACTTTATTTGGTTTAGTAATATGGGAATTAATATTCTATTATTCAACTAGTCATCAAATCCATTGGCTATATCCCCATCATGCCTAGGTAATCAAGGATCAGTTACTATTGCCTCAGCCTCCTAATTCTTCTGGGATCCTGATTCTGAAGACAATTTATTCTACTCACACTTTTATTACAGGTAACTTTTTAAAGTATAGCATAGTTTTTATAACTTTTATGCTCAAAAATATTTGTTGGTCCCTGAATGCAAAACCTGAACTTTATTATACAGAGTTTAAAATCTAAATTTGACACTAATTCACTTTTAATTCTCACTTTCAATGTTCTTCTCCTAATATGACTTTTAAAAATAATTAGCTGTAGATGATCCAACATACTTTACAAGTTCATACTTTAGTTCTTCCAATATTTTTTTCTCATGTCTTTTCCAGTAAGATCTCAATATTCCTCTATTGCTTTCTTCAATTATATGATCTTTCTTGAAAGGTCCAGGAAAAATTAGCAAATTCATTCTCAGGTATTTGTTTATATTTCATTTATGGTACTTACTGCACCATATAATTATAAAATCACTAATAATTTATATAGGCATGCCATATTTGCACTAGAATATAAATCTCTTGAGGGCACAAACTGTGCCTTATTAAATTCCATTCATTTTGCATCTCTGTACTACTGGCTTGGGACACGATTTCAGTAAATGGGGACTGAATTAAATTATAACAGAGAGTGGGAAAAGATTGTCAGACAATACTTCCAAGATTACAAAAAGATATATAAAATTGAATTGCCAGGCCAATAAAATATAACGTTTTTTATACTTCAACAAAAATAATAAAAAAGTGGAAAAAATGATGTCAAAAAGGCTCCAATTGAACTAATTACATAATTGCCTCTTTACTTCTTTTGACCTAGTTAGATAGAGCCAAAAATTATTATTGTATAAATTAATAGATTAAGAAAAAATTTTAAAAAGGTATAATGTTTTAATGGGAAAATTTCAGGATATACAATTGTTTTTAGAACTTGCTGAATTTTCTGGATATAAAATGTTTCTATTGAAATTTAGAATTATTCATGTGTTTAAATATTTCCCATCTTTCTTTAAATTAATTAATCAGTTAATGAACTTTTTGAACATATTTTTATTTAACACCTTTATTATGCCCAAACATGCTAGGTCTAGGGACATAATGGTAAATAAAAATACCTTTTTTAAGAGGTTTAAAATGAGATTCAAAAGCTACCTGCAAAAAATGAAAGTAGACTACTGCTTGTTCCTATACACAAAAATTAACTCAAAATAGATAAAAGACATAAATATAAGACCTGTAACAATAAATTACATAGAAGAAAACATAGGTACTAAACTTATGGACCTTGGTCTTAGAGAGGATTTTATGAATCTGACCCCAAAGGCAAGGAAAGTAAAGGCAAAAATAAGTGAATGGGACTATATCAAATTATGAAGCTTCTTCACAGCAAAAAAAGCCCAACAACAAAACGAAAAAGCAATCAACTGAATGGGAGGAGATATTTGCAAATAACTGCTCTGATAAAGTGTTAGTATCCAAAATAAATTAGAACTGAAGATCAGATAAAGTTCTTCACAGATAAGAAAAAAATAAAGGAGTTTATCACCACCAAACAAGTATTACATGAAATGTTGAATGGTCTTCTTTAAGAAGAAGCTAATGAACAAAATAATCCGACAAACAAAATAGACCCAAAGACATTAAAGCATGCAACAGTCATATATCAGAGGGAAGAGGGAAGGGGGGTGGGGGTGGGAACAAATGAACCAAAGAAGTTATATGCATATATGCATAACCCATGGGCACAGACAAAATGAGGTGAAGACCTGGGGAAGGGGTGGGAGCAAGGTGATAGAGGTGAATGGGGGGAAAAAATGGGACAGATGTAATACTTTCAACAATAAATTAATTAAAGAAAAACACAACAAAATATATGAAGAACTCATGTGATTCAACACCAAACAAACAATTCAATTAAAAAATGGGCAGAGAATCTGAGCAGATATTTATCCCAAGAAGACATGGAAATGGCCAACACATATAAGAGAAGATGCTCAACTTCACTAGATATTATGTAAACACAAATCAAAACTACAATGAGATACCGCTTCACAACTGTTAGAATGGCTAGTATCAACAAGACAAGTAATAAGCATTAGAGAGGTTGTGGAGTGAAAGGAACCCTCATTTACTGCTGATGGGAATGCAAACTGGTACAGTCACTAAGGAAAAGAGTATGGAGGTTCCTCAAAAATTAATGTTAGAGTTACCATATGACTCAGCAAATTTAAAAACATTTATATGCAAAGATATATGCACCCCTATGTTCATTGCAGCACTGCTCACAGTGACCAAGACACAGAAACAGCCAGAGGGCCTTCTGATAGATGATTGGATAAAGATGTGCTACAGCAGCTGGAGAGCACCCTCAAAACCAAGGAGGAAAAGTGAAGACCACATAGAGACTGGAAAGAAGTGCAGATGCAAGAGGGCTGGATGGGCTCTCACAGGCAGCAGCTGAAGATCTTGAGGGATATCTCATCTGCAAGGGGTTCCCACTGAGGACTCTGAAGCTTAAACCACAGGTTGGGCTTCCTAGAAAAGATCACCAGATCTGAAAAAGGTGCCCACATGACAGCTGGCTGTGAAAAGTAGCTGGGTTTCTGTCTGCCAGGGAGAGACTGGTGGAAATTCAGGCAGCCTCTTAAAGAGCCAATGCACAAAGCTTCATGTACAGCCACTCACCTTGGGCTCCATCAGAAAGAGGGAAGAATGGACTGGAACTCTGTGAGGAGAACTTAAGGTTGTGGGCCCTGGAGATAAAGATCAGAAGGTACCCATCTGGATTCCTGTGCACAGTCATTCCCCCATATTGCAGAGGACATTTTTCTTAGGCAGACAATTTGCTGCTTTTTCCTTGGGGGGGGGGAGGGGGAAGCAATTACCCTACTCTGCTGGAAAACCTCCCACCCTGCCCAGAGAATTTTCTACAGCCTTAGGTTTGTTAAGAGACTGATAACAAATAACCACCCCACTCTGTGGAGCTTCTACAGCTTAAGGCTAATTAAGAGAATGAGATTAATCAGCGTGCAGACAGAGGTAGACCTCAGAGTGCTTTGAGTCTTTGCCTGATCTCCTTTGGGACCCACCCAGGCCTTGGAAAAGCAAACTGTGGTGTGCATCTTGGTACTGTACAAATGCACCCAGCCACAGCAGAGGACACCTCAAGACCAGGGATATTGATAGCTACAAACACAGTACTCAGGGCCAGTCACAAACTGTGATTGACATTGGCCTGTACCAGAGACCCCTCCAAAAAGACTGAGAGTCCTGCATATCTACCTAATACTTAGAAACAGACACAAATAGGCAGCCAAAATAGGAAGACAAAAAATCAAGCCCCAAATGAAAGAACAAGAGAAGTCTCCAGAAAAAGAGCTAAATGAAATGGAGATAAGCAATCTATGAGATATAGAGTTCAGAATACTGACTGTAAGGGTGCTCAAAGGCATGAAAAAAGATATGGAAATGATGAAAACATAAGGAAATTAAGGACAGCAGAAATAAAGAAAGTATTTGAAGAAATTAACTGCAGATTAGAAGAAGCTAAGGATAGGATCAGTGAATTAGAAGACAGGGTAGGAAAAAAATTGCTCAATCAGAGACCCAAAAAGAAAAAAACTATTAAAAAACAGGAGGACAGTCTAAGGGAGCTGTGGGACAACATGAAATATAACAATATTCGCATTATAGAAGTGCCAGAGGAGGTCCAAAGAAAGCAAGGGTTAGAGAACTTGTTTGATGAAACAATGCCAGAAAACTTCCTTAACTTGGTCAAGGAAAAAGTCACACAAGTTCAGGAGGCACAGAGAGTTCCAAGAAAAATCCAAAGAGGCCCATGCCCAGACACATCACAATTAAAGTGCCAAAAATTCAAGACAAAGAGAGAATCCTAAAGGAAGCTAGAGAAAAGCAATCTGTTATCTACAAAGTAACCCCATAAGGCTGTCAGTTGACTTCTCATCATAAACTCTACAGGCCAGAAGGGAATGGCATGAAGTATTCAAGGTAATGCAAAACAAAGATCTGAAACCAAGATTACTCTATTCAGCAAGCTTATCATTCAAGATAGAAGGTGAAATAAGAGCTTTCCAGACACAAAAAGTCTAAAGGAGTTTATCACCACAAAAATAGCATTACAGGATATGTTAAAGGAATGGCTCTAATTAGAAGTAGAAATAGAGACACTGATAAAGGAAGGCATAAAGAAATAAAATAGCAGTAAATAACTATCTTTAAATAATAACCTTAAATGTAAATGGAGTAAATACCCCAATATCAAGATATAGGATGGCTGAATGGATAAGAAAACATGATCCAAATATATGCTGTCTACAAGAGACCCACCTCAGAAAAGACTCACACAGGATGAGAGTGAAGAGATAGGAAAAATTTTTCCATGCAAATGGAAATGAAAAAAAAATCTGGGGTAGGAATACTCATATCTGACAAAATAGACTTCAAAATGAAGACAAGAAGGACAAGAAAGGTCACTACATATTACTAAAGTGATCAATTCAACAAGAGGATATAAACCTGATAAACATATATGCACCCAATATAGGAGCACCTAAATTTATAAAAAACTTCTACAGGACTGTAGGGAGAGACCAATAGCAAGACAGTCACACAGGGGATTTTAACACACCACTGACTTCACTGGATAGGACTTCCAGGCAAAAAATCAATAAGGAAATAGTGAACCTGAATGACACCTTAGATCAGACGGATTTACTTGACATTTACAGAACATTCCACCCCAAAGCTGCAGAATATACATTCTTCTCAAGAGCACACAGGACATTCTCAAAGATAGGCCACATGTTAGGACACAAAGCAAATCTCTACAAGTTCAAGAAGACTGAAATCATATCAAGCACCTTCTAAAACCACAATGGCATGAAATTAGAAATCAACCACACAAAAAAAAAACCCACTAAAAAACATTCAAACACACAAAGGCTAAATAACATGCTTTTTAAAGATGAATGGGTTAGCAAAGAGAGCAAGAAAGAAATGAAAAAAGTCCTGAGAAAAAATGAAAATGTACAACACCAATTCCAAATCTAAGGGACACAATGAAAGTAGTCCTGAGAAGGAAGTTCATAGCACCACAATCTTACCTCAAAAAAGAAGAAAATCTTCTAATAGACTCTTTAACCCTACAACTTAAAAACTTAGAAAGAGAATAACAAGAAAAGCCCAGAGTAATTAGAAGGAAAGAAATAATAAAGATCAAAGCAGAAATAAATGACATAGAGCCTAAAAAAACAATACAAAAGATTAATGAAACCAAGAGCTGGTTCTTTGAAAAGATAAACAAGATTGATGTGCCTTTAGCCAGACTCATCAAGAAACAAAAAGAGAAGACTCAAATAAACAAAATCAGGAACGAAAGCGGTAAAATAACAACGGACTCAACAGAAATACAAAGAATTTGTAAGAAAATACTTTGAACAACTATATGCCACCAAGTTGGGCAACCTGGATTAAATGAACAAACTCCTAGAAAAATATAACCTTCCAAAACTCAAACAGGAAGCATCAGAATACCTGAATAGACTGATAACTGCTCATGATGTTGAAGCAGTTATCCAAGTACTCCCAGCAAACAAAAGTTTGGCCCAGATGGCTTCACAGGGGAGTTTTACAATATGTTCAAAGAAGAATTAACACTTACCCTTCTTAAACTATTTCAAAAAATCCAAGAGGAAGAAACTCTTTCAAGTGCTTTTTAAGAGGCCAGCATTAGCCTAATTATAAAATAAGATAAAGACACTACAAAGAAAGAAAATTACAGACCAATATCCCTGATGAACATAGATCCTAAATTCTCCAACAAAATATTAGCAAATCGGATAAAGCAATATATTAAAAACAGCATACATCGTGACCAAGTGGAATTTATTCCAGGGATGCAAGGCTGGTACAATATTCACAAATCAGTATACACGATACATCACATAAACAAATTGAAAGCAAAAATCACATGATCATATCAATAGATGCAGAAAAAGCATTCAACAAAATCCAGCACCCATTTTTGATAATAACTCTCAGCAAAGTGGGAATGGGGGGATCATAACTTAACATAATAAAGGCCATATATGACAAACTTACAGCAAATGTCATACTCAATGGGCAAAAACTAAAACCATTTCCCCTAAGAACAGGAACAAGATATGGGTGTCTACTTTCACCACTTTTATTCAACATAGTAATGGAAGTGCTAACCATAGTGATCAGACAAGAAGAAAACATAAAAGGCATCCATATTGGAAAGGAGGAAGTAAAACTGTAATTATTTGTAAATGACATGATATTGTACATAGAAAATCCTAAAGACTCCATCAAAAGACTACTAAATTTAATAAATGAATTCAGCAAGGTAGCAGGATACAAAATTAACACTCAGAAAATGATGACATTTTTATACACCAATAATGAACTCTCAGAAAGAAAAACTAAAAAAAAAAACACCATTTACCATTGCAACTAAAAAAATAAGATACCTAGGAATAAACTTAACCAAAGATGTAAAAGACCTTTACTCAGAAAACTAAAGGACACTGAAAAAAGAAATAGAAGAAAATATAAACAAATGGGAAAATATGTTCATGGATTGGAAGAATTAACATCGATAAATGTCCATACTACCCAAAGCTATCTATAAATTCAATGCAATTGCTATTAAAATACCAAGAGTATATTTCACAGATCTAGAACAAACACTTAGAAAATTTATATGGAACCCAAAAATACTCCAAATATCCACGGCAATCTTCAGAAAGAAGAACAAAGTTAGAAGGATCACAATACGAGGTATCAAATTATACTACAAAGCCTCTGTAATCAAAACAGCCTGATACTGGTACAAGAACAGACATATAGATCAGTGGGACACAACAGAGAACCCAGGAATTGACCCACGGCATTACAGTCCATTAATATTTGACAAAGGAGGCAAGAACATACAATGGAGTAAAGACAATCTTTTCAATAAATGGTGTTGGAAAAAATGGACAAGTACATGCAAAAAAATAAAACTAGACCACCAACTTATACCATACGCAAAAGTAAACTCAAAATGGATAAAAAACTTAAAAGTAAGATGTGAAACCATAAAAATCCTAGAGGAAAAACATAGGCAGCAAAATCAAAGACATCTCTGGTAGCATTATGTTTGCCAATATGTCTCCTGGGGTCATAGAAAGAAAAGAATAAATAAATAAATGGGACTGCATAAAAATAAAAAGCTTCTGCACAGCAAAAGAAACTATCAACAAAATGAAAGGGGAGCCCACTGTTTTGGAAAAAAGATTTGCCAATGACACATCTGATAAAGGGTTAATATCCAAAATATGTAAGGAACCCATACAACTTAACAGAACACAAATAATACAATTAAAAAATGGACAAAAGTCCTGAATAGACATTTCTCCAAAGGGAACGTACAAGTTGCCAAGAGACATATGAAAAAATGCTCAATGTCACTAATCATCAGAGAGATGCAAATTAAAACTACAGTGAGGTATCCCTTCACACCTGTCAGAGTGGCTACCATCAATAAATCAACAAATGACTTGTGCTGGCGAGAATGTGGAGAAAAGGGAACCTTAGTACACTGCTGGTGGGAACGCAGACTGGTGCAGCCACTATGGAAAACAGTATGGAGGTTTCTTAAAAAATTAAAAATGGAGCTGTCTTTTAACCCAGTGATTCCACTTCTAGGAATAGATCCTATGAATCCCAAAACACCAATCAGAAAGAATATATGCATCTCTATGTTCATAACATCACAATTTACAATAGCTAAGTTCTGGAAACAGCCCAAGTGCCCATCAGTAGATGAGTGGATAAAAAGGCTGTGGCACATTTACACAGTGGAATACTATGCAGCTGTAAAAAACAAGATTCTTTTATCCTTTGGGGCAGGATGGAGGGAAATAGAAAGTACTATGTTAAGTAAAAGAAGCCAGTCAGTGAAATACAAGTACCACATGACCTCACTTATATGTGGAATATAATAAACAAAATAAACTGATGAATCAAATATATTCAGGGACATAGAAGAATGGAACAGACTGAGGGATCTCAGACAGAAGGTGGGGATAGGGGAGTGGGCAGGGAGAGATTATTCAAAAAACTTATATGTTTATAAACATAACCCATGGACAGAGAGAGACATTGGTCTTGGAAAGGCCTGAGTGTGGGGTAGATGCGGGGTGGAGGAGATCAATGGGGGTAAAAAAGGGACATCTGTAATATTTTCAACAAGAAAGATAAAGAAATTTTAAAATAAAAAGGAAAAAAAAAGTTGTGGTACATATATGCAAGGGAATACTACTCAGCTATAAGAAAATATGAAATATTGCGATTAGTGACAACATTGATAGATCTTAAGAATAGCATGCTAAGCAAAATAAGTGACAGAAAAAGTCAAGGACCATGTGATTTCACTCATGTTTGGAATATAAAACTGAAAGCAACAAACGAACAGACAACAAAAACTCATAGATACAGACAACAGTATGCTGGGAAGCTGGGTGGAGGGTATTAAAAGGTAAAGGGGGGGTCAAATACATGGTGACAGAAGAAGACTTGACTTTGGATAGTGAGCACACAATGCAGTATAAAGATGATGTATCACAGATTTCACACTTGAACCCTGTATAATTTTATTAACCAATGTCGCCACAATATATTTAATTAAAAATAAATAATAAAATATTTTTAAAAATGAGATTGGGAAGACACTTAGAAAACATGTACAAATCACTATAAATGGAAAGTTGTACACCAGTTTTGGGGCATAGGAAGTTCTGAAATAGTGTCAGGGAGAGGGTGATATTCAAATTGGACCTTAAAATTTTCCTTGTTTCTGGGGCAAGTGAGAGCATTATATGTAACAGGAAGAGTACAAGAAGGTACATACTGGTCTTTGACTTGAAGAGGTAGCATGAAAGGTATGATTATTGTGCATATGCAGTCTCATATTTCATATTTTCCTAATATGTTGGGACTTTAAATGATTTCTATGTATTTCACTAAGAGTTTGGCTATTTTTACAAGCTCTTTTTGTTTTTCTACATTGATTACATCATTTTATTGTTATTTGTGTTTGTTTATTTATTTTAATTCAATAGCTCATTGAAAGATAGTAAAGACTAAGGTAGCATCAAGTATATATGCTTACTAAGATTTTGTTTAATGTGAGGAGATTTTAATATAACCTAAGTTTAGAAATAGGAAAAATGATGCTAATTTCTCATTAAGCTGATTCTCTATCCAGTGCGTATTTGACCTTGATAACCTTGGCATGCCACTAAGATACATTATATGAGATTACAGGCCACGCTCTTGATCCTAAAACCTCTGAAAATTGATCTCAGAAAAGAATTTAAGCTCTCAGAACATGTAGAATTATCAAAGGGGAAATTCCTTAGTAACTATAAAACATCATTTATCCATGCTATACATAGAATGTTTGTGTTGCCCTAAAATTTATATGTTGAAAAGCTAACCCCCAATGTAATAGTATTTTCTCGTAGGGCATTTGGGGGTGGCTGATTAGTTCATGGGGGTGGGGCCCTCATTAATGAGATTAGTGCCTTTATGAAAGAGACCAATCTTTTTATAAAAGACTCCTTTGCCCCTTCTACTGGGTGAGATTACAGATAAAGGTGCTATGAAGCAGAAGTGGGACCTCACCAGACACTGAATCTGCCAATATCTTCATATTGAGCTTCCCAGTCTCCAGAACTGTGCAAAATAAATTTAGCTGTTTACGAGCCACACAGTCTATAATATTTTGTTATAGAAGCCTGAACAGACTAAGACAATACACAAAGAAAAGGCAGCTTGGGGCAGCAGTGCCAGCTGTTTGCTAAAACCAAGTCTTTATTTCAGATATGACTTGTTTAATTCTTCAGAAGTAAAGACTTGAAAGGAAATGAACAAATAATTCCCAAAATCTAAAATGAAAACAGGCTATACTCTAAAGTCAATATCTAAAGAAATATATATTAAAGAAAAAAGACACAAATTTTCTTTTTTTTAATTGTTCAAATTATTAAGGATGTCATTTTTCTCCCAATTGACCCATTCCACTTCACCCTACCCCCTCCTCAGTCCCTCACCACACCATTATCTATGTCCTTGAGTTATGCACATATGCTTATAAATTCTCTGGTTAACCACTCCCCTTCCACCTACCATCCCCCTCCTTTCATCTGAGATTCATCAGTCTGGTCTATGCTTCCATGTTACTGAATCTATTCTGTCCATCAGTTTATTAAGTTCTTTAGATTTCACATATAAGTGAGATCATGTGATGCTTGTCTTTCTCTGCCTGGCTTATTTCACTTAGCATAATGTTCTCCAAGTCCGTCCGTATTATCCCAAAGGGTACAAGATCCTTCTTACTTACAGCTGCATAGTATTCCATGGGATAAATACCCCAAAGTTTTTTTATCCACTCATCTACTGATGGGCACTTGAGTGGTTTCCAGATGTTAGCTATTGTAAATTGCACTGCTATGAATATAAGGGTACATATATTATTTCTGATTAGTGTTTCAGGATTCTTAGGACATATTCCTAGTAGTGGGATCACTGGGTCAAAAGGCAGTTCCATTTTTAATTTTTTGAGGAACCTCCATACTGTTTTCCATAGCGGCTGCACCGTCTGCATTCCCACCAGCAGTGTACTGGTGTTCACCTTTCCCCACATCCTCACCAGCACATGACATTTGTTGATTTGTTCATGGTAGTCATTCTGACAGGTATGAAGTGATACCTCATTGTGGTTTTAATCTGCATTTCTCTGATGATTAGTGACACTGAGCATTTTTTCATATGTCTCTTGGCCATATATATGTACTCTTTTGAGAAGTGTCTATTCAGGTCCTTTGCCCATTTTTGAATTGGATTATTTGTATTCCTCTTGTTGAATTGTATGAATTCTTTGTACACTTTGGAAATTAGCCCCTTATCAGATACATCTTTGGCAAATATGTTCTCTGATTTCTTTTGCTGTGCAGAAGCTTTTTATTTTGATGTAGTCCCATTTGTTTATTTTTTCTTTTGTTTTCCTTGCCCTAGGAGATGTATCCCACTACATGAGATGTCTGTGACTTCACTGCGTATGTTTTCTTCCAGGATTTTTATGGTCTCACGACTTACATTTAAGTCTTTTATCCATTTTGAGTTTATTTTTGTGTATAATGTAAATTGGTGGTATGATTTCATTTTTTTGCATGTAGCTGTTCAATTTTCCCAGCACCATTTATTGAAGAGACGGTCTTTACTCCATTGTATGCTATTGCCTCCTTTGTCAAATATTAACTGACCATAACTGCTTGGGTCTTCTTCTGGGGTCTCTGTTCTATTCCACTGGTCTATAAGTCTGTTGTTACACCGATACCAAGCTGTTTTGATTACAATGGCTATCTAGTACAGTTTGATATCTGGTAAAGTGATTCTTCCCACTCTGTTCTTCTTTCTCAAGATGGCTGCTGCTATTTGGTTACATATAAATTTTTGGAATATTTGTTCTAGCTCTGAAAATTATGCTATTGATATTTTAATAGGAATTGCATTGATTCTATAAATTGCTTTGGGTAGTATGGAAATTTTAATGGTAATAATTCTTCCAAACCATGAACATTGTATATTCCAACTGTTCATATCTTCTTCTATTTCCTTTTTCAGAGTCCTGTAGTATTCAGAGTATAGGTATTTTACATACTTGGTTAAGTTTATTCTTAATTATGTTATTTTTTTAGTTGCAATGGTAAATGGTATTGCTTTTTTGTTTTGTTTCTGAGACTTCATTGTTGGTGTATAAAAATGCCATCAATTTCCTGATGTTAATTTTGAATCCAGCTACCTTGCTGAATTCACATATCAAATCTGGTAGTACTTTGATAGATTCTTTAGGGTTTTCTGTGTACAATATCATGTCATCTGCAAATAATGACAGTTTTACTTCCTCCTTTCCAATATGGATACCTTTTATGTTTTCTTCCTGCCTGATGGTTGTGACAAGGACTTCCAATAATATGTTGAATAAGAATGGTGAAAGCAGACATCCTTGCCTTGTTCCTATTTTTAAGGGAAATGTTTTTAGTCTTTGAACATTGAGTATGATGTTGGCTGTAGGTTTGTTGTATATGGCCTTTATTATGTTGTAATATGTTCCCCCCATTCCCACTTTGCTGAGAGTTATTATCAAATATGGGTGTTGGATTTTATCAGATGCTTCTTCTGCATCTATAGATATGATCATATGATTTTTGTTTTTCATTTTACATGGTGTATCACATTTATTGATTTGCAGATATTATACCAGCCTTGCATCCCTGGAATAAATCCCACTTGTTCATGGTGTATGATCTTTTTGATGTATTGCTGAATCCAGTTTGCTAGTATTTTGTTGAGGATTTTAGCATTTCTGTTCATCAGGGATATTGGCCTGTAATTTCCTTTCTTTGTAGTGTCTTTATCTGGCTTTTGGATTAGGATGG
Organism: Miniopterus schreibersii; assembly: GCF_964146895.1. Classification (NCBI taxonomy): domain Eukaryota; kingdom Metazoa; phylum Chordata; class Mammalia; order Chiroptera; family Miniopteridae; genus Miniopterus; species Miniopterus schreibersii. The sequence goes on along the minus strand of NC_138104.1, from coordinate 37,304,942 downwards.
TGCTGGCCTCATAAAAAGAGTTTCCTCTCCTCTTGAATTTTCTGGAAGAGTTTGAGCAGAATAGGTGTTTATTTTTTTTTTGAATGTTTGATAAAACTCACTTGTAAATCCATCTGGACCAGGACTTTTGTTTGATGGGAGTTTTTTGATTACTGCTTCAATTTCATTTGTTGTTATTGATCCATTTAGGTTGTCTGCTTCTTCCTGATTCAGCTTTGGAAGATTGTGTGCTTCTAAGAATTTGTCCATTTCACCCATTTGGTTCAGTTTGTTGACATATAGTTGCTCATAGTATTACAATCCTTTATATTTCTGTTGGGTCAGATGTTATATCACTTTTTTCATTTCTGATTTTATTTATTTGGGTCCTCACTCTTTGTTTCTTGATGAGTCTGGTTAAAAGTGCATGAATTTTATGTATCTTTTCAAAGAACCAGCTCTTGGTTTCATTGATTTTTTTGTATTTGTTTTTTTAGTCTCTATATCATTAATTTCTGCTCTAAACTTTATAATTTCTTTCCTTCTACTTCCTCAGGCATTTTCTTGCTGCTCTCATTCTAGTTCTTTTAGTTCTGTTAGATGGCTTAGTAGAGCTCTTTCTTGTTTCTTGAGGTATGTCTGTACTGTTATGAACTTTCTTCTCAGGGCTGCTTTCACTGTGTCCCATAGATTTTGGGCTGTTGTCAGTTCATTTTCATTTTTTTCCAGATAGTGTTTGATTTTTTCCTTGATCTCATTGGTAACCCATTCATTGTTTAATAACATGCTATTTAGCCTCCACGTGTTTGAATACTTTTGAGTTTTCTTACAGTGGTTGATTTCTAGTTTCATGGCATTGTAATCTGAGAAGATGCTTGATATGATTTCAATCTTCTTGAATTTTTAAAGACTTCCTTTGTTTCCTAACATGTTATCTATTTTTGAGAATGTTCCATGTGCAGTTGAGAAGAATGTGTATTCTGCTGCTTTGGGATGAAATATTCTATAAATGTCAATTAAATTCCTATAGATCTTGTGTGTCATTTAAGGTCTGTGTCTCCCCATTGATTATTTGTCTTGATGATCAGTCAGGTGATGACAGTGGGGTGTTAAAGTCCCCCACTATGATTGTATTGCTGTGAATCTCCCCCTTAAAGTCCACCAAGAATTTTTTTATATATTTAGGTGTTCTTACATTGGGTACATATATATTTATAAGGGTTATTTCCTCCTGTTAGATTGATCCCCTTAGTATTATGTAGTGACCATCTTTGTCTCTTGCTATGGTCTTTATTTTGAAGTCTGTTTTGTAAGAAATAAGTGTTACTACTCCAGCTTTTATTTTCATTTCCATTTGCATGGAATATTTTATCCCATCTCTTCACTTTTAGCCTGTGTGAATCTTTTGCTCTCAGTTGGGTCTCTTGTAGACAGCATATATTTGGGTCTTGTTTTCTTATCCATTCAGCTACTCTATGTCTTTTTATTGGAGCATGTATTTTGTTTATATTTTAGGTTACTATTGACATCTACCCATTTAATGCCATTTTTCCCCTTTATGCCAATGTACCTTTCTCTCTATATTTCTTCTTCTTCCTAAAGCATTCCTTTTAGCATTCTTGCAATGCTGGTTTGGTGGTACTTAACTCCTTTAGCCTTCTTTTGTCTGGGAAGCTGTTTATTTCACCTTCAACTTTAAATGATAACCTTGCCAGGTAAAGTGGTCTTGGTTGCATGTTCTTGCTTTTCATTAATTTTAGAACTTCATGCCACTCCCTTCTGGCCTAAAGTGTTTCTGTTGAGAAATCTGCTGTCAGCCTTATGGGGGTTCCCTTGTAGGTTACTGCTTATCTCTCTCTTGCAGCCCTTAATATTCTCTCTTTGTCCTTAGCATTTGCCATTTTAATTATAATGTGCCTTGGAGTGGGTCTCTTTTGGTCCTTCTTGCTTGGAATCTTCTCAGATTCCTGAACTTATATGGCTTTCTCCCTCACCAGCGTATGGAAGTTTTCTGTCATTATTTCCTCCACCAACTTCTCTATCCCTTGCTCTCTTTCCTTCCTCTCTGCTACCCTTATGACGCAAATGTTGTTTCTCTTCATGTTGTCCCAAATCCCCCTTAGACTGTCCTCATGCTTTTTAAGTGTTTTTTCTTTTTGCTGCTCTGAGTGGTTTTTTTCTACCTTATCTTCCAAGTCACTTATTCTATCCTCTGATTCATTGAGCCTTCTTTTAATTCCTTCAAGCATATTCTTGTTATTGGATATAGTATTCTTCATTTCTGCCTCTTTCTTGTTTATGATATCTAGCTCTTTTTTGTTTTGTCTTCACTAAGTTCCTTGACCTTTCCATTGAGTGTCTTGTTCTCATTAATTTCCTTGAGACTCTTTATAACCATTACTCTGAACTCTGTTTCTGATAACTTGCTTAACTCTATCTCACCAAGGTATTTTTCTGGCAATTTTTCTTTTTCTTTAGTTTGGAAGTTGCTTCTTTGTCTTATTTTGGTGGCTCTTAGTGTTTGTATCAGTATATTAGATATATTTACTCTGTCCCAGTCTTGTAGTGTGGGATATTGTAGTGTATGTCCAGTGGAGCGTAAACTGTGTTTTCCTTATACTCCTGAGCTCTTTTCTATACGTGTGTTTCTTTTGTTGGTGTCCCTTTTGTGGGTTCTTTGGGCTTTCCTGTTGTGATTTGGTATAGATTGTTGTTGTCCCTTTCTTGGGAGGACCCTCCTCTCAGGTTGGCTAGCTGTGTGTCTCAGCCCCAGCCATGTCATGTGAACTGTAGTACGGGTGCTGACAAGGCAAGACAATATAGAACCCAACTGCCAGGAAACAAGCAGTATCTTACAAAATATCTTGACAATCACAATGAAAGCATCCCAAGTGAGAACAAAAATGCTAAACCTAAAAAAAATTTAAGAACGAAAAAGGAGAGGAAAAAAATAGAGAGAGAGAAAAGTATATTGTTGCAAATAGTAACAAAAAATAAAAGAAAAAAACAATAGACTGAAATAAAAAGTAAAAATAGAGAAGCTACTGGGAGATACAAGGGGTAGAGAAAATATTCTGGAAGAAGGGTGAGCAAAAAATTAATGGTAGAGCATAAGAATAAGAAAATAGTTGGAAATGAAATAATAAAAACACAATAAAGAGACAAACAGAAACTAACAATCAAACAAGACAAGAAGACAAGAAGAAAAATAAAAGAGTAAAAAAACCAAGTTATTCCAAAGGAACCAGAAGAGATAGAGAGATAAAGCAAGAACAGGGAGGTAGTCCAATAAAAGATATGGAAGAAGCGATAAAGAAAAGCAGAAAACTTATTGGTTATAATGATAGTGTCCTAGCAATTCAGCAGAAAATACTTAAAAAATCTTAATAATGGAACAAAAGAGAAAACAATATAAAGCAAAAAACAAAACAAGCAAAGCAAATCAAAATTTTTTTTAATTTAAAATTTTTTTTAATTTAAAAAGAAATAATTTTTTTCTTTTCTCTCTTTTTCCTAACAACAACAAAAAAGGTAGTCAGATGAGTTTCATCTGGGCAGCTTATGTTCTCACAGGCTCACTGTTTTGTATGCTGATTTCAGTTCTCCTGGGGAGTACTTGTGTATCAGCCAATTTCAGGAGCCCTCTATGTTTGGCTCTGGTGTCCTTAGGTAGCTGGCTGATTTGAGGCTCTCTGTGGACCATCTCCACTTGTCAGTTATTTTGCCTTCCCCTTGTGATTACCTGGTCTTACTCCAGCATCTTCTGAAGAGTCTTTAGGGTGCGGAATGGCTAGTGTAGCTCAGGATATTGCTCCCCTTACTTACAAGTTTTGCTCTCAGGCATTCACTATGGAGAAGTTATCCTCTGCTTCAAAGCCAGCTCCTTTCTCTCTACCCTAGCCTCCAATTCTAGTTCCCCATACAATGGCCTGCTGCAGGTTCAGATTGAATTCAGTCTGTTGTTTTTTCTGTATGGGCAGTTTCAGCAGTCTGGGCTGAGTGGGTTCTATTAAAAAACATTCCTGTGAGCACTTTGCCTCCCCAGCCCCCAGCAGGGGTTTTAAGTTTTTCCTCCAGTTCCAAAACAATAATCCTTGAGATTCTTATTCTTGTAATGCCCTCCTGTGAGCTGATCTCCCTTCCCTCTCAGAACTGTGCCCTGCTGGGGATAACTGGGGCTTCAGTAGGTTGAACTAGCCCCTTTGCTATGCGGGTTGTGCTCCTAGCTTATGGGAAAGGTAAGCATGCTCCACCCCTCCTTTCTCAGATCTGTTTGGCTGATTATATGAGGTGTGCTAATTTCAAACTCTCCAAAATGCAGACATAAATCCCAGCATTTGCTGGTCTGTCTGCCCAAGTTAGGAAGTTGGGTGCCGTTCAGTGATCAAACCTGAAAAACACACAAAGCAACACACAAGCAGAGAATCCACCGTGCAAGGTCCTGCTGCACCCATTCCTAAGTAACAAGTAGGAGGGGTCACATAGTCAGCCCCACACAGATCCCCTGCACAGCTGATCTCAGTAAACTAAGGGCAGCTCCTTCCACACTATTCAGGAACCCCTCAGGGCAGGTCAAAAAGCCTCTATTTGCCCCTCCAGGAGTTCAGGTGGCTGGAGAACTGATCTGCCCCACAGGCAGCACCCGTCTATCTCTGGCGACTGTAGGGCTCTCTTCCCCTTCCCTGTGCCACACAGATCAAATGCTTTCTGGGATTCTACACAATGCCTTAAAGGAAGGAAGAGGGTTCCTGTTTGTGGTTGCTCAGTGCAGCCCTTTGGACCCTTTCTACACTGTGGGACTGCCTTTCCTATGGTCAGCACCTTGTGTGAAAGATGCTTTTCGTGGATGCCATTAGAAGTTTTGTTTTACTAGAAAGGCGCAGTCCCCTCCTCTCAGGCATACTGTTTCACTGGGTCCCTCTGCTCTCTGCACAGGGTTCTCCCTCCCTTCTTCTCTGCTCCGGGATTGAGATCCCAGTTTTTGGATGCCAGTCTACACTCAAAAGGGGAGGGAGCTTTGCAGCCTCTAGCCCTAGAGCCTCAGAGCCCAGTACAGATTTCAGGAGAGATTTCCCCTTTTTACTCTTTCACTCTCTTACCAGATTCTATGATGTTTCTTCAGTGCTCCCTACTTGAAATATGTCCCTTTGGTATATTTCTCTGGTTTTCCCAAGCTGGTTACACAGTATTTTAGTGCTAAAGTGAGTCAGTGCTGGGATCAAGGGTGCTCTGCTTCTTCTCATCATACCACCACCTTTCCCCCTTTAAGACACAGATTTTCAATTACCAAATCATCATGTTTTGTTCATAATAAAGATAATCAATCCTGGTAGATGTTAGGAAACAAATTCTCTGATATAGTCTTGTTAATACATCGGTATAGTCTTTCTGGAAGTTAATTTAGCAAAAGCCTTAAATATAGACCTTTCTTCTTTCAGGAACCATTCAATTTTAAGATTATATTCTGGAAAAAAAATCATAAGTGTGTTTCGGACAAATGTATAAAGATATTTATCACAGTATATTTTACATCATGGAAAATTAGAACCAGTTTAAATGTTCAAAAATTGAGAATGAGTTAAATAAATTATGACACATGCAGACAGTGTTTAACAGTTAGAATTATATTTTTTAAAGATACTTAATGTCCACCAACTCAAAAAAATCAACAACTTCATAATGGCAAAATATCGGCTAAAAAATTAGCAGGGCCCTGGATGGTGTGGCTCAGCTGGTTGAGCATCTTCTTATGCACGGAGAGGTTGCCAGTTTGATTCCTGATCAGGGCATATTCCCTGGTGTGGGTTCAATCCCCAGTAGGGAACATGAAAGAGGCAGCCCATCACTGTTTCTCTCTCTCATTGATATTTCTCTCTCTGAAATCAGTAAAAACATATTTTTTTTAAAAAGCAGGAATCACAATTTTAAATATGTTATGGTCAAATTTCCAAAAGATTACAAGTTAGAGCTCTAGATATCTGATTTCACTTTATTAATTTTTTGAGTCCTTTGGATATTTTACAATGAATATTCATTCATTTGGTAAATATTAAAAATACTATTAATATTTAGTAAACAAATTAATTAATTTTGTTGTTAGCATTTTATTTGCCAAATTATAGCATTTATTTGCCATATAATGAAAATGAATGGAAATTCATGACTTGGCAGCTTAAGGAAAATCTAGGTGGTGTTGGGAATCTTGATATAGTGTCTTATGTTACTGCTTAATAAGGCTTATTGATCTTTGTCTCCCATTAAGATAGAAAACTCTAATGGGGGATATTCTCTGAAGATCTTCTTTTATTGGATGAGTACCCACATGCAGCCGAAATTTGGCAATGCATTTTTAAAACTTATATGCATGTTTTATTTTATTTAAAAAATGTATATCTTTATTGATTTTAGAGAGGAAGGAAGAGGAAGAGAAAGATAGAAACATCAATGAGAGCCCACAACTGAGCATGTGCCCTGACCAGGAATCAAACCATGATCTCCTGGATCCTAGACCGACACTCAACTGCTGAGCCACACCAAGCCAGGCTACGCATATTTTAAATTATGCTTGCTTTTCCCCTTTCATCAGGTTATGAAAATGAATGGAAATTCAGGACTTGGCAGCTTCATCATAAGTGGAAAAACCATATCAACAAAATATTTTTTTAAAACATTCTTCTCAGTAATCCCATTATTTCCATTGTTATTGTCATCAAGATAGTAAAATAAAGCTCTTTGCCTTAAAACTGACTTTATTCTCTTGTTTTTGCATATGTAGCTAGTGTCAGAACTTTTTGAAGTAAATCAAAGTATAGAAATAATATAAGAATATTGGCGACTTATATTAGAAAGAATGGACAGATTTTCCTATGTGATTTAGAATTTCCCAGATTCCTTTTGAGCCATTATTTTACTTTTCGTTATATGTCCAGTTGCTTCAAGATCATCTATGTGAGAAATTCCTAATGAGGGCATGAAAAAATATGCATAATAACAAAATCTTAGAAAAAATATTCTTAGATTTGATGTAACTAAAAATTTCCTTGTTATATATAAGGAAAAAAGATAAGTATAAGGGATATTTGCCAGATTACCAAGAAAAGAACTTCATTATGGAGTTTCTGACTTCCTGTCTGGGTCTCTCTCAAGGATACAGAAGTGAAAATTGTGAAGTAATTTAGAGTCCTAAAAGAAATTTAGTTTAAAAACACACCCAAAGCTTTTGCAAACTAGCTGATGTATTCTGAGAAAAACAATTGTAAACAATATATAAGTTGGATTTTTGTTTGTTTGTTTTTATTTTGTTTGTTTATATATTCCCAAATAGCAAAAAGCTAGATCTGTTGTTCTCCATTGTCTAAGAGCCTACTTTTTTCCAAAGATTACCTCACTTCATAGGTAATTAAAAAACAATTATTTATAGTGAAGTTAATCTAGGCCAACCCTACCAATAAAAAATCATGTTGAAATTTAGGGGATAAAAAGATAAATATTTAAAGTCTGATAATATGATGGACACCCTGCAATGTTATTAATTTCAAAATACTTAATATGTTGACTTCCAAATACAAAATAGTTTTGTACTTTCATTGCCTCTGTGTTAGTGATGCAGAACTCTCAAGGTAAGTTTCCTAATGTTATTGGTTCTTTGGCCCATTGAATGTAAAATTGGAAGCAAAACATATCAAATGCTTCCACATATCTCCGTCCTCAATTCTTCTTGGTCTTGTGAATCAATTATTTTTCAGTATCACCTTGTGGACATCAAAGGTCTTTAAATAAGAATCAATATATTATTATCTTTAACTAGTAGGATCTCATTATTTTTATTATTTTTATTTTAATTATTAATAGTTGGACTTTGTGTACTTGGGAATCCAAACAAATATTCTTTGCAAAGTTAGATTGAGGCAATCTTTTTTTTTTAGTTTATTGCAATAAGTTTCTAAATGACTTTTCTAAGGAAAACATTTAGTGTTTAAGGAATACATACATTAAACTTTTGATATAGTTCTTTAATTAACAATGTAATATAAGTTAAAATAACTAAAAATGTAAATTTTCTCCTGATTCAGTTCAATATTAATACCTTGGAGATGATCTTGGTACTTCTCAGAAAAAGCAGAAAAATAATTACATATGTACATTTAATTATAAACAGAAATCATATATAGTTCATAAAATTAAAAAAAAAATCTACATTGCTTATCCTTTCATTTTCACCATGCTGGAACATGGTATTTATAACATCCAAATTAGTCTGTCTTTCATTAGTGTTCACGTTTCACAAAGTCTATAGTTTTGCTATCATAATATAATTTTGTACAAAACAAACATTGGTAATAGATATTATATGAGATTATATGCCAATCTCTTGAACCCTTAAACCCACAAAAATTAATCTCAGAAGAATTTAAGCTTCCAGGACATTTAGAATTAGCAGTTATCAGAGAAACTTAAATATGTTTGTCTTCTTTTTCTATTCCACAGTCGACTAAAACCATGGAATGGGAATATGAGTTTTGTACACTAACATCATGAACTAGAGTATGTGAAAATACATTCTTCAAACAAAAATATCTTAGCTAACTATATATGTGAATATGACAAATGAAAACACAAAATGATTGCCTTTTATTTCTCCTCATCACTTTTACAGTTATTATACATTTGTCCCAAAGTACTGCTTCCTCATTGTTGTTGTTTTGTTTTTTGTTTTGCTTTTGGGAAATTGGCACAGGAGATAGTCAGCTCTTCTAATATACCAGAGTACAAGTCACAGAAGAACCACGGTGCATTTAAAATAAATCTTTTGAAGGTTTTGCTCAATTTTTCAAGGAACACTTGCTTGATCTTATTGAATGCTGAAGTAATGTGAAATGACGAAGAGCAGTGAACAATTGCCTGAGCGTTCCAAGTAAATAGTAAAAAGAAGAAATTGGTAATTTAGATTCGTTGATCACATTAAAAGCATCGTTTTGGTTATCTCTAAGTACATAGCATTGTGAGAAAAAAATTCCATGTCATTTTGGTGTGCTTCGGTCTCAGGTATATATAGCTCACAATGCTAAGTGTACTTAGTGTCATAGGATATATTCCTATGACAAAGACTCTCCTTGACCAAACTTTAGACAGGCTCCTATTAAGCCTCTTTTTAGCTAGGCCTTAGCCTTGCCCCAACTCCCTCCCAGTCCTCTTGTCTGCTAGCCTTGTTTTAGCAAGAATCCTGGTAAATCAGTTTGGTGAGATTCTTCCTACCCTTGATATCTGATCATCTTGGCCTACTTTCATCAAGAATCCTGTTAAGTAAGTTTAGCAAGAATCTCCCTACCCTTGCTATCTCCTCTTAGTAATTTCTATCCACTGACCCCTTCACTTGGTTTCTTGGCTATGAGTCCCCAGCTGTCTTTATTGTCTTCAGAGGAGAGCCTGATATCTCGTTGTGACAGTCATGACACTTCTTTTAATAGTTTTGAATAAAATATTCTTACCATTTTTAAAAATGTCAGAATATGCTCAGCCAGCGTGGCTCAGAGGTTGAGCATTGACCTATGTATGATCCAGGAAATCTTGGTTCGGTTCCAGGTCAAGGTACATGCCCGGGTTTTGGACTCCATCCCCAGTGTGGGGCATGCAGGAGGCAGCCAGTCAATGACTCATCATTGATGTTTCTCTCTCTCTCTCTCTTTCTCTTTCCTCTCTCTGGAATCGATAAAGATATATTTAAAAATTAAAGTGTCAGAATAATTTTTCATTAACAAGTATTATAAAGACCAATATTAGAAATTGAGAAGGATGTACATAGTTATCTAAAATGCAATTTAACTGACAAGTTTGCATTTCTTGAAAAATGAGTTATTACATCTTTTGGGGATATACTACCATCATGTAGTTTACAGACACTTTTATGAAACTCTGAAACTGAGAATATCAACCTGTGAGGGAGAAAAAAGTGATATATTTGATGTAGGACTATTAAACTCACAGTCAAGGCTGAAAGACCCTGGGGGTAGAAAATACATGCTAGTCTAGAGAGGTAGGGCTCCCTCCAAAAATCTGTAAGAATGGCAGTGAGGAAGAAATACAAGAAAGGAGAATCTCAGTTCCAAGACTTAAAATCTTGAGGTCCTTAAATTTGTATGTTTAAACATGGGTGTTTATGCCTTTGCTGAAAATTAACATATCTGGACAGCACTCTCCCTCTTTTCATGGTATCATTCATGAAGCATTAAGTTGGCTAATATTTATATACAGCTGGTCTGTGAATAACATTGTTTCATTCAATGTTGTTCTCTGATAACGATGAGAACAAAAATTGAATCCAGCTAGGGCCACTGTCTATGTGGAGTTTGCATGTTCTCCCCATGACTGCATGGGTCTTCTCAGGGTAGCCGAGTTTCCTCCCACCTTCCAAAGATGTGTATGTGAAATGAACTGTTGCATCTAAGTTGTCTCTGTCTGAAAAAAATAAAATATATAAATAAAATAAAATACATTGTCTCAGTCTGAGTGAGTGTGGGTATGTGTGTGAGTGCACCCTGCAATAGAAGGGCATCTTTTTCAGTGTGGGTTCCACTTTTGCCCTGAGCTGCCAGGAGATGCTCTGGCCATCCAAGACCAAGAACTGGAATAAATGAGTTGGAAATAATTATGTTATTTATTTTTGTTAAACTTCCCTAAATGCATGTACAGTTCACATTTATTTCAATGTTTAATATTAGGAGAGTTTTGGGTCTTTATTTAAAGGTTTGGAGTGATTTTGTGATCAGAAATATGATCACATCAGGAACTCAATTCTTCTTATATCAATTAGTTTATGGTATAATTGGTTTCGTTAAGTCATTTTGTTTAAAGTTGCAGTTTCTGAGAACTTATCAACAACATTGAGTACTTACTGTACTTCCATATTGTCTGAGCTCTTTAATAAAATATAAGCTTCATGAGGCTAAAACTTAGTTTCCTCAGTTTACCACTGTGTTTCCAGTGCCTGGAACCTTGTACATTATATGGGAGACACTCAATACATATTTCTTGTGTTAATATATTAAATAATGTTTACATGTGTATAATAAACAAATTTTCTTTTTTTTAAATCTTTACTGTTGAAAGTATTATAGATGTCTCCTTTCTTCCTTGTTGACTCCCTCTACGCCACTCCCATTCTTTCCCCAGGTCTTCCCCACACTATTGTCTGTGTTAGGGGTTATGCATATATGCATATATGTTCTTTGGTTAATCTTACCACCCCTTCCCCTTCCCTCTGAAATATGTCAGTCTGTACACAACTGTTCTTAAAGACTAGTTTTTTGGATTTGCATTTGGGTTTTTAATTTATATTATGTAGACCCAAAAATGCTTACTAAAAATATATTGTTTACTTTGTATTTATGCTATAGGTCAACATTGATATGAATACTTCTATAGTTCTTAGTTATATAAGAAGTTGTTGAATTAATGTTTGGACTATTTCTGAACTAATATCCCATACGTAATGATTTTTCTTTCCTTGTTTATGAAGTGACAACCAGAGAGGCTGCATCAATGTGACGAATGGGAGTACCACATACCAGGGGGAGCTAGTCACATAAGATAACACACGAGAGTGTGTCTGGAAGGTGTGGGAATATTAGGCTTTTGGTTGGCAAAGGTGTACTGTTTTCTTCCTTCCACAAAAGTGTCACTTTTTTGGTGCTGGTGGCACAACTAGACAATTTAATACATCCCTTGAGGCACTGTTGTTGTCTCCTAACCAGGAGTATGATATCCCTGACCCTGTCAAGTGGAATTTAAAAAAAACAAAAACATTTTATGGGAAATTTCAAACTTATGTAAAAGTAAAGAGAATGATACAGTGAGCCTCTACATATTTCAACAATTAATTAACGGGCATTCTTGTCTCATGTATACATCCACTGATGTCCTCACTACCCTCCATGGATTGTCATTAAACTAATTCCAGGCACTATCTCACTTTATCAATTAATATTTCCTTATGTACTTCAAAAAGATAAGGTCACCTCAATAAGACATAACCACAATACCATAATCAAAATTCATTATTTTTTAAAAACCCTTAAAATTAAAATTAGAAGGGAAGATGGTGGCCCTGTGAGAAGCAGCAGAGCAACCCCGCTCCCAGCCATGGACTCGATTTCCTCCTAAAATCTTACATATCCAGCTGGGAAAAACCAGAGAAACATACCTGAGTGGACAGAGTGCGAGTGGGGAGCACTGAAGACACATCACGGAGTCTGGTAAGAGAGGGGGGTGTAGGAAGGAGGAGTCCCCCTCAAGCCTGTGCTGGGCTCCTAGCCTAGAGGCTACAAAGCTCCCTCCCCTTGGGAGTGTGGACAGCATCCAAAGGCGGGGACCCCACACCCAGAGCTACAAGAGGGGAAGGAACGCCCCGCACACAGGGCAGAGGGGCTCAGGGCAGCAGTGAGTCCTCGAGGAGGGGACGGCACCTTCCTAGGAAACAAAGCTTCTAGTGGTGGCTGCGACTGGCGTCTAGTGCTCAGGGTGCCAACCATAGGGAAGGCTGTCCCAAGGTATGTGGACCCAAGTGGTGAGGGACCAGAGGATTGCGCTGAGCAGCCTCACACGGGGACCCTCTGCCTCCCTGTGGGGCATTGTGTTGAGCCCCAGAAAGCACTGAATCTGCGGGGCGGGGGGGAGGGGAGGAGCCCTCCCGCTCTGAGCTCCTAGTGCCCAGAGCCTGGGATCTGTGACCAGCCCTGAGGGGCGCCGTGGTGGCGTGTGAAGCCGCCCCAGCTTTGCTGAGACCAGCAGTGCAGGGACCTGCATGTAGCTGATTTTGGGTCCCCTCCCGCTGGGTGCCTTGGTGCGCTGGCAGTGGGACCTTGCAGGGCGGACTCTCTGCCTGTGTGTTTCTTTCTGTGTTTGCAAGTTTGATTGTGGAACTGGTTCCCACCTTCCCGACATGCACTGCAATTGGGGTCTGCACAGTAGATGGTTTGAGGGGCGGGACTGGTGTGACAAGCCAACCAGAGCTGGGAAGGGAGGGGTAGAGCCCACAGGCTTCTCCTGCAGCAGGGAGCACCGCCCCCAATAGGAAAGGGGTGGGTCCAGCTCAATGAAGCCCCAGACACCCCGCAGGGCACAGTCCTGAGGGGGAAGGGAGAGCAGCTCATAAGAGGACATTGCAAGAATAAGACACTCAGGGACTGTTGTTTGGGAACTGGAGGAAACCCTGAAAACCCCTGCTGGTGGCTGGACAGGCAAAGGGCTCACCAGAATGTTTTTTTAATCGAACCCACTGAGACCAGGTTGCTGAAATGGCCCATACAGAAAAGGCAACAGGCTGAAGTCAATCTAAAGCTGCAGCAAGCCAGAGCCTGGGGAACAAGAATCAGACGACAGGGTAGGGACTGAGGAGCTGGTGGTGGAGCAGAGACTGACTCCTGCAGAGTGAGCGCCTGACAGCGACATCTCTAAGGGGAGTGATACCCTGGGCTACACTAGCCACCCTCCACCCTAAAGACTCTACAGAGGACTCTGGAGTAAGACCAGGCAACTACAAGGTTGCAAAATAGTTGACAAGAGGGGATGGTCCATGGAGAGCCTCAGATCAACTATCTACCTAAGGACACCAGAGCCAAATCTAGACGGCTCCTCACATTGGCTGATACACAAGCACCTCCAAGGAGAACTGAAATGAGCACACAAAACAGTGACCCTCAGACAACATAAGTTGCCCAGGGGAAACTTACCTGATTGACTACCTTTTTTTCTTCTGTTTTGTTTGTTTTGTTTGGTTTTGGTTTTGTTTTTTTGGGTTTTTGGGTTTTTGGGTTTGTTTTTTGTTTGTGAGTTTGTTTATTTTTTCTCTTTTTTCTTTAGGAAGAAGAGAAAGGGGAAAAAATTATTTATTCTTCTTTTTTAAATTTTATAATAATTTTTTTTAATATACATTTTTAAACTTTTTTTAACTAAATATTTTTTTCTTTTTTATAAAAGAATTTTGTCTTGCTTAGCTTGTTTTTAGTTTTGTTTGGTTATTTGTTTTATTTTGTTTTATCCTTGCTTCTAATATCAAGGCTTTCTTGATATCCCTGCTTAACGACTGGGATTTTTTCATTATAACCATGTTTACTGCTTTCCTCTATAGTTTCCCAAATCTCTTACTGGACTCCCTCCCTGCCTGGGCTGTATCTCTCTCTCTCTCTTCTTGATCCATTGGCATAACTTTTTTTTCTTTTTCTCTTTGCTTTTTCTACTTTTCATTCATTCTTTTGTTATCCTCCCTTCTGTCTTCCTGTCTTTTTGTTTGATTGTTAGTGTCTCTTATTCTCTTTATTGTATTTTTGTTTTCTCATTTTCAACTATTATCCTATTCCTATTCTCTCCCTTAATTTTTTGCTGGCCCTTCTTTCAGAATCTTTTCTCTGCTTCTGTTATCTCCCAGTAGCTTCTCTATTTTTTACATTTTAGTTTATTATTCTCTAAATTTTCACCAGTATTAACAACAATATACATCTCTCTCTCTCTAAGCGTTACTTTTCTCTCTCTCTCTTTTTTTAAGCATGTGTGTGTGTTCTCCCTTCACTCTCCCAGTTCTAGTTTCATGTGGGTTGTTTTCATTGTGACTATCAAGATATTTTGTACGATACCTCTTATTTCCTGGAAGTTTAGTTGTGTACTGTCTTGCCTTGCCAGCACCTGTACAACAGCTGACATGACAAGGTTGAGGCTGAGACACAGTTAGCCAACCTGAGAGGAGGGTCCTCCCAAAGACTGATCAGTGACAATCTAGACCCAACCACAACAGGAGAAGATAAAGAAACCACAAAAGGAACACCCACAAGAAGGACATGCTTAGAGCAAAGAGTTCAGAAATATAAGAAAAACACTCCTCTGGCCTCCACTGGACCCACAAGACAAAATCCCGTCCCACAAGACTGGGGGACTGCAAATATATCTAATATATAGATACAAACACTAAGACATACCAAAATGGGGAGATAAAGAAACAACCCCCAAATTAAAGAAAAGGAAACATCACCAAAAAAAGACTTTGATGAGATGGAGTTAAGCAAGTTATCAGAAGCGTAGTTCAGAGTATGGATGATGAAGATGTTCAAGGAAGTTAAGAAGACACTAGATGATAAGATTGAGGACCTTAGTGAAAACATGAAAAAAGAGATACATACCATAAACAAAACTCAGACAGAGATAGAGAATGCTGTATCTGATATCAAGAATGCACTGGAAGGAATTAAAAGCAGGCTCAATGAAGCAGAGGATAGAATAAGTGACTTAGAAGACAAAGTAGAAAAAATCACACAATCAGAGCAGCAAAAAAAACCAAAACACTTAAAAAGCATGACAGTCTAAGCGAACTTTGGGACAATATGAAGTGAGACAACATTCGCATTATGAGAGTGCCAGAGGGGGAAGAAAGAGAGCGAGGGATAGAAAACTTGGTGGAAGAAATAATTACAGAAAACTTCCCTAGGCTGGTGAAGTAGAAAACCACACAAGTTCAGGAAGCACAGAGGATTCCCAAAAAGAGGGACCCAAAGAGACCCACTCCAAGACACATCATGATTAAAATTGCAAATGTCAAGGACAAAGAGAAAATATTAAGGGCTGCAAGAGAGAGACAAGCAGTGACCTACAAGGGAACCCCCATAAGGCTGACAGCTGATATCTCAACAGAGACTCTTCAGGCCAGAAGGGAGTGGCATGAAGTTCTCCAAGTAATGAAAAGCAAGAACATGCAACCAAGATTGCTTTATCCAGCAAGGCTATCATTTAAAATTGAAGGTGAAATAAAAAGCTTCCCAGACAAAAAAGGCTAAAGGAGTTCAGTACCACTAAACCAGCATTGCAAGAAATGCTAAAAGGACTGCTTTAACAAAAAGAAGGAATAGTGAGAGAAAGGTCCATCAGCATAAAGGGGAAAAATGGCATTAAATAAGTTGATATCAATAATAACCTTAAATGTAAACAAAATAAATAATCCAGTCAAAAGACAAAGGGTAGCTGAATGGATAAGAAAACAGGACCCAAATATATGCTGTCTACAAGAGACCCACCTGAGAACAAAAGATTCACAGATGCTAAAAGTGAAGGGATGGAGTAAAATATTCCATGCAAATGGAAAGGAAAAGAAAGCTGGAGTAGCAATTCTTATTTCTGACAAAAAAAACTTCAAAATAAAGACCATAACAAGAGACAAAGACAGTCAGTACATACTACTAAAGGGATCAATCCAACAGGAGGAAATAACCCTTATGCACCCAATATAGGAGCATCTAAATATATAAAAATTTTCTTGGGGGACTTCAAAGGAGAGATTGACAGCAACACAATCATAGTGGGGGACTTTAACACCCCACTGTCAGCACTGGACAGATCATTAAGACAAAAAATCAACAGGGAAACAGACCTTAAATGACTCACTAGACCTAATGGATTTAATTGACATTTACAGAACATTTCACCCCAAAGCAGCAGAATACACATTCTTCTCAAGTGCACATGGAGCATTCTCAAAAATAGACCACAAGTTAGGGCACAAGGCAAGTCTCTACAAATACAAGAAGATTGAAATCATATCAAGCATCTTCTTCGATCACAATGCCATGAAACTAGAAATCAACCACTATAAAAAAACTCAAAAATATTCAAACACATGGAGGTTAAATAGCATGTTATTAATCAATGAATGGGTTACCAGTGAGGTCAAGGAAGAAATCAAACACTTCATGGAAAGTAACAAAAATGAACAGACAACAACCTAAAACCTATGGGACATGGTGAAAGTTCTGAGAGGAAAATTCATAGTATTACAGGCCTATCTCAAGAAACAAGAAAAAGATCTAATGAACCACCTAACACAATAACTAAAAGAACTAGAACGAGAACAGCAAGAAAAGCGTGGAGGAAGTAGAAGGAAGGAAATAATAAAAATCAGAGCAGAGATTAATGACATAGAGACTAAAAGAACAATACAACCCAAGGACATGGACAATGGTGGGAAGAGGGACTGGGGAGGATGATGGGACATGTTGGAATGGGTCATTGGGGAGAAAAAGGGACACCTGTAATATTTTAAACAAAAATAAAATAAAATAAAATAAAATACATGTTTATTCAAAAAAATAATTAGAACATATTTGCCAATGACACATATGATAAAGAGTTAATATCCAAAATATATAAGGAACTCAAACAACTTAAGAAAAAAAAGACAAACAATCCAATTAAAAAATAGGCAAAGTACCTAAATAGACACTTCTCCAAAGAGGACATACAAATGGCTAAGAGACATATGAAAAAATGCTCAACTTCACTAATTATCAGAGAGATACAAATTAAAACCACAATGAGGTATCACTTCATACCTGTCAGAATGGCTACCATCAACAAATCAATGAACAAGAGGTGCTGGCAAGTGTGTAGAGAAATGGTACCCTAGTACACTGCTGGTGGGAATGCAGACTGGTGCAGCCACTATGGAAAGAAGTATGGAGTTTCCTCAAAAGATTAAAAATTGAACTGCTATTTGACCCAGTGATCCCACTTCTAGGAATATATCCTAAGGAACCCAAAACAACAATCAAAAAGAACTTATGCACCACTATGTTCATAGCAGTGCAATTTACAGTAGATAAGATCTTGTAATAGCCAAAGTGCCCATCTGTAGATGAGTGGGTAAAAAAGTTGTGGCACAATTACACCATGGAATACTATGGAGCTGTAAAGAGAAAGGATCTTTTATCCTTTGGCACAGCATGGAGGGAACTAGAAAGTATTATGCTAAGTAAAATAAGTCCGTCAGAGAAAAACAAGTACCACATGATCTCACTTATATGTGGAATATATTAAACAAAATAAACTGATGAACAAAGTGGATCCAGAGACATAGAAGCATGGGACAGACTGAGAGATCTCAGAAGGAAGGTGGGGAGGGGAGTATGGGTGGGGAGAGATTAATCAAAGAATTTATATGCTTATAACCGTAACCCATGGACACAGACATTGGTATGGGGAAAGCCTGGGGGTATAATCGATGTGGGGTGGAGAGGATCAATAGGGATATAAAGGGACATCTGTAATATTCTCAACAATAAAGATAAAGAAATTTAAAAAAAAAAGAAAAAACTAAAGGTAGCTCCCCATCTCACACCATTCTCAAAAATAAATTCCAAATGAATTAAGCATTTAAATATAAAAATTGAGTTGGACTTGGGTTCCCTGGGAGATTCTAAGCATGAACGACAAACTCAGAAATTATAAAGAAAAATATTTTACTGATTTGTAAATATTTAAATTTGTAAACACTTAAAACTAATGGATGGCAAAAGACACTGTAAAAATAGTTAAAAGGTAAATGGTAAACTAATAGAAAATGTTTGCTACAGAGAGTTAATAATCTTAATATTTGAAGAGAAAAAAAAAATCACCCCAAAAGAAAAACAGAAAAAAAGCTGTGAACAGAAAATTCATAGTAGAAAAGACAGTAAAAATATGAAAAGATGTTCATTCTTCCTAATAATCAAAAACATGAATTAAGGCAAGTTGGAATTCACTCTTTAGACTGCAAGGTGGTGAGGAAAGAATACTTTCAAACTCTTGGCAGTGATATACATTCAAATATCTCTGGAGGACAAGCTGGCCTTACCTGCCAGCATTTTAGATATGTGTGTTTTTTGACCCATAGACTCTACTTCAAGAATTGGAACACACGCAAAATGCTGGCCACCACAAAAAAAAAAAAATTGTAGAAAAACTTCTGGTAAATTTTGTATTTTTAAATGGTGAATGGGATTTCCTCTGGAATTGGTCAGTTATTTTAGGTGATTAAAGATAATTATGGAAATACTTATGTTACATAAGGTCTTTTTTTTGAATCTAAGAAAATGGCTCTTTATAGGGAATTTATTATTATTAATGAGACCACTGAAAATGGCCTATAGTCCAGCTGGCATGGCTCAGTGGTTGAGCATCGACCTATGATCCAGGATATTGCCATTCAATTCCCAGTCAGGGCACATGCCTGGGTTGTGGGCTCCATCCCCAGTAGGGGCAGTGCAGGAGGCAGATGATCAATGACTCATCATTGATGTTTCTATCTCTCTCTCTCCCTCTCCCTCCCTCTCTCTGAAATCAATAAAGGTATATTTTAAAAAAAGAAAGAAAGAAGAAAATGACCTATAGTTTTCTTCCAGGCATAGTACTGTGAAATTAAATAAAGTCCATTTTGTTAAAGTGATAGCATGTAATAATGAGCTGTCTGTTAATCTGTTGTAGATCGGGTCTCCTCTGCATCTCCACCTGTTGCTGGTGGAAGTGGAGTTCTTGGGGTGCCACAGGAATAAGCATGAGGTATTGTGGAAAGCTTCATTGATTATGTAAGATTAAGGAGTTTTCCTTCCAAGGTTCCATCTCCCTTTCGACTGCCATGGAAAAAGTCCCATTTTGTCTTCAGCGGACCTAGGATTAAAGCCACTGCTCAGAACCTTTGCTCCATATTAAAGTCCAGTCCAGTCCAGCATCTGGCTAGGTTAGTTATGTTAGCTTGTGCTACCAGCTGCAGTCCATTGCGTGTAGGGTCTGCATGGCCCAGGGCCATGCTGCTTCTAGGGCCACACGGCTGGCTAGTACTTGGGTCACAGAGCCAGTGAGAAACAGGAGTGCAAAAGCAAGCAAGCAAGAACAAGAAAGAATTTTTTGCTTGGAGATTTTAACTAAGTGCTTATCCAATAAATCCTTTAGGATTTCACACACTTGCAGTGGCTCCACCCCCTCTAGCCAATTATCTTTCTCCCAGGTTAGACTGACAGGCAAGCACCTTCCCTACATCACCCTGACTTCATTTCACATACGTCCCTCTCTCTCTTTGTTGGACCCCTTCCCCTAGTGATTTGCAGGAAATGGAGCAGTGGTGCCTTGGGGAGTGTAACATTGCAGCTTCCTGGTGTAGGTACCCAGATGACCATGCTTATAATGTCTGGCCTTCCATTTGCTTTCTTTCTATTATTAGTATTAATAACTCACTAGTTATGATGGTAACAAATCCAGTAGATTTATTGTATATAACTGCTCCAAAATGTGTTACAAAACCACAGCAAAATACTTTTTTTCTTAATATGGGAATTTCAATGTCTTGTATTGTTCAAAAGTTTAATACACATTGTCATAGAATTTGTATAAGTGGAGACAACAGACACAGTTTCATGGGCTTTGTGAATTTTCCATGATGACCTTGAAAAAAACTTCAGAATCTATGTGATTTAGATTTCTTTTTGATGTTTATGGGACTTTAAGGCATAGAAACCCCTTTTAAGAGGCCCTGTAAGTGAACAAAATGTTCAAGTGTGTTCAGACTGTCTAGAGAAATATCACATTAGAGACAAATGACTCCAAAGTGAAATAGTTATCAATTGTGTAACATTCCGTAGACCACTCTTTTTTACTGGTATCGGTGAATTCTTATAAATAATTGATTCATTTTTAAAGAGCAGAAGGCACTTTTATAAAGCTATTTCATTAGATAGTGAATTAATTCTATTAAAAGGGAATGTGATAAAATGATGGTTGATTCTTTGGAAAACCTTTAAATCTCTTAGTATGCAGGAGTAAGTTTAAGGAGGTGCTCTAACATTAGCAGTTAAGAAAATTTTATACTCATTTCTCTCAAACCTAAAATATGTCTATACAATAATATACAGAGAGGGAGACATGAAGACACACAGACACAAAGACACACAAACACAAAGAGATGCACATATGTTTGTGAACAGTCAAATGGTTGGAACTGAGGTATTCTGTAAATTCAGTTCACATTTTGATATGCACCTAAGTCATAATTGTTGGGTCACCTTATATTTAAATGGGTATATCTATAATTTGTAACTATCACCTCTACTGTGTAGGCTATCTGTAAAGAGAATAAGAGCAAAGGAAGGGAGAAATACCTTCTAAGTGCCCACAATAACATCCAGGATGATAGATTTTCTGCTACACTAAAAAGATATCTTAAAAAAACAGTGTTCTTGAAAAATGCAATAATGAGGTAAAATATTTTTGTGACAGTGATGTTAAGTTACTATTTTAATAGACTGAATATTTTTAGATAACCATTCTACATCTCTTTAGGTCCCTAAGGGAGAGAAAATTCATTAGGAGTCTATTTAACTGAAAGCAATAAAGTAATCCTTGGTGGTCTATACATAAAATTTGTCCAGTACAATTCCTCTGGACTGAATAAAATTATATTGAACTTATTATCTTTATCATTCTTTATATTTCTATAGTTTTATAGATACAAATTACATGGGTTATGGGTGTAAAATTAGATAATTCAATTTGACTACAAAAACAGGAAAAAATAGAGGTAATTTACATATTTTCTAAGGTTCATTTATTATGTACAGCAAAATGGTAAAGAGAATAGACCCAATTATGATAAGGAGGTTAAGTAAAATAGGAAACATATTCACTGTGTGAATTTGCTTTACGTGAATGTGAGAACCCATGAAATAATGGCCTCTATGGTAATGTAGGATTAGGAGCACATGGGTTCTCTTATATTTTCAAAGAGAGATATCTAAACATTGTAGTAACTTAAAAGCATATTTTGTACCTTCATTCCTTATAAATATATGGA
The DNA here is from genome assembly GCF_964146895.1 of Miniopterus schreibersii. NCBI lineage: Eukaryota > Metazoa > Chordata > Mammalia > Chiroptera > Miniopteridae > Miniopterus > Miniopterus schreibersii. The sequence continues at coordinate 37,283,329 of NC_138104.1, read as the reverse complement.
GGTAGAAGAAATACTTGTAAGGGGTCAGTGTAACTGAAAGTTAAGACTTGGAAATGTCTATGGTATCCATGGGCATAGATGGAAAACAAGTCATGGTAGACTGAATAGTGACTCTCCAAAGATGGCCACATGGTAGTTCTTAAAACCTATGTAGATGTTAGTTTATATGGCAAAAAGGACTTCGCACATATGATGAAGTTAAGAATCTTGAGATGAGTTGATTATCCTTGATTATCTGAACAGGACCAGATGTAATCACAAGGGTCCTCATGAGAGTAAAGGCAGAAAGGTAAAAAATAGGGGAGGTGATGTAACAAAGCAGAGAGAGACACACACAGAAAAGAGACAGAGAAAGACAAATAGAAAAGGAAACTAAAACATGCTATGCTGTTGGATTTGAAGATGCTGGAAGAAGTCAGCAATAAAGGAATACATGGGACTTCTAGAAATTAGCAAAGGCAAGGAAGCAGATTCTCTTCTAGAACCTCCAGAAGGAACGAGCCTTGCTGATACCTTGATTTTGGCCCAGTGAGACTAAGTTTGGGCTTCTGACCTCCAGAATTGTGAGATAATAAGTTAGTGCTGTATTAAGCCACTAAGTTTGTGGTCATTTGTTATAGCAACAATAGGAAACTAATAAAATCTTACTCAAAATTTTGTCCAACTGATGCAAAAACAGAAATTTCTAATGATCAGGAATGTACATCACTAGGGACATGTAACATTGGTTCCAACTAACTATACACTGAAGGAGGTCTTTGTGAATTGTTAAATTTTGTAATTTTCTGGCAGTCATTCATGTGGCTGATAAAATTCTATAGGAATGAAATCTTATCTGGAATTGTCATGTTTATAAAATACAGAGAGAATTATATGAGGTTACTAGGCTTTGAATTAAGATAATTAAATTAATTAGAACTGGGAACTTAATGGATTACGAAACTTTTCAGTTGAAATTTATATCCCTGCATATTGACAAGGCTTTTTAAGGTTTTGTTTGCTGTGAGGTGTTTAGGACTAATTTTTGAATCTCAAGCTTCTTAATGAGATGGAGGTTTTCATTAAAACTTCTAGTCAGTCTGTTTGGAGAAATAACTTTAAAGAATGGAGGGTGTATTCACAGGCTAAGAAAGAAAAGGAATTAATTGCTATCATTTTGTCAAAACCTTAAAAATTCCCTACTGAAGGATGCAGATGTTTCTTCCTTAATATGATAACTGAATGATACATATAATTTGATGATTAATGGTCTGTACCTTCAATGGCAAATATCTTGAGTGGGCTCTATCAATGAAACAATAGCTGATACCTATAAAAAGGCACAAATTCACAGCCAAAATAATGGTTTCTCACATATCTTCACAAAGAGATCTTAAAGGACTGATGGGATTCAATATTATAATTCAAAACCTTATTGGGGATTCATATAAGAAGGTAACAAAAATACTTTTATGGGAACACAGGGTCAAAGTTTGCCTTGAAAAGCCTGTAGAGATGGTCCCTGACTTACACTTGTTCAACTTATGATTTTTCTACTTTACAATCGTGTGAAAGTGGTTTCCATTCAGTAGAAACCGTACTTGGAATTTTGATCTTTTCCCAGGCTAGCAAGATGCAGTACAACACTCTCTCAGGACACTGGGCAGTGGCAGTGAACCCCAGCTCCCAGTCAGCACATGATTACAAGAGTAATCAACTGGTACTCTACAGTGCACTGTGTTGCTAGAATTTATTGGATACTGTGTATAAGGTGCGCTAGGCCAAGTTATGATGTTCAGCAGGTTAGGTGTATTAAATGCATTTTCAATTTGCAATAGTTTCAACTTACAAAAGGTTTATTGGGACTTGACCCCATCATATTGTGAAGAAAACTTTTTATAGTATCTCCATGCCTATAAGGCACAGAAATCTATTCACAAGACTTTAAATAACTAACAGGTATAAGCAAATCTCCAATGGCCATGTATGAAAAATATGTGCCAGGAAGTGCCACATGGTTTCAAATGCATCTACGTACAATTAAGCTTCCAAAGAGATTTTAAAAATTAATTCATGTGTCATGCTAGAGTCACATTTATATGGCTAGTGGTTGTATAAAATGAGTAACCCTACTGAGAATTTGTTGTCTGCAACAAACTTGAGGGTCTTTCATGGGGTTATGAGACTGTAAAATGAATTGATTTTATTCATGGGGCTCCTGAGGCCTGGGTAAACAGCAGACATATTTTGGCAGAATTTGCAGCAATCCAGGTTGAGAGTCCTTGTTAAATGTTTGGTTTCACTAATATGCTAGGAATTGGAATTTGAAAACTGAATTAATTAAAATGACAAAAATTACTCTGAACACATATAAATCTCCAGTTTTGGAGAGATCAATTTACATAAATGGATTGTGTTTAAATTTAGGAGAGTTTATCTTGAGTAATATCTGTCTAGAGTATGAAAAACAACTGGTGAATGGAATTGTAAGTTTCTTTTTTGATATAATAAACAAGAAAATGTTTATACTTTTGATACACAACATTACATTTCATTTATATTTATATATTATTCCTTAAAATTTGAATATAAGCGATATTCACAGATCATAAGTGTACACATCAATGAATTTAATAAAGACATATACTCTTGTAATCCAGAATCCTAATATACTAAGATACAGAGCTTTTTCATCACCCCAGAAAGTCCTATTGTGCATGTTATTTCCCAGTCAATCTCTGAACCACTTCCCCTAGGAAACCATTGTTTTGATTTTTATTAAAGTATTTGATATTGTTTGTTTGATAGTTTTATATAAATGCAATCATATATTATGTACAATTTTGTTTCTGGCATTTTTCATTGAATAGAGCATTTTTCAGGTTCACTCATGTTGTTGCATGTATAAGTAGTTCATTCTTTATTATTGTACAGTATTAGTCCACTGTAAGAACAAACCACAATTTGTTTATCCATTTTATGCTTAAGGATATTTGGTTTGTTTCTAGGTTTAGCTATTTAAGAATAAAGCTGCTATAAACATTCATGTTCAAGTCTTTTAGAGGTATCTTTATGCATGATACTTGAGTATATTCCTAGAAGGACTAATTTCTGTATCACAGGACAAATGTGCTTTTAATTTTATTAGAAACTTCCAATGTGGCAATGCAGTTGTTGCTCTTTTTTTAAGTAACTGTAACATTTTAAAATTCCATCAGCAACATATAAAAACTTTGGTTCCTCTACACCATCACTAACATTTGGATTTGTGGATTATTTTCATCTAGCCAGTCAAGTAGGTGAGAGATGGTATGTTTTTGTTCTATTTTGCAATTCTCCGACTAATAATGTTAATCACTTTTTCATTTAATTATTGACTATTTATAGTCCTCCTTTGTCAATTGTGCTTTCAAATCTTTTGGACACTGTTAATAGGTTTGTTTCTCTGTTTATTATTTAGTTAAAGAGACAGTCATGTGTTCTTGATACAAAACTTTTACAAATATATTGTGAAGATTGTTTATAGCAGGGTTAGGCATCCCTATTCATTTTTAAATGGTACTATTTGATGAGCAGATGTTTTTGTTGATAAATTTCTATGTATACATTTTTCTTAATGTTTGGTATTGCTTTATTTTATTCCCCAAATTTATTGAAGAATGATTAACAACCATAACTGTATATATGTAAAGCATATGTGTGATAATTTTATATACATATACATTATGGGATGATTAACAAGATCAAGATAATTAATACATTCATTACTTCACATAGTTAACATTTTTTTGTGGTGAGATGGCTTAAGATCTACTCTCAGCAATTTTCAAGTGTACAATACCAAATTATTAACTATAGCCAGCATGTTGCATATTAGATCTTCAGAAATTATTCTTATAACTGAATATTTGTATCCTTTAATGTACATCTCTTAATTTTTCCCTCCCCAGGCTGTCAGTCACATTCTATTCTGTTTCTTTTAATTAGCTATTTTGTTTGTTTGTTTAGAATTCACATATGAATGATATATTGCAGTGTCTTTCTCTGTCTGGTTTATTTCACTTAGCATAATACCTTCCAGATTTATCCCTTTCGGTTGTCACAAAAAGGATGATACTATTACTTTTTATGGCTGAATAATATATATATATATATATATTCCACATTATTTTTACATTTATTGACAAGGACATTTAACTTGTTTCCATATCTTGGTTATTCTGAATAATGCTGCAATGGACATTGGAATGTAAATATCTCTTCAAATTCCTTTTTTATTTTTCCTTTGGGTATATGCTTGCAAGTGGGATTAAGAGATTATGTGGTAGTTCTATTTTCAATTTTTTAAGAACCTTCATTCTGTTTTACATAGTGACTGCACCAATTTACATTCCCACCACTAGTGCACAAGGGTTCACTTTTCTCCACAGCCTTGCCAACACCTGTTTTCTCTTCTTAATAATAGCCCTCCTAAAAAGTATGAGTTAATATCTTATTGTTTTGATTTCCATTTCTCTAATCATTAGTGATATTGAAATTATTTTCATACACCTATTGGCCATTTGTATGTCTGCGGGGCATTCCCTTCCACCCACAGAACTGAGCAATGCAGGCCCAGGTCACCAGGACTTGGGAAAACAGATCAAGGGACTCTTCTGTTGGGGATGTTGCCTGCTGAATCCATAGGAGGAGAAAAAGATTGGATGTCTTTTCAAAGCCACGCAGTTCAATGAATGTCTGAGTGTCTTCCTATAGTTTCTCCAGAAAAAAAAAAAAATGAGTGCACCACAGGTTCCTGTTGAGTATAGCCAAGAGTCCTTTCTGCAGGACTCGAGCTTCACAGTATATGGAGGATCCGGTTAGTACACTCCCCAGGCTGGTGTTGTAAGAATAAGGGCGCCTTACCCTGAGAGAGGATGCCTGAGAGAAGTGTGGGATGTTGACTCAGGACCAGGATCTCAGTAGCTGACCCTCCAGATCTCTCTTCAGAGCCACACCACCAAGATATTCTCTTTATGACTCCCATATTATCTGAGTTGCTCTTTTACTACCACAGCCCCTGGGGAATACCCGAGAGCTAGTTCCTGTCTGTTGGCTCTTTAGGAGAATACCTGGGGTTCTAGTAGGCTCCTCTTCCCAGTAGACAAAATCACCACTGATTTCCCCTGCAAAATATTTCCCTTCTCTTGCAGATTCAGCAGGCACCACTCCCAACAGAAGAGTCCCTTGATCTGTTTTCCCTCCTCTTCCCAGGGGACAAAATTGCCACTGATTTTCACTAATAGATTCTATGCAGGTCCCTCTTCCTGGCCCTGGTGCTCTGGTTTGGGGGTCCTGGTATGGTGTTGAGACCCCATGCTCCTCAGGGAGATTTTTGCAGTGGAGATATCTTCCAGCTTCTCAGCTGCTGCACCTGGGTGCAGGGCCCGGCCCTTTCAGCATATCTGCCCTTCTTACCAGTCTCTGTGTAGCTTCTTCAATAAATCCTTGGATATAATACTCCTGTTCAGCCTTACTTCAGTTGGTCATTCAGGTTGATTGCTCTATAATTTAGCTGTAACTCTGATTTGGCACCAGGAGGAGGTGAGTGTAGCTTCAACCTACATTGCAGATATTTTGGAATCCTCTTAAAGTCATATTTTTGTATCTTTTTGTTTTGAGTATCCCCGTAACTAATTATTGTAGATATAGTCAGTTTTGTTATTTTTGTCTTTTAACCTCATACTAGCTTTACAAGTAGTTGATTTACTAACTTTATAAAATGTTTTCCTTTACCTTTGATATTTTTATTCATAGTTGTAGTTACAGTTTTTTTCTTATGACTTAACGAAGTCCCTTTAACATTTTTTGTAAGGTTGGTTTAGTAGTGATAAACTTTTTTAGTTTTTGTGTATCTGGGAAATTTTTTATCTCCTTTGAAATTCTGACTGGTAACCTTGTTGGGTACACTACTTTTGAGTGCAGGTTTTTGTTTTGTTTTATTTTTCCTTTAAGCATTTTGATATATTATGCCACTTACTTCTGGCCTGAAAAGTTGCTGCTGAAAAGCTAGCTGATCGTCTTATGGGGAGGTGGTCCCTTGTACTACTTATTTTTCTCTTGTTGCTTTTAAAATTCTCTCGTTATCTTTAAATTTTGACTTTTTAATTACGATGTGTTTTCTTTTGGACCACTTTAGGCTCATCTTGCTTGGTTTTGTGTTGGGTTTTTTGGGAAAATATTTTTGTTTCCTCAATTGCCTAATTTTCTGTTTGTGTTTATATATGAGGTAGATCAACTACATCTCCCAGTCCTGAAGGAGTGTGAGGTGGGGTCTATCAGTGAACTCCCCTCTGGTCAGCACAACTAGATTTTCCTGGGGTGTTCCCTATGTGGGCTCTATGCATGCTTGTGTGTAGTAAGGTTGCTACTTCTGTTACTGATGGGTGGGTAGGGCTCTTTTAGCAGTGAGTGATCACTGGTTCTAGTATGCTACAGGGAGGTTTCCAAAATGACATTTCCCTCTGCCAGAATCAACCAGTCAGAACAAGGTCTCAAAAATGGCTGCCTCCAGTATTTCATTCCCCAGGGAGAGTTCCAGCTGTGTCTCTTCTCTTTAGCAGGAACTTCGAGATTAATAAATTGGTCTCCTTAACCTATTATCTATGAAATTTACTATCTCATATTTTTGTGTTGTTTTTCATGTTCAGAGAGTCTGTGCATGAGCCCTTTAAGAGTGGCTTTTTCTTTACCTTAAGTTCTATAGCTTTTTGGACTTATTCCCCATTGGTTTTTAAAGCCATGCATTTTGGTGGCTTGTTTCTCCTATATAGGAGCTGATAGCTGTGGTGTCTGATGTGAAACTTGGATACATTTGAGATCCCCCTTGTTGATGAAACACCACAGCTGGGAAAGTGGTTTTTCCTTAGTAGGATCATATCTCTGCTTGTCTTACACTTTTTTGTGCTGTCCCTTGTTGTGGAGTCTCTGATCATCAGATGTCAAATCTCCTTCAAAGGTAATTATTTCATATGTAATTAGAGATATGTTGTGTTCCTGAGAAGAGGTAAAATCAGAATCTCTCTACACTGCCATCTTGAACCCCTCTGAGGAATTTTTAATTTTTGCAATTTGATAGGTCCTATTAAAAGTTATAAGGTGCTTAATCATACTTATGAAACTATAATTATTACAAAAATATATAAAATTCTTCAAGTTTTAGGTGTAGTGTGTGTAGGAGAAATAATGTCTTACATGAATTTGGATTCTTCATTTAGAGTCATTGCTTATAAACATGAAAGTGAATTTTTAAAGTAGATGAATTTTTTTCTTTAAGTATCAGTCTAATATGACAGATGCATTTTGAAATTAAAGAAATTATGTTTCTAGTAGCCTATCTCTAAAACATAATCCAGACTAATTTATTTGTGTGGTTTTCCTGTAAATTGTAGTTCATTGGGTTCATTGTGTGAAAATGTAGGCAAGACCACAGAGTGACAAGTTTCAAAAGATTGCAGAGGAGCACCACCATTGTGATAGTATGTCATTCAGTTTTACAAAGCAAGCTAAAAAAATTATTAATTTGGATGGTTTGAAAAGAACAGAAATATTTTGAGACCCTTGGATTGAGAATCTCAGGCATCCCTTTAAAAAACTGGCATATGTTGATAATGAAGAATAATTATTTACCATATTCTAAATACAAAAAAAAAAAAATGTTCTAGCATCTTAAATTTGTAAGATATATCATCTAAGTCCCATGTATTCACAAACTAAAGGATGTTCCCTTGTGTATTTTTTCTTCAACACCATCTTAGAGGCTCAACTCTCCATTTGGGCCATAAATACAATAATTTTATTATAAATGTAACCTAATCATAATATATGGGATATTCCTTCAATATACTAAAAAATATCAGCATGTTTAGAATATCTCTTTTTTTTTTTATTGCAAGTCATTATGATTCAGCATAATCACCTTAAATGGATGAATATGTTCAATTTGTCTTGATCAATGTCTTGAATATATAGGTGTTCTTTCTGTTTTCTTTTATGTTTTAGTCTCTTGTAAGTTTTAGACATTGCAAATATTATTGTCCCATTGTCTCCTCTCTGTTAATTTTGGTTATAATGTATTTTGTAGAACTGAAATCCTCAATTTTATATCATTATTTCTTTTATTTGTTTATTTTTTTTATCATGTATTATGTTTTTAAAGTTTTTCTTAAAAACTTCTTGCCTATTCCAAGGTTATGTAAACAGTATCTTAATTCAACTAATTTAATAGCTTAATCTCATATTTTGGTGATTAATCTTGTGGGAATATACTTTTGTATGTGAGGTTGAATTGAGATCTGTGATGCCATTGTAATAACCTGGTTATTGTTTAACAGAAAAGGAGGAAAGGGAAGACCAGGTAGATGCATGCGCAGTTAGGTCTAAGTGATATGGGAAAGTGCTTGTCTGTCAATCACACCTAGAAGCAGGTCAGTGGCCAGAATAAGTGTGGCCACTGCAAGAGCATGAAACATGAATATTTAAACTTCCAAACAAAGGAAGTTCTCTCTCTCTCAGGAGTCAGGCCCTCTTGAAACTCCTGTTGCAGGGGGCTGCGCTCCCCTGCACCTGCATTGGTCATGACCATGTGGGACTCCCACAGTGGACTAATGGATTAATTAACCTAAATGCTGAACCACACCAGGCTGCACCATGGAATGGAAACTCTGGACACTGGCCTTGCTTCTGGCTTTGCTGGAACCCCAGTTTCACCTTTTCTAAGATTGGTTTAAGAGACAGGGGACTTTGGAACCTTAGAAATGTAATTTCCCACAAATAAAGCCTTCTTACATCCCATCCTCCCTTTGGGGCTTCTGAAAATTCTTATTTCAATGGTACCCCATTCTCACTTGTATCTGGGAAATCTGGCCCATTAATTTCTCCTGCAACATTTGAATTCAATTTTTTCTATGTAGTGAATCAATGATCTCAATACAATCTTTTATAAAATTTCCCTTTTTCTCATTGAATTTTTTTTCTCAATTTATCAGAAATTGAGTTTTTATATATACATAAATTTGACTCTGAGGTTTCTGTTTTGTTCTGTTGTTCCATTGTTCATTGGTTTCAATATAAATTTCTAATACTATACATTTGTAAAATGTCTTAATTTTCCATTTTTATCTTCTTTTTCTAAATTGATTTAGCTATTTGTTGATTTATCCTTCTATATAAATTTTAGCATAAGTTTATTAAGTTCTTAAAAAATTCCAAATGAAAATTTTTATGAGATTGCATTGAAATTATAGGCTAATTTTTGGATAAACAGCCTTTTTATAATATTAAGTTATCCCATCTAAGATCATGGAAAGTATTTTTATTTTTTTCAGCTAATTTTCTATATCTTCCATTGGTTTTCAAAGTTGTCTCCATAAGATTATATACATTTTTAGACTATATATTTAGACTATATATTTCATATATATATAATTTTGAATATTTTACAGTTGTCATCGCCAAAGTGAATATCTTATATTTCTAGTTTGTTATCTGTTGGGAACCAAAACGCTGTTGATGTTAATTAAGTTAATCTTATATCTTCCAACCTTTTTGAATGTTCTTATTTTAATAGTTTGTCTATTGATTTTAATGGTTTCCTTAAGTAGATGAGCATATCCACAGATAATGACAGTTTTGTCTCCTTTATTTTAATTATTGCACTATTTATATTTTTGTTTGTATTACTGCTTGTTTAAAAATGTTAGTACCAACACTGTAATGAAACATATACCAATAGAGGAGTCTTAAGACTGATACACAGCATGTAAAAGTAACTGTTTTTATAAAGGGGAATGAAAACAAAAAGAGGAATTTAGTAATCATCAGAGATGGCACTTTGTATGTTTACTGGTACTATATTAGTTAATGAATAAATATTTAATAAAATTTAAAATGTCATATACTGCCAATAGTTGGATGAAATTCCAAAGCCTGTAGGATTTTTGGCTGTTGTACAAGCAATTTGTTATTTTTTTAATCAAATAATGTATAACACTTCCATTTTCTTTGAAATATTCTTGTACAGAACAGTATGTAAATATCAAAGTGAACATGTTAAAGTAACCACTCAACAATAGCTTAACAATTCATTCTACTATAGTCTTTTTTGCTCATTTAAATATTAATTAAATTCCACTTCCATGTAACCAATTACACAATGAAAGTTTGATATAAATTGAGAGAATTTACATAAATCTGAGTAAGAGATTTAGATTTTTAAATAACAGAAAAGATGTGAAATAAAATGAAGTGTCTCAACAGGTGAATGTGAAGAGAAAAGTAAAGAAAGCCAAAGATTGATCCTGTGGACATCAGAAATATAAGATTGAATTTTCTTTTCTCCCATAAGAGTTTCTCTAGCAGCCTCTTCATGTCAGTAAATCTCAGTCTGTGGCACCATCACTTTCCCATTTGCTCAAACCAAAAGCTCAGGAGTCATCCTTGATCATTTTATTGTTCTCACCACTTCACTACATATAATCCATCAGCAATACCTGTCAACTTTACCTTCAAAAATATCCAAAATTCATTCATCTCCTTTCATCACTAGTATGTTTAAGATATCATCATCTTTCTCCAAGACTATTACAATATCCTAACTGTTCTATTTCTATTTCTACTCTTGATGCTGTTAACAACTTATAATTCCACACAGCAGCCAGAATGATCTTTTACACTGTGAATTACATTACATCAAATCATCTTATTTCATGGATTACAAACCTCCAGTGATTTTCATTATGAGAAAATTCACAGCCATTACTATAGCCTACAGAGCCATGTTGCCATGCTACCTCCCTCTCTTATCTAACTTTCTACTATTTTTCCATTTGCCTACCTCAGTTGGCCAAGATGGCTTTTCAATTTTTACCCCGAGTCAAGTTATTCTCACCTTGGGCACTGCAATTTTCTCTGCTCGGCACAGTCTCACATGTCCATATTTGGAAATTGCTAGTTTCTTTTAATTTTTTTAGATTCTACTGAAATATCCTCAAATTGTTTTTACATGACAACAAAACCTAAAAGAAGAATACCCTCACCTCCAATGTCCCCCATACTTATTTTCACTTTTATCTGTATCATTCAAACTTATTATCTTTATAGTATTTGTCATTAGTCAAAATTATTTTGTTTTATTTTTTCTGTTATCACCCCTTTTTGAAATCAGAGGCCTACCCATCTTGTATTCCCAGCTATATTCCCAAATGTTACCTAGCTTTACCTCGAATAGGGTCAAGAGCTCAATAAACATTTGTTTAATGAACAACTGTAGGCAACATAACAACAAGAAGGAAAAAAAAGGCAAGGAAGCAGGGAAAATAATGTAATATGTTATTGTATCTAAGGGTGAGGAAGAGTTTTAAGTATAGGATAATCAATTGTGTCAAGTAACACAGAGAGGTCAAAAAGGATTTGGGTAGATGTCATTGAATTTGACTAGAAAGAGGTCATTGGTGATCTTGGAGAAAGCAATTTATGTGGAATGGTAGGGCAAAATCAGATTTGCAGAGAGTTAATGAGGACATGAAGAGTGAGGAGATATAGACTGTAGACAGAGACCATTTATTCAATTTTATCTGTCAAAGAAATTCCAGATAATGGACATTATATGGAAGAAATATGATCAAGGAAAGGTAGTTACTCTCTTCAGGCAAACCTTAAAAAAACCAGAAAGATATCAAACATAAGCTTCCTCTAACTATACTGAAATTGAATTTTCCTACATCATGATTAGATTAGTAGATGAGTCACTAATGGAAAATAAGATGACAATTGATATTGAGAAAATTACCTGTCTTTGGGTAAATTGACCTGCTGTTTAGCAGCAGCAGAACACTAAGGTATGTGGGCTATTTTCATTTTTTTGCTATTGGAAAACCTTTACCAATGCATCCCAATGTTTTATAGACATTGAGTGCTCAATAAAAACTATCAAATATTAAAACAAAGTTATAAAGATGAAAAATACAATGAGTATTTGATTAGAGAAAGGCATAGGCATATTTTACTCTACAAAAGCAGTCAGAATTTATGTTAGTTTAGTTTCAGGTGGTATAAATATAATGCCAGTGCTGTGGAAGACTTTTTAATGATTTTTTAGAAGGTTATGAACATGTTTGAAAAAATATAAAGATTTTTAAAACAACAAATCTCAATACTCATCACCTGTACCCACAAAAGGAAAATCTAATTAGTGCCTCATAAAAGCAGGTGTCTCTTGCATCAATACTTTTTCCATTTATAGTACTCAACAAGTCTTACAAGGAAGAGGAAGTTCATATAAATTATTTTATTTTTACTAATTTTTTTCTAAGACAGTACATTAGGAACTTTTTCTTAGGAGATAAAAAAGCACTCAAACAATTCTTTCTATTAATAAAATGTGTCTCCCAGTTAAAAAAATAACAATAAAAGTTTAAAGTAGATCAAACATGTTTTAAGGCAATGTCTTAGTCCATTCAGTCTGCTATAACAAAGTACCAAAGACTAGGTAGCTTATAAATGACAGAAATTTATTTTGCACAGTTCTGGAGGCTGGAAGTCTGAGATCAGGGCATGAGCATGGTCAGGTGTGGGTCCTCCTCTAGTCACGGGACTTTCATTGTTTCCTAATGGAAGGGGTGAGGGATCTCTGGGGTCTGTTTCACAAGAACATTAATGCCATTCCTGAGCACTCTACCTTCATGAACAAAGGAGCTCCCAAATGCCGACCCCCTAAAACCAACATTTTTTTAGGGGTAGAATTTTAACATATGAATTTAAAGAAGACAGATTCAGACCACAGCAGGCGTTGTAATCTGTGTGAAGATGGGGATGGTTGTAGTTAAAACAACAGTATCCCAGAATCACAGAAAACAAAGAGCTTTTGGGAAATACCTAGCATTGATTCCTATGGGTTTAATTTATACCTAAACAATAGTTTACTGACTATCACATAGCTAGGTAAATTTTATATATCGCCAAGTGGATTTTTCCAGCATAGTTTGTGGGACAGCTCAGAGAATTACCTAGTCAGACTGAAAAATTTTGTACTAGTAATACACTGAAAACTTTGTGCCAACATGGAAAGTCTTTTTACACTAGGAATTCTTAATAAGAAAGGCTAAAGTTGTTGAGGCAGTCTAGCTAGTTCTAACTGTGCAGACGTAATATGGAATTTGTTCATACAACATTCACCACCTAGTCTTCCCCTTCTAGTAGTCTGTCAGTCCAAATGCATATAGTGATGTGATTATGTGTATATTTATTATTCAGATATATATATTATACACACTTTGAATGATTATAAAGTCAGTGTTTAACATACAGTTCATTTTAAAAAATTAAAAGAATCTGCAGAAACGAATAATGTTTTTTGTCAATGCTTGTTTTCAAACTGAGACCATTCTAGCCCAGTTACTGCTGATAATGCAAACAATGGAGTGGTAAACATCAAGAATCATTTTATTTGGTATTTGTGTGTCCTCAATTTGTCAACTGTTCCTGGTTTTGTACAGTAAAATTTATCTTTTATGTATTCCCATAAAAAAATGTCTAGTGGCACATTAGGATAAATTTTCTTTGTTCAGAGCTTAGTCTGGTTTCACTCATTATTTCAAATCAGTTAAACCTGAAAAGAGTGAAAATTAAGTGAGTTATCAACTGTTAAAGTGTGTATACATTTTGGAATACCCTATATATATGAATAATAATAAAAATCAATGAAAATGCAGTGGCAAATATGTACCAGATATTACAGAAGCCTGGAAAAAGATCCATCTTATCCTGCTTGGGTGGGAGAAGGGTAGGTATTAGAAGTGTGAACTTATCATAGAAAAGTATCTGTACAAAGTGATGACTGAGCTGAATTGTAACATGTGAGAATACTTATCCAGGTTAAGGGGTGGAAGACAGAATTAAGAAGGACATTTCAAGCATAGGAAATAGTATGAACAAAGATACAGAGCAAGGAGCAGCATGGCATGTGCCAACTGGCACTACAGTTTGGTATTGCTGGAACTTAAAATGTTTGGGAGCGAATACAAAAATGCAAATGGCAAGGTAGGAAGAAACTAGACCATGGAGAGCTTTTATTGCATATTAATGAAGCATAATTAATAGTACAAGACCTGGAATATCATTAAAGTTATGTCTCAGAAAAATAAAATAATCAAATCAGTTGTTTAGAAAGACCCAAATAATACATATTATTTATTGAATACATACTCTGTACCAGGAATTTAGCTAAAAGTATTAAACACATGTTATTACTGAATTTTTACAATAGCAGTGAGAAGCAGGGATTATTCTCCCTCTTTTACAAATGAGAAAAACTGAGGTTTTGAGATGTACAATAACTTGTCTATGATCATACAGAGTCAATGCAGACCTAATATGTAAGCCCAGGTTTTGGGTTTCCAAAGCTAAAACTGTAGCCATCAAGAGCAATATGGAGAATTTATTCAGTCAGAAAAAAATAGAGGCAAAGACCATTTCAGAGGCAGTTGGTCAATAAAAGAAATTATAAGGTCCTTAATAAGTAAGGCAGTAACATTAAGATTAGAGAAAATAATACAAATGTGAAAAAGTATTTAGAAGTGGAATTGACCATATTTGTTGTTTGATTGTATGTCAAGAAATTGAGTTGAGAGAAAGAAAAACGTTAATATTTTCAGGTCACTAGCTTAAATGCCCGGGAGAATAAGATGTTATCAACTGTGAGAGCGAATAAAGGATTGGAGAATTTCACTTATATGTAAATTGAAATTAAGTTGCCTATGGGTTGTACAGATGGAGGTTTGTGTATACAATTATAAAATGCCTAAGAAAAGCCTGACCTGGAGAATTTGATCTCAATATTATCAGCATTTCAGTGACTATTAAGACAAAACATAGACAAATAAATATTTATAGTGTAGAAGAGTAGACTGAAAATGGAGTTGAATGAGATATTAGGGAGACTAAGGAGTGGGCAGAGAAAAAGAACTGGAAGCACATGGTATGTAGAAGTTAAGAAGTCAGTTAATTTCAAGAAACTGGAAACAATGATTTTCATTGCAAAATTAAGTTCTTATACAGAAAAACTGAAAAATCCTTAGAAGATCAATGTTGAGTTAGTGAGAAGTTTTCGTGTAGTGGGATTGATCCTTGATGAGGACTAAATGAGAGATTTTTTTAAAAGTAAGTATAACTTTTAAAGATTAAAATTTTAAGAGGTTTGGATGAACATAGAGAAATTTTTTTTATAATTTATCTTTATTGTTGGAGGTACTACAGATGTTGCCATTTTTTCCTGCATTTTTTTCCTCCACCCAACTCCTGACACCCTCTCCCAGGTCTTCATCACACTATTGAGTGTCCATGGCTTATGCGTATATGCATATAAATTCTTTGGTTAATATCTCCTCACTCAATCTCCACCTTCCCTCTGAAATTCATGCTTCTATATCTCTAGATCTATTTTGTTCATCAGTTTATTTTGTTCATTAGATTCCACATATGAATGAGATCATGTGATACTTGTCTTTCTCTGACTGGCTTATTTCTCTTAGCATAATACTCTCCAGGTCCCTCAATGCTAACTCAAAGGATAAGAGATCTTTATTTTTTTAAATTTATCTTTATTGTTGAAAGTATTACAGATATCCCACTTTTTTCCTATTGATCTTGTCCACCCCACATCTGCCCTCCACTAGCTCCTCCCAGCCTTCACCACACTATTGTCTCTTTCCATGGGTTATGCATATATGCATATAAATTCTTTGGCCAATCTCTCCCCAACCACTCTCCCAACCCCCCGCCTTCCCAATGAGATTCACCAGTGTGTTCCATGTTTCTGTGTCTCTGGACCTATTTTGTTCCTCAGGCTATTTTGTTTATTAGATTCCACATATGACTGAAATCATGTAAAACTGAATCAGGAAGAATGAGAAAACCTAAATAGGTTAATAACAACTGATGAAATTGAAGCAGTGACAAAAAAAACACCCAGCAAACAAAAGCCCTGGTCTGAACGGCTTCACATGGGAGCTTTCAAATTCTTTAAGTTGTAGTGTTAGATAGTTTACTAAAAATTTTTCTTGCTTCTTGAAGTAGGCCTCTAGGGCTATGAATTTCCCTCTTAGGACTGCTTTTGCTGTGCCCCATAGATTTGGGGTTGTTGTGTGTTCATTTTCATTTGTTTTCAAGAAGTTTTTTATTTCTTTCTTGATCTTATTGGTAACCCATTCATTGTTTAACAACGTGATATTTAGTCTCCATGTGTTTGAATGTTTTTGAGTGTTTTTACTGTAGTTGATTTCTAATTTCATGCCCTTGTGATCTGAGATGCTTGATTAGATTTCAATCTTCTTGAACTTGTAGAGACTTGTTTTGTGTCCTGACAGGTGGTCTATCTTTGAGAATGACCCATATGCACTTGAGAGGAATGTATATTCTGCAGCTTTGGGGTGAAAAGTTCTGTAAATATTCATTTAGAGTCACTGTTTCTGTGTTGACTTTTTGTCAAGAAGATGTATCCAATGAAGTCAGTGGGGTGTTAAAGTGCACTATGATTGTATTGCTGTTGATCTTTCCCTTAAAATCCTTAAGGTTATTATTGATAGGTCCTTATTTATTGCCATTTTATTCTTTATGCCTATGTTTTCTCTGTTTCTTTTTATTATTATAGCAGTCCCTTTAACATTTCCTACAATGCTGGTTTGGTGGTGATAAACTCCTTTAGCTTTTTTTTTTTTTTTTTTTCCTAGAAAACTCTTTATTTCACCATCTATCTTGAATATTAGCCTTGCTGGATAAAGTAGTCTTGGTTTCAGATCCTTAATTTCCATTACCTTGAATACTTCATGCCATTCCCTTCTGGCCTGTACAGTTTCTGATGAGAAGTAAGCTGACAGCCTTATGGCAGCTCCTTTGTAGGTAACAGATTGCTTTTCTCTAGCTGCCTTTAATATTCTCTCTTTGTCTTGAATTATTGGCATTTTAATTATGATGTGTTTGGGCGTGGGCCTCTTTGGATTTTTCTTGCTTGGGACTCTATGTTCCTCCTGAACTTGTGTGACTTCTTCCTTCACCAGGTTAGGGAAGTTTTCTGCCATTATTTCTTCAAAGAGTCTCCTTAATCCTTGCTTACTTTCCACCTCCTCTGGTAGTCTTATGATGCGAATATTGTTACTTTACATGTTGTCCCACAGCTTCCTTAGACTGTCTTCCTGTTTTGTAATTGATTTTTGGATCTCTGGTTGAGTGATTTTTTTTTTACTCTGTCTTTTCATTCAGTGATCCAATACTCTCCTTCCTCTAATCTGCTGTTTATTCTTTCCAATGTATTCTTTATTCCTGCTATGTCATTCTTAATTTCCTTCATAGTTTCCATATAATTTTGATGCTGTTGAAGATCCTTAAAATCAGTGTTCTGAACTCTATCTCATAGATGGCTTATCTCTATTTCATTTAGCTCTTTTTTCTGGAGACTTCTCTTGTTCTTTATTTGGGACTTGTGTTTTTGTCTCCCCATTTTGGCTGCCTGTTTTGGCTTGTTTCTATGCATTAGGTAGATCTGCTATCACTCTCAGTCTTTTTGAAAGGTCTCTGGTGCAGGCCAAGGTCAGACTCTGTTTGTGACTGGTTTTGAGTACCTTGTTTGGAGCTATTAACAACCCATGGCTTGAAGTCCCCTCTGTTGGGGCTGGGTGTGTTTGGAAAAGACCAAGATGAACACCAAAGTCTGCATTTCCAAGGCCCAGGTCCAGATGCAGATCAGGCAAAGACTCAAAGCACTCTGAAGTCTGCCTATGCCTACAGGCTGATTAATCTGAGTCTCTTAATAAGCCTCAGGCTGTAGAAACTCCACAGGGATAGAGCAAATGGTTTTCCAGCAGAGTGGGGCAATTGCTTTCCCCTCAGGCAAAAGCTGCTTGGAAAGTAAATGTCTGTCAGTGAAAGATGTCCTCTACAGCATGGGGGAATGACTCGGCACAGGAATCCAGAGGGGTGACCTCTGAACTCTATCTTCAGAGCCTACAGCCCTAGATTCTCCTCACACAACTCCATTCCACTCTGTTTTTCCTGTCTTGGAGCCCCAGGTGAGTGGCTGCACACAAAACTTTGTGCATTGGCTCTTTACGAGGGTGCCTGCATTTCTACCAGTCTCTCCCTGGCAGACAGAAACCTGGCTGCTTTTCACAGCCAGATGTTATGTGGGCACCTTTCTCAGTTCTGGTGCTCTTGTCTGGGAAGCCCAGCCTGGAGTTTAGGCCCCAGAGTCCTCAATGGGAACCCCCTACAGCTGAGATATTCCTACACACATTTAGCTGCTGCCTGTGGGAGCCCAGCCAGCTCTCTCATGCCTCCACACTTCCTACCAGTCTCTATGTGGTCTCAACTTTTCCTCCTTGTTTGTGAGGGTGCTCTCCAGCTCGTCTTCAGTTGCAGTTGACTGTTTAGCATGGTGTTTGTATATTTTAGTTGTAATTCCCATTTGGTTCTAGGAGAGTGTCAGTGTAGCTTCCACTTAGTCTGCCACCATCTTTAATTTCCAGAGAGACTCCTTTTTTACTATTACATAGTATTCCATGGTGTAAATGTACCACCACTTTTAATCTACTCATGGGCACTTGGGCTGTTTCCAGATCTTAGCTATTGTAAATAGTGCTGCTATAAACATAGGAGTGCATGAATTCTTTCTGATTGGTATTTTGGGATTCTTTCAATATATTCATAGAAGTGGGATCACTGGGTCAAATGACAATTCCAAATTTAATATTTTGAGTAAACTCCACAGTGTTTCTCATAGTTGCTGCACCAGTCTGCACTCCCAACAACAGTGCACTAGGGTTTCCTTTCCTCCACATCGTCCCCAGCATTTGTTATTTATTGATTTGTTGATGGTAGCCATTCTGACAGATGAGAGGTGATACCTCATTGTTATTCTAATTTGCATCCCTCTGATTATTATTGGCTTTGAACATCTTTTCATATGTCTCTTGGCCATCTGTATGTCCACTTTAGAGAAGTGTCTTTTTAGATCCTTTGTACACTTTTTTTTTTTTTTTGGCAAAGATTATTTTTTTAATTCATCTTTATTGTTGAAAATATTACAGATGTCCCTTTTTTTCCTGTTGACCCCTTCCACCCGGCAGACACTCCCCACCCCAGGCCTTCACTGCACTATTTTCTTTGTCCACGGGTTATGCATATATACATATAAATTCTTTGGTTATTCTCCCCCTCCACCCCCCCCCCAACTTCCTTCTGAGATTCATTTAATTGGATTTTTTGTTTTCCTTTTGTTAGTTGTATGAGTTTTTGATATATTTTGGAAAGGAGAAATTTAATGTTACATGGAAATAGAGGGTTTAGAGAGGGGTTTTTGAATGGAGGGTTTCAAGTATGTAATTTGAACTTGTGGGAAAGTTGAGCATGATTGTAAGTAATAGAGCAATGAGTGTAGAGATAGAAAGATTGAAGATAAGGGAGAGATAATAGAATTCTTATCTCAAATATTTATTGTATTCATTTTATTTATTTATTTATTTATTTATTTAATTATTTTTAAATATTACAGATGCTCCTTTTTCTCTCCAATGACCCATTCTACCCCGTCTTATCCTCTTCTCCAACACCTCTTCCCACCATTGTCCATGTCCTTGGGTTGTGCGTATATGAATATAAATTCTTTGTTTACTCTCTCCCCCTCCACCCACCCACCCTTCTCCATCTCTCTGACATTCATCAGTCTGATTTATGCTTCCATGTCATTGAATATATTCTGTTCATCAGTTTAAGTTCTTTAGATTCCACATATAAGTGAGATCATGTGATGTTTGCCTTTCTCTGCCTGGCTTATTTCACTTAGCATAATTTTCTCCAGGTCCATCCATACTGTCCCAAAGGGTATGAGATTTCTTCTTTACAGCTGCATAGTATTCCATGGTGTATATTTCCCACAGCTTTATTACGAGACCAGTGCTCTAACCCCTGAGCTACGGAGCCTTGGCTACCCAGTTTTTTTATCCACTCATCCACTGATGGGCACTTGGGCTGTTTCCAGATCTTGGCTGTTGTAAACTGTGCTGCTATGAACATAAGGGTGCATATATTCTTTCTGATTAGAGTTTCAGGATTCTTAGGATATATTCTTAGAAGTGAGATCACTAGGTCAAAAGCAGCTCCATTTTTAATTTTTTGAGGAACCTCCATACTGTTTTCCATAGTGGTTGCACCAGTCTGCATTCCCACCAGCAGTGTACTGTTGTGGTCATTTTAAATGTGCACAGTTTCTTTGCTACTATCTCATCAAGAGATCAAGACTAATTCTCTTCCTTTTTTCTAGAGGCTGAACTTAGTAGTTTACTTCTAAAGAATAGAATGTGGTAGAAGAGGTGCTGTGTAATTTACATGGTAAGTTAAAAAGCAAGAAGTAGCTTTTTCCTGGCTCTTTCCCTGAGATTTAGCTATTGAAACCCAGTTACTATGCTGTGAGGAAGCCCATCCCACAGGAAGAGAACGTTGGTAGGTGTTCCTACTGAGATCTCAATTAACAAGCAGCATCAACTGCAAGACTTCTGAATGAGGAAGCATGCAATATGACTCAACCACCTCTTACTGGGTAAAAACCATTTAGTGAACCTATTCAAAACTCAGAATTATGAGGTAATAATAATAAATAATTGTTTTATTCCATTAAGTTAGAAGAGATTTATTATATAGCAATAGATAGCTAGAACATTTTTTGTGTACTATGTACCAGGCACTCTAAGACTGGGCGTATACAGATGTTCAATATCACATCTGTTATCTCTGTCCTGAAAGAGGTTTAAATCTAATAAAAAACATTAATTGCATAATCCTATAATATGTTTACAATCTCAAAAATAAACTGCTCAATGGATGAGATGTACATGGTGTTTTGAAAGTTTTTAATGGGGGATAAATGGTGATGGAAGGATACTTGACTTGGGGTGATGAACACACAATTCAATATATAGATGATGTATTATAGAATTGTACACCTGAAACCTGTATGAGTTTATTAACCAATATCACCCCAATAAATTAAAAATAAATAAATAATGAAAAAGAAAGTCTTTAATGGTACATTTGATCTTGTCAGGGAGGCAAAGTATGAATTCTTTACAGACCACTTTAGCTGAGATATAAAATGAGTAACAGGAGTCAACTAATTAAATAAAGAAGGATAAATGTTTCTCAGAGAAATGAACAACCTGTGCTAAGGCTCTGTGGTAGGAGGGACATGGCAACTATAGTCTAACTGGAACAGGATTATTTGGAGCACAATAAGAGTGAAGAAAGCAGATATGGCAAACTAAGAGTAATAGGAATCTATTGGAGGAAAGTAAGTGAAAGGACATAACACACTGATATCATCATATCTGTGTTATGAAAATATTACTCTGGTTCCAGAATAAATAATGGTTTGGAAAAGAGCAATAATCATTGTAGGTAGTTTAGCTATGAATATAATTTCAGTGATCCAAGCAATAAAGGATAGCTTGGATTAGCGTAGTGGTGGTAGAAATGGGATGAAGTAGAAGGACTTGTGATAGAGTTAAAATGAATTAGATTTAGTGAAAGATTGTTATTAAAATTTTAAGGGATAAAGAGATATCAAGGATGACTTCTAGGAATCGTTTATAAAACCTGATTATTGGGATTGACCTTAGATGAGATAGAAACCTTCAGAAGAGTATCAGTTCAGGGAAGCTAGTTCATAAATTAAGTTTTTAAAATATTAAGTTTGGGATCTGATTAAGTAATCTAAAAGCATTTGTCAAGTAGATCACTGAATATACTTGACTGTAGCTTAAAGTAGAGGTCTGGCATGTTGATATACATTTTTGAAACATGTGTATAAGTGTTATATAAAGTTATGGATGGAGTTGAAGGAGTTTAGTAAAGAGTAGCAAAATACACCATCCTAAAATTTTACTACTTTGGTTTAACAATTATTTTGAGCTGAAAGCAATTGAGGAGAAGAAACAGATACAAGAAACCTTTCCATCCTCACCTTATTTGTCTAAAAGCAGAACATATATTTATAAAGGTGTCCCTCCTCCCCCTCTACCGGGAATAACAAAGAATAATCTCCAGAGACAACTTTAAACCCAACTCAATAGAGAAAGCATAAATCTGCATAACAAACCCTACTTTTGAGTACCCTGCTTTTCTTGGTAACCTCAGTGTAACTGGCTTCTCCACACCTTTGTTTCTTTTGTCTTTAGCAGAATATGGGATTTAAAGCAGACTTGAGTCACCTTGGGGAGTTACTCATTTTCCCTGCTTACTTCTCATGTACAAGTGAACAAAAAAAGGGCCTCATATTAAACCTGACAAGCTCAAGGGAGGCCTGTGTGGCTGCCTTACAAACTCAGAGACCTAAAGTAACCACATAGGATCGTCTGAAAAGAAAACTTCTTAACTAAAATGAGTCATAGCACACAGGTCAATCTTTACCTTAACTGAGCCTGTCTATTGTCTTTTTGCATCTTTGGAATTACAAAATAATCCCTTTTTTTAGACCCCTCAGTGCACAATTTCCCACCAGAGCACCAGATTATGAAATCACACATTTTTATCTTGTTCCCCATATACCATCTCTATGTGCTGTAAATGTTCATTGTTAACTATCCTGCACCCACCAACGTAAAAGAAGTATGTGTCTCTCCATTTTAGTCTTTATCCAATTGAAAAGATTTCTTTTCTTTGCTTTCTCCCTCCTCCCTAATGTACCACCAGTGAATTTCATGTAACCCTCCTCAAGCCTCCTCCTTTGATTGCAACATATTAAATAAACTGCAAAACCACCATTCTCTTGTGGTTTTGTTTCCTGGCTATTGTCATCAGTTTGGCTCAAATAAACTCATAAAAATTCTCCACAGGTTTGGACGTTTCTTATGTTGACATACACATGAGGTATACATGTTAATAAAGTTCCGTTTGTTTTTCTCTTGTTAATCTGTCTTTTATTAGAGGGCTCTCAGCCAAGAACTAAGAAAGGTACAGGAAAAGTTATTTTTTCTCCCCTACACTAGAGACTAAAATAAAAAATGTGGCACAGGAAGAGATGCTAAGCCAGAGATTGTGGGAATTCTAAAATATAATAACAGTAGAAGGTAATTCTCCAAATTAAAAAAAAGAATCATTAGATAGATGATAGAAAATCTAAGACAACACTGTGCCATAGAAGTTAGGGGAAACAAATTCTTTATAGGAGAAGAAAATGATTAATAATATTGTGTTCAATATGCTGGCAAGCTAAATTAAGCAATAACTGTTGTAGTTTTTGTTACAGCTAATACCATGACAATTATTGTTACAACAGTAAAAATAATTTACTTAATTTAAATAATTGGATCAGAAGCTAAGCGTATGAGTTGAAAAATGATTGAGTATTCAGGAAATAGAAAGAAGTAGTACTAATTTAAATATATATATATTACTAAAGGGGGGATTGAAATTGGGTCATGAGTGAAGCAAAATTGAAGATTCTATGGAAGAATATCATTTTGTTTTGCTTTTAATATTTCTTTTTAAATGCAAGGGATTTCTGTGTGTTTAAAAAACAATACGGGACTTCTTTTTCTGGCAGTATGAAAGATTACATACTCTAAAGTCTTTGCCAATGAAAATAATTAAAATACTGCTTAAAATATATTAAAGCTATCTTTTTCAAATATGTTACTAAGATGGCATTCAAGTAAGGAACCTCCACTTTAAACCAAGAAACATGGGGGTTATTATTTGCTAAAGTTGGCTCCTGCCCTGAAGTCTTCTGCTAAAGTCTCAAGGCCTTGAACTTTTGCTTTGATCTCATGCAGGGTATGGAAAACAGAAAATAAAGCCTAAGGCCCATACAAGGTAGGAAATCAATAGGAGAACCTGCATTAAGTTGAGATGTGTTAATGGTGAATAGAGAAATTATTGCCACAATGACTGTTACCAACTGCTTCCACACAGGGGGCTGAGTGCCCGGCATGGTTCGGGACCTTTTGCATGTCAGGCAACTTCCAGGTTATTGACTCCTGCAGGAACACTTTCAAGACCAGAGTCCAAGTGAAAGTGAGAGTAAGTTTATTAAAGCTTGGAACAGTGAGGCAAGGAAGGGGCCCTGGAGACAGGATCAGGAGGTAAGACCGGGGCAAGTTGCCGTTGCCCATTGCTCCCTTGGGTGCAGGTTTCGTTGGTACCCTTAGAACTTAGGATAGAAGAAGCAAAGTACAGACTTGAGGAAAGGGGAGGCACCAGCATGCTCAAAGAAGAGTGCACACTGGTGTCCTTTGTCCTGAGGATTTTATCTATTCTCTATAGGTGGCAATTTTAGGGGAGGTCCCAGGGGAGGATCTCAATAGAATGTTCATTAGACTTCCAGGTGTGTTGTTTAGTATGCTGATGTATCAAAATGAGCATATAGTGGGGTCAGGGTCATTCTCTGTTTAGTTTCATTTTGATCTTGGATTAGTCTGGCTCTAATTAATATATTTTTTGTTGTTATTTATCTCCCTGACTAAAGTGATTTAAACCTCCAGCTCTTAGATAGCTTTGGTTAGGGAGAATCGATTTAGACCACTATTCTTAGGTATCTTTGGCTGAGGAGGGTAGAGTCTTGTGATTTATCAGCTGTCCTGTTAATTAGTCAGTCATTCTGGCTGTGTGTTAACCATTTGTCTCAGTTTCCTCATTTCACTTGTCATGGAATTTTCCTAGTTTCTTACTAACCTGCTTCATGACTAGGTAAGTAAAGAAAGTTGCCTATATTGACAATGGTAATGGGGGGGGGGGACAGGGAACTCCCCTGGGAATTCCTAACCAAATGTTGACCCACACCAGTGTTTTTCATCACAAATTATATTATCTATGATATGTATACTACCAGCTATGCAATTTATAGGCTCCAGTGTAAAATAAAATATGATGTCCCTATTAGAAAGTTAAGAATTTCAAGACAGTAATGTTAAAGCATTAAAGCAGACATGGGACTCTTAAACACTGGTCATCGGCAACTGCCCAGGTCTATAATCCATAAAGCTGGCATTGTCTATGCATTTTGAAAACTCTCAAGGGGATAATTTAATTTAATGTGAACCTAGGTAGTTTGTTTTCCAAGACAACTGGTAGAAAGGAAATAGTAAATTCTGTGAGGAAGAAATATATGATTACCTCAGAGATATTGCAAGTTTGGTTCCAGAACACCACAACAAAGCAAGTATTGCACTGAAGCAAGTCACAGTTGAGTCTTGTCTTCAATTTGTAAAAAAAAATTCAACATCTGTGAATTGCAACAAAGTAAAGCATAATAAGAAAGGTATGCCTGTATATTAGTACAGGCCTCAAAAATTCAATGGATAAAGTTTTTCATAAAATAATCATCTCTCAGTCAAAATACACAAGTAAACAAAACTATGAGAACAATCAGAAACATACAAGGGAAACAAGCTAATGAGATTTCACATATTACATTTACCTGGTATACTATACAAAATATTAATAAAGTATGTTTAGAGGAAACAAAGAGATGTTAGAAAATACAAGCAAGGTTCATAAGATTATAAATAAAACCTGATGAGAATTTTAAATAATAAAAGATTTAGATACAAAAATTATGCTGATTACAATGAAAAAAATGTAATAAGCTCAGCAATAGTTTAGTTAGAACTGAAGAAAGAAATAATGGCTGAAATTTATTTAGAAAAAAATTGAAAATTATATGTCAGAAAGACAAAGAAATGTAAAATATGAAAGCTAGGCTATGAAACATGGAAGATGAAGTTAAACACCTAATACTCATGTCATCAGAGCTGCAGAAGATAGCATAATAGAAACAAAAGGCAAAAAGTAATATTGGAAAGAAAAATGGTAGATAATCTTCAGTATTACTGAAAGACACCTGGTCTGGGATTTAGAAGGACACATTTCAACCCAAACTTAGAAATAATATAGTGAAATTATAGGACCCCATTGAAAAAAAGATGATTGCGAAAGCAGCCAACAAAGAATACTAGATCACTTACAACCAGTCATAAACTTGGTTGCACTTCACAATATTAATAATGAAAGCCAAAAGGCAATGTCATGTGTTATTGTTAATGTGCTCAGAGAAAGTGTATCCACCCAGGAAACTTATCTTTCAAAAAGAAGGTTAAACTAAAGACTTTTCAACCTTTACTTTTACTATCAAAAGAACCTTATTCAAAAATACTTTTCAATGATTTACTTTGAGTAAACAAATGAAAGTATGATGCGCAAAGATGTTAATTAGTACGTGAGTAAAATTAACACTGTGTATTACTTAGGGTAACTTGTGTTTAAAATGAGACCCCTAAAATTCAGAGGACCCAATGTAAACACTTGTAGGAGAGCGAGGATGCTGCTCTGCTTTAGGAGGTTACTCAGGGAAGCCGGCTTCTTACTTCTTGGCTTCTGCCCTGTGTGAGGTGGTACCTTCATCCGCGTGGCCGAATCTGTGCAAGGTGGACATGTTCCTGATGGTGTAGCAGCAGCTTTATACGGTGCAGCCAGGCCTAGTGCAGGAGCTGCTGAACTGCTGGTTTCTGAAGATGGACAGGTATCTAATGCTGCTTTGACCTACCGGTGGGTCCAATTAGAGCCCCACCCCATTCCAGGATGTATGCCTTGGACACTTCTGCCACTTCTTCATCACCAAGGTTCCGTGATGTCGAACGTCTGCACTTGCTGCTCCTGGTGCCTGTGCAGCTACCTAGCAGAGGCCTTTAAGGCCTGGCCCTGGTAAAGAAAAGTGTGGCCTCCATGGTATGCTTTTGTTTTGCTTGATCTGCCAAAACAAAATCAACTGAATATAAAGGAAGGCAGTAAGAATGGAAATAAGAAACAAAAAAGATATGACATTGAAAAAACAGTTACAAAATGACAATAGTAATTCTTTCCTTATGAGTAATTGCTTTACATGTATATAGAAATGGCTTAACACTCCAAAAGTTATGGATTGGGAGAATGGACAAAACAAACAAAAACACAGAATCCAACTATAAGATCTACAGGAAATTCTGTTTAGATATAAGGACATGCATAGATTAAAAGACAAAGGATGAAAATCATATTCCATTCAAATAAAAAATTTATTTATTTATTTGTTCATATTTTTGATTTTTTAAAACTAATCTATCCTTGTTGAAAGTATTACAGGTGTCCTCTTTTTCCCCCTATTGATCTCCACCCCACATCCACCCCACCAACAGGCCTTCCCCATAGCAATGTCTGTGTCCATAGGTTAGGCATATGAGCATATAAATTCTGCAGTTAATCTCACATCCAACTCCCCCTCCCCCACCTTCCCTTTGAGATTCCTCAGTCTGTTTCATGCTTCTATGTCTCTGGATATATTTTGCTCATCATTTTATTTTGTTTATTATATTCCATATATGAGTGAGATCATGTGGTAATTGTCTTTCTCTGACTGGCTTATTTCCCTTAGAATAATACTCTCCAGTTCCATCCATGCTTTCCCAAAGGATAAGAGAGCCTTCTTTTTTACAGCTGCATAGTATTCCATGGTGTAAATGTCCCACAGCTTTTTATTCACTCACCTACTGATGACACATCTGATAAAAGGTTAATATCCAAAATACATAAGGAACTCATGCAACTTAACAAAAGGAAGACAATCCAATTAAAAAATGGGCAAAGGACCTAAATAGAGACTTCTCCAAAGTGGACATATAGATGGCCAAGAGACATATGAAAAAATGCTCAGTCACTAATCATCAGAGAGATGCAAATTAAAAAGACAATGAGATATCACCTGTCAGAGTGGCTGCCATCAACAAATCAACAAATGACAAGTGCTGGTGAGGATGTGGAGAAAAAGGAACCCTGGTACATTGCTGGTGGGAATACAGACTGGTGCAGCCACTATGTAAAACAGTATGGAGTTCCCCCCCAAAATTAAAAATTGACCTGCCACTTGACCTAGTGATCCCTCTTTTAGGACTATATACTAAGAAACCCAAAATACCAATAAAAAAGAACTTATACACCCCTATGTTTATAGAAGTGTAATTTACAATAGCTAAGATAAAATAAAATTTAAAAAAAAATAGCCTTGGCTATATAGATATTAGGTTAAATAAACTTTAAGTCAAAAGCTGCTATAAAAGGAAAAAAAGAACATTGTGTAATGATAACAGGAACAATTCAACAAGAAGATGCAATAATGATAAATATTTATACAGCAAACATCAGAGATTCTTAATATATGAAGCAAATATTGACAGAATTGAAAGAAGAAATAGACAATTCTATATCAATAGTGGGACTCTTTAATACTTAACATTCAATAATAAATATAACAACCAAAAAATAAAGATAAATAAGAAAACAGAGTTGAAAACACTGTAGGACCAATTAGACATAGTAACAGACATAAACAGAACATTCCATACTATAACCTGAATAAATGTTTTTCTAAGTGAATATGAAACATTCTTCAGTATAGACCATACATTACATCATAAAACAAGTCTTAAAAAGTTTTAAATGAAGAAAATCATTCAAATTATTTTTTCTAATCACAACAGCATGAAACTACAGCAATAGCAAAAGAAAAGTTGGAAAAACTACAAATAAGTTCATATCAATCTGTGACACTTCCATCACTAAGATTTGGTGGCTGCCAAGCAGCTACACCCTGGTGTGCTACAGCTACCCAGCAGAGGCCTTTAGATTAACAACTTAATTTTAAATATTATGGAACAAGAAATAGGAAGACAAATGAAACCCAAAGTTAGCAGAATGTATTAATAACAGAGCAGAGATAAAATAGAGAATAGAAAAATATAATAGAGAAAATCAATTAAACTGAGAGTTCTTCAAAAAGATCAACAAAATTGACAAAAATCCTCTAGCTAGATTGATTAACAGAAAAATAGAGAAAATTAAAATAAATAAAATCAGAAATAACAACCTATTTAGAGAAATAAAAAGATTGTAAGATAATATTATAAATAATTGTAGGACAGCAAATTGGATAACATGAACTGGATAACATTAAAAAAACCTAAACCTACTAATACTAAATCATGAATTGAAAGTAAGTTCACCAATAAGTAGCAAGGAGATTGAACCTATAGTCAAAGCCTCCTAAAAAAGAAAAGCCCAGGACCATATGGCTTCACTGGTGATTTTTACCAAAATATTAAAGTAGAATTAATACTAGTTCTTCACAAACTCTTCCAAGAAATTGAAGAGAAAGGGACACTTACAAAGTTATTCTATGTGGATAGCATTACCATAATACCAAAGCAAGACAAAGAAAGACTAAGGAAAGAAAACCACAGACCAATATCCCTAAAGAATATTGATGCAAAAATTCTCAACAAAATACTAGCAAACAGAATTAAACAGCACATTGAAAATGTTATACAACATGACAAAATAAGATTTATTCCTGCAATACAAGGATGTATCAATATATGAAAATAATTTAATGTAATACATCACATTAAAAAAATAGGGGGGGAAAAACACATGGTCATTTTCATTGATACATAGAAAGCATCTGACAAAATTCAACAGCCTCTGATGATGAATACACTCAACAGACTAGGGACAGAATCTACCGTAAAGTAGTATGAAAAGCACATATTATATGAAAAGCACATAGCTAATATCATACTCAATTATAAAAGACAAAAAATTTCCCCCTAAGATATGGAACAGGACAAGGGTAATTGCCTTTGCCACACACAGTACTACGAGCCTTAGCCAGGGAACTTAGGTAAGAAAGTAAAATTTAAAAATCATTCAAATTGTCCAGTCAGATGTGGCTCAGCGGTTGAACATCGAACTAGGATCCAAGACATCTCGCTTCAATTCCCTGTCAGGGCACATGCCAGGGTTGTGGGCTCGATCCCCAGTAGGGAGCATGCAGGAGGCAGCCGATCAATGACTCTCTCATCATTGATGTTTCTCTCTCTCTCTCTCTCCCTCTCCTTTCCTCTCTCTAAAATCAATAAATATATATTTTTAAATAAACATATGGGACTACATCATACTAAAAAGGTTTTGCACAGCAAAAGAAAACAACCTCAAAATACAAAGGAACCCCACGGTCTGGGAAAACATATTTGCCAAGGATGAATCTGATAAGGGGCTAATTTCCAAAGTGTACAAAGAACTCACACTACTCAGCAAGAGGAAGACAAACAACCCAATTAAGAAATGGGCAAAGGACCTGAATAGACACTTCTCCAAAAAGGGCATACGGATGGCCAAGAGACACATGAGAAAATGCTCAAGGTTGCTAATCATCAGAGAGATGCAAATTAAAACCACAATGAGGTATCACTTCAGACTTGTAGGAATGGCTGCCATCAACAAATCAACAAATGACATGTGCTGGCGAGGGTGTGGAGAAAGGGGAACCCTAGTACACTGCTGGTGGGAATGCAGATTGGTGCAACTACTATGGAAAACAGTATGGAGGTTCTTCAAAAAATTAAAAATGGAGCTGCCTTTTGACCCAGTGATTCCACCCCTAGGAATATATCCTAAGAATCCTGAAACACTCATCAGAAAGAATATATGCTCCCCTATGTTCATAGCAGAGCAATTTACAATAGCTAAGATCTGGAAACAGCCCAAGAGCCCATCAGTAGATGAGTGGATAATAAATCCGTGGGACATTCACACCATGGAATGCTATGCAGCTGTAAAGAAAAAAGATCTTTTATCCTTTGGGACAGCATGGAGGGAACTAGAGAGTATTATACTAAATGAAAAAGCCAGTCAGAGAAAGACAATTACCACATGATCTCACTTATATTTGGAATATAATTAACAAAATAAACTGATGAACTAAATGGATCCAGAGACATAGAAGCATGGAACAGACTGAAGGGTCTCAGAGGGAAGTTGGGGAGGGGGCAGTGGAGGGGGCGGGAAATTAAACGAAGAACTTTTATGTTTATGAGCATAACTCATGGACACAGACACTGGTCTGGGGAAGGCCTGGGGGTGAGGTGGATGTAAGGTGGAGGAGATCAATGGGGAAAAGGGGGGACATCTGTAATACTTTCAACAATAATGATAAAGAAACTTAAAAAAAATTTTGTGTTTCCACTAATATGAGTTACCTAGTATAGTGAAATTCTTACAGACAGAAAGTAAAATGATATTTGTCATGGGCTGTGGGAAAAATGCAATGGAGAGTTTTATTTAGTGGGTATGTAGTTTTAGTTTTGCAACATGAAAACAGTACTGGAGATTGTTTGCAGAATAATATGCATGTACTTTGCACTACTGAAATATATATTTTAAAAAGTTTTAGACAGTAAATTTTATATTGTGTATATTTTAACACAATTTAAAAATGTGATAATGATGATGAGTGTACATTTAGTTTGTTCTCTCTACCAGACACTATTCTAAGTATTTTACACATGTCAGTTTATTTAATCATCACATTGTCAGTAGCAAGGACAAATAATACATGATCTAAAGAACGAAATAAACTGATGAACAAAATAGATGCAGAGACATAGAAGCATGGAACAGACTGGCAAGTCTCAGAGAGAAAGCGAGGGTGGTAGGAGATCAACCAAAGAATTTATATGCATATATGCATAACACATGGATACAGATGATAATGTGGTGAAGGCCTGGGGTGGGGCATTTGGGGTAGAAGGGGTCAATAGGGAAAAAAAGAGGACATGTGTAATACTTTCAACAATAAATATAAATTAAAAAATGATTTATAACTTTAGATTTTCTGAAGATATGCATGATTGAAGAATCTAAAATAATTTGAAGTTAATCAAAATTTATTAAAAAGTTCAAAAAATTATTAACTAAACTGAGAAACTGTTTTTGCCAATCATATTACTGGCTTAGGTTCTAAATCTAAGGTATATAAATAATTGTTTTAAACAATAAGTCAAAAACAAAGAAAAATAGTTAAAAAATTAGCATTGGTAATAAGCAAGTATTTTCTTAAGCAGAAACCCAAATAATCTATTAGTGAAAAGAGAAATAAAAAATTAAAGCAAAATGAAAAATAATTTTACAACTATGGGATTGGTAAACACCTCAATAGAGCTGTAAAAAAAGAAAAGAAAAGAAAAAAAGCAAGTCAAGGTCAATACCAGATATTCCTGAGGCTATGAAATAATAGAAGGTCCAATCCAATATAGTTTGATTATATACTGTAACTAACATTTAGGAAAACAATTTGCCAACATGAAAATATATGTATTCCCCTGTGGCCCAACAATTCCCCTTCAAAGTATTTACCCAATAAAATGCATGCATATATGCAACAAAATATAATTTTATTCATAATAGCGCAAAAGCTAAGCAGCTCAAGTCTCTATCAACAGGAATATATTTATATAAAGTGGAATATTACACAGCAATGAAAATTAATCAACTAGTACTACACTGTTCTCTTCAACATAGATGAATTGCAAAACAAATGTTGAATAAATAAAAGCAAATTGCAGAAAAAATATATATATACCTAACTAAGCTAAGCTAAACTACATAATAATACATATGGGAGATCCCTTAAGGCTACTCTTTTTTAAAAAATATATTTTTATTGATTTCAAAGAGAGGAAGGGAGAGGGAGAGAGAGATACATGAATGATCAGAGTCATTGGTCAGCTGCCTCCTGCACGCTTCGTGCTGGGGATTGAGCCCACAACTCAGGCACGTGCCCTGACCAGGAATCAAACCTTGATCTCCTGGATCATAGGTTGATGTTCAACTGCTGAGCCAAATCAGCCAGGCAAGTCTACTCTTAATATTATTATTCCCTATGATTAAAGTTAATGGAAAACTACTACTCAATTTAGGCAAGACTATTAATTTCTCAGATACTTCAGGACTGAATGTTTGGATTATATCACCAGGTAAGAACCATGACCAACTGAAATGTTTGCAGAAGGCAAGTGGAATATGAAATGAATAATAGAAGAATGTAGTTATAAATAACAATTATGACCATTTGACCAGATAGGGAAATGAAAAATTTAATTTTCATGAAATTTAATTTTCATGTAATTTTCCTAATTTTATTATGGATATGTTTGTGTGTGCTAAGCAAATACTTTGTTTTCTTCCCTTTCTTATCTCCTCATATAACAGGATGCATTGACTTTATAGCTTAGTATTTAAATCATGATAACTTTAGATTAAAGTATTTAAGTTATAAGATATCAAAGAGTAAACATCATCCAAGGACTTTGCATTTTCTTCTGGCTATAGGGTCAGTGTATTTTTGTTTGTACACAAGATAGTTGTATCATATTAGGTAGGAGCATAGTCTTGTTCTTGTCTATATTTGGAGATAAGTATGGTTAAAGAAGATATACATTGGTTGCCAATTAATATGTGCTTCTCCTTGTCAACTTGGTTTCTTTTTTATATACAATATTAATGTAAACATAAATTTTATTTCAGAAAAAGGTTAAAAATAAAATTTTAAAAAGCAATAATTTACAATAGTATTAGAAAGTTTATATGGAAATGCAAATGGCAGACTAGCCAAGACCATCCAGGAAAAGAAGAAAGCTGCTAGACTTGCATTTCAAGGTGTTTTTTTGTTTTGTTTTGTTTGCTTGATTTCTTAAATTAATTGGGTGACATTTGTTATTAAAATTATACAGGTTTCAAGTGTACAATTCTATTATACATCACCTGTATATTGCATTGTGTACCCACCACCCAAAGTAAAAGTTCTCCTTCTATCACCATATATTTGACACCATCTACCCTTCACTAATTGCTCAACTCCATTCCCTCTGGTAATCACCATACTGTTATCTGTGTTCATCAGTCTTTGTTTGTTTGTTTGTCTTGTTTGTTCATTTGTTGCTTTCATTTTTATATCCCAAATATGAGTGAAATCATACGGTTCTTGATTTTTTCTGTCATTTCGCTTAGCATGATATTGTCAAGGTACGTCCATCTTGTTGCAAATGGCAGTATTTCATCCTTTCTTATGGCTGAGCAGTATTCCATTGTGTACCTGTCCCACATCTTCTTTATCCAGTCCTCTACTGCAGGGCACTTTGGGTACCACATCTTCTTCATTCAGTCCTCTATCGCAGCACACTGTGGTTGTTTCTATGTCTTGGCCACCATGAATAATGTTGCAATGAGCATAGGGGTGCATATATTTTTGTGAATAAATGTTTTCAAATTATTCAAGTAGATATCTAGAAGAGGGGCTGCTGAGTCAATGGTATATCTATTTTTAATTTTGGGGGGAATCCCCATACTGTGTTTCATAGTGGCTGTACTACTTTATATTCCCACCAGCAATGAGTGAAGTTTCCTTTCTTCACAACCTCTCCAATACCTGTGATTATGCGTTTTGTTGATAGTAGTCTTTTAACAAGTGTGAGGTGGTATCTCACTTTCTTTCTTAAACTCTGAACATCTCTCATTATTTTACAGGAATATTAGTAAATTTTATTTTCATTTAGAGATAAGAAAGTTGACAAAACAGTGTAGGAGGTATTCTGGAGATCATAGGGTAGGACTGAAACCAGAATAAAGTTTCTAGTCCAATATAATTATTCTTAATTTTTCCACAGTCTTTCCTGTACTATAGATGCTAGATATCAAATAAATATTCAAATACTACTGGATATAACTAATTAATACTACACAAGAACTATTTTTGGTCAATGGTGTTTAAATGATTTTGCTTGGATAACCTCTAAAAATTGTGAAAATAAGCAAAAATGCATATCTTTTCTTACTTTTAGTTTAATGTGAAATTTTTATCATAATTTTAAATATTTGAAGGGAATATAATTTTTGGTGCATTATAAACATTGAAATTTACAAATAAGATGGTTATATCACACTTTTAAATGTACCAATGGAATCCAAATACCATGATAATTTGATATTCTCTATCATATACTAATAAAAATAAAAAATATTTTCTATAAAAGTCAGAAATTCTTCCCATTCTTTTCTTAAAGTCTTTCAGTCAATCTCCTTTTTTATATTGAAAATCTTATATAATTGCTACTATATACTTCTAAGTAAATACATTTTTAAATATTTTTATTTCTTAAATCTATATGGCTCAAAGTGCTAACATTTCTTCTGGTTTGATTTACAATTACAGTTATTAATAGGACATTGTTCAAAAGACATACTATAAAGTTTGATATATATATATATATATATATACACTAAATATAAAAAAATGAAATTTATTGGAAATGTGTCTCAAGTTGGATATGCACAATTATTTCATGTGCTTATAGAAATAATAGTCCAGAAATATATTTATTTTTTTATAGACATAAACTGTGAGAAATCAAGTTCACATAAAATGGTAGATGGCACTGGAGTTTTGTTATAGAAATGTCACTTAATTATTTGATATTCTTCTGAATTATTTAATAAAAGTAGCAGAGTGTTCCATCATCTGTGAAAGTCCATTTCTTTAATTTTTTTTTAAGTAACTTGGATACCAATATTTAGAATTGTTCTTTATTTTGTTGCCTGGAGGTTTCTCCCCCTCAACCCACAATTAACTTGCCACATTAATAGTCAGGATGGGTAGAAAAGAGTCCTTTCTTTTGTAAAAGGAAAGTAAGGCTGTTATGAAAGAGGAGCTGGGGAAAGAAAACAGGCTCAATCTGAAGCAATTTCAATAAAAAATACATCTGATAACTCTGTGTACCCTTACTTTAGAGACTGCTGTTCTAAGCATCTGTACATTCCACCACCAGGAAATGTCAGGAATCCTGGATTTCCACACATTCCACATAGGCTATGGGGCTCAGAGCCCTATCTAAGTACCACCTACCAAGACACTTCATCTTCACTTGCTAATGTTTGCCTCTTTGAATGAGACAGGAAGACAAAATACCTGGTTAGATGGTCTCTTATTCTCTTTCAGTTTTTGTGCAGCTTTTTCAGTGTTTTTATCACCTTGTTCACTTTCCATCTTATTGTCCCACTTGGAAAGTTTCCACATGCCCTCAGAATTATCATGTTTCCCAAATGAAGACCTCTGCTCTTTGTAACAATTTTTATAGGTTTCAAAAGGTTCAAGGGAAATGAAGCAGATGACAATGTTTGGCTTATTTTTCTGATCCTGTGCTTGGTAATTTTAAGAGTCAGTAAAGCATTATATTTGTTTTTAACAATCACTTCTGTTCTCCAAATAGAGGGAGATACTATTAATATATGCAATATATTAATATATATATATACACTAAATTTAGAAAAGGAGCTGGGTCCTTTGTCCTGAGCTATTTATCTCTTTCTTACAGGTGGAAATCTGAGGGGAGGTCTCAGGGGAGGATCTCAATAGAATATTCATCAGCTTTCCAGGTGTGCTCTTTCAGGGTCATGGTTTCCACTGATTGGAATTATTGGAGTTGCATTATGGGAATTAACCATTTTCATCAATACGGCTATGTAAATCTGGGTTTTCAAAAATGAATCAAATGAAAATAGTTGAAGAACAAATTATATTTTGAGTTTTTACTTTCTGTTGTCTTGCTTCGACTGTAATCTTTTAAATTAACACCTTGGCATCAAGAATGCAATGTAGTATCAAAACATGAAGTTTAGCATATTTTTTCTAAATTTATTTTACTCATATTTGCACATGTGTATGTATGTTCATATATACCTACATATATAAAAGTTTATACATGTATATAGTTACCAATATTAGTGTTACTATATGTTTCTTTGCTTTCTGAATTTATCTCCTTTTATTTTATGGTGTTACGATGTGTATTACTTATGCTGCAATTAGCATATATAGAAGTTGTTATTGTTACTGTGTCTTTTTTTATATGTTCTTTTATTCTCAGCCAAAAAAATCGGCAACCCTGTATTAGTCTTCAATGTTTTTGTTGCTTATTCCTTCCAAAATTCAATTAATCACTATAAAGAGTAAGAGTTGTCTGAATGCTTCAAAATAGAAACCACCAAAACACTACTTTTTAAGATTTGTTAGTGTTATCAGAGAAAAATGTGGGCAGTCCTTTTCTGTTGCTAGTGGGAATGGGGTTCTTGGAATAGCATTTTCGGAGGCCTCCATGGGAGGATAAGATGTGGTAGAAAACGTTATTTTCATGGAATTAAATTTCTGGATTTCCAAAGTCCCATTTCCCTTAATCCAGTCCTGGAAGATGTGCAGCTGGGGATTCAGTAGAGCTAGAAGCAAAGTCAGTGTCCAGCGTTTCCATTCCATGGTGGAGCTGGGTCCTGTGTAGCACCAGGCTAATTGCAGCCCTTTAGTCCAGTGTGTGAGGTCCACGTGGCTGTGGGCCATGGGGGTGAATGTAAGAGAGCGGGAGTGCGAGAGTCCCACAGGCCAGGAGTCAAGCAAGCAAGAGAGCAAACGTCTTTGTTAAGGGCATGAAATATCTCAAGTCTTCCCATGCTTGCAGTGGCCATGCCTACTCTGGCCAATGACTTGTTCCCAGTGTTACCGTGGAGATGATGAGAAGACCTCGGTTCTTGTCTTCTAGAGGGAAAGATTTCAATCAGGAGACAAAGCGTAGAAAAGAAAACAAAAATTTATTGGCTGCAGCAAAAACATACTTAAGGCAGTGATACAAGGAAGGGCATAGAAGCAGCAACAGGAGAGCTAGGCTGGGCTGCTTTGGCTCACTGAGAAGTCAGAGAGAGAGAGAGAGAGAGACAGAGAGAGAGAGAGGGGGAAAGAGAAGGGGAAAGGTTCGGGAACCTTGGAGACAGGCTCAGGGTGTAAGCCCAGGATGAAATGCAGCTCCTCATTGCTCCCCTGGTTACAGGTCTCCTGGGGTCCCCTCTGAGGGGAGAAGGAAATGGCGGTGGCATGCTCCCCTGGGCGGGGTGGGGATGTGGGGGGATAGGGAGCACACACGCTGGGTCCTTTGCCCTGAGCTGTGTCCTTTGTCTTCAGCTATTTATCTCTTTCTTGCAGGTGAAATCTTAGGGGAAGGTCTCAGGGGAGGGTCTCCATAGAATATTCATCAGCTTTCCACGTGTGGCTCTTTCAGGGTCGTGGTCTCCACTGATTGGTGGGTGCCAGGGCAGGAGGTCATTAGTCAATGTAGCTGGTCCTGAGGCAGCCACAGTGCCACTTGTCTGGTTTTGCTGCTTTCCTGGGCCTAGAGTTGAAATAAAACAGAGGCCTAGATGTTATCTTTAGGAAGGAAATGCTCAGGGATCTAAACCGCAGGACCGGCATATGCTGGGGGAGGATAGGTTACCCTGGGGACAAGGTTCTTCTTATTCCAGTTTTGCCCCTTGTAGACATCTGGGGCTTCCTGCCCTGGTGAGTTTCTGTACCTTAATTTCTGTACCTGGGTTTGTATACCTGGCCCACCTAACACAAACCATTTATTCTCAAGTGTCCTTGGTTTAAGGAAGATAGGATTTACTAGGTGGCTGCAAACTGCTGTTTAACAATCTGTCTCAGTTTCCTTATTCTGCTTGTCTTGAAATTTTCCTAGCCTCATACTAAATTATAACACCAAGTGTGACAGACAGACAAGTACCTTCCCTGTGTCACCCAGGCTTTTCTAGGCATGCATCTATTCTCCCCTGTCCAGTTCCTTCCCCCAGCGATCTGTGGGCAATAGACTGGTGGCTTCCTGGGGATTGTTAAACTGCAGCCTCCTGGCAAAGCTGCACAAACGGCATGGCTATCCTATTTGGCCACCCTTATGCTCCTTTTCTGTTATTCATAACTAGGTCAGTTACAGTGGTATCGATGCCATGGAACATCTACTTATTCAAGCACATTTTATTCCATAGACACTTGTTTTTACTCCCCAAAAGATTAATGTCTCAGAATGACTTTAGCTTATTAGTTTGAAATAGACTTCTTCCTTACTCAGATTTTGA
This sequence comes from Miniopterus schreibersii, assembly GCF_964146895.1. Taxonomy (NCBI): domain Eukaryota; kingdom Metazoa; phylum Chordata; class Mammalia; order Chiroptera; family Miniopteridae; genus Miniopterus; species Miniopterus schreibersii. Next base: position 37,244,461 of record NC_138104.1, on the reverse strand, counting down.
AAATGTAACTCTGGGGTCTTAATATATGGTGATGGGAGAAGATATAACTTTGGATGATGAGCACACAGAACAATATACAGGTCTTGTAACATAGAAATCCACACCTGAAGCCTATGTGTTCATGTTAACCATTGTCACCTCAATAAATTTAATAAAATAAAATGTAATTTTGTTTTAACTTTATTCAAGGTTGATTACAAAATAATAAATATATGATAATACATTAATTATATTAATACCAAATATATGCTAGTAATAATAAATATATGATATTAAAGTGTATCTAAAATAAATTATGTATTTAGAAAAAATGGTGAGCGCAAATATCTTTTGTACACAGTGATTAGATATAAAATTATTTCTAATATTTGTTATATTAAAAGTATTTGACTCAGAAGTATTTGCACAACTGTTAATAATGTTATACCTGTTAAGGACAATACAAAAATATTACTTGAAGTATGTAAAGTTAAACAAAATAACCAAAAAGAAATTTGCATTTTTAAATTTTATATATCTCAATTATTTTACTTTTTTGCTTATTTCTTTGCATGCTCTTACTGTGCCTGCACAAGAGGGACAATTGAATCCTCAAATTTAAAATTCAGTTGTCATGAAGAGACTCATCTCCTTAATAACACTGTAACTTTGAATGCAATTGCTTAGTTTGACTCATCGTACATTTATAAATGCTCATTTCCTATTCATCTGGTTCAAACTGTGACATTATGTATGACCTTTCTGGTAACAGGGCACCTGGACACTGACTTCATATTTCTTAGACATAAGCTAAAATCATTGTTCTATAAAAATCATTCTTCATTACTTCTAATCATAAGTATTTCAAATATATATATATATATAATGTTTTTGTTATAGAAAAATACCTATTTCTTGTTTTGCAACAAAAGCTTCCTTTGATTTCCTGTCTTAAACTTTTGGAGAATAATAAATATTCATATTGGGAAATTTTCTGCTTTTGCAAGTTAAAGTAATTAATCTTTGACAGAGCGAGAGAACTGCATTTGTAACAACATGACTAGGGCTTCTAGTATTTGAACAAAGGACCTTTAATATCTCCAGTAAAAAGTTTGACATCTACAGTTGGATGCAACAATTTGTTTATCAAAGCTTTTCATGGCAAAAAGTTCACAATAATTTTTGTTTGTTTGTTATGTTTGTCAGATGAAGGTAAATTTGTCCAATATTTTTAACACTAGAGAAAAAAAATAAGGAGAAAGGTAATGGAGACATTGGTTTTAAAAATAATAAGAATTATAGCTTATACTGGTTGAGGTAGAGAAATGAAATAGAAGTGATTAAAGTTTACATTGTCTAGTGAAACATTTAGCCTAGTACCCCACCCTGCTTCCAGAACTAAGGAAGACATTCATGTGTGTCCCAAGCAATGATTTGTAGGATTCTTGTCCTGTAAAACTAAACAGCTTCATAGAAAAGATCTCAAGAGAGTAATTTTGAGGTTTATCAATGAAACTGAGTTATTCATATGTTTGTTTTGGAATGAGGGCTATACTTTGAATAGAATGTTTCCAAAGATTTTAAGTGCCTTACTTTTAAATATGAATGGATGCTAAATTAACCAGGCTTTTGAGAGAAGCATCCAAGATGAAAGAGAGAACCAAAGCAAGTAAGAAACATAATAGAGAAATGAGAGTTAATTCAGGGAACAGGAGACATCATGAAAAAATAATATCTACAGAGAAATAGAAATATGTATATATATTTATTGTTCAAAATATTACAGATGTCTCTTTTTCTCTGTCATAATCAATTACTGGAGTATAAGGAAAAAATAAAAAAAATAAGTTAATAGCCCTTAGACATGAAAATATAAAAACCTCAAAAGAAAACTTTGATAAATATTTTGTAAATAAAGTTAAGACAATTTCCCAGAAAGAAAAATAAAAAGGTAATAAAGTAAAAAAAAGGAGAGGGAAGATAAGGTATTTAAGAAATCATCACCAAGAATTCAAACATCTGACTTATACCAACATAAGGAAGAGAAAATAGTTTCAATCTCCAAATTCAAAGTATCCACCAGAATATGCAGTACAGTGGAAGAAAAAAGAGTCACACACCAAGGCACAATGTCATAGAATATCTGAACCATGGATAAAGAGATTCTGGAATCTCCAAACATTAAAATTTAAAAAGTCAAAAAAAATATTAATAATCATAGGCATCAGATTTCTCAATAGCAAACTTTTAAAGGTAGAAAGCATAAAGACACACACAAAATTTTGAGAGAAATGTTTCAATGTAGAATCATATGCTCAAGGAAACCATTAATTAAATGCAAAGAAAAGAATAAAGACATTTTCAGACATAAAATTTACCTCTTCTCATGGATCCTTTCTTAAGAATCTTTTGGATAGTGTGCTACAACATTATCCAAAAGAGGGAGGTAGGTAGAGAGGGAGAGAGAGGGAGAAAGAGAGAGAGAAGGCTCTCTGAGAAAGATGAAAGCACAACCTTAAAAAAAAAACAGGTAATATTACACAGAGGCAAAGGGAAATCCCATAATGAGATCTGTGCAACATGCCCACAAAACAGTCTAGACTGAGCTGTAAAGACGAAGAGTTGAATCAATGCCATCTTTGTGAAATAAAATTATAACTGATATATAGTATGCTTGTCCATTTGGGACATAATAGTGATAGACATTTAACAGAGTTGATTGATCTTGTCAGAAATAATCATGTAAAATAAAACTAAACAAAAGAAAAATATCAGGGCACTGTTAACCATAGGGAATGCAAAATCTTTCTCAAGAAAAAGAATGTAAGCAATGTGTAATACTTGGCTCAGTAAACAGTAAATATTGATTTTTTTTTTTAAAAAATTGCGGTATCAGAATATTGGAAAGATGAAGGTGTGTAGAACGAAACACTTAAGAATAATATCTTGATCTACAAGAATGAGAAGTCAATGGATAATATCTTAAATTAATAATTCAAGAAATAGCAGTGTTAAGATATGTGGCTATGTGAAAGCAAACACCAAGGGGAAAAGCTCAATTTGATAAAAGTAGTTGACTCTGGGAAATAGAAACACCAATGAATGGGTGATGTTGGGAGTTGATATTTTTAGTCTTTTGGTATTATTTGATATTTTAATATGAACTATATATTATTTTGATTTAATATTAATGCATACATTAGAAAACTAGTCAATTAAAATATTGAACAAAAATAAGTAGGAAAGTGCATTGAAGAAAAAAATGAGGTTCATCTCATTTATTCACATATGACAATGTGTCACATCTTTTAGAATCAGGAAATTATCTAACTAGTCTTCATCCCATGTACTGTAACAGTGAACATGTTTTTGTCCCCAAGGAAGAGGCCTATTTTTCTCTGTCAGTAATATGGAAAGTGACCTTAAACTCACCTTTGACAAAGTGATTGATCCCTAATTAGAGCTGTCCCACTATCAGATAATTCATTTTTTTTTTTGGGGGGGGGGTGTCACATGATCCTAGTCTAATGGAATAATGGTCCTTTATTCACATGGTATAAGTTAGACTTCCTCCCTGAAGACTTCGAAAATCCTCATTTCTTCCATAACCCATAATGGTCAGTTATTCACCTTAGCCATGAAAATGTTCTTTTTGTTCTTAGCCATACTTTAATTGCCCTCTCTTTTTTTAATTTATTGATTTTAGAGAGAGATAAGAAGGAAAGAGAGAGAGACAGAGAGAGAGAGAGAAAAGAGAGAAACATAAATTTGTTGTTCCACTTCTTTATATTTATGCATTCATTGGTTAATTCTTGTATGTGCCCTGACTGGGGATGGAATCCAACAACCTTGGTGTATTGGAACAACGCTCTAACTAGCTGAGCTACCCTACCAGGGCACCCTCTTATTTTAATATACTTCTCTCTACTCATTAATGCTAAGAAAAATAGAAGTGTATAGGGAATTCACCTTCCTAGTGAGATCTACCCTGACCACCTAATTTAATATTGTAACCTCCACCTTATTTTATACTGTTTCTTCAATTACTTTTACTCTGCTCAATTTTTTTCTCAAAGCACTTAACAATAATTATTTTACTTATTGAAATTCTCCAGCCAATAGAATGTAATTTCTGTGTCAACAAGGGATTTTTGTCTGATTTGATTGTTTACGTATCCACAGTGCACAAAAAATATGCCTGGCATAGAGAAAATGCTCAACAAATATCTGAATGAATGAGTAGCACATTGCCTTTTTTTCTGATACCAGAGGGACATTATTGTGACAGAATATAGGGAGCATGCTCAGTGACCTTATGCAATTTATTTAGCTCAAGGCCTCTCTTTATTTTTAAAGTTTTTAATTAATTAATATCATATTAATTATGTTCTCCATCTCTTGGAAGCATATTAAATCCAAGAGCATGAGACTAAGACAAGGGTGAAGTCTGGGTCCTCAGGATGTTCACAATCTGGTGATGGAGGCAAATAGGTGCGAAAATCACTACAATACAAAATAATATGTGATGGCTTAGAAAATATCATAGCTAGGTTACTGTGACCAGAAGATATTTGTAGTTGTGTGTGTTAAAAGAAGGAGAGAGAGAGAAATTAAATTTTGAGATTGGTGATTTTGTTCATTTGTTTGTTGGATTTTTTTAAACCAACATAGTGTGCATGTTTGTATATATATATACAATCAATCTGGAATTTATTCATTTTTGGTTGTGGTTATAGGACAAATTTCCTGTTTTTGTCTATATGGATATTTTAAAAAATTTTACTGGCCCCCATAAAATGAGTCTCTCTCTCTCTCTCTCTCTCTCTCTCTCTCTCTCTCTCTCCCGCTCTCTCTCCCTCTGGCTCTCCCTCCCTCTCTTACTCCCTCCCTCCCTTCTTCACTCCCTCCCTCTCCCTCTTTATTTGTTTCTTTAGAAGAAGTTATATAAAGTTGGTGACTTTGTAAATTAAAAATTTGGAAGAATTAACTAGTGACTACATTTGTCACTGAAGTTTTCTTTGTGGGAAGAGTTTTATTGCCAAATTATTTAATAGTTTAATTTCTTTAATAATGTATTTAATAATACTGTAGCATTTATATATTTTATTTTATCTTGTATCAGTTTTGGTAATTTGTGTTTTTTAGAAATTCATTAATTTTTATGTAAAATTTTACATTTATTATTATACATTTGTTCATTATATTGTTAAGATATTTACATTTTCTGTAAAATGTATGGTGATATCACTTTTTGAACCCCTATATTTTTAAATTTGTGGCTTATTTTATTTATTTATTAATATATCTATTAATCAATATTTATTTTGATCCTTCTAAATCTTGCACAATGTCTATCAAACATGAGTCTTTCAAAGGACCCATTTTTGCCCTTTGTGTTTACTTCGACTTCAGTAAACCTACCGCTACTTCACCTCCTCCCACATGTGGGTCCCTGGAATGCTTTTCTTGCAACTCCCTGAAAGAACAGAATTTCCACCTACAACACTTTGAACTTCCTCTTAACTGCCTATAAGGAATTTAGATATAGAACCTGCTCTAGGAAGGGAGATATCATCACAAATAACTAGTTTTCTATAAACCACTGTGTGATAGACTGAGAGAAACTCAGCAAGGCCTATTTGTTCCAAGTCCTGTTTGTGTCCCATTGTTAATGATGGCCCAGCAAACATTCATGTACCAAACACATGCTTCTCCATCTCCATGTGAATTGCTTTCCTGTCCTTAGAAATCTCAAACCCAAACCACCCCTTCTCCTTAGCTCAAGATGGCATATAAGCCTCAACTGTTCAATTTTCCTGGGTCTCACACTTTTACATCACCTTCACATGAACATCCATAATAAATTTTGGACATTTCTCCCGTTAAACTGTTTCATGTTAATTTTATTTTTAGCCTTGCCAGAAGAACTTAGAGAAGCAGGAGAAAATTATTTTTTGAGCCCCACAGTTTTGATGAGTCACCCAGAAAAATTCACTGGCTAGGCCACTGCTGGCTCCTTGGAACTACTTCAGCTGAGATCATGGGCATCTGAACAAAGCTGGCAGAGGTAAGCATTTTTTCTTACTCTTTCAGCCTCTTTGATCTGTCTGCCAGGTTCTATGGTGGTTAGAAGTGGTGAGTCCTTTTTCTTTTTTTAATTTGATTATTAGCCCAGCCGGAACTTAGAAAGGTGGGAGGAAAATTATTTTTACACTCTCACAATACAAATTAAAGTTATTTTTTATTTCTTTTTTAAAAATATGTTTTTCTTGATGCTAGAGAGTGAGGAAGGGAGAGGGATAGGGAGAGACAAACATTGATGAGAGAGAAACATTGATTGGTTGCCTCCTGTACACCCTCACTGGAGCTCGAGCCCGAAAGCCAAGCATGTACCCTGACTGGGAATCAATCTGGCCACCTCTTGGCTCATGGAGCAACGCTCAACCACTGAGCCACACTGGCTGAGCAAAGTTATAATTTCTCAGTTACTGACATTTTAGAGTAAATAAAAAATAATTTAAATAATAGCAATATTAGTAAGGATAGGAACAGTTGGAACTCTCATACACACAGCAGAGATATAAATTTGTATAACTACTCTGGAAAACTGTTTAGCCTCATTTACTAAAATTCTATGTATGCATAACCTATCAGCATTGTATTTCACTCTTATGTATATACCCAACAGAAATTTATGATTATGTAAATTAAAATACATGTAAAAGTATATTAATTGCAACATTATTCATGCAGCCCAAACTTCAAACATAACAAATATCCAAAAGTAAAGTGCACCCATGAATTGTGACATATTTATTTCGTGGAATACATGACAGCAAAGAAAATGAACAAAATATTATTGCATGTAAAAAGATGGGTGAATCTCACTGACAATATTGACCAAAAAAGGCCAGACACAAAATAATGCATTTATGTTTTTGTTTATATAATTGTCAAAAATGGCAAAACTATACTGATTTTAGAAGTCAGTATACTGGGTACTTTTCTAGAAGGACGAAATTTGGGATGAGAAGGAGCCCAAAGGGTATTATGGGGTCCTGGTAATATCTTATTTCTTTAGATGTATGGTGGTTAAATGGGTGTGTTCTCATGATAATTCATCCACCTGATATATTGTATGTACTTTTCACATGTGTGTGCTATATTTTAACAGGTTTTTTAAAAATTGAGACTACTAGTTATAATGTCAGTTCTATCACGTACTGTGAAGTAGATATCTAATATTCATACTGTATTGTTATTCTTCCAAGAAGGACCATTTCCCCTTTCTCACCTGCAAACCTTTCTCTAAAATCCTTCAAGAGCTGCCTGTTGCTATTGAATTAAGATGAACGTATTTAACTTGGCCTTTAAAGCACTAGAAGGTCTCGCTTCTGTGTACCACGTTAGCATTATTTCACATTAACTTTAGTCTTTATTCTGTATCCCATGTGAGTAGGACTGGGCCTTTTGTTGTTCACCATTGGAGTACTATAATTCCAGGGAGGTAGTGTTCAATAGAAAGATTTACTGAAATGCAATAGAGAACTGACACTAAATCAGTAGATAAAAAAATGGTGGCTTATTAATTGTTTTTAGATTGTTTTCACAGGAAGGAAAAAAATTATAACTGAAAAAACTCAACTCATAAGCTCTCTAAACATTAATTTTAAGAAGCTAAAAATATAGGAAGCTAAATTTTAAAACATAATCTGGTCCACAGTTGAACACTTTATTCCTAAATCATTTCAGATGAATGGGTTGCTGATATTTACATATTAAAAAAGAAAAGAAAAAAGAAAAGAGAGTACAAGATTTTTATCCCGTATGGAATAATTTAATGCCATTGTCATTTTTCTCATATGTTTATTAGTAGGTAGCAGATGTTATTTTTCCCCCAAAATTATAGACACAAACTCTGGAAAACAAAGGCTGAACCTTGTCCTTCCTCTGAAATTTCTTCCCAACATTTGTGAGGGTTTCTGTCATATCTTAGGTCTGATGTTTGGATGTCATATGTTCTTTCTTAATAGTGTTTAAATATTCTAGAAAAGCTGTGTAATACAATACAAGGAGCAGTAGTCTTTGAGTTAGAAAATGAATTTTTTTAAATTTATCTTTATTGTTGAAAGTATTACAGATGTTCCCCTTTTTCCCCCATTGATCCCCATTACCCTCCATCCACCTCACCCCCCTGGCCTTCCCCATACCAATGTCTGTGTCCATAGGTTATGCATATAAGCATATAACTTCTTTGATTAACATATCCCCACCCACTCCTTCACCCCCGCCTTCCTTCTGAGATCCCTCAGTCTGTTCCATGCTTCTATGTGTCTGGATCCATTTTGTTCATTAGGTTATTTTGTTTATTACATTCCACATATGAGTGAGATCATGTGGTATTTGTCTCTGCCTGGCTTATTTCGCTTAGCATAATTCTCTCCAGTTCCATCCATGCTGTCCCAAAGGCTAAAAGATCCTTCTTTTTTTTTTTTTTTTTTTTTTACAGCTGCATAATATTCCATGGTGTAAATGTCCCACAGTTTTTTTATCCACTCATCTACTGATGGGCATTTGGGTTGTTACCAGATCCTAGCTATTGTAAACTGCTCTGCTATGAACATAAGGGTGCATAAGTTCTTTCTGGTTGGTGTTTCAGGTTTCTTAGGAAATATTTTTAGAAGTGAGATCACTGGGTCAAATGGCAGGTCAATTTTTAATTTTTTGAGGAACCTCCACACTGTTTTCCATAGTGACTGCACCAGTCTGCATTCCCACCAGCAGTGTACTAGGGCTCCCCTTTCTCCACAAACGGGCCAGTACATGTCATTTGTTGATTTGTTGATGGTACGAGTCTGACAGGTGTAAAGTGATACCTCATTGTGGTTTTAATTTGCATCTCTCTGAGGATTAGTGACTTTCAGCATTTTTTCATATGTCTCTTAGCCAATTGTGTGTCCTCTTTGTATGTCCACCTGTCAGAATGGCTCCATCAACAAATCAACAAATGACACCTGCTGGTGAGGATGTGAAGAAAGTGGAACCCTGGTACACTGCTGGTGGGAATCAGGCTGGTGCAGCCACTTTGGAAAGCAGTATAGAGGTTCCTCAAAAGATTAAAAATGGAGCTGCCTTTTGACCCAGTGGTCTTACTTTTAGGAATATATCCTAAGAATCCTGAAACACTAATCAGAAAGAATATATGCCCCTCTATGTTCATAGCAGAGCAATTTACAATAGCTAAGATCTGGAAACAGCCCAAGTGCCGGTCAGTAGATAAGTGGATTAAAAAACTAGTACATTTACACCACGGGATATTATGCAGCTATAAAGAAGAAAGATCTCGTATATTTTGGATCGGTATGAATGGACCTTGAGAATATTATGCAAAGCAAAATAAGCCAGGCAGAGAAAGACAAACATCACATGATCTCACTTATACGTGGAATCTAAAGAACTTAATAAACTGATGAACAAAATAGATTCAGTGACATGGAAGCATGTATGAGACTGAAGAATCTCAGAGGCAAGGTGGGGGTATGTGGGTGGTTGGGTAGGGAGAGATTAATCAAAGAATTTGTATGCATATATGCATAAACCAAAGACACAGACAATAATGTGGCGAAGGACTGGGGATGGGGTGGGTGGGGGGTGGAAGAGGTCAATGGGGAAAAAAGGGGACATCTGTACTATTTTGAACATTAAAAAAAAAGTGAAAAAATAAAAAGAAATACAGAAGGCAAAGCAGATTAGTCTTTGTTGAGACACCTTATATTCTCTATGTGTTTAACATACATTATCTTATTTAATGCACACAATTTTGAACATTATGTAATTAACATTATCCAAAATTTACGTCAGGAAACCTATTCATATACAGTTTAAATCATTTTTCTAAGGTCACATAGCTGATCTTTCTTGTGATATAGCCCTTGTGTTATCAACAATACCATGCAAAATCATGCTGTCTCTTATGAAATATAATGCAGCCATAGAAGCAATACCATACAATTCAAGACACTGTTATTTTATCCAATATTTGGGGCAGTATTGTTTTTTTGTTTGTTTTGAGACAGACTAAATGCAGGTCAGTTTATCATAATGTCACTGAGGTGTATAATTTCACAATTTTAAATATAAGGAGTTGTTTCCTTAAAGGGTAATTGCCTTTGAACATTCGAAATAGCACTGCTTCCCTAAAGACTAATTCCTAGACAATTGCACTTCTAGGAATATTGAGAATGGTGGCAGGGCTTGACATTTCCTCCAGTGTTACCTGGGCTAATATTTCCCTTGGTTACCTAGGGTCCTCAATGCATGATTAAATGTGTAGAAAGAGTTAGTGGCTCAAAACAAGAAAAATCTCACTTTGAATGTAGCAAAAATAGTCATTATTATTTTATTTATATTATTATTTTTTATTGATTTTTAGAGAGAGAGGGAGAGGGACAGAAAGAAACATCTATGTGAGAGCAAGACATTGATTGGTTGACTCCTGCAAGCCTCCTACTGGGAATCCAGCCGCAACCTTTCAGTGCACAGGACGACACCCAACCAAGTGAGCCACACCAGCCAGGATAGTCATTATTATTTTTAAAAGGGCATAATTTCTTTCTATTTGCTAAAATGACATTTTTAAAAAAATGTAAGTCATGCCCAGCCGGGCATGGCTCAGCGGTTGAGCATCGACCTGGGATCCAGGCGATCGGGGTTCGATTCCCAGTCAGGGCACAGGCCCGGGTTGCGGGCTCGATCAACGACTCTCTCATCATTGATGTTTCTATCTCTCTCTCCCTCTCCTTTCTTCTCTCTGAAATCAATAAAAAATATATTAAAAAAAAAAAGTAAGTCATCAGTGTGCTTTTTTTTTTTACTATCTGATCTTATAGAATTTAACAAAATGACTTGTGATCCAGCTTTTTCATATTTTTATGAATACTTTCTCACTCCAATTTATTGTTTTATTTAGCTGTCACAAAATTTCCCACTATATGCCTACCAATCTTTCTATTAATGAAATGTTATTTACAGAGAATACATTGTTAAAATTCAAATAAAATTTGTACGATCTACAAGTACAGCTTCTTTATTAACATTTACTAATATATAGCAGTGTTTTTTGGAGGTGATAAAGGGAGATGTAATGCATATATGACCATTTTTTGTCCTACTTCTTTCTTTTTCTTGCAGAATTTCCCCACTTATTTTGTTCTGATAATTGCTATGGGAGTTTGGGTAACTTCAGACACTTGGAATGTTTGAGATGGGAAAGCCTAAAGGGAGTTAAATGGAGATTGCTAGGTAATGGCACTGGAAATGAAGTATGAGTCATTCAGTGGAAGCTTAGCTCAAACTCATCTCTCTCATAACACATGTGTTACTTCATGATTTTCTTTTTTAATCACAGAGTGCATATTTCATATAGAAGTACTAGAGAAAAGCATTTGGAAGTGACTGGTAGATATGTACTTCAATTAGACAAACAAAACATAGTTTCCTAGCCATCTGTCGTGAACAACTTTGTATTTCAACTTTGTATTATAACAACACACCGATTTTAATAAAATTGCTACCTGTAATACCCAGTGAGTTAAAATGAATGTGTATATTATTTTTAACTTTATACAGTATCTCTGGAGATAGTTTTTAATTGATTGTTAATTGGTTTTATGACTGACAAACTCAGAAAAATTGTAATAGATATTATTCTAAAAATCATCCTTAAAGTTGTTAGCTTTTAGTGATTTAGCGTCTGTGCATCAAAAACCCCAGTACTATGAGTCACAAACTGTTTTAAAGGGGAGATTAAATACCGTCATTCAGCCTCCCTAGAGCGTAATTAGTCATGTGATGAATGTTTAAAATGTAGTTATAAAATTTTGGTGCCTGAAGATACTTTACTCATCATCTGTAGTAATTCCTCTCAATAAGGATAGGGATGGTGTGTTATTCAATTTTGTATCTTTCCACAGATGTCTTTGATTACTGCCATAATCAATTTTATTCTTTCTCATAAAAACAACACATTTTGTGATGTTTAATACATTCTCTTAAACAGTAAAATTATAATTTATAAAGATGACTCCTAATAATATTTTGAAATCCTGTAAAATTTTAAGAACACTATTTAGCATAGTTAATTTTAATTCAGATATTAAAATAAAACCAAATTTTATTGTGAATGTAAAACTTCAAAAATTACTCAAACTGCTAAACTAGTTTTTGTTACTGTTCAGGAATTATTCTTTCTTTTTATTTAAAATGTCACCTATATTTATGAACATCAAAATGAAATATTTGTAATTTAAAATATCTTACAGGGTAGTAAAATTTCTCTTCTGTGAATAACATTTTAATTGTTTTCTGAAATAAAATACAAAATTTCCAAAAAATTGTAATGACTTTTCTAATAGTGTTTCCTTTTCATTCTTTCACTATTAGATTTATAGGGCACACTTGTCCATGTAATTTTCCATGTAATATACTTCAACTTTCTATTTATTGTATTATGTTGTTAATATTTAACTATTATTAAATAGGACTTTTTAAAAACAAATTTTATTAAAACTTTCAAATGACCATCACTATTTAAGCACTCAAACCTCAGTACTATGTCACAAACTATTTTAAAAGGGAGATTAAATACCGTCATTCAGTCTCCCTAGAGCATAATTAGTCATGTGAAATGTAGTTATAAAATTTTGGTGCCTGAAGATACTTTACTCATTGTCTGTAGTAATTCCTTTCAATAAAGATAGGGATGGTGTGTTATTCAATTTTGTATCTTTCCACAGATGTCTTTAAATGACTATAAGCACATACAAAACATTCAACAGTATTTAATAAATTAGTTAGGGCACAAAGTCCAAAGAGGTTAGTTAGCTTTTCCAAAGTCACACAAATAGTGTCAGTATTAGTTTTCTGTTACTGCCATAATGAATTAACACATATTTAGCTGCTTAAAATAACACATATTTATTACATCACAGTATCTGAGGATCAAAAGTATGGGTAAACTCAACTGGATAATCTGCTCAGGGTTTCATAAGACTCTGATCAAGGTGTTGGTATAGCTGTGTGTTTCACTATAGGATTTAGGGAAAATACACTTCCAAAATCAGTGAGGTTGCTGTAAAACTGAGTTTCTCAAGTTATATGACTAAGGTCCTTATTTCCTTGCAGGCTGTCACTGGAATGAGTTTTTCCACTGGGTGCTGTCCACCTTCTTTCTCATGCTTTCCATGTGGTTCCCTCCAGCAATAGTGGGTCAGGTATTTCTCATGCTTTTGATCTCCATGATTTTTCCTTCTGCTGCATCTCAGACTTCAGATCAAATATGTTTTTTGCTTTTAAGGGATTAAGTGAATAGATTGGGCTTGCTTGGATAATGAAGGATAATCTCTGTACCTTAATTACATCTATAAAGCTTCTTTTGCCATGTAATGTAAAATATTTAGAAGTTCCAGAGTTTATGATATAGACATCTTTGGAGTTCATTCTGCCCACCACAGTGTCAAAATCATGTATATGATCCAGTTTCTTTCTCACTGTCTTTCTCTGACAATTCAGCTGTAATTTGTCTAGAAGGAGAAAGATAAACTAGTTAGGACGATTATCTATGATGAAGAAACTCATTTCTATTTTAACCTCAAAACATAATGGAAATACATCTTTTAGAAAATGACTCTACAGCCTGGCCAGGCATGGCTCAGCGGTTGAGCGTCGACCTAGGATCCAGGCGATCGGGGTTCGATTCCCGGTCAGGGCACAGGCCCGGGTTGCGGGCTGCAGCTGATCAATGACTCTCTCATCATTAATGTTTCTATCTCTCTCTCTCTCCCTTCCTCTCTCTGAAATCAATAAAGATATATTTAAAAAAGAAAAAGAAAAAAGAAAATGACTCTACAATCCATGTTGTATTGATATGAGAATTTGTAGCTATTTGTGCAGAGTGAGTACATGTTGGTATAGTATAGAGTTGGCATATATGTGGAAAAAATGACAAAATCTTCAAATTCAATACGCTTCCCATAATAAGAAAGCATAAGGTTTACTTGTCCAGAAGGATACTTATGATAATAACAGTTATCATCAAATCTAGATTAGAATCAAATACTTAGACAAACAGTGACTTTACCCTGTGGCTAATTTATTTTATAGAATGCTGCGGCTGCAGATATCAGAAGATAAAAGCATTTTTTGGACTCATTAAGAAAAGGAAAGAATGCCAAAAGTAATTATGAAGAAAGACTTAAAAGGTAGAGAAAGAAATCTATAGGATAAAACCCCAAATTTTCCTAATTAAGAATGCGAATTTGGCTGAAGAAAAAAATAGAAAATTTGTGTGACTATAATCTCATTTACAGAGATAAGTTTTTGGAGAAAAAAATGTTTGGTTTATATTCGTAAAACTTAATACAACTATAACCTAGATGAAAGGGAAAAAAGTCCTAGAAACACACAACATACCATATTGAATCATGAAAAAATAGAAAATATGGACGGATGTATAACTAGTAAGGAGATTGAATCAGTAATAAGAAACCTTCCAACAAAAAAGTCCAGGAATATATGGCTTCACTAGTAAATCCTACCAACCATTTAACATATAATTAACATTAGTTCTCCACTAACTTTTCCAATAATATTTATTTATTTATTTATTTATTTATTTATTTATTTATTTATTTATTTATAGTTGAATTTATTGAGGTGACATTGGTTATTAAAATTACGTAGGTTTCGGGGAGACAATTTTATAATACATCATCTCTATACTGAGTGTTTACCACCTCAAGTCAAGTCTTTTTCCACGGCACCATTTATTCCTCCTATACTCTCTCCTCTCTCCCCCAAGCCCCTTTCTTTCTGGTAATCACCACACTGTTGTCTGTCTATGAGATGTTTTTTGTTTGTTTGTTTAGTTTAAGAGAGAACACTTATAAAAATCACAACATTTTTTTCAGACAGAAAAATTCTTTCTAAAATTGATTTAAAATCTCAAGGGACCCAGAAAAGCTAAAACAATAATGAAAAAGAACAAAGTTGGAGATCTCACAGTTTCTGATTTCAAACTTTCTAGAAAACTACAGGAAAAAAACAACAAAACAAAAATTAAAAACAGTGTGGCAATGACATGAAGACAGACATAGAGAAACATAGTAAAGAGTCCAAAAGTAAATTGTTACATGTGGTCAAATGACTTTCATCAAGGGTGCTAATGTCATTCAACGGGGAAAGAACAATCTTTTCAACAAGTGATATTTTTAAAACTAGAATTCCACATGCAAAACATTGATGTTGGACCTTTATCTTAAACCATATAAAAATTATGTCAAAATGGATAAAAGACCTAAATGTAACAGCTATAATTATAAATCTCTTATAAGAAAACATAAGATAAAATGGCATTAAATTTGGCAGTGATTTTTTGGCTATGACACCAAAAGCAAAGGTAATAAAAGAAAAATTAGATAAATTGCACTGCATAAAAATTAAACTTTGTGTACATCAAAGGATGCAATCAACAGAGTAAAAAGGCAACCCACATAGTAGATAAAAGTATTTTCAAATCATATATGTGATACAAGGTTGTATTAATCTGTTCGTGCTGCCATTACAAAATACCATAGACTGTGTGGCTTAAACAATAGAAATTAATTTTCTCACAATTCTGGAGGCTGAAAGTTGCAGATCAAAGTCCAGAAGGGTCAGTTTCTTGCATGGGTGTTTCTTCTTGGCTTATAGATGGCCACCTTCTTGTTGTGTTCTCACACAGTGGAAAGACAGAATTATTTGTTGTTTCTTCTTATAAGAGCAAAATTCCCATTAGATCAGACCCCACCTCTATGATCTTATTTAACCTTTACCTCCTTATAGGTCCCATATCCAAACACAATTATATTGGGTGTTAGAGCGTCAACATATAAATTGGAGGCAGTGTACAAGTTAGTCCATAACAGGTGTTAATATCCAAAATATATAAAGAACTAAAAAGACAACCTGATTAAAATGTGAGCAAAATACTTGAATTGTCATTTCTCCAAAGAAGAGGTGAAATGGTCCTCAACAGCTTTATATCAGGAATCATTAGGAAAAAGCAAATCAAAACCACAATGAGATATATATCACACCCATTAAAATATCTACTATCAAAAAATATAGAAATAAAATGTGTTTGCAAGGATATGAATAAATAAGGACTGTAGTGCAATTTTGCAGAAATGTAAAATGGTTCAGCTCCTGTGGAAAACAGTATGGTGGTTCCTGAAAAACTGAAATAAAATTACCATATGATACAGTAATTCCATTCTGTGGGTATATACCCAAAATAATGAAAAAACAAGGTCTCAAAAAGATATCTTTGTTGTCACGTTGATAGCAGCATTATTTACAATAACCAAAAAGTGGAAGCAACCCGTGCGCCCATCAATGGATGAATATACAAAAAGTGGTGTATACATACAATGGGAAAAAAATTCTGACACTTACTACAATATGAATGACCCTTGAGGACATTATGCTAAGTGAAACAAGCCAGTCACAAAATGACAAATGCCGTATGATTTCACTCATATAAAGTACCTAAAATAATCAAATGCATAATGACAGAAAATAGAGAGCTGGTTGCCAGGGACTAGGGGGGGAGGAGAACAGTGAGTCATGGTTTAATGGGTACAGAGTTTCAGTTTTGCAACATAAAAAGAGTTCTGGAGAGGATGATGGTGATGGTTGCAGAACAATATGAATGTACTTAATGTTACTGAACTAGACATATAAAAATGGTTAAGATGGCCCTGGTCAGTGTGGCTCAGTTGGTTGGGCATCATCCCATGCACTGAAGGTTGCCGATTCTACTCCAGGTCAGGGTACATGCCTGGGTCGCAGGATCCATCCCAGGTAGGAGGTGTGCAGGAGGCAGCAGATCGATGTTTTGCTCTCTCCCTTTCTCTCTCTCTAAATATCAATGTAAAAAATCTTTAACAAATAAATTAATAAAAACAATTAAGATGTTAAATTTGATGTAATGAGTATTTTACCACAATTTAAAAAATAATACCTAAGTAACTTAATTATTTAAAAATCATCAGGGTTGAGGGGGCTTAATACAGCTAATATTATTTCCAGATAAGCTAAATGAAATAGTTGGGGTAGAATGAGTTAAACACATATGTAAAAATCACCTTATTGGTTTGAGTTTTAACCCAAAGGAGCCATCTGTTCATAGACTTTAAAATTTTGTAATTGTTAGGTTCTAAGTAATTCCCACACTTACATGGATTTTAAAGGCAGGAGTTTAACAATAAACAACTAAACCAATTAGAATGACAGAAGGCACATATTAAGTACCATTTCTACAACGAAAGAAAGCTATTGAAATAACAAGATCCAGATGTTACCCCAAATTAAAAGCTTATTCTCTTCAGAAACCTTCAAATTGTGTTTCTCCCAAATGATGAGTTAATGTACAAATGGTTATATTGTTTCTGTGTTCCAAAAGGAAACTACACACCTGTGAAGACAACCTGCATCCAATGTCATTAGGATGACAGCTGTGTAATGTAAAGACATGGGAAATCTATAAATTTATTTTAAATCTCACACCAGACTCATTCTGTACAACTTTATTTTAAAAAGCATTGAGGGAAAATATTGAAACTGGTTAATTTCATTTTAAATTAATGCTTTAGAGAGGAAAAAAAAAGTATGAAGGCCATAAGCATGGACCATAAATTACTAAACTTATTTAGTTCATTAACATCTATTTTCTTTTTATTTATTTATTTATTTAATCTTTTAAAATCATTTTTATTTTTTCAATTACAGTTGACATACAATATTATATTAATTTCAGGTGTACACCCCGGTGATTAGACATTATATGACTTTCTAAGTGATCATCTCAACAAACACCTATTTTCAAGTCATAATTTGACAATAACTGAATGATGTCAAGTATCTTTTCTAAATGTAACTTCAGTTTAAATAGTTATAGAATAATATATGCTAGTTTAAACATAAAAGAATTAGCATTCTTCACTAAAACAAGATTTAAAATCATACACTACTGTAGATAATATCAGATGAGAAGAATTTTTCTGTGGCTATGGTAGCAATCATGATTGGCCCATGACTATTCAAAAACCCAAAAAACAAGAAATGGCTTGTGGGGTGTGCAGAAAAATCAGGGACTTAGAAGCTAGATAAACCTGGGGACAAAACCCATCCTTACCATATAGACTGTAGGAATATAAAAATGTTTTTCTCACCTTTCTAAATTCTTCTGGCTGAGCTAATAAATGATCATGAGACAGATTAACAGAAGACAATATGCAAATTAACACATGTATGTACTTTACTGGGTTGCCATAGAATATGAAACCCCAGGAAATATTGGGCACTTGAGGTTCAGATGCTATTCTGGCGCTAAGGAGAAGGAGGCATTGCGGTTTAAGACTTCAAAGGGCAGGAAGGGAATTCACATGGAAATAGAAAAGTAATTTTTTTCCCCTCAAAATAAGTGTTTGCTGTGCTATCTTTAGCAATGAGACTGAATAAATGGGCCTTGCTAGGTTTCTCCCTGTCTATCACTCTTCCAGGATCAAGTCCTTTATCTAAATTCCTTTAGGCAGACAAAGTGGGGAGAGTCAAAGGTTCTTTGGGAATCTTTTGTTTTTTAATAACCAACTTAAAATCAATATCTCAAAAAACTTATTTTGGGGTGGCAAAATTTTGGTCCCATTTCAAGGCTAATCTTTCCAAATCTAAATTTTCTTATGGGCATGATTAAGATGATTAATAGAAATTATCTAACACAGTGCCTGGAATATAGTAATTGCTAAATAAATTTTAATGACTATTATGTGGTTTGTTTTTACCATTATCATTCTTATTTTATTTTTTAAAAAAATTTCACTTTGAGATAATTTTAGAATTTTTACAAAAAATTTTCATATATTCTTCACTCAGATTCACAGATGTTAACATTATCTACTGATATGATGCACTGAGAAAGACACAACATCACTTGTATGGTATTCTTGCCATAGAAGCATAACCTGAATTTAATTATGAAGAAACATTAGATAAGTTCATATTAAGAAATGTTTTGCAAAATAACTGCCTAATATTCTTCAAAAATATCATTATCATTTTAATGAGAATTTGGCAAAGCTTAAATGGACTCCAGAACTGGCCTGGTGCGGTCTACTTAATTCAATTATTCTTTGTGCTTTTCCAGATTCTTTTTCTTCCAGTTTATCATTTTACACTCAAATTTGATTAGGATAGAGTCTAATTATAGCCTCATCTATTTCTTAGCCTCACTGTTGAATTTTCATACTAGTTTTATAAATTCCATCTATTCAATAATAGTTATTGTTCATCTAATTTGTACCTGGAACTGTACTAAATTTGGAAATGAAGAGATGTACAGGACAAATGCCCTCAATCATCTCAATTTAATGGGGAACCTAGGCAAAAACAATTAACCTTTTCAATACAACATCTTAAGTGTATTGAACATTAGAGGATCACAGAGAAGAAAAATAAAGGAAGTGGATATTCCTCAGTACTGTTAAGAAGGGTAAATCAGAAAATAATTCTGAGAGTAAGTCATGCTCCGGATGCTTTATAAAGGCTTAATAATATTTTAGGGGCAGAGGAAATTACTTGAAGTAGAAGAAAAAAAATTTGTTTTAAAAAGCAAAGCAAAAGAGCCTGGCTGGTGTGGCTCAGTGGTTGAGTATCAACCTATGAACCAGGAGGTCACGGTTAATTTCCCGGTCAGGGCACATGGCTGGGTTGCGGGCTTGACCCCCAGTAGGGGGCGTGAAGGAGGCAACCGATCAATGACTTTCATCATTGGTGTTTCTATCTCTCCCTCTCCCTTCCTCTCTCTGAAATCAATAATAATAAAAAAAGACAAAACTACTTTCCTTAAAAATAACCAAAAAAAAAAAAACAAGGCAAAAGAAAACATGATTCCTCATAAGTAAAATTTCTATTGCGTTAGGAAAAAAGTTTCAATAGGAGTTGAGACTGGAAAGTTAGACAATGGTTATAAGAGAAAGAGGTTTTCATGGCAAGTGTGGAGATTAATCTTTGCCTTCAAGTCAATGGGAGGCCACTGAAGTATTCTCTGCAGGCAAAAATCATAACAAGGTTTGTAATTTGGAAAAAAAAGTCTATGGTGGTTTGGAAGATCAGTTGAGAGGGTGAAAATAAAAGCAGGAAAAACAAGACACTGTAGCAGTCGAACAGCTGAGATACTACAGAGGCCTTAACTAAGAGAGTGATAACAGATGCAAAGGCTAGGCAACATATTTAAGAGATATATAAGAAGTCTAATTATTTGGATATGATAACTTATTTAATGTGATCAGTTTGGTAACAAGTAACTCCAAATGACTTCTGGGTTCCCACCTAAGTGAACCTGGTCAAACAAATTTCTCTTTTCAGAAGTATATAATTTCATGAAGATTGTAAAAGTGATGTTGTGGTACTGTTCTAATTATAACACAGATATGAAAAAGTTAAAACCAAAGTTATACTACTTAGCAATTAAAATAGTATTTTACAAAGAAAATAATTAAAAATAAACTTTTTTAGAAAAAAGTGATTTGAATACTAAAGGATTAAGACAGGTAGTTGGAGATACCACAGAAATATTTTTGCAAAAAAATGCCTTATTTAAACTCATTTATTTTGATGTTAAAAATGAAGGGAAATATTTTTATCTACACATATACTGTTTTTCAGAAAAATTAAAAATGATTTATTTTTAGTTTGTTATAAAAATTATTACATAATTATAATTACACCTTAAATGTTGTAAAATATAAGAAAAGAATAAACTTACTTCCTAATTATGTTATTTGTTGTTTTCAAGGAAGAGTTCCATTAAAATTTTTTTTCACTTTTTATTAAGAAACTTTAATCATATTTTGTCATGTTCATATGTAAGTAAACACCTTGTAAACTATAACTTGATAAAAAGTACAGAACATAAATCAAAACAAGTACTATATTTAGTGATGAAACATTACAGATATTCACATTTAGATTAGGCATAAGACAAAGATAAAGGATAACTGCTTTAAATTCTAGAACTAGGATTATATTGAAGATTCTAGTGAATTAAAAAAGACAAATAAGATGTGCACATATTAGAAAAAAGAGAAAAAGTCATAATTATTTGCAGATAATGCATCTGTTCATGCTGTAGATGAGCAAAAACATTTTAAAAATAACAAAATGAGCTATGTAGCTAAATAGCTCAACATATTCATATAAAAAATCATATTTTTATATATACCAGCAATAACCAATTAGGAACTACAATTGAAGAATATTGTTTATGATACAGACTGCAACTGCATCATTCATAAAAATGAACTTAGCAATAAAGATTCAAAATGTTTATTCAAACAAAAAAAAATCCCCACAAAATATACCTAAGATCATTAAAAAACATGTGAAAAAATACAAATATATCATATTATTAGATAAAAACACTTAACATTTAAGCTTTTATATTTTTCCAAATTATTAAAAAATTCAATGGGAAAGTATTCCAAAATTCAAAACAATTTTCCATGTGACTTGACAACCTGATTTTAAAGTATTTATGGGAAGGTAAATATGAAATAGTCACAAAAGTTTAAAAAATAAAAATAGAGAGTAAAGGCCTGTACTATCAAATATCAAAGCATATTTAAAAGCTTTTAATCCATTTATTCATCCATTTAATTAATAAATATTTTGAGTACGAACTATAGCACACTGGAGATGCAATGTGAATGAATTGACATGCCTTGCCCTTATGGAGTTTATATTCTACTAAGACACCAAATAATAAAGTAATTTAAAAAATATGTAAATATACAATATTTCATATTGCATTAAGTGCTATGAGAAAAAGTGGGGGAAACAGTGATAGTTATTTAAAAAGAATAATAATAAGAGCAGTAGCTAAAGATTAATAAATAGATGACTATAAAAGATAGCTAAGAAACAGACAATGCATTTATAATGGTTTTGAATTTCAAATCTGTAAGGAAAGGACAGATTAGTCAATAAATACCACTGAGCAATTAACTATACACTTGGAAGAAATAAAGTTAAATGCTATAATTCCCAAAATAATATGTGAAGTGATTCTTACAATGTATATAACAAAGGTTTAGTATTCAGATAAAAAGTAATCTTGAAAATTAATTAGAAAGGAAATAGAAAAATGAGTCAAAGCATGAGTTGTATAGGCTAAAGTGTGGGGAAATAGGCACTATCATCCCATACACAGCTGGTGAGAATTATAAATTAGTACAATCATTCTGTAGAACATTTTGGCAGTAGCTATTTAACAATTGTAATTGCTTAAATGCTGTGACCAGCAATTATATTTCTGGAAATCTTTCTAAAGAAGCACATACCGCCCTGCCGGCATGGCTCAGGGGTTGAGCATGACCTATGATCCAGGAGATCAAGGTTCAATTCCCAGTCAGGGCACATGCTCAGGTTGTGGGCTCGATCCCCAGGAGGCAGCAGATCAATGACTCTCTCTCTTTTTTTTTTTAATATATCTTTATTGATTTCAGAGGGAGGAAAGGAGAGGGAAAGAGAGAGATAGAAACATCAACTACAAGAGAATCATTGATGGGCTGTAGCCTGCAATCCGGGCATGTGCCCTGACCAGGAATTGAACCCTGATCGCCTGGATCCTAGGTCAATGCTCAACCGCTGAGCAAAGCCCAGCCGGGCTCAATGACTCTTATCATTGATGTTTCTCTCTCTCTCTCCCTCTCCCTTCCTCTCTCTGAAATCAATAAAGATATATCAAAAAAAAAAAGAAAGAAATGCATACCTGCTTAAGGAGGCAAGTAAAATTATATTTATCCCTAGATTATCTGAGTGATAAGTTGAAGACAAACACTATTCTTTCTTAAGACATATTAGCAACCAAATAGGTGAATGTGGTTGGGGAATCTCACAGAGAGAGATACATAAAATCATGCTTACTAGTTGAAGTTCAAAGTCATGACCTGAATTCAAATGAATCTTTACTACTGCTTAACCCATTTACTCTGTCACTTTCTTAGATAAATATTTCATACATTTGCCTCTTTCTTAGAATCTCCAATACCATCTCCCCACTCTCCTGTTCTGTTTGACTTTCAGCTAATTACTTTACATTCTATATCACTGAGAAAAGAGAATTGTAAAAAGAACTTTCACAAGATCTTACAACCAAATTTATCCAGTATCTGACCTATATCCATACACTCTGCCTTCCATATTGTTACTGTGGATACTTATAAAAAAGATCTGCTCCTCCATTTGTGCACTTACTCACATCCCCTCTCACCTAGTATTTATACAAACAAACAAAAATGCCAGACTGGTATTGATGCAAAAAAAAAAAAAAATCCCTGTCTTTATCCCAGTTTCCCCTTCAGCTCCACTTTACAGAAAATTATCAGTTTTATTTATTTTTGTTAGATTTGTTTGCTTGTTTTTTCTGCTGAATCACAACCACTGATGTTTCTGGTCTTAACAGTTCACCAAAGCAGCTCTAGACGAGCTCACAATTAACATTCAAAATGCTTAGTAAAATGGTTCATCCTCAGTCCTCATATTATTCTACTTTTTCCATTTGGCTTTTGGCGCACCATACTCTCTTATTTATTTTTGTGTCTCATTGCAATCTGCTTTTCAGCCTTCTTTTTCTAGTTCTGTCCTTATCTACCCAACTTCTAAAGATTAGAGGGTCTCAGTGCTCAGTCTTCAGAACTTTTTTCTTTTATATCTATATTCACTCCTTAGGGGGCTCATCCACAGCTATGGCTTTAAATATTATCCATCTGCTGGTGGCTCTAAAATGTACATCTCTCTCATGGACCACACTCCTGAATTTAGTGTCTCATATATCCAATGCTTGTCATATTACCTTGGATGTCTGTGAGATACTAAAAACATATAGTGGTCTCTTCCCCAGGTTCCTGGCACTATGTTCCTAAAATCCTTGTAATTTCGTAAGTGTTAAGAGCACGAAGAACATAATTTGTTGTAATATTTGGCCTTTAAGCCTGGTTCCTGACACAGAATTTCAAAGTACCTTGGAATTTTCAGAATGATAATAGTGTCTTTTGTTCTAATGAGGTAACTTGGTGGGCTACTGTGTGGTGGCTGGTCAACCAAAAGACCAATCCATGATTAGAAGCTTTGAAGTTTTAGTCTCTCCCTCTACTCCCCAGAGAAGGGTGAGAATCTTGAAATAGAGTTAATGATGGATCACACCTATAAGTTGAAACCTCCATTAAAAATCTCAAAGTATAAGATTTGGAGAGCTTCCTTGTTTGTGAACATATGGAAGTGCTGGAAGATTGGAATGCCCAGAGAGGACATGGAAGCTCTGTGAAGGGTAACGTCTTGTTAGTTTTATGCACTGATGTATCCTCAGAACCTGGAACAGTCCTTGTCATAGAGTAGGAGCCAATAAAGATATATTGAATACATGAATGGATATGTGAATAAAGAAATAGACTGTGGTGGAGTGAACAAGCAATAAGAAAAGGTAGAGAATGAAGTAAGACCATTCTTTCAAGATGTTTAGTTAAAAAGGGAAGAAACACTATATACTAGCTAGAGAAGACCTAAGTAGTTGTTGCTCATTTTAAAAATGGAAGAATTAGCACATTTATATGCTAAGGGGAAATGATGGTATAGAAAAGGCAAGGTTAAGAAACAGCATACAAATAAGGTGATTAAGAAAAGATGGAAGTGAAGAGTTGGAGCATAGGTTGGTAAAGATGTTGCACATAAACTAGAGAAAGAGAAATAATCTGAAAACAAATAATTGGTACCTGTACATGAAATTAATTGGAAGAGTAATGAGTAAAATCTAAGGGAGATATTCCTGTATGGTCTGTAGTTTTCCTAAACATTATGAACAAGTCACTTGAGGAAATTGAGTGTGGTGGAACTGAAGAAAACAATGAAAAATTTGAAAACCCATTGTGGATAATGACAAAGGGATCTTGCTTCAGGCACTTTTAAGTATGAAGGACAGCACTAAAGATTCAATTAATATTGAAAACCATTACACTGTAGTGACTCAGCAGTGCTCAACAACCAGAATGTTAGAGAAGAGAACTTGATAGTTGGAATAATTCAGAATTATTGACTTAAAACACAAGACATTGAGGAAATAAGAAGAATGGCAAGATAATAATATATATATTATACTCACACTCTCTAGGTTGGATATGTAATTCTGACATTTAAGAATCAAGGGTAAATTTATTTTATTTTATTTTTTATTTTTTTGTTAATCCTCACCCAAGGATATTTCTTCCATTGATTTTTTTCAGAGAGAGTGGAACGGAAGAAGGGAAGGGGAGAGGGGGAAACATCGATGTGAGAGAGACACATCAATTTGGTTGCCTCTTACATTTGCTTGACATGGGGCCTGGGATCCAACCAGCAACCCAGGTACATGTCCTTGACTGGAAATTGAACCCACAACCTTTCAGTGGGCAGGCCAACTCTCTGACCACTGAGCCACACCGACCAGGGCTCAAGGGTAATTTTAAATGATAAAATAAGTGCAGGAAAAGTATCAAAAGACTAGGAGTTATATTGGGGCTTGAAAATTCTAGGTATAGTGGAAGCAAAAATCCTGAACTTTGGATGAGTTAGTTGAAATGTCTGGAAGAACTTGTTTTTTGCCTCACTGCTAGTAAATATAATCTCTTATCATGACCCACTACTCCCTTAGCTCTAGCTTCTTTATTGGCCTCTATCAATCTTTATTGTTTCACATTTTATTGGCTTTGTTGATGACTTATACCAGTTACAAAAGTTGGGGAGGGGGATAGTGTGTATTATAGACTTGGATCAATTTTGATCAAAGTTGTAGCTGTTTTTTAATAATAACATTATCAAGATATAATTCACATATTATACAACTCAATGGTTTTTAGTACATTCACAGAGTTGTGTCAATATTATCATTATATAATTCTAGAACATTTTCATTACCTCAAAAGGAAACTCCAGAAACCTTAGTAGTCACCACCAATCTCCACATTCTCCCCAGTCCTAGGCAAACAATCTACTTCTGGTCTCTTTAGATTTGCCTATCCTGGATATTTTATATAAATGGAAACATACAATGTATGATTATTTGTGCTACTTTCACCTAACATAATGTTTTCAAGGATTATCAATGCTATAATATGCATCACTACTTCATTTATTTTTATTACTGAACAACATTCCATTGTGGATATTCTACATTTGATTTATCTGTTCATCATTTGATGGACATTTGGGCTATTTTTACTTTTTGGCTATTATGAATGATGTGGCTCTAAAAATTCTAATACAGATTTTTGTGAGAATGTATGTTTTTTAAATTTTTTTGGTGGGGAGTATATATCTAGAAGTGGAATTGTTGGATTATATGGTAATAGTTTAACTATTTAAGGAACTTTTAGACTGTTTTCCAAAGTGACTGTACCATTTTACATTTCTATCAGCAGTGTATGAGGATTCCATTTCTTCACATCCCAGCCAACACTTATTATCTGTTTATTATTATTGTAGTATTATTATTATTACCACCCTAGTTGGTATTATATTAAGTGGTATGTCATTGTGGTTTGATTTCCATGTACCCTATGACTAAGGATGTTAAGCAGCTTTTAATGTGTTTATTGCCCATTGGTACATCTTTAATTGGATATCTATTCAAATTCTTTGCCAATTTTTAATTAGGTCAATTGTCTTTTTATTACAAGTTGTAAGAGTTGTTTATATATTCTAGATACAAGTTCCTTTTCAGATATATGCTTTGAAAATATTCCTTCCGTCTGTGGGTTGCCTTTTCACTTTCTTGAAAGGCATTTAATGAAGTACACATCTTTAATTTTGATGAATTCCATTTTATTTATTGTATTGTTGTTTTTGTTGCTTGGACATTTGATGTCAGAGCTAAGAAACCAATGCATAATCCAAGGTCATAGAGACTTATGTCTATATTCTTTTCTCCCTAAAAGTTGTAGTTTATGTAATGTGGTTAGTGTTAGGAACAAGAATCCCTGTAAGATGGAGATTTTTTGAGAACCTTGTTGTAAGAGCGATTTTTATTTTCTTTTGAGTTTCTTTTGATTTTATTTTTTTGTTTGATTGTTTTGATTGGAGGAAAAGACAAGACTGCACTAATCTCATAAAGGGCAAAGCTATGTCTATACAGGAATCCTTAAATGGTAAAGTTTATTTAAGCAGAAAAGAGCCAATGAAACAGGCAAAAAAGATTTTCATTGAAATAGTCAAAAGCAGGGCTGTTTATGCAGGAAGGAGAGAAGTAGATTACCAAGTAAAAGATTTGCAAATACTTAGACTAAAGAATTACACCCATTAACAAAAACAAACCAAATACAAGGTGAGGCAAAAGTAGGCTTACAGTTGTTTGTATGGAAAATAATACAATAATTAATAAACAATAATGCAAGAATAAATTGTGTTTTGTGTACTCACAACTGTAAAACTACTTTTACCACATCTTATATGTATCCAAAGAGAAAGAAATATTGTCTAGATTTGTTGACAACTTAATTTGTCAAATTACAAAGGAAAATGTTAACCCGAAAATAAAAGGCCAAAGTGAGAGGTAGCAAGCATTTACTTGAGATCGAAAAGAAGAGCTATTCTAGAAACACTGATTGAGTCTGAATCCCAAATCGCATTCCAATTATGGAGTGAAGGCAATGGGTTTTTATAAAAAAGTGAAGGTGATTAATTACATGAAGAGAAGGAAGAAGTTTCTATCGGTGTTAATAAATCATGAAAAGAATTTTTGCAGGTGCATGTAAGTTAAGCTATTCTTTATCTATACATGGTGGTGCTAATTCTAAAGAATGTCTTTAATTTTCAGGCTAGTAGTCAGAATGTCTGCTTTCCTGTCAGCATTACAGATGTTTGGCATATAATGTTGTTTTAGACAAAGTACAAAATTTATTTTACTCAGTTTAAACATTCCAAACGTTTGAGGAGTAAAACATGCAACACAGTACTTCTGGAATGGCAGCTCTGACTCAGTTTTAAAGTGGCCCCATTTATCTAATTTTTCAAAAAAGAAATGACACAATACTGAAGCACAGAAATCATATACAGGGAGTGGTCCTAGCAGGGTAAGCAGATGAAAGCCTAGGTGGTGGAAGAGAGAGAACATAAAGAGCAGCACTAATTCTTACCAGAGATAACTTATCTAAAGGGAACTAAGAGTAGGCAACACCCAAGAGGAGAAAGAGAAGTGTGGCTTTATAAAGTCAAAGAAAAATAAAACATAAAAATGAAAAAAGACCACCTGTGAGAAATCTAATAAGAGTTATAAAAGTACTCTGGAAAACTTAGGGCAGCAAAGCAATTTATATCTTACCTTTCATTGTACTCAGTAAACACTGAATGATTAACCTAAGTCCCAGTATGAATAATAGCCAATTGAAAATGTAATTTGCTCTTCTCTATGAGAACTATATTCTCTTCCAGAGTCCTCATAGTTCTGGATATATTTTTTATTTCCTGTTGCTCTATTTATATTTCTGATAAATTTGCTATCTACTATTGAGAGTTATTAACTACTCTTCATCAAACTTTACAAAGGTTACTCAGCTACCTCAGAGTTGATGTTATTTTTGTAAAAATGGAAACATGTTATTACCTTTACTGGAACTCATTAGAGGAAAATATTCTAACAGTTATAAAGTTCATGATGTAAGGACTAATCTAATATAAAGTGGATGAAGAGCAGAAAACACAACCTGGAGCAAGAGATTCTATTCATAGCAAGAGTGATTAATAAAATGAATTTTAAAATGACATTTAATACTTTGTAAATTACTTGTGATTCATCATAAGAACCACAAAAAGTGGCTCAAGGCAAGAGGATGACATTGGAATAAAATATAATGGTATTATAGAATTTTTGCAGTTAAATTCATCAACTTTTTTGGTGCTGTTTTTTCTCAGGTTTATGGGGAGAAAAAGAAAATGCTCCTGTAGCATGTTACTTTGTTTCTCATTTGGCCTACCATTGCATTACTGAAATAACTGAATTGGTGATCTCATTCATTACTAATTATTTGGTTTGTGATCAGTCACTTGAAATGTAACAATTATTACTTATAATTCAAACCACAGTAAGATATGCTGAATACCTGTACTCTTTGGAGTAATTAATAACTCAAATAAGTCTATTAAAATGCAAAGAATAGTTAGTCTTTAATATCAATCACTCTAAACCTCTTAATGTAGTGCAAGTCAGAGAATTCTGTGTTGTTTTTTTATAACAACAAAAATAAATATATGATCATTGAAAAAATTAGAAATATGGTTAAGCTAAAAAAAAAATTAAAATCACTCAAAATGCTGGTTCCCAGAGGTAACTCACAGTGATATTTATAGTATATTCTTCTGGTTTCTTTTATCTGCTCATGAAATATCTTAACAATATTAATTCTGCTGTAGACAGTTTTGTGAGTTTATTTCTTGTTCCTCAATAATAACTTACAAATATTATTTGTGTCTATATAAAAACTCCATCATAATTTTAAATGACTATAATGTATTCCATTATATGCATCTTGTAAATTTGTTTAACCAATTCCTATTTGGGAATTTTGGGTTTATTTCCAAATTTGGACTATTGTAAATAAGGTTGTGATGAACACATTTGCAGTTAAATCTTACATTCATACTTAGTTCTTTCCTTTGGAGAAATAATTTAATAATCTTGGGTAAAGTTTTATTTTATTTTTATTTTTTGGTTTAAATGAACAATTCTGAACATTTATTGCTAAGTTTATCTTTGTGTATGCTGTAGTTGGAATTTATATTGTAAACAAAATTATTTTTCAATTATATTTCTTGTTTATCACTGGTGTACATAAAAATAAGAATTTTATATGTTGAGCTTATGTTTAACTACATAGCTGAACTTTGTCATTATTGAAAATATTGTTTTAAACTTGTCACATAACTTGCCAAAACAGTTAAAAGATAAACTGAGGCATATTAAAAATATTGAGTTTGAGTAAAAATTGATTCTAATTGGGCACGATCCAATTTAACAGATTAAAAGGAACTCCAAAGAACTATACAAAATAAAAGACTTTTATAGGCAAAGGGAGTGAGAACAAGAAAGTTATGCTTGGCAAAAAAGTGGGTTGGTTGTTGCAAGATTACTTTCTTTTAGGAGATGGCAAGGGTCTATCAGGTAGATGACCTAACTAGTGCTGATCAAGTGATTCCTGATTGACTGGTATAAAATTTTATTTCTGGGCGAGCAAAAACTATAAGTTAATCTTGGTTTGGTGACATGGGGCTCAGCATAAGCAACTCCATTTTGGGCCCGTTGTCATATTTATTTGTTTTTTTGTTTGTCTTTTAACAATATCCTCCTTTTGATCAGACTCTGAGCCTAAGGTAGTTGATTTTATAAAATAAGGCATTATTGCTACTCGCAGCTATGACTCTGGCTTTCTTGCAATTTTTGCTGGATCTCTGTGTGATATTCACAGGCCACAGATTCAGGTTCACTTTCTTCAAGTTAGTCATTTCTTTGTTACCTTTCCAACGTTCTCTTTTTAGGCAGATTGTTTGCTTGTTGATTAGCAGCTGAGAACATGTATTTAAAGCTTTTAAGAGAACACAGCACCAGAAAGACTACCATGATTATTATAACCAGGACAATTCCCAATGTCTAGAGTGAACTTTGAAGTCAAGGTTCCCAAGACTCAAATCAATCGGAATCAAATAAGACAAAGAAAGACCTTGTTGAAGGATTCACTTTCATAGGCTTGTTCAGTGGTATTACATAGCTGACTCTCAGCTTCCCCAGAAGTGTTAATCCAAGTGCAACAGGTGGTGTTGGCCAGAGCACAAACACCTTTCCTGCTCAGCTGAAAAGACAATCAAGGGCTATTCTATTATCCAGAACAACTCTGGTCAGAGTCCAGGAACTTTTGATGTGCAGCTATGGCATTAGCAGTAGATTCAGCAATAGTTGCCAGAGTTGAAAAGCATTGTCTTCCAAAGACTTAACCAAGAGAAAAAGCAAACAGCAAAGGCAAAGGAATGAAGTTTTTATATTTGAGAAAAGGTATTGATTTATGAGCTTGGGAAAGCTGTCCACCTCACAATGCTGTGTACTTCTGGGGAGTGACCTCCCTTGTCAAGTTTAACTTATGATCCCCAGCCGGTGGGCAATCCCAAGAGTCTAAAAGAGTTCTTTTAAATTGGGAAATGTGGACCCAAGCTTCAAGCCTCAAGCTTGGCTGCTGTCTGGGTAGTGGGTAGGACCTGGTATGGTTCCTTCCAAGGAGGTTCAAGGCCAATCTTGGCTCTCAGTGATTCCAAATCAGAAGTGTGGGAGAATATTTGAAATGTTATTGTGGAGAATCATAACCAGATATTTGAGGAAACTGGAAGAATTTAATATCCATTACAGTTTACAGGTATATAGCAAAACCTTGAAGTCAATTAACAAAACTAGAATCTAATATCTACAAAGATGCAAACATAAGTTCTCTCTCTATAATCACCCCTATTGTCACCAAAAATAATCAAATCAAAACTAATTTGTTTTCAATAAACTTGGACGGAGTATTTACATACATACAGCAAGAATAGTGATTGACTATATGAGCTCTTTTTAAGTCTGTTTTTATGGTATTTTTGATAAGTAATCTCATATTGAACTCTTAAAAGTCTCTCAAGTCTAGGAAGTCACCCTATAGATTTGGGTGAATTTCTATCTTCTTGAGGTCCTCCAAATATCTGGAAGATCTTCAGTTTGCCAGAAAATGACCTGTCTTACTCACTTGATAAGGTTTCCGGGAATCCTGTAAGCCAGGTACTAGGCTATTTTTCCAAGGGGCTTTATTGGTTCCATAATATCAGCCTGAGTTCCTTAAAACTCTCTGGTTATATCTGGTTCTATTCACATTTTCAAATATTATATCCAGTCAAAGCCTTGGTAATATAAACGATGTTTTAAGTTACGTCCTGTTACGAAAAAACCAATTCTTATTGAACTTATCAAAATGACTATATTGCCATAAAAATAAGAACACTTACTATGACTTTCTGATTTCAGAATGGATCAGGTATGGAGAAAAAGGTGAATGCTTTATTTTTGTTTACAAAAGTATGCTTTACCAATTGCTTTAAGTCATAGATAGCTTAAAGAGAAAATATTTTCTCCTTTTTTAAAATCCTCACCCAAGGATGTGTTTCTATTGATTTTAGAGAGAGAGAAAGGGAGGGAGAGAGAGAAACATTGATGTGAGAGAGAAACATCGGTCTGTTGCCTCCCGTGCGCACTCTGGCCGGGATGGAACCTGCAGTTTAGGCATGTGCCTGACCGGGAACCGAACCCACAGCCTTTCGGTGTATGGGGCAGCACTCTAACCAGCTGAGCCACCCGGCCATGGCAAGAAAATATTTTCTCAAATCTGGAAAAACAGAACATTAAGCAACCAGCAATGTTTCAAACAAAAAGTCACACAAATTATAATCGTCTTCATCAGTTCGTACAGTCCCACATAATTAATTCTTATTATCTTGATATGTTGTTATCAGTTTATAAGTCCAACCGTTTTCTCATTAGAGTTCTATAAATTCTTAGCCTGTTCCGTGGAATGATTTTTAAGTTATCAGAAACCTGTACTTGTTAAGAGTGTTTTCCATGAATCTCCTTGAAGATAAAGCACTTTGGAAAAATCATCAGTTAAACAATAGCTTTCTGTAAATTACAAAAAAAAAAATTTAAAAATGCCTGTGGTTAAAGATCTGGGGAGAATTTATTATAATATATAATTGACAAGAACATTTGATAATTTTTCTGACATACAACATTTAAGAAGATAATTGAAATTATGACTGATAACATTATACCAGGGCATATTAGACCTTTAGGAATTTTACATAATTTCTAGAATACTTATATTAATAACATGCACTTATACAAATATAACCTAAGATTTGTCATCAGTTTTTTTGGCAATATTTCCCATGTAATTTAATATACCAAAAATCTAATTATTTTAACATTTCTTTTTTCAAGGTAAGAGAAAAATTTCTTGAGCTTCTCCAGCAACCCCCTAGAAAATCTCAAAGTAAATTTGAGGTAAAACAGAAACCAAAAAAACCCCACAAAATTTTCCATTTAGAATTTGATCTGGGGAAGTTGTCAAAACATCAAAAGGTTTCAGTACTTGACTGAATAAGATCAGAGGTAATTATGAAATAATAATTATCCATTTAACTGAAGTTATAAAAGATTTTAAAGAAAAATAAAGAAGGTGACATATTTCAAAAAAAAATAATACAGCTCTTTTAATATTGAGAAAACTGGGGTTTTCTTCAGTAATCAATGACCTTATAAAGGCAACATGAAACACAGTAAATTACTTTGGTAAGACACTAAATCTTTGCTTTCTAGGTAGATTACATAAAAGGTAACAAAATAAAACAAAACCAATTGCTTATCAAAAGTAGACCAACAGTCCAAGAAAACTTTGCCCTATTAACAGAGATAAAAACAAATTCTAATTTTTCACCAGTGTACTCGTGATATTAAAATTTATTCCAATCAAAATCCAATTAAATCCATTCTAATCTTAGCTAGCTTGACCACATATAAATATCTCCAGATTGCTTTATTTTTACATCTATTCAGATTTTGATCTATCTATTTTTCTTTTTCTTATTCTAGAACAATCAACCATTTTACTTGCCTTATTAACTTTTCATACACAGTTCTTCCATTTCACCAATATTACTTCTAACCAGTTTTAATTACATATATCAATTAAAATTCTTAATCATTAGAATACTGAATTCCCAGTGAAAACTAAGAAGTAAGCAATTGTGGACTCTCTGTGGACTGGCAAATTTATAAATACATTTTATAATTTCTAGAAGTATAGTTTTTTGAATAGGAAATTTTGTAACTTTGCACAAAAGATGTTTACTAATAGACACAAATATTTTTAGTTTATCTGTAAAAGGAATCCAAATGTGAATAAACCTATATTCAGTAATTCATGTTTCAGTAATTTATCTTATTTGGAAATAAACTAGGTATTCATTTAATGTAGGAATTAGATATTTGAATATCCAGTGAATATCTACCATTTAACTTATTTCAGTATAACTTTAAGGTTTCAAATTAACAGAAATATTTTGGAAATTATTTGTAAGTAGACATATCATAAACCATATTGTTGAACAGTTCTTTATAAACTTTTATCTCACATCTATTTAATTCAGTGGTTTCTTGACAATTATCTTTTCTTAAATTTATTTTCTTCGAAATAGGAGACAAAGCTTCTTATATCCATGTATCCCTTCAAGTAGTGTGGAATTTCCAAATTTATGTGGGTCATATCTTCACATGAATCCATTTGGTTATCTCTAAACTCATGTTTCCCTTGCTTAAAAACAATCTCATATGCCAATAATTACATGGTTTTGATGGGAGAGAGTCATTGATCGGCTGCCTCCTGCTCGCCCCCCACTGGGGATCGAGCCCAAAACCCAGGCACTTGCCCTTACTGGGAATTGAACCATGATGTCCTGGTTAATAGGCTGATGCTCAACCACTGAGTAACACTGGCAGGGCAAGACATACCTGCATTAATTAAACCAAATAACTTAAACTGGCTTTTATTTATCAAAAGCTATCCTAGATACATAAATTTGAAAACATTTGGGTTAGTTTCCATATTTCTGAGAGGAGACCTGATTTACATAATGCTTGCTTGTCTTTAAGCTAAATAGATACAGCTCTTTACAAATTAATGTTGATAATGCACTTGAGGTAGGAAAAAATCACACATAACACACATACATAGACATAAATATACATGACAGATGCAAACAGAGATCTTATAACTTTTATTTTAAAATTTTAGCTATGGAACAAGCACAATCATGCAAAACTCACTAGGTTATAAAAGAAGAGTTGGATCAAAATTGTGTTTCTAGAAGATAAAATAAGTTAATATCACTCAGGCTAACATTTTTATTTAATATTTGCAAAAAAGACATGGGATTTTTCATAAGCCTGGTTTTCATAATAGCTTTTCCTCTTTTTCTCTTTTTAGTTAGAATTACCTTGATTTTTGAAAAGATCAGGCAGAATACTTACATCTCCAAAGGCACAGAGAGGAAGAATGCAAGTTCTACCAAGAAGGACTTTTTTTCTCAAGTCCAGATCCTTTACTGTATCTGCAAGCCTTTTAAAATATATATATATATTTTTTTTATTGATTTTTAGAGAGAGAGGAAGTGAGAGGAAGAAACATCAACACGACTGAGAAATATTGATCAGCTGCCTCCTGCACGTGCCCTGCAACCTGGCATGTGCTCTGACCAGGAAAAGAGCTGGCAGCCCTTTGTTGCAAGGGACCCAGACACCCAACCAAACAAGCCACACCGGCCAGGGCTCTGCAAGCCTTTTGAGATAAATAGGAACGGTTGCAGAATTATTAAAAAGGATAGGTGGGTTTTGAATTGTTTCTAAAGCCACATTTCTTTTCTTATAAAGACTCAATTTGTAAGACAGGTATAGTGTTTTTAATTCCTCCAAGAATTGTGTTTCAACCTGAATGATATGTGGGTTTACCCACCCATCCAACTACATCATCTTGAATCTGCTTCCTTTCTTTATTTAATATGTTTTTATTGATTTCATAGAGAGGAAGGGAGAGGGAGAGATAGAAATATCAATGATGAGAGACTCATTGCTTCCTGCACGCCTCCTACAGGGGATCGAGCCCGCAACCCCAGGCATGTGCCCTGACCAGAATCAAACTTCGACCTCCAGGTTCATGACGCGACACTCAACCACTGAGCCACACCGGCCGGGCAATCAATCTGTTTTCTTATATCAGGGAGATCGTCAACTAAAATGGAAATCAAAAGATCCATGTGTTCTAGATTTAGAGTTGTACGGTTTTTGTTTTTGTTTTAATGTTTTAAAGCCTTCCACAAAGGCTTCAGAATGTTTTTCTTTCCCTTGGGGTACATAGTTTTATTTTGGCTTATGGGGGAGAAACCTTAAAATGTTTCTATTAGGCTCTGAATATCAGCTTCCAATTTGTCCAACTTCTAACTATAGAGCTACTTAAAAAAATCATTTTGAATATCTCATTTGGTTTCAGCCCTGACAAACAGTAAAACTTGGCCAAATCAAGTTTTTAGGACACAAAATGAAACAAATGAAGGCAATAGCTTTCCCTGGGAGAGAAAGTATCAACAACCAATGTGTACCGAAAAGCAAATTCACAGTCACAATTCAAAGACTTAATACTTACAAATTTTTGCTTGCCAATCTGAATTTGGGGAAAAAAGACAATGTGAAATTTTACCTTTTTTTCTCAACCAAGAAACCAGGTGACTTTGCTAAGAATTCTCAGCTTTTGCTTCCTTCTGCCAGTTTTTCCAGAATCCTATCTGCAGGCTCTAAAGCAAGTATGGCGTCCAGTGGATCTCAACCTAGTTACCAGAGACTACAAAGGAGGTAAAGTAACTTTTCTTCTACCCTTTATAGTGAGTACTTGGCTGAGACACCTTTTTCTCTAGGGTACCTTATAAATGCACAAGTATATCTAGGTCAAAAAGTTCTTCACTATGGCTACTATAATTCAAGATTATCTTTGGTAAGGTTAACCTACTTGCTCAGCCTTAAAGCAAAATTTTATTCACCCAAGGAAGGCTTCAAACTGTACTCAGTTTAGCTTACATTGGACCCAGTCTGATCCTGGACTGAATCCAGTTTCCAAGTTGAATCTAGTCCAACTGCAGACCCTGTTCAGCTTAAATCAAACCCATTTAAACCTTAGACCCAGTCTGATTTCTAAGTCAGACCCAATCCATCTCTGGTTGGTTTCTGTACCCAGTCTGGAAAAGAATTGCTCAAATAAAGTCTGAAATATCATAACACAAAAGCTGTGGACCTAGAATCTGAGAGGGACTTAAACATGACTTCCAGTGTCAGCAAGAAAGCAGTAAGCTCAAGGGGCTCAGTGGATACCTTTGCCTGGTTGCTTGTTGCTCCTGGGGCCAATGGGGGTCTCCTTTGGTTCTCTCTTCTGATCCAGAACTATCAAAAGATAAACTGAGACATACTGACAATCTCAGTAGTCTACTTAAGCCAAATTCAATTTGAATAAGGCAGCAACTGATCTAGCAGATAGAAAGGAGTTCCAAGTAGCTGTACAAAATGAAAGACATAAACAGAAAGGAGCAGAAACAAGAAAGTTATACTGGGCAAAAAAAGCAGGTTGGTTATTGCAAGGTTACGTTTTTTTTAGAGGATGGCAGAGGTCCATCAAGCAAATTACCTATCTAGTGCTGACGAGGCAATTTCTGATTGACTGGTTTAAGATCCAATTTCTGAGAGAGCTGAAACTGTAATTAAGTTTGGGGGCCTCCAAGTAACCCCACTTTGTTCCTGTTGTCTTGTTTCCTAAAAAACACAGTGCAGTGAAGTTGTAGTGATAATTAAAAATGTCTTATAAAAAGATAATCTTTAAAATAAACAAATAGATTATTCTAATATCAGTAATCAGGAAAGAATATTGACTATCATGGTAGTTTTGATTTTAGAGGAAAACAGGAGTTTCAAAATAATCTCAATAAATTTAGGTGAAGAAAGGGCAGAAACAGTGATAGTCATTCCCACACAAACTCATTGAAACATATGGAAAGAATCATCCTAAGAATGAGAGAACTCTTTATTTGAAGAGGTTTGGCCATAAAGATGTACAATCTGGAGATATCAAATCTAATGTCAAAGTAGGATCAAAATACGGAGAAGATCTTATTTCAGGGAAAGGTACAGGGTCAAGGTAATGGCTTACTTTCTCCTTTGATAGGGGCGTATAACTGTAGTTCAGTGAGAAATCGTTATTTCTCCCAGATTTTCCATGTTCCAAGATATTTTGATGTTTGGGTTTCTTTTTTCAAGGCAGAAGTTATTATGCTCCCAAGGTTAAGAGTTAGCGTAGAGCAATACATGTACAAAGAATTCACTCCCTTACCCTTTAATTTAATTTTCCTTCTATAAATTGCCCGGTTATTTCTATTTCATAATAAGTATTCAGGTTTAATGAAAACACACACACACACACACACACACACACACAGAGACAAGGGTCATTATGTCTGCTTGTTTTTTAGACTATACTCACTGTTGGTCTTTTGCCCTCAAAATCTTACTTAGATACTA
The DNA here is from genome assembly GCF_964146895.1 of Miniopterus schreibersii. Lineage (NCBI taxonomy): Eukaryota > Metazoa > Chordata > Mammalia > Chiroptera > Miniopteridae > Miniopterus > Miniopterus schreibersii. The sequence goes on along the minus strand of NC_138104.1, from coordinate 37,206,183 downwards.
AACTATTTTGTACAAGATTTAAAGGTTTAAATGGTTGACCTCATGTAAAAAAAATCTAATTATAATGTTGAATAAAAATAAGATTTGAGTTTGATTTGTTCTGAGTTATTTTGTTGCTCATTAATAGGAAGAAATGTAGTGTTTTAAATAAATATATTTCCTCTGTCAAGAAAACATCTGAAATTGATTCATCACATTCCAGTAAACAAAATATAAAATGATCATCATTATTAAATCATTCTTTAATGTAATTTCAGGTATAAGTTTATTTCTCAAAATTTTTACTAAAAATAGTCCAAAACTGGCATTTATAAAAGTTATAAAACAGTGGACAGAAAAATGTTATGTTCATAGATCAAAGTAACACTATTTTAATTAAATGCACAATGACAACAGACAGAAATTCAAGTTTCTTATTTCTATATTTAAAACATCGTACCCTTAGGCCACATATTTTCATTTTATAAGTCCTATTCTAAAGATAAATACATATCTTACCTTATTAATCATTTTTAACACTTGTATTAGAAGAAAAATTCTCCAGGAGCTGTGTACAAGCTTTGGAGTTAGACCAGACTTTACAATTCGAAAATATATTTAAGTTTTCTGAAACTTACATTTCTGTATTTAAAACATTTTAGAGGATTTTCAGTTTTTGGTTCCACATGTAAGGAGCTTGGAAGTCACTACTCCATTCTAATAGTTTCAGCAATGAAAAGCTGAGCAGATTGAAAAAAATCAATAACTCTCTTTGGATCTGTAGCAGCGGAATGGACATAGGGCAAGCCACTGCCCTCAAGATTGGAGAGGCTGATAAGAGAATACAGAGCCTAACAGCTTACTGGAGCAAATACCGAGGAGCAGAAACCACTTTGGGAAACAGTGCCAATATAGGAAAATCAGAACTGTAGTTGGCAAGGTGCTAGAGACTCAGTGTGGACAGCTCTGAGAATTAAAAAATTCAGGTGGACCTAGTCAGAGGGGGACCCCCACAGCGTTGCGAGATTTGCCTCTCGGAGCTCAACTAGGTTTCCACAATGAACAGCAGAGAAAAATCCCCTCTGGTTTACAGGAGAGGTGGTGAAAAATAAAAGTAGAAATATGTTAAAGTACTCTGTTCTTTAATCAAAATCAAAGAACTTATATCCATATATGCATAACCCATGGGCACAGACGATAGTGTGGGGAAGGCCTGGGGGTGGGGCAGATACTGGGTAGAGGGCATCAATGGGGGGGGAAAGAGGGACATCTGTAATACTTTCAACAATAAAAATAAATTTAAAAAATATTTTCAACAATAAACATAAATTTTAAAAAATAAAATAAAAAATAAAGTACTGTGTTCTTCTTAACAAGCCCTGCCCTCAGGGAAAACTACTTAACCAAAGCCTCACTTTCCAGGGTATTATCAGTGGGGCCTGGGGGAGGTTGGTTAGCTCTAGCCTTCTATGTGGGAAAAAGGAAACACTAAACTTCAACACACTTTAGCCATCTTGTACCATATAAGGTGGGGGAAATGAAGAAAAACTGAAAAACACTTGTGAAGTTCATCATACAGACGTATAGGCTCACTGAAAGAATGGGACTTAACCATAAGGGTCCAGACCTCTTCCACTCCCTGTATGCCTCACCACCATATTACTGAAGGCCTATGCATAGTCATTCCTTTAATCTAGAATATAACATCTTATTATTAAGAAAAAAATTTATAAGCTACATCAGAAGGCAAAAACACCATTTGAAGAAACAGAGTAAATATCAAAACCAGACATTGCAGTATGCTGGAATTATCAAATCAGAAATTAAAACAACTATAATTAATATTCTAAGGGCTCTAATAAATAAAGTAGATAGTATGCAAGAACAGATGAGCAATGTAAGCAGAGAGATAGAAATTCTAAGAAAGAACAAAAAAGAAATGCCAGAGATAAAAAATACTGTAACAAATATGAAGAATGCCTTTGGTAGACTTATTAGTACACTGGACATGACTGAAGAAGGAATTTTTTAGTCAGATGATATGTCAATATAAGCCTCAAATAAATAGCAAAAAAGAAAAAAGGCTAAAAAAAAGAATAAAATATCCAAGGACTGTGGAACAATTACAAAAGGCCCAACATAGTGTAATGTGAGTATCAGAGGAAGAAGAAAGGAACAGAAGAAATATACAAAAGAATAATGGTCGAGTATTTCCTCAAATTAATTTTATACACTATATCACAGATCCAAGAAGCTTAGAGAATATCAATCGGAAAAAATTCTGAAAACAAAGAGCCTGGCCAGCTGTGGCTCAGTGGTTGCGCATCGACCTAGGATCCAGGAGATTGAGGTTCGATTCCTGGTCGGGGCACATGCCTGGGTTGCAGGCTTGATCAATGACTCTCTCATCATTGATGTTTCTCTCTCTCTCTCTCTTTTCCTCTCTCTGAAATCAATAAAGATATATATATAAAACAAAAAACAAACAAACAAAACCAAACCCCAAAACCAAAAAACTACAGTAGGCCTATCATCTTCAAACTACAGCATATCAAAAATAAAGAAAATATCCTGAAAAAAAGTCAGAGTTAAGAAAACACATTACCTTTAGATAAAAATAAATAAAAATTACACCTGACTTTTATTTGAAACCACACAAGCAAGAAGTTCATGGAATGAAAATTTAAAGTGTTGAGAAAGGGGTTACACACCTAGAAGTGGAAGTGGAGAGCCAGAAGTGGAGCTGGACAGGTTATCCCCAGGGGTGGGGAAGCGGAGGCCCAGGGAAGCAGAGGCCCAGGAGAAAAGGAGGTGGAGGATCTCATATGGATCCTCTTAGATCCCAGAGACACAGAACAAGGGGAGAGTGTTTCATCCCCCTTCCTCCCCTCCTCCCTTTCTTCAGCCTTAGCCTTGGCAGAGGCAAGGGCAGGGCTGAGACCTGCACTGAGACTATGGTTACCATGACAACCGAGCCCAAGACCTGGGAGCCAAAATATCAAACTTCGGAGAAAAAAGAAGCCAGAGAAAAAGGTGGCATGGACCAGTGACACTATCGACAATGAACACATGGGGCACCGCTCATCAAAATACTGCTCTATTTATGAGAAATCTTGGGCCTTTGGTGAGAGCTCCATGGAGAGTGAGGAGGAGGAAGAGGAGGCTGTGGTGATACATACTATGTACCAGGCCAGTGCAAAGGAGCTGGGCAACCCATGGACTGAGCCCCATCGCCACCACCCCCACCACCCCCACCACCCCTACCACCCCCACCACCCCCAGCCTCCTGACCCCTCTCAACCTCCTTCAGGACCAATGCAGCAGTGAACTACTCTCTCCCCCACCATTCCTGTGTCTGTCTGGCCCTGAATGTATTCATATGGCTACTTGGGGACTAAACTCATGGTTTATCATTCTCTAGTGCCCCCCCACCATCTCCCTTCTCCCGTGCCTGACAGAGAGAAGGAGAGGAGGCTCCTCAGAGATCCTAGAATTCTGATTTGCTGCTATTCTAGAACTCAGGCTTCTGGGTTGTTCCAGCCCTCATTCATTTCCGATACCCATCTTCCTCTCTCCAGGGATCCAAGCATCTTGGTCCCAGTCTTGTCCCATTGTTCTCAGTGACAAACTGCCTGTCCTGGATCCAGTTGTCTTGGTGTCTTGCACTCTGTACTTGATTCCCAAACACTTAGATTGGGTTTCCAACAGCCCAGCTTTCGCTGCCAAGATCCCAGTCAGATTCCAGGTGATCTTTCCCAAGCTATGCTTGCTAATCCTGGCTTAAAGCTCTTCTGCTAATAATGTATTTACATAATTCAAACTTTTAGTCCTAGTTCTTGCCTATGGTATATGAGTTGTTATGGGAGGCCTCCCACACCTTCTGCTCCACTCCTGCCCACTTCTCTCATGCCCTCAAGAGGGATTGGGAGAAAAAAATGTCTTTTCATTCTCACCTTTAATGGAAAATTTAAAAAGAAATAACCATGTCGTCTCTCCTCACCCTTCTCACCTTTCTGGCAAAGCTGGCTTTGAGAGTGCTCACTTAGAGTCAGCTATTTCTTCAGCCTTTGATCTTCCAAGCTTCAGAGACAGATCCAACATAGTCTCAAGGAGAGGAAGGAAAAGGGAACAAAGAGATGGGGGTATGTCCCCTACGTTACATTTTCATCCCTTCCTTCCTAGGCTTTGTTGTCTACCAGTGCAGATGTCCAACTCCTTTGGCCCTCTCCACACCTCACTGAATCTGAATATCATTCTCCCGACCTCTTGCCACACACACTTGCAGAAGTCAGTCAAATTCATACCACCGTGGAAATCTCATGTATTGTCACAAATGCATAAAATAAATAACCCAACATCACACACACACAAAAAGTGTTGAGAGAAAAAATAAAATACCAACCTAGAATTCTGTATCCTGCAAAATTATCCCTCAAAAGTGAACATTATTTCCATGGACACAGACAATAGTGTGGTGAAGGCCTGGGGCAGAGGGAGGTGTACATGGAAGAAGGGGTCAATGGGGAAAAAAAGAGGACATCTGTAATACTTTTAACAATAGAGATATGTTTTAAAAAGACAATGTGAAATAAAGACTTTCTCATGTTATCATTGTAATTAGCTTGTTAACATTAATAAAGGAAAGAAAGCAAAGAGAAGTCAGACATTATAAGCATGGTCATCTGGGCAGCTTCATCAGGAAGCTACAGCTTCACTCTCCCCAAGGAACCACTGATCCATTCCCTACAGATTACTGGGGGAAGGGATAGAACAAGGAGGGAGATGGGCACATGAGCAGTGAAGGCAGGGTTACATAGGGAAAGTTCCTGCCTGTCAGTCTAGCTTGGGGAACAATGGATTTGCTAGGGGGTGGACCCCATCAGAAGAGTATAAAATCTTAAGTTAGTTTGAAGAAGGTCCTGGTTAAAAACCCCAAAGAGATCCCTCCTTGTTCTCTCTTGCTCTGTAACCCACACTTGCCCATGCATTCGCATATTTTCTCTCCACATGCAGGATGCTGGACAGGACTGAACTTTAATATGGAGCAGAAACTATGGTCAATGGCCTTTATTCTGGCCCTGCTGAAGACAAGATTGGGCTTTTACCATGGCAGGATGGACAGAGATGGGACTTTGGGAAACCCCCTTAATTTTACATAATCAATAAAGCTTTCCACAAAACCCCATCCTCCAGGGGGGCTTCAGGAAATTAATTTCCTCTGGGCACCCCAAAAACTCCACTTCCACTGATAACACTCAGACAAACAAAAATTGAGGGAATTTGTTGCTAGTGGATTTGGCTTAAAAGAAATGTTACAATAAATTATGTAGAGAGAAGGAAAATAAAATAGGTCAGAAACTCAGCTCTACATAAAGAAAGGTAGACCATCAAAGAAAGTATAAATAAAAGTAAAATTAACACTTTAATATCTCTTATTCTTTTTTTAAATATCCTCAAAGCAACATTTATTTACCCTTCGTATTCTAAACCATTTAATTTAGAAGTCTGGCATTTCAGTGATTACCCATCTTGATTGACATGGGCTGACATGCATGGCCCTGTCAGGATACACAAGGACAATAGCCAAAGAGTTACAAAAAATAAATTCATGATTCTTAAACAATCACAACCAAAAGAAAGGTAGAGGCATCAAAACTCTAGATACATTGCATTGAAAAGAAGATGTGTGTGCATCATAATTTAAAGAGGCAAAACAGGTGCAGCTGAAACCTCATTTTAACAGTTTATTATAAAACTGATGGAAAGGAGCAAGTGGTCTTTGTATCAGTTTCCCTTAACAGTTTTCCATTAGCTGAAGAAAGATGGAGGAGGGGTGAGTTCATTTTTGCATGCACAAAATGTAGTGCTTATTAACAAAACTATCAGTTCATTTTTTTTTATTTGTTCAAAATATTACAGATGTCCCTTTTTCTCCCCATTGACCCCTTCCACTGGCTCCCACACCCCTCCCCAGGCCCTCTCCCCACCATTGTCCGTGTCCTTGGGTTGTGCATATATGCATATAAATTCTTTGGTTAATCTCTCCCCACCCATCCACCCACCCCCACCTTCTCTCTTCAATTCGTCAGTTGGATCCATGTTTTGTTTCCATGTCACTGAATCTATTTTGCTCATCATTTTATTATAAAATTCTTTAGATATCAGTTCATTTTAAATGGATCATTTAAATATCATGGTAACCTATTTTGGCTAATTCCCCTTTCTGAACTTCCCCGTTGCTTTCACCTGGATTTCACAAAGATCAACAGGCATAGTAAAATGCCTCATTCAGGACCCACTTGTCTGCACAATTTGAAAAGAAAGCTTCTATGGGCTCAAAGCAACCATCAGTCCAGGAATGCCCCAGTTGGCAAGGAGGCAACCACCCTGGAGATATCTCTCTTATTCTTAATTGATCTAACAGATAACAACCTATTCAAAATAATAACAGCGGCAATGTATTTTACTTTGTATTCTTATGTACATGTCATACATATTTATGTATGTATATGTAAGTGAAATAAGTGACAATGATGTTAAATAGATGGGAGGAAAGAATTAGAATTATTTTTTACTATAAGGTATTCACACTACCTGTGAAGTGGTATAGTGTTAGTAACTTGAAAGTAATTTGGACTAGCTGCAAATTAAAACCAATTACATAGCCATTTGCTGAAATGTGTAGGCCAGTTTCCCAACTTCATATGATTCAGCATTTTCTCTGAAAGATAAAATGCCCTCATATAAAGATTACTGAAAGTATGTCAGGATATCAACTTTTATACTTGGTCTTGGTTTAGTCATATTAATATACAACGTCACCTGCAATATCTTAAACAAACCAACCAACCAAAATACAAAAACTGTATTTAGCAAAGACTGGGAATGCACTATAGAAGACAGAATTTAAAAAAAAAAAAAGTTAGGATTCAGAGTGATGTGGGTTTTAATTTCAGCTTCCTGATTTATGTGACATTTGACAGCTATTTAACCTCGTTTTTAGTTTTCATGTTTGTCAAATAATTATAGCATGTTAAAATTGAGTGAAAGGATTAAGTGAGGAAAAACATTGAAATCCCTTGTATAAAGTATTATCTTGTGTTGAATAGTGAATGATCAATCATTTTAAAGAAATAACTATTTTTATTCTTATTTAAGGAATACTGTACACTACAGTTGTAAAATTAAACCTAATAATTAAATTAATTTCCATGTTAACTAATGTATATATTATAGAAATTTAAAGAGTTAAGCTTTCATTTCTTCCTAAGAAAATATTTTAATACCACTGGTTCTCAAATTAATTAAACTCCTATTTGTTGTTTCCCCTCCCACCAATAAAACTTTACAAAAAAAAAAAAAAAAGTCTCATGGCCTCATGATAGTGACTTGTAAAGAATAAAGTCTGATTAAAAGACATTGTGCAAGTATAATCCAAGCACACTACCTGATTCATTGGTCTTCTTTTCTTTCTTCTTTATACTCTCTCTAAATATATAAAACACTTGGAAAAAAGTCACTGCTTTCCCTGCACACATTTCCCCACCCAGGCATCCCCAGCACTGCCATTAACTACTGGAATTGCTTGACTCCATTTCAAAACTGATGCAAGTTTCTGACAAAAATATTTTCTTCATCTTTTTAAAGAAACATAATGGGGTTTGAGACTTTTGAGATTAAAACTACGTTGAACAATATGAAATTCTGTATCATAAAAAGTACTAAGAAGATGATAGATTGTATTAATGAAGAATATCATTTTAATGATTTTTCAAAGTACCTCATTTAATCATTTTCTTAGACATATTAACATTTCAAGCACAATTGTGCATATATGTATGTGTGTGCATATATATGTGTGCATGTGTATATATATATATATATATCTTTTCCCTTATTATTGGCCATGGATCTGTACTTTTATACTTATTTTATATATTACTAGAATGAATAACAAGATCCATCACTTTTTTATTTGAAACATCTACATAAACATATTATTTTTTGATTTCTGCCTGATTTTCAGTGCATGAAAATGAAATATTACATTTACACTGATTACAAAGATTGTGGCCTCTTATTTCAATTGTTCTAATTTATAAATTATAAAAGTATTGGAGTTTTATATTTACTGAGTTTCAAACTTTTACTTCCTCTGGGTTAAAAAAAAAATGAAGCAGGTCAGTAACAAGAAGCTGAGCTCTGTTCCCATCTAAATAAAATCAGCAAATTGCCTTCTGCTTTCGATTCTATCACAAAAGCAAATTAAAAATAGGGTTATTTCTCTAAGTTAATTAATAAGGGCATAATAATGTAATTATATAAACAAAATTCCTTTTGTACAATTACTGCTTCATTGAAATACCTATTTGGAGCCTAGGATTTTATTAAATAAAAAGATAAAATAATGAAAACAAATTATGTGACAAGTCGACTGTAAATAATACAAAATAAGGCAGGCTTTATTTGCTTTAAACTTAAATAATCCTAAAATATGAGTCAATATTAAGAAAATAATTAATATGTATAAAAAAGAGACCTAATGAAAAATGTAAGAAATATATTGCTTATTATCTTTTTATACAAATATCACTTGCATCTTATGTGTCCCCTGAAAAGAAATATAGAAAGAACTGTTTTATCGGTAATATGGTGCTTATTATTGAAATAAAATTTTAAATGAACATAAATGGACTCGTATAGATAATTTAATATATTGGTAATTGGTTTATCTTTTTTTATTTTTATAGCTGACATACAATGTCATATTAGTTTTAGATGTACAACACAGTGATTCAACATTCATATCCTCACAAAGTCTAGTAACCATCTATTACCACACAGTTATTACAATACTATCAGCTCTATTCCCTATGCTATACATTACATCCCCACAACTTATTTTAAAACTGGAAGCTTTTCCTTCTTAATTCACTCCCCTTTTATCTGTTTTAGCTTGATATTTCCCCTGTTTTATCTTGATATATACATTTTGATAGTTATTGGGGGTTTGGCAGTTTCTAATTAGTAAATTAAATATTCATAACATTCTCATCACCTATGAAAGCAGCATTTGTGAATTTATATTTAAATTTATACTTATATTTATGCAGCTTAAATTTCACAGAGAAATATAATTCACAGTGTACCTCAGTTATAAACATGCAAAAGTCTATTATCTGATGTTATGATGTAATTAAAGCAAGTATTTTGATCTAGTGTGCACATTACTTTGAGCTTAGAGAAATTCTCAAAAAAATTGATGAATAATAATTAAAACTACTGTTCCACAGGACAGCATCCTCAATAATAGTTTCTGGGGGGCAGCTGTTGCGTATATATTGACTGCCAGGATATTTCCTGTGATTCATACATATCCACATATCTCTTGCATCTGCTACATGTTCATGTTATTTAACATTCAAATGATATTCTTAATTAGAGACCTTCCTTGGACAAAATGTGTATTTATCAAAGAAAAAAAATCACATCTTATTTGGGGAGATTATCAGCAGTATGGGATAAATCAAAAAAAGATTCAGGCTTAAGTCTCACTTAACCAAAACCTGTAATCAACCAGAGATTTGAGCTTTAGAAGTAACTGAGATTTTATTAATTCATAAATTTTATCCTTACCTGGATTTCCTAAGTAACCAAATAGGAGAAACATGTACTAGTCAATATTATTTTACTATACTGATTTTCCGAGTAACCTTAATATTTAAGAAATTTTACAGTATAATACTAAACAGAGATAAATAGTTTAAATAAGTGAGACTCATTATAAGACTTTTTAGGTCATCCAATTTTTATTTCAAATTTAGTTAAACCAGAAACATTAGAAAATATCAGAGAAAATCAAACTACTAACTATATTAACTTGATAGATAAACACAGAAATTAATTTTATTATGAGTGAGCACTGTATTCTCTTTGCTTACCAAAAATAATAATTGCATAATTGATAAATATCATATACAGTGACAGATAAAAGGAGAGGAAAAGATAAAGGATATTGAAACAATTGGGCAGAGAAATATACAATTCTGGTCTCACAGAAATGTAATACACTTACCCTTCACACACTTCTGACCTTTTGAAATGTTGAGACATTGAAAAAATACTCTTATCAATTTCCTCTTTTAAAATTACATTATTCAAGAATGTGCAAATTTGTCCAAAGGTAAAACTGTAATGAAAAGTTGTCTTTCCTTAGTTTCTAGACATTCAATCAATAACTGATGAAGTAGGAGGATTTCTTTAAATAATTTATTTGAACTTAAAGTTTCATATCCTTGGAGAAAATGTAGGAGGAATTTTTTTTTTTTTTTTTTTTTAGTTAGATGACCCTCAAAATGACACTATGAGACTATTCTATTTAGGGAACACTTTCTCTTTTCTTTTTTTTGTTTTGTTTCTTTTGATCTCCTGCCCTCCATTTTTGACATCTTGCTTTAAAACAAAAAAAAATCTTTAAGGCAGTATTGAAAATATCAAATTATATTAAAGCAATAGAAATGCACTTGCTATTTATTACAATATAAGGAATTGCTACATTTTCCAGTAATATTTTAAATTACATTTTTTAGTTTGTGCTAAAAAACAGTTTTTGTTTTCTTGCAAATAAATGTCCTGTCAAAATCTAAATTTTATATAAATAGGAGTTGATGAAAGAGAAAGTATATTTGTTCACAATTGTTCTATAAAATATGAATATGCATGTGTGTTTTAGCAATACTAATATATCAGGAACTGGACTGGAACCTTGCACTAAAAGCTGGAATGCCATGTTAATTTAGCTTAAATTTAAGAAAACTTATTTATTTTGTATTGAAAAATCAGATGAAATTAAAGAAGCCCAGTGGGACTTCTTTTACTGACCCTACAGGTTCCCTGAAACTATTAACCTAGAAAAGCAGCATAATTTTAGAACCAAAATGAGACTTGATTATATTCCAATTCCTGATATATTACCTATGTGCATATGGCAATAAATAAATAAACTTTGGAGAAAACATACTCCAATGTGGCCCCCAGGATCTATCTCCTGGTATTCAAATCATAGCGTAGCCCACTCTTCTTGCGCGTGGGCGGGGCCTGTGACTTGCTTCTAACCAAAAGAATATGGCAAAAGTGATGGGCTGTTGCTCCCTAGATTGCCTGACATTATATAAATATACCATCTTCCTGGAAGACATGTTGGCTTGTTGAAGAAAGTGGCCATGTTGAGAAAGCCCACTTATCAAAGAACTGTGGGCAATCAGCAGGTGAGTGGATAAAAAGCTGTGGGACATTCACGCCATGGAATACTACGCAGCTGTAAAGAAGAAGGATCTCGTACCCTTTGGGACAGTCTGGATGGACCTGGAGAATATTATGCTAAGAGAAATAAGCCAGGCAGAGAAAGACAAGCATCACATGATCTCGCTTATATGTGGAATCTAAAGAACTTTATAAACTGATGAACAGAATAGATTCAATGACATGGAACATGGATCAGACTGATGAATGTCAGAGGGATGGAGGAGGGCGGGTGGGTGGAGGGGGAGAGAGTAACCAAAGAATTTATGTGCATATATGCACAACCCAAGGACATGGACAATGGTGGGGAGAGGCACTGGGGAGGGGGAAGGGATGGGGTGGGATGGGTCATTGGGGAGAAAAAGGGACATCTGTAATATTTTAAACAAAAATTAAAAATAATAATAAATAAATAATAAATAAATATAAATAAATAAATAAATAAATAAATAATAAAAAGAACTGCGGGCAGCCTCTAACATCTGAGCACAGCTTCCAGTCAATGGCCAGCCAGGAAGCCAGGCTGTCTGTCCTACAAAAGTAAGCAAATTAATTCTGACAACCTGAGTGAGCTAGGAGGTGGGATTTCCCCCAATTCAGGCCTCCAGATACAAACTCAGGCAAGTTGATGATACCTTGATTTCATTCTTGTGAGACCCTAAGGAGAGGGCATGGTAAACCATGCCCAGATTCCTGACCCACAGAAATTGTGAGCTAATAAATGTTTGTTGTTTTTAGTTGTTAAATATGTGGTAATTTAATCTGAATCAATATAAAACTAATGTAAGTAGTTAATAAAATAAATCAAAATTTTAATAATGCTGGCTTTTGGCAAACCACTGAGCAACTTTGCATTGCTGTTTTATAAAAAGTTAAATATTTTACTCACTTGCTAAAATACTTGCTAGTATTTTATTAACTTGCTAAAATAGCATCTATAAATTTCAGTCCAGTGATGATTTACACAAATATCTACACTACATCACTATAAATAAATGTCACAATTCTCTCCTTACCAAAATCTTCTGCTACAACATATTTTCTATTTAACATCTTATCTAATATATAGGAGAAATAGTAACTTCTTTTCATAAAAATGTAAGCTTCATTGGGATAAGCAGTACAGGCTATACTTTTCAATATTCTTGTATATTTTTCTCTATTAATTCCAGCTTTCACTGGCTACTTCTGAAATATAGTCTGTGATTTTAGAAATATCCATAATTCTTATTAAAGAGAAAAATAAGTATGTCATTGCTACCTTAATTTTTAAAGCCAGTGCTCAATAAGGATGTAGTTTGAAATGTAAAGATGTTTAAATTACTGTGGAATCTTTTCTTCATGCCATTTGCTTATTGTAACTAGCATAAATGAAAATCCAGAAGTACTGCCAGACTTTCTGAATGTAGCATATTGGATTGTCCTAAAATCATTATTCTAGTGGGAAATGCATGTTATGGAAACTGCACATTTTTATTCTTTCCTACTTAAAGCCCAAAGTTTTAAAAGAGAAAAACCCTGAAAACAGAAGTAGCTAAAAACAGAAAAATCAGTAGATCTGATATATAAGGCTTTCTCAAAGCATTAGAGAGCCCTAAGAATGTTACTATACCATCGTCCTCCAAAACCCAACTTCCAGAGCCTTTAACTAAGGTGTTTTTGTGTGTGTGTATGTGTTTTCCTATTGCATTATGGAGTTTGTTTCCAAGATATCAAACAGATTTTAATCTTCTTCACTGTGTTCTCGTTCCTTTTTTCTAAATGTCCTTATTTATTATCAAGTTGATACATTTATTTGAATGTTTGGAAAAGCAAGAACATCGATCTGAATATCATCCCTCCATCACAATACCTTCATTCTCAGTACAGATGACCCAGGATTTAGGCACCACACCAGTATTTACTGCCCCATACAAATGGGTTTATTCTCACCATGTAATTGAACCAGGAAAAATCAAACAAGTACAAAATATTATTCACTGGTTTCTTATGAACCCAGGAAGGAATTATGAGATAAAACAACTTTATTTAGAATTCAATGGATATCAGTTTGAATCATCTCTTACAACCATACTAATTGTGTTACTTTGAAAAGTGATTTATCACTATTACTTCCCTTACCATATTTGTTGGGAAGTTTAAATAAGAAAATCAGAAAACTCATGTAAAATTGCTGTATACATTATAAATTACCATTATTTAAAATAACATATGCATATAGGTCATGTATCATATGGTAAGCTGTGCCACACATTTATATGATCAATGCAACACCTCTCTTTCAGTACTTGTGGATCCATCAGCCCCATCTCAAGCTATCTTTTCCTTTTTAATTTCCTTGTCAAGGGGCATTCTCATAGAGTGTTCCTTATCAGATCTATACCAGTTACAGCATTTACATGACTTTTTGGGTGTCTTTCTCTGTTTCCATACTACTGAACATAGTATAACCAAGAAGCTCCTCAATTATTTCACTGGGTTCTATACGTACTCCTTCCTGATTCTTCCTGTCCAGTAGCAACCAGACTACTCATGGTATCAATGTCAATCATCCCCATCTATTTGGAAACTTCATCCTCTATCTGATGATCTACCAGTAAGAGGAGCCTAAACTGATCAGGACAGCATCATCCTTTCAAGTTCAGGAGAACTTTTAGTGTGTCTTCTGAAAGAACTGCTCCCTGATCCCTCCAGGAAATAGGACTACTAATACACAGTAGGGTAACAACGTTTGGACAGGAAAAACACATTCTGGAAGTAGACTATTAGAAATAATGTTGAGAAAAGCCAATCCCTCTATTATCCCTTATTTCTCAGACTGTTCATTTTATTTTTATTTTTTAATTTTTATTGAATTTATTGAGGTTACATTGGTCAATAAAATTATATAGGTTTCAGGTGTACAATTTTATAGTACATCATCTGTGTATTGTATTGTGTCTTCACTACCCCAAGCAGATTGAGTATGTTAGTTTTGCAGAACAGATTATTGTATTTTAGTCATTGGTTCAGTTTATCTATCACATTCTGGGGGACGGTACACCAAATCTAAAGGGAATTGTCCCAAAGCTTTTAGCTTAGCTGAGCTATTAATAGAGCACTCTGTTATTTTATTCAACTTTCTGTTTCTAGTAATACATATACTGTAGAACCGATGGCTCCCTTGGCCATATGCCCATTGTACTTTTTCTGCCCTAAAATAGATCACTTAGTTTGAGGCAATGTTTTAGAAGATTGATATAAAGCTTTAAGATGATAGTGCTGGCTGAGAGAAAGCTGACAGAAAAGGCAAAACCATATTCAGAGTAGGTTCAAATACCTGTAAGAATGAATCTCTCTCCACTTCCCCAGTCCAAGGTGGAAGGGGTGGGATGTGATCAGTCTTCTTTCTAGTAGCTTCTTGGTTCCCTTGAGGGATATTGCCATAATGAGGACCCAGTTTTGATCTCTATTGCTGGCTGGTTTGACATTCAATAGTATAAAAATCTATCAGACTTACAGAGAGGGAACCAAAACTGTTTGGCCAAGTACAGCCTCATTCCTTTGAGGAGTAGCAGAATATGCCACCCCAAAATATGTTGCTTTGCATAAGGATTATTTTAAGCTGAAGGTAATTGAGATAAGCAGATGCAAGAGGAAAACTTTTGCCTCCCTTTATTTACCTAAAACCAAGACATAAATTTACAAAGGTGTTCCACCTTCTTTTTGTACCTGGAAGAACAAATGTTAATCACCAAAACAAACTTTAAACCCTATTAGCCTAGAGATGGTACCAGAAGAATCTATTAAACACAGTTTACTAACTATTCTTTGTGTCTGTTCTTGGAGGCTTAAAACTGTTTCCCTTTGTCCTGTCATTTCTCAACAAATTTATTGTTCTTTGTTGAAGATGTTATGTAAGTTAGAGTTCTAAAGCACCCTTTTGAGTTACTCATTTTCCCCTGGGTAGCTGCCATGCACAGGGGTGGGCAAAAGTAGGTTAACAATAATAATGATAAATAACACAGTAATAAATAAATAAATAAATAAATAAATAAATAAGTAAGTAAATAAATAACAATACAAGAATAAACTTTCTAGTACTCACAATTGTAAACTTACTTTTACCCACACCTGTATATACAAGGTATACTATGCTGATAAACTTCTGTTTGTATTGTCATGTATCTTACTCAAGCATATGTATATGAACTGTGCTCAACAAAGTAAATTTAGTTTCTTTTCTTTTTTTTTTTTAATATATTTTTATTGGTTTCAGGGAGAGGAAAGGAGAGGGAGAGAGAGAGATAGAAACATCAATGATGAGAGAGTCATTGATCGAGCCCACAACCCGGGCCTGTGCCCTGACCGGGAATCGAACCCCAATTGCCTGGATCCTAGGTCGATGCTCAACTGCTGAGCCACGCCCGGCCGGGCTAGTTTCTTATGAATATTGATTAAATAAAAAATTAAAAAGTTTTAAATGTGAAAGCATTTAGATATAAAAGATAAAATCTCATAAACTGTGGCATGAGAAGTAAAGCACATGAAAACGGAAACTCAAATGTATTAAAACTACCTAAAAACATTGAAGAACATTAGTTTTAGGAAGTAATGTGAACAAAACCAGTCCTATACCACAGAAAGAATAATCATTGAATCAGCTAATAATATGCATATTATATAATAGATTTAAAGCTGATAAACTACCCTGTTCATTAGAGTTAGCCTATATCTCACTTAAAGAGGCACTGGGTAGCTACAGAGATAAGAACAGAGATTATAAAAATGGTTGTTGATCATCACCTCCCAGTCTTCATACTCAAAACCAATTGAACAGATTATAGATATAAATTTTATAAATTGGTGAGTCATTATAAAGATTTTATTTTTCTCAGAGTGGTAAGTCACATTGATTCTGCTCAAACCATCTTGTTCATGCTATTCTTTTTTAAAAATATATTTTTACTTATTCTAGAAAGGAAGGGAGAGGGAGAGAAACTTCGATGTGAGAGAAAAATATTGATGGGCTGCCTCCAGCATGCACCCTGACCAGGGACTGAACCCACAACCCAGGCATGTGCCCAGACCAAGAATCGACCTGGCAACCCTTCATTGCATGGAATGACACTCAACCAACTGAGCAACACCAGCCAGTGTTATGTCCGAGAATCAGATCCCCTATGCGGCGGAAAGACAATCACTCCAGAGCTGATAATGTAACAGCAAAAGGGACTTTTATTCCAGCTGCTGGGGTTCGGTCGTATCCAACGCAGTGGAATTCTGACTCGAACCCCGATCTAACTTTCCCACAAGCTTATATAGGGCTACAGTGAGCAAGCAATCATTGTCAGTTACAAAGTTACATGGGTTATAAATTCTTTAGGAAGGGTGGGCTCAGGATGTTTCTCAACCACAGGCGCCTGAAGCTGGAGTACACCTGGTATTCGTCAAACCCACCGATTTAAGTTAATTCCTGGAACTGCCTCCACCCTCTGCAGTTTACTGAGTCACTCATGGATGCCTTTTGTCCTGCCCCGGGGCCTAGAGGCCTGCCTCTGTCTTGGTGGGTCCTCACACCAGGACACTCATGTTACTCTTTAAAGAAAATCTAAAACGTTATCATGTTAGCAGAGATGAAAATTCAACTGTAAGCTCCTATTCTTGATATACTCAGAAAACTTTGCTTGATTATGTGACTACAGTTGCTCATCCTTATTAGAAAACAAAATAAAGCAACACAAAACAAAACAAAAAGAGTAACATTCTCAGGACTATCTGAAGTATTGATTATGCATAGCTGTATCATTCTATCAGAAATCTTCGGCCTATTCCAAATATAATCTCCTGGATACAATCAAAGCAAATACCCAAAGCAATGTATAAAACAGAACTTTAAAAATACTGTCTTACAGTATGTTAAGTTCCCATACTACGGAGCTGGTTATTTTCAGAGTTCTGTCAAAACTGTAATAAAGAAAACTAGAGATTAAAGTTAGAGCAGCTATGTGACTCCTTGCAATTTATCTGGATGGTACTTTGTTAAAGTTGCAGTCATTACATAAATATGCTCATTTTTGTACTGGATCAGAGATGGAAAATCAGCCCTAATTTAAAAAGTAAATGGCTTTACTTGCTGTTATTGACAAGAACAATAAGCTACTTCTCATTCTTTACAATGTTCCCACAGAGCAAGGAAGTTTATAACTATTTGTTATAGGCACATATTCATATTGTAATTTGAGAAGTGCGAATTTGAGAAGACCATTCATTTGTTTTTCCAATGCTCAGAGTACTTTTGCCAGTAAATTTCATTTTTACACAGCTATGGAAAATTACTGGGAATGTGATTATCTATACAATACAATTCAGCTACTAAAATGCAAGTTTTTTTTTTTTGTTTTTTTTTTTTGGCCACAGAGTAAATTGTTCACTAGCTCCTTAAAGTAATCTGACCATGTGCCACATACGTTGTCCTTTTCATAAATATTGTTCTGCCAATAAGTCTCAGTCCTTGAGGCTGAGTCAGTGAAACCATCGTGAGGGTAAGCACCTCCATCTGTGCTCTGCTTGGGAAAAGCATTCTCTGTTGCAATACTGCATTTAGGCTTGCTTTCTGTGGCCAGGGCCTCATTTCCATAACGACTTTTACCTGTTCCTCCTCAATCAAAACTCTAATGACTTTAAAGTACATGTTAGGATGAAAGTAATCTGATGAAATGTATCTAAACTCCGAATTTGCTTTTATGTTGCTTTTCCAAAAATATTTGTATTTTAACGGTGCTTTGGTCAGAGGAAACCTGTTCTTCATGTGGAAATAAAAACATTTTGAAAGCTTATGGAGAGTCTAGAAGAGGGACATGGATAGGCAGTATCAAAATCTCGTCCAGCATTCTTCAAATCATTCCAGCTAAGTGGCTACCTATTCTTCCCACATGAAAAACCTGATATCAATATGTTATAATCATTGCAGCCATCTTCAGGATATGCTTTACCCAACAGTTTAAAGGAGAAGTAAAACAGCATTACCTAGTAATAATAAAAGAAGGTCTGGATGGCAGGATGATAAGAAGACGGTGCAGAGATAAATCTACTTTGAAGCTAATAAAACTTAAGCTTCAGGGTCTCTCGTGTGTAGGGCTATTCGAAGAACCTGGGGAGGGCTGGAGCAATGTGTTCACATGGTCGTATGTTTTTTATAAAATTTGCAACAAAAACAAACAAACAACTAACATCTCTGCATTTTTTTACTTCCACTTGCCTTCTGTCACACTTACCACAAGTTGAGTGGCACTGGAAGGGCCATGGCCAGAGTGAAAATATTTCTAAAGAGAGTTGACTTGGGATACTTTAGATTTAATAGGATTTATTTCTGTGTTTTGCAATTATTTTCAGTCCTGGTTAAGTTGTTACCATAGGAATGGCTTCCTGAATATATCTATGTACAGTGAGCCAATACACCTGGCATTGTGGCACGAAGCAGCAAGACAAGGTGTTTATAATGATATGAACTTGTCTACGAGACAGAAAATGTGAGAATAGTGGAGTAGAAAAAAAAACTTGTATAATGCAAGAATGTGTGTGTAGTAACATGTTTGATGGATCCCAATGTATTTAATCTGGGGCATCTTGTCTCCTGATGAAGTTTGGTGGTCCCAAATAAAATGGCAGGAAGAACATACTAAAAGCTAAGGGAAATATAATTTTTGACTAGAAGTAATAAAATTCTTGGATGTTAAAAAAAATTAAGTTTGGTTGGTATACATTATTATATTGGTTATATTAGCTTCATGTGTACAATATAGTGGTTCAACATATCTTTTACAATGTGATCATCCCACTAATTCTAGTAATCATCTGTCACTGTGCAAACTTATCATAATATTATTGACTATACACCCATTCCCCTTTCACCCATCACTCTACCCTCTCCCTTCTGGTAACCATTCTTTTGGTCTCTGTTTCTATGAGTTTAAACCATATGACCCAGAAATTCCACTTGTGGGTATGTGTCCAAAGAAAACAAAAACACTAATTTAAAGATAAATGCACCCCTACATTTATTGCTGCATTATTTACAATAGCTAAGATATGGAAGCCACCTAGGTGTCTACGGATAGATGAACGAATAAAGAAAATTTAGAATATTATGTAGCAATAAAAAATAATGTAATCTTGCCATTTACATCAACAAACATTGATGAACCTAGAGGGTATTATGCTAAGTAAATACCATATGTTTTTACTTATATGTAGAATCTGAAAATATACAAAAAAACAAAACAAAGCAAAAATTTTCTTGGATTTTTAAAATAATTCAATTAATGTTTAATGTGGAGAAGGGAATCACATAAACATAATGAATAAAGATACATCTCTCTCTCTTTTTAAAGCCTCATCCAAAGATATTTTTTCCATTGCTTTTCAGAGACAATGGAAGGGAGAGAAAGAGAGAGAGTAACATTGATGTGAGAGTGAGAGAGACACATTTATTGGTTGCCTCCCACATGCGTCTTGACCCAGACCTAAGGATCTAGCCTGCAATCAAGGTATGTGCCCTTGGCTGGAATCAAACCCTAGACCCTTCAGTCTGTGGGCTGACCCTCTAACCACTGAGCCAAACCAGCTAGGGCTAAGGATACATATCTTGCTCTTTCTGCTAAAATACTATTTGACATCAAGTATATTCTATTTAACACTAAAAAAAATTTATAAGAATACAATGAAGATTAAAATTCAAATGTAATATCTTAAATTTAAAGGATTTACAATTAGTCACTTATAAGAAAACTTGAAATACCCTGAAACCTTATAGTATGTGAATGCAATTCAATAGAAGTTTTACAGAACTGACAACCCTAAAATTTACTTGGCATTACCAAAAGCAAGTCTTGAAGCTGAAAGAAACTTACATGAAATATCAATAATGTACAATTAATTTTGATCAACCATGCTAGAGAAAGGCAGATGTATCTTTCTAATCCCTCTATAGAAAATACTATGAACATATTTTTTTTATAAGATGAGCCAATCAAAGACTATTATATTTTTCTGGATGCTGTCATGTTTGTGGTATCTGCTGCTTTAAAAATTTGTAATTTCCTTTCCCTTCTTTTCTTATTCCACATTAGTATTTCCTTTTCTATTTATTTCTTTTTGTAATTTTGTTTACTTTCTCCTAAAGTAAACACAAAGTGTATAAACTCCAAACTCCTCAAAATCTTGATCTGTCTTTACAGAGCTGTATACTGAAAGAAGAGATTAATTCAGAGCTAGCTCTAGTCTGCTTGCTGTTTGATCCAAACTTTCTTTACAATATCTTCAAAATTAGACCACTGTTCTGAAGGACTCTTCTATTCATGCTGACAATGTTGAATTTTACTAGAGCTTTGTGCTCTTAGAAAACAATGAAGGTTGAAGAACCCCCTCACACACACACACTCATCACTTTTTTTTTGGAAATGGCTGCTGAAAAGAACCACCTTTTCCCATATGACTTAGTTGAGATTCACAGATGCCTCCTTATTCAACCTATGACAAAGTTAGACTCAGACCCTCAAATTCCCATTCTTTGCCTCATATATGATAATTAGTGAAACTGTTTTATCTGTAATCAAAACAAAGTATTTGTAACCCAATCTTTGATTAAGATTATTTCCTTTCTTTCCTCCTGGTTCTTGCATTTTCACCCATTCTGAGCCTCAGCCAGCATATAGACACTACAATAAACAGTCTGGCCTCAGGGAAAATATTTCTGATCTATTATTCAATCATGCCATTCTTTCCTCTCATTTGGTCATTCTTAGTTCTTTCTATCCTTCTTTACTCCTCTTTATAAAAAGAAAACTTTTCTGCCTGGCTCTTGAGTTGTTTGGGGACCTTATTGTCATAGCAATCTCCCTGTTGTAGTAACCCCTCTCCTCCTATTACAATAGTCTCTTTCCCTCCTTTGTAATAATTCTTTTGAATAAAAGTGTCTCCTTACTTAGTATGGGTTTGTTTTTCATTTGGCAATGCAAAAATGTGTGTGTTAAAGGGTTAGAGAAATGGAGCCAGTGTATTATCTGTAAACTCAAAATTCTATTTTCCTTATGAGTAAAACCACTGCATAAGTACACAGTATAGAAGTTTTTCGAAGATCCATATTCAATCACTTTTATGCACTAAAATGGTCTCACTTATGGCTGAGTCTTTTATAAAGCCAGCCATCCAATGAATGTCCATCTAAATATAGTATATTACTCCAAGAAAAGTTTTTCTGAATTGTAAATGCCATGAAAGCTTGTGTTACACTATTTCTGTCTAACTAATGTAACATTTGGAACAGACAGTGAGATTCTTTTTCTGACAAAATCCATGTGTTGAAATATTTTAAATTAAAGAAATAACTTCAGAAGTATAGCACTATTCTCTGCCAATTTCTCAGGCTTGTGAAATTCCCTAGAGTACCTGTAAATGGTGCTTCCAACAGCAAATGTTTTTAAAAGCCCCAAAGACCCCTGGAAAGCCAGATTATAAAACATGCAGAAAGATATTAAAACCAACTTTTAAATATATTAGTATTAGAAGCATATTTTAATATGTATTTGCTCCACGATATCTCCTCTGCATACCAGCTACAAAATATTCACATCACTACAGTAACCATGATTGAAAGGACTTAAAGCTGTTGTATCAGCAGTCAATAATAGTTTATGATGCAAATTTTTAAAAGGGAAAATCTGAGTTCATTTCTCTATGAAGGATTTATATACTGTTTTAATATTTGTTAGAAAATACACAGAAATGTTACATTTTCCCCATGTCTGTGAAACTTTTGTCTCCACTAGACCAAGAGCTGCTTACAGGCAGGAACTGATTCTAATTTCTCTCTGTGACTTAGCATTGAGTGGAGACTGATTCATGTTTGGGACAGAAGGACAAAGGATATTGGTCTTTGTGCATTTATTCTTTTCCTACTTCTCCCTTAGTTTCTTTGACCTCTTGTTGCTTCCTCTTTTTTTTGTAAAATATTTCTTATACACACAGGAATGCTCATTACATATGTGCCCACTTCAGAAAACACAAATGAAATAAATAATTATACAGTCATCAAAGAATAAAATATAAGATTTTATAATACATATAAAATCCCTGAATGTCACTCTACCAATTAATAACCTTTCTTCACCCTAAACTGTAACCATTATTGTAAATTTCATATTAAAATTATTCCTTTGTTTTTCTTTATAGTTTTTTCCACATGTAAATGCATCCTTAAATTATATATTGCTTCATTTTGCTTAATTTTACATTCACATAAATAAAATCATAATGCATACATTCTTTTGCAATTTGGTCATTTTACTTAAAGTTTATTTTATTCTAAAGTTGTTGAGATTTATTTATCTTTCTTGTGTGTAGTCTAGCTACACAAAGTGTCTTCCCATTGTTCCCTGACCAACAGCATTGGCATTACCTGGAAGTTTGTTAGAACTACAGAATTTGTGGCTGCACCGCAAAATCTCTGAACCAGAAATTGTATTTAACAAGATCCCCCAAAGATTCATATGTTAAAAGTTAAGAATCACTTCATTCGTTGATTATAGCATGATATACTTATTCATTTTCATATCTATGGACATTTGGTTGGTTTCCATTTATTTACCATACCACATTTTTTTATTCATCCAACAAATATTTATTGTGTATGCCAGGCATTGAAGTAGGTACTGAGGGTCCTTCAGAGAGAAGTAGGTACTAAGTATCCTTCAGAGATAAAAACTGAAGGGAAAAAAACCTTTATTTTTATTCTAATGCAACAAAAGCCCAAGAATATTTCTATAATAAACACACTTTATTATGTTGTAAAATGATAGTGCTTGTTATGGACTGAATTGTGTCTCCTCTCAAATTTGTATGCTGAAGTCCTAACCTCCAGTACCTCAGAATGTGACTGTATTTGTAGATAAGGCCTTTTAAGGGGTAATTAAGTTAAAATGAGGTTGTTAGTGTCGACTCTATTCCAATATGACTGATTCTCTCATAAGAAAAGACAATTAGAACACACAGAGAGACACCAGGGGAGTATGTACATAAAGGAAAGACCATGGAGGACAAAGCAAGAGGTAGCCATACAGAAGCCAAGGAGAGAGGTCTCAGAAAAACCATACCTGTTGACACCTTGATCTTGGACTTCCAGCCTCCAGAACCGAGAAAATAAATTTTTGTTTTTTAAGCCATCCAGTCTATGGTATTTTGTTATGGCAGCCTTAGCAAATACATACAGTACGATAGGAAAATATTGAGGTAAGATGAATGTTCCAGGAAGGGAATGTGTACAATTTTAAATAGGTTGAGAAGGGTATCCTGCATTAAGAAGGTGTCATTTGACCCAAGACCTCTAGGAGATAAAGAAATTTCATGAGGATACTTGATCAGAAAACACTCCAATCAAAGAAAACAGTGGGATAAAGGATCCAAGTAGGCAGTATGTACCTTCCATGTTCATGGAAGAGCAAAATAGCCCAGTATAGCTGTAAGCAGAGTGAGCAAAGAGGGAGAGTGGTAGGAGATGAGTCTGAAGAGCTAATAGGACTTTGCCTTTTATTTTATTTATTTTTTAATATCAGATAAAGTTGATTTTCTATTTTATTTTATTTTAATATTTTTTGGTGTTTTAAACTTTTTTTAAAAATTTATCTTTATTATTGAAAGTATTAGTGATGTCCCCCCATTCCCCCCATTGACCCCCTCCACCTCACTCCCGCTCTCCCACACCAGGGCTTCACTGCACTAGCCTCTATGTCCATGGATTATGCATATATGCATATAAGTTCTTTGGTTAAAATGGGAAGCAATTACACAGTTTCAGCAGAAACTGTGATCTGATCCACATTTGTAAAGTATTATTCTGGTTGCTGTGTAAAGAATGGAATGTAGAGGGGAAAAGGAAAAATTGCAAGACCAGCTAAGACTACATTTCTGAATCAATTAGAAAAAATAATATACACATAAATTATAAATATTTTACCATTAATAAACCTTTGACAGATAATTTGTTGGGAATATATACTTTCTCTTTGTCACTTTATTTTTAAAAAAATCTATCTTAATTTTTAGGCCAAATTTACTTAACTTTTCTTTTATGGTTAACTCATTTTGATTCTTGATTATGAAATCTTTCCCATCACAAGGTCATAAAGGTATTTTTTTCTTTTAGAACTTTTAAAATTCAACTTTACAGATGCAAGTTATTATTCCATCTGGAATTGATTTCTGTATATGGTTTTAGGTGGAGAACTAATTTTATTTTTATTTTTCAATATGGAAGACCATTTGTCAACACCATTGTCAAATAATGCAGTTAACATTCATCTGTAATGCCAGCTCTGTTGTAGGTAAAGTTTATATATATGTAAAGTTTATATATATGCTATTTCTGAGCTTTCTTATTTGATGGCCCCGCACCTCCTTTCCCTCTGTTAATCACCATACTGATGTCTGTGTCTATGAGTTTGTGGGGTTTATTTGTTTTGTTTTTGCTTAATCCCTTCACTTGTTTCACCTACTAGTCTGTTTCTATTCTGTTTATTTTGTTAATTAATTCCACATATAAGTGAAATCATACGGTATTTGTATTTCTCACACTAGATTATTTCACTTAGCATAATGACCTTTAGGTCTAACCATTCCTTCTTTTTATGTCTGAGTAGTATTCCATTGTGTAAATGTACCAAAGCTTTTTTATTCACTCATCTATAGATGGGCACTTGGGCTGCTTCCAAATCTTGGGTATTGTCAATAGTGCTGCAACGAACACAGGGGTGCATATATTCTATTGAATCAGTGTTTTGGGTTTCTTCGAATATATTCCCAGAAGTGGAATTGCTGGGTCATAAGGCAGTTCAATTTTTTACTTTTTTGAGGAAACTCTATAGTGTTTTTCACAGTGGCTGCATCATTCTGCATTCCCACCAACAGTGCATGAAGGTAGGGTTCCCTTTTCTCCACATCCTCCCCAACACTGGGCTGATTTGTTGATGGTAACCATTCTAATAGATGTGAAGTGATATCTCAGTGCAGTTTTAATTTTCATTTTTCTGATGATGAGTGATGTTGAGCATCTTTTCATGTCTCTTGGCCATCTGTATGTCTTCTTTGAAGAAGTGTCTATTTAGGTCCTTAGCCCATTTCTTAACTGCATTGTTTGTTTTATTGTTGAGTTGAGTTCTTTATAAATTTTGTATATTAACCCCTTATCAAATGTATTATTGGCAAATATGTTCTCCCATTCAATGGGTTGTCTTTTCATTTAGTTCGTGATTTCCTTTGTTGTGGAAAATCTTTTTAGTTTGATGTAGTCCATTTGTTTTTTTCTTTTGTTCCCCTTGACCAAAGTGATATATCAGAAAAAAGCATTGTTGCAACAATTGTCCAAGATTTTACTGTTTATCTTTTATTCTATGATATTTATGGTTTCACTTCTCATTTAAGTACTTAAAATATTTTGAGCTTATTCTTGTGCATGATGTAAGGAGGTGGTCTAGTTTTATTTATTTTTTGCATGTATCTGTCTAATTTTCTCAACACCATTTATTAAATAGACTGTCTTCATGCTGTTGTATGTTCTTGCCTCCCTCATTAAATATTAATTGACCATAGATATGTGGGTTTATTTCAGGGCTCTCTATTCTGTTCCAGTGGCCTATATGTCTGCTTTTATGATAGTACCATGCTGGTTTGATTACTATGGCCTTGTAGTGTAGCTTAATATCAAGCAGTGTGATTTCTCCAACTTTGTTTTTCTTTTTCAAGACTGCTGTGACTATTTGGGTCTTTTATGGTTCTACGTAAATTTTTGGAATATTTTTTGTAGTTTTGAGATATACCATTGGTATTTTAATAGGAACTTCACTGAATCTATAGATTGCTTTGGGTAGTATGAACATTTTAACAATGTTAATTCTTCCTACCCATTAACATCATATATGCTTCCACTTATTTGTACCTTCCTCAAATTCTTTCTTCAGTAGCTTATAAATTTCTGAGTACAGATCTTTTACCTCCTTGGTTAAATTTATTCCTAGGTGCATTATTATTATTATTATTATTATTATTATTATTATTATTATTTTGCTGCAATTGTAAATGGGATTGCATTTTTAGTTTCTTTTTCTGATAGTTCATTATTGGTGTATAAAAATGCCACTGAATTCTGAATATTAATTTTGTATCATGCTACTTTACTGAATTCATTTATCAGCTCTAGTAGTTTTTGGGTGGAGTCTTTTGGATTGTCTATATATGATGTTATGTCATCTGCAAATGATAGTCTTACTTCTTCCTTTCCAATTTGGATGCTTTTTATTTCTTCTTGTCTTATAGATGTGGCTAAAACTTCCAGTACTCTGTTGAATAAGAGTGGTGAAAGCTGAAATCCTTGTCTTGTTCTTGATCTTAAGGGAAACAGTTTTAGATTTTGTCCATTGAGTGTGATGTTAGCTGTGGGTTTCCCAAATATGGTCTTTATTATGTTGAAGTTTATTCCCTCGATTCCCATTTTCTTGAGAGTTTTATTATAAGTTTGTACTGGATTTTATCAAATGTTTTCTCCGGATCTATTGACATGCTCATGTGATTTTTATCCTTCATTTTGTTTCTGTGATGTACCACGTTTATTGAATAGTGAATATTGTATCAACTTTGCATCCCTGAAATAAATCCCACTTGATCATTGTGTATAATCTTTTCAATGTACTGCTGGATCTTGATTGCTAATATTGTTTTGAGGATTTTTGTGTCTGTGTTCATCAGGGATATTGGCCTATAATTTTCTTTCTTTGTAGTGTCTTTATCTCGTTTTGGAATTAGGATAATGCTGGCATCTTAAAATGAGCTTGGGAGTTTTCCCTCCTTTTGAATATTTTAGAATAGTTTGAGAGGGATATGTGTTAGTTCTTCTTTGTTTTTTACTTATTTATTTATTATTATTTTTAATGTTTCTTTATCTTTGTTGTTGAGATCATTACAGATGTCCCCCTTATAACCCCACTGATCCCCTCCACCCCACATCCATCACACCCCCAGGCCCTCCCCACACCAATGTCCATGTCCATGGGCCATGCCCATAAACATACAAGTTCCCTGGTTAATCTCTCCCCACCCACACTTCCCTCCCCGCCTTTCCCCTGAGATCCTTCAGTTTGTTTCAAGCTTCTATGTTACTGGATTCACTTTGTTCATCAGTTTATTTTGTTTATTATATTCCACATATAAGTGAGATCATTTGGCACTTGTCCTTCTCCAACTCATTTCACTTAGCATAATACTTTCTAGCTCCCTCCATGCTATGCCAAAGGCCAAAAGGTCCTTCCTCTTCACAGCTGCATTGTACTCCATGGTGTATATGTGCCACAGCTTTTTTATCTACTCATCTATTGATGGGCACTTGGGCTGTTTCCACATCTTAGCTATTGTGAATTGAGCTGCTAGGAACATAGGGGTGCATAAGTTCTTTGCGATTGGTGTTTGGGGTTCCTTAGAATATATTCCTAGAAGTGAGATCACTGGTTCAAATGGCAGGTCAATTTTTAATCTTTTTAGGAAACTCCATACTGCTTTCCATAGTGGCTGCACCAGTCTGCATTCCCACCAGCAGTGTACTAGGGTGCCCTTCTTTGAATGTTTGGTAAAATTCACCTGTGGTGCCATCAAGTCCAGTTTTGTTTGCTGAAAATTTGATTACTGCATCGTTTTCACTAGTTGTAATTGGTAATTCAGATTTTCTGATTCAGTTTTGGAAGATTGTATGTTTATAGGAATTTAACCATTTCATCTAGGTTGTCCAATTTGTTGGCATATAGTTGTTCAAAATATTTTGTTATAATCCTTTGTATTTCTCTGATGTCAGTTGTTACTTCTCTTTCACTTCTGATTGTATTTATTTGGATTCTCTCTTTTTCTTGATGTGTCTTGTCTGTCAATTCTGTTTATCTTTTCAAAAAACCAGCTCTAGCTTTCATTGATCTTTTGTATTTTTCTTTAGTCTCCATGTCATTTATTTCCCCTCTAATCTTTATTGTTTCCTTCCTTCTACATCATTTGGGCTTTATTTGTTGTTCTATTTCTAGTTCTTTTAAGTTTAAGGTTAGATTGTTTATTTAAGGTTGTTTCTTGCTTTTTGAGCTAGTCCTGTATTGTTACAAATTTCTCTCTTAGAACTGCTTTCACTCTGCCCCATAAATGTTGGGTTGCTGTGTGTTCATTTTCATTTATCTCAAGGTTGACCCATTCATTGTTTAATACCATGTTAGTTAGCCTCCTTGTATTCATGTGTCTTTCCTTTCAGTTTTTTCTTGTAATTAACTTTTAGTTTTATGCCATTGTGGTTGGAGAAGACGCTTGATATGATTTCAATTTTCTTGAATTTATTAAGACTTATTTTTCTCATAAAATGTGGTCTATCCTAGAGAATGTTCCATGTGCTCTTGAAAATAATGTACATCTGGCTTCTTTGGAATAAAATGTTCTGTAAGTATCAATTAAATCCATCTGATCTAGTATGATGTTTAAGGTTGCTGTTTCCTTGTTGATTTTTTTGTCTGGTAGATCTATCCATTGATGAAAATGAGGTGTTAAAATCCCCTACTATGACTGTATTACTGTTGATCTGTCTTTTTATGCCCATTAAGATTTTCTTTATATATTTAAGTACTCCTATGTTGAGCGTGGAACACCTTCTTCTATCTTTATTTTCAGTCTGTGTATCTTTTGTTCTGAGGAGGGTTTCTTGTAGACAGCATATATATGGGTCATGTTTTCTTATCCATTCTGCTTCCCAATGCCTTTTTATTGGAGCATTTAAAATAATTTTTGATAGGTAATTAATTATTGTCATTTTATTCTTTATACCTATGTTCTTCTCTCTCTCTCACTATTATTTTTTCTTTCTTCCTCTTAAAAAAATCCTTTAACATTTCTTGTAATGCTGGCTTGGTGGTAATAAACTCCTGTGTGTGTGTGTGTGTGTGTGTGTGTGTGTGTGTGTGTGTGTGTGTGTTGGTCTGGAACCTTTTTATTTTGCCTTCAATTTAAAATAATAACCTGGCTGGGTAGAATAGTCTTGGATGTAGGTCCTTGCTTTTCATTATTTTTACCATAAAATTTGGCTTTTTGTTTTGAGCTTGTTCTTTAATTACATTTGTTTCTTAAAGGAACCAGCCAAACATGCCCATGTTTTATAGAATAATAATTATTGGGAAACTATAATAAATATATGATTTTATGAGCACTTTTAGATTTACAAATATATCTACATTTATAAGTATTACAATCAGAAAAAGCATTTATCGGAAAATATAGAATATTACAATAAGATCATACAGAGATTTAAAACAGACTTAGAAATTACTCTAATTTAGATTCAAAGTAGAACAAAACATGTCACCTTAAAATATGCTGCTCTGGCACATATATAATTTTGAATTTAAGTAACTTGAGAAACTGCTGGTGTCAGAAGGACACTTCAGTCCTCCTTTTCTTACTAAAAGCAAGATTCATTTCCCATTTGAAAGGTACCCTCCATGTACCAGGAAGGTAGAAGACATTTTTAATACCAGAGATACAAAGTTTAAGGCCAAGAAGGCTATAAAAACAAATGTAACTTCACTAATTTTCTACCTGAAACCTAAACACCTTTGTCTTGTCAATTCTTTCCAAATTTATTGTTTGTTTCTTTGTCTAAAAACTATAAAAGCTTCCTACTTCAGTAAGAATCATATTTTTATGGGGCTTCAATACCTATGAAATTGAATTTGTTTTTCTTTTATTAAACTGTCTTATGTCAATTTAATTATTTAGCCTGCCAAAGAATATAGAAGAAAAGAGAGGGAAATGTTTTCTCCCTTACAGTACAAATCATCATGTTATGGACATCGACAAATAACTGATGTTGAGCCTTATTATTTCAAGACCTTTCAGAAACAAATTGAATATTATTTCCAAGGCTTATTAAAATATTTTGTTTGTTTTGAGAAATGACAATTTAAATTTTAGTAAAAAATGTTCTTGAATGCTGGAAATCACAAAATAATATATTTTAAGCAATTAAAAATATAAACAATCATAAATTTATTGTAATTTATAAATATTAATATTTATAGATTTGATTTCCCAAAGAAAAATGAATAAAAGAGGGAATGAGATTGTAAATGTTTGGATCATCACATTGTAATTAACTTTAACAAAACTCTTCAACTACAAGATTATATATCAGGTATTTTCACCTGGTGTGCTGAGGCAGACTGGTATGCCATAAGAATTTTTAAAACATGCAATACCTGACTATTTAGTCAGGGACACTGACATCTTTTCCCTTAGATTATAAAATTTTTTAAAAAATGGCAACAGGAAACACAACCATATTCGTCTGGTGGGAATGACTATTATTATACCTATTATTTTTGTCAGATAAGCAAAAAATATATTTTTGGTGTGCCTCAGAATTTTAATAATTAGCTTATGTATGCCATGATATAAATAAGATGAATAATTGCTGTTATATAGTATTAATATTTTATTAAACAGCAAACTTACTTCAAGTACATGCAATGTTATATTATTATAATACATATACTGGCTTCTATAATTTTTAATATTTTCCTTATTTAATAAACACTTTAATGGCACCTGAAATACACCCAGAACCATTTTTAACACCTTAAAAACATTCATTTATTTAATCCTGATGACATCTCAATGAAGTAATTATTATTATTCTCATTTTATAGTTAACTGTTTAACTAACTTGCCCAAGGTCACACAGCTGAAGTGTGAGAGAAGTCAAGCAGATAAGTGTTGGAGTCTTTAACAAGGTGTTCAGAATACTTTTAATAGTTTACATTGGTAATGTTGAAGAGGAATCTATAAGCCCAATATGGAGTCACTTGTGCTAAAGCCCATGACACCAAATCCAGACTTAACACCTTAACTAACTGCAGTTTCAAACATCTTCAGAAATATAATATTAATCAGTCAGTCTGGAATATTCTGGACAGTATCAATGAGGCAATTTCTCATGTGGGCCTTCTCCATCCCCCAAAGAAAGCTGAAGCAATCTGCCTGATAAAACCCCAGACTTCAACTATTCATTTTTTCATGGAGTCTTTAGCGTTTTCTATGTACAGTAACAGGTCATCTGCTAATAAATGAATTCAGCAGTGTAGCAGGAAACAAAATTAACACTTAGAAATTGATTGCATTTTTAGTTTTATTTATTTATTTATTTTAAAATATATCTTTATTGATTTCAGAGAGAGGAAAGGAGAGGGAGAGAGAGAGAGATAGAAACATCAATGATGAGAGAGTCATTGATCTAGCCCGCAACACGGGCATGTGCCCTGACCGGGAATTGAACCCCGATCACCTGGATCCTAGGTTGACGCTCAACCCCTGAGCTATGCCTGGCCGGGCTTGACTGCATTTTTATACACCAATAGTGAACCTTCAGAAAAATAAACTAAAACAACAATCCCATTAATCATGGTAACAAAAAAATTAAGATACTTAGGAATAAACTTAACCAAGAAGGTAAAAGACCTGTACTTGGAAAACAACAGGGCATTGAAAAAAGAAATAATGGAAGATACAACAACTGGAAGAATATATCGTGTTCATGGATTGGTAGAATTAACATCATTAAAACGTACATACTACCCAATGCAATCTACAGATTCAATGCTATCTCTATTAAAATATCAATGGCATATTTCAGAGATCTAGAACAAATAATCCAATATATGGTATATGGAATGGAATGAAACAAGACCCCAAATAGCCACAGCAATCTTGAGAAAGAAGAACAAAGTTGGAGGGATCACGATACCAGATATCAAGTTATAGTACAAAGCCTCTGTAATCAAAACAGCTTGGTATTGGCACAAGAGCAGGCATACAGATCGATGGAACAGAACAGAGAACCCAGAAATCAACCCAAGCCATTATGCTCAATTAATATTTAACAAAGGAGGCAAAACAGTCTCTTCAACAAATGGTGTTGAGATCATTAGACAGGTACGTGCAAAAAAATAAAACTAGACCACCAAATTACACCATACACAAAAATAAATTCAAAATGGATAAAACACTTAAATGTAAGTCATGAAACCACAAAAATTGTAGAAGAAACCATAGGCAGCAAAATCTCAAACATCTCTAGTAGCAATATGTTTGATGAGGAGTTAATTTCCAAAATATATAAGGAACTCATACAACTTAACAAAAGGAAGACAAACAATCAAACTAAAAAATGAGCAAAGGACCTAAATAGACACTTCTCCAAAGTAGACATACAGATGGCCAAGAGACATATGAAAAATTTTTCCAAGTCACTAATCATCAGAGAGATGAAAATTAAAATGACAATGAGAAATCACCTCACACCTGTCAGAATGTCTACCATCAGCAAATCAACAAATGCCAAGTGCGGAGGAGGATACGGAGAAAGGAGAACACTAGTTCACTGCTGGTGGGAATGCAGACTGGTGCAGCCACTATGGAAAATAGTATGGAGGTTCCTTAAAAATTAAAAAATGAACTACCATTTGACCCAGTGATCCCACTTCTAGGAATATATTCTAAGAACCCCGAAACACTAATCAGAAAGAATATATTCACTCCTATGTTCATAGCAGTGTAATTTACAATAGCTAAGATCTGGAAACCACCCAAGTGCCCATCAGTAGAGTGGATAAAAAGGCTGTGGTACATTTATACGATGGAACACTATGCAGCTGTAAAAAAGAAGGATCTCGTACCATTTGGGACTGCATGGGTGGAACTGGAGTATATTATACTAAGCTAAATAAACCAGTCAGAGAAATTCAAGTATCACATGATCTCTCTCATATGTGGAATATAATGAAGAAAATATACTGATGAACAAAATAGATCCAGAGACATAAAAGCATGGAACAGACTGAGGGATCTGAGTAGGAAGGTGGGTGTGGAGAGATTAACTAGGGAATTTACATGCATATGTGCATAACCCATGGACATAGACAATAGTGTGCTGAAGGCCTGGGGGGGTGGCATGCAAGTGTGGGGTGGAGAGTGTCAATGAGTAAAAAAGGGGATATCTGTAATACTTTGAACATTAAAGGTAAATTAAAACAAAACTAACAAATAAGGTAACAACCATGACTTCCAAAAAATAAGGTAATCTTTGATACAATAATCTTTACTTTTTTATTTCCTTTTTTTTTCTAATAGCTTTCTTGTTCTGCCAAGCTTCTGTCTATGAAAGCCTTCCATATTGTGCAGCTTTTTAGAGCACCTACTTACCAGGTAGGATCCCGCCTGATTCATGAATCATTTAATAAAGCCCATTAGATATTCAAATTTACCCCACTCTATTTTTGTTCTGTAACAGTAGCCAGGTAGCAAGTTGGAAAACATCTTTTTTTAACAGCACAATATCTGTTTGAATTATCTTTAGTGTTACGGCAAAATAGAAAAACATAGGATTTAGCCCATTAAGAAAAAAATCAACATTCTTAATTCTGTTCCTCCCAAGAAGATAAATTTACATAAGCTGCTGTCTCAGTCTCTGAAGAGAAATCTAGAAGAAATAACTGAAATGGTTGTAAAAATTCTCCTGGGAAGACAAATATCAATTGTGAAAAACTTCCTAGGGAAATGGAAGCCATTTTGAATTTATGGAAGCTTGTGTTTTTGTGTATTTGCATGGAAGGTGTAGAGCTGAGTATATTTTTTAAAAAGTTCAATTTTGCTCTTTAATCTCTCTGGCCATTGCCTTGGGTCAATCAACACCTGCCTTATATGAAATGCTGTGACAAAAATCCATACCCTTAGTTCAGGTATCTATGTGGGTAAAACAGTGCAAAAGCTCTGTCCCAGAGTGTTTGACTAGCCTTTAGCAGGTTTTCTCCCTCTGCTTTCTCCAAACTCCCAGGTTTTTATGATTATTATAATCTAAATCAGGGGTTAGAAAACTTTTTTGTAATTGGCCAGATAGTAAATACGTTAGATTTTGGGAGCCACACAGGTCCCTATCATATATATAGTTTTCCTAACAATCCCTTAAAAATATACAAACAATTCTTAGCTAAGAGCATGTGTAAAACCAGGTCAGGTCTTGGGTGGATTTGTTCCAATGATTTTTTTTTTTTTGTCAGACTGCTGATATATACCATCCCTACTCCAAATACTGATTTCCTCTCAAGTTCCAAAGGATAGGCATTGTTGAAAAAAGCCTGGAGTGGGATATAAACCTGAAGTGATCAAGAGATGTTTATCTGTACTGTAGACTCCTTATTCTAGGGACCCAGAGCTTCCTTCTCTTTGAGTTTACCACTAGAGAAAGGCTGAGGCTGACACAGACTAAAGACTGGCCAGCCTTTGATGTACAATATGATTGCCATTCAGACTTACACAGGTGTCACAAGCTAAAATAGAAACCTGAAAAAGATAACAAGTATTTTAAGTTAGATTATACTCTAGGAAGAAGAGATTTTAGACTGTATTAGTCATTTAAAATGGTTATTTGAAAAATAAATAAATAAAATGAGTATTTGGATTTATAATAGGTCTAACAAACATCCTGAAAACTATAGAGGAAAATTTTAGCAATAGAAAATAAGAATAAAATTTATAAATAAGTAGAAACTTAACATGAAACATATAATTGTTGAAATCAGTACAGATGAAAAATGAACTAGAGAGTTGGGAGGCCAGATTAACAAACTTTTCCAGAGGAAAACAGAAATGGAAAAAGAAAAAAAAAGAAAGAAATAAGAGGTAAAAACTAGATGAATAATAGTATTATCAGTGGGGTGTTCTCTGTGTCCCCACCTGTTGCCCGTGGAAGTGAGCTTCTGGCGATGTCATGAGAAAAGGAATTTTCTGAGACTCACACAGGAGAATGAGTGGTATTTATTTGTGTGAAATTAAACCCCTGAGTTTCCAAGGTCTTATCTCCCTCTGTCCCACCAAGGAAAAAGTCCAGCTGTGTCTTCAGCAGAGCTAGGATTAAAACCAATGCCCAGAGTCTTTGCTCCCTATTAAAGCACAGTCCAGTCCAGCATGTGGCTAGCTTAGTTTGTATTCCCTGCTGTAGACCATTGCATGTAGGGTCCACATGGCTGTGGGCCATGCACCTTCTAGGGCCATAGGCAGTGGTTCCACCCCTCTAGCCAATCTATAGTTTGTCAGTCTAGACTGACAGGTAAGTATCTTCCTTATGTCACCTCAACTTTACTGTGCATGTGTCCATCTTCTCTTTCCCCAGTGATTTGCAGGGAATGGATCAGTGGTTCCCTGGGGAGTGTAAAGTTGCAGCTTCCTGGTGACACTTCCTATATGGCCTCCGTTTGCTTTCTTCCTATTATTAATAACTAGCTAATTACAATGGTAACAATAGCAAACACATATATAACTGCTTAATATGGCCCAGGAAAAGTTAATACAACAAACTTATGAGATCAGATCTATTGTCATCATTCTCTTTTAGATAAAGTACCTGAGATACAAAGAAATTAAGTAATTTGCTAGTAAATGAGAGAACAAGAATATGAACTCAGATCTGTAAGCTTCAGAAGTCATACTTTCTGACTGCTATGTTTTTTTATAATGTGAGTTCCAGAAGGACAAATATAAAATGGGAAAAAAAGAGGTGTTAGAAGAAATAACATATAAAATTAATCCATAACTAAAAGTTGACGAAAGACATCACATTGAAAAAACACACCAAAACAAACAACAGGCAAATAGAAGGAACAAAAAATAACACAGATAATTAGATAAAGTATGTAATAGACAAAGAGAACAACCTAAAAACTTCCAAATAGAAAAAGATTACCTACAAAAAGTACAAGACTCAGCTTAATAGTTTTTTCAAAAACAACACTACATGAAAGAAGACTGAGTAATATTTTGTAAAGCAGTGTTAAAAAATAGTTTTGTAAGTAGAATGTTTAAATCTACCCAAATTATCATAAAAATGTGAAAGCATTATAAAAAATGTACACAGGCATGGAGGTCTCAGACAATTTGCAACACAGAGACTCACTCTTAAAACAATTTTGGAAAAGCTAATCAAATGATAAGAGAAATAAATAAAGAAGGTGTTGCAAGAGATATGCAAAGTAATGATTGATTGAATACCTTGATAAAGTTTGTTGTCTAAAACATACAGCAAATAACAAAGAAAGGGGAAATAAACTATCATATTTATAATTACCTAAAGTCAAATTATGCAAAATAACAGCATGATATTGGGGGCATGGGTTGTTGGGAGACCAAGGTGTGTGAGTACATACAAAATTTTTATTCAATTAGTAGAAAGGCATGAATCTCTACTATAGATATTTGTGCTTTTTGTTTGTGTGACTGTATGTGTGTTGTAAACTAATCATAAATTACTAACTGGGCAAGTCATGATGGGTAGTAAACTTCAGGCTTATGTCTTCTTAAGTAGAAAGTTTTTAAGCAAGCCCTGTCCACTTTTCTCCTGCATCTAGGTTAACACACCTTTGAAATGATAGATGTAACCCTCTTCACAAGGTCCTTGGGAGGCAGTATAACCACACTCAAGGGAGCACATAATCTATTAACTATCTTTTATCTCCCTTTCACCTCCATGTAATCTTCCTTATATTCTCTCCTTAATTCCAAATGTAGAAAAGAAACTGCAAACCTTTCATTCTCCAAAGCATTTGAGATCTTGCTTCCAGGAATGTCATCAGTTTGGCTCAAGTAAATTATTATAAAAATTCTCTATAGGTTTGGATATTTCTTGTTGACAGTCTGTTTAGTAAAAGAGGATAAAGTTATACATTATTCTTAAAAACACATCCCGAAACACATATTCTAAAAAACAAATTAAGAGAGTCAAATTAAAACAAAAACTAAGATGGTAGAAATATGTGCAAATATTTAAATATTTATAATAGACTGAATTGACCAGTGAGAAGACGATAAGTGACAGATTGAGTAACATTAATAATAATAATAGAAACAATAACAATAATTATAAACTAGGTATATGCTTCATACAAGAAAACCACATACAAAAAAAAAGCCACAAATGGTTAAAAACAATATGGTATCATATTTATGCCATATAACATAGAGATATTTAAAAAGCATCATTAGGAAAGAAATATTAATTACATAATGATAAAAATTTAATTGACCAAGATAATATTATAATTCTAATTATGTAGGTATCTGTGATGATTTATTTTTTGTGCCAACTTGGCTGGGTTAAGGAAAATTCATATAGCTCAAGCTCTGCATAAATGACCTAAGAACTTCCAGGTTTTCCCTGAAAGGAAGTCTTATCTCCTGTATTTGCAGGGCTAAAATTGATGAAAAATCAAATGCATAACTTCATCCTGGAACTGGTTGAATTATAAGGCATTTTGAACTCCCACCTTCATAGTGTGTCTATGGTTAAAGTAAGAGCACTTAATGGGAAATAAGGTAGATAATGATGTGTGGAAAGACTATAATGAAGTTTAGATATTGACTCCCTACATTCAGATGAGTCTTCTTTGCCAGTACAAGGACCCCCCCCCACACACACACACACATACACACACACCACTGGAAAAAGCTTCTCCCATTCCAGTGGGAGAGAGGGCTCTACCTCCATTTGAGAGAAGTAATCCTGCATTGTCTGAGAAAACTGTAATGGCCTCCCCTGAGGAAGTTTCTCTGCAAAACAATGATGATCCTTCTCAGGACCCACCTTTACTACTCTTTCACTAGACTCAGGTACCAGCAGGGCTCTAAAGCTGAGATACAAAGCATGACCCATGAGAAGTTGTGCTACATTCCAAAAAAACTACTGGAGTTTTCTAATTTATACAGACAAAAATCCTGGGAACATGTGTGAGAATGGATACTAAGAAAGTGGGATAATAGTGGAAGAAACATAAAATTGTATCAGCCCAAATTTATTGATACGAACTCACTAAGCAGAGAATCTGCATTTATTGTTGCTTCTTAAGGAGTTAAGGCTCTCATTGTTTGTTCAGTTGGTTGGCTAAAACATGAACCAAAAGATGCTCTATTATGAATGAACTGGAAATGTTCACCTCCTTTGCTTTAATGCAGAGGTAGAGATTCAAAAGTTTAGGAAGGTTGGAATCTTAGAGTTGGTTTGTCATTTAAGACCTAGTCACACACACTGAGAGGGTCCAGAAGATAACTTTGACCAATACTTTGAGAAATCAATTTTTGAGGAGATCCTCACCATTTTTGAAGATCTTAGTGATTGTTTTGTCTCTGAAGGTCAGACCTTACATGGGGAACCACAGCTACTCAATGGAAAACCTAAATGCAATTTTAATAATTGGACCCCAGGGTGGCAGGGGCCAAGTGGATGCATTCAGCCACCAAAGATAAGTTAGACTGGATCTCGTTACCATGATGGACAACCAAGTCAAAGTCATAAATATCAGAATAGTATGGGTTGCACAGATCTATGGTGTTGGCTAGTTAGTCATGGTATTCCTAGAAGTGAAATAGATAAAGACCTACTAAATTCTTACTTGATCTGTATAAGCAGAAGACCTAGGTAAAGGGAACAACTATAACTCAAATAATATAAATGAAGAGTCATAATCTTTCAGTTTCCAGACTTAAGTCAGTTTACAGACCCAGAACAACATTGAATGAAGGTAAAGTCAGTTACAGTTGAGAAAGTACCCTGGTACAGTGCTGAAAATTTATATTGTGAATCTTTCTCTCAACCCAATGGGACCTACAGCCTTTGACCAGGTTAACTGTACATAGGATAAAAGGAAATAATCAGAACTTTTGGGAACTACCAACACTGGCTCTGAATTGGCACTGATTCTAGGAGACCCAAAATGTTACTACTCTGCCATTTGGGTCATATGATCTACCTGCTCCCTTAGTGCTGGAAGTGTCAGGGACAGATATAAATGTTGTTTGGCACCCTTGATTGGCCTTTATAGGGGAATTGCAGTGCAGGCCTTGAGGATTTTGGAGCAAGGTCTTGACATCATCTACAGTTAACTACAGTAGTTGCTCCTTATCTTCAGTTTTGCTCTCCACATTTTCAGTTACCCACAGTCAACCATGTTCTGAAAATATTAAATGAAACATTCCAGAAATAAACAATTTGTAAGTTTTATATTTTTATTTGATTTTTTAAATTTGTCTTTATTGTTGAAAGCATTACAGATATCCCTTTTTTTTTTCCTCGTTGATCCCCTCTACCCAGCATCTGCCCCACCCCAGACCTTCACCACACTATTGTCTGTGTCCATGGGTTACGTATATATGCATATAAGTTCTTTGATTAATCTCTCCCCACCCACTCTCCCACCCCCACCTCACTGAGATTCATCAGTCTGTTCCATGCTTCTGTGTCTCTGGATATATTTTTTTCCACAGGCTATTTTGTTTATTAGATTCCACATATGAGTAAGATGTAAGACTGAATCAGGAAGAATCAGAAAACTTGAATAGGATAATAACAACTGATGAAATACCAGCAGTAATAATGAAAACAAACAAACAAACAAACACACAAAACAAAGAAAACCAACTTCCAGCAAATAAAAGACCTGGTCTGGATGGCTTCACACTTCACAGGGGAGTTTTCTAATTCTTTAAGTTGTAGTGTTTCATAGTTTACTAAATTTTTTTCTTGGTTTTTGAGGTAGGCCTGCAGTGCTATGAAGCTTCCCTCATAGGACTGCTTTCGCTGTGTCCCTTAGATTTTGGGTTGCTGTGTGTTCACTTTCATTTGTTTCCAGGAAGTTTTAGATTTTTTTCTTGATCTTATTGGTAACCCATTCATTGTTTAATAACATGTTATTTAGCCTCCATGTGTTTGAATGTTTTTGAGTGTTTTTACTATAGTTGATTTCTATTTTTATACCATTGTGATCTAAGGTGCTTGATATAATTTCAATCTTTCTGAACATGTAGAGACTTGTTTTGTGTCCTAATATGAAGTCTATCTTTGAGAATGACCCATGTGCATTTGAGAGAAATGTATATTCTGCAGCTTCGGGGTGAAATGTTCTATAAATATCAATTAAATCCATCTGACCTAGTGTGCCATTTAGTCACTGTTTCTGTGTTGACTTTCTGCCTGGAAGATCTATCCACTGAAGTCAGTGAGGTGTTAGTCCATGACTATGACTGGATTGCTGTTGATCTCTCAGAGTCCTTAAGGTTATTACTGATAGGTCCTTATTTATTGCCATTTTAATTCTTTATGCCTATGTTTCTTTATTTCTTCTTATTATTACAGCAGTCCCCTTAACATTTCTTACAATGCTTCTATTTCTACTTCTAGCAGTCCCTTTAACATTTTCTGCAATGCTGGTTTGGTGGTGATAAACTCCTTTAGCCTTTTTTTTCTTTTTTGTCTGGGAAGCTCTTTATTTCACCATCTATTTTAAATGGCAGCCTTGCTGGATAGAGTACTCTTGATTTCAGATCCTTATTTTACATTACTTTGAATACTTCATGCCATTCCCTTCTGGCCTGTAGAGTTTCTGATGAGTAGTCAGCTGAAAACCTTATGGGAGCTCCTTTGTAGGTAACAGATTGCTTTTCTCTAGCTGCCTTAAATATACTCTCTTTGTCTTGAATTTTTGGCATTTTAATTATGATGTGTCTGGGTGTGGGCCTCTTTGGGTTCTTCTTGCTTGGGGCTCTCTGAGCCTCCTGAACTTGTATGACATTTTCCTTGACCAGGTTAGGGAAGTTTTCTTCCATTATTTCTTCAAACATGTTCTCTAAACCTTGCTTACTTTTGACCTCTTCTGGCATTCCTATCATGTGAATATTGTTACATTTCATGTTGTCCCACAGCTCCCTTAGACTGTCCTCCTGTTTTTTTTAAATTGTTTTTTCTGTTTAGACCTCTGATTGAGTGATTTTTTCTACCCTGTCTTCTAATTCACTGATCCTATTCTCAGCTTCCTCTAATCTGCTGTTTATTCCCTCCAATGTATTCTTTATCTCTGGTATGTCATTCTTCATTTCTGACTGCTCATTTTTCATAGTTTCCATACTTTTTTTTCATGCTGTTGAGCAGCCTTACAATTGGTATTGTGAACTCTATATCTCATGGATTGCTTATCTCCATTTCATTTAACTATTTTTCTGAAGACTTCTCTTGTTCTTTCATTTGGATGTTCTTTTCTTGTCTCCCCATTTTGGCTGCCTATTTGGGTTTGTTTCTATGTATTAGGTAAGCCTGCTAGGACTCTCAGTCTTTTTGGAAGGTTTCTGGTGCAGGCCAAATTCAGACACTGTTTGTGACTGGCCTTGTGTACCTTGTTTGGAGTTATCAA
This sequence comes from Miniopterus schreibersii, assembly GCF_964146895.1. NCBI lineage: Eukaryota > Metazoa > Chordata > Mammalia > Chiroptera > Miniopteridae > Miniopterus > Miniopterus schreibersii. Next base: position 37,164,580 of record NC_138104.1, on the reverse strand, counting down.
CAACCCATGGCTTAAAGTCCCTTCTGTTGGGGCTTTGTGCATTTTGACAAGACCAAGATGTACACCAAAATCTGCTTTTCCAAGGTTTTGGTCCAGAAGCAGATCAGGCAAAGACTCAAAGCACTTTGAAGTCTGCCTCTGGCTGCAGGCTGATTAATCTGATTCTCTAAATGAGTATCAGCTGTAGAAACTGCACTGGGTAGGGTGAGAGGTTTTCCACCAGGGTGAAGCATTTGAGCTCTATCTCCAGAGCCCACAACTCTAGAGTCTACTCACACAGCTCCAGTCCACTCTGCCCTCCCTCTGCTGGAGCCCAAGGTAAGTGGCTATATAAGAAACTGCATTGGCCCTTTAAGAGGGTGCTTGCATTTCCAGCAGTCTCTCCTTGGCAGACAGAAACCCTGCTGCTTTTCACAGCCAGATGTTATGTGAGCACCTTTCTCAGTTCTCATACTCTTGACTGGGAAGCCCAGCCTGGGTTTTAAGCCACAGAATCCTCAGTTGAAACCCCCCACAGCTGAGATATCACTCTAGACCTTTAGCTGCTGCCTGTAGGAGCCCAGACAGCCCTCACTCACCTCCACACTTCCTGCTAGTCTCTGTGCAGTCTCCACTGTTCCTCTTTGGTTATGAGGGTGCTCTCCAGCTTGTCTTCAGTTGCAGGTCATTATTCAGGATTGTTTTCCTATATTTTATTTGTAATTCCAGTTTTGTCCCAGGAGAGTGTCAGCGTAGCTTTCCCTTAGTCCACCACCATCTTTAATGCTTTAATGGCCTCTTAACAATTCATAAGTTGTAAATTGTGTGCCATTTTGAGTAGCATGATGAAATCTTGTGCTGTCCCTCTCAATCTCACACAGGTATGAATTATCCCTTTGTCCAGCATATATGTTACCTACCCATTATTCACTTAGAGACCACCTCAGTTATCAGATAGATTCTTGTGGTGCCACATTTCTTGCATTCAAGTAACTCTTATAGTAGGTTAATGCTACATCACAATGCCTGTCATTCATGTCACTTCATGTCATCACCTAAGCATTATATCATCTCACATCATTACACACATCATCTCACATCACTATAAAGGTGAGTATAGTACAATAAGATATTTTGAGAAAGAGAGAGACCAAATTCACATAACTTTTATTACCATATTTTGTTATAATTGTTCTATTTTATTATTATTTGTTGTTGTTAATATCTTACTATGCTTAATTTATGAATTAGACTTTATCATAGGTATATAAGTGTAGGAAAAAATAGTATATATAAGATTCAGTACTATCTGCAATTCCAGGTACTCACTGGGGGTCTTGCAATATATCCTCTGCAGAAAAGGGGGACTACTGTGCTTCCATTTTGAGAAATAGCTGTTGGCCTACTACAGGAATTTAGTAGAGATTAAAATCTTTATAATGGGTTAATAAATTACTATGTGACCTGAGTTTTTTGTCATGAACTGGATGATATTTAATCAACCAAGCCATGAAATTTGGTGTATGTAGCCAAACTCCTTTATCAAATAGAGGTTGTATATATATATGGTTGGTTCCAAATAGGCCCTGAAGGCCCAAGGTACATGAAGAAGTGACCCAAATGTCCATGATCCCCACTTCTGCTACATAGTCTTCTCTCTTCCAGCTTGCATTTATGGCCTCATGGGAAGTTGCTAGCAATCCGTTGACAGAAAAAGAAAATGTTTGGACCTAGATTACAGATCATTCTGTCTGATATGTAGTCACCACCAAAAGTAGACAGTTGAAGCACTATAATATCTTTCTGGGATATTTTTACTATACATAGCTATATGAGTCCTATTGATCCTGTTTCTCTGGAGAACCCTGACTATTACACCATATAAACATATCAAAATATAAATAGCAAAAATTACAAAGAAAAGTAAAATCTTCACCTTTATTGTGGGAAATTTCAACACAGTTTATAAGCACCTAACACTTATAATAAAAATTAGTCAAAATCGGAGAAATACATCAGTTAAATGGTTGAGTAGGGAGAAGAACTCTTCTTTGTAGACATCAAAATGGAACCAAATGCGGTCAACATGACTTTGTGGGAGCTTTGGACACAACCAAATGTTAACAGCAGCCTAACAAACACCCCTTCTAAAAAAGAAAACCAAATAGAAAATGTTATAGTGTTTTTGTTTACTTTTGACCACTTCTTACCTAACATAGCATGGTCTTGGTGAGTAGAAACTGACAGCCCAGTTCCAAATTCCCTCCTTAAGCCTGGAGGCAGCAGAGAAGACATTTTTACAATGTTCTAATGTGTTTGGGCATCTGTCTGAAGGACTAGTCTCTGTTTAAGCTACCTTGGAGCTCCAGCAGAGAAATGCAACCAAAAGAAGTGGGCATTGCTGGCAAATGCTTCAGAGAGGCAAAGAACCACAAATACCTGGGTAAGAGAATATGAGTGAAGATATATAATAGAAAATGTAAAGTCTCAAAGAAAAGCTATTGCGAGACTCTTTGGGAACTAAAAACATTTAAAAGCAGCTGTGCAAGCTGACGGAGGGGAGAGGCATTGGCGGGCTGGGCGAAATAGGTGAAGGGATTAAGGAAAAACAAACAAACAAACAAAAAATCTCTCATAGACACAGACAATAGTATCATGATTACTAGAGGAAAAGAGGGTTGGGGACAGGTTAAAATGGGTAAAGGGGGGATAAATGGTAACTAGTGATGGAAAAGATTTCAGTTTGGGTGAACACACAATACAAAATATAGAATTGTACACTTGAAACCTATACAATTTTATTAACCAGTGTCACCCCAATACATTTAATTAAAAAATTAAACAATAAAAGATACACAAACACACACACACACACACACAGCATTCACAGGCCCAAGCAAGACTCACGCTCAGAAAAGCTCTAAGAAGACCTTCAATTTTTATCTTGAGCTGTTTCCAAGGCTCAAAAAATGCCCTGCTAATTAGTGAAGGATATCCCTGGCCCAGAGGCAGTCTGCAAAGACTGGAAGAGGAGGCTCAATTTTCAACAACAACAAAATCACAGAGCATGCAAAGAAACAGGAAAAGATGACACATGCAAGGGTAGAAAATAAAATGGCAAAAACCATCCCTGGAGAAACACAGGCACTGACTTACTAAATCTGACTTTAAAATAACTAATTTAAACATGCTCAAAGAACTAGAGAAAAACACACACAAAATAAAAAGGAAATCAGGAAAACACTATATGAACAAAATGTGAATACCAACAAAGAGATAAATATTATAAATGGAAACCAAACAATTTTTTGTGCTGAAAAACTCAACAACTGAATTGGAAAATTTACAAGAGGGCTTCAAAAGCAGACTTAGGCAAACAGAAGGAAGAATTAGCAACCTAAATATTGGTCATTTGAAATTATTTAATGTGAGAAGAAAACAAACAAACAAAAGAATGAAGAATATAGAACAGATCCTAATAGATTTACGGGAGACTATAAAGTGCAAAAATATAAATTATGGGAGCCCCAGAAGGACATAAGATTAAAAGGAACAGGGAAGTTATTTTAATAAATAAAAGGCCCAGATGTTCCCTAATTGAGGAAATACATGAATCTAAAAGCTAAACAAGCTTAATGAACTCCAAAAAGAAAAAACACGAAGGTGACCCACACTGAGGCACATTATAATTAAATTGTCAAAAGACAAGCTTGAAATAATCAAAACCAAAGTGAGTCACCACAAATAAGGAATCCTTTCTAAGAATATCAGTGGATTTCTTAGCAAAAATCTTGGAGGCCAGAAGGCAGTGGGATGATATATTTAAAGTGCTGAAACAGAAAAATGTTAATGGAGAATTCTATAGCTGACAAAACTGTCCTTTAAAATGCAGGGAAAATTTTTTAAAAAGACATTCCCACATAAACAAAATCTGAGGAACTCATGGGAATCTCCACATTTGTAGCCAATCAGGAGTGCAGGGGACCTGAAGAGTCCCTGAAGTGTGGCTGATGTCAGAAGCAAGGGCAGTTCTGTGGATGACTGAGTGCTTAAATATGTGGAGTTCAATACTAACTCCAGGCAGCTAGTGTCAGAATTGAAATGCGTTACACTCAGCTGGGGATGAAACAGACTACTACCATAATGGTGAATACATGGCATATGCATTTATCAAAGCCCATTGAATTTTACAGCTTGTTACAAAGAGTAAACAACAATGGGTGCAAAATTAAAATTTATATAAGAGGGTAGGATATCCATTGATAGGATGTAGAATATGACAAAACAATATGACAGTATTACAAAGATGTGGTACAATCTCATTTAGGAGAGTGAAGTAAAATGTGCTGACCTATGTAACTTTGGGAATGAGTGGAGTTTAATGCTTAAGGCCAAAAAAAAAAAAAAAAAATGTGCATAGCACTGTACTGTAGCTGGAAAAATGGTTTTGTTCAGATGCATAGGTTAACAATTGTGATACTGCGATAAATGTATACTGAAAATAACAAGTAAGGAGTTGGGAGACGGTGGAAATCAGATTTCTCATGATTGGAGGGCATTTACAGATAAGCAAGGGGTGGAGAATATAGTGATCAATGTGCTAATAGGTTAGCGTTGGAGACATAAGCATGAACTCACGTGTAACTTAATTTAGATACAGGTAATTATGCATAGAAGTACACCCTCCCCCACACACACATTTTTGCTGTTTCAGCTGCAGGTGCCCAAAAAAATGCAATAGGCCAGTAGCAAAGATTATTGTTAGTTCCAAATTCTTGGTTTCTAATATCATTCTGCAGTAAAAGTCTTCTTGGAGAATTGGCTTGTTCTAGGAATGATGCAGGAAATATACAAGGTGAGCCCGAAGCATCTTGGAGAGCCAGAAAGTTAAAATGTGCTCAATAGAAAAAGAAATAAAAAACATTAGTGGGATTAGTGGAACTATATCAAAGGGTCAGAGAAGCCAAGTAAAAGACATTCCCACATAATGATGAGTTCCCAATTATATGCATCACTAAAAGAGAAATAGTAATAACAAATGTTCCCAATGGCAAGTTTCTGGAGCAATCTGAGTAACACAATGACCATAATAGTATTAGATTGCAAGTTATAATATAAAAGAAGACTATATGAGTCCAAATTATATAAATAAATGACTGAATAAATTATTAAATGGGAGTGATAAGACAAATTCTAAGTAAAGCATGGTGATGATCCACCCTAAGGAAGGGGAATATAACTCGCTATGACAAAAGACATAGGGAGGTTTTGCTTAGCGACCTCTTTCTAAACAGTACAATATGGAAGGAGGCAGAGAGTACCTCTAAAGTGGTAACACCTAGCAAACTCTACTTCAACCAGATGATCAAGAGCAACAGTTCATAAGCCATGTAGATAACATCTACCTTTGATGTGATGTGATGTCAAAGGCACTTTACCTCTGTGACCTTCCTCCCCAAAACACATTATTCTAGTTTAATAATGAGAAAAACGTCCGACAAATTGAGGGGAAACCTGTAAAATGCCTGATCAGTGCTCTTCAAAACCATCAAGGTGATTAAAATCAAGTCTTGGAAATAGTCACAGCCAAAAGGAGCCTAAGGAGATAATGATAATTACATGTACTGCAGTATCCTGGGTGGAATCCTAAAACTGAAGAAAAAGAATATTAGGGGAAAATGAGGAACTTGAATAAAATAATAATGCATCAATGTTGGTTCATTAATTCTGACAAACATACCATACTAATATAAGTGGTTAATGATAAGGAAAATTAATTCAAAGAATATGGGACCTTCTTCACAACTTTTTTTTGTAAATCCAAACTTACCAAAAATAAGAGAATTATTTAAAAAATGTTTGGCCAAGAATTTAATGAAGGCCATTATGGTTGGAAAATACAGAATGGAGCAAAAGTAGGTTTACAGTTGCTCGTATGGAAAATAATATAATAATTAATAAATAATAATACAAAAATAAACTCTGTGCTTTGTATACTCACAAGTATAAACCTACTTTTGCCTCAACCTGTATATAGATGTAAATATCTACATATGTGGATATGAAAATATGCTTTTATTTTTTTATTATTATTATTATTTTAAATTTTATTATTGTTTAAAATATTACAGATGTCCCTTTTTCTCCCCAATGACCCATTCCACCCCGTTCCTTCCCCCTCCCCAGTCCCTCTCCCCACCATTGTCCATGTCCTTGGGTTGTGCATATATGCACTTAAATTCTTTGGTTACTCTCTCCCTCTCCACCCACCTGCCCTCCTCCATCCCTCTGACATTCCTCAGTCTCACCTATGCTTCCATGCCATTGAATCTATTCTGCTCATCAGTTTATTAAGTTCTTTAGATTCCACGTATAAGCGAGATCATGTGATATTTGTCTTTCTCTGCCTGGCTTATTTCACTCAGCATAATATTCTCCAGGTCCATCCATACTGTCCCAAAGGGTACGAGATTCTTCGTCTTTACAGCTGCATAGTATTCCATGGTGTGAATGTCCCACAGCTTTTTTATCCACTCATTTACTGATGGGCACTTGGGCTGTTTCCAGATCTTAGCTATTGTAAACTGTGCTGTTGTGAACATCGGGGTACATATATCCTTTCTGATGAATGTTTCAGGATTCTTTGGATACATTCCTAAAAGTGGAATCACTGGGTCAAATGGCAGCTCCATTTTTAATTTTTTGAGGAACCTCCATACTGTTTTCTATAGTGGCTGCACCAGTCTGCATTCCCACCAACAGGGTACTAGGGTTCCCCTTTCTCCACACCCTCGCCAGCACATGTTGTTTGTTCATTTACTGATGGCAGCCATTCTGGCAGGTGTGAAGTGATACCTCATTGTGGTTTTAATTTGCATCTCTCTGATGATTAGCGACGTCGAGCATTTTCTCATGTGTCTCTTGGCCATCCGTATGTCCTCTTTGGAGAAGTGTCTATTTAAGTCCTTTGCCCATTTCTTAATTGGGTTGTTTGTCTTCCTCTTGCTGAGTGCTATGAGTTCTTTGTACACTTTGGAAATTAGCCCCTTATCAGATTCATCCTTGGCAAATATGTTTTCCTAGACCGTGGGGTTCCTTTGTATTTTGAGGCTGTTTTCTTTTGCTGTGCAAAAGCTTTTTAGTTTGATGTAGTCCCATATGTTTATTTTTTCCTTTGTTTCTCTTGCCCTAGGAGATGTCTCAGTGAAAATTCCACTACGTGGGATGTCTGTGACTTTACTGCCTATGTTTTCTTCCAGGATTTTTATGGTTTTGTGACTTACATTTAAGTCTTTTATCCATTTTGAGTTTATTTTTGTGTATGGTGAAAGTTGTTGGTCTAGTTTCATTCTCTTGCATGTATCTGTCCAATTGTCCCAGCACCACTTATTGAAGAGACTGTCCTCACTCCATTGGATACTCTTGCCTCCTTTGTCAAATATTAACTGACCATAATGGTGTGGGTCTATTTCTGGGGTCTCTGTACTGTTCCATTGATCTATATGCCTGTTGTTGTACCAATACCAGGCCGTTTTGATTACAGTGGCTTTGTAATACAGTTTGAAGTCTGGTAAGGTGATCCCTCCCACTCCGTTCTTTTTTCTCAAGATGGCTGCAGCTATTCGGGGTCTTTTTTTGGTTCCATATAAATTTTCGAAATGTTTGTTCTAGGTCTGTGAAATATGCTGTTGGTGAAAATATGCTTTTAATAAAGCAAGGAAATGGTGGGATGATAAATATGAGATTTAGGAAAGTGGTCATCTCTTTTGGAGGAGACAAAGAGATGTTGAGGGTTGCACATAAGAAGATGAAAGATATTGTTATTACTTTACATCTCATGTTTGTAGTGGATTCACAGGTTTTCATTTTATTAGAACTAAATATATATAGTGGTAGAGAATAGGTACCTACATATATTCATGCATACATAAATAGATACATGTTAAGTAAAAGATTATACACAGATTAATAATGAGAAAGTAGCATGAACAATGAAGAATAATTATTCTAAGTCTGCACAACTTACATCACTAAATAACTATAGTGAGATGTTAGCCATATGTTGAATCACCAGGGCAAAAGCTGATCTATAGTCTTTGTCTTTAGGCTTGTCATGGCTCTATCATAAAATAAATGAAAAGAAAAAATAGGATTGAGATATTAAAATCATAAAAAGTTTAGGAAATTAAGAGACAAGTTTTTAAAGGTTGAGTGGGAAGCACAGTAGGTTTCATACCTGTGTATTGCATGCAAGAATAAGCTTTAAGGATTTCTGAAGATATATTTGAAGCTATTATTAACCAGGTGGGAAGTAGCATAGAAGTAATTCTGGGAATTGAATTAGAGGGCATTGAATAGCTAGAGATTCTTTGGAAAAAGAACAGCTGTTGTATGTTGCAAAAAAAAAAAAAAAAAAGACTCAATCATCACAATAGACTTTCCCTTGAAAGCTTTTGTTTTTGCTGCTGCTGAGAAAAGTTTTAAGCCAGAGGAACCAAAGAACAGCTGGGCCACCATGTACAAACACTGAATCAAACCAGATACTAAGTTCTCTTTAGATGAATCCAGGATTTTATGAGACTGCAAATTTCAAAAAATAATTGTACCTTGTCTATTCTCCCCACTCCCCTTATATTTTGCCTAAATTGATGAGCGTTGGGCAGTTGGGAGGGGATTAACCTGGTTAGTTCTTAAAAAGGAAAGCTAAGATTCTTTCAGTGCCTATAATGCCTGTGATACCACTGACCCAAAGCCTAATAAGGAAGATGGAAGGATCAAAGTCTGCAATGAACATCTGAGATTTATCTATTACACTTCTGAACTCAACTCACTGGAAATCTGACATAAAAATTACTACCTTAGTAAAATCTAAAATAATTCAATTTTGAGTCCTCTGGAATATTCACCAAATTATAATAAAAGCAAAAGAGTAAAAGGGAAAACAATAACCCATCTAGCAAAAGGCTGGAAAGCATACAAATGTGCAGAGAGCCATCTAATTCTGCATATTGAATCAGACATACTTTTATCTTTGAGTGTTAGGTTCATGCTAGGAGTTCACTAAATATTCATTAATCATTCAATTTTTGAAATTTCAGTCACAGAGCTAAACAAATAAAGATTCATTTGTCTTTATATGTGCCTATTTTTAAGAGTAGGATCTTATAAAACTCGTCATTTCTGCCCCTTCAACAGCTTCTAGATAATAAGGCACATGGTTCAACATGGGAGCCTACATTCTAATTATGTTTAAGTGATCATGTCTCCTTTGGCAGAATACCTATAACTTCTTGTAACTGGAATGTCATTCTAATTTGAGATGTGCAGTTTAATTGCCTCAATTAACCCTTACTAATTTAAAGTGTGGATGTGCCCTAAACAGAACAGTGTCTCCTTATACAAAACAGACATTCTTCATTAAATTGACATCCTTTTAGGTAAAACTTGCTAATATAGCTATTAAGTATGACTAAGAAGGCTCTCAGGTTTTTCACTTAGGAAATTCTATGTTTGAAAGCAAGGGAAATTCCCCTCCAATCACTCCTGCTTGCAGCCTGCCTATAGTCAATACTGCACAGACTTTAGAAGTGTTTATTTTGTCACAATTTATCACAGATGCTTTCATCACAGTATTTGCTAGAAGTGTGTGGTATAAAATCCTATTATGACCTTTGCACTTGGATCACCTAGACAGCATGAGTCAGAGCTTTTCCACTTGTCCTTAGACTAAGGAGACCCTAAGTGAAATTCAGAGGGACAACTAAATGTAGATTTAGTGGCGGTATAAGCAGAGGTTGCCTTGTGAGATTTATATTAGGAAAGAAGGCTGAGAAGTGCTTACTTAAAACCTGGCATATTCTGATCTTAATGAGCTCTGAATGGTATAAAATTTTGGCAGCAGTTTTATAATCTTCAGCATAAACTCACGACCTAAAAGCACTCGTTGAAATGGCTTTTTCTTTCAGCTTGTTCTAGATCAACTATCAATTTAGCATGGGAGGATCATGGCAATAAGTTGTCAATTATCTTAACAAAATCATATGTAATGCTTCATATGGCTCTGGTTTCAATAATGTACAGATAGTTTTCCTCAAAAGCCTCAGAAAAGAATGGCAAGTTTTTCTTATTGTTATTTCAAAAAGTCCCTTGTTTTTTATTATTTTATTTTTTTCGTTTTAATTTATTTTTATTGTTGAAAGTATTACAAATGTCCCCTTTATCTCACATTGATCCCCCCTACCCTGAAGCGCCCCCTGGCCTTCCCCACACTATTCTGTGTCCATGAGTTATGCATACATGCATATAAGTACTTAGGTTATTCTCTCCCCCTCCCACCCTCCCAAGGCATAACCTATCTAAACTGAAGGATTGAGAAAATAAACAAACAAACAAACAAAAATCAGGAAGGGACTAGATATATTTTTTGTATGATATATATTATGCAAATATATTTTTTTCGATCACCCTGCTAGCTTGGCCATTGCATTAATTTTATATTGCTGTTCAACAAACTAACTAATCTGTGATAGCTTAAAACAAGACCCATTTATTAGCTCACAGTTGAGTAAGCCAGAATTTCAGACACATTAGTTTTACTAAACTATTCTTTATCTGAAATTCAAATTTACATGTCTTGTATCGAAAATCCCAAACGAAAAGAGAGCAAAAACATGTTAGTGACATCATATTATGTTCCTTCCTGGGGTCTCTGCTCAGGGTCTCACAAGACTGAAATCAAGCTGTTGGCAGAGGTGGCATCCTGGCTGGAAGCTCTGGGGAAGCTCTGTTTCTAGGCTAATTCCGGTTATTGGCAGAATTCAGTTCCTTGCAGTTGTAGGACCATCATCCCCGTTTTCTGGCTGGCTATTGCTCGAAGACTGCTCTCAGTTTCTAGAGGTCACTCTCAGGTCCTTGTATGTGGCCCCTCTACCTTCAATGGTGTGCTGGATCCCCATGCTTTCAATCTGTCTGACTCTCTTTTCTGCTACCAACCAGAGAAAACTTTGCTTTTCAAGGGCTCATGTGATTAGAATGGGCCTTTCAAGTAACTGAGTCAATAATTAGTAATATTAATTGCACCTGCAGTATCTCTTTTGCCATGTAAAGTAATGTAATCATGGGCACGTTGCCATATTCACAGTTTAGGAGAGTCAGATGGGGTTGTTAGGGGGTCATTGTGGAATTTTGCTAACCAAAACCATCTACATTAGTCTGGATGACTGCCATCAGACAAGATTCATTTGCTGTGTAGCTGTGTCCACTTCTTTATTTGCCAAGTAATATACTCTATCTTAAAAATGCAACACTATTTGGCTAAAAGATATTTAATGTCTAAACGGTGGTGAATAATTTTCAAAGCTTTTTTTGTCTGACAACTAAAGTATAAACATATCACTTCCCAATACTGTCTCTGCTCTAATTTTTGTTTCTTAACTCTTTCCCTGCTTTATATGAACACTTTACTATGATATTTTAAATTAGTTATTAATAACCTATTTCAGTGAAAAATATGTTCAGAATTAAGTAAAAATACAGACACATCATATATTTTTATAAACCTATCATCAGTAGTACAATTAAAAATTATATATGAAAATATATAAATTTATTTTAATGCATTTCATTCACAAGAATGTTACCTATGTATGTGAATTGTGCTTCAGTGCTTTCAGTTGCAATAATTAAGGCAAAATATTTCCTATACATATTCTTATTTGAAGATGTCAGCCATATACTTGGGAAACACATGGTTAGTTCAGTAGTATCCATTTCCTGGTGAGCCTGGCCTTCCTCACACCATCAAAATGACAGATATACAAATGTGTTTAGGTTAACTCCCCCCCACCAACCGAATTTTATGACCTACAGGATTCACAGTGGTGAAAAATAATAGTGCATTTGCAAAAAAATTGAAAGTACTGTGAGTCACCAAAAAACATGTTCCCATGCTATTTGCAACATACTTTTACTAAACTATTCTTTATCTGAAATTCAAATTTACATGTCTTGTATTGAAAACCCCAAATGAAAAGACAGCAAAAATGTTAGTGACATGATATTATGTTCCTTCCTAGCTTTCTTCCACTCCAAACATATACTTGAAAGCTGAAAAGTTTTATAATGGTGCACATCTAGAAGAGTCCATAAGACTGTCAATTCTTGCAATTATAGCTTTAATTTTCTTCATAGCAGTAAAAATACTAGACAAAAAAAGTGAAGTACTAAATATAGAGAGAATGAACTCCTTTATGTGTAATAAATTGTACCATTTAAAACACCCATAAAATATGGTAAGAAAAGATATGATCCAATCAATTTACAGTACTAATTTAGTAATATTTCTTCAAAATATTTATTAAAATACTGAACTTTCCCCTAAAATATGATCTAACAAAAATCAAACCCAATCAGCCATTTTAGAAGATCCAAAACAAATTCTTAAAAGATTAACTCTAAGGATAATAGTGCCATATGAATTGGCCTTTTTCCTAGAAATTTAGATGGGAAAGTAAGTAACAAAGATTAAAACAACTTTATTACAGATTTTTATTTTATCAGTAAGAGTCATACATCAACTCCATTTTTAAAGAAGCTAATAATAATGACTTAGAGGTGCAATTTTATTTGAAATTTTTTTCTATTGGAAAAAATGAAAGAAGTAAATTATATAATTTGCAGTACGGTTGAAAGCACTATATATCTGTTCCTACTAATTAAGTACAAATCCAATAGGATTACATGACATATTTTTAAAGCATATTTCAAAAAAAATAAACTTTTTTCTGTAAAATAGCATGAATGCTTTATAAAAACAATGCATTTTCATTGTAAAAATCAAAATGCCAAAAAAAATAGTATAAGAAAAATAAAAATCATTAGAGATCTCATCACTTGTTACAGAAAAGACATGCAATATATGTATAGGAGTTTACATAAATAAGAGAATTGATGTACTGCAACATTTTTCTTTACTCAATGAATGATATGATTTGTACATGTTTCAGGAAATAGAACTACATGTTATAATTTTTAATAATGGTACACTATTTATGTACCAAAATTACTTTAATGAAGTCCCATCAAGAGGCATTTAGGTGATTTTTCAAGTTTTCTCTACGATAAATTTTGTCTTAAGATGTATGCATATTTTCTTTTTTTAAAAAAAGTTATATTTTATTTTTATTGTTGACATTATTACAGATGTCCCCCATTTTCTCCCCCTTTCTTCCCCTCCACCCAGACTCTGCCCTCCTCTCCCTCTGGCCCTCACCACATTGTTGTCTGTGTCTATGGGCTATGCATATGTTTTTTGGCTAATTCCTTCACCTTTTTCCATCCCATATGCCCCAAGATGTGTTCATATTTTCGGACATGAACAATTGTCCCCTTAGTTTAAACTTCTTAAGTCAGTTTTTGTTCTATATTAAAAGTAATGGAAATTTTACATATTGATTCATATTGCTAAGATATCCCAGAAAGATTACATCATAACATTTGAGATTGACCTTTCTTCTATACACTCAACAAGTCTGGATTGTGTCAAATCTCTTAATTTTTTTCCCTTTTCATATTTTCAATGATTACTCCACCATTGTTTTAATTTTTTAAATATTAGTAAAATGATAAATACTTTTCTGTTTTTTGGCCTTGATGAAAGGAAGTCCATGTTTTTCAGCTCATACATAGTATCAATCCCTGCCACCACAGACGCTTGGTTTATGATCTAATTGAATAAGTGCCAGGGTGGTGAGGGAAGACTAACTGGCATTCAAGATAGGTCAGTTTGTCCACCCAATTAAAGATCATGTTCCACAGTGGATTTCTACAGGTGGGCAGTCATGTGGCTCATGTATGCGTTCATGCTATATACCTATTCCAAAAGATCCATTCCCATACCTCACTTGTTCTCCATTGATCTTCCAGTTGCATTCTTTTCAGTCTTTGACCAACAGGCAAAATCATTAGCCATGGTTTATGAATCATTTTAGATCCATACCTGAGGTAATTTCTCCCTCCATGAAAATTTTAAAGCTAAATTCTGCCCACTGGAAGACTGTTTCTGCAACACTGTTTTTCAAGGCCACCTCTTAGTGGGACTGCAGTGCAGTGTCATCCATGGTGCTGCTTTCATGAAAATCCATCTCTAAACTAAGACTTCACTTTTTTGCTCCTCAATGAATTGGTTAAAAGAGAACCTCCCCTGAGGCCATTGGACTGAGTTTTTGGTGAGGTAGCAATGCAGCAAGAATAGTAGTCTAAGCTTTCTACACAGCTGTTTTACTTGCACTTTCTGGACTTGTAAAAGACCATTCTTGTATACATCATATACATTTTATAAAGTTTTGCTACTGTGCATATCCAAATGTATAGTTTTTAAATTATACAACACATAATTCAAGAGTGCCAAAAAGTCACTTAATGTCCAGTTTTTTCCTGCCAAGAAGACTATCTTTAGGGTCCTCAAATATGTGAGTGAGAAGTCAATCCCAGAATTTAATTTTGAAGGTCAGCTTTCTAAGTCTACTTCTGGAGTCTATTACTGTGTCTTTTTCACATTTTGTTTTTTGGAAAAAGTCATTCCTAGAAGACTCACTCTCCTACTCTCCTGGCCTGCCCTAAGTAGTAGAATGCTTCCACAAAAAATTATAAAGTAAGATGAATTAGTACCATTAGAAATTCATTATTTTCAATATCAAGTAAACCCACAATACTATGAGGCCATGATCTATGTTTTTTCCAGACAATTATTTCTCATTCAACAATGACAAAATAACTTTTTACAAATAGGATGAGTAGAAGCTATTTAAAATTACATTTTTGTATGATTTCATAAAACAGTTGCTGCAGTACAGACATGTGAACGAGGTTTTGTTTTGCTTTTCAGTTTGACTCCATTTCTGGCCAACTTTCTAAATTCTCAACATTAAAATGTTAATCATGAATTACTTCAGCGTCCCAATGTAGACAATCACATCACCTAAAAATTTATCTATTGTCCACACATGCCTTGATTTTTTTGCTTTTCCAGATTGGCCATAACATCCAATATGATACTGAATAAATAAAGTGAAATATGCATGCTTGTCTTGTTTCTGATTGTACAGTAAAATTTTCCCTTTAAGACTCATGTTTCCTATTAAAGGTAGAATATGCTACTCCAAAAAATATGCAACTTTAGCGTAAGGATTATTTTAAGCTAAAATAAAAACAGTAGTTGGAAGAGGAGCTCTCTGACCTCCCCTTTTCTTCTTAAAAGCAAGAGATAAAACTCATATGCAAAAAATGTCCTCTTTATAACAGGCAGAAAGAAACATTCTTATCACCAGAAAAGAGAAACCCAAGATGAGAGAATTCTGTACAAGCAGATCTTACTAACTTATTTTGTTTTCCTTTAGCCTCCACATATATTTTAAGTAGTTTTCCACAATTGCTTCTCTTTGTTCTACCTGGTGTAAAAGCATTTGGGTTTTGTCACTTTGAGTCTTTATTTCCTTATGAGGGCTCCCATGTCATGTAAATCTTATATTAAACAAAGTTGTATGCTTTTCTTCTGTTATTCTGTTGTATGTTAATTTAATTATCAGAAACAGCTGAAAATCCTAAGAGAGTAGAGCTAAAATTTTGACTCCCTTACACTATAAAATTTCTTGTTAGAAAACTTGTCAGTTTTAATAAGATTTCTTTATATTCCTATTTTGCTAAAAGTTTTAGACATGGACTGATATTAAATTTTATCAATGAATTTTTATAAAAAGATTTAGATTGTCTTATGGGTTTTCTCTTTTAAGCTGTTAAAGAAGTTACAACATATATAGTTAAATTCCTTTTGGATTCTTAGGCAAATATGACCATAAAGTATTTATACATTCACCTACATACATATGCATACACATACATGTAAATGTGCATCTTTTAATCTATATAATCAGTTTTGGTACAATAATGTTTGTTTAGAATTATTGCATCTATGTTCATAAATTAAATTGTATAATAATTACTTTCAATTTTGCTATCTTACCCTGTTTGGATATCAAGATCATATTGGCCTTCATAGAAGAAATTGGAGACTATTTCTTCACTTTATATTCTCTAAAAATTTGTATAAATTTGGAATTATGTGTTTTTAGAAACTTTGGGGAAATTTACCTGTAAAACCACATTTTCATAGTGTTCTGTTGTCATTATACAAATATTTTTCACATCTCACTTCTTTAATGGTAAAGTTTATTCCAGATTTTAAAAAAAATTTTAAGTTAGATTTTTTATGAACATAATTTTTCCAGAAAACTTTTCATATTTAAAAATGTTAGAATGGTTTTCAAGGAGTTATCCATAATATTTTTTTGTTAACTTTAATCACTTTAATATCTCTAGTTATATCCCTTTTTCTTTCATAACATCATTTATTTGTACTTATTCTTTCATTTTTCTTGACCAAACTTGCCCTGTTTTCTTTTTTTAAAAATATGTTTTTATTGATTTTAGAGAGAGGAAGGAGGGAGAGAGAGAAACATGGATGAGAGAGAACATCAATCAGCTGCCTCCTGCACGCCTCCTGCTGGGTACAGGGCCCGCAACCTGACCAAAATCAAACTGGCGTCCTCTTGGTGTGTGTGTTGATGCTCAACCATTGAACAACACCAGCCTGGCCAGAGCCCTGTTTTCTTTAAAGAAAAAAGACCTTTTGTTTTCAAAAAGACCTTTGTCATCATTTTGATTTTTGTTTGTTTGTTTTATTAATATCTCTCCTTTGTTAAGTCCTTACTTCTAATTTCTTCATTCTGTTTTTATTTTTTTTAATTCTTAAATTTGTTCATTAGGTCATTAATTTTCAGCTTTTAATCCA
This sequence comes from Miniopterus schreibersii, assembly GCF_964146895.1. Lineage (NCBI taxonomy): Eukaryota > Metazoa > Chordata > Mammalia > Chiroptera > Miniopteridae > Miniopterus > Miniopterus schreibersii. The sequence continues at coordinate 37,147,755 of NC_138104.1, read as the reverse complement.
CTCTAATACAAGGTTTTAAACCTATTAATGTCCAAGTACCACATTCATTATTCCACACACATTGGAAATATTTTTTTTTCATTATTATTTATTTAAAATTTTCATTATGATTTTCTTACTCAAAGTGTATGTTAGTTAATGGTTTTTCTCTTAAAATTTTACATACATTTTTTATAATTATGAATATATTTGACCTTATTTACACACCTGACTTTTTGTTTTAATTTACCTCACTATTTCTATGTTTTGTTTTTATTCTCATTTATTTCCTTTTGCATTTTAAAAAATTTATTTACCTTCCTCATTTATTTCCCTGATTGACTGGCTTGGTTTCTAAATTTTTGAAGTGGTTCATGTATGCTAGGATAATGCTGTCTAATGTGACAAACTCAAAAATTTCAGTTGCTTAGTACAATAAAAGATAATTTTGCTGATGTGATAATCAAAAGTACATAATCAATGCGAAGCTTTATTTCATGTGATGACTCAAAGACCCAAGTTCTTTCCTTTTGCCTTGACGGCTTTATCAAATCTTAGGACCTCATATTTCTCTACATTTAGTCAATGGGATAAGAAAGAAGAAAATGGAAAAGGCATCTCACTTCTTAAAAATTCACACCTAGAAATGATATTGCTCCTGTAATTTTACTTAGTTCTGGTGAGAACTATTCCCATGACCTCATATATGGAAGACTGAGAACATTCTCTGCTAGGCTGGTGCCTCTAGCCACATTTTTGAAAAAGTAGGATATATTTTTGATAGACTGTTACTTTTTAATATTATAGTTACCTACCCTTGAAACTTTATGATACATACTTGGTAAACTGCAACTAATACCTTAATCCACTTCCTAAAAAAACATAAAGAATTTAGACCATTTTTGTTCTAATCATGCCCTCATAATTCAATAATTTTGCCACCCAGCATTTACATCTCTCTTATTTTTAAACACTACATACCAGGCATTAAAAAAATTATTACACTATCATTTTCATTACTTTATTAGAATTATTTTCTAAACACTATTTAGATGAATAGATAACTAGCTAGATAGACATGTTCATCACCATTTCTTCTTTCAATACAGAACTTTTAGAAATCTTCCTAGAACACACCTTTGAAAAATTACTTTAATGGATGTCTATGGATGTTTAACATATGCAATTTTTATGAATATATATGAGCATATATTTATTTTGCTGTCATTTTTGAAATATAATTTTGATGAGTGTACAACTCTTGGTTCAAAGTTGTTTTCTCATGGTACTAAGTAGATATTATTCCATCGTCTTCTAGATATTATTATTGTATATGAGAAATCAGTCTTTAGTCTGTCATTTCCTCATAGGTTATCAGTTTTTTCTAACTGCTTTTGAGAGAACATGCTTTGTTGTGTTACTGCAATGTGTCTAGGTGTAAATATGTTTATTTATGCCGTTTATTATTTAGTATAGTTCCTATATCTTGGTCTAATATATTTTCTAATTTCTAAGAACTTCTTATTTTTATTTTTATTTTATTTATTTTTTAAAAATATATCTTTATTGATTTCAGAGAGAGGAAAGGAGAGGGATAGAGAGATAGAAACATCAATGATGAGAGAGTCATTGATCGGCTGTCTCCTGCACGCCCCTGACTGGGGATGGAGCCCGCAACCCGGGCATGTGCCCTGACGGGGAATCGAACCCTGATCGCCTGGATCCCAGGTCAATGCTCAACCGCTGAGCCACGCCCAGCCGGGCTTATTTTTATTTTTAAATAAAAATGTTAATTTCAATACATAAGTGTGTACAAATCAACGAAAGCTTTATAAATTTTGGCAAGTATTCGATAAATAAACTTTCCCATGTAGCCATCACCTAGGTCAGCAATTTTCAACTGGTGTGTCACAAGAATTTTTAAAACATGCAATATCTGACTATTTAGTCAAGGGCACTGCCGTCTTTTTCCCTTAGATTATCAAACAAAAAATTGACAATAGCTAACCTAACAATAGCCATCCAATGTGAATGCCCTGTCTTGAACCATAAATATATAGGTCAAATAATAGAGTCACATAGCATAAAAAGGTTGAATCTGATTGGTTAATTCTTGGTACCAGAAATCTTTATATACAACTATAAGCACCTGATTTTTTTTTTTTAATGTCACTTTTGAGTGAAAAGGATAGGTAGTTATTAGTATTATTTTTTTGTAAATCAATCAAAATTATACTACCCAGCCGGGTGTGGCTAAGCAGTTGAGCATTGACCTAGGATCCAGGAGATCGTGATTCGATTCTCAATCAAGGCACATGCCCAGGTTGTGGACTCGATCCCCAGTTGGGAGCATACAGGAGGCAGCTGATCAATGACTCTCTCATCATTGATGCTTCTATCTCTCTCTCTCCCTCTCCCTTCCTCTCTCTGAAATCAATAAAGATATATTTTTAAAAATTATACATATTTTTGGTCAGATCGAGAAGAAAAAATAGTTTTTTTGGTGTGCTGCAGAATTTTAGTAATTAGTTTATGTGTGCCATGAGATGAAAACAGTTGAAAATCGCTGACCTAGGTCAAGAGATACAATAGATAGAATAGATATTGTATAGGGGTACAATACCACTAGCATCTTGAATTTCCCTTCATGTTCTTTCCCTGTCACGAGCACTCTGGCTATGAGTATAGGCTTTCCTGTAAGTCGCTCGATATCCCTACCCCCAAGTAATATCAGGGGTGACTGATCAAGGCCAAGACCCTAGATGGTACTTGGCTTTCTAGGTTCCTGACACCAAGTAACAACAGTGAGCCAACACAGGCGACTCTGCTGTCAACTTAGCTTTTATTACTTGTAGGTTTAATCCAAATTACAAACACATCAGAACACATACACTCAAGTATTGGGGGTTAATGAACTGAAAGTCCAAGAGTCTCAAATGTCCTCTGGTCCTGGCTATTCGCAGAGCGGTGGTTACTGGTCACTTAGAGTCACAGAAGCCTGGGTGTCCAGGGGGTCCACATCTTGCAAGGAAGACTGCTGAACTAGCTTGAGAAAACAAGGCTCCGGAAAAATCAAAGGCCACCAAGCCAGACACACCAGCTGACAGCACAGCTCATTCAAGGAGGGTGAATAGCAAGGGTCACTATTCTTATTTTCACTTTTATCCTTCTTGTAGTGGTATCTCCCTTCATCTGCACTTGTTAGACTAACATGTGGTCTCTGAGATTACCCCTCGAAGTACAAATCAAAATATTTGGCAAAGTCCACTAAGATGCTTGGTCATTGTTATCACTTGAACCTGTGGGTTGCCTCCCTTTTGCGGGCAGCCCAGGACTTGGCTGTTGGCCCAGACTTATATGTGTTCAGATGATATGGTTCAAACACAAATTGGAGTTAGTTATACTAACTCTGCTCTTCACATTCCCAGTAACTAAACTCTCAAGGTAATCATTATCTTTACTCTTTATAACATAGACTGGTTTTACCTGTATTTAGGTTATTTCTATAGTAAAAACAAAACCAAACCCAAAAAACCTAAAACAAATAGAATCACAAATTATGTTTTAGTGGTTTGACTCTTCTTCTATTGAGAGGTGGGGCCTATGTCACTTCCCCTTGAATTTTGATTACTTTGTGAGTGTTTTATTTATGAAGTATGGCTAAAATAATTCTATGTCAGTTTCAGGTTTCTTCTTTAAGATTAATGCTGGTCCAGCTTCCTTTCTCTTGAAGTTGAGCTGCATATAAAATTCAAATTATCCTGAGGCTGCTATGCTATAAGAAAATACTAGTTAGCCATGAAAACAGAGTGAGAAAGAGTAGAAGAGATACTTAGCCAGCCTCCAGCTGTTGAAGGTCCCAGTTGCTTATGCCATCATAGTTGAGGGTCCAGATACTGTGGAATAGATATGAGCTGTCTCTTTTGTGGCCTATCTATATGCTGTCCTGTTTATATTCTTTGTTGTCTAGGGTTTTCACTCAACATTATCCCTGTAAGATTTTCATGTGTAGCAGTGGTTCTTTCCAATTCCTGTATAGTATAACCACAACAAAGGCTAATTCATCAGTTTAATTTTAATTTTACTAATTAAGAACATTCATATAATTTCCAGTTTTTGGCTATTATAACTACTGCCATTATAAATACACATGCCCATTTCTGTTGGTGAGCATATGTCCATAGTTTTGCTATTTTTATAACTAAAATAAATTTCTGTGTCTTAAAGGTATTTTTGATGAACAGAAGCATGTCTTAATGTAGTCTAATTTATTAAACTTTTCCTGCATAATTAGTGCCTTTTGAGTTCTATTTTAAAATTCTTCACACACTCCCACTGTCATGAATATATTGTATGTTTTCTTCTATAAATAGAATAGTTTTACCTTTAATAGTTAAATCTATAAATCATCAAGAATTAATTTTATATATCATTTTCGTGACAGGGGTATAACTTTTTTTTCTGTATTGATATACAATTGATCCAGTATTGTTTATTGAAAAGAGTATCTATACCTCAGTGCATTTTAGTTTCATCTTTCTCATAAATAAGGTGACAATATGTGTGTATGTCTGATTTGGAATTTGCTCTTTTGTTTCATTTGACTGTATATATATTTTATAAGCAATATATTTATATCATATATTAATACTGGTAAATGAATATGTTAAATATAATCATGTCTGTATATTCTTTTGGATTTTCTAAGTAAAAATCATGTTTGATTTTCTAAGATCAAATAATGTTTGTCTCATTTCTCCGTTTCAAATTTTGTCTTTTAATTTTTTTTTCTTGCCATATTGCATTAACTTGGAGTTCAAGGCAGTGATAAGTTCTAGTGATAATAGCAAGCATTCTTTTCCTATTGGAAATTTTTTTGGAGGAAACTGTTTAATGCTTCACTATCTGTAATAGACATAGGAGTGTTAATCTTCTATTTCTTCTTGTTTACATTTTGATAAATTTTTTTTTTAAAGAATTTGCCCATATGATTGAAAAGTTCAAATATAATAGCATAAAGTTGTTTTTAATATCCTTTTAATATACCTCTAATGTTTTAAGGTATATAAATGTTGTCTTTTTCATTGCTAATGTTGATGATTCTTTTTATTTTTTACTTTTTTGTTTATTAATCTCACTAGAGGTCTGTAACTTTTATTAGTATTTTCAACCTCAGTTTTAATTATGATTTTCTTTTAAGTTTCTATTCTATTACATTAATTTCTGGTCTTGCCTTTACTATTCCCTTCTGTCTACACTTTTTGATTTAATTTTCTGTTTCTTTCTTAATACCTTAGAGTGGATTCTTTAACCAGTAATGTATTCTTATATAACAAACCACTCTAAAATATTGGGGTTTAGAATAACAACCAGTTTTATTTGTTCACAATTTTGGAGATCAGCAATTTTGTCTGGGCCATTCAGGTAATTTTTCTGCTGATGTCATCTGAAGTTATCTATGCAACTATCTAGTAAACTTTGTGTGGTTTGTAACTACCTTAAATATATGGTCATCTGAGAAAATGTTCTCAATTGCTTTCGTCTTTAGAACTATTTTACATTGTGGTCCATTATAAGGTGGATTTTTATTATATCTTATCCACAGTTGTAAAAGAATGTGTATGCCTATGTTAGTATATTTTGCTATATATAGTATATATATATAGTATATATATTGCTATAGATATAGATAAATATATTTACATATATATTTCTATGGACTGAATTTTGTCCTAAAATTCATACACTGAAGCCTAACTCCCACTGTGACTCTATTTGATGATTGGGCCTTTAAGGAGGTAAGTAAGGTTAAATGAGATCATGAGTGTGGGTCTTTAATCTGATATGATTGGTGTCCTTATTAGAAGAGGACGAGACACCAGAGATCTTTGTTTCTCTCTTTGTACACACACAGAAGAAAGGCCATGTGAGGAAATAGCAAGAAGGTGGCAGTCTGTGAACCAAGAAGAGCGGTCTCACTGGAAACCTGTCAACACTGTCATCTTGAACTTCTAGACTCCAGAACTATGAGAAAATAAAAAATTTTTTAAGCCATCCAGCCTGTGGTATTTTGTTATGACAGTCTGAACTGACTAATACAGATATTTATATAGATCCATCTCTCTATCTCTATCATCTCTATCTCTATCCCTATCCCTATCTCTATCTCTATTTCTGTCTCTATCTCTGTCTCTACCATCTCTATCTCTATCTCTATCTCTATCTCTATCTCTATCTCTATCTCTATCTATCTCTATCTCTATCTCTATCTATCATCTCTATCTCTATCTCTATCATCTCTATCATCTCTATCATCTCTATCTCTATCTATCATCTCTCTATCTCTATCTCTCTATCTCTATCTCTATCATCGTCTCTATCTCTATCTATCATCTCTATCTCTATCATCTCTATCTCTATCTCTATCTCTATCTCTATCTCTATCTCTATCTCTATCTCTATCATCTCTATCATCTCTATCATCTCTATCTCTATCATCTCTATCTTTATCTATCACCTCTATCTATCTCTATCTATCTCTATCTCTAATCATCTTTATCTCTATCTCTATCATCTCTATCTATCTCTATCTCTATCCATCTCTATCTCTATCATCTCTATCATCTATCTATCTCTATCATCTCTATCTCTATCTTTAACTCTATCTATCTCTATCATCTCTATCTCTATCATCTCTATCTCTATCTCTATCTCTATCTCTATCTCTATCTCTATCTCTATCTCTATCTCTATCTCTATCTATCTCTATCTCTATCTCTATCTCTATCTCTATCTCTATCTCTATCTCTGTCTCTATCTATCTCTATGTCTGTCATCTCTATCTCTATCTCTATTATCTCTATCTCTAATCTCTATCTCTGTCATCTCTATCATCTCTATATCTATCTATATACCTATATTTATATCTATATCTATACCTATATCTATATCTCTATATCTATATCTGTATCATCTATATCTATATCATCTATATCCATATCTTCTATATCTATATTTATATCTATATAATCTTTATTTATATATCTATCTATATCTCATTATATCTACATCTATACCCATATCTATCCATATCTATATAATCTATATCTATATCTATCATCTATATATGATCTATATCTATATCATTTATATCTTCTATATCTATATTTACATCTATATCATCTATCTAGCTGGCTAGCTAGCTATCATCTATATCTATCTATACACACATGCTCTCTTTCTTGAGAGATCTGCTTATCCATATATATTTAGTGTGTATATATCTTAAAATTTTAAATGAATAAAAGTGTGTAAAAATTTTGTTAATGAATTCTAAAGATAAATATATACCACAATGTATATTTGTGTCTAAACATATATTTGAAAAAAATCAGCCTAATCACTATTTGGCATAGTTCATAGTATATAGTAATCTTAACAATATATTTAATTGTATTATCTTTTCAGATGAAATATTGAATCAATAAACTGCTTTCTTTTAGTTTGACATCAACTCTATATATCTAAAATGTATAGTTATCTAATATTTAGTAGTTTTCAAAATGCACTAAAGGACATGTGGTATCACTAAAGGCTTAAAAGACCATCAAAAAATCTCCCAGATATTATAGTCTCACTAAAAGTTTTGGTTTTGCTCTAATCCAACAAGTATTCTCCGCTGAATAAATTCCATTTTCTTCTCATTCCCCCTCCCCCCTCCCACACTATCCCATAGTTAACTTCTGATACAGTGGCAAGTTCCTAGATTATATTTCCTCACATTGAATTGATTTGGAAAGCTCGTTTTATTTCAAACTACATTTTGTTATGTGTTTTAATTACAATAAATCTAACTATGAATACATGTTTTTACTTACTTATAAGGAGTGAATCATTAAAATTACTCAGGAATATACCCTTTGGAAAAGAAAACCAATTCACCAAAGCCAAAACTTGTCTGTAAACTATGATCAAATCCCTGTGGTGTGTTTGAAATGTGCACTTACAATGATTCAAAAATATTTAGCATTTGTCTCATCACAATTATTTTTTGGATTGAATGTAATGAGGGAATAAAATGTGTCTGTTACTGATTGCATATTGTTTTAGACAGTATACAAGACTAAAGAGACTATAAAACCAACATTTCTTTAACATATTTCTGGCTTCACTGAAAACGCAAAAGATTATTTTTTATTATTTTTATTTAGCATTTTCATGGTACTAATTATTAACAAATATAAACTTGATAAATATCATAATAGTATATGAAATTATGGGCTCAATTATAGAGCATACTATATATATCTCTGTTCTCTCTTTGTAAATTAAGCTTTTCAATAAATATTAAAAGGGTGCTTTTTGTAAAGAAAGCATATATAAAGATGGCACAATTTATAATTGTAAATGCAAACAAAGTAGTATCCCATTAAACAGTTTAAATCAAACAAATAGCTTTATTAGACATAACAAACAAGGGAAACAAACAAGCAAACACCAAACTTCTCATGGTGTTCCTATAAGGAATGAATCAAACCCCTATGGCAGTAAAGGTAGCCATCTAGGACAGAATCAAGCCCAAACAGGAGTATCCAGGGTCTATATAAGGTTATTTTCTTTCTTAGAAATTGTTGCCTACAAACTATTTCACCCAGAATTGGAGTCAGAGACAGTAACTTTAGTTCTCAAAAATACTACGCTGGGTAAAGAAAACTAGGACGTATAATGCACCTAAATGCACATTTTATATGTATTTGTACTATTCTAATTAAGTGGTGTGGATAAATAAAGGGCTTCTATGGAAAGTAACCTCACAGGGTGATCATATCATAAATTCCTACCCTGGCAGGTCATGGTGGGTAGTCATGCCCCAGACATATTACAGAAACAATGGACAGGGCTTGCTTAAGGCAAAGTTAAGACTTCTATTGAAGAAGTTATATGCCCTGGGATTTGAATACCCACCATAGAATCCCTTTTTCACCCACAACAAACAGCAGTGCAAATAAACCAGAAGCATTTGTATATGATAATTTTTGCCTGTTAGAAATTTCTAGGTATTTTTTTCTTAAGGTATGCAAAGATTTGCCTCCTCAGAATGTTATTTTATCCCATATGTTTCCTTCCTATCTTAATAAACAGGCGAGATAAAGCTGGCTCTTTCCTTCTGATGCTTCATTTTATATTTACAATATCAAATGCTTAATTAAATTATATTTGTAAAAGTGACAACATGCATTTTATAAGAATGAAATTGCCATTTCCAGAAACTGTTCTCCATATGTGATTTGCACACAATCTAATCCCTCTCATGAGTATTTGTAATCAAGGTCAGCAGTCTTGGACGCATGCTTCTCTTTCTATTTAGAAACATTCAGTGGCTTTCTTGCTAATGTTACTATATTCTTGAATTTAAAACAGGTTGTAATTGAAACAGCCTGGAAATGCTCATTCAATTGATGCAGGTTCTCCAAAATACAATCCAACTAGAAATTATGCAAAGTAGAATTTTGTTACATGGAAAGCAATTCTCCCCACAAGAATTTGGATCTATGAAAAAAATATTCAAATTTCTGCCAAAAAAAAAAAAAAAAAGGAAGTAGGGAGACTATTTGCTAGTTAAAAAATATGTGAACTTTGTTTCTGAAAATTAATGGCTGTAAGTCTTGGCTTTAGGGTATCACATTTGAATTAGTCTTACTCTTATTCGGAAACCTAGAAAACTCAGTAAGTGAATGCCCATTTCACATATTGAAAGATCCTGGACAAACAATAGAAGACAGAACTTTTTAGCAACCCACTTAATAAACACAAGGAAAAAAATCACTTTTCAAAGTCATACAATAACTAAAAATTGAAAATACATTTGCCATTTATTTCATGCTTTCTTTTTACAGTGTCAAAATATTCTGAATAAAGGAAGGCTTTATTCAGGACTGTTCTTATAGGTGTCAAGACCAGTGGTGGTGGTAGGTGGGTGACAATGGGTAGGGAATTATTAAGAGGAGCCATCTAGAGTAGGAGGATTCTTGCTAACCTGACTTAAGATTCTTACTGAAGGCAGGCCAGAATGATCAAATATCTAGGATAATCAGCTATCGAGAGTGGGGGATTCTTGCTCAGCTGAGATGGCAGGGTTCTTGCTAAAAGTGGTCTAAACAGACCAAAGAAAGTAGGGGAACCAAGGTTGATGTCTAGTTAAAAAGAGGGCTCAGAGGAGCCTGTTTAAAGTTTGGTCAAGGGGACAGTCTTTGTAAAGGGGAAGAGAAAATAACACAGAGAACAGGGGTATAACTTGTAGAAGATTGGGAAGCAACTTAATTACAGATTCAAGTCACTTTAAGTCCCTTGTAAGCTTTTATTTCTTGAGAAATTTACTGTGCTCCAGAGTTGATTTATTTGATATTGACCCACTTTCTTAGATGTGCTCCAGTGATGTTTGAAGCATTGGATATTCTTAAAGTAAATTCAAGCCATGCATTCACAATGTCTATTCTTCTAGCCCAGGCCACTCCCAGGGTGCAATAGCATTTGATGCCTCCTTCTTGGATTCTAATTATTAATAATCTAATCTAGCTGAGGCATGGTCGACTATGTATCTGAAATTCTCCACAGATATCACTTTATAACTGCATAATATTCTGGCTGCAGTTTCTTTCCCGATCTACCCAGTTCTCTCAGCTTGCCACAACTTTTAAATTCTCTACATTCCAAGTGAATTTGCTCCCATTGTCACTGATCATCATTTTCACTGAATTATATTTTTTTCTTTTTCTTTCTTTCTTTTTTTTGAATGAATCAATGCCTCATTGACATTAACACTGATGACCTTCCCACCTTTATGAATGTTTCTTTAGGGTTGTAGAGCTACCATGGATTAAGAGGCACTTCTTTATTATGGGGAGGTTTCCATATCACTCTTATTTCCTCAATTTTATTGCTATTCATTCATTAGACACTGCAAGTACACGGATGAGTAATCCAGTGTACGCCAGAGGAATAGCTACACCTCACAGAGTTTGAGTTTTTTTCATGTACTACTAACATAACTTATTCCAATTTGCCTGGGGTTATTAACAACGTCGGGGTGACATGGTTCCAGATTCCTTTCTGAGAAACAGAATGGTATATACAGAACCAGTCTGTCACAAGACAAGGTATGTAGAAATGACAACTTTTCAAATAAGTAAGATAAGATGGTGGCACCTCTGCCAGACTTTTTTTTTCTTTTCTACCAGCCCCCTGGGAAAGGGTCATGGTGAGAATAGAACCTGTAGATATCAGGTGCTTAACTGTCACTGGCAGCGTACATCAATTTGGAATGGCAGGCAAGAGTCTCAGTTGTTAGGAAAGTGTGTGATGTATCTCATTATACCATTACTGGTAAAAATTGTGTGTTCCTGCTGGTACTCCAGAGACCTGGCAGCACAACTGGTACTTTTCTGGAATGGAAGGCAAAGCACATCAAGCAGACATGTGGGAATCTAAGGAGCAGATGGTGTTGTGTATGGAAAACAAATGGCAAAGAATGTTTAAATTTATGGACACTACAAAAATTAAATATCATCTTAAAAGAATGCTAGGTAAGCCTGGGCCCAGAAAACACTGTATGTTGTCCTGAAGGGCAGTTTATGATGACCAGGAAGTGGTACCTAGGGAAAGTTTTGGGGTAGAAACACAGAATGGTAATAGATGAGAATACCTTGTCACACATCAATTGTGAACAAAGGAAAATTGAGTACTATGTATCTCTTTCTTTTTAAAAAAAATCCCCTTTAATGTATGAAAATCTAAAAAGCAAATTGGAGTGCAAACTTTATCATTTTTAAAATAAGTTCTTTCGATTGTCTTTAAAAAACAAAAGCCCTTGTTTTAGTTTAGTGTTTCCTTTAAATCAGGTGAGACAGCAGGGAGATAGAGAAAATGCTTATTTAAAAAACAAAACAAAACAAAACCTCCTACATCTACATCTGCACTTTTGTGATACCAAAAAAACAGATTATTTCAATAAAGAAAAAATCTACATATTTACTTTTTGTGTTTTGTTTGTTTTGGTGTTTTGTCAATAGAACAAAGTGTTTATTGACTAAATTATCACTTCCATATGTAAACACTCAAAAGTATTGTAGGCTTCTGAGTACTCCTTCTCACACTTATCCTTACCACAGCCACCACCACTAGGTACCTGATTTGGAATGGCAGGCAAAGATCCAATTATTACTCCCATATACCAAAAGGTACCTTATTTCCCTCCTCTTTGGTATTACAAAAATACAAGTCAAAGCCCTGAAATTTCTTGTCACAGTTTCATCTCATAAAACAAATTTTTAAACATTATGCTTAGCACAATACCTGGTATGTAGGAGGCACAAAATAAATAAGTGCTTGCTTGTCTGAACTGAATGATTAGATGAAGGGATGCCCAACCATTACTATTTTATTTTTTTTTGTAGATTTCCTCTGAAACATCTGGGCAAAGCTCTATTCAAGAAAAAAAAAATTCTAACTAATTTAAAATAGTTTTTCAATAATCACGAAGAAATCAGTTCATTTTGTGGTAGAGAAGGAATTACTTCATTTTTTTCTGTACAAAAAATACATAGTAAATCAACTCCAAAAATTTTATAATATTGTATTAATCAATGCAAAATTAACATTTATAACTGTAATACAAAAATATCACAGCTTTAACCTATAATTATTTTAATCTGAATTTATTAAACATGGAAGTGAATTTGTGGGAGTGATAACTAGGTATAAAACCCTACATTCATTTAATTTATTTTTTTAACACACAGCCTCATTCCCCCAATGCATGGCTCCTTTTGACCTATGTCATTAAAGTTTAAGAGGTTTAAAAGAAAAATATATAAAATGTGGATTTTTTAACCTGCATATTTTACATCAAAAGAGAGAGTGTGTACAGAAGGTTCAGAATATAAAGAAAGAACGCTGCCTGTACATAGAAAAGAGTCTGAAAATATTAAGTAGTATCTTGGGGCTCAAAGAAATAGTTTTTTAATTTTCATTTGCAAAGCCTTTTGAACAAATACAGTAGCAAAATATTTAGCAAAACAAAGTCACTTTCTAATTTTTATAACAACTACCTATGTGAGCATAAAAATGTACAATATTCAACTAACATAGACTGAGCCTGGAAATCATCAATTTGTTCTCTGTATCTATGAGTCTGTTTCTACTTCAATTGTTCATTTATTTTGAATTTTAGATTTCACATATAAGTGAGATCATATGATATTTGTCTTTCCCTGTCAGACTTATTTCACTTAACATGATACCCTCTAGGTCTACCCATGTCCTTGCAAATGGTAAGATTTCATTCTTTTTTAAAGCCTAGGGGTCTGGGTGAAAAGGTGATGGGATTAATTACCAATTGGTAGTTACAAAATAAGGGGATTTAAAGTACAGCATAGGAATTATAGTCAATAATATTTTAACACTATATATGGCATCAGCTGGGTACTAGACTTATCAGGGGGATCACTTCTTAAGTTATATAAGTGTCTAACCACTTTGCTGTACACCTAAAACTAATATAATATTAGATTTCAAGTGTAATTGAAAAATAAAAATTAAAAAAAAGAATGAGTCTGGAGAAAACTATTCAGTCTGAAAGCAGGGGGATTATTCCCAAAATATTTTTGACAGTTCTATTCCTGCTTTTCTTGTTTTCACATACAGTCAACTTTGGAGATTTTAACCCAGATTTATGATGTCAGAGCTATTTGACCACTTATTTAGAAAAGAGTGTGATAAAATATATTTTATTTTACTTCATTGCCCAAGTGAAGTAGCAAACTAAGTAGTATGCATATAAATTCTAGATTTACTCAAGTGTATAATAATACAAGTGTTATTTTGAGGGTCACATTAACTACAAAATGAAATTCAAGCTTAACTTTATTGTCCACCATAATTAGTGTTTCTATGCAGAAATTCACTCTAAACATTTCTTGATGTATATGTTTATCCAAATCTTGAGTTCCTAGAAAAAAATTTGGTTGAGAAATTGGAAAACAGAAAAAAGTAATATAAATCTCCTGTGAGATATAAAGCTTAGAAATTAGCATAGAAATGTTACTGGTTCTAAGGAATCCACTAACATGAACTTAAAAGCAAAAGAAAACAACACTGCTTTCCTGAATCAGTGTTAAAGTAAACATTTTCGGGAACACAGAAGCACAAAGGAGAAAAGCAGTTACAATCGAATCAGTCAGTCTTGCTTGTACCTATTGTAATGTCACGCGTGTCTGTTTCCCTGAATACCATTAAGAGTGAAGCAATCTTGCAAATTAAATAAATGTATGTGAATAAGATACCTTATACAAATCCTGTGAGTGGGATTCAAAGAAATATGTTTTGGAAGCAAAGAAAGTCCTTAAATCGACAATTTTGACAAATGATTCCATGTAGTGCTATTAACCTTTCAAAGAGATCTAAATTTTTAGTTCTTTAAAAAAATATATTTAATATTACTTAATAATATTTGCTGGTGTTTTCCAGGGTTTAAATATTTTCAACAGGCCACAGTTTCTTGTAAATGCTTTATCAGAAAAGATGTAAAGAGAAGTTATGAGTGTTGCCTTAGAATACTTAGTAATAAAAATCAGAAACTGATTTTTATAATAAAAATTTTTATAATAAAAACCTGAAAGAGCAAAATCCATGTTGATATCAATTACAAAACCCAATCAGGGCAAAGAGAGAAAGTAATTTATCATTTAAAAGGAAATGTATGTATCTGAAGGAATGTGTATCTTGATGAAAAACTGAAATATATTTTGCATGCATTCTTAGTAATTCAACCAATGTCAAAGAAAATTAAATAAAATTTTCTGTCTGGAATATTTTCAATGAAATAAAGATTAAGTCTATCAAACAGAGCAATGTATTCTTCGTGTATTTTAAAATTTCATTTTAGTAATAACTTTTATACATTAAATATTTTTGATATACTCTTTGAACTTTTGAATAATTATGTGGCATTTATTTTGTATTATAAAATATTAAAAAGAGGGAACATTATCATGTCTATATTCAGGAGACACTTTTACATGTTATTGAATTATGTAACCTTGTTATATTGGTTCATGATAGTTAACTATATAATTATAATTTTATCTTTTTCTATAAAAAACATATATCTAACTTTTTTTAACTTTATAATAGAGAAGAATTATTCACTATTTAGTATTAAGACCACTTATTATTAAATATGTAAAGAAAATGTTATGAATAATATATAATAAATAAAGATTTTAAAGGTTCCCAAGAATTCAGATTTCTCCTTCCCAAAGTCTCCAAGATTTATTTAGAAACTGAAAACATTCTCTATAATCATTTTTTTGCCTTCCAAATAAGCATTAATTTTTAATGTTTTGCTATCCTACATGACATGCCAAAGTAAACTTAAATTCACAATAATTTTCAAATATGGACCCCCACCTTCGAACCAAGAGCTATACTTTGGCTTCAATCAATATAATTTATCCAAATTCACAGTTCTAATGGCAAATATTTATTAAGCATCTACTAAATGCTAATAAGTACTGTGCTAGGTATTTTTCATATGGTCTTCCAATAATCCTCACGACATTTTAAATGTTATAGGTATTATCATCCTCACATTACAGATAAGGAAACTCTTAAGAGGCATTGAATGACATGTCCAAGACACTTCAACTAGTAAGAGGGGACATGGTTAAAATTTTTCTGACATCTAGCCCTTAAATGTACTTTCAAAAGTTTACAAAAATAACCACTGTTTGGGCCTTTCTCCCACCATGTCAATAGTGCTGTAAGTTTTTTATTTTCTTTTTTATCATAGTATAAGCCTCAGCTTCTTTACACACTTACTAATTCTCTGAATTACTACCAGAACTTTCCATCATGATATACTTTGATCTCTCTGAAAGAGGAAGATAAGAAATATATTATTTAAACTCAAAGATGGAATATGAGACTATGATCTCACCTAGCAAGAGATGGAAGTTTGTGGTGCACATTCCAAATTCAAAAACTTTCTAAAAATGGTGGAAAGTGAGTTCACAGAACTATCAATTATAACATCTTGTTGAGTATAGATAAAAACACAAGTAAAAGGAAATAGAACATATGGTGACTACTTAGGAAAGAGAGATGAGAATTTATAGGAAAATTGAACTAAGAAAATTAGACATGAGGATAAACTCTCAAAAGTCCTTTTTTGAATTTTTCCATGTATCTATGAATGTACTGCACCTGGTATACAGCTCTGTCTAATTACCAGGAGAGGACCCTTGGGCCACTTGGACTTGTGTCACATTCTGATAATGTATTACAGCATGAAGTAGGCGGAGGTAGGGGTATCAGGCGCCAAAATCTCTTAGATAAGTTACTATAGAGATGGGGATGGGTCTGTGCTTTGAGAAAGGAAAGGAGGCTGATTTACAATGTTCTAAAAACATGTTCTTCAATGAGAAACCTTTTAGCAACTATTGCTGGCCTGGACAGTTATGATTATAACTTACTCTCTCAGAAACTAAAGACACTTGAATATACTGGAGAGTGCCAGGAAATGGAACAGTGCATATAAATTAAAGCTCAGTGTTGGGAGTATTTAGCTGAAGAAGGTAACGAGACAAGAAAAGCAGGAAAGAAGGAAAAAATGGTTGAGATTAATTTGATTTCATCGCAAATAAAAGACACCTATGAAAAACCAACTAGCTCAAAAACAAAACACTGGCAACCCCACAGAATCTCTACTTATTCCTGCCTCATCATCACAACTTCTTCCATCCCCTCAAAGATAACTATTATGCTTACTTGTATAGTAATCACTTTCTTGTTGTTGTTTTGTAGAGTTTTACAACCTAAGCATGTACTTCTAAGCATATTAGTTTTAGCTTTCCTGTTGCTTGAAATTTATATAAATGAATTCAATCATGCAGAATATATTCTTTTGTGATAAAAATATTTTGTTTAAAATTATGTTTTTAAGATTTAAACATGCTACTGCATTAACTATTATTCAATCATTGCAATTATTCTAGAAAACTTCATTGTAGAAATTTGTTTATCCCTACTATTGATGATGGGCTTTAGTCATTTCCAGTTTGGACATATTAAAGATAACAGTATCTTGAACACTTTAGTACATTCTTCTTGGTATACACATTTCAGTTGGACGTATACCTAACCTGGAATTTCTAGCACATGAGGAACATAAAATTTCACCATTTTCCAAAAGATTTTACCAGTTCACAATCATACATCTCCAAATTTTAGTCATTGTGGTGTGTGTTAGTATCTCATTGTTATTTAAATGAGCCTTTTTATTGATTATTAGTGTGTAGAGAATATTTTCATTGGCCACTTGGATATTGTAATGGTTAATTTTATGTGTCAACTTGAATAGGTCACAATACTAAGATATATGCTCAAACATTATTCTAGAACTTTCTGTGAAAGCATTTTTTTAGATAAAATTAACATTTATATCAGTGGACTTTGAGTAAAGCAGCTTACTCTCCATAATGTGGAAGGTACTCATCCAATCATTTCAAGGCATTAATAGAGAAAGGGTGACTTATCTGGAAGGAGAGAAAAGTTCTGTCCACAGACTGCCTTTAAACTTGAACTGCAGCCCGGCCGGGCGTGGCTCAGCGGTTGAGCGTTGACCTAGGATCCAGGCGACCGGGGTTCGATTCTGGGTCAGGGCACATGCCCCGGTTGCAGGCTCCATCCCCAGTCGGGGGCGTGCAGGAGGCAGCCGATCAATGACTCTCTCATCATTGATGTTTCTCTCTCTCTCTCTCTCTCTCTCTCTCTCCCTCCCTCCCTCCCTTCCTCTCTCTGAAATCAATAAAGATATATGAAAAAAAAAAAACTTGAACTGCAGCATTAACTCTTCCCTGAGTCTCCAGCCTGCTATCTTACCTGGTAGTGTCTACAGTTGTGTGAGCCAATTTCTTAAAAAAAAATTTATCTATCTACTCAGATTTATCCTATTGGTTCTGTTTCTCTGGAGAGCCCTGAGCAATGCAAATAGCTTCTTTTAGAAATATCTGTTCAGATACTTACATTTTTACTATTGGGCTGTCTTTTTGGTTTTGTAATTATAAGCATTTTAAAAGCGTTTTCTTCCTTTCGTTAAAAAAAAATTTCAATTACAGTTTACATTCAGTATTATTTTGTATTAGTTTCAGGTATACAGAACAATGATTAGACAATCCTATACTTTATAAATATTTGGAGAAGATGTGTGTTCCCCTGATATTTCCAGTAACCAACTGACAACCATCAGTCTGTTTTCTGTATCTGTGAGTCTGTACCTGTTTCGTTTGTTCATATATATGGTATTTATCTTTAGCTGACTGACTTATTTCACTTAGCATAATTCCCTCTAGGCCCATACATGCTGTCACAAATTGTAAGATTTTGTTATTTTTTGTGACCAAGTAGTATTCTATTGTCTATATGTACTAGCACTTTTAAAAAATATATATCTTCATTGATTTCAGAGAGAGGAAGAGAGATAGAAACATCAATGATGAGACAGTCATTGATCAGCTGCCTCCTGCACGCCCCCTGCTGGGGGTCAAGCCCACAACCCAGGGATTTGCCCTGACCAGCGATCTCCTGGATCCTAGATCAATGCTCAACCGCTGAGCCATGCCCGGCTGGGCAATACTACCACGTTTTTATCCACTCAGTTGTTGATGGGCACTTGGGTTGCTTCCATAGCTTGGCTATTGTACATAATGTTGCAATGAACATAGCAGTGCATATATTCTTTCAAATTAGTGTTTTGGGTTTCTTCCAATATATATCCAGAAGTGGAATCACTGGGTCACAAGGCAATTCCATTTTAATTTTTTGAAGAAACTCTATACTGTTTTTCATAGCGGCTGCACCAATCTGCATTTCTACCAACAATGCACCAGGGTTCACTTTTTTCCACCTCCTCACCAACACTTGTTGTTTGTCAATTTTTTAAAATTAATTTTTATTGATTTTAGAGAGAGAGGAAGGGAGAGAGAGATAAACATCATTGTGAGAGAGAAACATCTGTCAGTTGCCTCTCACACATGCCCTGACCGGGGATCAAACCCACAACCTGGGTTTGTGCCCTGACCGGGAATCAAACCTGCCACCTCTAGCCCGGCCAGGCGTGGCTCAGCTGTTGAGCATCAACCTATGATCCAGGAGATCACGGTTTGATTCCCAGTCAGGGCACATGCCCTGGTTGCGATCTCGATCCCCAGCAGGGGATGTGCAGGAGGCAGCCGATCAATGACTATCTCATTGTTGATATTTCTCTCTCTCCCTCTCCCTTCCTCTCTCTGAAATCAATAAGAAGATATATTTAAAAAACAAAACAACCAAAAAAACCCTGCCACTTCTAGGTGTACAGGAGGATGCTCCAACCAACTGAGCCACACTGACCAGGGCTGTTTGTTGATTTATAGATGATAGCCATTCTGACCGATGTGAGATGATATCTTATTGTGGTTTTAATTTGCATTTTTCTGATGATTAGTGACATCAAGCATCTTTTATATGTCTATTGACCATCTGTACGTCCTTTTTGGAGAAGTGATTATTTAGGCCCTTTGCCTTTCTTAATTGGATAGTTTGTTTATTTGGTGTTGAGTTGTACAAGATCTTTATAAAATTTAGATATTAACCCATTCATTGGGTTGCCTTTTCATTGTGTTGATGGTTTTCATTACTGAGAAAAAACATTTTAGTTTGATGTAATCCCACTTGTTTATTTTTTCTTTTGTTTTCCTTGCCTGAGGAGATATATCAGAAAAAATATTACTGTTAGGCTTGCTGAGGAGGAAAACACAAGGCCAGGTGAGAAGGTAAATGCAATTTTATTAGGGCATCTGAAGACAGATGGTTAAAGCATCTGAATACAGATGGGCTGAACTCCAAGTATCAGTGCCTAGTGGTTGGGGAGGAATCTCTTTATAGGGTGTGGGGGGGGAAATTTTTGGCACCGCACGGTTTTTCTGAGTGGGAGTACAAAGCTATTGAATGTAAGGAGCAGATTGTTGCTCGAGATACTTTCTTTTCATGCAGGGAGTGAAAGTTGTCAAGCATAGCAAACAGAATGTGGCTATCGAAATGAGTTTACCTAAAATTTATATTCTCATGCAGTGGGAGTGATGAGCTCTCAGAAACACTAAGCTTTTGTCCAAACCTAACAGTAAGAAATGTTTGATGTTGCTTTTGTTTTCTTCTAGAACTTTTATGATATTGAGTCTTACATTTAAGTATTTGACCCATTTTGAGCTTATTTTTATATATGGTGTAACAAGGTGATCTAGTTGCATTTTTGCACATATCTGCTCAATTTTCTCAACACAGTTTATTGAATAGACTGTCTTTACCCCTTTTTATATTCTTGCCTCCTTTGTTAAATGTTAATTGACCATCTAGACATGGGTTTATTTCTGGGCTCTCTATTCTGTTCCATTGATTTACATGTCTGTTTTTATGCCATCACCATGCTGTTTTCATTACTATACCCTTGTAGTAGAGTGTGATATCAGGTAGCATCATTCCTTCAACTTCATTCTTCTTTCTCAAGATTACTGAAGCTAATCATGGTTTTTTGCAATTTCATATAAATTTGGGGGTTATTTTTCTAGTTCTGTGAAATACATCATTGATATTTTGATAGGAATTGTGTTGAATCTATAGACTGCCATGGGTAGTATGGACCTTTTAACAATTTTAATTCTTTTTATCCATGAACACTGTATATACTTCTATTTATTTGCAACTTCTTCAATTTCTTTCTTCAGTGTCTTATAATTTTGGGAGTACAAGTCTTTTCCTTTCTTAGTTAAATTAATTCCTAGGTGTGTTTTTTTGTGTGTGTTTTTTTTTAATGCAATTGTCAGTGGGATTGTTGTCTTAGTTTCCCTTTTTGATAGTTCATTATTGGTGTATAAAAATTCAACTGATTTCTGGATATTAATTTTGTATTCTGCTATTTTACTGAATTCATTTACCAGTTCCAGTAGTTTTTGTGTGTGGAATCTTTAGGGTTCTCTATATACAGTATCATGTCATATAATCGCAGTTTTACTCCCTCCTTTCCAATTTAGATGCCCTTTATGTTTTCTTCTTGTCTGATTGCAGTGGCTAGGACTTCCAGTACTATGTTGAATAAGAGTGGTGAAAGTGGACACCTCTGTCTTGTTTCAGTTCTTAGGGGAAATGGTTTTAGTTTTTGCCCATTGAGTATGTTGGCTGTAGGTTTGTTATGTATGGCCTTTATTATGTTGTGTGTTTCCTCTACTCCCACTTTGCTGAGAGTTTTTATCAAAAATGGGCATTGGATTTTGTTGAATGCTCTTTCTGTGTGTATTGATATGGTTCTTTTTTATGTTTTCTATCTCTTTAAGTTCTCACTGAGTTCATCCATTCTTCCTTTAAATTCCTTGAACATTCTTATAACCATGCTTTTGAACTGTATACCTCGTAGTTTAGTTGCCTCCATTTAATTTAGTTCTTTTTCTGGGATTTCTCTTCTTTTTTCACTTGGGTCAAATTTCTTTGTCTCCCTATTTTAGCTGTCTATTTGTATTTGTTTCTGTGTATTAGCTATAATTGCTGTGCCTTTCAATATTGTTGTGGTGGACTTATGTAGTAGGTTTCTTGTAGGGTCAGTGGTGCAATCTCTCGGATCTCCTGAGCTAGGTGCTACAGGAATGTTCTTTGTGTAGTTTCTGTGAGCCTTTCTGTGGTAGTTGAGTCTTGATTGCTGTTGGCCTGTTCATGTGTGGGTTGACCCTCAGGCTGGCTGATTGAGGTTCAACCTCCACTATGGTGTACAAGTTGCTGTGTTGGGGCTGAGTTCTCCCAAAGCAAAATTGCCCCAGCAGTGTTTGGTGCCTGAAGGAATCTTCCTTTGAGTATTCCACTTGTGTAGCTAATTGGTTTGTGCTCTAGTGTAGTCTGAAGCCTGTCACCAATTGTGTTTGTTCTGGGTGGGAAAGACTTTGTTGCAGGCCAATGTCAGACACTGCCTATAACCCTCCTTGGGCTATCTGTCTTGGTAAAGTGATCCAGTGTGTGGCGGACACTGTTGGGCCTGGGTGTGCATGGGAGGGGCCAAGCTGGGTAACAAGATTAGCTACCACTAGCTCTGAGTCATATGGGCAAGTCAGCAAAAGGCATAAGGTACCCTGAGATCCACCTGCTTGAGTTGGCTGCTCTGCTACCCCCTGAGGCTTTATGGACTTTCTCAAGAGCTTTTTCAAAAAGTTTTTAGAAAGGATCCAGGCTGTTTTCAACTTGTAGTCTCCACAATGCATGAGCTCTGCAGGGCAGGGCCACAGGGAGTCAGGAGGACATGGTTAGTGGATCTCCTCTGGGGGGAGGTTGCTGATCAGGTACACAGTGGGGGGAAGGGGGAAATGGTCCATACTCCAGAGCCATGCAACTCATTCTCTGCTTGAGACTCTGGCAATCTGCCAGATCACCCAGATCTCCTCAAGTTCTCCCCAAAAAAGAGAACACCTTGGTTCCAGGGTGGATGCAGCCAGCAGACTTATGCAGGGCACGAGCTGGACAGTATAGGGCCACCAGGAGTTGGGAGGATGGGGCTAGTGAGTCTTCTATTAAGAGACAGTGTTAGCCAGGCATGTAAGGGAGGGAAAATGGTCCCTGCTCTAGAGCCACACAGCTCAATCTCTGTCCCAGTTTCCAACAATTCCTGGGTTGGCCCAAATCTCCTCAAGTGTTCCCCAAGGCAGGGTGTACCAAAAGTCCAAGCCAGGTGCGGCCAGCAGACTTTTCTACAGGGTGTGAATTCTGCAGGGTGGGGCTACCAGGTTTCAGGAAGGTGGGGCTAGTGTATGTTCTGTTGGGGAGTGGCACCAGTCAGGTACATGGGTGGAGTAATGGTCCCCACTCTAGGGCCACAGAACTCAGTCTCTGCCTGAGTCTCTGATAATCCTGGAGATTGCCGAGATCTCTTCAAGTGTTTCCCAAGAAAGAACATTCTGTAGGTGCAGTCAGCAGACTTTTCTGCAGGGCCTGAACTTAGCAGCGCAGGCCACTGGAGGTTGAGAAGATGGGGTTAGGACTCTCCTCTAGGATGGTGCTGTATGATCCAGGGAAGATAGTATCAGTAGGCAGTGTGGTATAGGGACTCAACACAAGGGGCTTGGTATTTGACCCTCTACTTCTCTCCTCAGAGCCACATAGCTCAGTTCTTCTCTGTATGACTGCAGTTTGCTCTGAGACACCTTTCCTCCACTGGAGCCCTGGGTGAGTGGCTGAAAACAAGGTTTTGTGCAGTGGCCCTTTAAGAGGGTGCCTGGGTTTCTGGGAGTCTCCAATCTCTTCGTGAGGAACAGAATCCCCCTGGGTTTTATAGTCAGATATTATGTTGGCTCCTCTTTTTCTCTCTGGTGCTTTGGGCTGGGAAGCCTGACATGGGGTTGAGACCCCACTCTCCTCAGGGAGACCTTTGAAGTTGAGATATCCCTTTGGATTCTCAGCCACTGCGAGGGGGTATGAGGCAAGCCCTTTCCATGTCTCTGTCTTTTCTACCAGTCTCTATGTGGCTTTTTCTGTAGATCATTAGTTAAAAGAAGACTTTCATTCGGCTAGTTTTCAGTTGGTTATTCGGGTTGTTTGATATATATAATTTAGTTGCAATTCTAGTTTGGTGCTGGGAGGAGGTGATTGTAGAGTCTACCTAATCTGCAGCCATCTTGGATCCCCTGTTTAGTTTTTTAATACAGTGAAATAAATTGATTACTTTTCTAATATTAAACCTTCAATAATATTATAGCACTTCATATATAACATAAGAATCTTATATTAATATATTTCAATTTCTCCCCTCCTAGCCTTTAAATGCATTGTTCCACTGTCTTCTGGCTCTAATTTTTTATAAGAAATCAATTTTAATTCTTATCTTTGTTGCTGTGTTTGTAATGTGTGATATTTTTCTCTGGTTGCCTTTAATGTTTTTACTTTATCACTGATATTTCAACAGTTTGATTCAACCTCCTGGAACTCATGCCTCAGGTGGTAGGCAGCCCCTAGCAATAGTCCTGAATGGTTTCTACTGCTGATATTCATGTTATTGTGCAATTTTCTCCTCTTGATTGTAAACTAGATCTAGTGACTCACTTCTAACAAACTGAATATGGCAACACTGATAAAATGTTACTTTTTAAATGAGGTTAAAGACTGCTTTTTGTCTTTGGTGCTTCTCTCTCCTGCTGACTCAGTCATTTGCTCTGAGGGAAGAAAGTTGCCATGTTGTGAGTGTCCCTATAGAGAAGCATGTATAGAAATGAGCTGATGCTTCAGGCCAACTGTCAGAAATGACCTGAGACTTTCAATATCTATGTGTATGACCTTAGGAGAGGAACCATCTCCATTCAAACTATGAGATTACTGCAGGCTTGATTACACCTTGATTGCAAACCTGTGAAAACCATGAGTCAGAGTTACGAGGTAAAATGCACATGGCATCTTAACCCAAAGAAACTTTGAGATAATAAACATTTGATATTTCATGTTGCTATTTTGGATGGTAATTTATAATTAAGCAAGGCATTACTGATACATGTACTTTGGTATAATTTTCTTCATGTTTCTTTTTATTGTTGATTTTGAACTTCTTGGATCAGTAGTTTTATAGTTGACCTCAAATTTAGCGATTTTTTCAAAACATTTTTTCTCAAACCCCTTCCTGCTCTTCTTTGAGAACTCCAATTACATACATATTAAGCCACTTGCAATTGTCCTGCAGATCATTTTCTGTTCTTTGCACTTTTCCTCTGTTCCATTTTATATAGTATTTATTGCTATTTCTTTAAGAGCATGACTCTTTTCTATTTCAATGACTAATTTGTTAATTTAATATCTAGTATATTTTTCATCGCAGTCATATTTTTCATCTCTACAAGTTTGATTTGGTTCTTTTTATAATTTGTCATGTCTGTATATTATAAAGTTATAACAACTACTTTATTGCTTTAACTTTATTGAGATATAATTGAAAAAATTGCAACATATTTAATGCGTGAATAACCACTTGATATACATATGCATTGTAAAAGGATTTCATCCATCCAGGTAATTACCAACTACAGTTACCACATTACACATTATATCCTTGGATTTTATTTACTTATAACTGAAAGTTTGTACCTTTTTACTAATCCTATTTATCCCACTCCATAGGCTCTGGAAACCACTTTTACACTATCTATTTCTATGAATTTGACATTTTTTTCTTAGATTACACATGTAAGCATTTGTCTTTTTCTGTCTTCATTATTTCACTTAACATAATGCCTAATGCTCACCAGGTTTATCCATGTGATTACAAATGACATAATTTCCTTTATTTTAAAGGCTGAAAGTACATATATTAGTAAATAAACAAATATATATGTACATGTATATATAGTACATTTATATATTGTATACAACAAAGTTGTTTTCATACTTTGGCTACTGTGAATAATGCTGTTGTAAAAATGGGTGTACAGATATTTCTTCAATATAGTGGTTTTATTTCTTTTGAATATATACCCAGAAGTGAAATTGCTGGATCATAAAATAGTACTATTTTAAATGTTTTGAGAAACCTTCATACTCTTTGCTATAGTATCTGTACAACTTTATATTTTCACCAAGAGCATAAAAGGACTCCCTTTTCTCCACATCTTTACCAGCATATATTTTGGTTATTAACTCCTTATTGGCTATATGGTTTGCAAATATTTTCTCCTAATTCATAGATTGCCTTTTCATTTTGTTGATGATATCCTTTGCTAGCAGAACCTTTTTTAGTTTGTATTGTCACTTGTTTATTTTTGCTTTTTCACCAGTTCACTTAGCTTTTGGTGTCAAATCCAAAAAATAAAAATAAAAAATAAAAATCTGTTGCCAAGATAAATATAAAGGAAGGAGCTTACTCTCTAGTTTTTTTGGTGTGTTTTTTCTAGGATTTTTTAAATTTTAGGTCTTACATTCAAGTCTATAATGTATTTTGAGTTGATTTTTGCATATGGTGTAAGTATTGGTGTTTTGTTGTTTTCTGCTTGTATTATATTTCCTGTTTTTTGTTCTCTTGGTTACTTCCTATGCAATTTGTTGATTTTATATAGTGGTAATTCCATTCTTTTTATTTTTGAATATCTTCTCTACATTTTGACTTTGTGGTTACCATGAGGTTTACATAAAATGTATTTATGAGAGTCTATTGAAGCTGGTAACAACTTAACTTGAAAGTCATATAAAAATTATACATTTTTACACTCCCTCACATATTAAGGCAGTATATGCATTTGTCCCCTTGATGATGCCCCATATTCTCATATGTCCAGTGTTTACAGTTTTACATTGTGTACTTATTAAAAATTGTAGTTATAGTTATTTTTAATAATTTCATCTTTGAATCTTCATACTAGAGTTTTAAGTGATTTACCTACCACCATGACAGTATTAGAGAATTCTAATTTTAACTATCTATTTACTTTTACGAATGAGTATTATTCTTTCATATGTTTTTCTGTTACTATTTAGCATACTTTCTTTTCATTTAGACAAACTTCTTTAAATGTTTTTTGTAAAGCTGATCTAATGGTAATTAATTCCTTCAGCTTTTGCTTGTTTGGGAAACTCTTCTTTAATTATGGACAGCTGTACTGGATAGAGTAATATTGGTTGACAGCTTTTATATATATCATTCAATTCCCCTCTGGACAACAAAGTTTTTGCTGAAAAATCTACTTAGAGTCCTTTAAGGTCTTCTTTTATGTAACAAGTTGCTTTTCTCTTGCTGCTTTTAAGATTCTCCCTGTCTTTAACTTTTTAGGTATAATTATAATGTGTTTCAATGAGGGTCTTTTTGAATTTTCATTTGGTACTCTCTGGGCTACCTGGATATGAATGGTTGTCTTAACACCAGTTCAAGTAAGTTATTTTTCCATTGTTTCTTTGTATAAGCTTTTTGCCCCTTTCTCTATTTATTCTCCTTCTGTGACTCCTACAGTGCATGCATTTGTCTCCTTGATGATGCCCCATATTCTCATATTCCCATAAACTCTCTTCACACTTTTTCATGGTGTTAAATTCTTTTTAATCCTCTGAATGGAAGAATTTCACTGCCCTTTTTAACCGTTTACTTATCATTTCTTCCACTTGAAATAGTCTAATATTGAAATTTTCCACTAAATTTTTTAGTTCTGTGATTTCTCTTTGGTACTTTAAAAAAAAAAAAAAATTAGAGAGAAAGGGAGAGGGAGAAGAAGAGGGAGAGAATGGGGGGGAGAGAGAAACATGGATATGAGAACAAAACATCAATCGGCTGCCTCCTACACAAATGCTTCTGGGGATCAAGCCCACAATCCTGACATATGCCCTAACCAGGAATTGAACTGTCAACCTTTCAGTGCATAAGATGACTCCCAATCAACTGAGTCACACCTGCCAGGGTTCTTTGCTACTTTTTTATATTTTCTATCTCTGTTGAAATTCTCACTAATTCATTCATTGCTCTCTTAACTTTAGTAAGCATCTTTATGATTGTTATTTTAAACTCTCTATCAGGTAAATCATTCTTTTCCATTTCATTGCAATCTGTTTCTAGAGATTCATCTTGTAATTACATGTGGAATAACATGTTTCCTCATTTTCCTTGACTCTCTATGTTAATTTCTGCACATAGATAAAACAGCCACTTCTCCCATTCTTGACAGAGTGGTTATGAGTGGATAAACCTCATCAATCAGCCTGACCTGAGCTTTTTGTTGTCTCTAGAACTTTTGTTATTGCCCAAGTTTCCTTTTTTTTTGTAATAGTGGCTCCAATATTGATGGCAGACTAAGACCCATCAGTTACCCAAAGTGGAGGGGAGAATTGTACCCAGCACTTGGATACAAACTGAAAGCCAGACTTTTAGGCAGCATCTGAGAAAGTATGTAGTTAAGCCTCTTTCAGGGAGGAACTTGGGAGATAAGCATTTTTGCCTGCTCCCTATGCTCTGGGTCTGGGTGTATATTCATGGAGGCAGGGTGAAACTGTGCCTATTAAAAACTTCTTATTTGTTACATTCCTGTGAACTTGTGAATATAAGCCCTGTTGGTCAACAGAAACAGGTAAGCTGAGGGCTCATGACTCAGGCAACAGCTATAAAAGTTGGGACACCAGACATGTGTACAAGCTTTTTCCAGGAAGATATGGATGCTTTCAAGTGAACCAGAAGGAAAATATATGTGAGGTGTCTGCCAGCTTTACTCATCTCTGGGGAAGACTGTCACCAGCCTGTAGATGTGTGCTAAATTAGAAGCCTGATCTTTAGGGATCAGCTTTCAAAAGTTGCAGTTGAGCCCACCCTGGCATGGCTCAGCGGTTGAGCATAGGCCAAGGATTCAGGAGATTGTGGTTCAGTTCCTGGTCAGGGCATATGCCCAGGCTGCGGGCTCCATCCCCAGTCAGGCGTGTTCAGGAGGCAGCCAATCAATGACGAATCTCTCAGCATTGATGTTTCAACTCTCTCACTCCCTCTTTCTGAAATCAATAAAGATATATTTTTTAAAAAAGATGCAAGTGGGCTTCTTTTAAGGAAAGATATTTTTGCCATTTCTGTTTCCACTGAGCCTTAAGTGGATAGCTGCAAAGACTGACACCTGCCCATTAATAACTGCTCTTTGTTTTCTATACTTTTGTGGTTCTCATTATGTACACCTCATTGACTTCAAAACTAGGTGTTTGGGGGCCTCTATCTTCTGTGGAGACTTAAAAGGTGAAATACTAAGTATGGAGTCCAAATCTTTCACTCATCAGGGAAAATATGGGATTAAGAGTTCCCTCCCAATTATATGGCACTGGGGGGGGGGGGGGGAGGTTATGGGTAGAGTACATCTCAGTCTTTCTTATCCATTTAGATTTGGGCATTTTCTCATATGCCCATTTCATAGAATTCACTCGGCTAGTTTCTGGATTTCTTGCAGAGGTAATTGCTTTATGTGTAGCTGTACATTTAATATGTTTATGAGAGGAGGAGAGTTCAGGAGCCTCCAATGTTGCCCTCTTGGTCCTTATATCTCTTATAACAACTACTTTAATGTGTTTGTCTGATAATTCTAAAATTTATGTCAGACCTGGGTCAGTTTCACTTGATTAATTTGTCTTTTTGCCATGGGTTATATTTTCTTCCTTTTTTTGCATGTCTAGAAATTTTTTATTGGATGCTAGCTATACAGTGATAATTTTACCTTTTGGGGTGCTAAATATTTGTATATTTTTACAAGTACACTTGAATATTCTTCTGGAGCACAGTTAAGTTACTTGTGAGCAGTTTGAATTTTGGGGGCCCTGTTTTTAAGATTGATTAGGCAGGCCCAGAGTAATGCTCAGTATAAGGTTATTTACCATGACACAGGTAAGATACTTCTAAGTACTTTACCAAATTCCCCATGAATCTTGAAGTTTTTTGGTCTGGCTGGTAGCAAGAGGAACTATTTCTGACCCCATGTGACTACTAGGGCACTGTTACCTCTATTTATTTTGGGTTGTTCTTTTCCTACATTCAGATAGTTTTTTTGTGCATGGATGTCAGTACTCAGCTGACTATTCAAGGGGAACTTTCTGTAGATCTTTGGAGTTTTATTTCCTTGAAGTCCTCTCCCTTCCAGTTTTTGGTCTGAAAAAATGAGCTACCTTAGCCTCCATGGATTGTCTCTTCAACTCAATGAATCTGTTGTGCTGTTTCTGGCTTCATCCTTCTGGTAGTGTGGCCTGCAAAATCACTCAAAGCAGTAACTGGAACAATCTTAGTTTCATCTTCTTTATGTTCCCTAACTCAGTGTTCAATTTTCTTTGTTGCCCAATATACAGTGTCTTGCAAAATGTTTTTATATTTTGTTAGTTTCGTTGTTGTTTCAGAAATGAGAATAAAGCTGATTCTTGTATCTCTATTTTGTCCAGTATTATAAATTGACACATACCTAATTTTATTATGTACATTTTTGTATGAACTTACTTTCCTAACCAGATTTATTGTGGACATTCTTTTCTGTGTTCTCTATAACATCTCTCATAGTATGAAGCTTTATGATAAAATACATGCAACCTAATGGCTAATCATTAGGTTATTTCTACAGTTACTTACGTAAATTTCTCATAATATATATATATTATATTGTTGACAGTATTACAATATATCTCCCATTTTCTCTCTTTTTGAACCCCTCCACCCAACCCCTGTTCCACCCCAGGCCTTCCTCATGCTATTGTCTGTGTCCATGGGTTATGCTTATATGCATATA
This sequence comes from Miniopterus schreibersii, assembly GCF_964146895.1. NCBI lineage: Eukaryota > Metazoa > Chordata > Mammalia > Chiroptera > Miniopteridae > Miniopterus > Miniopterus schreibersii. The sequence continues at coordinate 37,117,453 of NC_138104.1, read as the reverse complement.
TGTTCTTTGGTTGATCTCTTCCCATTCCCCCCCCCACACACAGAGATATGTTATTCGGTTCCATGCATCTATAACTCTGGACCTATTTTGTTCATCAGTTTATTTTGTTCATTAGATTTCTCATATAAGTGAGATCATGTGATATTTCTCTTCTCTAACTGGCTTATTTTGTATAGCATAATAATCTTCAGGTCAATCCATGCTGTCTCAAAGGGCAAGAGCTTCTTTTTTGTAGGTGTAAAGTATTCCATTGTATAAATGTACCACAACTTTATTTACTGATGGGCACTTGGATTATTTCCAGATCTTAGCTACAAGACAGGGATGTCTGCTTTTACCACTCTTATTCAACATAATACTGGAAGTCCTAGACATAGCCATCAGACAAGAAGAATAAATAAAAGGCATCCAAATTGGAAAAGAGGAAGTAAAACTGTCATTATTTGCAGATGACATGATATTGTACATAGAAAACCCTAAAGATTCCACCAAAACACTGCTAGATTTAATAAATAAATTCAGCAAAGTAGCAGGATACAAAATTAACATCCAAAAATCGATGGCATTTTTATACACCAATAATGAACTCTCAGAAAGAGAAACTAAAAAAATCCCATTTTTTGTTGTTACCATTGCAACAACAAAAAAATAAGATAGCTGGGAATAAACTTAATCAAGGAGGTAAAAGACCTGTACTTGGAAACAAGTACATTGAAAAAGGAAATAGAGGAAGATACAAAGAAGTGGAAGTATATACCATGTTCATGGATTCAAAGAATTAACATCATTAAAATGTTCATATTTATTTATTATAAATATTCATTGTACACTTACTATATTTAAGGTATTGTGGGGTTTATAAACATAAGTCAAATTTGGATCCCTTTTAAAAATCTTTTATTCTTATAATAAATTAAAGTTAGAGAGAAATAAAGCTTGTAAGACAGATTAAAAAATATATCGAAAGTTCCAAAAATGCAGAGCTATTTGTGTTTTTATTTAAAATCTAAGAAATATTCCTGCCTCTACAATTTCATGGGTTAACATTTGCCTCCATTGATATATTTGATTGAAATGATTTTTACTGCTAAGAAAATTGTCTCTAGGTTTTGATATAAAAAATAATACAAAATAAGCATAACTATCAGTAATTATTCTGTTCTCCCAAGGTCAAACAAAATGGTCTCTCCAAATATGCAAGGTCTTTCTAGGAAAGTGATAGAAATGTTTACAAATTTTAAAATATCAAGACAATTCTGGATAAATAGGCATATGTAATATCAAGATGTTTACAAAAACAAAGAAAAAGTCCCTTTATATTAAATTTACATAAAAGTGATATATATATAACAAAAAGAGTACCAATATATTGTTTTTAATTATCCAACCTTATTGAAATATTAGATGCTGTAAAATTTCTAATTATACTGAAAATAAATAAAAACATAAGAAAGGAAATGTAATGTGCCTATGTTAGGCAGCAAATTTCTTGAATAATTTGCTGCAAATATATTGTCTTCAAAGAAATGGAGGTAAACAGTTTTCAAAGAGGATAAGCAAGATAATTTGTTCACTTCTTATGGTATGATAGATCGGAAAAAAATTAGTTCCAGGTAATAAGACTTTACTATAGATAAAAAACTAAAGATTAGGCAATTTTGTTTGGAAGACATAATTTTATTTTTAATGCACTATAAAGCAATATATGAGTTGGACAAATATTGTCTTCTGGTGTAGTTCAGTCATTTAATCACAAACATACGCACTCGCGTGCATGCACACACCCCCACCCCACAAGATATTTATTTTGAGTGAGAGACAGTGGATTTAGAGTTAGAAAGGCCTGTTCCTTTTATATAACCAAAGATGATATCTATACTCATGGATTATAGAGGGTATAGGCAACCATATTCTGGTGATGATAAAGGCTTCAGCAGTAAATTCAACAAGATCACAAATAAAAACTTTTAATCTGCACAAAAATGGAAATCCCTAGGAGTCCTGATTGATTTCCACCCAATCAATGAACATTTGCCCAGTTTATAGATGAGGAAGAGAAAATTACTGCTGGTGTGCTGAAGCTTATTTCTATAGCCATATATACTATAATTTTGATATTGTTCTGCTTTAACTTATACAGCAATTCACACATTTAGTACTACAGGGAATTACATGATAAAAAAAGATGAGTACATATTTTTCTTCCCCAGTCAGTTGCAGGAATAGTTTGTAACAATCATACTCCTGAACATATCTTTAATCCAGGACAGTAGAAATTTAATGTTGCATACTTATTTGCTGCTATATAATTAAATGTCTTAAACTCACTGCTTTTCTGAGCCCTGAGCTATATGAGAAGGGTGAACTTTGCTAAAAATCCCTTGACTAAGTAAAACTGTGGCACTGGAGGTTGGAGGTAAGAAAATTTAGATTGTTCAGTGGAGTTAAACTTTATGTTGCTCATTTATTAGTGACATAAACTTGGGAAAGACAGATGTTTAATTGTAGCCAAAGTGTTAATGATCTTGGTTGTACCCTCCTCAACAACTTTTTCACTGGTTTCAGTAATGGGAAATTTCAGTAGCTGTGACATGACCCATTTGGAAATTATCTGGGAGCACAAAAGTTACACTAAATGGTGAATGTTTAAAATATTGGATGGAAAGAGGGTTGATTTTTTCCTGCAAAATCATTTATACAGAATTTGTTATGAAAAAAAAGTTATAAGGGAGATAATTTATACATGCTAGAATGTTGCCTTTTGTTATGGAATCTCATAATTAAAAATAAATATAAGCTGACTTATTTCAACTAGAAGCACTGCATTTATTCATATAAAAATAACTACCTCCACATCAGGCTTATGGAGCTCTTGAAAAATGATTTTTTTAAATGTATCTTAACTTTACCAGTTCAGATTGAATTTCACATTTCTACTCAACTTTTCTGAAATGGGTAGGTTCCAGTGAAGAGTGAATCAATCGCCTGGCTGGGTGTGGCTCAGCAGTTGAGCTTTGGCCTAGGATCCAGGTGATTGGGGTTCGATTCCTGGTCAGGGGGTGTGCAGGAGGCAGCCTATCAATGACTCTCTCATCACTGATGTTTCTATCTCTCTCTCCCTCCCTCTCTCTGAAATCAATACAGATTTATATATATATATATATATATATATATATATATATATATATAAAGAGTGAATCAATCTGCTGATATCATGGTTACTCAGTGATTTATACCCTTTTTACTCCACCTCTTGTTATATTAATCTCTGCGTTGACTTCCACATTAGTTGTAACTAACTTTCTAGATTCTGCCCTACTTCATAAAGATTTCTTCATTTTTGACATTCTGATGACTTATAGACTTAAGATTTTATTAACTCAAGAGTTCTACAATAAAAACAACACCGCTTCTTGCATCCAGATGTAACCTGTATCTCACTTGACGCTTCCACGTTTTCTACAATTACTCACCTTATTCTCTTAGTGTCTAACTTACCAGTTAATAGAGTTTAATTATAGAAAATATTAAATGGTAGATTGAGAAGTTTTAAAATTTAATATGTAAACAGAAATTCAATGTTAAGAGCTTCTGAGAAATTAAATGCCATGCCATTATCAGTGCTTTAATAAAATGAATCAGTGAACACTGTATGAATTAAATGAGATATTTCAAAGTATATTGCATAGGGCTTAACATATCTTAGGTATTTAATATTTATATTTATTACACAAGGTTAGAATGACTGAGCTGAGTCAATTTTCAAATAATAGTAATTTAGGAAAGCAAAAAAATTAGATAAACCTATTTTAATTTTAACAGACCAAAAAGAGAGAAATAAACAGCAATACAATAATAATAGAGGATTTGAATACTCCACTTACATCAATGGATAGATCAACCAGGGAGAAAATCAATAAGAAACTCAGTCTTAAACTACACATTAGACTAGATGAACTTAAAAGATATATTCACAATATTCCATTCAAAATCAACACAATACACATTTTGCTCAAATGCACATGAAATGTTCTCTAAGATAGATCATATTTTAAGTCACAAAACAAGTTTTAATGAATTTAAGAGATTGAAATTAAATCAAGTTTTTTTTTTTTCTTTTTTTTCTTTTTTTCTTTTTTTTTACTGCAGTGGTATGAGTCTAGAAATTAATTATGCAAGGAAAACTACCAAACACACAAATATGTGAAGATTAAACAACATGCTACTGAATAACCAATGGGTCAAAGAAGAAATCAAACAAAAAATCAGAAGATACTGTGAAAATATAATATACCAACATTTTGGGGATGCAGCAAAAGCAATTCTAAGAAGGAATAGTAACAAATACCTGTCTCAAGAACCAGCAAATTCTCAAATAAACAACTTAACATTATACATCAAGGAACTAGTAAAAGAAGAACAAAGAAGCCCAAAGTTAGCAGAAAAATGGAAATAAAGATTGGAGCAAAAATAAGTGAAATAGATACTGAAAAGACATTACAGAATATCAATGTAATTAAGAATTCTTTTTTTTTAAATATATCTTTATTGATTTCAGAGAGAGGAAAGGAAAGGGAGAGAGAGAGAGATAGAAACATCAATGATGAGATAGTCATTGATCAAGCCGGCAACCCGGGCATGTGCCCTGGCTGGGAATCGAACCCCGATCACCTGGATCCTAGGTCGATGCTCAACTGCTGAGCCACACCCGGCAGGGCAAGAATTGATTCTTTAAAAATATAAACTGATAGCATTTAGCTAGACTCACCAAGAAAAAAAGAATACTTAAATAAATAATATGAGAAACAAATGAGAAGATGTTACAACTGATAGCACAGAAATACAAAGGATCAAAAAAGACTACTGTGAAAAGTTATATGCAAACAAATTGGACAACCTAGAAGAAATGGATACATTTCTGGAATCACACAATCTACAAAAACTTAATTATAACTAAATACGGGGTGTCCCAAAAAATGTATACACACTTTAACAGCTGATAGCAGAATTTTGAAAATGAAATGTATTTTAATAAACACTGCCTTTATAATTATTCAAAGTGTGTGTATGCATTTTTTGGGATACCTGTAGAAAATCTAAATAGATCAATTTATAGCTAAGAGATTGAATCAGTACCTTAAAACCTTTCAACAAACAAAAATCCAGGGTCAGATGGCTTCACTGATGAATTATACCAAACATTAAAAAAATAGTTAATACCTCACCTTCTAATACCCTTCCAAAAAACAGAAGAGAAAACTTTTCCAAACTTGTTTATGAGGCCAGCATTACCTCAATATAAAACCAGAAAAAGATGCCATAAGAAAAGAAGGTAGAATTGGTCAATGGGGAAAAAAAGGCACATCTGTAATATTTTGAACAACAACAAAAAAAGATTTCATGCCAATATCCCTGATGAAAGTAGATGCAAAAATCCTTTACATACTATTTGAAAATCAAATTCAACAATAAATTCAAAGAATCATACACCATGATCAAGTGGGATTTATTTCAGCCAGGCAAAGATGGTTCAATATGTGCAAACTAGTCAATGTAATACACCAAATTAACAAAATAAAATATAAAAATCATATGATCATTTCAATAGATGCAGAAAATAGATGACAAAATTCAACATCCATTTATAATAAAAACTCTGAACAAAGTGGGTATTCAGGAAATGTACATCAATGTAATAAAAACCATATATGATAAGCCCACAGATAATATCAAATTAACAGTGAAAAGCTGAATGTCTTTTCTCTAAGATCAGGAACAAGATAAGGATGACCCTATCACCACTTTTATTCAATATAATATTAGAAGTCTTAGACCAATTAGGTAAGAAAAAGAAATAAAATTCATCCAAGTTAGGAAGGAACAATTAGAACTGCCACTATTTGCAGATGATATATTAAATATAGAAAATTCTAAAATCTCAATCAAATACTTCTTAGAACTAATAAATGAGTTCAATGAAGTTGCCGGATACAAAATCAATATGGATAAATTTGGTGTATGTTTATACCCCAATAAGAAACTACCAGAAAAAGAAATAAAGAGAATCCCATTTACAATTGCATCAAAAAGAATAAAATACATGAGAATAAATTTAACCAAGAAGGTGAAAGACCTATATACTAAAAACTATAAGGCATTAATGAAAGAAAATGAAGACACAAACAAATCAAAATATATTCCATGCTCATGGGCTGAAAGAATCAATAGTTAAGATGTCCATTCTATTCAAAGCAATCTATAGATTCAATACAACCACTATCAAAATTCTAATGACATTTTTCAAAGAAATAAAACAAATACTTTTTTGTATTGGAACTACAAAAAAACCTGAATAGCCTAAACGATCTTGAGAAAGAACAAAGCTGGAGGCATTATCCTCCCTAATTTCAAACTATATTACAAAGCTATAGTAATTAAAACAGTATGGTATTGGAATAAAAACAGCCACATAGAACAACAGAACAGAAGAGCAAGACCAGGAACAATCCCATATATGTATGACTCAAACAGAAACAGCCACATCACCCTGGAAGAATATTGAAATGTAAAATGGTGGAGGAGCCCGGCCAGTATGGCTCAGTGTTTGAGCATCAACTCATGAACCAGGAGATCATAGTTTGATTCCCAGTGAGTGCACATGCCCAGGTTTTGGGCTCAGTCCCCTGTAGGGGGGGTGCAGGTAGCAGCCAATTAATGACTCTCTCATCATTGAACTTTCTATCTGTCTCTTCCTCTCTCCTCCTCTCTCTGAAATCAATAAAAATATATTTTTAAAAAGTAAAATGTAAAAAGTAAAAAATAAAATGGTGGAGGAGTTCTTTTCTGGAAATCTGTATATTGAGGAGTTGTCTCACTTCATCAACAATGGGGCCATAATGGAGGTGGCCAGTGTCTGCGTGAGGCAGATGGAGCTTTATCAGGTGTATGAAGGCATCATCTTTGAGAACTTTCTAAAGATCTGGTAGGAGATAGACATTTATACCAAGATGCACATCAGCTTGCTTGGTCAGTAAATTTACGACAAAGTATATCCAAGAGTATACAATGGAAAAGGGAAAGTCTCTTCAAATTTATCCTTTACACAAAAATTAACTCAGTATTGACTAAAAACTTGAACATAAGGCCTGGAACCATAAAGCTCCTAGAAGAAAACATAGGTGGTAAGCTCTTCGACATAATTCTTGGGAATAATTTTTAGAATTTGAAAACAAGCAAAAACATTAAAAGCAAAAGTATTTAAGTGGGACTACATTGTATTAATTAAAAGCTTTTCCACAGAAAAGGAAACCATCAACAAAGTAAAAAGGCAACCCAGTAGCCCAGATATGTGTCCATCAGTGGATAATTGGATAAAGAAATTTATAAATACAATGGAATACTATTCAGCCATAAAAAATAATGAACTCCTGCCATTGTGACAACTGGGGTGGACCTTGATGGCCTTATGCTAAGTGAAATAAGTTAGAGAAAGACAAATATTGCTGATATCTTTTATACATAATATCAAAAAACAAAAGCAAAAACTGACAAGTTCATAGGTACAAAGAATAGATTGATGCTTATCAGAGACTGCGAATGGAAAGCCGTAGAAATGGGTGAACAGAATCAAAAGTTAAAACCGTGGGCAAGTATACAAAAAGACACCTTACCATAGAAGATATACTAATAGAAATCAATTATTAAAGGACCCTGAAAATAAGAAAATTATGGGAAAATAAATCCATTGTGCATCAGAGAAAAGCAAATCGAAAGAGCAATGAGATACCCTACCTGTCTATTAAAATGACTACAACTGAAGCAAAGGATCAAATGTAAAAATACCAGTCCTAGAAAGAATGCAAAATAACCAGAAATCTCATTTAAAAGTTAGCAAATATGCCTAAGCCAATTATTTTCTGAGATGTGGTGCACTTTTGTTTTGATTTGAAAAATATTTTAAGATAAGGAAAATAATATAAACAATAACTACTCGTGTACTTGTCAGTTTTTAAATTATGTCATTTTAAATAATAATAAATTGTAAAAATATAATTATATATAATTAACTGAAAGTGCCTATAGAACTCATGACAGTTGCATTTAACCCCTTCTCCAGAGATCATTTTTATCTTTATTTTTATTTTTTATTTTATTTTATTTTTTTTAAAATATATCTTTATTGATTTCAGAGAGAGGAAAGGAGAGGGAGAGAGAGAGAGAGAGAGAAACATCAATGATGAGACAGTTATTGATCGAGCCCCCAACCCAGGCATGTGCCCTGACCGGGAATCGAACTCCGATCGCCTGGATCTTAGGTCAACGCTCAACCGCTGAGCCACCCCCGGCCGGGCTTTATCTTTATTTTTAAAAGAATTATTCTCATGCTTGTTTTTGTTATTAACTATATATATGTGTATTCATAAGCTACATATAGAGTACTTAACTGCAAATATTTCAACTTGTATAAAGTAATATTATATATTCTTATGCTCCTAAAACTTTATTTTTGCTCAACGATTTTTGTTGAAAGTTGTGGTACCAGTGCATCTTAACAGTAGTAAAGTGTATATACACATACACAAGTGACATTATTTTCTCTATTAAACTTTCTAACTGGTAATTATTATTGAAATGCTATTGATTTTTTATAAGCTGCTCTTGTGTCCAGCAAAATTGCTAAACCCATTATTATTTTTATAGATTATTCATTGTCTTGAGTATTGTAAGTAGAAAATAATTATTTTCTAAAAATAAGGAAAATTTGTCTTTTCCTTGCCAGGTTTTATACCTTATCTATTTTATGTGACAGTGGACAACCTATTCTCATTTCTAACTTTTACGTAAATGCTTTCAAAATCTCACCATCAGAAAATAATAATAATAGTAATAACAGTAATAATAACCATAATAAAACAGGCACAACATTAATTATGGCTATGTTCCAGAAAATATTTTAAGCACTTCACATGTATTAACACCTATCTATTTCATCACCTTTCATGGATAAATATTATTTCTGAAATGAAAAGATATATAATGTGATAAAGTCATACATAGCCTTTCAGTGGCAGAAAGTATTCCAACCAGAGTGGTCTGGCTTCAGGATTTGTCTTAGTCATTACTATATGCCACTTATAATGACTTAGGTAGGGTATCTTTTGTCATGTAGGCAAAGTTTATTTCTACTCCTAGTTTATAAGACATTGTATTATGAATGTGTTAAATTTTATTAAATAAATTTTCTCCATTATTTGGAATTTAAAAATATTTTAGATTAATTTTTATGTGGTTTGTAGGCAATGTCTAATTTTTTAAATTAATTTGTACTGTTGTTTCAATATAATATGGCCAAATACGTGTTTATCTGTATTTATCTTACTTTTTTTAGACTAAGTGTTTATGTCTTTTCTCAGTTCTGGAAAATTTACAGCTTTCAAAAAAAATTTTTTTTTCTTTACTCTCTTCTCTGTTTTTTCCTTCAGGCATTCTATTTGATTGGATCTATTGCAACAATGCAATTATTAACTAATATTCCTACTTTATTCAGATTTCCTTAGTTTTATGCTAATGTCATTTATCTGTTCCAGGATCCCATTCAAGCAGCAGCTTTACATTTAGCTGTCATTGCTTGTGGCAGTTCTTCAGATTGCTTTTGATGACTCTGGCAGTGTTGTGTTACAAAATATCCCTTAAATGAGAAAATACCAAATAAAGTGCCATTCTCACCACATCATATAAAGGTAACGTATTATCAACTTGATTTATCACAGTTGATGTTTATCCTGATCACCTAGCTGAAGTAACGTTTGTTAGATTTCTGCACTGTAAAATTACTCTTTTTTCTTTCCCTTCCATACTGTACTCTATAGAGGGCAGTCACTATGTGTACCCATACTCCCAAAGGAAACAACTTTATCAACTAACATATAGTGTTTATCTTATTTCTTTTGCCTTTAGTTTTATAGACTTAGCTTATTTTTTATGTCACTTAGGTCAACACTTTTTCTTGCACCACTTTCAGTAAGATAGTTTCATACATTTTTAATACAGTTAGATTGTTTCAACTCATTCTTCATTCCATTCTGGAATTCCCCTGATCTCCTAAAAGATTTTTGAAAATTTGCATATATAAAGGTTTTATCTTTATTCACTTAAAATATGCACTTAAGATTCCTATATATTTTTTTTCTTTTTTGGCTTGAAAACCTATTCTTTTTATTGTTAATAATAATCTATTGTTTAGATGTACCTCTGTTTATCAATTCACCCACTGAAGGACATCCTGAATGCTTCCATTTATTGTTGATTATATATAAAACTGCTATAAACATTCATATGCAGGCATTTGTGTTGATATGAGTTTTCAAATAAGTTGGGTAAATACTTAAAAGCACAGTTGCTGGATTATTTAACTGTTTAAGAAACAGCCAAATTGTCTTCAAAAGCAGTAGTAACATATTGCATTCCTCCAGCAATGAATGAGAATTCCTGTCGCTCCACATCCTCATCAGCATTTGATATTAGAAATTTTGGATTTGGACATTCTAATAGGTGTGTAGTGAAATCTTACTGTTGTTTAATTTTCAAGGACTTAATGAAAAATGATCTTGAGCATCCTCCCAGAAACTGGACTGATATATATATTCTAAAGTCCCCTTCTTAAAGTGATATTTGGAATAGAACAGATTCAGTTATGAAGCCAGCAAGTCACTGTTGATGTTTACATATAACTTTTTCATTCCTGAGACTGCAACTTGCTTGAAACCCACACTTCATGTTTTGGGAAGTAATTTATAACAATATATTTCCTCAACTTCTCTTTCAGTGCGGGAGGTTGACATCTCCAGCAACCAGCTTCAAATAGTGATCAAATTGCTCTAGTTCCTTTTCTTGTGTAGAACAGATTTTAGTCTCTTTTATCTCACTTGAGCTAAGAGCTAATCCATCATGCCCTGCCTTATAGGCCTGTGGCTTTATCCCTGTTTATTGCATTGATTTTGAATTTCAGTTTTGTTTTTTATTCACAGATTTTTAAAAACATTCAACTATATATTTTAATTTCTATTTTTAAATATTTCTATCATTGTCATGAGCTTTTTACTATGTGAGGACATAGTCTAATATCAGCCCCATGATCTTCACCTTTTATTGTTTACTTTCTGTATAATCCCTTCCCCTTGAGAATTGTCAGAATCTGTTAGTTGTTTCTTTCCATAGAGCACCAAAACTAATGAGATATGGCATCCATGCTAACATTACCTAAGATTACAAGCTGTCTTTCTAAGTGACTCTCTCTTTCACTGGATTTGAAGAAGCAAGTTGCCGTGTTATGAACTGCCTTGTGAAGAGGATCACATGGTAAGGAACTAAAGACAGCCTCTGGCTGACAACAAACAAGAAACCAAAGCTCTTAGACTGACACAGACAATAGCTTGGTGAAGGCCTGGAGAGGAGGGGTACAGGGTGGAGGGGGTCAATGGGGAAAAGAAGGACATCTGTAATACTTTCAACAATAAAGATAAACTAAAACATAAAAAAATTGACAAGCTATAAGGAACTGGATTCCGCCAACAATTACATGAGCTCAGAAGTAAATTCTTCCCTGTTGAGCCTCAGATGAGAGCACAGCCCTGTCACCTTAATTGCAGCCTGCCAGAGGACTCAACAAAGCAATGTTCAGACTCTTGACAGACAGAAACTCTGAAATGTTAAACATGTTTCAAAAATGTTACTTTTTGTAGAGACCAGGATGGCTGCAGAATAAGTGGAAGTTATACTCACATCCTCCCAGAAACAAACTGGAAATACAACTAAAATGCAGAACAACCAATGTGAATATACAACTGAAGACTAGCTGAACAGAAGTCTTACAACCAGGACTTACAGAAGAAGACACATTGAGACTCTTAAGAAGTGCAGAGACATGAAAAGGGCTAGTGTCACAGCCACATTTGGTGGCTGAGAATTCAGAGGGATACCTCAGCCACAAAAGTTCTCTGTCAGTAGTGTGGGGTCTTAATCCTCACCCCAGAATATCAGAGCTAGGAAGAGGTGCCCACATAACATCTGGCTGTGAAAAACAGTGGGGATTCTGACCACCAGGGACAGAGAGGTGTCTGCTAGAAACTCAGGCACTCTTTTAAAGGGCAAGCATACAAAATGTCATTCACAGCCACTCACCCTGAGCTCCAGTGAGACAGGAAGAGTGGACCAGAGTTGTGTGAAGAGAGACTGAGTTTTGAGGCTCAGGGGAGAGAGCTGAAGAAATAGCCACAAGGGCCCTGTGCTAAGTCCATCTCCCAAAATACAGAAGCCATCTTTTTTGGGTCCAGCACCCCTCTACACAAGGCATCAACCTGCAGGAATGCAATAGCCTCACCCTCCAGACTACCTGTCACCTGCCCTGTGGAACTCATGCCCTGTGGAAGAGTCAGCTGCCTAGACCTGGGGTGTAGAAAGTTAGGCAGACTCAGAGGGTGACAGTGACTGAGTTGTGTGGCTCTGGGATATGAGCCGTTTACCCCACTTTCTTGTGAGCCTGACTGGCAACTCCCACCTCACAGAAGATTCACTAGTACCACCTTCTTGCTCCCTGGTGGCCCTAACTTGCTCAGCCTGCACTCTCCAGGAGGTCTGGACAAAATCCAGGACAGACTGAGTTGTACGGCACTAGAATGCAGGCCATTTTCCCCTCAGACGTGTCCCTGACCAATTCAGAGACCTTCTTTCACACAGCCAAATCTTGGTCAGTTTAGTCCTAATAAACCCTGATAGCCTCTTCCTGAGGATTCCTTGAGAACCTGCCCCACCACAGAAGTCTGCAGGCAACTGGCTGGCGGCAGCTAGCCATGTAGTACCCTGGGATTTTGTTGAAAAGCCTCAGATCCAGCATGGCAATGAGTTTGAACTTGTATAGATCTGGTGAACAGCACTCACCTCTACCTGGTGACTCACTGAGTGCCTACCTTATGCAACTTGTGTACTGCCAGAGGCTCTTTCAGTGACAGCCTAACAGGCAGACAGCAGGCAAAGGCAGGCAGAGGCAGATCTCATGGTAACATGGGTATTTTGCTTACCTGGCAAAGGTTAAAGACAAAGAGTGAATCTTAAAAGCAACAAGAGAAAGACAGTTAGTTACATACAGGAGAGCTCTCATACTAATGTCAGCTGATGTCTCAAGAGAAACATTTCAGGTCAGAAAAAATTTGCACAAAATATTCAAGGTGATGAAAAGCAAAGACTTATAACCAAGACTACTTCATCCAGCAAGGGTACCATTTAAAATTGAAGGAGAAATAAAGAGCTCCCCAGACAACAAAAAGCTAAAGGAGTTTATTACCACCAAACCAGTATTACAAGAAATGTGAAAGGGTCATCTTTAAGAAGTAGAAAGAAATAAAACAGAGAACCATAGTTATAAAGAATAAAATGGCAATATATACACATCTATCAATAATCACTTTAAATGTAAATGGCCTAAATATTTCAATCAAAAGATATAGGGTAGCTGGATGGATAAGAAAACAAGACCCATATATATGGTGTCCACAGGGGACCCACCTCAGAATGAAAGATACACGAAGACTAAAAGTAAAGTGACAAATAAAGATATTTCATGCAAATACAAATGAGAAGAAAAAAAGCTGGTGTAGCAATACTTATAGCAAACAAAGTAGACTTTAAAGCAAAGGCTATAATAAGAGACAAAGGACACTACATAATGATAAGGGGATCAATACAACAAGAGGATATAACCCTTGTAAACATTTGTGTACCCACATAGGAGCACTTACTATATAAACAAATCTTGATGGAAATAAAAAGAGAGACTGACAATATATCTATCATAGTAGGATATTTTAACACCCCATTGACATCAATGGATAGATCTTCCAGACAGAACATTTACAAGAAAACAGCAGCCTTAAATGACACCAGATCAGATGGATTAAATTAATATCTTAGAGAATTTCACCCCAAAGAAGAAGAATATACATTTTTTTCAAGTGCACATGGAACATTTTCCAAAATAGACCACATGCAGAGACACAAAATTGGATTCAATACATTTAAAAAGATTGAAATGATATCAAGCATCTTCTCTGGCCACAATGGTATGAAACTAGAAATCAATGGCAAGATAAAAACTGAAATATTCACAAACACTTTGAGACAAAGAAACATCTTACTAAACAATGAATGGGTTAACAATGAAATAAAATATCAGATACCTTGAAACAAATGAAAATGTGAATGCCACAACCCCAAATCTATAGAACACAATGAAAGCACTCTTTTAAGTGAAATTCATAGCATTCATAGCATTACAAGTCTACCTCAAGAAGCAAGAAAAATCTCAAATAAACAATCTAGCCTTAAACTTAAAGGAAATAGAGAAAGAACAGGAAACAAAGCCCAAAGTGAGTAGAAGAAAAAAATAATAAAGATTAGAGCAGAAATAAATTACATAAAGACAAAAAATACAAAAGATAAATGAAAGCAAGAGTTGTTTTCTGAAGAGAAAAATAATATTGATGATCCTTTAACCAGACTCATCAAGAAAAATAGAGATATCCCAAATAAATAAAATCAGAAATGAGAGAAGTGACTATTGACACCACAGAAATACAAAGGATTGTAATAAAATATTACAAATAACTATATGCCAACAAATTAGACAATCTGAAAAAAATAGATAAATTTCTAGAAACATACTATCTCCCAAAATTGAATCAAGAAAAAACAGAAAATCTAAACAGACTAATTACAACTAATGAAATGGAAGTAGTAATCCAAAATCTTTCAACCTTTCAACAAACAAAAGTCCTGAGCTGGATGCTTCACAGGTTAATTGTCCCAAACATTCAAAGAAGTAACACTTGTCCTTCTCATACAATTCCAAAATTTTCAAAAAGAAAGATGACTCTCAAGCTCTTTTTATGAGGCCAGAATTATCTTAATTCAAAAACTAGATAAAGACACTGCAAAGAAAGAAATTTATAGACATAGATGCAAAAACCTTTAACAAAATATTAGCAAACCAAATTCAGCAATACATTAAAAAAATCATGCACCATGAGATGTTTCTTTCTCATACTGATCTCTCTCTGTCTCCTTCCCTCTCTCTAAAATAAATAAAATCATATCTAAAAAATTAAAATAAATTAAAATAAAATACAAAGATCATACACCATGATCAAGTGGGACTTATTTTCATGATGCCAAGTTGTTCCAATATACACAAATCAATAAATGTGATCTGCCACATATGGATATAAATCATATGATCACATCAATAGATGCAGAAAAAGCTTTTGACAAAATTCAGCACCCATTTAAAATAAAAATTCTCAGCAAAGTGGGAATAGAGGGAACATATCTTAACATAATAAAGGCCATGTATTTAAAACCCATGGTGCCTATCATTAGCAGATAAAAAGATGTATATTTACATAATGGAATACTATGAGAAGGATTTAATTAAAATTTATAAAGTACTCACAACTCAACATAAAAAAAAAAAATCAAATTAAAAAATGGGCAAAAGACCTGAATAGATAGTTCTCCAAAGAGGACATACAGATGGCCAAGAGTCACATGAGAAAATGCTCAAAGTCACTAATCTTCAGAGAGATGCAAATTAAAACCACAATGAGGTATCACTTCACACCTGTCAGAATGGCTGCCATTGACAAATCAACAAATGACATTTGCTGGCGAGGGTGTGGAGAAAGGGGAGCCCTGGTACACTGCTGGTGGGAATGCAGACTGGTGCAGCCACTATGGAAAACAGTATGGAGGTTCCTCAAAAAATTAAAAATGGAGCTGCCTTTTGACCCAGTGATTCCACTCCTAGGAATGTATCCTAAGAATCCTGAAACATTCATCAGAAAGGATATATGTACCCCGATGTTCATAGCAGCACAGTTTACAATAGCTCAGATCTGGAAACAGCCCAAGTGCCCATCAGTAAATGAGTGGATAAAAAAGCTGTGGGACATTTACACCATGGAATACTACACAGCTGTAAGGAGGAAGAATCTCATACCCTTTGGGACAGCATGGATGGCCCTGGAGAATATTATGCTAAGTGAAGTAATCCAGGCAGCGAAAGCCAAACATCACATGATCTCGCTTATATGTGGAATCTAAAGAACTTAATAAACTGATGAACAGAATAGATTCAATGACATGGAACATGGATCAGACTGATGAATGTCAGAGGGATGGAGGAGGGCAGGTGGGTGGAGGGGGAGAGAGTAACCAAAGAATTTCTATGCATATATGCACAACCCAAGGACACGGACAATGGTGGGGAGATGGACTGGGGAGGGGGATGGGACGGGGTGGAACGGGTCATTGGGCAGAAAAAGGGACATCTGTAATATTTTAAACAAAAATAAAATTTGAAAAAATAAATTAATTAAAAAAAGAAGTTAAAAACTGTTGTTTGTGCTAATATTTTATGTCACAATAGGTAACTAATATACACCAGGAGTGTATCAAATTGTAAGTGCTGAAAATCATCCTGACTAGATATCTCAGTTAATAACTTTTAAAAAATATTAATAAACTCTTATACATACAGTAGCTTATATTAAAAACAAGATGCAAATTTAAAAATAAAATAATGAAGCAGAACAATGCAACGGTGTTAATGAGTCAGGCAGAGTAAATACATTCATTTAACTTTATTAAACACCCTGCATGTGTCAGTCACTGTGCTATAGTCTCATTTCAACAGTCAAACCCTTTTCTCAATACTTTCATCACAACATAATAATGCCATTGAACTTGAAAATTTTTGAGAATGTAACTGCTTCCCAATTTATAATTCAGATAATAGTGAATATTTCTTATATAGAACTGTTTTGTAATACTAAAACCTTTATGTTTTATAAGATTTTATTTTTCTCCAAAGAGGAATAGATTATGTAAGTATAAATACACTACACATAGTATTAAGGGATTTTTTGTGCAAAATTTAAATTAGGTTTTTAAATGCTACTGAAGTGAAGAAAAATGATCTTATCTCCAGAAATATTGGCTATATTATACACACATTTGAAGTCTATATATATATATATATATATATGTCATTACATTATAAATATACACCTTCCTGAAAGGACATTGAGATGTTAAGTATGTTTTATTTCAAATGCCAATGAAATAAGATAATGACATTCATCTATAATTGTTTAAAATGAAAATTTTTCTGCAATCATTATTTTTTGATTATGTTATGGATCATGATATTAATTAATTACTTGATCTTGATGAACAAATAGCTTTTCGAATCTGCCATTAAATCTTGTCAGGCCTACCTTCAAAGTAAAACTAGGCTCTGAATATTTTTCACCACCTCCATCATGACATACCTCCCTCATCCTATCCATCTTCAGATATGTCCTTCGCTTCTGCAATAGCCTTTTAGCTGGGCCCCCTTCATGCACTCAATCCTCAGCAGTTTATTCAGTATATAGTAACCAGTAATCCTCTTACAACTTTACTCAGAGAATGTACCTTTTGCTTAAAACCTTGCCATACCACTCCATTGCACTCAGAATAAATACAAAATCAATGCCATAATGAATATAGTATATACTGTGGTTTATGTTACCCCACAAAATTTAACTCTCATTATGTATTTGACTTCCTCTATTACTGCTCCCAGTTTTTCTTTATTGGCCTTGTTTTACCTGTTTTTGCTCAAACAGGCTAAGCATCCTTCTCACTCAGAACTTTTGCGCTTGCTGCTTCCTCTACCTGGAATGCTCTTTCTACAGAAATCTTCATGTCTTCACCCTGTCTATCCTTCAAGGCTTTGCTCAAATGTCACCTTGCTTCATCAGTAGAATTGAAGCAGCAATCACCCCACTTTTAGCCCAGCACACCATTTGCCTTCCCTGCTGTTTTGCTCCATAGCAATTATCAGTATTTAAAACAAACAATTTTTTTTTTTTTATGTATGAATGATACTATCTTAAAGGAACAGTTACTGAAAATCATTGAATTGGTGTCTAATGGCAATTTTGCCATAGAAACACAAAGAGAATCAATTGCCAATATGTTACTGAAAGTAAGCTATATACAGGCCAAAATAAAATTCTGTTCATAATTTCACCATAGTACCTATGGATACTGGGCTATGTTTTGTGATGAAAAAACATATATAATGTAATTGCTAACAAGCCTCTGGAATTCACAATGCCAATGGTAAATTTATCTCCATCTTTACCAGTCTTCAAAATATTTAACCTACCTGAATATCAGTATTCTTATCTGTAAAATGGTAATTAAAACAGTGTCAACATCATTCAGCTACTGTCAGAATTAAATAATGCAATGTAAGTTAAACATGCAGTATTGTGCCCAGATCATAGTATGTACTCCATAAATGTTAGCTCTTTGTAATAGTATGAAGTATCTCATTTTTGCAAGTCAATTACTTGCAAAAATAATTGAGTATATTACTTAAAATTGTATGGACTCAAACATCAGACATACATGGGTTTGCATCTCAGCTCCCCCAGTCACTACCTTTGTGACTATGGGTATATTACTTGGCTTCTTTTTTTAATTAAAGGATAGTTACATACAATTTAGTTTCAGGTGTACAACAGAGTGATTCAACATTTATATAACATAAAATATGATCGTGACAAATCTAGGGACCATCTGTCTCTGTATTAAGTTATTACAATATTATTGACTATTTTAACTGTGCTACATATTACATTCCCATGACTTATTCGTTTTACCTCTTAATGCTTTTCACCCATTCCCCCATAATTCCACTCTAGCAACCATCAGTTTTTTCTCTGTATCTATTAGCCTGTTTCCATTTTGTTCAGTTTTTTTTTTTTGCATTTGTAGATTCCACATATGAGTGAAACCATATAGTATTTGTCATTCTCTAACTTATTTTTTCTTTTGTTTCTCTTGCCCGAGAAGATATATCAGAAAAAATATTGCTATGAGAGATTTTACAGCCTATGTTTTCTTCTAGGATTTTTATGGTTTCCAGTCTAACATTTACGTCTTTAATCCATTTTGAGTTTATTTTTGTGTGTGGTGTAAGTTGGTGGTCTAGTTTCATTTTTTTGCATGTATCTGTTCAATTTTTCCAACACCATTTATTGAATAGACTGTCTTTACCCCATTGTATGTTCTGCTTCCTTTGTCAAATATTAATTGAGCATAAAAGTGTGGGTTTACTTTTAGGCTCTCTAGTCTGTTCTTTTTATCTATATGTTTGTCTTTATGCCAGTACCATGCTGTTTTGATTACTATGGCCTTGTTGTATATTTTGACTTCAGTTAGCATGATTTCTTCAACTTTGTCCTTCTGTCTTAGTACTGTTCTGGCTTTTGGGGCTCTTTTATGGTTCCCTATACATTTTTGGAATATTTGTCCAAGTTCTGTGAAATATAGCATTTATATCTTTTATTTTTTAAAAAAAAATCTTTATTGATTTCAGAGAGAGGAAGGGAGAGGGAGAGAGAGATAGAAACATCAATGATGAGAGAGTCATTGATCAGCTGCCTCCTGCAGGCCCCCCACTGGGGATCGAGCCCTCAACCCGGGCATGTACCCTGATGGGGAATCGAACCATGACATCCTGGATCAAAGGTCAATGCTCAACCACTGAACCGTGCCTGGCTGGGAAACAGCATTTGTATCTTGATAGGAATTGCGTTAAATTTATAGATTGCTTTGGGTAGTATGGACATTTTAATTATGTAAATGCTTCCTATTCATTAACACAGTATATGCTTCCACTTATTTGTATCTTCTTCAGTTTCTTTCTTCAGTGTCTTATGATTTTCCCAGTACAGGTCTTTGACCTCCTAGGTTAAATTTGTTCCTAGACATTTTAATTTTAATTTTTTGATGCAATTGTAAATGGGATTGCTTTCCTAGTTTCCTTTTCTGATAGTTCATTATTGGTGTATAGAAATGCAGCTGATTTTTGGACAATTACCTAAAAAAAATTAAAATGAAACTGCCTTATGACTTAGCAATTCCACTTCTGGGAATTTATTTGAAGAAATCCAAAACACAAATTTGAAAGAATATGTGCACTCCTATGTTCATTGCAGTGTTATTTACAATAGCTAAGATTTGGAAGCAGCCCAAGTGCCCATCTGCAGATGAGCAGATAATAAAGCTGTGGTATGTTTACACAATAGAATACTACTCAGACATTAAAAAGAAGGAAATCTTACATTTTATGCCAGCATGGACGAACCTGGAGAGTATTATGCTAAGTGAAAGAAGTCACTCTGAGAATGACAAGTACCATATGATTTCACTTTTATATGGAATCTAATGAACAAAATAAACTAACAAACAAAACAGAAACAAACTCATAGCTGTCAGAGGTGAAGGGGTAAGTGGGCTGGGTGAAAAATGTGAAGGGATTAAGAATAAAATTTCATCATAGACATGCAACAGTATGGTGATTACCAGAGGGAATGGGGGGTGGGGGTAGGCAATTGTGGGTATAGTGGGGATAAATAGTGATGGAAGGAGACACCATTTGGGGTGGTGAACACTCAGTACAATATACAGATGATGTATTATAGAATTGTTCACTTGAAAGCTATATAATTTTATTAACCAATATAACACCAATAAATTCAATTTAAAAAAAAAGAAATTATGGATTTAGCCTTTGATCCTCAAAAGGCTAAATTTTAAAGGGACAGGTACTGATAACTTCAGAGGAGAAGAGCCTGGGGTGGTTCAGAGGAGAAGGAAGATGGTTCCAGAGGCAGAACATGAGACAAAGGAGTTGAGAAGAGGAATGTGATAGAGCTTGGGCAGAGTTCTCTCTTGTATTTCATCATGGACATAGGGCATGATTGCTCCCCCTTCTCACCTCCTTACTTCATTTTAAATGAGGTTTCCGTCTGTTAATTTTTTATATACAATTAGATAATAATCTCATTTTTTGTGTGGTGTCTGGTAGCTTGTTATGAAACACTCTTCCATCGATAAAAGCCTTTTATATATACAGTTTTCCAAATCAGCATCTACAGAGCTTTCTAGCTTATATGGGATTATCTAGAAATAATTCACTTCCATATATTATTAAAGCAGGAAAGAGAGCATATATTGAACACTTTCCCTGACCATGACATTTTTACAAGAATGATTCTACTTCCACTTTTTTTCTAGAGTTTTAATCAATAAATTTGTTCCTTTGTGTCAAATATTACCTGTTGCTTTTGGGCATCTTTCAACTGCGAATATCTGTGGGAAAGACAAAGTAGTGAGTTACATATCTTTTTCTTTGAATGAGTTGATAGGATTTTTCTAGGCTGTGGTCATCTGTGGTTCATTTGCCCTGGAGAAAGCAGGAAAGACAAAGGAAAATATTCATGTGAAAAATAGCTTCTCTTTGAATGCTTCAGTAGTTTTACGCTTTAAGTGTAAATCATTTGTTCTTCACCATCAATATCTGTATTTGAACATAGCACTTACTTCAAATCTGATTCTATCTTAAAATCACCATAAAGTTGTTTGAGCATATCATTGTTTCTTTCTACCCTCACTCCTAAAACTGGTCTACTCAATGACTATTCATCTAATAAGATGTGACTATAATCAAATCCCTGCTTACTTTCAGAAAAATACAACAGATTTTCTGACTACTACCTTGATAAACCAGTGATCTAACACACAGCCTCCCACAAATATACATACACAGAGCTTTCCTTATGGCATATGAGCTCATATTAATAGGTTCATTATTTTTGTAGCAAGTCAATCTCGTCACCTATGATCAGTTAAGTATTATTAAAAAGGATCAAGCGGCACACATCTTCGGATTCCTTTATTTTGTTATCACCCCGAAGAAGGCAGGTGAGCTGATTAACTGCTGACTACTATATTGACAATAATAAAAAAGATTATCATTATTTTCTTAGTTCACAGGAAATTACAAGTATGCAGGCACAATTTAAAGGCAGTCTAAAGCTGTATTAAAACACACACACAAAAACAGATAATGCTGTAACTCATTTTTCCCCACTTCTCAAAATACCAGGGCAATTCAGAAATGCACGCTAGAAGTTTTTTATATGGTAGTTTAAAAGATATTCTAAATGTAGCGTAAGACCTGAAGGTTTATTAGGCATACTCATTATGTCCAACATTTAAGTCAAAGTAAAGCTCATTTCTTTATTATTAAGAGTGACTCGCTCTGGCCAGTGTGGTTCAGTTGCTTGAGCATCGTCGCATACACCAACAGGCGGTGGGTTCAATTACTGGTCAGGGCACATACCCAGGTTTCGGGTTTGATCCCCTGTCTGGGAGCTTACGGAAGGCATCCCGTTGATGTTTCTCTCTCACATCTATGTTTTTCTCTCTCTCTCCCTTCCTCTCTCTCTTAAAAAAAAAAAAAAAAAAAGAACACGTCCTCAGGTGGGGATTAAAAATAAATAATATAAACACATAAATTAACATTTCAAAAAAAAGAGTAATGAAAAAAACCATGATCTCAAAAACAATAATTATGCATGTGACTATGGGCTAATATTGATTAGTGAGAATTATCCTTAAGATGGTGCCGTCTTTCAAGAATATGTTTCTAGCCTGGCCGGGCTTGATTCAGCAGTTGAGCATCAACCCAGGATCCAGGAGCTTGTATTTTGATTCCCAGTCAGGGCACATGCCCGGTTTGCAGGTTCGATCCCCAGTAGGGGGCGTGCAGGAGGCAGCCGATGGATGACTCTCTCATCATTGATGTTTCAATTTTTTCTCTCCCTCTCTCTTCTTCTCTTTGGAATCAATAAAGATATATTTTTTAAAAAAGAATATGTTTCTTAAATAGCTTATACTAATATAATGCTACCAAAGTTGTATTTAGTTCTGGCAAATGGGATATCTACCTACATGGTAAGATTTGGCAGGGCAGCCTCTGTTTATGCTCCAAGTGGTATTGTGTTTTATAAGAGGAAATAAATATTAAATCTTCACCCCTGTTTCTGGCACAGAGCTCCTAAAACTTGGACTTTCCTGAGATGAGAGCAAGCAAGAAAGGTGTTTTTGTTATGTTAATGAGGTGACTTTAGGGCACCTGAGGAGGGAGGGGCTGGCTGCCAGGAGCACAAAGCAAGTGATAAGAAGTGTGGAAACTTTCAGTCCCTCCCTTATGACTTCTGGGGAGTGGTAGAAGCTGAAAGATGCATTAAACACCAATGGCCAATGATTTAATCAATCATGCCTGCATACTAAAGCCTCCACTTCAAGTTTACCACTTGTTGGTGAACAAGTGGAGATGTGGGAATAGTAGCACACTCTGAGAGGGCATGGGAATTCTGCACCTTTCCCCATATCTTGCCCTGTGCATCTCTTCCATCTGGTTGATCCTGAGTTATATCATTTTATAGTAAATTTGTAATCTAGTAAGTAAAATGTTTCTTTAAGTTATTTGAGCTGCTCTAGCAAATTAATCAAACTTAAGGAGGGGGTCATAGGAAACTTTAATTTATAGCCAATGGATCAGAAACAAGGGTGACAACCTGGACTTGTGATTGGCATCTGAAGTGGGGGCCATCTTGTAGGACCAAGCCCTTAACCTGTGGCATCTCATGATGTCCCCTGGTAGATAGTGTCAAATTTGAATAGAATTGTAAGACATCAAGCTGGTTTCTAAGAGTTGCTTGGAGGTATTAGAATATCCACATATTGGAATTGGTATCAGAATAATTATCTACAAATATAATATAATACTAGTGGCCTAATATATGTGATTAAGGCATTGAGTCATCAGGAGTCCTTATTTTAAACATAAAACTCCATTAAAAATCTATAATAAACACCTACTTATGGTCCTAGTCATTTAGAGCCATTCGATCAATTTGTGCCCAAAACAGAAAGCAAATCTCTCTGCACTTGTTGGTTGCATCCTAAAAGCCTCTATGAGTAAAACTTGTTTATGGAATTATCAAAGACCTATGTCCTACTTTCTTCAATAAAGCTATTTCTTTTTTTAAGATTTTTTATTGATTTTTAGAGAGAGAAGAAGGGAGAGAGAGAGGGAGGGAAACATCAATGTGAAAGGGAAGCAAACCAGAAACCTTTCTGGGTGCATGGGACTATGCCCAACTGAGCCACACGGGCCAGGGTTCAATCTCGTATTTCTTGAAAGTGTTAATGCTTGAAGTGTTACATTTAAAATCATAGTTAAGATCTAATAAAACACTACAACAGCAGAACCAAATGAGCAACGGAAAGTCCCTGGCCCAGCGTGGCGATAACCTATGGGTCCTGGCCCCCAGCCAGTGGTGCTGGACTTTTCAAGTCCAAGTCTCAGTCCGGGCCAGGCCTGTTAGCTGCCAGGGGCCACTGGGGTTGTGGAGGAGGACACTGAGGGCCGAGGGGAGCAGGAACCACAGAGGCAGGGCCGCCCGGCCGACATGTCTCCAGTAGCAGAATCCTTCTTCACACAGATCCCTCCTGCAGAACCTTGGCCTGAAAATGCTACATTATATCAGCAGTGAAAGGGGAGCAAATTTTGCTTTCTGACAGTGCAGCTTCTCTTGCTCTGCAGGCCTTTTTGCAAATGTGTAATCTGCCTATCAAAGTGGTTTGTAGGGCAAATGCAGAATATCTGTCTCCATCTGCTAAGGTACCTTTTATTCTTGTAGGAAAGCAAGTAGTATCAGAACTTGGGCCAATAGTCCAATTTGTTAAAGCCAAGGGCCATTTTCTTAGTGATGGGCTGGATGAAGTCCAAAAAGCAGAAATAAAAGCCTACATGGAATTAGTCAGCAATATGCTTGTTGACTGCAGAGTTGTACATTCAGTGGTCAGACGAAACTACAGTAGGGGAGATCACACATGCTAGGTATGGATCTCCTTACCCTTGGCCTCTGAAACATATTTGGGTCTATCAGAAACAGTGAGAAGTCAAATTTAACAAGACTCTGGGCCAGCTCTTAGAAGCTGTTGACCAGTGCTCTCAAGCTCTTTCTCAAAGACTTGGAACACAACCATATTTCTTCAATAAGTAGCCTGCTGAACTAGATAAACTGGTATTTGGCCATCTGTACACCATTCTTACCACACAGTTGACCAATGATGAACTTTCTGAGAAGGTGAAAAACTATAGCAACCTTCTTGTTTTTTGTAGAAGAACTAAACAGCACAATTTTGAAGATCATAGTAAAAGCAGCTCATCTATCAGATTGTCTTAGAGTTATGTGTTAATTTATTATTTTTTAAAAATTTAACTTTAGAAATATGCATTGTTTGAATGATATGACAATGGTATCAGAATTTTAAAACAAAACACTGCTTTTTGAAACCTCAAAACAAATTATATAATGTATCTTATACATGTACTTTACACAGTTTAGGTACACATTGAAATAATTCTGAGTGATTTCATTTGATATGTTATACTCTATATCTTGCAATTTTTTGTTTTTCTTGAAACTTGTATGCATATAAAAATAAAACTTAAACAATGTAAACAGATAAAAATGAAATCAGTGAATGAAGCTGGCTACATGTGAGACAGCAGGGAGTGGTAAAGTATATATGGCAAACTTGAAAATATGACAGTAAAGTAAAATAATTTTTTTTAAATACATCTTTATTGATTTCAGATAGAGGAAAGGAGAAGGAGAGAGAGAGACAGAAACATCAGTGATGAGAGAGTCATTGATCGAGCCCACAACCCGGGCATGTGCCCTGACTGAGAACCGAACCCTGATCGCCTGGATCCTAAGTTGACGCTCAACTGCTGAGCCACGCCAGGCTGGGCAAAATAATTTTTAAAATGCTGAATAAGATGAACAAAATATGTCTGGAGGAAGCCCACACTTGAAACCACTGCCCATGTTCAGCTGCTTTTGGAACTTGGCTTGTCTGCCATTAGGAAAGAACGGAGTTCCCTGGGATTCAACTCAAAAATGAACACAGTGTGCTAGCCATTGCCATGCCTATTAACAAATGGTCCTTGGGCATTGTTATGAGGTGGCTCTTTCTGAGTATTTTTAACATCTGACCTTACAAAAATCTTTCTACTTTTCTCAGGTAGACATGGTCACTCTCTTCTCTGTGCTCCTAGAATGCTTTGTGTATATCTCTATTATGGCACTTGCCATCTTATGCTGTAATGGTTTGTTGACATGTTTTTCTCCTTCACTGGATCCTGAGCACCTTAAGGCCAAAGCCTAGTGCATATTTTTCTGTTAAAGCTCATCAGCCAAGATTTCATTATTATTCACATATTAGTCTATTATGAATGTTAAGTTTTATAAAATTTGTTGATAGTTTTTGTAAGAAGGTAGGTAAAAAGGATGATAGATAAGTACTGAGGTTATAGTGGCCTAGTTGTGAGTATTTTTACAATTGGCCTAGATATTTAAATGTAGCTCTAAGAACTTAGAATGATGTACACAATGCTATTATGATTTTCGAAGGGAAGATGGGGAAAACATATTACGATATAATAATTTATACACATATAGATAATTTATATTTTCTTTAAGAAAACTTGTTGAAGTTTAGTTACTTAGAAAAATTGGGTTAACTTCTAGATGTATTTGCCCTCTTGGTGGAGGTTGCAGATAATACAAGGCTTGATCATGCATGAGAGTTGTTGTTTAGAAAGAGGGTTTTATAAGTTTATCTAGAGTTGCTTAGGTTGCAGCGAACTATATGCAATAATCAAATTCATTATGCATTAAGAGATAACAAAGATCATCAATTTCTTAGAATAGGAGATACTACTCACACTAGCCATTTAGACAGCTTAATGTGACAGTTTCCTCTCGGGCATAAATACTAAAGGGGGGGGAGGTGCAGATTTTAGATTTTATTTTATTTTCACTATATTTTGCCAGCTTAAATTTAGTACAAAGGAGGTTGAACATTTCTCAGGGAATATTTCCACTATAGCTTGATGAATTGCTCTGCTTTCCACCAGGGATGTATATGTTTAAAGAAAAAAGATCTAGAATCAGAATTCTAACCCTGATAAATAGTACTGAAGACTCAGGGGCACATTTGTGGCATTTTAAAGAAATACTTATCAATCAAGAAAAAGCCTTTCACATAACACTATTATTTCATCATAAGTAGATGACAATGAATTAGATTTCAGTAAAATTTATATTAGTTAAACCTTAGTGTGGTATATTTCTGAAGGTACAGTAGACTACTTGAAGTAATTTAGGAAATGGGTAACTTGCTGAACATTCAGATTATATCTCTTGAATAGAATACTCATTTCAAAAGTAAAAGTACTCTGACATTGTACCTGTATCCAAAAATGAAACTGTTCTAGTGTTATCATCTCTGTGTTTAATGTTATGCTTAATTATGTTTAAATATTTAATATATGTAAAAGAATATATAAAACATGTATATTAGGACTCTTTCTCTAAAATATGACACTTTTAAGGTAATCTAATAGTTACCACTTTAAAACAAGGGCATGGTTTCCTTACAGACCATTAGAAACACAGAGGTTTGACTTGCACATAAATCCTGTGAATCACTAGGCCAGGAGGAAAGAGCTGTTGGAGCTAAAAACCACAGAGGTAAATTTAGACTTTAGAACCCACAAAATCATTCTCCAGAATTGAGAGGGGGAAAAGGAATGGCTTTTGACACTGTAACATTAGGTACTGAATCCTTATAGTTGTTATTATGTATTAAACACCTTTTAGTTTATTAATTCCTTGGATTTTACTGCTTATGTGTAATATATAATAATTATACATATTATTGAAAACAAATATTAAAAACAATTTTAAGAGTCTTAAATTGTATTTTCATCATTACTAATTTTCTTTTTCAGTTATGTATTTCACACTCTAGTCATATTTATATTTAACACAGAGTGTGATTTGTCTCAAAACCTGACTATTGTATTTCTCCACTTTAGGCCTTATAAAGTAAACATATAAAAATGTAGCCAGCTCTCTCTTCCTAATAACTATGCCTAAACTAAAAAGGAAAATTAAAATGCACTCAGAATAAAACATCTGTGTTTTATGAAAGAAGGTTATTGCCACAATATAAACATACATTTATCTTAATCTACGCATTACTGCCTAGAACATGACATACGTCTCTATTATAATAATCACTTCTAAACAATGTTCCTGAATTTGTAATCAGCAAAAACTAGAAAGAAAAAAAGAAAAGCAAAATATGTAAAGATTAGAACAGGATAGAAGTAATTATTACAATATGTAGATATTTTAAATCCAGAAAATTTAAACATTCAATTAAAAATATTAAAAGTGAGAAATTACAGTAGAAATTTTCTTTAAAAAGAAATCTTCCTCATTTTCCATCTCAATAAATACCACCAACACCCACCAAGTTACTAAATGAAGAAATCTTTGTCATTACTGACCCATTCCTTTTCCTCTGTCCCCTCTGCAAAACTGCCATTCCATCAATAAATCTTATCAGTTCTTTCTCCAACATGTATTGCAGTAGTTTTCTTAACTTACTTCCACTTAACCAACTTGCCAGATTATTCGCTACTCTCTATTTACGTTGTAGATCAATGTTGACTGTAAATAAGTTGTTTTTAGTGAAATCCATGTAAAATTTTTGGAAAAACTCAAAAGAGAAAAGTCTCTAGAAATAATATTGAAACATATAATGCTATTAACCAACGTCACTACTATAAATCTAATAAAAAATAAATATAAATGATACTGATTTGGAGAAATGACTATGATTATAAATAATTGGGAAAAGTTTCTAAATTTGTACATGAATTTTGCACTTTAATTGCAGGGGTGATCAGAACGATTTATTTTGAATGATATTTATAACAAAATTGTTTATTTTAATTACTTAAATAAAATATTTTAGTTATTTAAATAATAAAATATTTTAAATATACAAGAAACTGGAGAGAATAACATAATAGAATCCTATGTATTCATCACTTCTATAAAAGAAATGTTATATTTTTCAAAAAATAAAAAATAAGTTAAAAATTTTCCCCTTATCTGCTTTCCTTTCTCATTCAGTGAAGTAACCACTGTACTAATTTGGTATTTATAATTTTTTCCCTTTCATTAAATATGTATATGTCCAGAAACATTATATAATATTGATTTGCAGGCTTGAAATATGATAGCAAATGATAAAATACTATAACTTATTCTACAACTTGCTTTTTATACTTCATACTTTGTTTCTGAGACTTAACTATGTGAGTCAACTAATTTTAAATAATGTGTAGAGATTCATTGTAATAATATACCACAATTTTTTTGTCCATTGTCCTGTTGATCACCATTTAAGTTGTTTCCAATTTATCCATATCAAAAAATTATTCTGTGAATATAGTTGATGACTCCTTCCTTTTTGAAACAGCACTATCTTCATTTGATGTTTTTGATACTTGCAATTCCTTCCAAATTACTACTGGTTTCTTTCCATTCTGTTGTACTGCCTGTTCCTCTACCCAGACTGAATATTATGGGACTCAGTCCTGGGACATCTTTTTTTTCTATCTTTTTTCTCCCTGGATGTTTTCATTAATTTCCACAGCTGTGTATATCTGTAAAGTGATGGTTACAATGTGGGCCTCTCTATTCAAAATCTGCCATCTGAGCTCAAACTTGCATAATCATAGGCTTATTGGGCATGCCTAATTGCATGACTTATAGTCATCTCAGAATTAGCAGGCTAAAGGAAACTATTGATTCCTTCTCACCAAAGAAGAAAAACAAATTATTTCACAATCTCCACCTCTCAATAAATACCACCAACATCCACTTAGTAACTAAAGAAATCTTTGAGTCATCATTGACCTTTCCTTTTCCTGTGTCCCTTCCCCAGATCATCCATTCCACCAATAAATCTCATCAGTTCTATCTCCAACATGTATCTCATATCTGCCCTCCTTGCTCCATCATTACTGTTACCGTTTTTATCCATCTGTTATCACACTCACAACTGATTCTTAACTGATATATTCTCCATACAGTTCAGTTTCCACACAGTACCAAAAAAAGTAACTTAAAGTGTAAAATAAGTCATTTGATTCTTTTTCTGTTTTTGGAATAATATTCATATTCTTTAAAATGACTTCCAAACAAGAAAAGTTAAAATAATTTTAATAACATCAGAAGAAATATCCTACCCAAATTTAAGTCATTCAATAGTTACAGTAATCAAGACTGTGTGGTACTGACAGAGAGAGAGAGATCAATGGAACAGAATAGAAAACCCAGGTAGATTTACACAAATGTGCTCAAATGATTTTTCACAAGGTATAAAAGCAACTTAATTGGGAATGGATAGCCTTTTCAACAAATGGTGTTGATCAATTGGACATTCACAGACAAGAAAGAAGAAAGAAGAAAGAAAGAACCCTCAAGCCAAACCCCATACTATACATATACTAAAATAATTCAAAATAGATTATGGACTTAAAACATAAAATTATAAAATATTTAGAAAAAGACAGGAGACAATTTTTAGCCTAGGGCTAGGCAAAGGGCTTTTAGACTTAACATTAAAAGCATAATTCATAAAAGGGAAAATGTATAAATTAAATTTCATCAAAATTAAAATATTTTACTCTGAGACAGACTCTGTTAAGAGGATGAAAGGACAAACTACAGACTGAGAGAAAATATGTTTAACCCACAAAATTGATGGATTAGTAGTATCTAGAATATATAAAAAAGTCTAAAATATAAATAACAAAAAACAAACAATCCAATTAAAAATGGGCAAAACATATGAACCATTTCACTAAAGAGCATATACAGATGACAAATAATCAAATAAACACATGAAAAAGATGTTCAATATCATTAGCTATTAGAGAAATGCAAATTGAAACCCCAATGAGATATCAATCAGAATATAAATAGATACACAGCTATCAGGATGCCAGATTAAAAAATAGAGGCAGCAGAAAATATTGTGAGGATACAGAGGATCTAGATCATTAATATATTTTTGGAATGTAAACTGACACTGTCCTTGTGCAAAACAATTTGGTAATTTCTTATAAAATTAAATATGTGACTATCGTATAACTTAGCAATTGAACTCCTGGACTCTTATCCCATAGAAAAAAATACTTATTTTTATTTAAAAATCTGTAGACAAGTGTTCATAGCAATTTTATTCATAATAGCAAAATACTGGAAACATTCTAAATGTCCTTCAATGGGTGAATAGTCAAATAAACTATGGTGCATTCATACTCTAGAATGCTATTCAGAAACAAAAAGGAATGAATAAACTATTGATAAACACAACTTACATAAAACTCTGAATAAGTATTCTGAGTGAAAAAGCCAGGTCCAAAAGATAAAATACCATATGATTCCATTTATATGACATTCTTGCAATGATGAAATTATAGAAAGGTTAAACAGATTAGTGGTTGCCAGGAGTCAGAGAAGGGAGTGGTGTGGAGAAGGAGGTGGATGCAGCTATAAAAGGGCAAGAGAAGAGATCCTTGTGATGACTGAAATGTTTTATATCTTGACTGTATCAAGGTCAATATCCTAGTTATGATACTGTATTAAAGTTTTGCAAGATGTTACCATTGGGGAAAATGGGAAAGAATACAGGGGATCTCTCTGTATTATTTGTTACAACTGCTTGTGAATTTATGATTTTCTCAAAATAAAAATTTTTATTTTGATTAAAATGTAAAATAATGTAAAAAAAAAAAGTCTTCCAAGACTTTACATGAACTGGCCTTCATCTTCATCTCTGACCACATCTCATATCATCCCAAGCTCTCTCCTGCCACAGACCCTTTGCACTTGCTGTTCCCTCTCCCTGAAATTCTTTTTCTGTCACATATTAGTTACCTAAATTGACCACCATTGAATATCATCCCTTTCTTTGTTTTAGTTCCATGTTTTTTTATTCATAGAACATTTAAAATCTGTTATAACCTTGCTTATTCAATATTTTAATGTGCTGCCCCATTTTGAATGTAAGATGCATTGTCTGTGGCTAATAGTCTCAGGCACATAAAAGGCCCTAAATAAGTGTTTGTTTCTTTTCATGACTCAACTAAAATATCATATACTAGGAGAGACCTTATCTAAAATCCCCTACTTACTTCCCAATATAAAATGATATTATTAATAATTTTATTTTCTATTTATCCTCACTTAAAAGTGAGATCTATTAGAGAAGAAACATTGGAGGTGTTTAATAATATTTTTGTATTAGTACATTAATGAATTTGTTTTTGAATGGACGAATAAACGAACATGGCTGTGTTGTAGGAAGAGTAAGATGTATAGTTTGACATCATGTGGAAATGTGTCAGTTCTCCCTTATTGTCTTTAATTTATTCAGTTTTACTTCTTGATTTTATTATAATCAAACTTAATAATAGTCTCTCAGTAAAAAATTTTTGACAATTATTTTTATAACAAATGTCATAGTTCTTCAGCATTCAGCCTCCACTCTACAATCCATTGTTTTCTGCATTTTGAAGTTCCTGTGGGGTAACAATCACTGCCCTTTATTCACCTCCTTTGTTTCTCTCCCACATCTTGTATAATTTGTATCCAAGTCATGATATCATTATACTTCATTTATTTCCATTCACAGGCTAATCATATCAAATCCAGCTTATGCTAATTTACTTTTCCTTTTCTTCTCCTACTCATATTGATGATCACACGGTCTCCTTCCAAGGCATTCCTCTTTACCATTCATTGAAGTTCATTTATCCCTTAGAACCAACACTGTAAAGTGCACTATACAAGTATTATGTACTCTGTATGCTAGTGTAAAAGTTGAGAATCAAAAAAGGAAGGAAGGAAGAAAGAAGAAAAAAAAAGAAAGAAAGAAAGAAAGAAAGAAAGAAAGAAAGAAAGAAAGAAAGAAAGAAAGAAAGAAAGAAAGAAAGAAAGAAAGAAAGAAAGAAAGAAAGAAAGAAAGAGAAAGAAAGAAAGAAAGAAAGAAAGAAAGAAAGAAAGAAAGAAAGAAAGAAAGAAAGAAAGAAAGAAAGAAAGAAAAGAAAGAAGAAAAGAAAGAAAGAAAGAAAGAAAGAAAGAAAGAAAGAAAGAAAGAAAGAAAGAAAAAGAAAGAAAGAAAGAAAGAAAAGAAAGAAGAAAAGAAAGAAAGAAAAAGAAAGAAAGAAAGAAAGAAAGAAGAAGAAAGAAAAAGAAAGAAGAAAGAAAGAAAGAAAGAAAGAAAGAAGAAAGAAAGAAAAAGAAAGAAGAAAGAAAGAAAGAAAGAAAGAAAGAAAGAAAGAAAGAAAGAAAGAAAGAAAGAAAGAAAGAAAGAAGAAAAAGAAAGAGGAAGGGAGGGAGGGAGGGAGGGAAGGAAGGAAGGAAGGAAGGAAGGAAGGAAGGAAGGAAGGAAGGAAGGAAGGAAGGAAGGAAGGAAGGAAGGAAGGAAGAGAGGAAGAGAGAAGAAAAAGGGTTATTTCTTCAGGTCACATTGTCAGGGAAAACCCAGATGCACTCTCTCCTTGGGGGAAAGTATTAATATACCTAATTTCATAATTCTTTGTCTCAGGTAAAATGAATTTAGGCCTTGAAACTTGGAAGTTAATGCTGGGAACTTCAGGGCCTTGGAATTAGGCAATCTTCTTCAGGTAAGGGGATCTTTTGGAATTTCTCCTATTATGTTTAGATAATAAGGCTAACCTTATATGAATAGTGTGCCTGAGGATTTGCTTTAGATTTTAAAGGTTTCTGAGCACTTCGAGGAAGGCTGAATTCAAGTCTTTCTTCTAATGTTTGGCAACAAGTCTACTTCTCTAAATAGGGGTTATTTAATACTTTTTCTGTCAAGGATCCCTTTGGCACTCTGATGAAGCCTGTGGAATTCTCAACAGTGTGATACTTTAAAACATATAAAAGAAAATAAACAATTAGAAAATAAACCAATTACATTGAAATAGAATTATCAAATACATATTTTTAAATTTGTTATAAAACTGTGATACAAGAATATATGTCCTTTTGTGTTAATCCATTAAAAAACAAAGTCAAATAACTAACATAACAAAAATTTGGAGTTATGATGTGTATAAATGACACTTCATGATATTTCATGAAGTGAAATAATAAAAATATCTATTATACCTATTGGTGATAAAGTCAGAGGACTACTACTTCTGTGATTTGCTGCTTATATCCATATTTGAGGGAGATGCTAAAGCTCTGGTTAGTGAAATAATATAATTTTTTCCTATTCAGGTTCACATACCTTTGAATTTCCTTAGATTAAGAAACCATCTTCAGGGTTGTACAAAATTAGCTCCCAGAAGAATGACTCAATCACATCTCTCCTGCTGACAGGACTACTCTCCCCATGAGAAAAGAGAGAAATCAGCCTCAATGTATTGCTTTTAATTGCTTTCATAGAAGATAATCTATAGAGAAATGAAAAAGGACACTGTGACACAACTGTTGTGATGGAATCTCTCTGACTTTCAATATAGTATCAATTTGATTTCCTTGAGGATGTGAAAGATATAGCAAGAAGGAAACCTTTGCATTAGAAATGAGAGGTAATCAAATTCTTAATCAAATTAACTTCCTACTTTCCCAGAAATACAAATTACACCCAAGGATGCAAACACCAGGGAGTTGTCATCAAATTCTATATTCAATTTTCAGAATAAATATTCTAATTTCTGGCAATTTGTATATCAAGATGATTTTTTGAAAACAAAAAACATTTTATATAGTAGTTTACATTTTTGCCAATTAAAATGCTAATGGAAGTTGGCAAATATTATCTTTTAATATCCAGATTATGTTTCTAATTAACAGATAGTAATATTCCACTCAGCTTCCAAATCTGCTATTCCAAATATTAGAACCAGAAAAACTAATGCCTAACAAAACCACTAACTTTCACAAGGGTGACTTTAGTGCTTCGTGACTTGTGTATGTTTATCTAAATTTATAAAATTTTGTACAAGTTCTCTGCAGGGGAAATACATAATTTTAACTGATTTATTCTACTTAACAAAATCCCGGTAGGATACAGCAGAGGAATTTTTGGTGTTCATCATAAATTGGGGGCTCCTTAATCTCTACAATTTTATGATTATGGTAATTCAATTATTTTAGGAAGGCAAGCACTTAGGAAGGGGATAAAGGTGGGGAATTATTTTCAGGATATAATAAAAAGATTCTAAATATGCAACAAAAGTTTAAAAATAATTTATCAGTTTATTGGAGTAGTAATAATTATATCTTACATTGCATTTGCTGACCTCAGAATAAAGGTGAAATAGCTTGAAAATACTGAGAGTTTTTATATGTGTTCATTTTCACTTCATGTTTTCAGATCATCTTCATTTTACTCACAATGACCAATAAGCGGAACATTTACCTGTTACACACAGGTAATTCCTGTCCTCACAGTCTTGATATGAAATTTTTAACTTGAAATTGGTTAAGGATCTCTTCTTTACTTTTTACAGATTACTGTGGTATAGCTTCATTTTCTGTTGACCTTTCTATTGTCAGTGGTTCTTGGAAGGTAAATCGCCTATCAAGTAGCATGGTGTAGTATAGTGTTTCCCAGGATGCTTGTATAGATAATGCAAACACAGTTTCCATGATCATAGAAGTTTAGACAAGTATCTATAAAGTTCATTAGATTTTATTCTTGAGAAACTCAGATTTTTAATATGCTAAAACTAATTGTTCTTTCATCAAAAGAAGAAGTATGATATGCACCTCTTTTCCTATACTTACCGAGAATGAAAAATACTTGTTCAGAGAACTTCATGGAACTTTTAGGGTTTGTTTTTAGCAAGGTGTCGTGGTTAAAAGCACATAGCAAGAAATTACACTGCCCAGGTTTGAATTCTAGCTCTGCTATTACTAGCAATGCTAGACTGAGCAAGTAGACTGAACTAGACTTTTGTGTATGTTTTACCACCTGTAAATTGAGGATTATGATAATATTTATCTAATTGTGTTGTGATAATTACATGAGTTAATATATGCAAAGTTCCTAATATATAGTAAGTATACAGTGAAATTATTATTTTTAGTATTATTACTACTATTGGAAACTCACTTTTTTAAAGGCTGCAAAGAGCATTTTATTGTAATATAGGATGCCTAAGTTATGATCGAGGTCCAGAGACTATGTGATTTTGGACAGACTATTTGATTTGTTTAATACATAATATAGTGTATTAGGAGAACAAAGGTAAGAAAACATATGATCATCTCAATAGATAAAGGAAAATCTTTTGATAAAAACTATACCATTCATACTAAATAACAACAACAAACTAGGAATTTTCTCAATCTAATAAAGGATATTTAAAAAAATCCCACAACTAGTATCATAATGGTAAAGAATGAAAACTTTCCCCTCATGATAGGGGAAAATCATGATTGTCCACTCTTACCAATTCAATTCAACATGTAGTAGAAGTTCTAGCAAGGGAAATTAGACAGGAAAATAGAGTAAAAGGTATCCAGATTGAAAAAGAAGAAGTAAAACTATATTCACAAACAACATGGTTTTGAATTCAAAATCCTAAAGGATCCAGAGAAAAAATCATGAACTAGTAAACTAGTTCAGCAAGGTTGCAGAATATATTATGAATATACAAATGGCAATTACATTTTTATACTATAGCAATAACTATTCTGAAAACAGTTCCACTAACAGTAGCTGCCAAAAAATAAATATTTAGAAATAAACTTAATGAAAGAAGTGTAAGAGTTGTATGCTGAAAAGTAAAAACAAAACAAACAAAAAAACTCCAAAAAACAAAACCCACAAAACATGATTTACAAAAATTAAATAAGATATAAATATATGGAAAATGAGTTCTGTGTTCTATTGAGGTGACACCGGTCAGTAAGGTCATATAGGTTTCAAGTGCACATTTCTATGATACGTGATCTGTATATTGCATTGTGTGCCCACCAGCCAAAGTCAAATCTCTTTCTGTCACCATATATGTGGCCTCCTTTACCCTTTACTATCCTCCACCCCCTTCCCTCTGGTAACCACCTTACTGTTGTCTGTACCTATGAGTTTCAGTTTTATATCCCACATATGAGTGAAATCACACAGTTCTTAGCTTTTTCTGGCTGACTTATTGGACTTGGCATAATATTCTCAAGGTCCATCCATATTGTCACAAATGGAAGTATTTCATCTTTTCTTATGGCTGAGTAGTATTCTGTTATATATATGTACCACATCTTTATCCAATCGTCTTTTGAAGGACACTTTGATTGTGTCCATGTCTTGGCCACCTGTGAATAATGCTGCAATGAACATAGGGTGCACATATCTTTGCAAATAAACATTTTCCAAAATTTTGGGTAGATACCCAGAAGAAGGATTTCTAGGTCATATGGTAACTGTTCTTAATGTTTCGAGGAACCACCATAGTGTTTTCCATAGTGCCTGTACCAGTTTACATCCCCACCAGCAGTGAATGAGGGTTCCTTTTCCTCCACAACCTCTCCAACACTGGTTATTACCTCTCTTGTTGATAACAGCCATTCTAACAGGTGTACGGTGGTGTCTCATTGTAGTTTTGATTTACATTTCTCTAACAGCTAATGAAGTTGAGCATATTTTTATATATCTGTTGGCCATTCGTAGTCTTCTTGACAGAAGTGTCTGTTCATGTCCTTTGCCCATTTTTTAATTGTATTGTTTCTTAGTTTGATGTGGAGTTATATGAGTTTTTTATATATCTTTGTATATATAATCCTTTGTTGTTTGCAAGTATCATCTCCCATTTGGTTGGTTGCTTTTTTGTTTTGTTGACAGTTTCTTTTGCTGTGCAGAAATGTTTTAGTTTGATATAGTCCCATTCATTTATTTTTGCCTTTACTTCCCTTGCCTTTGGGGTCAAGTTCATAAAATGTTCTCTACAACCAAGGTCTTTAAGTTTAGTACCTATGTTTTCTTCTATGTCATTTATTGTTTCAGATCTTATATTTAGGTTTTTGATCCATTTTAAATTTATTTTTGTACGTAGAGACAAACTGTAATCTAGTTTCATTCTTTTGCATGTGGATTTCTAATTTTCCCAGCACCATTTATTGAAGAACTTCTTTTCCCTTCATTTGTTTGACTCTTGTTACCTTTGTTATCTTAACATCTATTTTTTCAGGTAAAAGTATGGCTACATCTGCTTTTCTGGGGATGCTATTTGCTTGGAGAATAATTCCCCACCCTTTCACTTTGAGTCTATCTTTGTCTTGGCAGCTTAAATGTGTCTCCTGAAAGCAGCATATGGTTGAGTTTAATTTTTTTTATTCAGTCTGCTACTCTTGACTTTTTATTGGTGAATTCAGTACATTTACATTTAAGGCAATTATTGGTGTATGAGGATTTCCAGTCAATTTATCTTTTGTTTTCTGGTGGCTCTGTGCCTCCATTTTTTTCTTTTTCTTTGTATTTCTGTCTGTTGTTTTGGTTTGGTGGTATTCCATACTTTTTTCTTGTTTCCTCTTTTTTTTTAAGTTGTGTTAGTTTGTGTGTGTGTGTGTGTGTGTGTGTGTGCGGTTAGCATTAGGTTTATGAAAAAGAAAGTTTCATATATGCAGTAGTCCTTTTTCTTTTGAATGCATCTGATCTCCATCCTCCTTTGCAAATTTGAATCTTTACCCCTTTTTATGATTTGTTGTCACACATTCTCCTTATTTACACTGTAAGTTTCTTGGTGATCTTACTCATAGTTTTGTGACCTTTTGTTCTTTGTTTTAGGTAGAATAACATCCCCTCCTTGAGTATTTCCTGCAATGGAGGTCTTCTGTTGATAAATTTTCTCAGCTTCTGTATATCTGGGAAAGTATTTATTTCTCCTTCATATTTATTTATTTATTTTTTAAATATATCTTTATTGATTTCAGAGAGAGGAAAGGAGAGGGAGAGAGAGATAGAAACATCAATGATGAGAGAGTCATTGATCAAGCCCACAACTTGGGCATGTGCCCTGACTGGGAATCGAACCCTGATCGCCTGGATCCCAGGTTGACGCTCAACCGCTAAGCCACGCCAGGCTGGGCTCTCCTTCATATTTAAAGGATAACTTTGCTGAATATATTAATCTTGGCTGGTAATTTCTGACTTTCAATAGTTTGAATAGTTGGTTCCATTCTCTTTTAGCTTGTAGAACTTCTGCTGAGAAATCTGATGATAGCCTAATGGGTCCCCCTTTATAGGCCACTTTCTTCTTTTCCCTGAATACCTTGAGAATTTTTTGTCAGCAATTTTTGACAGTTTTATTACAATGTGCCTTGGAGAAGGCATCTTTAGATTGAAGTAATTAAGAGTTCTGTTTCTTTCTTGAATTTGAGGATCTAGTTTTTTTCACAGGTTTAGAATGTTCTCATCAACTATTTGTTGGGATAGGCTCTCCATTCTCTTTTTCCTCTCTTCTTCTCATATGCTTTTTATTCTTATGTTGCTTTTTCTGGTGGAGTCAGTTCTTGTAGAGTGCTTTCATATTTTTTTAATTCTCCAGTATATTTCTTCTTCCCTCTGCATCATTTCTACATTTCTATCTTTGATATCACTAATTCTTTTCTCCATCTAATAAGCTATATTTCTTTAGCTCGATAGTTCATTCTTTATCTCTTTTATTGAGTTCTTCATCGTCAGAATTTTTATTTAGTTCTCTTTTATTTTTTTATTTTTTTAAATATATCTTTATTGATTTCAGAGAGAGGAAAG
The DNA here is from genome assembly GCF_964146895.1 of Miniopterus schreibersii. Classification (NCBI taxonomy): domain Eukaryota; kingdom Metazoa; phylum Chordata; class Mammalia; order Chiroptera; family Miniopteridae; genus Miniopterus; species Miniopterus schreibersii. Next base: position 37,077,775 of record NC_138104.1, on the reverse strand, counting down.
GAAAGGGAGAGAGGGAGATAGAAACATCAATGATGAGAAAGTCATTGATCGGCTGCAGCCCACAACACAAGCATGTGCCCTGACTGGGAATCAAACCCTGATCGCCTGGATCCTAGGTCGATGCTCAACCGCTGAGCCAAGCCCGGCTGGGTTAGTTCTCTTTTAAAGTTTCAATCTCTTTGGTTAAGTACTCATTTTGTTGATTGATCTTGTTTCTGAGTTGCCTATCTTTTAAGTTTCTTGCATCTTGTTTAGTTTTTTTTAGAGCTGCAATCTTGAATTCTCTGTCATTTAAATCACATATTTCTATATCTTTAAATTTATTTTCTGGAGATTTTTCTTTTCTTTTTTTTAATCTTCACCCAAGGATATACTTACTGATTTTAGAGAGAAGGTAAAGAAAGAGAGAAAAAGAGAAACATCAATGTGAGAGAGAAATATCCATCAGTTGCCTCCTGTATGCACCTCAACTGAGGATCGAACCTGCAACCTAGGTATGTGCCCTGACTGGGAATCGAACCAGCAACATTTTGTTATACTGGATGAAGTTCCAACCAACTGAGACACCCACCAGGACAAGCGTTTTTATTTTCCTTCTGAGCTGCCTTGTTACCATGGTATTTGATGGATTCCTTCTCTGTCTAGGCATCTATGTATGAATGGTATTTCTCTAGTAGCTTGCTAAGAACTCTTTCTATTATTTTCCACTAGGCAGCACTTAATTACAACTTGTTTTAGCTCTCTTGCACTTCTCTGGCTTTTCAGTTCTCTGCAGGGTGGAGAAAAACGTCCTCTGTTTCCTGGGAACGGGGATACCTCCCCTGTGATATGGTTGCCCCTGTCCCAGGTGATCAACTCCACAGGGGAATGTGGTAGATGATGGGGCTTTAAATCCTTAAAATCCCAGTGCTTTCCCCCACAGCCAGATGCCCCTAGAAGTGCAGCTACAATGTGTGTGGGGGGTGAGCTGGGGAACTTGGCTGCCTCTTCTATTGCTTTGCCCTCTCATCAATGGCCAGCAGCAGACCTCTGTGGTGCCCCCTGTGCTTCTACCTGACCCTATGATTAGTTGCAAAGTGTGCACTTTGCTCAGGGAAAAAATGTTAGAAAGTAACAGTTCTGGGTTTGCAGATAATGTGCTCTGCAATCCTACAGGAAGGGTAAGAAGAGGTGAGCTCTGGGAGGTTAAGGAAAGACTGCCAGGCACTGTGGCTTTTTTTCCTCTTTCTGAATGCCAATTGCCAGGCAACCATGGCTGCAACTCTGTGTTTTGTCCCTACCCAGGTCCCTGGGCTCAGCAACAGCTCGTACTGCAGAGAAGGCAATTCTGGAAGGATCTGACAGAGGTTATGTGCTAACATTATTCCCAGTAGGTAAGGCAACAGATCCTTTCTTGAAGGGGAATCTGAATGATGCATCTTTGAGTCCCCCACACTCCATCCTTTGTGCCACTTGGTCCATTTATTCAAATACTTTCTGAAATCAACTTCTACAGGATTCTAGTGGATCTCTTTTCTTGGGAAAAACTTAGAAGAGAAAAATTAGTAAGACAAACTAATAGCCTCTGACATGGTAGCTGCTCTTGAGACCAGAATAGATACTTATCAACTCCTTCTTCTAATAACCATTCTAATTTTTTCCCATCTGTGTTTACCACCTTTGGTGGACTCAGTGGGCTAGTGGCATAACACAAATCCTAGTCTCTAAGGGGTCTGTACCTCTGGTCATGGTATTCTTTTCAGGACAATGTAACTGCACTTTATAACTTATTATCAGAGTGGGTAAGGGAATACAAAGAAATACTATAGTGGATCATATAAATGGCATGTATATTGCTATCTGTTGCCATTGCATATTAGCAGTCATACCTCCTCCTGAAAATAAGGGTCAGTTGCCCTGTCAAAATTTTGATGCCTCTACTTGCCTTCTGGATTGTAGACACAAAGATCCCGAGGTGTCCAGCTTGCAGGCACTGTTCAATATGACTTTTGGTGTATTCTCCCCTTTAGTAATTAATACTTTTAACACTGCAGAGCCTAGAGAGGTGGTGATGAGAAAGACACATTCCCTCCATGGTTCACTGGGATTGATGGTATATGGGACAAATCCTGTTCCCATAACTTAATTCTCAGACCCATGTATTTTACCTATTTTGGACCCAGTACCATACAAAGTTCTTTGATTCAATGAATATATTGTGGTGTCCCATCATTGAAGAGTATTTCTTCAAGCTGTCATCTCATCTGTTTTTAGCACTCCATTCCATAACACCTGAGCTTCTAGATAATGTAGTATGTGATATAATCAATGGATCCCATGGTCATGGTCCCACTCTTACACCTTAATTGTTATAAAAAGGTACTTTGATCAGATGTGATGCTATATGAAATTTTTTGCCAATGGATCAAATATTCAGTAAGCCCTTGGAGTGGTACTAACTGAGACACTGTGGGGAAGGAAGGCAAATCAAAACCTGTAGTACAAGTCAGTCCCTGTTAGAAATAATCATTGGCCCTAGACAGTTTTTGCTCAGTGGTTAGAGCGTGAACCCATGGTCTGAAGGGTCTTGGGTTCAGTTTGGGTCAAGTGCATGTACTTTGGTTGCAAGCTTGATCCCCAGCTCCGGTTGTGGTGTGCGCGGGAGGCAACCAATCAATGGTCTCTCTCACATCAATGTTGCCAGCTTTCACTTTCTCTGAAAAGCAATGGAAAAAATATCTTTGGGTGAGGTTTAAAAAAAATCCAAAAAACTAATATTTGGCTGTTTCACAACAGAAGAGGTAAATTCTGTCCACTTGACACCAAAATACCATGTGGTGACATTGAGAAATTGTGACATATTGGGGACACATTTTTGATCTCTGTTGCTGATTGGTTGAATATTTGGGAGAAATAGTAACTAAATAATCCTTAATAAGTAGAAGCCCATGCTAGTAGGCTTGTATGTAGCCTCCATTCCGTCCACTGTGGACTCTATATTCATGTGATCATCATACCACCATAAAGTGGTTGATGACAAAGGTTGGCCTATTTTAACCGGCCAAGTCACTAAGTCTACTTGGTCAATAATGCTTCTTCTGTTGTGGATTCTCTCTGGTAGGCATTACCAAAATGTAAAGATATTTACACTTCATGTCCTCCCATATCTGCATCTACATGTATCCACTCCAGATCACTTAGACCCTGCTCTTCCAATCTTTTTCCTTCTAAGCACCTGATTAGTTAGTCAGATAATTTTCTATCCTCAGGACACTTCTTTCCAGAAAGGTAAATTATCAAGTACACATCCTAAGGCTGTCCCTATTTGGAATGGTTTTGCTTGCCATTGCCATTTAAGGCATTTACATACCAAGTTGACACATCTGTAAACCAAGCCCTAGCCATTTCATTCTCTGTCAACATATTATAAGTGATTCCCCATATGGCAATAGGTGTGTGTTGAGGAATGGGTACTGGTGAAACAATGTAAATGCCATGGGGGTGTGGACTCCCTACTCTCACAGCTTGTGTCCTCTGGTCCTGCTTATGCTCAGTCCTGGATATACCACTTCTGTTTTAGCATGGAGTATGGGGGAAGCCCACCTGACCTTATGAATTGGTGGGACATGATAGAACTCAGCTCAAAATGAACATTTCTGGATGCATGGTTACTAGAGGCCCTGTGATCAGGACTCTGTCTCTACTATGGCCAAATTTCATGGCAGAAATTGCTTTTTAAAAAGTGAATAATTCTCTGCAGATTGAATAGCCTTGCTTTGGAACCCCAGAACCTCTGTTTTTCTCTCCCATGGAATTTCCCATATATTCCACATGGCATCTTTTTCCACAAGAGGCCAGTTTAATACCATTGGGTCTGCTAAAGCATGTGGCCCATGGGGCAAGGTTGCTTGCACTGCAGCCTGGAGCTGCTGCAGAGTACTTTCCTGTTCTGGTCCCCATTCAAAGCTGGCAGCCTTTACTGTAACTCAGTATATGGACCATAGCAGTATTCCCAGGTTTAGAATATGCTGCATCCAGAACCCAAGGAAGCCTATAAAGCATAGTCCTTCCTTGTTCACAGTGGGAGGTAGAGAATATATTAATTTTTCCTTTCACTTTAGACAGGATGTTTCAGCATACTTCTTCATTGCCTCAAAATAGAACTGATTTGACAAGCCCCTGAAACTTCATAGTTTTATCTCCTGTTCTCTGGAGCACATTTGCCTTCATAAGTCTTTTGGTATGCTAGTTAAATTTTGCTCATTTCCCCTGATTAGTATAATATCACCAATATTGATGCAATATTCTGGGGGGTGTCTAAATGGCTTTGTTCTCCTTGGATTATAATACAAGTGATGGCAGGTAAATTAACATAATCTGAAGGAAATTTGTAAATATGTGTTTTGCTTTTTCTATGTAAATGTGAATTATTTCTGACCCTTTTCATCTTCTTTTATTGTAGTAATAGAAAAGTACACGTTTCCTAAATCAATGGCCACACATCATGTTCCTGAGGTTATGTTTACCTGTTCTAGCAAAGATAATATATTCAGAAAAATAGATGTATTTGAAACTACTACTTGCTTGAGTTTGTGGAAGTACAATGATATTTTACAGAACCCATTTGGTTTCTATAGGGACAAAACTAGTGAAATAAATAGAACTAAGATGGATACCATTATCCCTGCAACCTGATCATTAATAACAACAGTATTTTCCACCATCCCTCCCCTGGGATGCTATATCATTTTATATTTACTATCTCGTAGAGGAAAGGGACAGTTTTAGAGGATTCTGCTTGGCCTTTCTTAGTATTACAGCTCTTACCCAACAAGGTAAGGGTCTAATGAGTGGGGTATACTGACTATTAAATGTGTCAACACCAGTTATACATGAAGGGACTAAGGGAAACAGCCACTGAATGGATCCACTGGTACATGAAATCCTCAGTATGTTGGACCTTGATCAGGACTCCATTTATTACATAGTTGACTTTGCCTGCCTTCTCCCTGGGAGCCATAAAAACATTTTTGTTTCCAAATATCAATGTCCACTGGAAACTCTGTCCAATAGTTCTTCCTACATCTGGAAAATTCTTTCTCCACACCTTTCAGTTATATGAGTAAATGACTGTTGATTCCTTTGGAGAATACTTGGAAGAATTATTACCATGCATACTTGTCAAGGCTCCTGCAGAATATTTCTTCCAGGGGACGTGGCCTCCTCTCTGACAATAGGTTTTGATCAGAAAACTGGTTCAGATTTGGAAACGGGCAATGGATCATGACTTTGTTATTGAGAGAGTAGTACTCATCCCCATGGTATTGTATTGTTGATCTCTCTGACAGTACAACCCTTTTTAGCTGTCTTTCTATTTGCCCCTAGGAATATCGTGTTTTATTAACTATAACCAAAATTTTCTGTGGGTCAGACCCTCTTGGCTGCTACTCTGACACTGTTACTCATAATGGAAATTACATCCATATGCGTTTGGGAAGTTAAATGCCACAACCTGACCTCTATTATTTAGAGTTCTTAGGTTTATTTTCATTGCTGTCAGTCAGCCTAGTTTTGTAATGGGCTCTCCTACCATCCGTCCTGGCCTTCAGAGAAGAGCCACAACTGAGTTTTTTAGTGATGTGTATGCCCCTCTTACTAGTGCACTCCTGATGGCCTTGGTAAATTTTATACCCTCCAGTTCTTTCTGTTGAGCATAATATCATATAGTGCATTTTCCAGCTTTACATAGTATATCCACTCCAGCATATCCACTTTCCTGAGTAGAGAGCCTGCATTAGGGTGAAGAGAGAGAGATGCTTAAAGTACAAAATTTCTCAGGGTGATGCAGGTACTGACCATGCACTTGCACAAACTTGAGAGTGAGTACTCCCTCAAGAGTCAACTGTTTAAGGCACAGAGTTTAAGAAGGTACTTACTCTCAGAGTCAAATAAATGTCTCCTTAGTTTGCTTTACCTTAGTCTCAGCCCTGTCCCAGAGCCTTTTAATTCCTTCTTCCACTATCTGCCATAGCAATTATGGCCATTGCATTTTTCATGTCTCTGTAAGTCCTTCTGGTAGCAAGTTCATATCATTTCCTAGGATCTTTGCCAGGGCGATAAACCCTGTATCTCAGGAAATTATACCCAAGTCAATGTTTTCCCTATTCCACCTAATTTCTTGGCTTCCTTGAATGGATACCTTCAAAATTCAGTTCTACATGTATCCCTGGGCTCATGCTGACAGGGTCTGGCAGTTTCTATGGAGCATACTCAGATTCTTCTCACTTCGGGGCCAGTGTCACCCTAATTATAGATTATGTTGCAGGTTAACCCTAATAATTGGCTTAGTGGCCAGGAAGAGACATGGTGGAAAATTGTGATGATAGGGGGCATATGTCGTCACCTGGGGGAGGGTAGTCGACACTGTCTTTGAGCAAGGAGGTCTTATAAGCTCCTCATAGGGTAGAGTAAGCCACTTCTATAGGTTCCAAGGATTCACAGAAGTCTGGAGGTTCAAAATTCAGGAGAAGCATCCTTGCCTATATCTCCATTTAATGTACAAAACCTTTGGGTTTATTTCCCCACTAGGGTTCTGGCTTTGGCACAACACAACAGCATGTGAAGCCTTTTAATCTTTTGTGGAGCTTGGTAATTCTATTCATTCTTGGGTCTGGGCCTCAGCTTTTTCTGCCTTCCTGCTCAGGAAATGAGATCCTCTCTGTAAATTATCAGGGAATCCTGACTTTCACACTTGGATTTCAAATACCTGTCTATTGCCTGAAGCATTTTATTATCTTTTTCTCAGGTATTAATGATGCTTAGCAATGGCCATGCATTCTCACTGATGGCATAGTTACTATTTCTCCCTTATAAAATGCCTGATAAATCATTCCAACTAGTTCATTCCCTTCCACGAGTATACTGTCTGAGTTCACTTCTGATGAGAGTTTAATAAGTAATCTGCCACCTGTGCTAGGTAGACTGTGTATTCCACACACCAACTGTGATAAGACCTTCATTGCTAGCTGGACAGTGAGTGACTGACCTCCAAAATCACATCTTATCACATGCTTGCTTGGTACATTTCTGACTCCAAATGTCACAGGTTGGGCTCCCTGGAAGTAAATTTTGAGATGGAGTTTAGTCTATAAGGTATTTATTAGGGATCAATACCTATGGAAGGGAGAGAGAGGAAACTAAAGTAAGCAAGAGAAGCTGAACTGCCATGCAGCTCAGCAAAGGCTCAGCTAACTCTAAATAAAGCTCTGCAGTATATATTGCCTGTCAAAATGCTCCACAGTGGGTTGAAATAAAAAGGCTTTTATGGCCCTACTGAGACCAATCACTGGATGTGGTCCACAACAGTAAGTAAGGCCTACTGCTTGGAAGTCAGGTTTTTACAAATGAATAAAACATGGAAGTAGCTGACAGGTGGAGAATGTTTGCCAATAGCACTCCTAGAAGATAATACAGGCCCTTCCTTGAAGTGGGTAACTAGATGGAGCATCTCTACATCTATTACACAAACATCTGATGGCTGGTCACCGGCTTATTAAGTAACTAACATGAAAATCCTGCCCCAAAGGTATACTTTACATTAGTTGGTGACTGAGTATTGAGATGGTATCTTCTCTTTACAGGAGGCTGAACATGAGAAATTCAGAGAGAGAGTAAATAGACATAGTAATAGAAAAGCATAGACAGACAGAAGCCATGTGATAGAAGAAGCAATGCATTAGCATAAGCACTGAGAAAAGAGTGAGGCTGTGGTTGTCTACAGAAGCATTACGAGCAGAGAAATGAGTAAATAAATTATCTAAATGACAGAGTGTTGGCATAACAAGCACTGGAAGCGTGATGTTAAGGAGACATTAAGATAATAGTTCTTTCATGTACACTAAAATGGCTTTCCAGTTTCCACGGGCCCTGATTGTACAGTAGGTATATTGTTTCATGTCTTCATTTTCTTTTGTGTCTTCACAATAAACCACTTGTATAATGATAGCCAGAGGTTTTATTTATTTATTTTTAAGTTGAAGCAGCTTAACTAATTATACATGGCAGCCTGGAAGAGATGACTTTATATGACATCTAGGCAAGATGTATTACTGAATTAAAGTTAATCTAATGTTATCCATATTGAGAAGGGGGGTGTGCACCATTAGGTCCATATAAGGCATGTGATATAAAGAGGCACAAGCAGTCCAGGAGATGGAAATTGTGTCCAAGTGCTGAATGTTCACATGACATAGAAAACTACTCTAAAGCCAATTCAGGGGACAGAAGTGATTTCCTAGAGGCTTGCATAGGCAGGACGGTAAAGTGCTATTCCCCTGATGTTATTTGAAGCAGATATTTAGTGTCATTCATTAGCTGCAAAATGAATCTGTAAAGGAAACCACAAAAATCAATGTAAGACTTGGAGTGGAATTAAATCAAGGAGAGGTTAAGTAAAGGGCAGGGAGAGAGAAGAAGGAGAAGGATAGAAAGAGTCAGTGTTAATATTTTTACTTTGTTTTCTGTAAAAATTAAAGGAGGGTAAGATTATTGAAGGGGCTGCAGGAGGGTGGGCAAGGTATAGAGAAGATTTTGCAGTAAATTCTATTACATAGGTGATTAAAAGTAAGAAAACAGCAAGCAAGTGCCGGAGGTATTAGGAATCTGATTAATTTCTAAATTAATTGCATTGTATTAATTGCACAAGGCCTAAATTATGATAATTATTTCTATAATTAGTTTAAACAAGGAGTTTTATTTGTAGCCATTCTAATTCCTATGAGTAAAAATTCAATAGGATTGTAAAATCAGTAGAGAAATGAGACTGACACCCGAAAATGCATCAAGGAAAAGATGCCTGGGATGCTGGAAAATCTCAGCTGGTGGTTCCAATGAGTAGACAAAGGATACAAACTTCTTATATTCTCTTGAGGAATAGAGTTGTCTCATAAATCTGTAAATAGTTAGAGATGTAAAGTTTAGGTTGAAAAATACAATTATTAAAAAGAATGATCCACAAAAAAGATTGTATTAAATTATCAGATACTTTACATCTAAGGCAGAAGTGAAATTGCTTGATAAGGGCACTGAAACATATGAGCTCTGGCATGGTTTAAGAAGTTATTGGACTACATTGTGTAATCACAAACAATTTTCATTTTCATTTAAGGGACTACTTATATAAAAAAGTGCTAAGTTCTATGATAAGAAACGAGATATTTATGCCTTTTGCCAAAGATCAGATCATATAATCAAAATGATTTTATTACAACTGACCTCACGTTAAAATCCCACGAAGAAAGAGAATTGCATCATTGAGCTGCCAACATTTACCCAAAGGAATGGGAGGAAAATGCTGTAAAAAAAACAGAGCGGCACAAGAAATTTCAATAAGACATAGTATCAGCAGGGAAAAGGGAGAAATGAGAGCTTAACAATCAATCAATCAATAAACAAACTAAAAAAATAAAACCACAAGAATATAGACTATTTTTGAAACATTTTTTAGGTGTAAAACATCTTTCTTCATGAATAAAATTATTAATTATAACAAAATTTTATATTCATTTAAGATTGTAAATTATATTTAAATGTAGGAAAAGTAAACTTCAAAATTGTGGTTAGTTACCCTTTAAATTATTATTTTTCTTAGAATCATTTTCATTACCAAGAATAAAGTTATTTGCGAGAGAATATTACTCTTTAATAAATTTAAAATAAAATATGTTTGCCTTAAAAATAAATAAACAAAAAAATAAATAAACAATAAATAAACAAATAAACTATAAGTTATAATAGAAAAAGAATGGGCCAGGAAGTAAAGTTAAAGAAGACCAAAGAAAAGTTCCTACTACGCAAAGAAGATAAGCTGGGATTTTCTTGGAAAAGGTATTCATTTTAAGGTCCAAGGACAGAGACAAGTTGAAAGAGAAATTTCTAAGGCAAATAAGGAATACAAGAACAGACATAAGACAATAAACTTCATCTAGAAACCTTCCAAGGAATGAAATCTTAAATCAAAAGAAGTCACATAGAACTTTATGCAAACAGATAAAAAATAAAGACAAGAGTCATACAAAAATCTTAATGGCTATTCTCAGAGATTTGATTGCATCAAGCATTTAAAGGATATTTATGAAGCCAGCCAAAGTGATGTTATAGAAAAAAACAGCATTGGAAGTAAAAAGTGTATAGATAGTTATGTGTACTAAAGGATCTCATTTTCATAAAAGATACACACACACACATATCACATATGTGTACATATATAGTCAGTCCTCATTAGTCACAGTAGTTATGTTCTATAAAGTTGTCACAAACACTTAATTAGCAAATATTGAACCATTGTTTTTAGGGAAAATGCAGAATGAGGTTCCTATGAGCCTCTGATCACAGCATATTTGTTAACTGATCAACACATAACCTTGTTTTCTGTGTGCTTAAAGACTAATATACATTTTTGATTCGTTAACAATGAACTTATGGTCAACAGGACTATAACTCATGCCTGAATGTTTTTCTAACACAAGTATTTTCTCCATTAGGCACATCACAGCCTTCTTGCACTTAGGAACACTAGACAGCAATTCAGCACTGTGTTTGGTGGCAAATTTAAAAGGTGGAACCACCCACACAAAGCACAAAAATTAGAAAAACATGGAACTACATAGATGGTGAAAAGAAAGCTTGTTTACTGAAGAGTGTTGCCTGGTTTATCCTCAGCTGGGAACATGCTCAGATTTTTCACTGCTTTGCAAATGACCACTAATGACTGTATAAGCACTGCAAGTATTGACTTAGGAGTTACAAATTTGTGATATGGAATCTACAAATAATGAAAATTCACTGTATGTCTATATTTCTATCTCTATATTTCTATCTCTATATTTCTATCTCTATATTGCTATCCCTATATCATCCATCTATATCTATCTATATCTATCTATCTATCTATCTATCTATCTATCTATCTATCTATCATCTATCTATCTATCTATCTATCATCTATCTATCTATCATCTATCTATCATCTATCTATCATCTATCTATCATCTATATCTATCATCTATCTATCATCTATCTATCATCTATCTATCTATCTATCTATCTATCTAATCATCTATCATCTATCTATCTTCTATCATCTATCATCTATCACCTATCTATCAGTCATCTATCATCTATATCTATCTACCTGTCATCTATCTATCTATCATCATCTATCTATCTAATCAACTGTCTATTGAGAAAGAGAGAGATAGATTAGAAGGGTCTATTTTAACATGTTAACATTATTTTTTCTGGGTAATAGGATTATGTGAGTTTCTTATTTTTAATTTTTTTACATTTCTAGCATTTCTACAGTGACTACATGCAGCAATACAAAAATGATTTTTCTTTTGTAAATGAAAGCATTTTTAATTTTATAAGTAATGCATAAAATATTTTTAAAAAGCATGAAGCATTAATTAAATGCACACAGATAGAAGAAACTTAATTGAAATTAGAAACATATAATGCACATAAGATTAAATAAAGATAGGCTCAGCCAAAGTTTATGAGACTCTGGAGGGGAAACTAAACACGAAGAACAAATAAAAAGAATAAGAATTGGCATTCATTAAATTGGGGGAAAATGTTTGTTGTTAAATGCTTGGGAATTGTTTGGTGTTTTAGTTGTCACTTGAAGAATTAAAATTATAATAAAAAGTAAATATATTTATACAATTTAAAAACGTTTCATAATATGCTACCTGGAAAGAGAATACTGCCATTTATGCTTAGGAACTTTGTGGTACAATATTTGTGTGTGTGTGTGTGGTTATGTTTCTCTTCCTTTGGAATTATTGTTATCTTCTCTACTGGCAAAAAGTGGGCTTAGCCTAAAGAAATAGTTGAAACAATAAAGCATGATTTTACTCAAAGATTCTAAAATATCTCATTAGTTATAGTAATTATGGAATTATAGACATATCTATAAATGGAATAGAATGGACCCTCCATAAATACTCCCAGTTAAAGGTTTTTAGCTCAAATAATTTTTTTATATATATCTTTATTGATTTCAGAGAGAGGAAGGGAGAGGGAGAGAGAGAGAGAAACATCAATGATGAGAGGGTCATTGATGGGCTGCCTTCCGCACGCCCCTTGCTAAGGATTGAGCCCGCAACCCGGGCATGTGCCCTGACCAGGAATCGAACCCCTATCGCCTGGATCCTAGGTCAATGCTCAACCGCTGAGCCACGCCGGCCAGGTTCAATTAATTTTTGATATAGGCACAAAAGCAATTCAGTGGAGGAGAACTAGCCCTTCATCAAATGGTGTTGGAACAATTGGGCTTCTATGGGGGGAAAAGAATGAACTTTGACTTAGCCCTCACATCACATACAAAAATAACTCAAAATGCTCATGTACTTAAGTAGAGAATGAGAAACTATAATGTTTTTAGAACAAAACATAAAGGAACATCTTAAGAACCTAAGACTGTTCATTAAAATTATGCAAAATGTTAGCATTAGGGGCAGGCCAGATAAAGTATCCAGGGGAATCTCACTGTATATTTCTTTGCAGCTTCCAGTGAATATAGATTTGAATGTCTTTAACATGCAGATTTATATTCTATTTCAAAATAAACACTTAAAATTGTTAGTAAAATACTTATTTACCCAATTAAACTTAAATCACAAAGGAGTAAGTGGTTTTCTTGGGGAATGAGACATATTTTTGGAAAATTTGGAGAGAAAAGGACTGGAAAGTAGGCTGTTGTCTGAATGACTCAGGATCCTTGGCTACTGGGAAACAAAATAAGGAAATAGGGTCTGTGTATTTGGGGTAAAAGATGGGGAGAGGGAGAGAGAGGGGGCACGGAGAGACAGAGAGAGAGATCAAATTGTAGTTATATTCAAACCTTTAAGCTGAACATTTTCTTTTAACATATATATCAGATATTTGACTTTACCTAACTATAAATATCAAAATATTCTGAATTTATTTTTAGATCAGAATATCAAACAGCTGATCTTTTAAAAAAATAGTTTGCTAAAATAATGAACAGTTGCCCAGAATTTTTTAGTCATAAGCATATTAATTTTCTACTTCTATTGTAACAAATTACCACAAATGTAGAGACATAAACAATACAAATTTATAAGCTTTTAGTCGACAGATAAGAAGTCCAAAATCAGTTTTACTGGGTAAAAATCAAGGTGTTGGCAGGGTTGCATTCCTTCAGGAGGCTGTAGGGGAAATCAGATTCCTTGCCTTTTATCCAGCTTCTATTGGCTATCTGCATTTCTTGTTTTATGGTTCCCTTTCATCTTCAAAATCAGCAACAAATGGAAGAGTCTTCATATCATTTCACTTGACACCAATCTTCTGTAGTAAAAGACTGCTAAGTAAAAAACTTCTTAGTAAAAGACTACTAAGGACCCTTGTGATTACTTTGAGCCCGACCCAGATAATCGAGGATAATCTTCCTATTTTAAGGTGAGTTTATTAGCAACCTTAATTCTATATACAACCACAACATTATTTTGCCATGTTAGGAAACATATACACAGATTCCAGAAATTAGGACATGGGCATTTGGGGAGACTAGTATTTGGGCTAGACCATTAAGGTAAAGTAAATTTTGTTACTAATCCTGTCTTGAATTTCTTCATCAGTTTCAAGAAGCCCAACAGCAGAAATGCACATTTGAAAAATATTTTAATAAAAGAATGAAAGGAGGGCAGATGGTTATAAAACTTAATTCAAGAGAGCTATAATTTGGATAGGCTGTGCAGCTTTTACTTATCAAAATATTTAATTTCTAATTGAAAAATGTCTATTAAATTTGCAATTTTACAGTGATTTAAAGTTTAATTAGTAAAAAACACACAAAGTACTGGGTTTATTACTGAATTAGTGGTTTTGTTAAATATTATTGAGTATCTTGAGCCTAAGCTAATATTATACCCAGCCCTTTTAATTGGTGTTTTCCATTACAATAATTCTAATAGCATTTAACTGTTACTTCTGGATCCTCTGCTAAAAGCTAGAGTCAATGTTTCTCTCATTTTTATTTGGCACAGATGAAAGGTGACACATAATCCATATTATTAACACCAGACTGAATCACTGGAAAATAGTACACTTGATTTCTCCTTGAAGAGCACCCAGAAGAGCCTTAGTGTTCAAAGTGGCAGGCATGATTAATGTACTAGACATTTTAACATATTACATGGGCTGAATACTTAGTATTAACAATCTGCCCTCAGGAATAAAAGTAACCCCTTTAAAAGTAAAAACTCCAATTAATTAAACAATGAATTTTGTCTCCAAACAACCTACATGAAAATGCTTTTTCTTGCCACAAATAAACTGATTACTTTGAGGAGATCACCATGTAGATTCCAGTAAAATAATTATAATATTTACAGAATAACTCTGTGTTCTAGACCTCTACTTGGGATAGAACTTTGCAGAATATCTTCATATTGTCTACATTCAAGTCTACGCTTTGGCCACTCACAAACTAAGTGACTTCAGGTGAATTATTCAGCCTTTCTGGGATTTATTTCATCTGTAAAGTGAGGGGAGGGAAGTTGCTACAAACTGAATCGTGTCCCTCCAAAATTCATTTGTTGAAATCTTCACTCTCCAATGTGATGGTATTTGGAAACAGGACCTTTGGGACATAATTATGTTTAGATGATGTCATGAGGGTCAGGCCCTAAAAATGAGATTAGTGCTCTTATAAGAAACACTGTAAAGCTTTCTCTCCACCACTCTCTCTCTCTTCCCATCTTGTGAAGACACAGAGATATGACAACTGTCTACCAGCCAGGAAGAACAGTCACCAGAAACCAACCATGCTGATAGTTTGCTGTTGGACTTTCATCTTCCCAAACTGTGAGAAAAAACATTTTTGTTGGGTAAGCTACTTAGTCTATGCTGTTTTACTATGGCAAAACAAGTTAGGTAAGATAAGAGTAATCAATTCTTAGGGCTGTTATAAAGATTAAATTAGAAATGTAAAGAACTGAGTGCAGCACCTCACACATAATAAATGCATGGTAAAGATCACTTCCTAGTGTTAAGATTAATTATTATTTTTTTTAATTATTACAACAAGTATTGCATAGGTCAGTTTGGTATGAATTTATCCATTCCTTGCTGGATAATTCCCAAATAAAAAGACAGGAAAAACAACATGGACTCTGAATTAGACTTCATTCCAATCCAGCTCAGTACTTAGCTGAGGAACCTTAGCACATAATTTAATTTGTTTGATGTTCAGTTTCCTGATATGTAAAATTGCAATGGTAATTATACTTATAATATAGGATTGTTGAGAATAATATTTTTAATCACTGAAGGAAAAAACTAAAATTCATATTTAAGTCTAGGAAATCTTATGGAGGTGGAAAATTTCTAAGAAGTGATTTCAAAGTGTAGGATCTTCTAGATCTATTGAAATATAGACAAACAATAATATTTATTATTTATCTTTTTCTGAACAGTAAGGAATTAGTTTTTACTAATGTATTCTATGCTCATTGATATTAATGCCCTCACTGGTTCTTACAGCATGCTGAGGGCAGAATTATAGTCCCATGAGACACAGATGGTAGCAAAGGAACTATGTTTCCTTACAGCATATTTTTTGTAAGTCAGAATACATGTGCCTATTTAAGTGGATCTACTTTTTATAGTATTTTTAAAGATTTTTATGTATCTTTAAAATTTAAATGTATTTTTATTTTAGTTGACATATGATATGTTATCCTGTGTTAATTAGTATCTTGTTTTAATTAAAGCAGCCTTCACAAATGGACAAGTGTATTAAAAAGATTCCTATAAAAGTAACCATGCATTGGTTACTTTTATCAATAAAGTAGCAAGAAAATATCAAGAGAATAGCAGAACTCAATAAAGTTCTCAATAAAGGAGAACTCAATAAACTTTATTGAGAGCAGATATCAATAAAGTAGCAAGAAAATATCAAGAGAAAAGCAGAACTGACAAACCTACTACTATTACAACCTTTAGTTAGCCACATTGCAGATAAAACCGATGATTAATCCATTTTCCATTCAATCACATTGTTGTCACTATGTTATTGCTAAAATGCACTGCAGTTATTGCCAATGTTTTTGCTAATTTTGTTATTGTTAATTATTGTTAATATGTTTAGTGAGAACAAAAAATATGCTATTCAACCTTTGATATTTTGTTTGCTTATATGTTAAAGATGGTGATATAATGGTAGAATTGCACATGCATATAATTATTAATATAAATATATACATACATGCATACATATAGGGCTGCTTGCTAACTTAAAATGCTGTGCAAAATTATAATGTTTGGAGAATGTTACTTTGAAGGGCTATGGATTTCTTTAATTAGTTCATTTACACCCTAGGGTTATAGACATGTTATATACAAATTAATTTGTAAAAAGAAATTATCAAATTGATAATTTTCAAAATGCTACTCTAAAATTAAACTTCCTGATATTTATTAACATCATACACTTTCTTTTAAAATATTACTGCCACTAGGAAGTTTTACTTCTGTGTTTATGAACTATAAGATACAGAAATAAAGCAAGTTGCTCAGCTTCTGAGTAAACACTAATTATTTGTCTGTTGGATTTTGCTTCCTAATATTATATACTCAGAGAATCATACAAATGAACATCTATTTAGAATTCCTACCTCATCTATTCTCTTACTTTTTGGCAGTATGGTATGAATTTAGAGAACTGATTCTTTAATTCTCTATATATTTTTTCATATCTGGAAATAGATAATCAACTTATATTAATTTTCCAAAAACAAATATTAAAATGTCATGACAGAGCTGGTGTTATTTGTATCCTCAAATCCTTCTTGCCTTTTGCCCAGGAAATTTTCATTAAAAAAAATAAGTAGTCATTGTGCATATTGATTCTTCCTCCACAAAGCCTTATTTTAGTAAATTTTTAAATTAAAAGTACTTATGAGGAAACTGCAGTCAGAGTTTGCAGTGGATAAACAACTAATTCCTTCCATTATAGAGCTGGATTTTTATAGATTATCTTAAACTCCTAAATAAAGATGAATTTGCCAACTCTGTAGAGATCTATTTTTAACCACTAACTGGGCACAAAATATTGCCTTCTCTTTTTATTGCAGTCTTTCTAGCATTTCAGTGACTGGAGACAATGGAGAACATAAAACAGTTATATAATCCAAGAATATCTTAATGCAAAGCACCATAATTCAGGGAAATTGATTGGGGAAATATTCCTTAGGAAAAAAGTGTAAGAGTCATAATATGCTTTAAATTAAGTCAATTCTTCTTAAAAAGCTAATGTACACTTTTACCAAGAGAATATGATGCATTTAGAAGAAGATTTTATTTATCTCCAGTTGTGTTCTAGAAGTTACTCAGATGTACTAAGTTTAAACGAAAATATACTAGCATATGTGATGTTTCTCAAATGAAATACTTCTGGACAATAAGCCTGCTTCTCCAGTGCAAACTTGTGATTAAATAAATGAGAATTGGAAGTGAATAACTAAAAGTAATAAAGATTCCTTTTTTGACCATCTTCTATGGAGTGAATCAAATACCAGATGGTATGAATGAAACAAATGTGATAAAATCACAGTGGAACTCCTAATTTGAAATAATTTAAAATTCAATTTGCAGATGATTTGTATAAATATTATAAAGTATGTATAAACCTGGCCACTTATCTCACTGATGTATATTTATTTTATTTTAAAGTCTCTCTTTTTCCATGATTTCCAGAGCTTGCCGTGTTTGTTGATACGTGACCTATAACACAGAATCAAAGTTTCTCCTATCAGAGAATTTGCATCCCATTGGGGGATTAAATTCCTAAAGTAGTAAGTATAAACCGTTCTGATAAATAGTCTAGTGCCGGAAGCCGTTCTATCCTTGCTGCTTGACCTGGTCCTTCAAGGAGGAGACATCCGCACAGCCAGTGCTCCGTGGGACTTGGCGTATGGCATGTATGGCATGTCCCTCTTCCCCTGCTTGTTCCCCTTTCTAACACTGTGTCCTTACCTGAGTCACTGCACCAGAAAAGGGCATTGCCCCAGCTGGAAACTTTTCCCTAGCAGGGGAGTCGGATGGGACTGGAAAAGACAATGATTCAGTAAAAGCCCCAAGGAGTTCGGGAAAATCTTGTGCGGTTTATGAGGAACTCAGACTGTCAGCAGAAAGTGTAGGACTTGTTGGGCCCGTTACCGCAGGAAGATCCCCACCGGCGAAAAGGCCTGGGTCCGGGCCCCTGCTGACTCGGTGGCGCAGGGCCATCCACAGGGAGGCCACCAGGGAGTTCCCAGTGAGGAATGGGTTACTGGGGGATGTTTATATTCATGGAAAACTCTGGGAATCCCCACAAGGAAAGAGCAGTCTAGGAAAGAGATTATTTCAATCTACACCTGAACCCTTATCATACACAGAATAAACACACAGAATATTACAAAGAGGACGGACAGCTGCAGGGAATGTGAGCGGAGAGACTAAGGCTGGGTGCCAGACAGGCGGTCAGTCACCACAGCTAAAAACAATCACAGGTAAGCTACAGAAACCTCACTTAGGACTCGCATAACCTTCACATAGAAAAGCTGGCTTAGTTATTCTCCTTTGAGCTATGTGGTAGAGCAATAAAATAGTAACTTCAGAATATAAATAACAAACTAGAGATTAACCTGTAGAATAGCCTATAGAAATATAAACAATAGATAAGACTAAAATTAACATACCTAAACAGATGTAAATTCTTTAAACGATCAGATAAGAAGGTATACTCATTAACTGTGAAAGGCCAAAACAGAAACCAGAACATAGCATGATGTCATGTTGTTTAACAAGCAACAAAATCAAATAGTATAAAGACAGTTGGAACAAGGCAATAAAAAAAGAAGCTGATTGTCCTGATGCTCTGAAAGCTGTCTCCGTGTCCTTCAGTCTTCCCCAATGCCGTCCACACCTTTGAGGACCCCTGGACCCGCTGGGGCTGGACGCCAGCAGTCTAGAAAAAAATATCTAATGTGCTAATAAATATAGGAAAAGCTTTTGAATAAGACAAAATAGGGGCTTCTGCTTTCTGATTGGACATGTGAAAAGCTTGGCAGTCATCACTTTATCCTAACAACAGGTAAAGAATGGAACATGCTGAAAATCAAGAACTCTTCTTATATTCATCAGAAAATAGAGATCAAAGGGCAAACTGTTGTTTTTTTCAGAATTGGAGACAGATAGGTGGGTGCAGAGAATCACAACTTATCAGAGAAGAAACTTGCCAGCATAAGCCTCCACTAGAACCACTGCCAGGGTAGAAAAACATGAACTATTATAACTGACAAATTTCTGGAGGCTCAATGTGAATAAATTTGAGAGATTAAAACTTCTGGGGGACCCAGTCATTGCCCCCTCCCCCACTTTTGTGAGTTTTACCTCCATGAGCCCTTACAGTTTATCACAGTGAAGATCAGATAAAAATCCCCTCAGCCTTCTGGCAGGGGGAGAAACAAGTAGCCATTTTAAAACTAGTCTTCTTAAGAAGAAATATTTGACATATTTGCCAAGGATGCATCTGATAAGGAGCTAATTTCCAAAGTGTACAAAGAATTCATACAACTCAACAAGAGAAAGACAAACAATTTAATTTAAAAAAATGGGCAAAGGACCTGAATAGACACTTCTCCAAAGAGGACATACAGATGGCCAAGAGACATAAGAGAAAATGCTCAACCAACACTAATCATCAGAGAGATGCAAATTAAAACCACAATGAGGTATCACTGCACACCTGTCAGAATGGCTCCATCAACAAATCAACAAATGATATGCTGGAGAGGGTGTGGAGAAAGGGGAACCCTAGTACACTGCTGGTGGGAATGCAGACTGGTGCAGCCACTATGGAAAACAGTATGAAGTTTCCTTAAAAATTAAAAATTGAACTGCCATTTGACCCAGTGATCCCACTTCTAGGAATATATCCTAAGAATTCAGAAACACTAATCAGAAAGAATCTATGCACCCCTATTTACAATAGCTAAGATCTGAAAACCACCCAAGTGCCCATCAGTAGCTGGGTGGATGAAAAAGCTGTGGGCCATTTACACTGTGGAATACTATGTGGCTGTAAAGAAGAAGGATCTCGTACCCTTTGGGACAGTATGGATGGATCTGGAGAATATTATACTAAGTGAAATAAGCCAGGCAGAGAAAGACAAACATCACATGATCTCGCTTATATGTAGAATCTAAAGAACTTAATAAACTGATGAGCAGAATAGATTCAATAACTTGGAAGCATAGATGAGACTGATGAATGTCAGAGGGATGGAGGAGGGCGGGTGGGTGGAGGGGGAGAGAGTAACCAAAGAATTTATATGCATATGCACAACCCAAGGACATGGACAATGGTGGGGAGAGGGAAGGAACGGGGTAGAACGGGTCATTGGGGAGAAAAAGGGACATCTGTAATATTTTAAACAATAATAAAATTTAAAAAAAAAGAAATCATCAATTAAAGCCTCAGAAGGCAGAAAAAAGTGGAAGACAACAAAGTAGCAGAGAGCAAGTGCAATGAACAGAAAACAGTAGTAAATATATTAGCTATTACTCAAACTCTTACCAATAATCAACTTAAACATCGCACAAATACACCAATCAAAAGACAGAGAATGTCAAAGTGAATTGATAAACAAAACCAAAATAAGTGTTGTCTACAAGAAACTCACTTTAGGTATAATGACACATTTATTAAAACTAAAGGGATTAAGAAAGATATAGCATCCTAACACTAATCAAAAGAAAGCAGGAGTAACTAAATTAATTTCAGAGAGAGCTAACTTCAGAGCAAGAAAAATTATCAGAGCAAAGAGAGGCATTTCATAATGATAA
Organism: Miniopterus schreibersii; assembly: GCF_964146895.1. Lineage (NCBI taxonomy): Eukaryota > Metazoa > Chordata > Mammalia > Chiroptera > Miniopteridae > Miniopterus > Miniopterus schreibersii. The sequence goes on along the minus strand of NC_138104.1, from coordinate 37,056,883 downwards.
AGGGGTAATTCTCCAAAAAGTCATAATACTCCTAAATTTATATGCACCTAACAACCAAGTGTCACAATGCAGAGGGCTAAAACTGATAGATCTGCTAGGAGAAATAAATAATTCTACCATAATAGTTGGCGAGTTTAAAATTCCTCTATCAATAATGGGCAGATACAGCAAGTAGAAAATCAGTAAGGACAAAGCTGAGCTCAATAGCACTATCAATCAACCGGCTCTAATTCATATCCATAGAATATTTCATTCAAAAACAGGAGAATATGCATTCTCCTCAAACTCATGTGGAACATTCACCAAGATAGACCACGTTTTGGACCAAAAAACACACCTTTACAAATTTAAAAGAATTGAAAAATAATACAATATATGCTCTCAGACCACAGTGTTAAAGCTAGAAATCAATTAAAGAAAAATATCTGGAAAATCTCAAATAAATGGAGACTAAACAACACATTACTAACAATACATGGGACAAAGAAGAAATCTAAAGACACATTTTAAAGTGTTTTAATTTATCAAGTATGAAAATATAACTTAAAATTTTTGAGATACAGTAAAAGCATTACTCAGAGTGAAATGTATAGCATTCAATGCCTATATTTGGAAAATAAAATTTAAAATCAATAATCTAATTTTCTACCTTAGGAAACTAAAAATAGAAGAGCAAATTAAATCCAAAGCAAGCAGAAGAAATAAGGAAAATTAGAGCAGATATCAAGGAAACTGAAAACACAAAATCAATAGAGAAAATCAACAAAACCAAAGGCTGGCCCCTCAAAAAGATCAATACAATTAATTAGCGTTGAGCTAGGCTACCTAAGAGAAAAAGAAAACACACAAATTACTAATATTCAAAATGAATATCAGAAAATATTTTACTGACCACTTGTATAATGAAAAAAAAATCACGTAGGGTCCAAGGAATAATAAAATTTCTTAAATGGAATTAATTTTGTTAGTTCATCAATAAGAGTCATTGGTATATTAAGAAATTAGAAGCTAAATATAACTAGAATAAATCAGGTTTCAATAATCTCTAAATAGGCTTTTGAGAACTAGAGATGCTTGAAGCTGACATCTTCCAGGAAAACTCAAATGAAGCAGATGACTATCAAACCTTAAAAAAGCAACCCTGAATTTAATCTTTGTTTATGTTTAAAAAAGAAATTTTGATATGTAAATGAAAACCTAAAATAGAACTAATGACAGTTGTCCTGGCAAAATATATTAAGAATAAACTGATGCCCGGCCGGGCGTGGCTCAGCGGTTGAGCGTCGACCTAGGATCCAGGCGATCGGGGTTCGATTCCCGGTCGGGGCACAGGCCCGGGTTGCGGGCTCGATCCCCAGCAGGGGGTGTGCAGGAGGCAGCCGATCAATGACTCTCATCATTGATGTTTTTTTCTCTCTCTCTCTCTCCCTTCCTCTCTCTGAAATCAATAAAGATATATTAAAAAAAGGAATAAACTGAGAAAATGAAATGTTAGATGTTTGGGTAAACAACAGTATTTCATGTAGTCATCTTGTTTGCCTGTGTCATGATAAAATATACACCTGTGAATAAAATATAGAGCAGTGACTCCCACTGAAGAGTAATATTTACCTGTGAAGAATGGTAATCATAATAATAGGTAATGATAGCCGCAAGAATAGTCCTGGATATATTATCTCAAGAGTCAGGTAGGAAATCAAACTAATTTTTGCAAGACTTTGAGTACTACTTCAAAATGGTTCTGATTTAGTACGCTAGTTGGAAGCAAAGCACCAGTGGTATAGAAACCTACAGGCCTAATGTTTTAATTTTTATGTTTTTCACTGTGTATAATTTCTTTAGATGGCCATTTAAGGTGCAGAGATTATGTCAAAAAGAAGACATCTGAATTTGCCTCATAAAAGAAAATAAGCGCCTTTGAGAGTTCATTTAAGACATTAAATTATTCCAGAGAAGATTTAATTTATGTATTTCATAACTAGTAAGTTTTGTCAAAGAACTTTAGAAAGTGAAGGACTCTAACATAGGGAGAAAAAAGATGCACAGAGATGTATTTTTTTTTAATACTCTGCAAAGCAAAATGGAAAGATGGAAGGAAGGAAAGGGGGAAGGGAAGGAGGTGAGAAAGAACAAAGAAAGGGTATATTAAGATTCTTTTAAAGAAGGGTCTTACTTTGAAAATATTTGACTATATTATTTTAAGACAAATAGGACCAGACAGTAGGAAGTGAAGACCGAATGGGAGGACAGGGATTCATGCTTGAAGGAAAATAGATCATTTTATTCCCTTTCCTGTGCAACCTATATTTCTTTTCTCTGTCTCAGGATTTCTATGCTAGTTTATAAATTGTTAGCTATTAAACCAACCGATGTCTGCATTTCTGAATTCCTCTTCTTTGTATGGTTATGGGTTAGGAGTTAAAATTTACAGGAGGGGAGCTCCTGGTAGATTTGGAATGGTGAAGTTAAGTAAAGCTTTGTTCTTGAAAGGTCATGGAGGTCAGACACATGGGCAGACAGATTTACAGCAGCTTCTCAGACTTCTTGGTGCACTTGCACTCTGCTGCTGCTTTGGAGACATTTGGTGAGAGCTTTCACAAAGATTTAAGACTTGCATCAGTTTCCTGGTGAACTTTTGAGAGCCACTCCCTTTGGTGCATCAAGATAAGTTTCTCAGTAAACTTTATATTCAGCCTTCTAGACTTTCACTCCCGAGATCTGTTCACATTCTTTTTGTCCCCTAAATTTTACAGTATATCCCATTGTTTCCATTAATATTTAGAGTGGCTATATTTTCTTGACCAAATTGAGACAAATATAATTACTTATAGTGACAAGTGGCTCATTTTTTCCAGATTATGCATTACCTTTAAACGAGAATCTCAGCTTTAGAGAAAAATCAGTTTGGAAAGAAAAGGGGTTAATAGGGAAATCTTGCATTTGACCTTTCCCATCTATATATTTATATCTATCATATCCCTATAGCAATTTCTTACTCAAGTGTCAGTACTCTTGGCCAAGTAGAAATATATACTTATTTGGATATGCCTTTTCTAATTCCAAGTTAACATACAAACTTTTGTTAACCCAGTCATGACCTTCACCATTCTACCAGTCTTCTTATTGCACTCCTTTTCATATTAATAACTAGATTCTCTTTAGCAGGCCACATCTCAAGTTACAATTTTAAAAAGAATCCTTCCCATTATAATTGTTTTAACAATATGATTCATGTTACTTCACCTGTTAACTATGAAACAGAACTTTTTAGTATTGCTGTCAAATTATATATAAGTCAATATTAATTTAGTAAGAACTAATTATAAACAATTATTTTAAACTCTTCAAATTGTATTATTTTACATAGATAAACAGAACCTTTCTAGAATTAGAAAGCCGGACTTCATTCTTTTCTAGCCAGAATTTCTCACTGTTAAAATACTTTACTAACAAATGGATAAAAGCAATACCAATGTTCTCAGGTGCTAGAAACAAATTGAGGTCTGAGTTAAAAATAATAGGAAAAGAAAATCATCCATGAGTGGAAATTGTTTCCCCTAAAGGAATTTTAAGTTTGAAATAAATAATTCTCCACTTCAGGCCCCCAAAAGGTTGGTGTTGGCACAAGGTGAGGTGAAGAGAGAGAGAGAGAGAGAGAGAGAGAGAGAGGAGACTTGTTGGTAGAAGGGAAAAGAGAAATTTTCCCAGGAATATAGATAGTATAACACCAAAAGGTGTTATTTTTGGAAAAATCTCTAATCAAAACAGACTTTACCCAAAATTTCTGAAAGCCACTGTTTTGAAATCTAACATAGATCCAAGCAGTTCCAAGCACTTAATCTTTTAAATCACATAAAAAGTTGAGGACAACATAGTAATAGCAGTTATTCACAATTTCATTAGGATCAATTTAATCAGTTGCTTTCTTTTTATCACGTTGATATACACTGAGAGACTAGGGAATTTTACAGAACTGGTTAAGGGGGAAAAATCCATGATAAAATTAAATATCTATCTATATAGTATATGCCTATATCTATATCTATATTGATCACTATAGATATAATTTTATAACAGCTTTATTGATATATAATTCACATACCTTACAATTCACCCATTTAAAATGTGAAATTAAATGGCCATAAGTATATTCAGAGAGTTATATATATTCATCACAACTATCAGTTTTAGAACATTTTCAATACTCCAAAAAAAAAAGCCCTATATCCCTTAGCCAGCACCCCCTAATCTCCCCATCTTCCCTCCCTAGACTTAGACAATAATTAATCTATTTAGTGTCTCTCTGGATTTACTTATTTGAACATTTTGCATAAAAAGAATTGTACAATATGTGATATTTTTGTGTGTCTGGCTTTTATTTAGCATGTTTTCAAAGTTCATATATATTATAGCATGTATCAGTGCTTTATTTCTTTTTATGGTTGAATAATATTCCATTTATAGATATACCTAATTTTAATTATTATTTCATTAGTTGATGGACATTTTGGATCAGATATTTTGGACCAGAAAAAAAGTATATCTGTGAAAGTTACGGTACTAAATGGGACTGTACAAGGGGTGTGTCCTTCATGAGGACAAAGAATCTTTAATGGTAAAACAAAGACTGAGAAAAAACATACCAGAATATCAAACAGGGACATAAAAACGAAGGCTAATTAAAAAAGCAGGATAGCAAAAGATCAGGAAGAGGAAAATTAGGTAGAAATAGAAAAAAAGAAAAAGGAAAAAAGTGATGATACTCAGGGCCAAGGACAGTGCATTTAAAAAATTACATAGAAGAATAGAAGATTCAGTCCTTGAACTGAAAAGCTAACAAGCCAATTGATGACTATAAAAATGCCTTCCTCAGTATCTATCGGTGAAAGTGTTAGATTGACACACTTTTTTTCTTAATATTTATTAACTTGCTTGTTTACAACTAGAATGGCTTTACCAGGATTTTATTGCCATGCACTTTGCAAACTTTCCAAATTTGAAAACAAAAACTATGCAATTCTGGATGTTTATGTTGTTCCTTCATTTGTTCTGATCCTCTAGGTATTTAGCGTTGGTTCCACATTTAGAGAACTGTCACTATTTTGTCAGAGTGGCAGTTGATAGTTTCTTATTATTACTAATTTGACAATGACTTTAATAATATGACAGTAAAATGGATTATGAAAATTTTGGCAATGAGTACACATTTTGAAGCTAATGAGATTTCTATAGCAAATAACCACTAAGCAAATAAAAAGTGAATTTTCTTTTACATTAATATAATAATTAAAAGATATAACAAACCTACCATTAGGCAAATACACAGTATTCATTAGTAAGAACTAGAAAATATAATTTAGTCCTACAAATCTTAGTACTAAAATAGGTTTTATTCAAAGATAATAGTTTCCACATGTGTTGGTCTTCTCTAAATTTGATCCAACCAGTAGAAACGCAAATCAAATGAACTTTCAAGCTGTCAGAATACCAGAAGACTGGCAAAATCCTAGAAGACAATGCCACAATGTCATTGGATAAGCCAAGTATACTAGGCTGGCAATATGATCTAAACAGGATGATCAGTTTCATATTTTTGCATATTTATGTGTCCCTGAAGTTAATTCTTCAAGACTACTCAGTTATTCTCACTTAAGAACATATTTGGTAAAAAAAAAAAAAAAAAAAGGAAAGAAAAGAAAAGAAAAGAAAAAGAAAGAAAGAAAGAAAGAAAGAAAGAGAACTTTGCCACCATTTTTTTTTTTTTTTGTAAAAGCAACAAGACTACAACCTTCTTCCAATATTGTTAAGAGTAGAATACAAGATGCTTTTTTTTTTTTTTTTTTACAGTGAATATATTTTTATTCTGAAAAAACCTGATATCCAAATTCATTTAAAATTATTTGCTATTGTTTTTACTATTGTTTATTCCAAGTGCATGGTAAACAAATATATAAACATATTACATACACACATATATTTCCCAATGGTATATTTTTCTATTAAATGATCCTCTGAATTTTAAAAATAATATATTCAAAGGTAGTACTTCCATTGTCCCACAACCACATCAAGATTACAACTAACCTACAGAACAGCCATCATTCAAGACCACCTGAAATCTACCTGAATGGAAGTCCTAAAACTAGGGAAATAAAGAAGAAGCCATATCAGAGACCGGTAGGAAAGACAGAGAAAGAACAGGCTGGTCCCACACCCATGTGTGGTGGATAAAAATTGGGAGGGAGATCTCAGGCTGTGGAGGTGCCCCCTGAAGAGCGAGGGGCCCCAACCCCACACCAAGTCCCAAGTTCAGGGTTCCAGTGCCAGGAAGAGAAATCCCCATAACTTCTGCCTGTGAAAACCAGCAGGGATTGAGGCTGAGGGAGACGGAGAGCTGCTGGAGTCCCAGCCATTTCCTTCTACAGGGCCCGAGCAACAACTTGCTCTGACACACTCCGAGTTCCAGGGCTGAGGCAGAACCCCAAAGGCAAATGATGCTTTTTGAATTAAAAAAAAAAGGAGTGCTTTATACAAATATTTGAGATGTCTTCCTTTCTTAGAGAGAATATATCTAATGATTATAATCTGAATTTATCTTCTTGACAAGATGCTATGCTTTGTTGCCAAGATTTTGAGGTAGGATAAATATTTGAGGGAATATAAATAAAAGTCCCAAAATCCATTTGTATCAGGGTTATTTAATCTTGGCACTTAGTTTTAAATCTGAGGCTAGGTTCTTAATTTGGGTGAAGGATCTTGATTGATTCATCATTATCAGCTCAATCTTAGATTATTTTATTTTTAAGACTACCAGGGAATTGATCATAAGTACAATTTGAAGAAAATTAAATTTTATTTCAGTGCCTTCTAGTCATTTATGTTGACCACTCTGTAGTTCTTACTGTGTCCCTCATATAACACTATCCTGTGATTTCATGCTGCTATCTGGTTTTCTTGGCCCTCCTATTTTAGGGTCCTATCCAGATTCACTCTTTTCTTGTAATTTAACGTACTATAGGATTTTTTTTTTTTACAGTATCTTTTTCATAAAAACACTTTCCTGGTCTCCTGTCATATTATCTCATTTTTATTTTCTTTGAGATGAACAATCTAATAAACAAATCAATTTCAACCTGTCAGTGAACACACATTTATTCACTGAGTAAATGATTAGTTTCACTACCTCACAAGCATTACTATCAAATTTGTCTTTTGAACAACCCACATTCTCTATAGAAATAGCACATTTTAGCTAGGATTTTTGGTTGTTGTTAAAAGAATATTGCATATCTTATAAAATTTAGTGTCTATTTTACCATGCAGAAATTAGTAAAAACATTGAATAAGCCTCAAGAACTGTTGCAAAACATTTTGAAGCTCTGTTGCCAAGGAATTAAGTACATAAACTTGTACAATGATGCAGATTAAACCTCATCTCTTGTCTTCATATTTTAAACATTTTAATTTTGATAACATATCAATTGAATAATAAACCAAAGTGTTAAATGTCAAAACAGTTCTCATGCTATTGAGTTACTCACTTGCAAATTTCAGCATCTTTTATGTTATTAGACAGCAAAAGAGTAAGCACTTCGTAGAATCATCATTCTCTATGTGCAAAGCTAAACGGGCGCTGTATCCAGCATGTTTTATTTGTGTTGTTTGTTTTAATCAAAAAAGTAAGTTTCCTCAGCATAATTGATATGAATCAAATCAACAAGTTCTTCCATATTTAAAAAATACTAAAAAGAGTTGTCTTATTTCTACCTTTCTATTTTAAATATTGTTTAAGAACAGATCTGAAAAATTTTGTAAAGTATTTTAGCTTTATTTCACTGAAATTATTGTTATTATTTTTAGTTGTTTTGTTCTTTTTCATTCTTTTAGTACTTAGGACAAAATTGACTTTTATAAAATATATGTAACCTACAGAAAAATAATGAAAGTTTATGGTTAATACATACAATCCATATATTTAAAAGAGAACTACTTTACAACACAATTTTAAAAGTAGACAGTATAGTAGAGAGTGTCAGAAAAGCATATCAATGAAGTATAAAATATGGTCTTATCAATTCCTGAGTTTTATTTAAAAATGCACTTTGGGTTAAGATATATAATCAGATATATTGGTAATAAAGATTTTCTTTTATCTCCAGCATTAAATGAAATACATAAAGCACTACCACTGGCATGATATACATATCTCCCAAACTCTAATGAAAATGCCAATAAATGAAGTTTTATAAACAGCCTTAGAGATGAAAGCCTTTAGTAAAAAATGAATAAAATTAAGAAATAAAAGTCAAAATTGATATTTGTTTGATGTTTGGTAGGTTAATCTGTTTGAGTCTCAGTTTTCTTATCTGTAAAATACTTGTAGTGTCATCTTCATAGATGTTATTATGATTAAGTATAATGTGTTATATAATATATACATTTAATAAGTGCCAAGTATTATTTAATTTTTGATAACTTAAACATATGAAATAGTAAAATACTTAATGTGACTTCAAAAATGAAAATGTAAGGCTGATTGTCCAGTAGTCTATTGAGTAGAATAAGCTGAAAACCATGGAAAGAAGAAAATAAATTTAGTAATTTAAGAGCCTGAATTAAAAAGCCAAAATGAGAGGAAACATAACCAAAATCATACTAATCATAAAAGTGTTTGAATTTAAAAACTAAATTAGAAACTACTAAGAACCTCTTATATAAAAACACAGTCAATGACTAATTTGATCACATATTGGGCATTTTATAAAAATGGCCTAAAATTAAGTTTGACCCTCAACTTCTTTCTATGTATATACTCAATCAGCCTGTGATATCAGGTAGAATTAGCAAAAAACAAACAAAAACAAAAAAAAACTTCATAAACACAGACAAGTATGGTGATTACCAGAAGAAAAGGAAGGTGGGGTAAGGTAGAAGAGGATATGGGGGGATAAATGGTGATGGAAGGAGATTTGACTTGGGGTGGTGAATACACAATATAATATACAGATGACTTGCTATAGAATTGTACACCTGAACCTACATAATTTTATTAACCAATGTCACCCTAATCAATTCAATAAAAAAAGAAAACTATTTCAATAGTAGCATCCATTTGAATATTTTTTCAACCATACTAGGAAATCCTGATTGTAGTTCAAGTTCTGTATTGTTGTTTTTTTTCAGATATGGATATTTTTAATTGAATTTATTAGAGTGACATTGGTTTACAAAACCATACAGGGTTCAAGTGTACAACTCAATAAAACATGAACTGCTCTCTGCATCATGTGCCCATTGCCCCCAAATTCTGTTTTTATCCATATCATCTAGAAGAATGGCACCTTAAGAAAGATTCCAATATTTTTCTATGTGTTCAAATTGGATCTTCTAAAGTTTCACATATTGTTCTTTTGTTCAGTTTTTTTGTATAATTCTCAATGCTTTTTAGAACTACCATTTTATTAGTATCCACATACAAAATAAAATGGAAAGCTGCTAGGAAATCCAAATGACATTTTTCCTTTGTGGAATATTTCATGTTGCAGAATAATCTATAGTGAATGAATTTTAAATCACTTTTAACATAAAATACTATCCTGGAACAGTTATATTTATAATATTTAAGATCTATATAGATTTGATACAAATATTTGGCAATAAAAATACATGAAAAGCTTAGTACAAAAATTAAATAAAATGTGTTGAATACAGAGAAGTCCCATTCAATTACTATTGTTTTGATAGTCACTTGAAAAATTGTTACAAGATATTATTGTTATAATATATAAAATACAATTCAGTAACAAAAGTTGATAGTTCTACATATCTGATTCAAAGAAAATAATTATTTTTTTTTCCTGCTAGGGTATTTCCTGCAAGATTTCTTTAATATCTCATTTCTCAATCTTTTTTTAAACTCTCTGATCTAGAAAACTTCTGAAATTTTCTGCATTCTGAGTGTGTCCATCATTCTAAGATTAAAATTGGAAATATTTATCTTAACAACCTTCTGATAGATAACTATTTCTAAATATACACACAAGTGATGTAACCAAAGTGAGAAAAGGAGTTTCTACTAAAAAGCAAACAAAAATAAAATAAAAAGTAAAGGTTGTATTAAAAGTATTGACTTTTTATTAGTGTAAGCCATGATATCTGAAAATAAGTGATTGAATTATTATTGGCCTTACTATGTAAGACCATATGAATTATGACAAAATGAAGAAAGCTAGAAAATACGTGAACTTTTGGAGAAAACATTAAATTTTGTTTAAAATCCCAAATGTTAGATCATGAATATGGTATTAGCTAATTCCAACACTGATTAGGCAAACACAAATAAACAAAATACCAAGTACTCAGTTTGGCAGCATACAGAGTAAAACTGGAACTGGTCTAGGAATGAACTGCTGCTCCATTCACTTTAACATTGCATGGGGACTTTTTATTAGAGCTTTGGCTGATTTTCTGGCAAAGAGACATGCAGGCAGCTTTCCTGTGTCACACCATTCATATCGTAGTTTCACATTGCTGGCATATTTTTACACTGCATGTGTATAAACTAGAGATGGGAGTAAATTCTGATTAAGATAAATGTTTCTTTATCTTTTTAGTCTGCATGAGAATGCCCGGAACTTACAATCCTATTTGTTTTGCTAGCCTCTCTGATTGCTTTGGATTTTGGATATTTTGTGTTGTTAATTATCATGGGGAATTTTAATTTGGTGTTTTGAAACAGAATTTGTTCTGCTTTCCAAATTTATTAAGCTATTCATTTTTTATTCAGAAACTGGAAGACTTACTCGATGACTGTCTTATTCCGACTCCATGGTTAGTGCACCCTGTCTTTACCAATTTTTGTCTAGATATGTTATAAAATGTAAAGTCAAGAATCATTAGAGCTCAGCTCCCCTGCCCTAAAGTCTTATCCCTCAAGCCAAAATAACATAAAATTCACAATACCTTCATTGCAGTTACTGTGCCTGTAAGAGAGAATTTCCTTTAAAATATATATTAATTTTTTTCAGATTAATCTTTACTTTGATGTCTTACAAGAGAAAAAGATGAATTTCCATACAGAAGTGCAGAATTAATAATGACCACACTTGGCATTTACAAAATAAAGAAGTTGGACAATATGAGCCAAAGATGCTTGTAGGCCTAGGATTCATTAAGGCTACAATCCCCATATAGATTAAATCAGAATAAAATTACATTTTATATTGAAGTTTTCAAATAGTTTTTAAATGAAATAACAAAACTACAATTCAAAATTCTATAGAAGTTTTAGGCTAGGAAGTTTCTTCTAATTGTGTATACCTAATTCATTTTTACATTCAAAGGACATTTAGCTATACCTTTCATGCTTTGTTTATTGGTTTCCACTTATTACACTGTCTTCTCATAGGCAATAACACTTTTGTATTAAAATCTACATTACATAACACAATAAGGTAAAATATTTCTTTTTATTATTTTCTAATTATTTCACATATTAATGTCCCCATCTAGACTGTATTTAGTTTTTTGCTCAAGTACAAGATGTGTCACTTAACAGGCACTCAAAAAAGTTAGATGAGTAAATTAATTATGAGATTATTTATTATTTCTTACAATCCCTTATATTTTGTAGGTACTCAATAAATACTTTCTGATTAATAAACTGATAGAAAATAAATCATCTTTTCAAGGGATTCACACCTTATTAAATCTCTCAGGTTTATTGCATCCTTGTATCACATGAAAAAACTGAACTAGGGTGCTTTCTGAAGAAAGATGAACAGTTAATTAGGTTTTAAAATAGCTATAAATGTCAGCAGTAAACTAAGCTGAGATAACAAATACGTCTAGTTTGCAATGTTAAGACAGTTATCAAGCTCACCATCAAATAAAGTATAACACTGAGAGACTTCCCCTTTATCCCCTTTCTTTAATCTTTCTTTTCCTCTATTCTTTCATGTTTCATCATTTTTAGTAGAAGGGGGAACTATGAACTTGGGTGACTATTTAATGTATTGTTGAGAATAGAGGATGTTATTTCTGAGACTCTGTTTTCAAGCCATCTATTGACCCACTATACCCATTAAGAGTATAGGGCGTTATGAGTAACTAGCCCAGCGATTAAATCCCCCAAATCTCTGGGATGCATACTTATGAAATTGCTAGTAGAACTACCTCCAATTTGAGACTTATGTGGCTGAATTTCATTCCACCAAGATCTATTATGAGAAACTTATGAAACTCATTTCACAGCAACCCCCAAAACATGAAAAACTTCTATGTGACATTTGGTACTTTGTCCTGCTAAAGATGGGCTGGCATGGTCACTGAATTCTCAGAAGTAGTAGGAGAAAAGAGGCCAAATTGTTAGACAGAGACAGCATAACCCATTTTGATGCTCAGTAATTGTCTTGGTTTTGGGGGGCTGCTATAACAAACTATCACAGACTGCGTGGCTTAATGAACAAACATTTGTATCTCACTGTTCTGGAAGCTGAAAGTGCAAGATCAGGGTGCCAGCATGCTCAGGTTCTTGGTGAGGGCCTACTCCCTGGTTTGCAGATGGCTGTCTTCACGCTGCATACTCACGGATGGGGAGAGTGAGCTCTGGGCTCTTCACCTTTTTATAAGAACCGTAATCCTCATCATTTGGGCTCCACCATCATGATTTCATCCAAAGCTAATAACATCCCAAAGGCCCCTCCTCCAAATAGTATCACATTGGGGATTAGGTTTCAACATATGTATTTTGAGGGGAAATAAACATTCAGTCTATAACAGCACAAGGTAGTATCGTAACAGTGTGAGTAGCACCCCGGTAATTTAAAGAGATGATTGAACAGAGGTAAGAAAATCAGACGTTTAACAACAGACCTGTACATATCAGGCCATGCCCCAAACAAAGCAAAGCAACCGCGGCTCTGCTATTGAATAGGTCGTATAGAGGATCAACAGCATTTGTTGATTATGCAGGAGTAATTCTGATTTAACATTTATCATTATACTAAATATGTTGTAAACTAATTTAATCACCTTTATAAACTCATAGGCTGTTGCTGTATTCCACCTCCTTATAACGTTAATAGAAATATCACTTTTACACTCTCTACATATATATTAGTCATGTTTTACATTTTTCTTTGTCTATTGTCAATATATCCATTGAAAATCTAAGAAATGTCCTCTATTTGAAACTTCTAAGATGTTTGTCTCTTCCATTTTGTTCTGATAAGTTTTCAAAGATAATGATTTTACCTATTTGTGTAATCTAATCTTATACTCAATACTTCCAAAATGACTGTAGGAATTTAGCTTATTTGAGTTCAGTTCCATCCCCTCTATTTATACTGTCTTCTCCCTCATCTCTTGTACTTTTTAAATTGTTAATATTCATGTTTCTAATTCCCTTTCACAACTGTGAGTTCTCTGAAAGTAAGAATGACATCTTACTTCTAGATGCACTCCCATGGTGTCTTGTCTTATATTTTACACAAGATACTTAATAAATATTTGTTAACTTTAAAGCTTTCAATAGAGTGATGAATAGGTAAAATTAACTAGTAATCAAATATTGATTTTTGAATGCAATTTTGCACTATAAACATGCTTTTACAATATTTTGTTCTTTAAACCCACTACCCATTTTGGTTAAATAAATTTCTTAAATGAATACTTTATTCATAAATATAATAGAAACAAATTTCATCTCAACCTTATATTTAAGTTATCAGGTATTACAAATAGGGGGAATTCAAATTAATAAGGATTTATTACAATTAAAACAGCAAGTGCATTTGGTTGAAATCAAGAAGTAGCAAGGAGTTAAGGCAAGTTTCATTTAAGAGATTAACCAAGGCAGTCTCTTGAATAAAAAAATAATTTTAAATACGCTAAGTGTTGTACTAAAGCTTTCTGTTATGGTTACAGCATGGAAATATAATCCTTTAGTCACACACACACAAAATGACTTATGTCCTATTGTGTTAAACTTCTACAACTCTAGCATTTCAATTATCCAAGCTTACACAACACTATAGGATAAAATTCCCAAGACTAACAAATCATAAATTATGTCTATTATACTTAGCATTACCTGTTGGAAACTAATTTTTCTACAAGGTTTAATGTTGTTGAATACTCAATTGCCAAATTATAAGGGGAAATTATTGAATAGCATCAAAAATAAATGAGATTACAGTAAAAATGTGCCATTATCTGAAAAGAACAATGATAAATCAGTGCTACTAGTAAATCAATTTCACACTAACAACATTTTAATCGTAATGAATTCTGGTCAACTTTCTGAATAAAGTTTTGCACTTTGTAGGTGTAAATCTATTCTTCACAATTATGCTGGAAAATGCTTCTGAAAGAAATGTCATTTGAATGAATTGGCTTCAAATAATCGTTTTTTAAGCCCAGGTTCAATTATGACATTTTATTTTTGAAATAAAATAAAATTTGCTGTTTGAAAATTCTATGGAAAGAGTGGTAAAAGGATATATTTTATTATAATTTTTAATGAAAAAACAAGTCTGATCAAATAAAAAGAAATTTCATCTTTTAAATCTTTGTACTGTGTGTGTGCGGTAATTTTCTACACAGCAATAAAAAATGAGGACAGGTTTATTCTTAGCTATTTTATAGTTATATTGTTATTATATTATACTTTCTGAATGGATTTTCTGCATTGGTTAATTTCCAGCTACCTTGCTCAACTTATTAGTAAAAACAGTTTGTCTATAGTCGTATCAGACAATCACAGTTCCAACAAATTAAAAGTGTTCTAGTTCTTCCTTTTCAAAATGCATCCTCCATATTTTTTTCTCTCTTACACTTTTACTGGTTTAATCACTAATTTGACATTTGTGACCAGCACATTTATTTTATTATCTTGCATATTTATTATAGGATAAGGATACCAGCCCTTTTAAGAGTACTTAAGGAATGGAGATGCATTTTAAAAATTAGATTAATGAGTGAAGAATTTTCCAAAATAATCTGTTTCAGAAAGAGAACTATTAAATGGCGAGACAGTGTAATTCTGGCCACTTAACTAAATGACATATGTAGATATATATTTTTTTCTCACTGAATAAACAAAACCACATTAAAATATGACAGGGAAAAGACGCTTAAAAGTGGAAAATTATAAAGCATACTAAAAAATGTTAGTGTGATTGTCATTTTAAGACATGCCCATTCCAAAATTACTGGTCTAGTACTTCTTAAAGAAAATAGAGTGTTGGGCACTAGAGCTTATTGCTATCTTAAGATTATATAGAACATTATCTTGTATCATATTCATATACAAAAATATTATCATATAAGTTTAAAAAATTTATAATGTAAACACAATTGTGCATGTAAGAATAATGATTGAAATGAACCAAAGAGAGGAATGATGAGGGATGATGGCGACAAAAAATTTCTGTCTACTGTAAACATCAACCACTATGAAAATAAGAAACATACATGCTCACGTACACTCACCCTTAATGTGAAGCAGAGTTATTAGTTATAAATCAAGAATTTATCACAGAAGTCAGAAGGTTGGGAAGGAAATGGAGAAAACAAAAATGTATTCCTTGTTTTAAACTCACAGAAATGCCGGGTCTTCACCAAAAGCCTAGAGGAATGTATGGTTCCTAATTGTAATTAGTCATAGTTCAGAATTTACCCACAACAGCCTCTCAGGGTTTTTGTAAGGATTAAGTGAAATAAGAAATGTGCACCTGTTTCATAAATAGCAAAATGCCCTGCACATCTAAGACAGACATTATCTTTTAAATATTCAGACTCAATCTCACAATCCAACTTTGGGATAGTGCAAAAGGAAAGAGAGGGAGAGAGAGCTCCAGAATATGATGAAGAGTTTCCTTTCTCTATCTTCCATTCTTAGATTTTTTTCAACAAGTGATACCTATAATCATTTTTTATCTTGGCTTTGAACGTAAAACTAAGATGCTGACAATATATTAGAACAAATGCAGCTGTCCATTGCTTCTACCCTAGGCACATCCCCATAGCAATTCCTTAATGGAGAAAATCTCTACCATTTATCCTTGCATAAGCCTACATTGACCATACTTGTATGAGAACATATGATCCTTTTCCTTTAGGAGGTGAATGGAGAAAAATGAGTAAAACAAGACATGTTTTGTCATGACAAAAACATGGCAACATAAATAATATTTTCCTATATGCAAAAACTAGGAAATAGAAAAAGTCCACATTTAAAACCAATTTACAATTTATAAAAGTGGAAATCATATTTACAAAGTAAATTTTCCAATACCATGTAACAGATATCTCACAAAGACTGAATTTCACCCTATAGTTATCTAATTTCAAAGCACAAATATTCTTCAATATGACATAAAGCACACTGATATAAGGCCTATTCATGGGTAGAGCTAACCCTCAGATTGGCTGAGCATAAGAACAGGCCTTGTTCACCATGTGTAAGGCACTGTTCAGAACTGCTCCCCAAGGAAAATTTTTCCCCAGCAGGGTCTGGTGCCTGCCAGAGTTCCCCTTTGGCTGTGTTATTTGTGTGGCTAGTTGGGTCAAGGTCTGGTGTGGTTTAAACCCCACTACTGGTTGTGATGGTTCTGGGCCCACTTGGGTGGGGTTCTGTTGCAAGTTGATGTCAGATTTTGTGTGTAACTGGCCTTGGGCTACCTGTCTGCAGCTACCATGCTATTCACTGTTTGTGGCTGTGTCTACTGGGCCTGGGTGTGCATGGGAGGGGTCAAGCTGTGTACGAGAGTTGGCTTCCTGAAGCTCTGAGCTGGGGGAAGATCAATAAAGGTCCAAGGAACCCTGATGTTGGTGTCCACCTATCAGCTACAATGCTACTCCCTGAGATAGCCTGGATTTCCTCCAAAGTCTTTTGAAGAAAGAGTATAGAGTGGGCGCAAGTTGGCCATGCCCCTCTGCCTGTTTCACAAGGCACAAGCTTGGTAGAGCAGGGTAACCAGGACAGGAGGATAGGGCTAGTGGGTCTCCTATTCGGAGGCAGCATGATCAGGCACAAAATGAGGAGAATGTGACCCCTACTCCAGAGTTAATACCACTCATTCTCTCCTTTAGTTTATAACTCTGGATCCCCTAGAAGGAGTGCACCACCATTTCAGGTTCTGTTCAAGCCAGCTCTCCCCACTGCAGGAGCAGACTCAACAGGTCAGGGCCACTGGTACTTGGGAAAACTGATCAAGACAGTCTTCCACTGGGGGTGGCGCCAGCTGAGCTTGCTGAAGGGGCAAGCTTGAGTTCTCCTTTCAGCTCTGTATTCATGCCCACTTGAGCAGCCCTGGACTGGAGCCTTTGAAGGAGATGCTCTTCAAAGGTTCCAGCTCTTAAGGGCCTTTCTTTTTCCCACAGAACTGAGCTCAGCAGGAAGGGGGCACCAGGGCTTGGACAGAGAGAACAAAACAATCTCCCATTGGGGGTGGTACTGGCTGAGCCTGCAGGTGGGGGAGGGGGAGTTCTGGCTTTTGTTATAAAGCTTCACAGCTCAATGTTTGTCTCAGCATCTAGAAGAAGAGTGCACCACAGGTCTCTGCTAGGTGCAGCCAATATGCCTTTCTGCCAGACTCAAGCTTTGCAGGCTGATGTTACCAATATTTAGAAGACTGGATTAGTGCTGTCCCCAGGCTAGTGCTATAAGCATAGGAGTGCTTGACCCTGGAAAGATGGCAGCTGAAGGCAGTGTGAAATATTGACTCAGGACTGGGATCTCAGTAGCTGACCCTCCATATCTCTCTTTGTGGCCACCCCATCCAGATCTTCTCTTAATGACTCTTGTATGCTCTGAGTCACCTTCCCTTTACCAGAGCTCCAGGTGATTGCCGAAAGTAAGCTCCTGTGCATTGGCGTTTTAGGATTGCACCTAGGATTCTAGCAGACACCCTCTTCTTCTCAATGGACAGATTCCCCACTGATTTTCATGGCCAGATGCTATGCAGGCTCCTCTTCTCAGCCCTGGTGCTCTGGGTTCGGGGTCCAAGCATGAGGTTGAGAACCCACACTCCTCAGGGGGAATGTTTGCAGCCAAGATATCCCTCTGGCTTTTCAGCTGCTGCACATGGGTGCATGGGCCAGCCCTCTTTGTGTCTCCACCCTTCTTACCAGTCGCTATATAACTTCTATAAATCCTTGGATATAATACCCTTGTCAAGCTGTATTTCAGTTGGCCATTCAGGTTTAACACTCTGTAATTTAGCGGTAACTCTGATTTGGCACTGAGAGGTGTGTGTAGCTTCAACCTACTTCACAGACATCTTGAACCCCCCTGTTCTATCTTGTTAGTACTTTTAATAGAAATATATTCTTCTCAACTTTGTTCTTTGATTCTTTTATTTATTCTTATCTGATTCTTATACAATAATGTGATTTGTTTGCTGTACCTTAACTATTTAACCATTCACACTTGATCAATAAATGGATGAGACTTTGAGGCACATGGATTTTGTTGTTGTTGTTAGCTTGATCGATTTATTGACTAATGAAAAGCCTGATATTTGAATATTTTGACAACTCTCAACATAAATTTAGCCATGATAAAAATACATATCACGATTAAGGGTCTATCTATTCCTTTCACAGAGAGGGAAGGGGTTTATCCAATATTTATAAACACCAAGTATGTGCTGGACACTGCTTTACATACATTATTTAATTTAGAATTCAAAATGAAATTATTATGTTGTTATCTAATTCCTGTTTTTTTATAAGAAGATATGGAGGGGCAGAGTTATTAAATAGAATGTCTCATATGATTCAACTGACTTCACTGTCTACTTTCTTCACAAAATATATTACTGCCTCTCATGACATAGAAATCCATAAGCAGGACCACTATGAACTTGTTTTCATTAGCCTTTTTAGAGAAAAGAAAATCAGAAACTACATCAGTCATATTATGTTGCTGTGGTTCATATACAGTTTCTAGAAATTATCTACTACTATTCAATTAGTCTTTTCATTCTCTTAAATTTCTACCTTTCCTTTAAGGTATTAAAAATGTTTAAGATATAGAAGAGTTAAAAATATCACATTTAAGACGTAGATAGGTAAGAGGGCATCAAATTTTGCCACCCTTATCTTTATTATGAATAATTTCCACATGTGAAATTCCTAATAGAACATTGTATTTTTCTTTTTCTCAATGACTTCAACTTTATCTAAATTTATTCTATCATATATATTTTTAATATATCTTTATTGATTTCAGAGAGAGGAAAGGAGAGGGAGAGAGAGAGATAGAAACATCAGTGACGAGAGAGTCATTGATCGAGCCCACACATCAGGCATGTGCCCGGACCGGGAATCGAACCCCGATCGCCTGGATCCTAAGTCGATGCTCAACAGCTGAGCCACGCCCGGCCGGGCTCTATCATATTTTAAATGTGTCCTTCAGCATGGGAGAGAGTAATATAATTTTAATATTATATTAAAATTATAATTGCGTTGATAAAATAATATCAATATAATAAAACAATTCAACTAAAAACCTCAGGAGCCACATTATTTTCGTCTGACCATTATATTAGCTTATTTTAAAAATGTGGAGGAAGATAGGCGTTATGTGGTATATCAAGGTGAACAGGCTTTGTTAATATCAAAGAAGTAATATGATACAAAGTCTCTTAATTCTATATTTTGTGATCTAATTAAAATAATTAAACAAAATTAAAATTTGAAAAAGTTCCCTATTTTATATGTTTTTATGAGGGAAAAAGTAGAAGTAGGAAATAGCTTTTTAAAGGAAGGGAAAATCCAGTTTATAATAAGGTTTGAAGACAAAATATACATCTTATAATTAACCCGATATTTATGGAGAGCCAGAACAAAATCCAGGTATTCTAGCTAGACTAGCATCTTTTGATCTAATTTAGGCATCTTTTCCTTATCTACTCCTCACAGAGTGACAATCAACTAGGACTATTGGCCATAACTGCTGCTACTACTTTAATTACTGACATGGGTTTCTCATAACCATTAGTCTTGGCCGGTGCCATCACTCTTGTACCTGACGATGCAAGTGTGGAAAAACAAGTCTCTTTATAGACTTGTTCCCCCTTTATAGGCTAGGATAGAATGGTTGAATTCTTGCCCTGGTCCTCAACAGAAGTACAATGTACTCCTACTATCTTACTATTTTTTGGGCCATAACAGCCCCTGTTCCTAGTCTGGATCTAAGTCTATACCTCATTAAAAGCATGCGATAGCAGTTATAGAACAATTATACCATTGGTAATCATAGCTAACATTTTCATGAGTGCTTATTGTATGCAAGGCACTCTATTAAGTACCTCATAAAAACATTATTACATTTAATCTTACAACAATTCCAGGAGGTAGGTGTTATTATTATCCACATTTTACAGATAAAAATCTGAGACTTAAAGATATTAAGTAACTTTTCTAAGATTAAATACATAGTATGTGGTGGTAGAACCATAATTCAAATCTAGGTCTTTCGACTCCAGAGTTTTAGGTTTTAACCATTAAACCACATTGTCTCCTTTCTAAGTTATGACATTGTAGAATGGGACAGCTCATATTTATAACTTGCATAGGATTAAGTAAATCAAGTTTCCCACAGTTCTGTTTTTCAAAAAGTTACCTTGAACCTAGTGAAAATTCTGACATTAGTTGAAAGAGAAAAGGCATTAATCAAAACATTAGTGGAATCTGTATTATATTTATTTGAAAGATTCTTTACAATGACTACCTGGAATACCAATATAGAAGCAAAAGCATAAAAATCGAAACAGCTCTTTCTGTGTATGGATGTAATCTAGTTGCCTTTTCTATAAAATATATGCTATTAAGAAACAGAAAAATATTTTAAAAAAGATTTCTACACATTCACATACAGAAAGTCCATTTGTTATCGATTCATTTTTTAATCTTGTAAAGTTTATGACACACAAAGTGCTAGCCATTTAAGTGACATACACATTGAAAAACATTAACAATTCAACCATGCCTGTAACTACAAAAATCCACTACTAAATATTGAAATCTTCATGATGGATATGCCCAATGAGATATGTCTTTTTATTCGATGACCTTTAAATGCTTGGTAAACTAATTGAGATGTGTACTTTTCCACAGAAGCAGCGTAACTGCTTCTCTGATTGCACTCCACCATTTATCTTTAAGCACAATATTCCTTTTGTTTTGTAAAATTATGTGATCTTAAGGCATAACAAACTTTAAGCAACAAATTAAATTCCAAGCTCTTATAAACTCCTATAGTGCAAGCTGTGATTGTATTTTACAAGTTTACTCTAACAATGTTTTCCAGCATTCATTTAAAATCCTGATGGTCACTTGAATTCTGTAGGATTACTTTGATGTTAGAGACTTTTCACAGATAAACAAATTATGTCATTATGTGAACCATGAAAAGGAAGAGTAGATAATGCCAAATAGAATTACTAATTAAAATAAAGAAAAACAATTGAAAACATGTGTTGATAATTCAGAATACAGATCTCTAGAGTAAATCAGCAGCTCAAAAACTGGAACCTATATAAAAAAGGCAGGTAATATTGAGAACACTACAAATGCATAATATTACGACACATTTAATGGATAGTAAACCTTGGAAACTACAAAGAAAAAAACATGAAATTTTACAGTTTATTATGTAAGAATAAGTGCAGAAATAAGACATATTTAAATTTTCACAAACATAGAGACATACAGGGATATATATATGGATATATATGTCTGTGTATGTGTAAATATATGTCTGTACATATATATACATTTACATGACAAGAACCCTTTAAATAAAAACATTAATGAATTCAACTACTCCCTCAAACTAAGTATATTTCTCATTCTCAACTGATGTATTAAACATTAAAAAATATGAGTATAATACAGGGTAAGTTGGAAATGTTAAAAAATGCCTTGATGGCAAGACCAAAATCTAATGTTAGAATCAGATCGAACCCGTTAATAGAAACAAAAGAGGAGAATTGCCTTTGGCTCTAATAATGACAAAGACTCCCAGCAACATTGATCTTGAGGAACAAATCACTCAAAAGTAGCATCCCCTAAAAGAAAAGAGAATGACACTTTCAAAACTTCTTTCACAATCTTAACAGAGCCAGGTGTGAAACTGATGTGTACAGCATATAAATGAAAGTAATTGTGCAGGTGTTTCCTCACAGATGGGATTCCAGCTTGGGGTGCCCTGTAATTTTCAAATGGCTGCTTTGTTTATTTTTAAAATGCAAAGCCCATTTGAAGCTGTCGCTAAAAGGGAAACAAAGCCATAGAGATTCATAGGATGGAGAGGAGGAAAAATCTTTGCAATTTACAAAATTAAGAAAAATCTTTGAATGGAAACAAAAAAGAGAAGAGAATCAGATTTGTAAGATGCTGTAAATGTAATATTCAAACAGTGCCCACTTGTTCCAGCTAGCTCCTGCAAATCCGCCGGCCAACACACTGTGAACTGTAGAGTCTGAAGTTCTTTCAACCTTTCTTCTCAAATGCCTGCTACTTCCAAATGTTACCAACGGCATTTTAATTTCATAATAATGAGAAGTGTGCAGCACAAACTCCACACTCTCAACAGGTTGCTATTAAAACTGATTGTGACCGATTTGGAATCACTATAATTTCCCCCATGAAAGTAAACTTCAACTCCAAACAGATTTGCTACAAAATAGCTATGTACAATAAGTTCAAAAAACAGATAAGCTATGTACTTACTATAATAGTGTTAATTGTAGAATAGTGATCACTATAATACTGAGGAAGTGTTTTCTACTTAGACATATTCTGATCAAAGGTTAAGCTAAAGCCATTTAAGTTGAAATTATTGTATGATATCAATGGTACATATACATTGGAACAACTGAATATTATTTAATGGAAGACAAACTATCTGTGCTTCCACATCATCATGCAGAATCATACATTTTGATTGTAACAAATATATTAAAAAATATTTTCATTGTCCATCACCACCACATGCCCTCACTTCTCTCCTTAACCAGCTTATTTTCCATGACTAGAATCTCTTCCTTGCATGCATTTTTAAATCTATTGTCCTTCCTCCTCTTTCCAATACATTTTTTCCTGAAAATATCACAACTCTGCTTATAACTAGCTCTCTCTAATTAGTGCCTAAAACTAAGAAGATTAATATGGTTATGGAAAAACACAAACAGTGCAAACTGGTCTCATTTTAAATGTATGAAGGCAAACCTTAAGTAAGTCATCCACTGTAGAAATTTAGGATTCAACTATTGGCCTCTAGAACAATAAAGCAATTTATCTCTTAATAGGGCTTAAATTGAACAGATAAAAAAATTAGCTAAATGTTTCTGCTTCTCATGAGGCTGCAATGGCTTTTGTTTTTTGTAGATAGAGCAAATCCCCTAAAGATTTTCTCTTCTTATACAAACATCAACAACATAAAAGTATCAGTCATATAATAATTACATAAAGGTATCACTCAGATAATAATTACAATTTCTTCAGTTTAAAGGTCTTATCAGATTGGACATTTTTACATACACACATATAAGGAATTTTGTTATTCTCATAGAGCAGCAACCGTTTCGAGACTGAAATTAATTACAAACTTTCAGACATCATGGAATAATATTCTGTATCATGCAGTTTATGATTTTTTCCTTAATCTTAACTTACATTTTTATATTGCTACTTACATTTGTTTTCTATTGATATTTACATTATAAAAGTACATTTGTAATATATTCCTGTATTGTATTTATATTTATATAAAATTATTATTATGCAATTCAGTCATATAAAATTATAGATAACATAATTAAGACCCATTCAAGTATGAGCCAGACTAAGAAATAAAACAACATACATATAATTTAGGCCTCCTGTTTTTACCTCTTGAAGTAAACTAATTTAAAAAAATACCTTTGTCATGGCCATTGTCACTCATTGGTTAGGGTGTCACCCCAAGCACTGAAGGGTCATGGATTTGATTCCCAGTCAAGGGCACATACCTGGGCGGTGGGTTCGCTCCCAGCCTCTGGTCACGGTATGTGCAGGAGGCAACCAACTGATGTGTCTCTCACATTGATGTCCACTTCTCTTCCCTTCCCTTCCTCCCTTCTGCCATCTCTCTGAGAAGCAATGGAAGAAATGTCCTGAGGTGAGGATTAACAAAAACAAAAACAAAAATTAGCCTTGATGTTGTCTGTAAATTTGTAGACCCTTTTCAATTCTAGAACACTACTTCTTTTGACATTTTTTTACATAGGACCTCCTTGATGAAGGTGATCATTATAAATTTCAGAGCTATTCCTTCAATAAAAAGTGTGTCTTATTTATGGGCATGCTCATACAATCACAGATCCTCAAAACTATATCTTTCTCTTTTATTTTAAGCTTTTGTTAAAGAATATAGGCATATTGAATAAAAGACTTATATGTAAGTCGAGAAATCATAAAAATCTGAGAAGTAACCATGGACAGCAAAATCTCAGACATCTCTTGTAGCAACCCATTGCTTAGGGCAAGGGAAACAAAGGAGAAAATAAACAAATGGGACTGCATCAAAGTAAAAAGCTTCTGCAAAGGAAAAGAAACCATCAACAAAACGAAAAGGGAACTCACTGTATGGAAGAACATATTTGCCAGTGATACTGATAAGGGGTTAACTTTGAAAATATATAAGGAACTCATACAACTTAACAAAAGGAAGACAAAAAATCCAATTAAAAAATGGGCAAAGGACCTAAATAGACACTCTCCAAAGTGGACATACAGATGGCCAAGAGACATATGAAAAAAATGCTCAAAGTCACTAATCATCAGAGAGATGCAAAATAAAACTACAATGAGGTATCAACTCACACCTGTCAATGGCTATCATCAACTGATCATCAAATGACAAGTGCTGGTGAGGGTGTGGAGAAAGGGGAGCCCTGGTACACTGCTAGTGGGAATGCAGACTGGTGCAGCCACTATGGAAAACAGTATGGGGGTTCCTCAAAAAATTAAAAATGGAGCTGCCTTTTGACCCAGTGATCCCACTTCTAGGAATATATCCTAAGAATCTTGAAACACTAATCAGAAAGAATATATGCACCCCGATGTTCACAGCATCACAGTTTACAATAGCTAAGATCTGGAAACAGTCCAAGTGCCCATCAGTAGATGAGTAGATAAAAAAGCTGTGGCACATTTACACCATGGAATACTATGCAGCTGTAAAGAAGAATCTTGTACCCTTTGGGACAGTATGGATGGAACTAGAGAGAGTTATGCTAAGTGAAAGAAGCCAGTCAGAGAAAGGCAAGTATCACATGTTCTCACTCATATGTAGAATCCAATGAACAAAATAAACTGATGAACAAAATAGATCCAGAGACATAGAAGCATGGAACAGACTGAGGGGTCTCAGAGGGAAGTCCAGGATGGGGTGGGTGGGAAGAGATTAACCTGGGAACTTATATTCATATATGCATAACCCATGGACACAGACAATAGTCTGATGAAGGCCTGGGGGTGGGTGAGCGGGTTAATGGAGGGGAAAGGAGACATCAGTAGTACTTTCAACAATAAAGATAAATTTTAAAAAAGAATATAGCTATATTATTCAAATGACATCTTTTATTTTTCTGGACAAAGCATACTTACAAGTATGGTTCTCATATTTTAACCACTTTTAAAAATTTAACCCTGTATACCCAGATGTTTAAGTGTTCTTAGAATTCTCTATTACCATATATTAGTTCAAGTCTTAAAAAGCAGTAGGCAGAGCCTTACAGAAACCAGCATCATATTCAATCTGAAGAGATACATATTCAGCCAAGAAGTGCATGTTTTCCACTAGAGCCTCATGATTCCAGAATATTGTTCTTTTTAAACTTATGTTCAGAAATCCCACAGGGCACCTTTTTATTTATAGACACAGAATATTCCTAACATAAATATTTCTTAACATGAGCATGAATCACTTAATGGGCATGAACATGAATCCCTATCACTTCCCAGCAAGTTATAATTTTTTTTAAAATCACATAATTTTTAAAGCATTTCAGAGCTATGTTATATTTTCTTGCACATGGTGTACTTTCTCAACTATTAAGTATTTATTTGTTCTCATTTTCTAACCAGATACATTAGAGAGAATCGGGCACTATAGAGAAACCATAAAATTCATGCAAAATATACACAAAGCTGTATTTTGAAATGTATTCCTTTCCTTTTTGAAAGCTATACATGTATGTAATTTAAAGATAAAAAATAATTTTTCAATGCTTATGTTGAGAAATAGCAGGGACTTGGCCCAATCTCTCCCTGCTGTGAAAATCCTTTGCCCAGATTCAACCATTTTTATATCTTTTAAATTTTTCTTATTATATCCCATATCTCTAAATAATATGTTTATTCTATTATTTATTGATTTTGCAATGTGAAGTAATATAAAATGACACTATAGCTTAGTGGTTAAAAACTCATGCTTAAGTTAGACTGCCTGGATTTCTATCTAAATCCCTTGGCTTTAGCTATGTGACCTTGGGCAAGTTATTTAAACCTTCTGGGCATGAACATTTTCCTAATTTATTGATAATAAAAGTACCTACATCATAGAGTAGTAAAACTATTTAATGTAGCTATGTCATTTAGAACAGTGC
The DNA here is from genome assembly GCF_964146895.1 of Miniopterus schreibersii. Lineage (NCBI taxonomy): Eukaryota > Metazoa > Chordata > Mammalia > Chiroptera > Miniopteridae > Miniopterus > Miniopterus schreibersii. Next base: position 37,030,220 of record NC_138104.1, on the reverse strand, counting down.
ATTATAAGTGTTCTATGAATGGAGCTAATATTATGATTGTTTTTATTGTTACATAATTATTGTTATTGTTATTGACTTAATGTTATGGAAGACAAAGATTTACTTTTATACTGACGCACTCCTCACCCCCACCACAAACACACACAAACAGCTTTCTCTATTATAAGTGTCCCTGGTCGGGGAGCTCTAATTCAAGTAAAGATTCCAGTTTTCTTTCATCCTGTCTCCTCCATCGTCATCATGGGACCCCAAAAGTTATCATGTGGTTGCTCTCCATTCCAGCCAATTAGAAAGGAAAAAGAACATTGAAGATCATAAATGGGAATTTTTATAAACCATATTTGGAAGCGGCATACATCACTTCGATTCACACTTGTCTTGTGAAGCCATGTTATATCTTCCCACATATATGCCATTTTCTAGCGACAGCTCCCACCACTGCAGAAGGTGAACACAAATCTTTGTGGACAGCTACCTGATATGCCACAAATTCTTGCTATGTACCTGGTACTACTGGTACTATGTGATGTGGCATCCAGCAGGTTTTCATTAAACGTTTAGTTTATGGAAGTAAGTATAACATTAACTTGTAGTTGATAAAGAAATGTATTCCCATGCACAAAAAATCTGGACAAAGATTTTCAGAAAAATGATTTCCTCCTCTAGTCCATTTCTAGTTATATTAATATGCAGTAAACTAAGATGAATTAATAGAAATTCTCAACATGCATTGATAAATATTAAACCATGTATATAAATCGTACCAAATTCAAAAGAAGATGGAAAATACTCAGGTGGAAGGTGCAGATATTTAAGGGTTTTGATTTTTGGTTTTGGGTTTTAATTTAACAACTAACACAGTTTTGTCATCAAAATAAGGGGTGGGGGCTGGATGGTGGTGGGCAAAGGGGAGAAATGGGGATATCTGTAATAGTATCAACAACAAAAATAAAGTTTAAAAAAAATAAGTGTCATTAATCCAACTAATTAAGGGCAATAGAATACTTCCTTTCAATAACTCAAAGATATAAACTTGGGAAACTTAATTTGACTTTTAAAAGAGATAAAATATAACTATAATCTTACACTAACAGGAAAAATTCTATTGATTCTGTTTTTATACAGTTACATGGATCAAATTAGAATATTTAATTTTTTAGTGTAGGCAATGTCAGATTCAAATTGGTGAGAAACCTCAGTGTGAAATAAAGTACTGATATAAAATATAAAATTATAGTGCTCTGGAAATAGATTTTCCTCACTAGATTTAATACATGGGAATTTGAATATAGGTAGTTATGCACTGAGAAATACAGTGAAATATGGATTACAATTCAATGCTGAAGTCTCCCTACTGCAATCATCTTAACATCCAGGGACAGCTTCTGAAAATAGTTTTGATTTATGTTTTATAAACATGAATTTAAAACAGAAAACACATATGCACAATTCCTTCTTAAGAGTATGTTTTGTTCTTTCTGCATACAAATGATAATGAAAATTATATCGACTTATGTGCATTCTATTATCCTGAATTTAATATCAGGGTGTTGCTAATTTGCTTCTCTTGGGTCTCTGTTTGCGGACTGAAGTAAACTTTAAGCTTTTAAGAAGGGAGACATCAGTACTTAAGAATAAAGTGTTGGGCTAACTCACAAGAAATGCATTATAAAGAACCACATGTTTGAAATATATTTAGTATATATAAGCTAGGTGGCTTTCCTAAATGGACATCAACCCCTTTTCATTGAATAAATATTTGTTGAAGTCCTATTGGGTACCTAAGTAGTCTTTCAGGTATCAAGGATAAAACAGCAATCAATATGCTTAATGTGTCTGTAATGTAGAGTTTATATTCTAGTAGTATCTACCAAAGAAAATTTTTTCTATGTGAATGACTGTTTCCTAGAATAATAAAAATAATGCATGTGTGAAAAAAGCATATTGAATGCATAAACTATTGTTTATTTTATCTATTGAATTGGCTGCTCAGGATACTTCTTAATGCCTTAATTCTTATATATAAATATCCTTTCTCCATGCATCCCTGCTATGTGGAAAGTATTGTGCAAGGTAATTTACATATATTATCTCACTTAATTCTTGCCAAAAAACCAGATGAAATAAATATTTCCATTTTCAGGTAGGAAAAATGACTTCGAGAAAGGATAAATAATGGCCAAATTTAGTTAACTGACTTCTGTCTGACCATATAACCTAGTCCACTCTGCTAGCCTGCAGGAAAGCACTGTAATATACAGGGTGAGACGAAAGTAGGTTTACAGTTGTGAGACAGAAAACACAGTTTATTCTTGTAATACTGTTTATTAATTATTGTATTATTTTTCATATGAACAACTGTAAACCTACGTTTGTCCTACTCTGTATATTGCATATAGTTTATACTAACGTGAAATTGTTATTGTTGTTTCTTGTTTAAATATTGTAGAGTATTTTAAGTATTTCGAAGAGAATCATTTGTTTTTCTACCACAGAAGATAAGCCATTGTTCATTTAAAAGAAAAATACAAATTAAAAAAACAGCTGTGTTTCAAGAATAACAACTATTTTAAAAGCTACTAGGGATAGTATTAAAGTACTTGAGGAAATCACCAGGGACTGTTATAGTATTTTGAGAAAAGTTAAAGTCACTCTGAATTGCCCTTGTATTGGCCCTTTGTGGTTGACTAAATTGTCTTCTTGAGATTTCCTCCCATGGGATAAAAATTATTCCTCTAGGTTTTCAAACACCACCATGAATCATGCTTTACTTACTGTAGAATGAGATCAAACCCAGTAAATATACTTCCTCAGGACCTTAGACTTCTTTATCACTTAGAAGTAAAGTTGCACTTGAGCAAAAGTAAAAACTTAGAGGCAAATGTCCATCCATGATATAACTTCATTATTACCCCAAGCTACATTCCTCCCGAGTCCCTACTAGAATAATACTCAGTAGCATGGACCATGAAAACTCTCAGTGTGGTGTGGGGGAGGCAGAAGCTTACAGCTTAAGCACAAGGTAGGAATTATAGTGGGTGAGGTTGGGAGAACCTGAAACTCAGTACGTATTAGCTCCTCTTTAGCTTCCTGGCCTTCTCAGATAGGTGCTGAAACTATGCCAGCCTCATTTCTTTTCTCTAGTGTATATTCATCCTCCAAGAGGTAAATTTATGAGTGTCCACAATAGATTAATTTTAGTGGCTTGCCAGAAAGCCACTCGGCTTAAAAATATGTCTGTGAATTGTGGAAGACTTATGATATTTCCTATTTCCTATCTGGCTTAACTTCCTCTTATGCTCTATAACATGAACCCAGAAATCCTATAGTATATTTTCATTAGCATCATGTTTTCTCAATTTGGCTCAAAGTTTTGGACTTAGTGCTAACCTTTTACAAGTTTTGCACTGTCTGCCTATGTTCTTTCCTAATACACTTTTCTCTGCCTGGAGTACCCATCAACTTGCCACTTATCTCTTTCTCACAAATCGCTGCACTTTATTTATCTTTTAAGGCCCCACTAAAAGCTGTCTCTTTCTTAAAATCTTCCCTTACCCATCCAGCAAGAATGACTCTCTTTACTCCTGAACTACTATAGCAATTTATTTTCCATTTTATGGAAATTAAATTTTATTCTACTCTGTTATTATTTCAGAGGTACATGTTTTGTTCGCTCTGTCTTGATTTTAGACATGGTTCTGATTGGCAGGAGCCACCTAGATTTATCACTGCATTTCTACTGCCACTAAGTACAGAACTTTGCACTTTTTAAGTATTTAAAATATCACTTGACATTTTGTATGGCAAACTTCATTGAGTAAGCTTCTAATTTTTACTTCTCAACCTACTTAACTAACCACACTTGCTTTCAAAAACTGTTTAAGTTTCTAAGTAACATTTACTGATCTTTAATCCCACTGTCACCCTTGACATTGTCTGCTCTGCACTTTCTCACGATGGCCTTTGTTGAACCACAGAGAACTTGTATAAAAATAAATAACTACTGAAAGTTTTAGAAATTCTTTTCTTTTGCAACAGAGTGTTTCCTTTTCTCTGAGCAAAAATTGGATTTATAGGAGCAAGCTCCATTATACTACACACCTGAATACCATGTATCCCCAGTGTGAATGAAAATATCTGGCCCCGTATCCAAGCACCTAGTCACATTTAAAAACACACACACTATTTTAAAATTACAGTTGACATGCAATATTATATTAGTTTCAGGTGTACAACATGGTAAATAGACATTTATATAACTTATGAAGTAATCAACCCGATAAGTCTACTACCCAACTGACATTGTAGCAGGATAGTAAGACGCTAGGAAAATCCCTGGTCAGGTGGAATGGGGAAAATGAGACAGGAAAGTGAAAACAAAGCCAAACAGTTTGGGCAGCTTCAAGCCAGCTTGTGAATTGCAAGACCTTATCTTCCCTAACTAAGGACACTTGAGAGCAAATGGTTTATACCCTCCTCACTAACCAGGGAATAATAACTTAAATCATCCTGGCCTGGGAAAATAGAGAGCAAAGACCCAATTAGTGCCATTTGTGCCAGCTAAACCCAAGGACAGGTGACATTGAAGAACAAACAACAAAATCTCATTAAAGTCAGATAGACCTAGGATAAAAGTAAAAGAGTAAAACAGACCAAAGAATAATCCAAAATTCCCCTATACACTCATTTTAATGGATCAACATATTAAAAACGCACCTGAAAAGCTGATAAATATTCTGCTGAAATCCTCCCCTAAGATTCTTGCCTGCAGAAAAAAAAAATGGATAAAAAGCCCTCAGAACATGAACTTCCTGGGCATGAACTTTTCATGTCTTCCTAAATTGTAAGGGTCCCCACGAGACTTGAAGCCAGGGGAGCAATGGGCAGCGGCAGCTCGACCCAGCTTCACCCCCGATCCTGTCTGCAAGACCCCCCTTTTCTCTGATTCCCAGTGAGCTAAAGCAGCCCTGCCCAGGCTCACTTCTATCACTGTGACCTTCACTTCCCAGTGAGCTAACAGCAGCCCCACCTTGGCTCACTTCTTTCCTATAATATTTCTAGAGAGTCAAAGCAGAGCACCGCCTAGGCTCTCCTCTGTTGTTTCTTCTACATTAATTTCTTCCTTTGTTTCATTTTCACACCATTAATAAACATCCTCTGAAACCCATCTGGACTAGTGTTGTGAAATCTTTCCTACATGAAGTCAAGGACCCACATGCTACGGGCCAGCCTGAGACAGATCTGCTCTGGCCCAGCCCCTATCCAGTAGCAACATCATACATGATTATTAAAATATTATGAACTATATTTCCTAAGCTGTACTTTACAACCCCATGAATATTTTTTTATAATTGGCAATTTTTATTCCTTAATCCCTTCAACCTTTTTTGTCCATCCCTCCAAACCCCTCCCATCAGGCAACCATCCATTTGTTCTCTGTGTCTATGAATTTGTTTCTATTTTGTTCATTTATTTTGGTGGGGGTTTTTAGATTCCACATATAAGTGAAATCACATGGTATTTGACTTTCTCTGACTTATTTCACTTATCATAATATCCTCTAGGTTTATCTATGTTATTGTAAATGACAAGATTTCATGCTTTTTTATGGTTGAGTAATATTCTGTTGTATATATGTACCACTTCCTTCTTTATCTATTCATCTATTGATAGACATTTAGGTTGCTTCTGTACCTTGGCTATTGTAAAAAATGCTGCAATCATCATAGGGGTGTATATGAATTTTTGAATTAACGTTTTGGATTTCTTTGAATAAAAGCCCAGAAGTGGATATGTATGGTAGCTCCAATTTGAATTTTGAGGGGAGCCTTCATATTGTTTTTCATAGTAGCTGCAGGAACTTACAATTTTACTAACAGTGCATGAGTATTCCCTTTCTTCACATCCTGGCCAACACTTGTCCTTAAGATCCTGAAACACCAATCAGAAAAAATACATGTGCTCCTATGTTCATAGCCAAGATCTGGAAACAGCCCAGGTGCCCATCAGTAGATGAGTGGATAAGAAAAGCTGTGGGACATTTACATAATGGAATACTTTGTGGTTGTAAAAAGAAGTAAATCTTACCTTTTGCAACAGCCTGGATGGACCTGGAAATTATTATGGTAAGTGAAATAAGCCAGTCAGAGAAAGACAAATACCATATGATCTCACTTATATGTGGAATCTAAGGAGCAGATTAAACTGAGAGTCATGGATGCATGGAACAGACTGTGAGTGGGGAGGGGGAGGGGGGAACTGGATGAAAGAAGGTGAAGGGATTAGCCAAAGAACATATATGCATAACCCATAGACACAGACTACAGTGTGGTGAGGGCCAGAGGGAATAGGGGGTTGGGGCTATGTGGAGGCAGGCAAAGGGGAGGAAAATGGGGACATCTGTAACAGTGTAAAAAAAAAAAACACCCAAAAAACTCTTTTGTTTCAAGTAGTCCAATTGGTTTATTTTTTCTTTTGTTTCCCTTGCCAGAGGAAACATATTCAAAAAAAATATTGCTAACAACAACTTAAAGGAATTTAATATGTTTTCTTTCAAAAGTTTTTGCATTTCAGCTCTTACATTTAAGTCTTTAATTCATTTTGAGCTTATTTTCTATATGATGTAAGAAAGTGGTCTAGTTTCTTTCTCTTTTTTTTTGCATTTATCTGTTCAGTTTTCTTAAAACCATTTATTGAGGAGACTGTCTTTATCCCATTGTATATTCTTGATTCCCTTGTCATCAATTAATTGACTATATAGATCTGGGTATATTTCTGGGCTCTATTCTGTTCCATTGATCTATGTGGCTGTTTTTATGCCACTACCACGCTGTATTGACTTCCTTAACCTTGTAGTATAGTTTGATATTAGGTAGCATCATACTTCGAACTTTGTTCTTCTTTCTCAAGATTGGTTTGACCATTTGTGTTCTTGTGGTTTATATATAAATTTTAGGATTATTTGTTCTAGTTCTGTGAAAAATGCCATTGGTATTTTGATAGAGATTGCTTTGAGTCTGCAGACTGTTTGGGGTAATATGGACATTTTAATTATGTTAATTCTTTCTATCCATGAGCATGGCATATTTTTCCTCTTTTTGAGTGTGTGTGTGTGTGTGTGTGTGTGTGTGTTTTTCAATTTCTTTTTTCAAAGCCTTAAGTTTCCAAGTATAGGTCTCTTATGTCCTTGGTCAAATGTATTTATAGCTATTTTATTCTTTTTTATGCAACTATAAATTGAATTATTTTATTAATTTCTCTTTCTGATAGTTTGTTATTGGTGCATGAAAATGCAATAGAATTTAAAATGTTCTAAATAATAAAAGGTTGCACCATATTTAATGATCATTGGAACAAATATACAGAGTTTGAATATGGGCCAGCATGGCTTGGTGGTTGAGTGTTAATCTATGAACCAGAAGGTCAAGGTTCAATGCCAGGTCAAGGCACATGCCCAGATTTTGGGCTTGATCCCCAGTAGGGGATGTGCAGGAGGCAGCAGATCAATGACCCCCTCATCATTGATGTTTCTATCTCTCTCTCCCTTCCTCTCTCTGAAATCAATAAAATCATATTTTTAAAAAATATACAGTTTGATTATCAATGAGTCTTAAAACAGGAAGGATATTAGAGACCTTCACATCCAGCATCATCATGTGGAAACTGAGATCTAAAAAATGTTTAAAGTGCTTGGCCAAGGCTGAGGACAGAAATAAAGCTCCAGAAAAAGCTCACCCAGTGAGTTTTCTAACCTATACTTCTACCATTGAATCATATTTTCTTTTTTATCTTTATTTTTTTAAAGCCACGGTGTATAAAATACAGTTTTTAAGGCCAGGATTACTTAAGCTACCTACCTAAAGCTTCCAATTTTGTCAAGATTAATATAAACACTGAGAAAGATTTTACTTGATATTTTTAATTCTTGCAGAAACACTGGGGAAATACATTAAGTTGGAGCTTCATGGTCAAGAGATAATTTCACAGAACAGTGCTGTGTAAAACACAGCCTGAATATGGATCATTAGGTTCCAGTCTTAACAGACTGTAACAACTATATGTTGAACTGTTATTTGTCTAGTAAAAATGAAAGTGTTTGCTGTAATGTCTTAATAAAAATGCTATAGATAATTATTTGCTTCCAGTTCTTTGAATGTAAAATTATCTCAAATTTTTAGATTGTTTCTCAAAGATTCACAATGTAGGAAAGGTTATCTGTACAGATTATTCATCATTAGAATGCACTTTCCTTTAGAGCAACAAGGTAAAATTAATTTTTATCATAAGAAAAGGCTAGATAAAAATTATTGAACATACTTAAAAGGGATTCCAATACAAGAAAGCAAAGAAGGGGCACATGATACTTTTTCCTGAAAGGGAGTTTACTATTTTGTCATACAAGCCAGGAAAAATGTGCCTAAGTTCCATGTGCTTGAGGAAATATTGTATCTTTTATCTTCTAGTTTACTTAACAGAGACACAGACACCATAATGTGTTTATTTTTGTAAAACACTATGGATATACATTTGAAACATGCTGGAAGTGGAATGTACAGTATCTTGTTAGGAATAATTTGAAATAAGTCTAGTTAACACAACTGATAGAAAAAGCAAATCTATCTGGAAGCAGGTCTATTTAATGTTTCAAAATGCATATGTTTCCTGTCTTTTCTGTTTTGTTGCTAGGCAGCATGCCACTTATATTAATGTAGCAGTGAGTATTATTGTCACTACTGTTTTAGCTATTTCTCTAGGATGGCTATCAGAAAATTAAAACAGTCTCATCCTACTCAGTCTAAGATATGGTAGTTTGTTTTATAATTTATACGAATCACACAAATTATAGGTAAATTTTTTTAGGAGAGACAGTGTAATGATTTACATTTTCAAAATTATAAAATGAGGTAATCATATATTTTTGCAATGTTACGGCTTTTAAAAGCAGGCTAACTTACTGACTTCTTATCACATTCTTAATTATTGGGTGCAGAGTACCATGCTGCACTGATGCATTTATGCAAATAGTGTATGAATTTCTAGATATCACAATATAAGATATACACTTAGATCACACATGGATTTTATTAATACATGACATAAAGAAGAGATTTTGCTCATTCATTCTTCTCTCTCTATTGCTGGCTTGTTCTCACTCTTTTTCTGTCTTCAGTGCTCCCTTTTCCCCTTTAGCCCTCATACACACGTGCACATGCAAACATACAACTTGAATCTCTATTTGATTATTTTAATAGAAATGTACTTCTAGAGAGAATCTGTGGTAGACCATGGCTGGATAATCACATTCCAACAGGATCACTGAAGACTAAATTAGAGAACAGTTTTTAAACACACCGGTAGTCTTAATTTTTCTTAAAAAATTCAAATAAGTCAGTTAGGACAATGCTTTCAGATTGTCTTAGGTTTTAGTTCACTGTAGAAGAGCTGATCTTTAAAATAGTATAATTATGTTTATTAAACAATAGTTTGTGTGGTTAAGCATAAAGACATACTTGTAGGATAATATGTCCTGATCTAGTGTAAGATCTATTATAAAACTTTTTTCAGACAATAACTAAATTAACTCAATATTTACATTGAGACAATAAAGGAGTTTTCCATACTATGTATTAAAGTAATAGTTTCAACATTTCTGGTATAAACTCATTCTATTCTTTAAAAGGAATTATACCAAACTAATAACTATATTGTTGTTTCAAGTGCTTTATTAGAGATAAGCACTGAGATAAGCAATGTTTTTTTATATATCTTTATTGATTTCAGAGAGAGGAAGGGAGAGGGAGAGAGAGAGATAGAAACATCAATGATGAGGGAGTCATTGATCGAGCCCACAACCCGGGCATGTGCCCTGACCGGGAATCGAGCCCCGATCGCCTGGATCCTAGGTCAACGCTCAACCGCTGAGCCACACCCGGCCGGGCGCAATGATTTTTTTTAACATTGCATGATTTTCAAATTATTCTCTTACTGATTGTTCTATATCTTACGGAATTTGCTAATATTGCTTAAAGACAAATTTAGTAATTTGTGAGAACTAAAGAAAAACAAGAGTAGTTCTGTCATTGCTTAAACCAGTACTTTTTTTTTCAAAAATGTGTTTACATTTGTGGCCCCAACAGGGAGGCATGTTTTGCATGCAAATAGCAGGTAGTTAAAGAGACTTACTTTGACAGTTAATGTCTTGTGCTGCCTCAACATCTGTGGACTTATAGAATGTCTCTGTGGTACGTGATGTTGCTGATAAAATGCAACCAATTTAAGTAGTTTTTCAACTAAGTTTCAAGCAGGCTTTGAGGAAACATGGGGAGGGTTAGAATAAAAGAATAAAAATAAAGTTCACTGTAGTTTTTGGTGGCATTTGACATAAATGACCTTAAAAAGTAAGATAACACTAATATTAAAGACACAGTAGTGCCTGGCCGGGCGTGGCTCAGTGGTTGAGCATAGACCTAGTATCCAGGTGATCGGGGTTCGATTCCCGGTCAGGGCACATGCCCGATGTGTGGGCTCGATCAATGACTCTCTCATCATTGATGTTTCTACCTCTCTCTCTCCCTCTTTTCCTCTCTCTGAAATCAATAAAGATATATATTTTTAAAAAAGACACAGTAGTTCTCAGTCAGCTTTGCTGGAAATTGTACTACTAATATAAAGGAAAAGACAGATTTCTTTCAAAAGGGGGAACTGCCATTTGCAATAAAATAAAAATATATATTATATTTAAGGATCTCTGAAGAAACCACATAGATACTGGTAAGAGGAGGGGAATCACGGAAAGGAGGAGCTCCCCTGGAGTAGGTGCAGTGGGCCTCAGCCCAAGTGATATTGGCCACAAAGTGTGGGAGTGTGGAGTCTCAACCCCACATAGGGATCCCAAATGCTGGAAGCTGTTCCGTCCTTGCTGCTTGACACAGTCCTTCAAGGAGGCGACATCTGCACAGCCAGTGCTCCATGCGACTTGGTGTCTGGCATATCCCTCTTTCTATGCTTGTTCCCCTTTCTAACGCTCTGTGTCCTTACCTGAGTCACTGCACCAGAAAAGGGTTTTGCCCCAGCTGGAAACTTTTCCCTAGCAGGAAAAGACAATGATTCAGTAAAAGCCCCAAGTATTACAAAGATATCATGTGGCGCCTAAAAGGAACTTAGGCTTAGACTGTCAGCAGAAGAGTTAGGACTTGTTACGCCCACTACCCCGGGGACCTTCCCACCAGGGAAGAGGCCTGGGTTGGGGCCCCTGCTGGCTCGGTGGCACAGGCAATCCACAGGGAGGCCACCAGTGAGTTCCTACTAAGCAATGGGTTACTGGGGGATGTTTATATTAATGGAAAACTCTGGGAATCCCCACAAGGAAAGAGCAGTCTAGGAAAGAGATTGTTTCAATCTACACCTGAACCCTTATCATACACAGAATAAACACACAGAATATTACAATGAGGACAGGCTGCTGCAGGGAATGTAAACAGAGAGACTAAGGCTGGGTGCCAGATAGGTGGTCAGTCACCACAGCTAAAAACAATCATGAGCAAGCTACAGAACCGGCACTTAGGACTCGCATAACTTTTACATAAGAAAAGCTGGCTTAGTTATTCTCCTTTTAGCTATATGGTAAAGCAATAAAATAGCAACTTCAGAATATAAATAACAAACTAGAGATTAACCTGTAGAATAGCCTATAGAAATATAAACAATGGGTAAGACTAAAAATTAACATACCTAAACAGATGTAAATTCTTCAGCAAAGGTCAGGTAAGAAGATATATTCATTAACTGTGAAAGGCCAAAACAGAAACCGGAACAAAGCATGATGTCATGTTGTTTAACCAGCAATAAAATCAAATAGTATAAATACAGTTGTAACAGGGCAATAAAATGAGGAGAAGCTGATTGTCCTGATGCTCTGAATGCTGACTCTGTGTCCTTCTGTCATTCTTCGCTGACGCCGTCCACACCTTTGGGGATCCCTTGACTGCTGGGGCTGGACCCTGGCACCCAAACCCAGAGCAACAGAGATGGGATGAAGAGCCCATGTATCATCTGGCAGAGGGAACCAGGGGACTTCTATCTGCCTGGGAGACTGGGACCATACCTTCCCAGTGAAGGAGTGCTCCTATTGTTAGCAACCCAGCCAGAGAAGTTTACATGGACTCTGATTGCTAGAAAGGCTGTGTTGCAGTGTTTGGGTTCTGCAGAGGGGCTCACAGGCTGCACCCAGCTGTGACTTTGAGGGACCCTCTACTTTCTTGAAAGGCAGTGGGCAGAACCCCAGCCAGTGACTAAATTATTTGGTGTGGAGAAAGGAGGAAATGACCACCCTTGAGTGCTAGGTTAGAAGCCCTCCCCACCACCTATGGAACCTCCCAGACTACTCTCTTCTGCTGGGTTGGCAGCACAGGGTAGCAGCAGAGGTTGAGGATTTAGGCCAGCACTGAGGAGAGTTCAGAGCATGAGTGGAGCTGGGAATTTCAGCCCCAGCTTAGCTGAGACCAGTCACATGGAGAGATCACAATCCAGAGCTGGGCTAATTTTCTAACCCCTCCTGCTTGGGCTGGTGATACAAGGGCACTGGTTCCACACAGCCCTTGGATTGTAGGGCTGTATCCCCCTGGGAGGCTTCTATCTGGGACGCAACAGGATGAGTTCTGGGCTCTCTGACTGTATTGTGGAGAGGTTGATCTGAGCTCCCTGTGAGTTCCACCAGGCAGCCCCAGAAAGAAAAGGCAGAGCCCATCTCCTTCTCCTGAAGGCTGCAAACACCACTCCCAACAAAAGACTGATTGGTTCAGCTCTGTGAAATCCTGGATACCCTCTCTGGGTGCAGCTCTGTGGAAAACAGGAGAGCAGTTCAGAGCAGGACATTCCAAGTGTGAGACCCTCAGAGGCTATTGTCTTGGAATGGGAGGAAGTGCTTAGCCCCTTCTTCAGGGTTGGGCCTGTAAAGTCCTCAACCAGAGACTCTTTTGATCAATCTCCCTGAGCCCAGGGCAGCTGAACCTGATCCTGCAGAGAAGACTGCAGGCTGTACCCAACCTGAATTAGCAGCAAGCCCCCTTAAGGGGAATTAGAGTTAGAGTCTCTGGTAGAAACTGAAGAGTTTGGCTCTGAAGCAGAGACTAATTTCCCTTCATTGAGTGCCTGAATACGTAATATCTAAGAAGAGGGCCCACTAACCCAAGCTATGTTAGCCTGGGTCTACCCTAAAGACTCTCTTTGGAAGTCTCTGGAGGAAGACCAGGCAACCTCAGGGGGGAGGCAGAGTACCTGACAGGTGGAGGTAGACCTCAGGGACCTGGGTGCAACCACAGATCTACCGCCAGCTCTAAGCTAAAAGAAGTTGACCAATTTACACAAATTGGTCTCTCCCAAGAACACAGAGGTCCAGCAGCAGACACAGGCACAAACAATGAACAGAGTGGTAATTATACACAGGCAGCTCAAGGCCAGTTATATACAACATCTGACAACAATCTGCATCTGAAACTCACCCAAAAGGACACAGAACTTACACAATGAGTAGTGGACCTCAGACCACACCAGAGCTCGACCTAACTAGACACACAAACTGCACACCTAAAGGTGGATCTTGTTTGCCTCTAGACCATTCTGGAAACAAACTCCACCTTTGGGGGCTGCCCCTGCACAGAATCTCATACATGGTGATAAAACTTTACCTCCATAGAGACCCAGTCTGAAGGGTTAAGGATTGTGCCACTGAGCCCATCAAGGCACCTTGACACTGCACTTGTACAGTAGATTGCACACCTGGGACCAAGTTGAGCCTCATATTCAGCCAGCCTGAAGGTCAATCCCAATTGCAAAAGAGTCATCAGCAATCAAGACCCAATTACAACCCACACAAGAAACATTCCCAGAGCATCCAGCTCAGGAGATCAAGGAGACTGTAACACTGGAAGCCACAGGACACCTACTACAGAAGGCCACTCCACCAAGACTAGGGGTCAGTAGTGCTATCTAAAACATAGAAACAAACCCAAAGAGACAGCCAAAATGGGAAGACAAAGAAACAGAACAGGAGGAACAAGACAAACAAAAGAACAAGAGGAAACTCCAGAAAAAGAGCTAAATGAAATGGAGACAAGCAATTTATCAGATAGAGAGTTCAAAGTAATAGTTATAAGGATGCTCAAGGTACTTAGGGAGAACAATAACAGCGTGAAGAAGGATATAGAAATCATGAAAATTAGCCAGGCAGAAATGAAGAATGCCACATCTGAAATAAAAATTCACTGGAAGGAGTAGTCAGTAGGCTAGATGAGGCAGAGGAACAAATTAGTGAATTAGAAGATAAAATTTTAAAAAAAATCACTCTATAAGAACAGAAAAAAAGACAAAATAATTAAAAAGCACAAGGATAGTTTAAGGGAACTTTGGGACAACATGAACTATAGCAACATCTGCATCATAGGGGATCAGATGGATTCAATTGATATTTACAGGAACATTTCATCCCAAAGCAGCAGAATACACATTCTTCTCAAATGCACATGGAACATTCTCAAGGACAGATCACGTGTTAGGCCACAAAACAAGTCTCAATAAGTTTAAGAAGACTGGAATCATATCAAGCATCTTCTCTAATCACAATGGCATGAAACTAAAAATTAACCATGATCAAAAAGCTCAAAAATACTCAAATGTATGGAGGCTAAATAGCACGTTATTAAACAATGAGATCAAGAAATAAATAAAAGATTACCTGGAAACAAATGAAAATGAACACACACCACCCAAAATCTATGGGACACAGCAAAAGTAGTCCTGAGTGGGAAGTTCATAGCATTACAGGCCTACCTCAGAAACAAAAAAAGCTCTAATAAATCATCTAACACTACAACTAAAAGAATTAGAAAGAGAACAGCAGGAAAAGTCCAGAGTATGTAGAAGGAAGGAAATAATAAAGATCAGAGCAGAAATAAATTACACAGAAACCAAAAAAACACACAAATAGTACAAAAGATCAATGAAACCGAAAGATGGTTCTTTGAAAGGACGAACAAGATTGATGAGCCTTTAGCCAGACTGACCAAAAAACAAAGAGAGAGGACCCAAAGAAATATAATCAGTAATGAAACAGCAGAGGTAACAACTGACATCACAGAAATACAAAGGATTATAAGAAAATATTATGGCGTGGCTCAGCAGTTGAGCATCGACCTGGGATCCAGGTGATCAGGGTTTGATTCCCGGTCAGGGCACATGCCCAGGTTGCAGGATTGATCAATGACTTTCTCATCATTGATGTTTCTCTCTCTCTCTCTCTCTCTCTCCCTCTCCTTTCCTCTCTCTGAAATCAATAAAGATATATTTTTTTAAAAAAGAAAAAAAGAAAATATTATGAACAAATATATGCCAACAAAATAGACAGCCTGGGCTAAGTGGAAGAATTCCTAAAAACATACAATCTTCCAAAACTTAAGAAGAAGCAGAACACCAGAATAGACCAATAACAACTAATGAAATAGAAGCAGTAATCAAAAATCTTCGAGCTAACAAAAGTCCTGGACCGGATGGTTTCACAGGTGAATTTTACCAAATGTTCACAGAACTAACACCTATCCTCCTCAAACTATTCCAAAAAATTCAAGAGGAGGGAACACTTCCAAGTTCTTTCTATGAGGCCAACCTAATCCTAATACCAAAAGCATATAAAGACACAACAAAGAAATAAAATTATAGGCCAATATTCCTGATGAACATAGATGCTAAAATCCTCAACAAAATGTTAGCAAATTGCATCCAGCAATACATTAAAAATTATACACCATGATCAAGTGGGATTTATTCTAGGGATGCAAGGCTGGTACAATATATGTAAATCAATAAATGTGCTATATCACATAAACAAAATGAAAGATAAAAATCACATGATCATATCAATAGATGCAGAAAAAACATTTGATAAAATCCAGCCTCCATTTCTGATAAAAACTCTCAGCAAAGTGGGAATAGAGGGATCATACCTCAACATAATAAAGTCCATATACAACAAACCTACAGACAACATCATGCTCAATGGGCAAAAATTAAAAGTGTTTCCCTTAATATCAGGAACAAGGCAGGGATATCTGCTTTCACCACTCTTATTCAACACTGTACTATAAGTTTTAGCCATAGTGATCAGACAAGAAGAAGAAATGAAAGACATCCAAACTGAAAAGGAGAAAGTAAAACTATTATTATTTGCAGATGACATGGTATTGTATAAAGAAAAGCCTAAAGACTCCACCAAAAAACTACTAGACTTAATAAGTGAATTCAGCAAAGTTGCAGGATACAAAAACAACACCCAGAAATTCATGGCACTTTTATACACCAATAATGAACTTTCAGAAAGAGAAACTAAAAAACAACCCATTTACTACTGCAACAACATAAAAACATATGGTACTTAGGAATGAATTTAACCCAGGAGGTAAAATACCTCTACTTGGAGAACTACATGACATTGAAGAAATAAATTAAGATAAAAACAAGTGCAAGCATATACCTTGTTCATGGACTGAAAGAATTAACATCATTAAAATAGCCATATTACCCAAAGCAATCTATAGATTCAATGCAATTTCTATTAAAATACCATTGGTGTATTTCACAGAAGTAGAAAAAAAATTCCAAAAGTTTATATGGAACTGACCCCAAATAGCTGCAGCAATCTTGAGAAAGAAGAACAAATTTGGAGCCATCGAAATACTGGATTTCAAACTATACTACACGGCCCTTGTAAGCAAAACAGCCTGCTACTGGCACAAGAACAGGCATACAGTCCAATGGAACAGAACAGAGAACCTGGAAATCCACTTAAACTTTTAAGCTCAATTAATGTTCATCAAAGAAGGCAAGAGCATACAATGGAGTAAAGACAGTCTCTTCACCAAGTGGTGTTGGGAAAATTGGACAGGTACATGCAAAAAAATTAAACTAGACCACCAAATTACAGCATACACAAGAATAAACTCAAAATTAATTAAAGACTTAAATATAAGTCGCAAAACCATAAGAATCCTAGAAGAAATCATAGGTAGTAAAATCTCAGATATCTTTCACAGCAATATTTTTGCTAATATGTCTTGGGGGCAAGGGAAACTCAGGAAAAGATAAACAAATGGGACTTCATCAAGATAAAAGAGATACTGCACAGCAAAAGGAACCATCAACCAAATGAAAGGAGAACCCACTGTATTGGAGAACATATTCGCCAATGATACATCTGATAAGGGGTTAATTTCTAAAACATATAAATACTTTATACAACTCAATATCAAGAAGACAAAAATCCAATTAAAAAATGGGAAAAGGTCTTGAATAGACACTTCTCCAAAGAGAACATACAGATGGTCAAAAAACATGAAAGAATGCTCAATATCACTAATTATCAGAGAGATGCAAATAAAAAACTACAGTGAAGTATCACTCACACCTGCCAGTATGGCTACTATCAACAAATCAACAAACAACAAGTGCTGAGGAGGGTGTGGAGAAAGGAGTACCCTAGTACACTGCTGGTGGGAATGTAGACTGGTGAAGCCACTATGGAAAGCAGCATGGAGTTTCCTCAAAAAATTAAAAGTGGAATTGCCATTTGACCCAGTGATCCCACTTCTGGGAATATATCCTAAGAACCTGGGAATATATCCTAAGAATCCTAAGAAAGAATATATGCACTCTTATGTTCATAGCAGTGTTATTTACAATAGCTAAGATCTGGAAACAGAGCATGTGCTCAACAGCAGATGAGTGGACAAAAAAGCTGTGGTACATTAACATAATTGAATACTACAAGGCAGTAAAAAAGAAGGAAATCTTACCCTTTGGGACAGCATGGATGGAGCTGGAGAGCATTATGCTCAATGAAATAACCAGTCAGAGAAAGACAAGTATCACATGATCTCACTCATATGTGGAATCTAATGAATGAAATAAGCTGGTGAATAAAATAGAACCAGAAGCATGAATAAATGGAACAGACTGGCCAGTGCCCAAGGGCAGGGGTTTGGGGTGACTGTATAAAGAAGGTAAAGAAAATAGCTAAAGAGCATACATGCACAGCTCACAGACACAGACAATAATTTGGTAAAGGCTAAAGAAGGGGTTGGCGCGTGAGTGTGGAGATGGGCAGATGCGGGGGGGGACCCCTGCAATAATGTCAACACGTCAACATTAAACATTTTTTTAAAACAAAAATAAATAAAATGAAGTAAAATAAAGTTCAAATAAAAACACCCTAAAAAAGTATAATTTAATTATTGGCACTTAAGTTATTTTTATAAAATATTCACAGAATGCTCCATAGTGATAAGAAAATCTCTTTATATTCATGTAATTTTCACCTATAAACATTTTACTTGTTATGTGCCACAAAGTTGCATGAATTAAAAATAAAATGTACATTAAATCATTTGGATACTTGATATTTACATCATGAGTACTTAACACATTTGTATTAAGTGAGTGGATAATAACTATTCAGTTGTTTTCCATTATATATATCCAAACAAATTACTTAATTTTTCACTTTCATTTGGGTATTCCACTGACATAAGCTTAGTGATCAATGTTCACACCCTTAGAAAGCAGTCTTAGACTGAGAACAAAAATGTATATGAAATCTCCCCAGTTTGGAGGGTTTTCTTACTCCCTCAATTGTGATTTCTTTTTACAATATCATATTTCTTTCTAGTCCCATTTCTTCCCTTTTTCAATGATTTTTTATTTGTATTTCTCATTTCTCTGTGTTTCTGAAGCCCTTTGTAGTATATTATATCGCCTCTAACAATGTATTTTAATTTTTCGTTTCTGTATTATTGTTTGTATTTTCTATCAAATTGTTGCTTGAGAACAAGGTCTGTGACTTATCTTCAGTCTCATTTCTTAGAACATAGATGAATAAACTGATCAATGAAATTTTCATTTCTGAAAAAGCAGGTGGAAAGTGTGAAGGTACTTTTTAATTAAAATAACACAAACATTATGATATCATCCATAAAGTTAACATATATTTATGAATAAAATATACGATTAAGGAGATTAGTGTTTCTTAAGACTCTTACATATGCTAAGACATTTTAATCTTCACACACACATATATAGACACATGAACACACACATACACACACATCTTGTTCCATAAGTGCCTTTATCCTCATTTTATAGATGGGGACATCTTTGAGGATTAAAGAAGGCGAAGAATTCTCCTAGTAATCTAACTACTAAATAATAGATCTGACATTGGAATCCGTGTTTACCAGACTTGAAAATCTCATGCTTTTTTTATAGTGCAATGCTCACTTTGCTAAGAAAGCATTTGTCAAATTTGCATGATTTAAAAAATCACCAGTAGTTATTTAAAACACTGATTCATGGGCTCAACCTTAGACCAGCTGATTCCAAATCTGTAGACGAGAGCACTGGGTTGGAGTCCAAGTTTTTAAAAAGAGCCTCAGTTATTCTTAAGTTGAAGAAAGTTTATTTGTGTTAGGTTGTTTTGCATTTGCTCTCCAGGAATTACACATACCCTGACTCTCTACTTTCTCCACCTTACAAGAATCTTCTTAGTTCAGTTACTAATTTGGATCCTTATGCTTTGATAATGAATAATAATTTTTTTTAATTAACCAAATACTGGGGAATAAGCATTGCTCAGATCTGGAATTAAACTGTGTTTGAAAATCTTACCAACTTCCAATAAAGAATAAAGCACAGAATTTCCAGTTTGGAAGTTACCTTCCAGTATTAATAACTCATATTGTCTCTGGGAACATCAAGGGACCATTTGGAGCCAGTAGTAATTACAAGGTTTATTCAATTCATAATCTTTCATAATCACAAGAGTAGATAGATACATTGATCTTCAATGACTTATGATACTATTTAATACATGAGTTAAAATGTTTGAGAATTCTTGGTAGTTCCAACAGCCTACCTTCATATTTACTCCAGAAAGAATAAAAATTGGCTTAACTTAATAAAGTTATAAACTTTCTCAACAAAATATGAATATCAATATTACTCAAAGGCTTTCAGAAAATTAATTATTGCAAATGTCGGTAAAGCTAACAACAACTTTTCATGGAAAATAATAGGTCGGACCACATTCAGCAAAAGAGAGAATATTATTTTTCTATATTGCACATTAATAGCCAAACCTGAGGAAGAACAGTTCTACACAATAGTAACAATTCAAACCATATTTCATCCTCGGTTTTTGTAGCCTTTATTCCAGTGGCAGGTGATGCAAGATTTTCAGCCTCTACTGTGAAAGTTAAATCTTTTTTGAATACCTTCCCTTTTCTTCTTTCTATAGTTAAAACAAGGATAAAAAGGATAATAATTTCATCAATGTCTGAGTCAATGGACAAGATCATTTTGCTGCTTGATTATACCTTGTGTAATATCTCAGAGCTTCAATTAAAACTCTTCTATATCCTTTTCTCCTATGATATTCTAGCAGAGACTATTTATCTTTTGATGACCTTTTCTGATACTGCTACCAGGGCAAAAAAGTCAATACTCATTTTAAAAACACAGTGACTGTTCAATAATTCTGCTTTGTTAGAAATTATACAACTGACATATAAAAGTCTAATGAGTCATTGCTTAAGAACTATAAGGTACAAAATTATTAAAGCTAAATACAGTTCTAAGAGCTAAAATTTAATTCTGCCACTTAAAAAAGTTTCCAGAAACTTTTTCCTAAGAATATGTTGGCTCAATCTATCATTTTAAAGGAAAAGATAAATTATTCACATGAAGCAAGTTAATATAAAAATCTAACACGAAAATGCCAATATGAATGATACTTTGATTTTAAGTAGTATGAAGTAAAGCTTATTTCTTCTTCCTCCTTTTATTTATACCTAAGGAACTTGTGTCTTTTATATGAAAGAAATCCATGACCTATAGAAAAGAAGAAAGAAAGCCTCTTTTGTTTTATTTTATAAGACATTTTAAGAAACCTTATGGGTAGAGCAGTGATTAGGATTGTCCCTAAGATAAAGAGTTAATTATTGGAGTTAAACATTGTTCAACTTTTATAGTGTCAGTGAAATAACGATCCCTTTGAACAATGTCCTATTTTTATTTTGCAATTTCTGAGTTAAAAACAATCAATTATGCTTTATACTACCCTTTTTAGTTTATGCAGTGAATGCATCATCATTTACTACAACAAAAAAGCCTATATAAGCAATATACTTGTATTTCCTTTTATTAAAAAATATATTTTTGATTTCAGGGAGAAGAAGGGAGAAGGAGAGAGAGAAACATCAATGATGAGAGTCATTGATCAGCTGCCTCTTGCACTCCTCCCACTGGGGATAGAGCCCGAAACCCGGGCATGAGCCCTGACAGGAATTGAACCACTATCTCCTGGATCATAAGACGTTGCTCAACTGCTGAACCATACTGGCCTGGCTACCTGTATTTTCTTTTATACATTGACTTCTAATAGTATCAAAGCTAAAATCAGTTCCTATCTACAGAAATAATCAAACCCATATGATTTCTAAGAAAAATGGTTAAGGAACCAAACATCACAGCTCCTAAATGTATGAAGCAAGCATTGACAGAATTGAAGGAAGAAATAAATAGCTCTCAAGAAATAGTAGGAAACTTAAATTCGCCATTTTAAAAAAAGTTTTTATAGCTATATTGAGGTATAATTGACAAAATTGAGTATATTATATTTAAGGAGTATAAGGTGGTATTTTGAAATGTGTATACATTGTAAAACGATTACCAAATTAAGCTAATTAACATATCACCTTACATAGTTACTATTTTGTTTTGTGTGGTGAGAACTCTTGAGATCTATTCTCAGCAATTTTATTTTATTTTATTATTATTATTTTTTAAATATATCTTTATTGATTTCAGAGAGAGGAAAAGAGAAGGAGAGAGAGAGATAGAAACATCAATGATGAGAGAGTCATTGATTGGCTGCAGCCCGCAACCCAGGCATGTGCCCTGACTGGGAATAGAACCTTGATCTCCTGGATCCTAGGTCAATGCTCAACCACTGAGCGACGCCCGGCAGGGCTATTCTCAGCAATTTTAAAGTATTAATATATTACTATAAACTATATTAACCATATTGAACATTATATCTCCAGAACTTATTCATCTTATAACTCAAAGTTTGTACTTTTTGATCAACATGTTGTCATAAATGGCAAAATTTCCTTTTCTTTAAACGCTGAGTAATATTTCATTGTATATGTATGTATGTGTGTACAGACATTTAGGTGTTTCCATATCTTGGCTACTGTGAACAATCCTTCAGTGCCACTAGAAATGCAGATATCTGTTTGAGGTATAGATTTTATTTCCTTTTGATATACATGCAAAAGAGGGAATGCTGGACCATAAGGCATTTTCACTTATATTTTTGTGAGGAATCTCCAAATTGTTTTCCATAATGTATGTACTATTTACATTCCCCCAACACTGTAAAATGT
The DNA here is from genome assembly GCF_964146895.1 of Miniopterus schreibersii. NCBI lineage: Eukaryota > Metazoa > Chordata > Mammalia > Chiroptera > Miniopteridae > Miniopterus > Miniopterus schreibersii. The sequence goes on along the minus strand of NC_138104.1, from coordinate 37,007,733 downwards.
TCCATTTCCTTTATATCCTTGCCAACACTGGTTATATTTAACTTTTTTTTTTTTAAATCCTCACCAGAGGGTATTTTTTCCATTGCTTTCTCAGAGAGACTGGAAGAGAGAGAGAGAAACATCGATGTGAGAGAGACACATTTATTGGTTGCTTCTGTACATACCCAGAGCAGGGCCAGAGATCGAGCCTGCAACCAAGATATGTGCCCTTGACCAGAATCAAACTCGAGACCCTTCAGTCCATGGGCTAACAATTGAACCAAACCGGCTAGGGCATATTTAACTTTTTGATGATAGCCCACATAACAGGTGTGAAGTGATAATGTTTTTTAAAAAAATATATCTTTATTGATTTCAGAGAGAGGAAGGGAGAGGAAGAGAGAGAGTTTAAATATCAATGATGAGAGAGTCATTGATTGGCTGCCTCCTGCATGCCAGCCACTAGGGATAGAGCCCGCAACCCAGGCACGTGCCCTGACAGGGAATCGATGTTCAACAGCTGAGCCATGCGCAGCTGTGCAAGTGATAATTTCATGTGGTTTTGATTTGCATTTCCCTAATGATTAGCAATACTGAGCATATTTTCATGTACATATTGTCCATTTGTATGTCTTTTTTGAAAAACTGTCTATTCAGATCCTCGGTATGATTGTTTTGTGTGTGTATGTGGTTTTTCTTTTTTTGTTATTAAGTTGTGTGATTCCTTATATATTTTGAATACTAATCCTTTAGGAGATCAATGGTTTGCAAGTATTTACTCCCATCCACAGGTTGTTTCTTTTGCTGTATAGAACCTTTTTAGATTAATGTAGTCCTACTTGTTTATTTTTCATTTTTATTGCCTGTGCTTTGCTATTAAATCTCTCCCCAAAATCATTGCCCACGTCCAATTCAAGGAGCTTTTGCTCTACGTTTTCTTCTAGGAGTTTTATGGTTTGGGGTCTCATGTTAGTTCTTATTCCATTACAAGTTGATTTCTGTGAATGTGGATATCCAGTTTTTCCAAAACAATTTATTGAAGAGACTAACTACACTTTGCCTCTTGTGAATTACTATTTTTTGTTTTGTTTTATTGTTATTGTTGCAAGTATTACATGTGTCCCATTTTCCTCCCCATTAACCCCCCTCCACCTTGCTCCCACCCCCTCCCCAGGCCTTTACCGCTTTATTGTCTGTGTCCATGGGTTATTCATATATGCATATAACTTCTTTGGTTAATCTCTTCCCATCCTCTGCCCCCTTCCCTCTTTCCTCTGAAATATGACAGTCTGTTGCAGGCTTCAATGTCTCTGGATCTACTTGGTTTGTCAGATTCTTTTGTTCATTAGCTTCTTCTTAAAGAAGGCCCTTCAACATTTCATGTAATAGTAGTCTGGTGGTGATGAACTCCTTTAGCTTTTTCTTATCTGTGAAGCTCTTTATCTGACCTTCAGTTCTAAATGATAGCTTTGCTGAGTAGAGCAATCTTGGTTGTAGGTTCTTGCTTTTCATTGCTTTGAATATTTCTTGCCACTCTCTTCTGGCCTGCAAGGTTTCTGTTGAGAAATCAGCTGACAGTTGTATGGGTGCTCCCTTAGTTAGGTAACTAACTGTTTTTCTCTTGCTGCTTTTAAGATTCTCTCTTTGTCTTTAACCTTTGGCATCTTAATTATGATGTATCTTGGTGTAAACCTCTTTGGGTTCCTCTTGTTTGGGACTCTCTGTGCTCTTCTGTAAGCCTATTTCTTTCACCAGGTAGGGAAAGTTTTCTGTCATTATTTTTCAAATAGGTTTTCAATTTCTTGGTCTCTTCCTTCCCCTTCTGGCACCCCAATAATACAAATGTTAGACTGCTTGAAGTTGTCCCAGAGGCTCCTTATGCTATCTTCATATTTTTGGATTCTTTTTTCTTTTTGCTCTTCTGGTTGGGTGTTTTTTGTTTCCTCATGTTACAAATCGCTGATTTGATTCTCAGCATCTACTTTACTGTTGATTCCCTGTAAATTATTCTTCATTTCAGTTCATGTAGCCTTCATTTCTGATTGGTACTTTATTAGGTCATCAATGGTCTCACTTGTTTTCTTAATAGTCTTAATAATATCCTTGAGGATCCTTATAACCATTATTCTGAACTTTGTATCTAGTAGCTTGCTCGGTTTTATTTCATGTAGTTCCTTTTCTGGAGATTACTTCTGTTTCTTCCTTTCTGACATGTTTCTTTGCCTCCACATTTTGGCTGCTTCCAGGTGTTTGTTTCTATGTATTAGGTAGAGCTGCTATGTCTCCTGGAATTTGTACAATGGCTTTGCGTAATAGGTGTCCTGTAGGGTTCAGTGGCTCAGCCTCCCCAGTCACCTGAGCTGGGCCTTCTAGGTTCTCCCCTGTGTGGGCTGTGTGCACTGTCCTATTGTAGTTGAGCCTTGGTTGCTGTAGACATCACTAGGAGGAATTGACCCCCAGGTGAATTGGCTATGAGGACCAACTGCAACTATAGCCAGAGAGATGCTGTGCTGGAGACACCCCTATGGAGCAGGATTTACTTCAGTGGAGCTTTGATGTTCACCAAGTGCCCCCCTTGAGTGTGTCACTTGTGGATGTGTTAGCATTGTAATCCAGCATGGTAGAGTCTGACCACTAGGTGCACTGTCTCTGGGGCCTCCCAGGAGGTGCAAGTCAGCCTCTGCCTGTGCCTTGCCCAGGGCCACCCAGCATGAGCTACACATCAAACTGTAGATGGCTGCTACTTGTCCTGGGCTTGGAGGTGTCCAGGAGAGGCCAAGCTATGAACCAATGCAGGCTTCCACTAGTGACAGGCCTGGGGCCACTTATCAAGCTGTATGGGGTATGCTGTTGTTTGTTTGAGAGATTTTAAATAAGTCCCAAGCATGAGGCTAGAGAGGCCACTTGCATAGAAAAGCCACTAGAAATGGCTTGGATAAGCTTGCAAGTAGGGAGGGGTGGGGTCTCCAGGAATCACTAGGGTGGGGCCAGAGGTGTGAGTCAGGTGCTGGAGATTCAAATATGGCACCTATCTGCCGCCTCTGTGGGGGTAGGGCTCATCAAAGGAGCAATGGCCTCTGCCAGCTATTCTGCCTGGGAGAAAGCTGTCTCTCAAGCTCTCACCCTGATTCTAGGCAAGTTAGTTCCTCCCTGAACGTCCCAGGTTGCTTTGAAGCTGCTGCCCAGTGCTGGAGCTCAGAGGGAGTGCACCTGAGTGAGTCCATGCGCTGGCCCTTTTAGAGGAGCTGCCTGGGACTCCTGCAGCCTCCACTCACTCAGCCACAGTCCCCACTGGTTTTCACAGCCCAAAGTGACCCTGGAACCCTGACCTTGGAACCCTGGGCTGGGAGACTGATGTGGGGCTGGGACACCTTGCTCCTCCAGGAATCCTCGGCCTCTGAGATATCCCTCCCAGGTTTAAACCGCAGCACTGAGTGTGGGCCTGCAGCTGTGTCTCGGTGATTCAGCCTGGATTCCGCCCGTGTCCCTGCCTCTCCTACCGGTCTCATTGCTTCTTCAGTTTCCTGGTTGTAGGACTTCTGTTCAGCTAGGTCTCAGGAGATTCTGAGTGATGGTTGTTTTGTACTATAGTTGTGATTTTGATGTGGTTGTGGGAGGTGGTGGGTACCACGGTTACCTACACCGCCATCTTGTTGTCTCTCCTTGCCTCTTGTGAATTATTGACACCTTTTTGAAAATTAATTAACCACACATGTGCATTTCTTTCTAGGCTTTTTATTTTATTCTATTTTTCTATGCATCTTTTTTTGGCCAGTATCATAGATTTTGGATTACTAAAATGTTTTTTAAAATTTGAAATTAGAAAGTGTGATGTTTTGAGCTATGTTCTTCTTTTTCAAAATTGCTTTAGCTATTTGTTATCTTCTGTGGTTCCATATGAATTTTAAGCTTAATTTTTCTATGTCTGTGAAAAATGCCACTGGATTTTTGCTAGGGATTATATTGAATCTGTATATTACTTTGGGTAGAATTGATATTTTAACATTAATTATTTTAATCCATGAACATTGAGTATATTTTCATTTATTTGCAGCTTCTTCAATTTTTTTCAAGTTATAGTTTTCACTGTACAGATCTTTCATCTCTTTTGTTAAGTTTATTCTTGTCATTTATTCTTTTTGAAGGTATTGTAATGGGATTGTTTCCTTAATTAGTTTTTCAGATTGTTTTTAGTGTATAAAAACAGAAATTATTGTGTATATTAATTTTGTACCCAGCAACTTCACTGAATTCATTTACTAGTTTTAACAGATTTTGGGTGGTGGATTTTCTCTATGTAAGTTTGTGTGATTTGCAAATAGAGGCACTTTCACTTCTTCCTTTCTGACTTGGATACCTTTCATTTATTTTTCTTGCCTAATTGCTTTGGGTGGGACTACTAATTCTATGTTGAATAGAATTGAAAAGAGTTGTTTGAGATATTTATTTTTTTCTTAATGTAGGCATTTATCACTATAATTTTCAATCTTATAACTGCTTTTGCTGCATACTATAAGTTCTGCTATGTTATGATTTAATTTTGTTTGTCTTGAGATTTTTTACTTCCTTTTTGATTTATTATTTTACCCATTGTTTGCTCAGGAGCATGTTTAATCTCCACATATTAATGAATTTTTCATTTTTCTCCCTGTCATTGATTTCTAGTTTTATATCATTGTGGTTGAAAAATATGCTTGATATAACTTAAATCTTTTTAAATTTGTTGACTTGTCTTTTGGGCATATCATATGATCTGTCCTGGAGAATATTCCATGTACACTTGAGAAGAATGTGCATTCTGATGAATTTTCTATACATTTCTGTTAAGTCCATTGCTCTATAGTATAGTTTAGGCCCAATGTTTCTTTATTGACTTTTTGTCTGGATGTTCTATTAATTGTTAAAAGTGGGGTAGTATTGTTTCTTATGTTGTTGTACTGCCATCTATTTCTCCCTCCATATTTGTTAATATTGCTTTATATATTATTATTTACTCTTAATGAATTGACCTGCTTATCATTATATAATGGCATCCTTTGTATCTTGGTAGAGCTTTGACTTAAAGTTTATTTTGTCTGATGCAAGTATAGCTACCCAGTTCTATTTTGGTTTCCAGCTACATGAAATATCTTTTTCCATCATTTCACTTTCATTCATTTTGTGTCCTTAAACTTGAAGTAAGTCTCTTGTAGGAGGTTATTTTATTATTATTATATTTTTTTGCAAAATCATTTCAGCCATTCTATTTCTTTTGATTGGATAATTGTAGTATTTATTTGCACATATTGTCATAATTGTTGGTGGTTACCAACAGAATTCCATAAAACATCCTATGGTTTTTTTAAGGTGATAACTATTTAACTTCTATTGCATATAAAATCTCTACAATTTTATTCTCTCTCCATCCATTTTATGTCTTGATGTTACAATTTACATATTTTATGTTGTGTGTCCATCTTTGAAATTTGACATAATGTTGTTTCATTCTAGTTTTTAGTTGTTTAATTTGTTGATTGTATTTAACTATGTGACTTCTGTTATGATGTTTACTTTATTGTAAAGCACCTCCATCATGAGATGGGGGCTCTATAAATCAATAAATGATGACTTAGTAACAAATATGAGAGTAGTCTAAATTTGACTATTAAATTACATTTACAGGTGAGTTTGGTACTGTCATATGTTTTCATGCTATTAATTAATGTCCTTTTATTTCAACTTGAAGAACTCCCTTTAGCATTTCTTGTGAGGTGGGTATAATGGTGATAAACTCCTTCAACTTTTGTTTGTCTAGGGATGTCTTTATTTCTCCATCATTTCTAAAGGACATCTTTGCTAGATAAAAATTCCAGTGGGCAGTATTTTTTGTCTTTCCACACTTTGAATATGTCATTCTATTCTCTCTTGACTTGTAAGATTTCTGCTGAAAAATCTACTGATAGCCTTCGTGTGGGGTCTCCTTGTATGTAAACTCTTTTTTCCTTGCTGATTTCCAAATTATTATTTTATTTCTTTTTTATGATTTTATTATAATGTCTTGGTGAAGTGTTCTTTGGGTTGAACCTCATTAGAGACCTTTGAGTTTTATATACTGGGATGTTCATATCTCTCCACAGAAGAAAGTTTTCAATCATTTTCTTTCTTTAAATAAGATTTCTCCTTTGACTGGGTAATTTCAAATTGCTAACTTTTAAGTTTGCTGATTCCATCTAATTGATCAGTTCTACTATTGAAGTCCTCTTTGCATTTTTTTAATTCATTTATTATATTCGTTAGCTCTAAAATTTCTATTTTGTTCCTTTTAATATTTTCTCTTTGTTGAACTTCTCATTTTGTTCCTTTAGTGTTTACTTGGTTTTATTCAATTGTTTATCTGTGTTCTTTTGTAGCTCACTGAGGTCCTTTAGAACCATTATTTTAAGTTCTTTGTCAGGAAATTAGTGGATCGTCAATTCTTTGAGACTGATTATTGGAAGTTTATTGTGTTCCTTTCTTTATGTCATGATTCTTTGAATCTCTGTGATGCTGTAGACTTGCATAGGTGTCTCCACATTTGATGCAGCAGTCACCTCATCCAGACTTTAAAGACTGGATTTGGTAAAGAAAGATCTATACTTGCATGTAGGGATAAATATACTAGCATGCTGTGGTCCTGGTTCTAGTGACATGGATTACCAAGTGCAGTCTGTATGGTGACTATAGGTCTCAGGGGACATAAATTTTGTGGGCTTAGGCAGCTGAGGCCTGCAGTGTCAGCAACTGCATGGTCCTTGGAAGTGATAGCTGCAGGGAATCTAACGTAGTTTCATGGGCTGTTGGGGTTCTCAGCAGTGCCTCCAGGTCCAGTGGTTAAGAACCAGTGCAGGTAGCAGTGGTGTCTGGGGCCAGCAGTGTGCACTTGATTAGCTGCAAGCACATGTGTTTCAGAAGGAGCTGACTTCAGGCACACTCATAGTGGTGAGATGGGCCGACATCAGGAGCCAGAGCCAACTGCAGGTGCATATATAGTTGCTGGGACTAGAACTGGCAACATGAACTCACACAGCAGTAGGTGTCATTTATGAGAGTGTGTAAGTTAGTGCAGCTGGTAACATAGGTTGGGCCAGCTGTGGGCGAGTGTGCATCTGTGGAAACCATGGCCTGCAGTGTACATACGATAGCTGCAGGAGTCAGCTGCCGGTGCAACTGTGGCAGTGGAGGCTGGCAAGGGAAGTTGTGACTGGCTCCATGCACAAACTCATCTATGGGTTCTGGATCAGTGGCATGCACATGTGGCCACAGGGGTGATTTGGGGCATGTACACTACAGTGGAAGCTGGCCTCATGTGTTCACAGCTGCAGGAGCCAGGGCTGGTGGCATATGCCTTTGCAGGTTTGGGGGCTGGAGCCAGCAGCCTTGATGCACACAGCTTAAAGGGCCCTGGCCAACTGTACACATGTAAGTGGTGGCCACAAAGGGTCCTAGGGCTGGTGTGCCCCTATCAGTGATAGCCAGACTGGCTGCAAGAGTGTTTGGTGACAGTGAGGGACTCAGGAGGCTGAAGTCTGCAAAAGTGAAAACCTGTGGGATTCTCAGCAGAGAAAGGTAGAGTGCATCTATGACAGCTGAGCTGGTTATGGTTTTTTCAGTGGTGAATATAGTTGGCGTCCTGTGCAGAGAAGGCGATTTGGAGTCTGTAACAACAAACACTGTGAGATCCCCAGTGCTGGATGGGTCCACAGCGTCAAAGGCTGATGTGATTCTTTACAGAGTAGGACACTGGGGACTAAGGCCATCCTTCCTGTGTGTTTGTTATTGGTAGCTTCTGCCTTTCTTCATTATAGCTGTCTCCAGATATCTTAGCCTTTCAAGTCCCTCCCAAGATCTCAGGGGGTAAAACAGAAGTGGATCCTTCATGCAGTACATTGAAAGGCTGAGGGAGCTTGGAACTCACCTTATTTTCCTTTCCCTGAGAGAGAAATTGTCAGGCCAGGGAATTCTCTCATGTGTGAAACAGTTCCAGCCTGAGGGATGGGCATTGTGTAGGGAAAGTGAAACTAACCTTTGTCCCCTTTTTGTGCAGTTATTCTCAGGTTTTTTTGCATCATTATGTGGGTGAAGTTTCTTAAGTGGACTCCTGAAATTTCTCAGACCTATTTTCCTTTGTGATTAGCTGGTTTTTGTTTTGTTTTGGTAAGGGGAAGTAGGCTGAGATCTCCCATTATGCTATCTTGCTGACATCCTTTTCCCACTTTCAAGAATAAATAGAAAAGAAAAAAAAAAGAAAATAGAAGATCAATAAGGAAATAAAGAAATTAAGTAGCACTATATATTTCAATTGCACCCCAAAGACATATACAGAACACTATACCCAACAACAGCAGAATATACCTTTTATTCACTTGAAGATGGAGTAGTCTCCAGAATACACCATATGTTAGGCCATACAGCAAGGCTTGATACATTTAAAAGAATTTAAATAATAGAACTTATATTTTCTAATCACAGTGGAATAAAAATGGAAGTTAACAGCAAAAGTAAAACTGGAAAATTAACAAATATGTGGAAATACACACATTATAAAATCACCAATGGGCCACATAAAAAAAAAATCACAGGAGAAATTTAAAAATATGTTGAGACAAATAAAAAAGAAATCACAGCATACCAAAAGATATGAGATGGTGCAGCAAAAACAGTGCTGAGAGAAATGTATAGCAGTAAGTGCTTACATTAAAAAATAGGTCTCAAATCAACAACCTAAATTTACCTTTATAACTAAGAAAAGAAAAACAAACTAAACTCAAAGTGAATAGAAAGAAGCAAATAAAAAGATTTTATTGCAGATAAACAAAATAGAGTATAGTAAAACAATAATTAATAATATCAAGAATAAATTCTTCAAAAAGATTAATAAAACTGACAAACCATTACCTAGGTTGATTTAGAAAATAAGAGAGAAGGCTCAAATATCTAAAATCATAAATAAAGAATTGACATTACAACCAGTTTTACATTACCAAAAATATTATGAGAGTACTATGAATAATTGAACACCGAGAAATTGGATATTGCAGAAGAAATGGACAAATTTGTAAAAATTGCACAACCTGCCAAGACTGGATTATAAAGAAATAAAAAATAACAAATCTATATCTAGTAAGAGGTTTAAATCAGTAATCAAAAACCTTCCAACAAAGAGAACTCAGGGTCAGATGGAGTCACTGAATTCTACCAAACATTTAAAGAAGAATTAACAGCAATTCTCCTCAAAGTATTCCAAAAACTAGTAGAGGAGACAATACTTCCAAAGTCATTAAATGAGGCCAGTATTATCCTGATATCAAACCAGACAAGGAAACTGCAAAAGAAGAAAACTTCAGACCAGTATCCGTAATGAATATTGATGCAAAATTCGTCAACAAAATAGTAGCAAGTATAACTCATCAGCACATTCAAAGAACTATACACCATTATCCAGTGGGATTTATTTCTGTAATGCATGCATACAACAACATATGAAGATTAATCAATGTAATAGAACACATACACAGAATGAATGGAGACAAAACATATCATTTCAATTGCTGCAGAAAAAGCATTTGACAAAATTCAACAGCCTCGCCCGGCCGGGCGTGGCTCAGTGGTTGAGCGTCGACCTAGGATCCAGGCGATCAGGGTTCGATTCCCAGCCCGGGTTGCGGGCTGCAGCCAATCAATGACTCTCTCATCATTGATGTTTCTATCTCTCTCTCTCCCTCTCCTTTCCTCTCTCTAAAATCAATAAAGATATATTTAAAAAAAAAATTCAACAGCCTCTCATGATAAAAACTTCTCACAAACTATTTATAGAATAAAACTACCTCAACATAGGACAAACCATATATGAAAAGCCAACATCTTACAACATACTCAATGATAAAAGACTGAACTGAAGTTTCTTTTCAAAGATCAGGAAAATGACAAAAATGTCCACTTTCACCACCTCTATTCAACATAGTACTACAAGTTCTAGCCAGAGCAATTAGGCAAGGAAGAGAAATAAAAATCCAAATTGGAAAAAAGTTAAAATTATTTCTGTCTGCAGATGACATAATTTTATATCTAGAAAACACTAAAGATTCTATTTAAAAACTGTTAGAACTAATAAATGAATTCATCAAAGTTGCAGTATGCAAAATCAATACAAAAATCAGTTGGCTTTCCATGTACTAACAATGAATATTCCAAAAATAAATTAAGAAAAAATTCTATTGAAAATAACATCAAAATTATACTTAGGGATAAGCTTAACTAGGAATGTGAAGGTTTTGTACACTAAGAATTACAAATCATTGCTGAAATAAGTTGGAGAAGATGCAAATAAGTGGAAAGAGATCCCATTTTGATGGATTGGAAAAGTTAATATTATTAAAATATCAATATTACCTAAAGCAATCTACAGATTCAATGCAATCCCTATGAAAACACCAATGGTGTTTCTGTAGAAAGAAAACAAAATCCATTATAAGTATGGAATCTCAAGAGACCTTGAATAGCTAAAAATCTTGAAAAAGAAGAAAAATTTGAGAGTCTCACATCTCCTGATTTCAAAACTTATTATAAAGCTACAGTAATTTAAACCAAGTGGTACTTCAATTAAGACAGACATATAGACCAATAGAATAGGACACAGAGCCAAGAAATAAACTTTCACCTATATGATAAAATGGTTTTTCACCTGGGTGTCAAGACCATTTCGTACAGAAAGGATGGTATTTTCATCAAAAGGTGTTGGGGAATCTGGATATCTACAGACAAAAAATAAAAAATAAAAAAATGAAGTTAGACCCTTACTTTACATGTACATATGTAAAAATTAAGTTCAAAAAGATAAAAGACCTAAGTATAAGAGCTAAAACTCTAAAGCTTTCATGAGAAAACATAAACAGAAAGCTTCATGATATTGAATTTGTCATTATTTTTGTGGAGATGGCACCAAAGCCCAGAAAACAAAAGAAAAAATAGATAAATTGAACCTCATAAAAATTTAGAAACTTCTGTACATCAAAAGACACAAGAAAATGAACAGTCACCTCCCAGAATGGGAAAAATATTTGCATTTCATATATCTTATAAGGGGCTAATATTCATAAAGTATAAAAATGCAACAACTCAACAACAACAACGAAGAAATAGGCATCTCAATTTTAAAATGAGCAAAGGACTTGAATAAATATTACTTCAATAAGATATACAAATGGCAAGTAACTACATAAAAAAATGCTCAACATTAAGTGTTAGGCAAATGCAATTCAAAACCACAATGACATACCAGTTCACATCCATTATAAGTGCAACTATTAAAAAAACCAAAAAAACAGAAAATAACAAATGTTAGTAATTCTGCAGAGAAATTGAAACCTTTGTATTCTGTTGATGGAAGTATAACGTGGTGCATCCACTATAGAAAACAGCATGGTGTTTCCTCAAAACCTTAAAAATAGAGTTAAGATATAATCTGGTAATTCTACTTCTGGGTAGGTACTCAAAATAATTGAAAGTAGATTCTCAAACACATATGTATAAACACACATTTATAGCACTATCATTCACAATATCCAACAGGTGGAAAAACTTAAATATCTGACAGACAAATGTATAAACAAAATATGGTATAAACATGCAATGAAATATTACTGAGACTTGAAAAGGAAGGAAATTTTGACACACGCAACAACAGGCATGAACCTTGAGGACATTATGCTAAATGAAATAAGCTACTCAAAAAATGACAAATAGTGTATGATTCCACTTATATGAGGTACCTAGATTAGTCAAAGTCAGAGAGGCAAAAAGTAAAATAGTGGTTGCTTGGGGCTAAGGAGAGGCAGGGATGGAGAATTCCTTTTTTAAAAAAATGTTTTTATTGATTTCAGAGAGAGGAAGGGAGAGGCTAGAAACATCAATGATGAGAGAGAGTCATTGATCAGCTGCATCCTGCACGCCCCCTACTGGGGATGGAGCCCACAACCCAGGCACGTGCCCTGACTGGGAATCGAACCCTAACCTCCTGGTTCATAGGTCGACACTAAGCCACTGAGTAGGCCACTGGTGATAATTACTTTTTATGGTTACAGAATTTCAACTTTGTAAAATGAAAAGAGTTCTGGAGATGGATGACAGTCATGATTACATAAGTATATACATAAATGTGAACTCTACACTTAAAATTGGTTAAGGTGGTAAATTTTATATTATGTGTATTTTACCACACATTTTTTAATGTACCTTAAGAAATGGGCAAAGGAGAAGAAACAAATAATTTGGAAGTTCTCTCATGTATAGATATTCACACAATTCTATGATATAGTCTATGACAATTTTATGTATTATTCTTATGTTATTGAAGAAATTGAGGTTCAGAGAAAAGTAAGCAACTTGCTCAAGGCCACAGACCTAATAAATGGTGAAACTTAAGTTCAAAAAATAATTGCATTCTTTTCTACAATTATTTTATATCATACAACCTCTATAAAACATCTGCCCCTTTATATTTGTGGTATATGTTCTGCTTAATATAATGGCAGTCTATTGATTCATGAGTTCTGATAGTGTGCCTTAGTTTTGCATTCTAGATCCAATAATTATCTATATGCCTTTGGATATTTAAGTCCTTAAACCTCGTTTCTTCACATGCATACTGAGAATCCTAGCAATTCCTTTCTTTTAAAATTGTTATGAGGGTTAAATGCAATAAACAATGTTACATATTAGAATAGTGTCAGAGCACATAATAAGTCCAGCTTATAGAAATTCGTCATTTAGTATATGTTTCCAAATGTTTAAATGTAATGTAAAATTTCAGTAAACTCAATAGGTTACTTCACTTTGATCCTAAAATAAATAAAGCTACTTCAAAAGAACTCAAGCTTCCTTACCATTTGGTCGATCACAGTAAAAGTACAACTGTATAGCAAACAGAAACTTTTTTTTTTGGCAAATGATATATTTGATTGTACCCAACAAACGTCTGTATGCCCTGAAGAATATTGGTTCCAGGTTAATAACAGCATTTCAAATCATTTTGTAATCTGGTCTTTGTATTCTGTGTTCTTATATTGCTCATTCTAATTGAACAACTTAGACATTTTCTCAATATCTCTTTCTGAATCTCTAGTTAGAACATGGTGATAAATGCATCATTGTCTATGACAATGTTAAATATATCTTTGTTAATTCTTAATTGTGTCATATCTACAGGTGCAATTATTGTACACATTACTGTCATATTTTTATGCTGTGAGATTAGCAAGGCTTCAACCCCAGAAAGGATTTAAATATAGGGAATGAGATACTTATAAAATTTTTCATGGGTTGAAAAGTGGATTTTTAAAAAATGACACCGAGAACAAAATCACTAACTGTCCATTAGGGGTGCTGCTACCTCTGACACAATTATGAAGGTGGGTAGTTAAGAAGCTCTTTGAATAACTGTTAACTTCCAGATAACACCAATTTAGCACTAATCCAAGAAGCATACAGCAGTCATTCCCCACCATAAATGCCTCTCACATCCATGAGCTGGCTGGGCTGGTGATTACGAACTGGACTGCCGAACACATACACACACACACACACACACACAAACACACTCACACACGCACAGAGAATAAGAATTAACATTTCAAAAAATTGACTGCCAGCAGCAATAACCAAATCAGCATATAAATGTCACCTGACTCATTTTCCCATTCTAAATTTCACAGACAGCAGCATATAGTGGTCAGTATCTAATTTACTAATATAACTTTAGCCTGAAGTGGTCTGAAAATACAGTGTTTAGCTTTCCAGCCTCTGCACACTGGAGGAAAATTAAAATAGATAGTGAAACCAATTTTACCATGCCTATAAAATGTGCTAACAAATAAATTGATAGGATTTAATAGTCTTTCTTAATGTCAATTTATGTGCATAAGCTCTAGTTTCATAAGCAGGTCATGAAGGCATTCTGGTCAATTCTCATACACTTTTTCTTAAAGACAAGGTTAATTTACCGATTAAAACTTATATGAAGTCTTAAGTAGCAATTAATATCTATTATCTATTGCTCAACAACAAACCACCTCCAAAATCTAGTACCTGAATACAACAATCATTCATTATTTCTCAAAATTGTTTATGTTGATAGGTGGTTCTCCTGGAATTGGCCTCCCTCAGCTGGCAGATTATAGGGTGCCTGGTGGTTTAAAATGTCCCTCACATCAGGAGGGACATGTTATTTTCAGCTGAGAGAATTGAAAAAAGCTTCATGAATGAGGGACTGTAAGATGGATTTGAGGAATGGATAGTATTTTGGCCAAACAAATAAACAAACAACAACAACAACAAAAACCAAACCACTTTCAAATAAGAATTGGGAATTAGAAATTCCAAGCAGAAGAGATATCATAAACTCACAAGCAAGTAAGGGAATCCAGGATATTTTGGAGAGCAGTGACTCCAGCCCATACTTCAGTTTGGATAGAACACAAGAGTACATTGAGAGGATTGTTGTAGAAAGTTATTTAGAGAGGTCTGTTGAGACTGCATGATCAATATTTTTGATTCTTAGTCTAACCCAATATATTTTAACAAAATTGAGCTTCTGAACAGACAAGAGTGGCAAAATCAGAGTCATGCTATAGAAATGGCAGGCCATGGACATTGAGTAAAATAAAGGCAGCTCCTTTATGTATTTTCAGTATGTTAAACTTTATCTTTTCAAAAATATGAAAATTAGAGATTAAGTTAAAAATATATAGATACATAGGTATATGTGTAAAGGGAGAGATATGTAAAGCTACAGTATTAACATATAAACACATTCAAAATTATATGGCCACATTCTCAAGTAATTAATCTTAAATATCCAACCAAGATGAGTTTTTACAGCAAATCAAACTAGATTGTGAAGAAAATGGCCTTTTATTACAATACATTGATCATTGGTATTAAATGCTAATGATACAAATAAATAATACAGGTTAATTTATTTGGATTCATTAATTGATTTTATTCTAAAAATGAAAGAAAAGGGAATTTACTATATTTAGAAATTCTTTATGTTGGTAGAGAAAAAATTTACCTGAGCACTTTTTTAACAGATTATTGGCATTGCACACATAGTTAGACTAAGGTTAAATATAAAGAGATTTATTTTTGACCTTCAGAATCTAAAAAGTCCAAATGTTCATCAAATGAGAGAAAGGTCAATGAGCTGAGGAAGTTTGTTTTCCTTTAAAGATTTTCTGCTTGAATGTCACTGCCTTTCAGTGCCTGTAGAACTCCAAATTACAAATAGAATAAAAGTGTGAACTTTAGAAAATATTGAACCAGATGCTTCCAGTGTCTGCTATACATGAAGAGAAAATAAAGCACCCTTGAAAAACAAACCAACTTTTAATTTATTACTATTTCAGTACACAAATGATACTCTTGTAGGCCCAAAGTGTTAATATCAATTTATAAAGTGTTTAATATACTCTGGAAAGCTAGATACTAGTGGGCAACCTCGGGTGGCTTAGGAGATAATGAATTTAATTTGGAGTTTAGTAAACAACAAATTTTCCTCATTTAATACTTTAAACTCTGAATCAGAGTGGCTTTTCTCTCACAGATGTTTGAGAATATACACAAAATAATACATAGCAAAGATGTTTTGGACAGAATGTACTTGAATCAAACAACTGAGTTATTTGAAATAGTGTAAAGATACCATGAAATACACAATTGTGACTGATATTTACAGGCTTAGTCAGCAATACCACATGGAGTAACCATTGCCAAGGCCCTGTAAATCAAATCTTATAAGAATGGAGTTCACTATAATCACATAAGTATTTCTTTTTCAGCAATTAAATAGTGAAAATGCCTGGAGCTAACATTTAACACAGGATAGAATTACCATGCAAAAGCTATTTTTCTCTTATATTTCTTTTTTAAAAATATGTTTTTTATTGATTTTAGAGAGAAGGGAAGGGAGAGGGAGAGAGAGAAAAAAAACATGGATGAGAGAGAAACATCAATGAGCTGCCTCCTGCACATTCCCTACTAGGGATTGAACCGGCAACCTGGGTATGTGCCCTGACCAGGAATCTAACTGGGGACCTCTAGGTGTATGGGAAAACACTCAACCAACTGAGTCACATAGACCAGGACTCTCTTAAATTTCTTAATAATACAGTTAATAATACAGTCAATTTCTTAATAAAAGTTTATAACTCACAAACAATCATGGGTATTTGTTAACTTTGCAGTGGTTGCTTTCACCTCTCAAATGGAGTAATGACATTCTCAAAGACATTCAATAATAAAAAGCTCATCATGTACAATAATTACTAGATTATTGGCATAATTAGATAGCCACAAATATAAAGAATATATCTATGTGTAAAGTATTAATGAAAATTAAGTTACATATGCTATATTTTCCCAGTGTGCTCTGTAACCTTATGTGCCATTGTTTAAAATATATAATTATCTACTTATATAAGAAATGTTAACAGAACGGAGATCATGTAGGCTAAAGTTATCTCAAGTGTGTGTTACTTAAAACACTTCTATTTGATTGAAATGGATCTTGTGTTGAAAATGAAATTATCTTGTCAAATTTAGAAAATTTTAAATCAGACAAAGTTTTAAAATTTTCTTCTTTGTTTTAAAAAGAATTTCCTTGCACATTTTCTTAGAGCCTTTAAGAGAACTAAAGTGCTTGTGACTCTCCAAAATAAAAATATAGTGTAGCATTTCCCAGATATATAGAATATGGAAGCTTTTATTGTAATGGGATCTTTTGTAACTCATATTCCATGTAACATTGTTTGGGAAGTGAAGAATTAATCATAGCCGCTTATATGAAGTTACTCCCCCAAGGTTTCAAAGTCCCTAAACAGGATGAAAATACACACCCTCTAGTACCCTGCCCACCACTGATTCCATCATCACAAAATGGCTTCCAATTTTAACTGGTAATATTTATTTGAAATATGAAAATATTCACGTTAACTATAAAATTTAAAGGAGACATTTAAAATGAAACTGAAGCATAGAACTACAGAGCCAGAACTCAGTTCTATCAAAATAGTGCACTTCCTAATACACAGCACTGTCGTCTCTTGTGTTCTTTTAAGCCTCACTCTAAGTATGTCCTTTTCAAATCCTTTTGCTTTCATACACTGAAGCAATTGAAACTCTGGTTAGGTTTAAATATCAGGATGTCTCACCTATAAATATGTGTATTAAAGTCACAGCAATATTTGAAAATTACTACAGAATATACCTAGTTCATATTGTGGCCCTCAAACATTTTCTGAAAGTCAGTGAGACCCTACTAAACCTTGTGTAAGTGGCCTCTGAATGCCATTGATGTAATGTGATTAATAATAAACAGTTATTTTTCTCAATTGCTTGTATTTTGCATGGAGAATTTGATAAATCTATTAGATAACTTAAAGAAATTTTACATTAAAAAGAAAAAAATACATTCTTGTACCCCCCCCAAAATTACATTATCATGAGGAATAAACAAGGCAGTCATAATAAAACTAAAGTTTCTCTACAACAAAGAAGTCTCTAATAATACAAAAATAATCAAAATGTTTCATTTTTGTATATATTAGATTATGAACTTCACGAGGTCAGTGACTGTTTTGAAAAATATTTCATTGTGATAAGACCTGAACATGTGATCCAACCTCAACAAATTTTTAAGTTTCGCACATAGTTTGTTTACTATAGAAACAGTATACAGTGGATCTTTAGAACTTATTAATCTTGCTGAACTAAACTTTATTCCCTTTTATTAGAACCTTCCCATATCCCCATAAACCCAGAGTCTAGTGAGCACCATTTTAATCTTTGAGTCTATAAATTTGTCTAAGATACCTCATATAAGTGGATCCATGCAGTATCTTCACTTCTGTGACTGGTATATTTCACTTAGCAATTATGTCCTCAAGGTTCATCTATGTTGTCACATATTGCAGAATATACTTATATTTTTAAGGCTAAATACTATTTCATTGAATGTATATACAAAATTTTATTTATCCATTCATTAGTCAATAGGCATTTAGATTTTTTCCAAATCTTGGCTCCTGTGACTAGTACTGCAATTACATGAAAGTATTAATAACTCTTTGAGATCATAATTTCAATTATTTTATTTATTTATTTATTTTATTTTTATTTTTTTAAATATATCTTTATTGACTTCAGAGAGAGGAAAGGAGAGGGAGAGGGATAGAGAGATAGAAACATCAATGATGAGAGAGGCATTGATCGGCTGCCTCCTGCACGCCCCTGACTAGGGATCTAGCCCGCAACTAGGACATGTGCCCTGACTGGGAATCGAACCCCGATCACCTGGATCCTGGGTTGATGCTCAACCACTGAGCCACACCTGGCAGGGATTCAATTATTTTAGATGTATACCCAAGAGTGGGATTGCTGGATTATATTGTAATTCTATTTATAATTGTCTTTTTCCCCATAGTAGCTATACTGTTTTATAATCCTACCAACAGTTTACAAGGGTTCCAATTTCTCTGCATCCTTATCAACATGTCATGCCTTTTTTTTCTTTTGATAGCCATCTTGTTAGATGTGAGGTGGTATCTTATTGTAGCTTTGCCTTGCATTTTCTTGATGATTAGTGATGTTTCATATACCTGTTCACCATTTGCATGTCTTCTTTTAATAATTGCTTATTCAAGTTCTTAGTCCAATTTTTACTGTGGTTAGTTTTGTGTTTTTTTTTTGCTATTGACTTGTAAGACTTGTTTATATATTTTAAAGATTAAGCCCTTACTAGATATATGGATTGCAAATATTTTCTTCCATTCTCTATGTTGCCTTTTCACTGTGTTGATTGTTAACTTTGCTGTGCAGAATGTTTTTGGTTTGCTGTAGTGCCACATCTTTAAATTTTGTTGCCTGTGTTTTTGATATAATATCAATGAAATCATGCCAAGACCAACGTCATGAAGTTTTCTCCATTTGTTTTTTTTCAGATTTTTTTTTTTAATAGTTTTGGGTTTTTACATTTAAGTTTTTAACCAATTTTGAGTTGATTTTTATGTATGGTTTAAGAGTCCAGTTTCATTATTTTGCACATGAACATCCAGTTTTCCCAACACCATTTGTTGAAGGGACTAATCTTTCTCTATTGTATATTCTTGGCAAACTTGTCAAAGATCAGTTTATTGTACACGTATGGACTTATTAATGAGATCTCTATTTTGTTCCATCTGTCTATATGTGTATGTTTATGCCAGTACCGTGTTCTTTTGATTACTATAGTTTTGTAATATATTTTCATATCAGTAGGTGTGATACCTCCAGCTTTATTCTTCTTTCTCAAGATTGATTTGTCTATTCATGAGGTTTTGTGATTCCATATGAATTTTATTGTCTTTTGTTTTGTAAAAAATGTCATTGACACTGCAATAGCAATTGCCTTGGATTTGTTGATAGCTTTGTGTAGTAGGACATTTTAACATATTAACTCTAACAATTCATGAACACAGGATGCCTTTCCAATTCTTTAACTTCTTTCATCAATTTTTTGTAGTTTTAAGTACACAAGTCTTTCACCACCATAGTTAAGTTTATTACTAAGTATTTTGCTCTTTATGGTGCTTTTGAAAATGGGCTCATTTTCCTAGTTTCCTTTTCATGTAGTTCATTGATAATGTACAAAAAAATAATATTTGTATGATGATTTTACATCCTGCAACTTACTGAATTAATATTAATTTACTTTTATTGTTCTAAAAGATTTTATGGAGTATTTGGAGTAATGTATATACAAAATCATGTAACCTACAAACTGGACAATTATACTTCTTTCTTTCTGATTTGAATGCATGCATTTAACTTTATTTTTCAATTTCCTAACTGCTTTTAGTTTTCTAGCTCTATGTTAAATTAAAGTGGTAAAAGTGGGCATCTTTTCCTTGTTCCTGATCATGGAAGAAAATCTTTTAGATTTTTACCATTGACTATGATGTTAGCTGTCAACTTTTCACATATAGACTTCATTATGTAGAGGTACTTTCTTTCTATTCCTAGTTTGTTGAGAGTTTTTTTTCATGAAAAGGTGTTAAATTTTGTCAAATGCTTTTTATCTATTCATTGAGATGGTCATGTGATTTTTATCATTCATTCTGTTAGTGTGGTATACCACATTAATCGATTTTTCTTATGTTGCACTATTCTTGTATCCCACTTGGTCATGGTGAATAATCTTTTTAATATGCTGTTGAATTTAGTTTGTTAACATTTTGTTGATGTTTCATGCATCTATGTTCATCAGGGATACTAGGCTATAGTTGTTTTTCTTTCTGTATTTGTCTATGGTATCAACGTAATGCTGGCTGTGTAAAATTAGTTGGAAAGCATTTTATTTATTTATTTATTTATTTATTTATTTATTTATTTATTTATCTTTATTGTTGAAAGTACTGCAGATGTCTTTTTCAAATTTTGGAAGATTTTGAGGACTGGTGTTAAATTGTTTTTAAATATTTGGTAAGATTCACTAGTCAAACCATCTTGTTCTAGGCATCTGGTTGTTGGGATATTTTTTATTAATGATTTAATCTGCAAGTTAGTTATGTGTCTGTTCAAATTTTCTATTTCTTCATGATTCAGTCTTTGCAGGTTGTATGTTTCTAGACATTTGTTCATTTATTCTATGTTATCTACCTTGTTACAATATAATTGTTCAAATTAGTCTCATGATCCTTATTATTTCTCAAGCATAAGATGTAATGTTTTTTGTTTCATTTCTGATATTGAGTCTTGCCTCCTATTTTCTAAGTTAGTCGAGGTAAGTGTCCATTTTGTTTATCTTAAAAAAACTTTTATTGATTTTTTTCTCTCTTTTCTTCTATCCTTTATTTTGCTAATTTCTGCTATTTCCTTTCATCTATTAACTTTCAGCTCAACTTGTTTTTCTCTTTCTAGGTACATAAAGTGTGAAGTTAGGTTGGTTATTTAAGAAATTTCTTCTTTTTTAAATGTAGGTGTTTATCATAAAAATGTTTTCCTCTTAGTATTATTTTTTCTCTATCCTTTAAGTTTGGGTGTGTTGTGATTTTATTTTAATTTGTTTCAAGATGCTTTCTGAGGTGTCAACTTTCACCACTCTTATTCAACATAGTACTAGAAGTCCTAGCCACAGTGATCAGACAAGAAGAAAACATAAAAGCCATCCAAATTGGAAAGGAGGAAATAAAACTGTCATTGTTTGCAGAGGACATGATATTGTACATAGAAAATTCTAAAGACTCTACCAAAAAACTACTAGATTTAATAAATGAATTCAGCAAGGTAGCAGGATACAAAATTAACACCCAGAAATCGATGGCATTTTTATATGCCAATAATGAACTTTCAGAAAGAGAAACTAAAAAAACAATCCCATTTACCATTGCAACTAAAAAAATAAGATACCTAAGAATAAACTTAAACAAAGATATAAAATACCTGTACTCGGAAAACTACAGGTCACTGAAAAAGGAAATAGAGAAAGATATAAACAAATGGAAAAATATACTGTACTCATGGATTGGAAGAATTAACATCATTAAAATGTCCATACTACCCAAAGCAATCTATAAATTCAATGCAATCTCTATTAAAATATCAACAGCATATTTAACAGGTCTAGAACAAACACTTCAAAAATTTATATGGAACCAAAAAAGACCCCAAACAGCCATGGCAATCTTGAGAAGGAAGAACAAAGTTGGAGGGATCACAATATCAGATATCAAGTTATAGTACAAAGCCACTGTAATCAAAACATCCTGGTAGTGGCACAAGAACAAACATATAGATCAGTGGAACAGAACAGAGAACCCAGAAATTGACCCATGCCATTATGGTCAGTTAATATTTGCAAAGGAGGCAAGAATACACAATGGAGTAAAGACAGTCTCTTCAACAAATGGTATTGGGAAAACTAGACAGGTACATGCAGAAAAATGAAACTAGACCATCAACTTACACCATACACAAAAATAAACTCAAAATGGATAAAAGACTTAAATGGAAGAGATGAAACCATAAAAATCCTAGAGGAAAACATAGGCAGCAAAATCTCAGACATCTCCCATATCAATATGTTTGCTGATACATCTCCTAGGGCAAGAGAAACAAAACAGAGAATAAACAAATGGGACTATCAAAAGAAAAAGCTTCTGCACAGCAAAAAAAACTATCAACAAAACAAAAAGGGAGCCCTGTACGGGAGAACATATTTGTCAATGACACATCTGATAAAGGGTTAATATCCAAAATATATAAGGAACTCATACAATTTAACAAAAGGAAGACAAACAATCCAATTAGAAAATGGGCAAAGGACCTGAATAGACACTTCTCCAAAGAGGACATACAGATGGCCAAGAGACATATGAGAAAATGCTCAGTCACTAATCATCAGAGAGATTCAAATTAAAACCACAATGAGGTATCACTTCACACTCATCAGAACGGCTGCCATCAATGAACTACAAGTGCTGGCGAGGGTGTGGAGAAAAGGGATCCCTAGTACACTGCTGGTGGGAATGCAGACTGGTGCAGCCACTATGGAAAGCAGTATGGAGGTTCCTCAAAAGATTAAACATTGAACTGCCATTTGACCCAGTGATCCCACTTCTAGGAATATATCCTAAGAAACCTGAAACACCAATCAGAAAGAACTTATGCACCCTTATGTTCATAGCAGCACAATTTACAATACCTAAGATTTGGAAACAGCCCAAGTGCCCATCAGTAGATGAGTGGATAAAAAAGCTGTGGTACATTTACACCATGAAACACTATGCAGCTGTAAAACAGAAGGATCTCTTATCCTTTGGGACAGCATGGATGGAATGGAGAGTATTATGCTAAGTGAGATAAGCCAGTCAGAGAAAAACAAGTACCACATGGTCTCACTTATATGTGGAATGTAATAAACAAAATAAACCAATGAACAAAATAAATCCAGAGACATAGAACCATGGAACAGACTGAGGGATCTCAGAGTGAATGTGGGGATGGGGGAGTGAGTGGGAACAATTAATCAAAGAGTTTATATGTTTATAAGTATAACCCATGGACAGATATTGGTATGGGGAAAGCCTGGTGGTGGGGTGGATGCAAGGTGGAGGGGATCGATGTGGGTAAAAAGGGGACATCTGTAACATTTCCAGCAATAAAGATTAAAAAAAAAAAATTAAAAAAAAAGATATTTTCTGATTTCCCTTTTTGATCTTATTCCAAATGGTGATCAACAGTGTGTTGTTTGATTTCTACATATTTGTGAATATTTTAGTTTTCATTCCTTTATTGATTTTAAACTTTATTACATTGTGGTAGAAAATATATTTGATAAGGTCTCAATCTTTTAAAATCTGTTCAAACTTATTTTGTGATCTAGCTTGTGATCTATTTCAGAAATTCCACGTACACTTGAGAAAATGTATGTTTGATGCTGTTGTTTGGACTGTTCTGTATATGTCTGTTAAATCCATTTGGTCTAAAGTGGCATTCAAGTCCACTGCTTTCTTATTGATATTTTTTCTGGATGTTGTATACATTATTGAAAGTGGACTATTGAAATATCTTAATGTTTTATTGATATCTATTTTTCCATTCAGTTCTGTCATGTTCTGTTCATATATTTAAGTGTTCTAAATTTGGGCACACATATAATTATTACATCTTTCTCTAAGATTCACACTTTTTTCATTATATGATGTCCTTTTTTGTTTCCTGTGAGAGTTTTGTTTTTTTAAAATATGTCTTTATTGATTTCAGGGAGAAGAAGAGAGAGAGAGACATCAATCATGAGAGTCATTGATTGGTTGCCTCTTGCACGCCCCCCACTGGTGATCAAACCCACTACTTAGGCATGTGCCCTGACTGGGAATCGAACCTTGATCTCCTGGATCATAAGTTCATGCTCAACTGCTGAGCCACACTGGCCAGGCTCTTGTGAGAGTTTTGACTTAAGGTCCATTTTGTCTGATAGAAAGACAACCACTCCTGCTCTCTTTTGGTTATTGTTTGCAAGGAATATTTTACCCTCTTTTTGTTTTCAGCCTATGTTTAAATCTAATGTGAGTTTCTTATAGGTGACATATAGTTAGGACTCATTTTTCTATCTGTTCAGTCATTTTATGTCTTCTGATTGAGAAGTTTAGTCCATATATATGTAAGGTAATTATTAATAGGATAAGAAATACTATTGCTACTTTTCAATTGTTTTCTGTTCATCTTTTAGTTCTTTTGTTGGCATTTTCCTCCCTTGTTGTCCTTTTTTCTTTTGTTATATATTTTTTGTATTGATAAGGTTCTAGTCCTTTATCGTTTTCTTTTGTATAACTTTTACATGTGTGTTACCTTGGGCCTTACATAAAATGTCTTAAAGTTATCACATTCTATTTTAAACTGATATCAACTTAAGATCATTTGCATAAAATAACTCTCCACTACTTCCCCTCACACTTTGTTATTGTCATAATTTACATACTTTGTTATTTTTTATAATTTAACATTTTGTAGTTTTTAAATTACATTTGTCTTTCAAATTTTATACTAGAGTTAGAATTTTTTACTTAACACCATTACAGTAAAACGGAATTATGCGTATGTTTATATATTTATCTATATCAATGAGTTTCATACTTAATGCTATCATGTTGCTTTTAACTTCCTTTGGTTTCTTGAAAAATTCACTTTAGAATTTCTTGGAACATCTGTTGGTTATAAACTCCTTCTTTTGTTTGTATGGGAAAATTTTTATTTCTTCTTTATTTTTGAAGGAGAGTTTTGTCAAGTATAACATTCTTAGTTGGCACTCTTTCCTTTCATAATTTGAACATATCATCCCACTGCCCTCTGGCCTGAGAGGTTTCTGCTGAAAAAGCCATATGATAATCTTATTGAGATTCTCTTGTATGTGATGATTCACTTTTCTCTGGCTACTTTCAAAATTCTCCTTCAGTATTTGACTGTTAACAAATTGTTTATTATGTGCCTCAGTATGGATTTTATTTACTTATTTATTTATTATTTTGTTAATCCTCACATGAGGATATATTTTTTTCCACTGCTTCTCAGAGAGAGTGGAAGGAAGGGAAGGGGGGGGAGAGACATCAATGTGAGAGAGAAACATCGATCGGTTGCCTCCCACATGTACCCCAACTGGGGGCAGGGAGTGAACCTGCAACCCATGTACGTGCCCTTGGCCGGGAATCAAACCCTAGACCCTTCGGTGGGCTGGTCGACACTCTGGCCACTGAGCCACACTGGCCAGGGCCTCTATGTGGATTTTATTGAGTTAATTTTATTTGGTTGCCTTTGGTGTCATTGAACCTGGATGCCAATTAGCTTTCTCAGATTTGGAAAGTTTTCAGCCAGTGTTTATTTGAATATGCTTTTTGATTCCTTCTATCTCTGTTCTCTGAGGACTTCCATAATGTATGTATTGGTCCTTTTGATAATTACCTCTAATTCCGTAAAGCTTTACTCACATTTTTTCATTATTTTTTTAAAAATTTGTGTTACTCTGATTGAATTATTTCCAATGATTTATTTTGAGTTTCCTGTTTCTTTATTCTGCTTGCTCTAGTTTGTTGCTGAAACACTTTAGTGGTTTTGTGTTTTTTTTCAGTTCATTACTGTGTTTTTAAGCTCCATGATTTCTATTTGTTAGGGATGGTTTGTGGAAATTTATCTTTTTTCTTTGTTTGGAACAACTTTACCTAATTCTTTATTTTCTTTGACTGTCTCTGTTGGTTTCTGTGTAGTAAGCAAAGGAGTCACCTCTCCTGCTTTTTATGTACTGGTCTTATACAGCGGAAGAGCCAAATCAATCAGTTCTTTCACAGATTCTGGGTGCCTATCAAACGTTCATGATATTCTAACCCATTTTCTGCTTTTTATAGTCTGCAGGCATCTATCGTATGACTGATTGTACAAATTCACCAGAAGATGCAATAATAAATCCAGTTTCTTGGGTGGCCCCCCAAAAGTTGGATCTTTGGATGTTCCATTCAACTCTTTTTCTACCCAGATAGAAGCTTAGAGCTGGAATTTTTTTTAATGCACTGCTCTAGGCTGAAACTGGAAAAAAGGGCTATGGTAACTGCAAGCCCAAATTTGAGTGTGTTCTCATTTTCCCACAGGTGGCTAGATTATGCCATGACCTGTCAGCAGTGAGGTAGGCACGACAGAATCCAGTTCTTTGGGAAACCTCCAGGAAAGTTATGGCTTTGGACATCCAAGTCTTTTCTTCACCAGGTTGAATCAGGAAGCTATGGTTGTGTGTGTGTGTGTGTGTGTGTGTGTGTGTGTGTGTGTGTGTGTTTGCCTTCTTAGACTGTGCTGAGCTGGGGAGAGGAGTTACAATGTCTACCAGTCCAAGCCACAGTCTCTTTTATACTTCATGTGGCTAGGCTACATTGGAGCTCTCAAGACTCAAAGATGGGCAAAACAGATGCCATTTCTTCCAACCAACCTGGAGTAGTTGGAGCATTAGACTCATGGACAATCCTTTCCCTCCCTGGCAGAATATGAAAGCTGGGATTTTTCATCCACTCATTTTATGCTGAACAATGGGGAATATAAATGATGTCTACCAGTCTATTCCACTGTTTCCATTCTACCCCTGGTGGCTAGACAGTTCTAAGCCCACGAGAGCTATACATATGGCAAGATAGAAGTCAGTTCTATGTAGAGCACCCTTGGAAAAGTTGGAAAGACAACATTTTTCTTCCTAAGAGAAGCTGGCAGTAGGGGGTGCCTTGATTATATGATACTGTGTCAAGAGTAGGGATTGTGCCAAGAGGGTGTACAAAAACTTCCTTACTGATTTATGTGAGTCTGTTTTCAGATTCACCCTGGATGCTGGTGCCTTTCAATTAGTCTCTGGATTTTTTTTAAAAATAATTTTTCCTGGAATTGTTGAATTGTGTGTTTGGAGGGGTGGGGGTGAAGACAGGTCCAGGGATTCCTACTCCACCAACTTGCTGACATTACTCACTGGGCAGTGACTGAGACTTATACATCCTTGCAGCAATGATGCCTAGCAAAACTGAGGACTTAAAGGGATCTCCAATTTTTCAATAGATTTTTGAGTGAATGTGTGCTTTCAATGATAGAGGACATATGCTATAAATTGCTTACAATTTAAACTTAATGCATTTGTAGCTTACATTTAAAAAAATGCAGGCTATACACAAAGATACACAACTATGTAAAATGAATGTTAGAATTCTTAAGTGCAGTATTTATTATATGTTCGGGCCAAATATCCCCCATGGGAAAACACAGACGTGAAACTATAACTGAGAAAATATAACTTTGTATATAATTATTTATATCACAAACATTTTTGAAAAGACATTTTATGTATAAGTTAAGATCAAACTGCCTTATTCCTCCTTTTCTTCTTTTAGAGATGTTTATTGAAAGATAGGCCATAAGGGATCTTGAAAGGTCATTAATTTTCTAACTGTATTTAAACAAGACTAAAAATAAAAAAGGTTCTTGAGAGACTATCTCTGGTAGTGTGAAAGTTTTTTACTTTAAATTACCTTTATAAAAGCAATCCATAAGAAAAAAATAATATATTTTTCATTTCCAACCACTTTCCAGATTTAATTTTTTAAAACCTTAAATTTATTTTTTCTCTCTCTCTCTTTCCAGATGTACTCTAAATGTATACAAATGTTGATGTAGCACATAGCAACTGTAGCAATCAAACCGTGCTGTTGTTAATTAACTCCACATGATATTTATGCATAAAAAGTGAACACTTAATAAGGAAATCAAGAATAAAAACAGGCTGACAAAACATTCTATCATAAATATATATAAAATATTTTTTACTCTTCTATTGACAACAAGTCTTTGTATAACACCTTATAGATTTATAAAGATATACAGGATTATATGCATAGATTTAGAATATATAATTGTATTAATGTTTTATAATCCCATTTACCATAATAATAAATATAAACATCATGGTTTTGAACTACCAGAATAGATCATTTATCATTCAATATGCATATTATATTTATGCATATTAATTTTATATAGTATATGCAAATATACTTAATGTTAATTATATATTATATATACACATATATATTTGCTTTGGTGGAGAATATGCTATATACTTTTATTAAATGAAAAAAGTTCATATATTATATTCCAATGAATAGTTTTATTTTAAGACAAATGTTTATTTCAAAACACTTAAATTTTGTAGCATTACAACTATAATATGCAGTGAAATTTAAATGGCATATTATATATTTGTGATATGTACCCCAAGAAGAAAGAAGTGATCACAAAGAAGGAATTTATCTGCTGAAATGGTCAACCAAGGGCCCAAACTTTTTGAAAATAAGAGCCTACAAGTCATTTGCCAATAGGGCTCCTCACATAGTCTATACTGGGAAGAACCTCGGACTGAACTCTCAGCTGCCCACAATACACTTGCTTGTTTATGCCATTGGAGTCAACCACCACAGGGATATCCTGGTTTTGCCTTTCTACCAATGGAGTGAGACATGCCCCTTCCAATCAGAACTGCACAACTTATATACTTCCATTTACATAAAACAGACCTAACTGAGAACCTGGGTGCAAACTTTTACTATAAAAGTGTCTCTCCCCTTTGTCTCAATGGAACACAATTTAAGTAAAAACCTAAATTTTATCTGAAGTTGTGTCTCCTGGGCTGCAGCTCCTTTTGCTCAAATAAATGCTTATATTTATTGTTTACAGTCTAAAATTAATTTTAGTTTACTCTAATGGTGGCAGTGACGGGATCCTAGGGTGACTACTGTCCTCTGATCTCTGGTGGCACTGTGGGTTTATGCAAGGTACAAACAAGAGACCATAGTTTGCTGCAGTCTTCTTCAGAAGCTCCGCCTATCAGTGATAAATCTTCCTGGATCTAATCCTTCCTCTTTGGTGGAAGTTCTGGACTTTATTTGAGTATTGTTTTCTGTTTTCTGGCTTCCACTCATCTGAGTGAGAGATTCAAACATAAGGATTTATGTCTCCTTTTGTTTCCAAGTCATAGATTTGGGTTTCTGTTTTTCTTCTACACTTGTCTACATGGAGCATCTTAAAGAAGGACCCTTCATCCAGATTAGGGCTTGGTCCCTACGGTTTTTAAGATCAAAGAAGGAAAACTTCATCCAGTTTTGGCCTTGATTCATATGATTGTGGATTTCATCCATAAGATTTGGATTCAACTGTGTCATATGAGTGAGAACACTCACACTTAAGGAACACTCTAAGACATGCCTTCACCAGGTGAGTTCAAATGAGTAACCCATGTTTAAGTTATAATTGGCCATGTCTTTGAACAAAAATTAGCTTTGATGATTTACAACTAAAATGGAATCTGAGGTACCTTCTTTGCCTCCCTTATTGTATCTTCGTGGCAGCAGCCATCTTGTGCTCAGGCTCCATCTCATCACCATCTTCCTCTAGAAAAATCTGAGCCCATTCTCCTTTCATTCTGAGCTTTCCAGCTTTAATATGCACACTTGCTTTCTATTTCTCTTTGATTGTGTTTGTTGATAAGTTCACCTTAAAGGGAGCCATTAAAGGAGAGGACCTCAGAATTCTCAGAAACAATGGAATATATTATTTGACTTTTAAATACAGCTTTAAAGGAATTCTGACAGCATGCAATAGCTTTGGCTATCCAAGCAAAGCCTTAACTTAATCCATCTGCTACAGAACGGAATTTGGATCCAGCTTTTCTTCTGAGTTTTGCATTTTGCCAGGGACACTCAATCTAGGATTTTTAACTGAGAGTTATGAGATATCTGTCAGTGTTCGTCTGTGTGTTTATGTGTGTATATGTATGTATATTATAGATATGACATATTTCTACTGCTGTATGGCATTGCCAAAATTGATTAGTAATTTTATAATTAGTTTTAAAGAAGCTTTATTCAATTAACTTAAACAAAAGAGTACTCATATTAATTGGAGAAATAACAGAATTAACCCAAAATCTTTTTAAGTGAGCACAATCTAGTATTAGTTTTTAGTAAATAAAAGTTAGTTTAATGTTGTTGATTAAAACATTCATGTATTTATCAATGTTGAAAAATAATGCAGACATGCAGCTTTCATTTTACCTGAGTTTATTAGTGAAATAAGTTAATATTTTCTTTGTTACAATATTTTCCAGTAAGAAAAATAACAGGATAATGGCTAATCACTTTAATGTCCTATTAAATCTTCCGGAGTAATCTAAATGTAATTGTTAAAAGCAAAGTTTTAACTACAGATAAATGGGATAAGATTTCTAAACAAAATTTTCAGCAAGTAGTTTCCATAATCTTTTAATAACTGGAAACCTCAGAGTTTTGCCAAATTAAGTTAAAGTATGAGTCAAGTTGCATTAATTAAATATCTAAATCATTATCAAATAAGATAAAATACTGAAACATTTAATATTAAATACACTTAATTTAATTCTCTTGACTTCTTATTACAGAGAAACTAAAATATAATTTTGAATATGTTAATAAAAATGTTTTGTTGAGTAAGCATATTTTCTAAAAATTATGACCTCTATTTGCCTGTAAAAGAACTTATGTTTCTAGAGGTTTTGAAATAAATTCATGAATTTGTCAATCTAAAGAATGATGATTACTTTTTAGTGTCATTAGATATTGTTTTCTAAGGGTTAATAATTCTAATTAACATGGAAGAAAATGGTGCCTGTTTTCAGTGAAGAAAGGTATAAGGCATGGGTGTTTATTTTTGAGGGAATTAGAGGGAAATGTTTTGTCCTAAGATAAGTTCATGGTTTCTGAGTAAAAAGACACAAACTAAGAGGGACGAGAAAAGTTGTAGGAGGTTTATAGAAAAGGAATCTTGAGAAAGGAATTTTATGTGTGATCAAGCTAAATAAAATTAAATGAATTTAAGTGAATTTGAATATCAGGAAGTGGGCTACTGCAAAATTAGTTTGGTTGTTCTTCTCTGTTAAAAGGAAAAATGTTTCCCTTGAACTATTGTTATGTTCTTAATAAGAAACTATAAGGAGAAAATAGATTTTATGTTTTGTTAAAATTATTTTATGTGATGTATCATAAGGAATGGTATCTGGACATTAGTCAGTCTGCCAGCTTAAGTGTGAAACTTTTCTTCCTTCACTCTTGGGCTTAATTGTATTCAATAAAGCTTGGCATTATTTATTTATTTATTTATTTATTTATTTATTTATTTATTATTTTTATTGTTCACAATATTACAGATGTCCCTTTTTCTCCCCATTGACCCATTCCAGCCAACCTCACCCCCCTCCCCAGTCCCTCACCACACTGTTGTCTGTGTCCTTGGGTTGTGCATATATGCATATAACTTCTTTGGTTAATCTCCCCCTCTCCACCCACCCACATCCCTCCTTCCCTCTGAGATTCATCAGTCCCATCCATGCTTCCATGTCATTGAATCTATTCTGTTCATCAGTTTATTAAGTTCTTTAGATTCCACATATAAGTGAGATCATGTGATGTTGACCCATATGTTCATAGCAGCATTATTTACAATAGCTAAGATCTAGAAACAGCCCAAGTGCCCATCAGTAGATGATGAGTGGATAAAAAAGCTGTGGGACATTTACACCATGGAATACTATGCAGCTCTAAAGAAGAAGGATCTCGTACCCTTTGGGACAGTGTGGATGGACCTGGAGAATATTATGCTAAGTGAAATAAGCCAGGCAGAGAAAAACAAACATCACGTGATCTCACTTATATGTGGATTCTAAAGTTTGGCATTTTAAAGATTACTTCCCTTGCAAGTTCCTTTTCTTCTAGCTCATGCCCATGTTTAAAATTCAAATGTATTGGATAATAAATTTATGGTATATAAATTCTTAAAAAAGAATGAAATCTTACCTTTGTGACAGCATGGATGGACCTTGAGGATATTATGTTAAGTGAAATAATTCAGTAAGAGAAAGACAAATACCATATTATTTTACTTACATGTATCTAAAGAACAAAATTAATGAACAAACAAATTTGGAACAGACTCATAGATACAGAGAACAGACTGATGATTGCTAGGAGGCAGAGGGTTTAGGGACTAGGTGAAGGGATTGACAAGTACAAATTTGTACTTACAAAATAGTCATGGGGATGTAAAATACAGCATAGGGAATACAGTCAATAATACTATAATAACTGTATGGTACCTTGTGGGTACTGGAAATATCAAGGGAAGACTTTGTGAAGTATAGGATTGTCTAATCACTATGCTATACACCTGAAACTAATACAAAACAATATTGAATGTAACTGTAATTGAAAAATAAAATTAAATACACATATAGTAAAGTAATTAAGGAAAAATTGAAATGTATTAGAAATGCTGTCAGAGAAAATAAGTCTAGTTTTTGTTGTTTTTTTTAAACTGTTAGTATGGATTACCTTTAATATAATTTTAAATGTTAATGATTTTGTAAGCAATGTTATGGGAGTTAAAGTGTACCATGCAATGGAGTGGTGTTTTCTTTGAGGCAAATTAACCTTGGCTGATGTGGCTCGGTTGCTTGAGCATCATCTTGTGCACCAAAAGGTTGCTGATTAATGTTTCTCTCTCTTTCTCTCTCTCTCTCTAAAAATCAATATAATTTTTTTTAATAGAATGAGACTTGGTCTTATTTACTAAGAAATTTCATTTTGATAGAAAAGATCAACCTGTTATCTGATAATTAGGGAGCTGTCTTCATTGACAGTTGGTCTTAACTTCTCAATCATTAATCCAGGTATATATTTCAATCAGGCACATGACTTTCTGGAAAGACAGGCTTATTTTAAAATACCAGCTATATTCTGAAACCTAGAAATTCAATTTGATGAATCTGTTACAGCATCTACTTAAACTTAGACACTCTAATTAGATTCATGAGAATGAGAAAAAATGGTAAATAAAATTGTTTCCTTTTCACCTCTAAAAGTATGATGATGTATTGAAGAGGCAGGAGGACTTAAAATATGTCTTCTAATGAGGGAATATTTAGGTAAAACAATATTAATGCTGAGATGAATGCTTAGAAAATCAGTAGTATTGAATCTTTACCCTTATGAATTTGAGCTCCTTGCTTAATTGGTATAATTTGCTATACATTAATAGTATGTTCATAAGAAATTTTGTTCTAGTAACCATTATACATTTCAAAAATGGCTAGTTGCATGGTAAACAGATTACTATGACTATAAATTTGAGTATGATTCTAGTGCTTCTGTTGATTTAAGTGATACCTTTTCATTTCAACACTAGTTTACATAGATATATATAGCAAATAACTCCAGTCCCATAATTTTAAATGCCATCAATAGAAAGCATGTAAGACAATGATACTTTTAAGCTTCTTATTTCCTTTAGTCTCATTCCTTTTAACTTTTTTCAGATGTAGCTGAATCTTGATCATTAAGATGATGGGCGGTAGAATTTTGACATTAATATGGGATCAAACACTTCCTTAGAACTGTAGGCTTATGGACAGGCTTTGTCACTGCTCATTTAGATATAATGATGTGAAATAAAACCAGAACAGTTAATAGAATAGCTCGCTCATCAGAACTAAGCAAAGATCTTTAGACCCCTGGCTCAAGTATTCCTCAATATCACAGTTGCCTTTGAATATTTGTTTGCAGCCCAAGAAGTTCATGCTGCATTTAATGCTTCTTGCTGTGGCTGGTTAAATGCCTCTTGCCATGTCAAATAAGAAGCAACCAAATTTCTAAAACTCACAACATCTCTTAAGGGACAATCCAGTTTTGTCACAAGTACTACTAGTTGGTTAAGATTTTAATTTTCTAATAATTTCATTTGGTGCAAGGCAATTTTAAGGTTTGGATTATAATTATTTTCTACTCGTCATTATTATAATTTGTTTAATGTACCTCATTGTCAAGCTGTTGATGTCAGTGGTTTGAACTTTTTTCCTGCTATACATGAATTGCTTGAATATACATCTGGATCAAGAAGATACAGGCTAACGAGGCTCATAAGTCTCATTGTTTTTTCCAGTTGATCTTCATTAACTCAATGTTTGCAGAATTTTTTCTTATGTACCTATTTTTCAACATATTTTGTTTATTCCAGCCCTTAAGGGAGACTGTTGGGAGGTCTTATTAAAGCCTTTCTAATTAATTTAATGCCTCATGGCAAAATTCACCTCAGAAACCTTCCAGATTAAACAGATAACTGAGGAAACCCTTAAAGGTTTCCTTTAGTTGCAAAATTGCCTAGAACTCAATCATGGTGAACTAGATGGACCCAGAGCAAGTACCCAAACCACTCTGGCATTGAATAGGCTAAAATCCACTCAAGATAAACAATCCTGATTGATCATCAACACTGTCTGCCAATAGGTTTCTATCAGAAAGGGGAAATATGGACCCCAAGGAAAAAGATTTGTTTGATGTGAACTCAGAAAAGGAATTTATCTATTGTGATGGACACCCCATTTTCAATCACAGGTCCAAATTTTATGAATAATAAGAGCTTAACAATCATTTGCTGACAAGAGCTCCTAACATACTGTTTACTGGGAAGAACCTCAGACTGAACTATTGGTTTCCTGAACTATGTCCTGTTTGTTTACACTATCAGGGAAACACTGCTTATGTCTTTGTACCAATGAACTGAGATTTGTCCTTTCCAATCAGAACAGCATAATTTGGATCACTCATTTACATAAAACAGACGGAATTGAGAACCTGGGCAGGAACTTTCACTATAAAAAGTAGCCTCCCTTTTGTCTTAATGGAACACAATTGAAGTAGCGACCTAAATCTGTCTCCTGGGCTGTATATTGCATTGTGAGCTCACCATTCAAAGTCAAATATTTTTCTGTTACCATATATTTGACTCCCTTTACCATTTACTACATACACACTTCACTGTTGTAACCACCATATTGTTGTCTCTGTCTATCAATTTTTGTTTTTCTTGTTTGTTCAGTTGTTGCTTTTAGTTTTATATTTCACATGAGTTAAGTCATATTGTTCTTGACTTTTTCTGTCTGACTTATTTTGCTTGACATGATATTCTCAAGACCTATCCATGTTGTCATAACTGGCAGTATTTAATCTTTTCTTTGTATATGTATACTACAGCATCTTAATCCAATCATCTATCAAAGGATACTTTTGTTGCTTACATGCCTTGGCCACCATGAATGATTTTGCAATGAATATAGGGATGCATATATCTTTGCAAATAAATGTTTTCAAATTTTTGGGGTAGATATTTGAGGTGTCTCTTTAGTGTTTGCCATAGTGGCTGTACCAGTTTATTTCCCACCAGCAGTGAATGAGTGTTCCTTTTTCTGCACAACCTCTCCAGCTCTTCTTATTATTTGACTTTTGATAATAACAATTCTAAGCTGTGAGGTAGTATCTCGTAGTAGTTTTATTTTGCATTTCCTTAATAGCTAGTGAAGTTGAGCATCTTTTCATATATCTGTTAGCCATCTGTATGTCTTGTTGGGAGAAATGTGTGTTTAGGTCCTCTTCCCATTTTTCAATTGGATTGTTTGTTTGATGTTGAGTTGTATGAGTTCTTTATATATTATGGATATTAAGCCCTTGTCAGAGTTGTTGTTTACAAATATCTTCTCCCATTCAGTTG
Organism: Miniopterus schreibersii; assembly: GCF_964146895.1. Classification (NCBI taxonomy): domain Eukaryota; kingdom Metazoa; phylum Chordata; class Mammalia; order Chiroptera; family Miniopteridae; genus Miniopterus; species Miniopterus schreibersii. Next base: position 36,972,066 of record NC_138104.1, on the reverse strand, counting down.
GTTGCCTTTTTCTTTTGTTGGTGGTTTTCCTTTGCTGTGCAGAACCTTTTTAGTTTGATATGGTCCCATTCATTTATTTTTATCTTTACCTTGCCTTTGGGTCAAATTCATAAAATCATCTCTAAGACCAAGGTCCATAAATTTAGTACCTATGCTTTCCCATTTTAGTGTGTTATTGAATTTGGTTTGCTAGTATTTTGCTAAGGATTTTTGCATGTATTCATCAAAGATATTTGTCTGTCATTTTTTTTTTTTTTTGTATTATATTTTTCTTTCTTTTGCATTACTACAATGCTGGTTTCACAGAAAGAGCTGTAAAGTGTTCCTTATTCTTTAATTTTTGGGGAAAACTTGAGGATGATGGATGTTAATTCTTCCTTAAATGTTTGGTAGTCTTCACCAGTGAAAACATCTGGCATTGGGCTTTTTTTTTTGTTGGAGAATTTTTATTACTGTTCAAATTTTCCATTTGCAAAGAAAAATATTGTACCCTTATCTTATACCATGCACAAATAGCAAGTCAGAATGAATTAATAACTTAAAGATGTAAAATGATTAGTCCCAGAAGAAAACATATGGGAAAACTTCATTGCATTGCTTTTGGCAAGGATTTCGTGCATTAAGACACACACACACACAAGCAGTAAAAGCAAAAACAGACACCCTGAATTGCATCAAACTAAAAAGCTCCTTACACCTTTCACAAAAATAACAAAATAGATCATAGACTTGAATGTAAAATGAAAAACTATAAAACTCCTAGAAGAAAACAACAAGAAAAATATCTGGGTTAACCTTGACTATAGTGATGCCTTTTTAGATGCAATGCCGAACACATGGTGCCTGAAAGAAAGTATTGTTAAACTGAACTTCATTAATATTAAAAATTTCTGTTCTGTGGAAAACAATATCAAGATACTTAGAATATAAGCAACAAATTGGGAAAAATATTTGTAAAACACACATCCAAAATACACAAAGAACTCTTAAAACTCAACAGTAATAAAACAAAACAACCTGATTAAAAATTTATACAAAGAGCTTAAGACACCTCACCAAAGAAAATATATTGATGGCAAATAAAACACAGAAAAGTATGCTTCACATCCTATATCATCAGAGAAAAATATAAGACTACAATGAAAGATATCACTACACACCTACTAGAATGGCCACAATCAAAATATTGACAACATCAAAATGCTGGTAAGGATATGGATCATCACAACTCTCATTCATGGTTGGTAAAAATGCAACATGGTGAAGTAAACACTTTGGAAGATAGGTTGGCAATTTCTTACAAAAGTAAACATGTTCCTACCATACAATTCAGCAATTGAACACCTTGAACACCAAAAGAGTTGAAAACTTATGTTCACAAAAAAACCTTCATACAAATGTTTATAGCAAGTTTTTTTTATAATTGCCAAAACTTGGAAACAATCAAGATGTCTTTTCAGAGTTGAATGAATAAATTATGTTATTTAGAAAATGGAATATTATTTAGCAGTAAAATAAAGTGAGCTATGAAGCTATGACAAAATGTAGAAGAAACTCAAGTGTATATTACTAAGTAAAAGAAACCAATCCAAGAAAGATACATCCTATATGATTCCAACAATATAAAATTCCAGAAAAGGCAAACCTATGAAGACAATAAATAGATCAGTGGTTTACATTGGTGAGGGGAAGATGAATAGGCAAAGCATAGAGTACTTTTAGCACTGTAAAATATACTATATACTATTACAATAATGGATATGTATCATTATACATTTGTTCAAGTCCATAAAATTTACAACAAGAATGAACCATAAACTATGAACTTTGGGTAATTATGATCTGCCAATGTAGATATATTCTTGGTAACAAAAATGCCATTCTTTTGAGTAATGTGGATAATGGGCGGGGATATGCATATGTTGGGACATGGCTTTTATGGCAAATCTCTGCATGTTCCTCTCAATTTTGCTGTGCACCTAAAAAAAAAATCTAAAGAAAATCCCACATTTGAAGAATCAAGAAAAAAGGCAACCTAAGGGAATGGGAGAAAATGTTTGCAGACCATATATCTAATGAGATTATTATCCATAATATATAAGGAAGTTCAACAACTAAATAGCAAAAATAACAACAAAAGCCAAATAACCAAATTTAAAAAATTGTCAAAGGTGTTAAATAGACATTTCTCCAAAGATGACATAGAAATGGCTAAGAGGTATATGGAAAGATGTTAAGAATTACTAATCATCATGGACATGCAAATCAAGACTATAATGAGATATCTCATACCTGTTGGGATTGCTATTATAAAAAAGGATAAAAAAAATAGCAAGTGTTGTCAAGGATGCAGAGAAATTGGGACCCATGTACACTGTTGGTAAGATTATGAAATTGTGCAGTAGCTATGTAAAATAGTGTTGAAATTTCTCAAACAATTAAAAATGAATTTGCCATGTGATCCAACAATCTCACTTCTGTGTATATATCCAAAATAGTTTAAATCAGGATCTTGAAGAGATATTAGCAATCTTTTGTTTATTGTAGCATTATTTATAATAGCCAAAATATAGAAACAACTTAATGTCTGTTAACAGCTGAATGGAAAAAAAATTGTGATATATATTATATATAAATATAAAATGAAATATTGTTCAGCATTGAAATGAAAGAAATACTGCCTTGGTCAGTGTGGCTCAGTTTGTTGGAGAGTCGTCCAGTACATTGAAAGGTCAAGGGTTCGATTCACTGTCACGGCACATACCCAGGTTTGCTGGTTCTGTCTCTGGCCTGGGCATGTGTGGGAGGCAACCGATCAATGTTTCACTCTCACATTGATGTTTCTCTCTCTCTCTCCCTCTCCCTGCTTCTCTCTTTCTAAAATCAATTTAGAAGGAAGGAAGGAAGGAAGGAAGGAAGGAAGGAAGGAAGGAAGGAAGGAAGGAAGGAAGGAAGGAAGGAAGGAAGGAAGGAGAAAAAGAAGAAAAAGAAAGAAAGAAAGAAAGGAAGAAGAAAGAAAGAAAGAAAAAGAAAGAAAGAAAGAAAGAAAGAAGAAAGAAAGAAAGAAAGAAAGAAAGAAAGAAAGAAAGAAAGAAAGAAAGAGAAAGAAAGAAAGAAAGAAAGAAAGAAAGAAAGAAAGAAAGAAAGAAAGAAAGAAAGAAAGAAAGGAGAAAGAAGAAATAAAGAGAGAAGAAAGAAGAAAGAAAGAAAAGGAAAGAAGAAAAGAAAGGAGAAAAGAAAAGAAAGAAAAAGAGAAAAGAAAAAAAGAAAAGAAAAGAATAAAGAAAAAGCAAAGGAAGACTGCCATTTGTAACAACATGGGTAACCTATACTACATTATGTTAAGTGAAATAAACCTGTCACAGGAAGACAGATATATTATTTCACTCATATGAGATATCTAAAGTAATCAAGCTCATAGAAACAAGAGAGTAGAATAGAATGGTGGTTGATAGGGGTTGGGGGAGGGAGAACTGAGGAATTCTTCAAAAGGTATATAGTTTCAATTATGCAACATGAATAATTTCTAAAATTTGTAGCACATTTTACTGTATTATGCACTTAAAATTTTATTAAAAGTGCAGTTTCATTTTACCTGTTCTTACCACAATAAAAAAAGTGTCCTTGACAATAATTATAAAGCTACAAATAGTTAAATTTGAGTAGCAGACATTTGGTCTTATCAAAAATGTCCATAAAGACATTTAGTCCATGCCAAAGGGTTCTTGAATATTGTCTTGTCTAAAATGTCCATGGAGACATTTGGCCCACACCAAAATGTCCTTGAAATTTGGTCCTGTCTAAAAGTCCATGAACATAATTGGTCCATGCAAATGCTCCTTGATATTTGGTCTTGTCCAAAATGTCCATGCTTACAAAACACCCCTGGGTTGAAATAGCCCATGATGTTTATTTATACTTTATGTTTACAAGATTAATACATAAGAATGATATCATAGTTTTTTGGTCTAATAATTGTGCTGTGGCTGTGTTGCCAGTACTAATCCTTCCTGCCTTGGTAGCCTAGCTGGTGATGGTACATTGGGTTAAGTAGATGGATCAGAGTTCAGATCTCACAGGAGAGCAGAAATTATATTAACTGTGCAGATCAAATGTCTTTGTGTATATTTTGGACAGGACAAAATCTTGAGGACTGTTTGGCATCAACCAGATGTCTCTGTGGATGTTTTAGACCATAACAAATATCCTGCAAATATGGTTATATTCATTCAAACCACTGTTTTGTAATAATCGAGGACCTGAAATTTTTGTGGATCTTTAGGAAGACTATGGTGATGGGGTTTGGTGGATGGTGCTTGTTTCAGTGTGCTTTGTGTGTGTATGTGTATGATTTTCTTACTGTGTTATAAATAAATAAAGATGATGCATAATGTTAATTATGTATAGGGAAGTTATAGGGACAAAGGTAACTGCAAATTCTTACATTTGTGCCATATTTAAATTTTTAAAAGTTATTTTATAGTCATAATATCATATCTGACACCACAGGGCATATCAAGGCCAGAAGAAGAATGTGTATTTTTAATTCATTATGCTGTCCAGCATCACACATAGTAGTTCTTTCATACAAATCACTAGTGTTTCCTTTTGGTTGCCAGACCATTCTCATGGAAAATAGATTCAAAAGACACCAATACAAACTCTAGAACTTTTTTAAAAGCCTGGAAGCTGCAAAAAGTTCTATATTACACTAATTAGTTAAGATTTAATTATATAAAATGTGAGTGAGATGTGGAGCAAAAGTGAAAATCAAGCTTGGGAGATGAGGTTTTTGGAAATAATTTGTTTCCATTTCCTAGAATAGTTTTAGAAATCCTATATTTCAGTCATGATTGAAGCTGTGTTTTGGATTTTGCAAACATGAAATTAGTGCTTTATTTCCTAAATTCTCTACTCTGTTTAGTGAATCTGTATCCATCAAGTTGATTGGCCTTAAGATATTGCCAAAGTTCAGATTTATATTGATTTCAGGAAGGAATGAGCCTATCTCTAAATGAAATAAAGCACAATAGAAGAAAATTCTCAAATAAGAAAAAAACAATTGTGATGTCATTACATTTTTTTCTCCACACCTACACACTCACACACAATGCTAACTACTAGAGAGACAGTTGGAAGAAAAAAGGAGAAATATCTCTTTGGTGTATGGTCTACTGTTAAAGACAACAGTGTTCTATTTGTCCTTGAAATTTGATTTGTTTGGATATTTCTTGAGTTCAATTATCAGACCACCATATAACATGGTATAAAATCATATGAAATATTCCCAAATGAAGCCAGCATGACTATATTGAGACTAGTTCTATACTTTTAATATATTTATTAAGATATTGAGATAATTATAATTGTTATTTTAATTTCATATAATAAGGCCAGCCACATTTATTGCATACCACAAAGGCATATAGCACAAGAGATTCTGGGTATCTGTTCATTATATAGAGAAAATAAAAATAATAATATTTTATTATAATTCTTTGTCTTCCAGAAACTATTTACTATTTTCCATTTCAAGATTATGTTCCCCAAAAAGTGTTAGAGTATAAAAAGAAGATGCATTTTTAAGTTTACAATATATTTAATATTTGAATTGTTGCCAATTACACTTACTATTTGGGAAAGTAGAAGTACAAGGATAACTTTTTATTATGCTTGTTTCTTGCTGAAAAAGATATAGCCAAAATCCCTATAAAGTGAAATGAAAAATGAATCCTTCAACTCTTTGCCTGATTCCCCACTTTCAGTTTATGTGTTACCTAATCAGAGTACCATTTATTTGGCAGTTTTCCCCCAACCACTAATCCCAAAGGGCTTTGAAAGCTGGAAAATGAAAATGAAGCCAGAACACTGGGAATAGCATTATCCCAAAGAATCTCAGCATGTGTATGCCTCTGGCTTTAACATTGGCTCTGTACTGGAATTAACAAACTTCTTCATCAGGCAGTGGCTGTTTTCCTGTATCATATAATTGTACCACACTATAAATTTTAGAAAAAAATATTCATGTGATAGAAGAATTAGTCTCCATAGGTAATTTAAAAATCAGGACTATTGATATTTATCTTTTCTATTTTTGGAAGAACAAGTAATTATAAATCAGCACTGGAAGACATAGTGGATAAGAAGAGGGTAAGAAAGGAATCAGCCCAAATGTCGTGACTCAGCAATTGAGCATCAGCCTAGGATCCAGGAGATCATGGTTCCATTCCCAGGCTGGCCACATGCCCCAGTTGTGGGCTCAATTCCCAGCAGGGGGCATGCAGGAGACAGCCAATCAATGACCTTCTCTAATAATTGATGTTTCTCTCTCTCTCTCCCTTCCTCTCTCTGAGATCAATAAAAATATATTGTAAAAAAGAGAAAGGAATCAATCACCTTACAATATATATATAAGTAGTTATTTATATACCCAAACTATATACATATATACTGTCCAATTGAGTAACCACTAGCTACATGTAGCTATAAACATGAAACACATCCAAAGAAAACATAACTCAGAAAAGTCAAAAATTAGAAAATACAAAAGGTTATACTAGGCCCTAGCCAGTTTTGCTCGGTGGTTAGAGTGTCAGTCCATGGACTGAAGGGTCCTGGGTTGGATTCCTGTCAAGGGCACATACCTCTATTGCAGGCTCCATCCCTGGCCCTAGTCAGGTAGAGTGCAGGAGGCTACTAATTGAAGTGTCTCTCAAAACATCGATGTGTCTCTCTCTCTCTCTCTCCCTTCCATTCTCTTTGAAAAGCAATGAAAAAAATATCCTCAGGTAAGGATTAAAAAAAGAAAAATGTTATACCAGGAAAATGGAAAGAGTAAGGATAGGAATTTTTGTATCAGACAAAGTAGAATTTAAGTCAATAAACCTGAAATATGAAAGAAGTTATTTTAATACTAGAGTTCATAATTTAAAATTAATTTATAACTCATTAATATTGATGAATCCAAAACCACACAGCAATCTAATTTATGAAAAAAATTGTATCTGAGATACAAGTAGACATGGAAACACTATTAATATGAGATTTTAGTACCTCAATCTCAGTATAAGCCCTATAAATCTGGCAAAAAATAACTAAGGAGATAAACATACTCACCAAGGTAGAGCCAAAGGATATACATTGAGCTCTACACCGATAGAAAATTCACTTTCTACTTAAGTACATTCACAAAAATTAATCATATATTATGTCAGAAATAATATATCAGTAATTTCCATAAAGTTGTAATTTTACAAACAATGCACTTTGATTGCAGTGCAGTAAAACTAGAAATTACTAATAAAATCAAACAACAAACAGGTGCTTTACCTGGGAAGTAAAAGAAAAACACTTCAGACAACTTTTGGGTAAAAGGAAAAATACAAACAAATTTTAATTTTCAAAAAGTAATGACAATGAAAACACTACATATCATATCTATAGGATGCATTTAAAGCTGTGATCAGAGGAACTTTCAAAACATTAAACATATCTAACAGTAAAAATTTTTAAAGTAAAATTAAATGAATTACATTTCTGTCTCAAAAAATGGGAAAAAAAGGAAATCATAGAGATAAAAGCAAAAATTAAATCCAGCATAGAAAAATATTAGAGTTAATAAATCAAAATGCTGCATTTGTAAATAATGTAACAAAAAACACAAACCAGTAGCCAATCTGATCGAAGAAAAAAGTAAAAATACACACACACACACACACACACACTAAGAAAATGTCCATTGAAAATAAAGAATTTTTTTTAAATGTGAGAGGTAAATTTTCAGCCCTCTTTGCAAATAAATGTAAAAATTTAGATGATGTAGTTAATTTACTAGAAAATACAGGTTATAAATTTGTTCTCATTAGAGTTAGAAAATGTAGATAGACCAATTTCCATAGAAAATTAGTTATGAAAGAATACACAAAGGCCCAGAAGTTTTCACACGACATTTCTATCAAACTTCTAAAAAACAAATAGCTCATTGTTTTATAAAAATTTCAGTGTTGAACATCAAAGAAAACTTTCCAATCTTCATTATGAAACAAGATTAACATTAATACCTAACAAACCTGACAAAGAAAATACCAAAAAATCTAGATATCAATATTTGCCATGACTCTTAGGAATACTGATACAATTACATTAAATAAAATATAATTAGCCAACAAAATCCAGTTTTACATGTTTAAAAAATACACAATGACTAGTGAATTTTTGTTTCTAGGAATGTAAGTTTAACTCAATATTAATTCAATATAATAAACCATATTAAAAAAATACAAGGAACACCATATCATCTTCATAGATGTTGAAAATTCTTTTCACATAACTCACTATCTGCTTAAGTTAAAAACACTCAAAAGTAAGAATTAAAATTTACTTTTTTTTTACATGATAAAAAACATATACCTTTGTCTTAAAGCAAGTTTCTTGAGGCTGAAATACTACCAGCATTTACACTAAGATCAAAAACAAGATAAGGCTTGCCAATATAAACACTACTACTCAACAATGCACTAGAATTAATAGCCAATGCAATTAGACAGAATAAATTAGAAATGTATAGATGGTATAGAAGTAAGACTATCTTTGTGTGTTGATGATATGATTGTGTACTTGGAAAAACCTAAATAAACAATAATAAAACTAACACAAAAGATAAAATAATTCAGTAATTAGCAGTACATAAAATTAAAATACAAAAAGAATAAATAGTACTTATACACATAAAACAAGAACAAATAGTATTATGCTAAGCGAAATAAGCCAGTCAGAGAAAGACAAGTATCACATGATCTCACTAATACATGGAATCTAAAGAACAAAATAAACTGATGAACAAAATAGATCCAGAGACATAGAAACATGGAACAAACTGAAGAATCTCAGAGGGAAGGTAGGGGTGGGTGGGTGGGAAGAGATTAACCAAAGAACTTATATGCATATATTTATAATCCATGGACCAGACAGTGTGGTGAAGGCCTGGGTCAGGGGTGGGGAGGTGGGTGTGGAAAAGAAGTGGTCAAAGGGGAAAACAAGAGGACATCTATAATACTTTCAACAATAAAGATTTAAAAAATAAAAAGTAGAAAAAAAGTGTTATAACATCAGACAGATAATTTGACCAGGAATAAAACAGAAATCTGAAATATAGATCTAAGTAAAAGCTCAGTGGATGGGCTCAAGAGCAGAATCAAGGGGCAGAGGAACACACCAGTAAATTCAAATATAGAATAGGATATATAACTCAATCTGAACAACAGAGAATTATTAGACTGAATAAAAAAAATGGACAGCACCTTGGGGAACTGTAGGACTATAACAAAAAAAAATGAACATTTGTGTAATTGTAGTCCAGGAAAGAGGAAAGAAACACAATATGGATAAGAATATACTTGAAGAAAGAATGGATACAAACTTCTCAAATTTGGCAAGAGATATAAAACTGAATATTGAGCTACCAAAGAAGATAACCTAAAGAACTTCTCACCAAGACATATCATAATAGAATTTGAAAACCAAGGAAACAAAATAACGTTGAAAACAAGAAGAAATAAACTGATATCTTCAATAGACTTCTGATCAGAATCTATGGGGACAAAGAAGCTATAGTTTTTTAAACAATTTTGATAAAAGAAGAAAGTAGAAAAATCAATCTACCTAAATTAAGAAAGTGTAGTATTGATTGAGGGACAGACTCATAGACCAATGAAACAAAATTAAAACTTTGAAATATAATTACACAAAAGCATGATTTTTACAAGGATGTAAAAATAATTCAATACAGGTATAATAACATTTTAAACAAATAGTACCGCAGTAATTGGAAATACATGAATACAAAACTTAACTTTAATCTAATTTTGACACCTTAGACAAAAGTGTACTTAAAAGATATCAAGGAATTAAATGTAAAATATAAAACTTAAAAATAGAAAATAAGGCCTAGGTCAGGATAAAGAGTTCTTAGATTGACATTAAAAAATAATCTATAAAAGAAAAAAAAACTAGCAAATTGAACCTCTTATAAATTGAAATATTTTTCTCTGCAAAAGACCATATTAAGAGAATGAAAAGATTTACCTAAGAGTGGCTGGTGGGATGGAATATGTATAGCCACTCTTGAAAACAGTTTGTCAATTTCTTATAAAATATAACATGTAGCTACTGCATGACCCAGCAACTGTATTCCTGGGCATTTATTCCAGATAAAGTCTTATGTTTAAAAAAAAATCTGTACATGAATGTTGATAGTGTCTTAGTTCATAACTGGCAAAACCAGAAAACAACTCAATGTCCTTCAATAGATGTATGCTTAAACAAACTCCATTGACACCATGAAATACTACTCAGCAATAAAAATGAATGCACTACATATCTATGCAACAACCTGGATGAATCTCCAGAGAAGTGAGCTGAGTGAAGAAATCTAAGCCCAAATGTTTACACACAAATTTCACATACAGTATGATTCCATTTACATGACATTTTTTAAATGATAAAATTATAGAAATGAACAGCAAACTACTGGTTTACAGAAGTTAAGAATGAATTGGGGGGCCACGGAACTGCTGGCCTCCTCATTCCAACAATAGTGGCTTCTAGCCCTAAAGGCTGCAGTGGCTCCAGGGCTCGCAGCAGCAGAGGCACCCAGGGCCCCGTAGGGTCCCAGGCGTTGGGCCACCTGGCTGTCAGCAGCATGCAGGGCTTTCAGATACACTTCTGTGAAAAGTCAAAATTAAACACAAAGTACTACAGTTGAATTTTGCAAATCTACCTTTCAAATCTACAGCAAGGTTTACTCTGAACCTCAATCCTACAGGAGTTCAAATCCCACACATGGATTTAAAGAAAAGAAATGGGCATGAATTTAACACATTTAAGTGAATGATTATGAATTCTGAATGAATCAGAAAGAAATAGAAAGTGTGATGGTATTGTTCCTAAATATTTAAATGCCTAGGCAAGGCATAAACACAGAATCACTACAAAAAGTAATAACATTAAGGAGCTAAGAAGAGCAAATGAATTCCAAGGTAAGTAGAAGAAAGGAAATAAAGATAAGAGCAGCAATCAATGAAATAGAAAATGGACAAATAATAGAGAAAATCAACAAGTTGAAAGGGTGTTTCTTGGAAAGATCAATAAAAGTGATGAACACCTAACAAGACTTATTAAAGAAAAGAAGAAACCTAAGTTATCGTTGTCAGGAAAGAGAGAGGGAATATCATTGCAGATCCCACAGACAACAAAAGCATAATAAGAAAATATAATAAATAACTTTATCCCAATAAACTTAATAACCTGAATGATATGGACAGATTCCTTGAAAGACATAAATAGTAAAAACTGACCCAAGAAGAAATGGAAAATCTGACTATCCCTATATCAGTTTAAAAAATTGAATTTATAATTAAAAGCTTTCACACAAAGGAAAAAAAAGAATGAATTGGGGTTTGGGAGAGAAGTCGGTGTGGTTATGAAAGAACAATTATAAGGCTCCCTGTGGTGATAAAAGTGTCCTGTATCTTAATCAATATTAATGTTCTGGTTTTGATATTGCAGTTGTTTTGTAAGATTTTACCATTGGGGGAAATGAGTAAAGAGTGCACAAGTTATCTCTGTATTATTCCTCACAAATGTATGTAAATCTACAATTATCACAAAAACAAAACAAAACATCTAATTTAAAAGTGAAATTAACAGAGTATATTTAAGAAAAGGTTCCAACTCTGTATGCTGTCTATAAGAAACTCATTTTAATCACAATCATAAAGGAAGATTGAGTGTAAAAGGAAGAAAAAGATAGATCAGATGAACCCCAAACAAAACAAAACTGGCTACATTAATATGAAGCAAAGTAAATTGCACACACACAGAAAATGACCAGGAGCAAAGAGAAACATTTTATAATGATAAAAGAATCAATCCACCAAGAAAATTTAGTGATACTAAAAGTAGTATATACCAAATAGCAGAGTTTCAAGATACATGAATCAAAACCTGACAATGCTAAAAGGAGAAAGAAACAAATTCATAATTATATTTGAGATTTCAGCATCCCATGCTCCATGACTGATAAATCTGCCAGACTGACTACTACATGTAACATACCAAAGAACAGAACGTCACCATCAACCATTGGGATATAGATTAATAATTACAGGTGAATCTACACAGCAACAAATAATAAGATATCCTGAGTCATAAAAGAAACATTACAGTTTTTAAATGAATTTAAATCTTAAAGTGCACATCCCCAGAACATAGTGAAATCAAACTCAAAATCAATAATAGAAAGACAGCAGGAAAATTTTCAAACACTTGGTAAATAAATAACAATTCTAAATAATTCATGTCTCAAAAAGCAATTTTTAAAGAGAATAGAAGTACATAGACTGATATAAAAATTAAAATGCAACATGTCAAAATATCTGAGATGTAGCTAATGTGTGAGGGAGATTTATAGCTTAAATGTTTATATTATAAAAGAGGAATAATCTCACATCAATAATCCAAGTCCCTACTTCAAGAAACGAGAAAAACAGTGGCAAAATAAATTCAAACCTAGCAGTAGGAAGAAAATGCTAAAATAGGAAGCATGTATCAATGAAATTGAAAACAAGAAAACAACAGAAAAAATAATGAAACAATGTACTAGATATCCAAAAATAATACAACCAATAAATCTCTGTCAAGACTGTAAAGGATAAAAAGAGAGAAATCACAAATCACCAATATCAGGAAGATAATAGTTGCTATCACAACATATCCTACAATCACTTAAAGGATAATAAGGGAATACTAAAAATGAAATCATGTTCACAAATTTGACAATTTTGAGGAAATAGGCCAATTTCTCAAATGCCACATAGTGATGTAACTCAGCTAAGATGACATGAATAACCTCAATAACACTATAACTAGTAAATAAATTGAAATTGTAATTAGAAAGCTCCAAATAAAGTTCCAGGCTTAAATGGTTTCACTGCAGAATTTTAACAAACATTCAAAAAAGAAATAATCAATTTTATACTATCTTTTCAAGACAAAAAAAGAGGAAGGAGGACTTTTCCTCAGCTCTTCTCATAAGGCCAGAATTACTCTGATAGCAAAGTAAGACAGAAACAGCATTACAAAAATGAAAAGTACAGACCAGTATATGTCATGAACTTCTCTGCAAACATCCTCAATAAAATTCCACCAAAAAACCCAACAATATATGAAAGAATAATCCACCATACTATAGAAATGGAGAATTTCTGGTTGCCGTGTCTTAGGGATGGGACAGGGTGAGGGTGGATTTAAAGGGAGTCCAAGGGAACATTGTGATGGCATTTTTAAGTATGATTATGGTGGTTGCCAAGTGAAACTACACATGCATAGAATTTCATACATACAAGCTAATGAATGCATGCAAACCTGGTAAAATCTGCATAAATTCTACAGATTGTACGAATGTCAGTTTCCTGGTTATACAAGATGTTAACATTGGGATAGACGGGGTGATGGGTACATGGGAACTATCTCTATACATGTCTTTGAACCTTCTAGCAGATCTATAATTATTTTAAAATTTTTTAAAAACTGAGTGATATTGACTGATTTCTAGGATATATTATTAAATAAAAAAGAAAACTAATTAAAAGAATCTACACCATGGTATCCTTTATGTAGAAATAACAGAGATAAAAAAAATACATGATTTTGCTCAGATTTTAAAAATCATGCAGAGAAGGTTAACCAGAAGTGAAAGAGATTGGGAACATAGAGGAAAATAAAAATAAATGGCAATAGATTAGCAAGGATAAAGATATGGTGACATTACTCTCAGTATAACATTTTTATAGCTCTAAATATTAAAATCAAGATATCTTGAAAATTTCCCAAATATTAATAACAGAAATCTACCATATTGGGGGAGAAATTAAAATGGAATACATGAAATAACAAATGTATTAAAATGAATAGCATAGGGGAAGATGGCAGCACTGAAGCAGAGCACTCTTACTCCCAGCCAAGGACTTGATTTACTGCTAAAATATTGGGTATCCAACCTGGAAAAAATAGAGAAGTATACCTGAGTGGACATATTTCGAGTAGAGAGCACTGAAGAAACATCATAGTCTGGTAAAAGAGGGGGGTGCATAGAAAAAGAGAGTCCTCCCTGAAGATGGTGCTGGGCTCTGAGCCCCAAGGGTTAGAGGCTGCAAAGCTCCCTTCCCTAGGAAGTGTGGACTGGCAACAAAAAGCTGGGATCTCAAACCCAGAGTGGAGGAGAAGGGAAAGGAAGCCTGTGCACTAAGGGCAGAGGGAGCCAGGGGAACAATGTGCCTGTGAGGAGGGGATTGTGCCTCCCAGTGAAACAAAGTGCCTAATGGGGGCAGATGGCACAGGTCTCTTTCACCCCAGTTGCTGACCATGGGAAAGGCTGTCCCAAAGTGTGTGACTTCCCAATATAAAGGGGCTGGAGGGCTGCACTGAGCAGCCACATACAGGGACTCTGCCTTCCTATAATGCACTGTGTAGAACTCTAGAAAGCATTTGATCTGTGTGGTGCAGGGAAGGGAACCAGAGCCCTCCTGCCACCAGAGAGGATTCAGGCTGCCAGAAGGGCAGTTTGGGTCTTCAGCTGCCAGAGCTGCCTGTTTGTTTTTTTTGACCCAGTCTGTGGGGAGCCAGGATAGAGTTCAAGGAGCTGCCCCAGCTTTACTGAGATCAGCCCTGGAGGAAACATTGAAAACCCCTGCTGGGGGCTGGGCAGGCAAAGTGCTCACAGGAATTTTTTTTAATCGAACCTACAAAGCCCAGGCTGCTAAAACTGCTCATACAGGAAAGGCAACAGATTGAAGTCAATCTGAAAGTGCAGCAGGCCATTGTATGGGGAACTAAAATTGGAGGACAGGGTAGGGACAGAGGAGCTAGCTTTGAGGTAGAAACTAACTTCCCCACCGTCAGTGCCTGACAGGGAAACCTCTAATTAAAGGGAGAAATATCCTGAGCTACACCAGAGGGGCTGCACCCTAAAGACTCTTCAGAAGACTCTGGAGTGAGACCAAGGGGGAGACAAAATAGCTGACAAGTGGAGGTGGTCCATAGGGAGCCAACTACCTAAGGACACCAGAGCCAAACTTAGATAGCTCCTGACACTGGCTGATATACAAGTACCTCCCAGGAGAACGGAAATCAGCATACAAGAGTGAGACTCAGATAACATAATCTGCCCAGATGGAACTCACCTGATTGACTTAATTTTTTAGAAAAAGAGAAAAATTTTTCTTTATAAACTTTTATTTATTTTTTATTTTTTAATATTTTAATTAATTTTTAAAATTTATTTAGTTTTGCTGGGGTTTTTTTTGCTTTGTTTTGTTTTGTCTTTTGTTCTATTATAAAGATTTTATTGATATTCTCTGCTTAATTGTGGGGACATTATCATTATAACCAATAAGTTTATTGCTTTTCTCTATTGTTTCCCCATATCTCTTATTGGACTCCCTCCTTGCCCTTGCTTTACCTCTCTCTCTCATCTTGTTTCACTGGCATAGCTTCTTTTTCTTTATTTCTCCTTTCTTTCTTTTCTTTTTCTACCTTCTGTCTTCCTGTCTTTTTCTTTGTTTGTCTCTTTATTGTATTTTTATCTTTCAACTATTGTCCTATTCCTAGGCTCTAGCCTAAATTTTTTCCTCGCCCTTCTTTCACAATCTTGTCTCTTGCCCTTTTGGATCCCACTAAATTCTCTATTTTTAACTTTTTATTTTATTTTAGAATTATTATTTTTTGTTTTTCAATGGTATTAGAAATAATATTCTTTTTCTCTCTCACTCTATTTTCTCTTTCTCTTATTTATTATTTATTTATTTTTGCTTTAGCATTTGTTTTCTCACTTCACTCTCTCGATTCTTTCACTTGGGATATTTTTATTGTAATTGTCAGAATATTTTGTATGATACTGCTTCTAACCAGGCAGTTTGGTTGTGTATTGTCTTGCCTTGCCAGCACCCATACAACAGCTCACACAATGTGATTGGGGCTGAGCCACACAGTTAGACTACCTCAGAGGAGAGTCTTCCTAAGAATGGGTCAAAAATAATCTATAACAAATCACAACTGGAGAGATCAAAGAACCTACAAAAGGGGAACCCACAAAAGGGACATGCCTAGAGCAAATAGCTCAGAAGTATAAGAAAAGCACACCGCTGGGCTCCACTGGACATACATTGCAAAATCCCACCACACAAGACTGGGAGACAGCAAATATATCTAATATACAGATACAAACACTAAGAGCCACCAAAATAAGGAGAGAAAGAAACAACCTCCAAACTAAAGAAAAAGAAACAATGCCAGAAAAAGACCTTAGTGAGACGGAGGTATCAGGTTATCAGAAACAGAGTTCAGAGTAATGGTTATGAAGATGCTCAAGGAAATTAATGAGATCAACAAGACACTTAATGGAAAGGTTGAGGAACTTGGTGAAAACATGAAAAAAAGCTAACTATCATAAATAAGAACCAAGCATAAATGAAGAATACTATATCTGATATCAAGACTACCCTGGAAGGAATTAAAAGCAGACTCAAAGAAGCAGAGGATAGTATAAGTGAATTACAAGAAAAGGTAGAAAAAAACACTCAATCAGAGCAGCAAAAAGAAAAAACACTTAAACAGCATGAGGACAGTTTAAAGGAGCTTTGGGACAACAGGAAGTGAAACAACATTCGCATTATATGAATGCCAGAGGGGGAGGAAAGAGAGTAAAGGATAGAGAACTTGGTGGAGGAAAT
Source organism: Miniopterus schreibersii (assembly GCF_964146895.1). NCBI lineage: Eukaryota > Metazoa > Chordata > Mammalia > Chiroptera > Miniopteridae > Miniopterus > Miniopterus schreibersii. The sequence goes on along the minus strand of NC_138104.1, from coordinate 36,955,279 downwards.
AATGATAGAAAACTTCCCTAGGCTAGCGAGGGAGAAAGCCACACAAGTTCAGGAAGCACAGAGGGTTCCAAAAAAGAGGGACCCAAAGAGACCCACGCAAAGACAAATCATAATTAAAATGGCAAATGTTAAGGATAAAGAGATAATATTAAAGGCTGCAAGAGAGAGACAATGACCTACAAGGGAACCCCCATAAAACTGACAGCAGATTTTTCAACAGAAACACTTCAGACCAGAAGGGAGTGGCATGAAGTTCTCAAAGTAATGAAAAGCAAGAAGCTGCAACCAAGACTGCTTTACACAGCAAGGCTGTCATTTAAAATTGAAGGTGAAATAAAAAGCTTCCCAGACCAAAGAAGGTTAAAGGAGTTCAGTACCACCAAACCAGCATTGCAAGAAATGCTAAAAGGACTGCTTTAAGAAAAAGAAGAAATATTGAGAGAAATGCACATGGGACTAAAGAGGAAAAATTGCTTAAATAAGTATATATCAATAGTAATCTTAAATGTAAATGGAATATATGCTCCAATCAAAAGACATAAGGTAGCTAAATGGGTAAGAAAACAGGACCCAAATATATACTGTCTACAAGAGAACCACCTGAGAACAAAGGATTCACATGGGCTAAAAGTAAAGGGATGGAAAAAAATATTCCATGCAAATGGAAAGGAAAAGGAGGCTGGAGTAGCAATACTTATTTCTGACAAAATAGACTTCAAAATAAAGAACATAACAAGAGACAAAGATTGTCAGTACTTACTAAAGGGATCAATACAACAGGAGTAAATAACCCTTATAAATACATATGCACCTAATATAGGAGCACCTAAATATATAAAAAATTTCTCGGTGGACGTTAAGGGGGAGATCGACAGAAACCCAATCATAGTGGGGGACTTTAACACTCTGTTGCCATTACTGGACCGATGATCAAAACAAATAATGAACAGGGAAACACTGACCTTAAATGACACACTAGATCTAATGAATTAAATTGATATTTACGGAACATTTTACCCCAAAGCAGCAAAATACACATTCTTCTCAAGTGCACATGGAACATTCTCAAAAATAGACCACATGTTAGGGCACTAGGCAAGTCTCTACAAATTCAAGAAGATTGAAATCATATCAAGCATCTTCTCAAATCATAATGTCATGAAACTAGAAATCAATCACTATTAAAAACTCAAAAATATTCAAACACATAGAGGCTAAATAGCATGGTATTACACAATGAATAAGTTACCAATGAGATCAAGGAAGAAATCAAACACTTCCTGCAAAAAAACTAAAAACGAACAGACAACAACCCCAAATCTATGTGACACAGCGAAAACAGTCCTGAGAGGAAAGTTCACAGCAATACAGGCATACCTCAAAACACAAGAAAAAGCTCTACTAAACAATCTAACACAACTAAAAGAACTAGAAAGAGAACAGCAAGAAAAGCCCAGAGGAAGTAGAAGGAAGGAAATAATAAAGATCAGAGCAGAAATTAATGACATAGAGACTAAAAAAACACTACAAAAAATCAATGAAACCAAGAGCTGGTTCTTTGAAAAAATAAATAAGATTGATGCACCTTTAGCCAGAGTTGCAAAAAAAAAGAGATAAACCGCCTGTACTTGGAAAACTACATGACACTGAAAAAAGAAATAGAGGAAGATTTAAACAAGTGGAAGAATATACCATGCTCATGGATCGGAAGAATTAATATCATTAAAATATCCATACCACCCAAAGCAATTTATAAATTCAATGCAATTCCTATTGAAATACCAACGGTATATTTCACAGATCTAGAACAAACATTTCAAAAATGTATATGGAATCAAAAAAGGCCCCGAATAGCTGTAGCCACCTTAAGAAAAAAGAATAGAGTGGGAAGGATCAGATTACCAGACTTCAAACTGTACTACAAAGCTTGGTATTGCTACAACAACAGGCATATAGATCAACGGAACAGAACAGAGACCGCTGATATAGATCCATGCCATTATGGTCAGTTAATATTTGACAAAGGAGGCAAGAGCATCCAGTGGAGCCAAGACAGCCTCTTCAATAAGTGGTGCTGGGAAAATTGGACAGGTACATGCAAAAAAATGAAACTAGACCACCAATTTTCACCATACAGAAAAATAAACTCGAAATGGATAAAAGACTTAAATATAAGTCACAAAACCATAAAAATCCTGGAAGAGAACATAGGCAGTAAAGTCACAGACATCCCACATAGTGGAATTTTCACTGATACATCTCCTAGGGAAAGAGAAACAAAAGAAAAAATAAACAAATGGGACATCAAACTAAAAAGCTTCTGCACAGCAAAAAAAATCAGCCTCAAAATACAAAGGCACCCCACAGTATGGGAGAACATATTTGCGAAGGATGTATCTGATAAGGGCTAATTTCCACAGTGTACAGAGAACTCATACAACTCAACAAGAGGAAGACAAACAATCCAATTTAAAAATGAGCAAAGGAACTGAATAAACATTTCTCCAAAGAGGACATACAGATGGCCAAGAGACATGAAAAAATGGTCACCATTAATCATCGGAGAGATGAAAATTAAAACCACAGTCCCATCTGTCAGAATGGCTAACATCAATAAATCAACAAATGACATGTGCTGGCGAGGGTGTGGAGAAAGGGGAACCCTGGTACACTGCTGGTGGGAATGCAGACTGGTGCAACCACTATGGAAAACAGTAAGGAGGTTACTCAAAAAATTAAAAATGGAACTGCCTTTTGACCCATTGATCCCACTTCTAGGAATATATTCTAAAAATCCTGAAACACCAATCACAAAGGACTTATGCACCCCTATGTTCATAGCGGCATTATTTACAATAGCTAAGATTTGGCAATAGCCCAAGTGCCCATCAGTAGATGAACAGATAAAAAAGCTGTGGGACATTTATACCATGGAATACTATGCAGCCATAAAGAAGAAGGATCTCATACCCTTTGGGACAGTATGGATGGACCTGGAGAATATTATGCTAAGCAAAATAAACCAGGCAGAGAAAGACAAACATCACATGATCTCACTTATATGTGGAATCTAAAGAACTTAATAAATTGATGAACAGAATAGATTCAATGACATGGAAGCACTGATCAGATTGACAAATCTCAGAGGGGAGGAATAACCAAAGAATTTATATGCATATGTGCATAACCCAAGGACACAGACAATGGTGTGGTGAGGGAATGTGGAAGAGGTTGAAAGGAGTCAATGGGGAGAAAAAGGGACATCTGTAATATTTTGAACAATAAAAAAAAAAAGAATAGCATAATCATCCTGGACAGAGCAGAGAAGAAAACAACTAACAATTTTAGGAAAGAGTTTATAAATTATATATTGTGATAGTAAAGGCAAAAGAACTGTACACTATTATTAAAATTTATATACAGTAAATGTGGTTATGAAAGAGATAAGGGCTACCAATTTTGAAATTTTTTAATATTGGAATTGATTAAATGTATGTATATACTGTAAATGATCAAAGTGAGAAATTTCTCACTATCACAAAAAAAAATTTACAAGTAAGAACAGGGGAGAAGCTAGAATAAACCCTGTAGTGTTAGACTGACATCAGAGGTATAAGTATTAAATCATGGTTTTTTTTTTATTGTTGTTAGTATTACATATGTGCCCCATTTCCCCCCACCCTTGTCCACCTCCATCCAGCCCCTGCCCCCCTTCCCCTGGCCTTCACTACACTTTTGTCTATATCCATGGGCTGTGCAGGTAGGTTCTTTGGCTAATCACTTCACATTCTTTTATCCAGTTCCCTCCGCACCGCCGCCTCTGAGATCTGTCAGTTTGTTCCTTGTATCCATGACTCTGGTTCTATCCTGTCTGTCAGTTTATTTTGTTAATTAGATTCCACATATAAGTGAGATCATACGGTATTTGTCTTTCTCTGACTGGCTTATTTCACTTAGCATGATAATCCCCAGTTCTAGCCATACTGTCGCAAAGGGAAAGAGTTCATTCTTTTTTTACAGCCATGTAGTATTCCATTGTGTAAATGTACCACAGCTTCTTTATCCACTCTAAATCATGTTTATATATATATATATTCAGATGTATACATATCAAAGTGATTATATGTTTATTTGTATGTTAGGATACATATATGTTTTTCCTGTGTCTGTTTGCTTTCATGCCAAGAAACAATGGCACCCAGGTAGCAATTAACACACATAGCACTCAGTTTTTCTTTTCTAAATACCATTATCCCTAAAAGGAGCCAGGGATCCTTGAAGAAATTTATTCTAGGATGGGGGCTGGAAAACTATAAAATGAGTTTGGAAAATCTTGTGGTGTCAGAGAGTAGGAAAGAGCTGAAATTTTTATGGAGGCTTATGGGAAAACATGGATGCCAAAGCTGTAAGAATTTGAGCAACAAAATAGGTAATGAATGGTTATCTATAGAATAATATAAAAACCCATGATTCATACTGATATAAATGAAAAATAAATAAATAAATAAATATAAATAAATAATAGATAGATGATAGATGATAGATTAGATAGATAGATGATAGATAGATAGATATAGATAGATAGATAGATGATAGATGATAGATAGATAGATAGATAGATAGATAGATAGATGATAGATAGATAGATAGATAGATAGATGATAGATAGATGATAGATAGATAGATGATAGATGATAGATAGATAGATAGATAGATAGATAGATAGATAGATAGATAGATAGATAGATAGATGATAGATAGATAGATAGATAGATAGATGATAGATAGATAGATATAGATAGATAGATGATGATAGATAGATAGATAGATAGATAGATAGATGATAGATTAGATAGATAGATAGATAGATAGATAGATAGATAGATAGATAGATAGATGATAGATATAGATAGATAGATAGATAGATAGATAGATAGATAGATAGATGATAGATAGATAGATAGATAGATAGATATAGATAGATGATAGATAGATAGATGATAGATAGATGATAGATAGATAGATGATAGATAAATGATAGATAGATAGATGATAGATAGATAGATGATAGATAGATGATAGATAGATAGATGATAGATAGATGATAGATAGATAGATAGATACAGATAGATGATAGATAGATGATAGATAGATAGATAGATAGATAGATAGATAGATGATAGATGATAGATAGATAGATAGATAGATAGATGATAGATAGATAGATAGATAATAGATAGATAGATAGATGATAGATAGATAGATAGATAGATAGATAGATAGATAGATAGATGATAGATAGATGATAGATAGATATAGATAGATAGATAGATAGATGATAGATAGATAGATAGATAGATAGATGATAGATAGATAGATAGATGATAGATGATAGATAGATAGATGATAGATAGATGATAGATAGATAGATGATAGATAGATGATAGATAGATGATAGATAGATAGATGATAGATAGATAGATAGATAGATGATAGATAGATAGATAGATAGATAGATAGATAGATAGATGATAGATGATAGATAGATAGATAGATAGATAGACAGATAGATGATAGATAGATAGATGATAGATGAGGGAAATAGACAACTCTTCCTTATAATATAATTCCAATGAAATGTTGAATGAATGATGGACATAAAGCATCACCATCAAAACACCTAAGTAATCATTGTTGTATGCAAAAATCATAAATAGATGCTAAAATTTGTGAGAAAGTATGACAAAAATGAGATGGCCGTGTACTGTGAGTTATCTCCCTACACTATTGATTACAAAGAGAGATGCCTTTACAGCAGAGAAATCTGGCAGATACTTATTTTACTAAATTAAAGTGAATATGATCAGTAATAATAAGGTATGTTAACATCAAGTATTCCTTGATAAGATTCACTAAGAAGGGTACATCACCTCTGTAGTGTTCTTGCAAACACTGTGTAACTTCAATCTAATCATGAGTAAATATGGAACGAACCTTAAGTGAGGAAATTTTTACAAAAACAAAATCTGACCAGTATCTTTCAAAAGTATCCAGGTCATGAAAGACAAGGAAAGACTACCTGTCACAACCAGAGGAGATAAAGGAGACCTGACCACTAATGCAATGTGAAATAATGGATGAGCTTTTAGAATAGAAAAAGGATATTCATGTGGAAAGTAGTGGCATTAAATAAGATTCATAGATTTGTGTGGATGTTAATATTCTGGTTTCCATAATTGTACCATTATTATATAAAATGTTAACAGTAAAAGAAGCTCGGTGATGGGTATATGGGAATTCTCTGTACAATTTTGGAAACTTTTCTATAAGTCTAAAATTACTTTAAAATAAAAAGTTTTAAAAAGTCAAAAGGCAATTTACTTAATGGGAGAAAATGTTCACAAGTTATGTAACTGACAAAGAGTCAAGCTCTATACAGAGTTCACCTACAATGTAAGAAGGAAAAGGCAAAATGCCTAAAGAAAAATGAGCAAAGATATACAAGGACAATTCAGGGTGGAGAAAATACAGATGGCCAATAAACACATGACAAGGCCTTCATTCTCATTAGTGATGCAGGACTGCAAATCAGAATGACATGATGCCATTTTTTGCTTTTAGACCAAAATTTTTATAAATTAATATTAACCAGCATCACTGAGGGTATGATTAAATGGGTACTTTCATATATCTGATGGGAGTTTTTAATGCCTCATCTTCATTGGAATGCCATTTTACCCTTTGGCACAACATGGAGGGAACTGGAGAGTTATTACGCTAAGTGAAATAAGCCAGTCAGAGAAAGATGAGTATCACATGATCTCACTTATGTGTGGAATGTAATTAACAAAATAAACTGGTGACAAAATAGATTCAGTGACATAGAACCATGGGACAGATTGACGAATCTCAGAGGGAAGGAGGGGGTGGGTGGGTGGGTAGGAGGAGAGAGATTAACCAAAGAATTTATATGCATATATACATCACCCAAGGACACAGACAATAGTGTAGTGAAGGCCTGGGGTGTGGAATGGGAGGGTGTGGGAGGGGTCAATGGGGAAAAAAGGAGACATCTGTAATACTTTCAACAATAAAGATAAATTTAAAAAATTAAAATTAAAAAATAATTTTAAAAAAGAATACAGATCAACATTTTAAATATACATATCCTGATCTACCAATCACATATCTGAAAATTAATTTTATACAACATAATAATTAGTACACATAAGTTACAATCTGCTGATTCATAAGAATTTTATGGGAATAAATAATATAACACATTGTGAAATTAAACATATTTCCATGGTCACATTTTTAAACATACGATAGTAAAACCCCAAGAAAAACACATTCATACAAATATGAATGAAAAAGAGAAACAGTGCTCATTATCTGTTATAAAATAAGCATGTTCCGTATAAGTAACATTCTGATATTTAAAGACAGAGTGATTACGCTGATGTTTGCTTAAGATATTTGAATAGACAAAAGTCCAGTTCACAAACTGCAGTCTGTTCATGTTTGTAGAAACATGTGGTAGAAAATCTCCTTGGTGGATAAATCTGTGCTATTTTCTCTAAAATAAACTATCATTTTTCCCTTGGCATAGAATTTCGAGGAAATGTTTTTCCTTTGTTTTTGGAACAGATAAATGTATGAATGGCTAATTACTATATTTTAAAAGTAAGAAATGATTATAGCTCTGGAAACAAATATTTGTGTTTGGCCCTGCCAGCATGGCTCAGTGGTTGAGCGTCGACCCATGAACCTGGAAGTCACGATTGAATTCCTGATCTGGGCAAATGCCTGGGTTGAGGGCTCAATCCCCAGTAGGAGGCGTGCAGGATACAGACGATCAATGTTTCTCTCTCATTGATGTTTCTCTCTCTCTATCCCTCTCCCTTCTTCTCTCTCTAAAAATCAATAAAAACATATTTAAAAAAATACTTGTGTTTATAAAGACTTAAATCAAATTAATTACATGATATTATGGGCATTTTTCTTTGACTTGTACTGGTCCAGATATTTTGAAAGACAAACACACAAATACACACCCCACCTCCAAATACCTCCAATTATCATCATTAAGCGTTAGTAAAACATCTCATTGCTTATGTAAGATACTAAGACACTTGAAATAAATTGGTAGAATTTTAGCAGACTTTAACTCATCAAGCATAAATTAAATTATAAACTGTTTAAGGAACAATGTAAAGGTTTAAAGTTATTTACTTCCATGTGCCAATGGAATTTTTATAGGCAAAATCTTAATTTGCTTTTAAAAGTAAGGAACCAATTTTTAGCTACAAAAATAGTAATGGAGTTACTAAAATAATTATAAGTCTGATAGCATTGGATCAGGGAAAATAGTTGAGCCTGCATGTTTGACAGAACAAAAAGCCTAGATCAAGAACACCAGCCCGGCCGGGCGTGGCTCAGCGGTTGAGCGTGGACCTAGGATCCAGGCGATTGGGGTTCGATGCCAGGTCAGGGCACATGCCTGGGTTGGGGTCTCAATCAATAACTCTCTCTTCATTGATGTTTCTATCTCTCTCTCCCTCTCCTTTCCTTTCTCTGAAATCAATAAAGATATATTTTAAAAAAAAAAAAGAACACCAATAAATTCAATTGAAAAGAGAGAAAGAACTTAAAACGAAAACATAAGTATGAGAATATATTTATATTGAGATATTTAATCACATAAATATTGTACAGTTGTAATGACAACACAAATGGATTTGCCACTGCTGAAAGTACATTTTACTTTTAGTATGTAGCAGTGTCTTAGAATTCTGTAGAGGTGAAGTGATACCCCTTTGTCATAAAGAAGTCAAGTTAACCTTATATCCTGCCAAGATTTTAAAAAACATTGATCATTTGGTACGTAAATATGACCTAACAAAATGTGAAAAGTGCATTACTTATCAGACTTTCTTTGTATTTCAAAACTCTGCAATTTTACACAGAAAATATGAATTATTGGAAAAATGAAGCCCTGTTAGAGAGCGTGAGGGAGAAACTAAGTACATTTTTCTAACACAAACTCTCAAAAGTGCATACTTCTCTGAACAAGCTGTTAACTTGTAAAAATTCAGCCTATTATGTTGTTTACCACGGTGAGTGTGGCAACAAATCCACAGTGATCCTTACATTTAGTTCAAAAGTAGTTTAATTACTGTGCACTGATCATTGGAAATACAATCACACTAGTAAATCATGTACAAGAAAATGGATCCCTGTTTACTGTATTGTGAAAGAAAAATAAATATACTTCAAAAATAAAAATAATATATTTGTATCCATGTTGTTAAATATTGAAAATGGAATGCAGAAAGAATTTCATTATGCTTTAGTTGAGAAAAATCTTAGGTTAGTATTGATCATTTCATCAGTTTATCATACCATTTAAAATACCTGGTATGACAAAGTATTTCTGATGATTTTAAATATTTAGTTGATTTCAAAAATGAGTACTTTTTATTAACAATAGTTCCATGCATTCATTGATTTTGAAATAATTAACTTCAATCTAAAAATAATTTTAAAATTTCATATATACTTTTGGGAAATTGTTTTTAATAACTTCAAATGAAATTTTTACTACTTATAATTATATATTTAAATGGATATATTAAATATGTTACCTCATGTTATATTGCAGATATACCATATAAGTGACTTATTGGAGTGTCTGAATTTATTTTTTATGTTTCTTTTTAAAGTTATTTAATACAAAGCTATAATAATTAAAATGGTATGTATTGGCATAATAATAGACAGGTAAACCAATGGAACATAATTTAGAGCCCAATATAAAGCCTTGCATATACGGTCAACTAATATTTGACAAGGGGGTCAGGAATGCTCAATGGGGAAAGGATAGTCTTTTCAATAAATGGTGCTGGAGCCTGGCCTGTGTTGCTCAGTAGTTGAGAGTTGATCCATGATCCAGGAGGTCATGGTTTGATTCCCAGTCAGGGATCTGAACCGTGGGCTTGATCCCCAGTAGGGTGCATGCAGGAGACAGCCAATTGATGATTCTCTCTCATCATTGATGTTTCTATCTCTCCCTCTCCTTTCCTCTCTCTGAAATCAATAAGAATATATTAAAAAAAAAGTTCTTACCCAGTTAGTGCATTTTTGTTAGGCTTTGATTTTTAAGCTTTACTGATTTTGAAATAGGTTTTATATTTGAGTACCTTTACTAAGTTGTCACTTTGTTCAAAAAAATTGAGAATTTAAAAAAAAAACAACACAAACTAGATACCATGGTAAATTTTTTTTTTTCCAATTTCTTGCAAATATTTTATTTTCCATATTAAGGCCTGCCTTTTTTCCTCTTTTTTTCTCACTATTTTATATTTCCTGACAGAAAATAACATAATGCAGAAGGTGTTTTAACAAGTGAAGGACATTTTGATACAGTAGAAACAAAAAGTAGCATCTTCCTGGCCTGAAATAGGCAATATGATTCTTTAAGTTTATGAATTCTCTAAGAAATTTAGAATATATACATATGTTAAAAAAAAGCAGTTAGGCTAGAGTCTACCTATCAATTACATGCAAAATTTGACTGAATGTCACTAAGTAATCTTTGTTTAATTATGGAACAATCTGGAACTTAAATTGATAAGATTCTAAAGGAAAATCTTATAATTATTATATAGGGTCAGGGCTGGCTTCATGGGCATGCAAGCTGTGCACATTTTTTTTTTTTTTTTAACATATCTTTATTGATTCAGAGAGAGGAAGGGAGAGGGAGAGAGAGAGAAACATCAATGATGAGAGAGTCATTGATGGGCTGCCTTCTGCACATCCCCAGTTGGGAATCGAGCCCGCAACCCAGGCATGTGCCCTGACCAGGAATTGAATCACTATCTCCTGGATCCTAGGTCGATGCTCAACCGCTGAGCCATGCCCTGCCGGGCCAATCTGTACACTTTCACAGGCAGTAGTCTTAGAAGGGTCTTGTACTTGTTTTAACGCTCTGTTGTCATCATCTTGAAATTCTTAATAATTTTTGAACACCAGGCTTTACATTTTCCACTTTGTCCTAGACCCCACAAATTATGTAACCCATCCTTTATTGGTTCTAATGTCTAGACACCAGATGTGTAGCCAGAATAACTATCCAGGCCTATGTACAATGCAAGCTAAGATTATTCCAAAATCGTAGGTAGATCATGGTAGTATGAAAAGAAAGAAGTAAGCTAGGAGAAATAATTAAAGAAAGGGACTTTAGAAACTGTAGGAGGTATACCTTCATGAACTAAGAAGAGTGAATTTAACCCTCACATAAATTATTATATTAATATATGTAAAATTGAAAGGGAATTCTCTGCCTAGTTTGAATCTCTGTATTTGATGCAGATCTTTAATGGTTCCTATATAGAGATATTTAAATAAGCTGTGGAGTGTAAAAGCACTTTGTGGTAGCATCCTGTTCTTCAGCATGTATTGACACAAATGACAGTGTTTGCATTTTCTGGCAACATGTATTGCTATATGAATCCTGATAAGTTACAGCTTAATACTTTCTTTATATTTGCAACATATACCTAATAATTTTAAATGGTTTCACTCTACGACTGATCAATTGATAGCTTTACATTTCTGATAGCAAAAATATTGATGACTAAACATTTCATTGAGAATAAAAAGTCAACATTGTATATAAAAGAAAAGAAAATAATTTACAAGCTATGACATAACTATTAAAATATATTTATATTTACTGGACATAAGCACAATCTAACCTCTTGCAACCTGTTTTCTAATATGAAAATGGGGAAAATATAATTCACAATGCCTAGAAAATCATGTAACTTATATTAACTTTTTAAAAATACTTTATTGATTTTTAGAGAAAGGAAGGGAGAGGGACAGGGAGAAACCAATGTGAGAGCAGAACATCCACCAGCTGCCCCCTGCACGCCCCCTACAGGCGATCAGGCAGAAACCCAGGCATGTGCCCTGACTGGGAATGCAACTGGCAACCTTTTGATGCAGGGGACCACACCCAACCAAATGAGCCACACTGACCAGGGCAATCATGTAACTTTTAAATGGTAACTCTTGCTACTACTGTAAGATTCTGTATTCTTCTTGGTTGTTTGTACATGAAAAATTCTAAGTTACCAATCTAAAGGTCATTTCAACTTCTAGGGTTCAGGTTTCACATCAAATATAAACTGCCTTGCTTATTTTTAAATACAAGCTCTTGTATAAATGTTTTTAAATTTTAAGAAGTGTGGGGATAAATTACACATAAATAATTTTATACAACGTTTATTTGAAAAGTTGTCTAAAGCAATCAGAAACATATGGTGTCATTTTTCAAGCTGCAAAGCACAACGAAACCTAGTAAATGCTAATTTGAGAGAATAAAATTTCCAGCCTGAATTTCAACTTCCAATTAGGTTTTGCAAAACATGAGTTCTGAATGACTGCATCTTTTTAATCGTATGGATCTAAAAGTAGGGCAAATATTAATGTCAAACCGCAATCAGGATTGTTTGCATAGCATAGACTTTCATTTAGTTATAATAGCATACAGAGAAAATTCATCTGAGACAGAACATGAACAAATCTCATTAAAGACAATGGATTTGCAAGTATGTATCTGAGGACTGATTCTTGTAAAGTTTAATAAGTTGTCCTAAAAAAAAGAACAAAGCTGTATAAGGAAATGTTAAAATATATTTTTAAAACTATAAATAACCTAGTTAATAATGGTACAAGATATTCCCTATTTATCATAGTGTCTACTTAATGAGTTGAGTGATTTCATTCAAAGCTTCAAAAAAAGCTATTTTAATTAGGGAATTTATTAAACCCAACATAATTTCATTCACCTGTTGCTAGATTAGTTCTGCCTTTTCTCTCCTATTTGGATCCAGGAAGAGAGTATGTATATTCAATTCTATTCATTAAGGAGAAAGCGTAAAAACCTATATTGAGCTCTCCAACAGCATTCTTCTCTTCAAAGGGAATTGCCATAATATTCAACTCAAATTTTGAAAATATATAGTGGATTGTTTTCAGGCATTGTAAGAAGCTAATTGACCTGATCATCAGGTTATTAGGGAAATGTTTCCTCCTCTTACAGTCATACACATATATACACACAAACCACATTCAAATACATATAACAAGATGAGAATAAAATTCTATTTACAAATTGTGCCTTAAATATCCATTTCTACACCCTTGAAACAATTTCATATTTTTATTTAGGGTGTTGAAAATCATCCCACACACTTCTCCACACCAGGGAGAGCAGAAAGAAAATCGAATTCTCTTCTTCAGTCAGTGAAACAAGCCAGTGAGAGAAAGACAAGTACCATATGATTTCACTCATACATGAAATTTAATGAGCAAACTGAACAACCGAGCAAAAGAGAGACAGGCTCATAGATAGAGAGCAGGAAGACAGTTTGGGGGGGGGGGGGGTTCGGGAGGAGTGGAAGGATTGAGCAAAATATTTAAAAAAGAGAGAACTCGTGGACATGGACAACAGTATGGTGATTGCAAGGGGAGGGGTTAGGTGGAGGTGGAAGAGGGCATATAGGGTAAATGGTGATGGGAAAAAAAGCCATACCAAAAAATAGTAAAAATAGTAATGTATGTGTCCCTCTTGTAAAAGTTCTTTGACATGCAGTGGGTTTGCATTTATATTCTGTAGAGGAGAAGAAAGATGTAGAAAGACGTACGATGATTAAGAATTCTGAACTTCATAAATGGTAGAATAAATGCTATCCAGTCATTGTTCTACTAAACACTTTAGTTTGTATGTAGGTGACCAGATTATCCATGGGAAAATTAATTCTCCAATTGGGAGGTGAACATATTGATGCACAGCTAAGAATTCTTGAAGTGTGTGACTGTCTTCAGTTAACCCAAATTAAACCTAAAGTTAAAGCTTCAATATTACAAGTGCCAGAACCTCACCTGAACATGAATAATAAAATTGTATTTTTAAATAACCAGTTAACTATACAAATATTTAATGTTTTTTGAGAGTATTTTAAAATATTTTCATAAAGATATATTGTATAAATCAATATTGTACATGAGCTTTTTGCTAATCTTTATTTTTGAAATTAATATAGGCTCAAAAACTTACTTATATTTAGTTTTTCATGGTATATCCTGTTCCACCTTTTTACTGTCATCTATTAGTACCTTTGTATTTGACATATATCATATAAGTAGCATATATTTAGTTGAGTCTTGTTTTTAAATTTAATCTCATCTGCTAGCAAACTTTAATTCTACTTCGCAAATATATATCAGAAAACAATTTTGATCTGTTGGTTGGTTGCTTGTTTGTTTCAACTTTTAAAAAGAGGAAGTTAAAGGAAACAATTTCATTTTACTGATTTTATTCTATTATTCAATATTGGGAATCTGTCAATATAGTGTAGAGGACACTAGATTTGAAATCAGAAGGATTAGATCCAAGTCTTAGCTCTCTCTCTTTCACTAACAGCAAAATGGCTTTGTCCAAATCATTGTACCTTTAGTCTAGCATTAGTTACATAACTACTTCATGCCTTAGTTTCCTCATCTGTAAAGTACAGATAATGACAATACTTAGTCATGGAATTGTGGTGAGGAGTAAATGAAGCAATTAATGTATACTGTACAGTACATTTACTTGTATGCAATAAATCCCAAGGAATGTTTTCAATTTTCTGAAGGTCATTCATTTTGTGAATGTCTCAAAAAGACACTTTCAGCATTCTAGCTGTTATAATACTCATGTTAACACATTTCATAGTGCACTACTTAAAATGTTTTGAATCAGATATTTTGTTTAACTATTATTTACCTTGCCAAAGTGTGTTACACATAAAATAGTACTCAGTAAATGCTTATTAAAGCTATAAAGGTCAGAATTACTGTTCATTTCTAAGTAAATCTTAATCATCTGCCTTGCTTTTCGCCTTCACTCTAATTATATTCTGAGATTGTTTATGTATTTTTTTTGCAGAAAACATTTGTTTATTAGAACTTATATAAGCACTGGAGTAAGTCTCCACAACACAGGCTTTCTTAGAACAGAGTTATATAGATTACAGGAAATAAAGCAAAAGGGGCATGCAGGTGGACATGCTCACACCTAAGCTGTGTAAGATCAAAACACTAGTTGTTTACAATTCAGGCTCACATCTGTGAATAGCTTCTTTCTGGCTGTTCCTTGACTGATGAGCTGGCTGGACTCCTGAGGTCACACAGCACTCTTACAGATGGCCTTCATTATCATCCCAAAGGGTGGGAGGTGGATTTGGAGCTTGGAGTTCTCACATACCACATACTATATCCCAACATGAGTACCTTCCTTCTCCACTACTGTACAATCTGCCCATTACATCTTCTGCATATAACATGGGGAGGGTGGGTGAAACACTGTGTCCAAATTCTACAGCAACAATATAAGGCACAGCAAAGAAAGAACAGACTTATACATATTAGCATCAGAGTATATAAAGGTGATTACCAGACCCAAGACAACTATCCAAACCATGTTGAGATATGGCCATTCTGTTATGTTGACTGGATTTGTGTTGCTGGGCCTTCCAGGAGTAGAAGAGAGACATCTTCAGACTCATCCAACAGTCTGAGTCATTGGACCAGAGAGCCACTTCTTCAGTTCATCTTGCAAAGTTGTTAGCCTGCACTGAACTAAGGAGAATAAGAGAAATGTTTTGTAGGCACTAATAGAGGCAAATCACTATTGGTGGGTAGTACACAGGCTATTGCTCTAATCTATGTAAGAATAGTGGCTTTTTCAGGTGGTCTCCCTGGCCTTCTAAACCATACCTTTTGACCAGTTATGTCCCCAGAGCCTAGAATGCTAGCTGTGAGAGTACAAACCTGCCTGATAATTAAGGTACCTACTTAAGAAATAATTAAGGTACTTACTCCGGTAAGTTTCCTAGGGTATTTACTTGAATAGTAGTTGGCAATTTACCAGTTATGATAGGTTGTATAAGCAAGTCCTGGTCAAGACCCCACCACCATGGGGCTAAGAGAGCACACCATCAGGTACCAGTTTCTCAGGGCCTGATTAATACATTAGCTCCAGGGTGTATGTCTGTATGTACTGGCAAAAACAGGTTATTATCTGTTCTGCAAGAAGGGTTTTTTTCATGGTTTATTTTCTCTATTGTTAAAAATATTACAGATGTCCCTTTTTCTCCCCATTGACCCCTTCTACCCCTCTTCCACCCCCCTCCCCAGTCCTTCACCACACCATTGTCTGTGTCCTTGGGTTATGCATATATGCATGTAAATTCTTTGGTTAATCTCCCCCCACCTCCCCACCTCCATCCCCCTCCTTCCCTCTGAGATTCATCAGTCTGATCCATGCTTCCATGTCATTGAATCTATTCTGTTCATCAGTTTATTAAGTTCTTTAGATTCCACATATAAGTGAGATCATGTGATGTTTGTCTTTCTCTGTCTGGCTTATTTCTCTTAGCATAATATTTTAAAAAGAGATCAAGGGCTTGGAGTGGAAGGAAATTTCTACTGAGACTTGATTTTTGAGTCAGAAATGGAGATCTTAGAATAAAAGTCAGAGAATTAAAAAAAGAGAAAAACTGGAAAAGAAGCTTCACCATTTTATCTCAGAAAGAATGAATTTCCAAAACACTAGATACCAGAGTGTTCAATATAACTCCTTAAACAATTCCTGAAAATAAAATGATTCTTACCTTTGCCCAAGACCCAGTTTGGGTAGTATCTACAGGCAAGTTTCTCAAAATGTGGCCCTCCAGAAATCAGGGGAAGCTGGGAACCTTTCAGGGGTCAGTGAGGTCAATATTACACTCATAATAATACTAAGATGTTATTTCCTTTTTCCACTATGTCCACATTTTCACTGACAGTGCAAAAGCTACCATGGGTAAAATTATTGGCACTTTAACAGAACTGAGGCTCTGAGTGATTTTATTTTTCACCTCCACACACTCATAGAAAAAAATAAAAGAAAAACTAACTTTGTTTAAGAATGTTTAGATGAAAAAAGGTGAAGAGATTAGCCAGAGAACATATATGAATAGCCCATGGACACAGACAACAGTGTGATGATGGCCAGAGGGAAAGCGGGTGGGGAGGCAGGGCCAGGGTGGAGGTGGGCAACAGGGGTAAAAATGGGGACATCTGTAATGGTGTCAACAATAAATAAATTTCAAAAAAGTATGCCCTTGATAATGCAATAATAATTATCAATTAAGTCTCAAACCTTAAGTACAGGTCTTTTAAAAGAGTCTATGTAAGGAAATGAAAGTATGTGTTATGAGGTGAACTATCTGCTTTTTAAATGAACTTTCTTGCTTTTCTGAGTTTTGACATACTGTTACAGGCACTGGGCAAGCCAGATTCCATAATTGGCATTACATAGTTTCTTCTAAACCTTGAAATGCTGAGATAAGCCAGTGACTCTCAGGGTAAGATCAGATTAGGTTGGAAGACTATGATGATACAACAAACATGATGAAGGCCTTGCTGGAGTGTAGCCCTCACCTCAGCATATCATAAAACAACCAATGGTGCCTGGCCAGTGTTGCTCAGGGGTTGAGCATCGACCCATGAACTTGGAGGTCAGGGTTCGATTTCTGGTCAGGGCACATACCTGGGTTATGTGTGTGATCCAAAGTAGGGGGCATGCAGGAGGCAACCAACCAATGATTTTCTCTCATCATGGATGTTTCTCTCTTTCTTTCTCCCTTCCTTTCTCTGAAATCTATAAAAACATATATATATATTTAAAAGTCTTAAAACGGCCAGTCATATTAGGAGATGAGGTAACAGCTATAGCTTCTGGGGAATCTCTGATAATTAATGCCTGAAAATCCAGGAAGCAGCTGGAGCTGAGTGGACCTGGGAAGGAGCATAATTTGGGTCCCACATAGTTTACCTCTTTTATTATTCACATTAACCAGCAATCACCTATGATAACTAGTTGTGATACTAGAATATGATGCCTTCATGTATGTGAGAACAAAATGCTCACACCTTTCCCCTGGGTGAGAGGAGCAGGTAGTGTAAGTTCAATTCTTCTAGATCATGAATAAATAAATTTTCCTAGAAGATTTAGAACTTTAGAAAGCCAAGTTACATTTCCCACTGCTGTAACTGGTTCAAAGGATGAAATTGAAACTCATCATCTCCCTCCTCCATTTAAGAAATTTCTAATTCTCAGATAGCACTCATCAGATCTGCATTGCTTTTCTGGTGGTATGATTAAGATGTCTATCCCCAGTGGATGCAAGGCCCTAGTTGCCTTGTTTTTTTGGTGATGTGATGTTGCATTGGCCCATTTATATTATCGGTGGGCATGGAAGAACTAAAAGTCACTTTACCCTAATTGTATACTAGCAACCCTAGTTCCTCATGGTAAGCAATGTCAATTACCTTGGATAGCAGAGTATCTCTTTTCTTTGATTGCTGGACTACTAGCATGAAAAGTAAAAAGTGTCCAGGTGATAACTGCAGATTTGTTTAAGTGAAAACTTTGTTTCCTAGCAGAAGTATTCCCCCAGTTCCCCAGGAGCCAGGACAACATATCTGGCAGACCATACATTTATGAGAACAAGAATCACAAATCACAAATTTCCTAAGCAAGACATTGGAGTATTGGTTATAAAAGGGGCACTATTTCCATGCCTTTTTTCCTGGACCTATTAATTCTAGTAGCACCATACATGCAAAATGCCACACATTAGCCTTTGGTTCACTGCATAAACTGTATTCTGTAGGGTAGTGCCCTAACCCCACAAGATGTTTTCCTTGAACTGACACCTTTACTGAGTTTTTATCAGGGCATTCCACCATTCTTTCAGGCTGGCTCCTTCTAGTAAATGGAGTACACTGTGAGACCAGTGAATCCCATAATCATAATACAAACCCTTTGACCATGTCAC
Source organism: Miniopterus schreibersii (assembly GCF_964146895.1). Classification (NCBI taxonomy): domain Eukaryota; kingdom Metazoa; phylum Chordata; class Mammalia; order Chiroptera; family Miniopteridae; genus Miniopterus; species Miniopterus schreibersii. Next base: position 36,936,344 of record NC_138104.1, on the reverse strand, counting down.
ATAGGGTACATGTATTTTGTAAACTATCAGAGTGTGTTGCTAGCAAAGACACATAGACCATGCAATGTTCCAGTAAGGATGAATTTCTGCTCTTTCCAAGGAGGAAGGGGTCTAATTAATCAACATTCCATCAGTGGTTGCCTGTTCACACCAACAAATGCTGCTATATGGAGGTCTTGTCACATTATTAGCCTCTGCCACTAACAGGTTAAACATTTAGTAGTAGCAGTAGTTAATTCAGCCTTGGTAAAGGGGATCCTATATTTTGGGACCCCAAATAGTCTTCATTCCTGCAACTATGGCCACTCTTATGAAGGGTCTATGGTGCAAGTATTAAGAATCCTGTGAAGAGAGCCTGGTTATCAACCAGAGCAGGTCATCTTGGATACTTTTGTTTGTTTTTTAGAAATTCAGCTGTAGTTGAAGATTCAAGTGAGAATTAATGTAAGATACCTCCTCTCTAGAATGTTTTGTCCACAGTCGTCCAGTCTTATATATTCCTCATCAGCTAGCCAATTTATTTGCCATTTTTCCATAGTCAGTGTTATATTCATAACTCAGACTACCTTTTCTATATGAAGTGCACAACTTGGAGCAAAAAAGTACTAGTTACAGGTCTGGCCCCTGGGAAGATCTCCTTTTACCACTATTCTTCAAGATCATCACAGAGTGTGAGTATAACATGCAATGGTCCATTTACAACTAATCTTACCATATCACATGACTCATTTGAGAATAAAGCTAAAGTCTTTTCTTCCTCCATTAGTCATCTGTAGGGAATCTCCTGTGAAGCCATTAGTCTGGGCTGAAAGAGAAGATTCAGTGTAACAAGGGTATATAACATGCAGTTCTGGGCCATCAGTTAATATAATTTACTCATGCTTTTCAGACCTACTCTAGCCTTGTTCTGAATGTGTTATTTACATCATTTAATGGATTGCTGTTGTGCCTACCAGATCTTGGGACATGGTGAATCTGTTCATAATTGACAGTTGATGTTCCATGGTTGGGTACTCAATCTCCATCACATACCCAGGGGTACACATGGGATGTTTTTTAAATGGAGAACAAATCTCTGCTATAGAAACAGTAGTCTTGTTCCAGAACACTAGAGGAGTATTCTATAACAGTCTTATTGGGGTTTGCCAAAGATACCATTAAGTATCCTTATCTTCTATAAATACTGCTAGGTGCTTATTATGGTCCCAGTTGTTTGGTCCATGTTGATATACTCCAGTGACTGTATCATATTTTGTATAGCATTTGTAATTGAAGCTACCATTGTTTGTGGAAATTTAGCATCATCTCTCATGATTCATCTGGATATTTCAGGAAACAGACTATTGAATTGAAAAGAGATAATAGGGAGCCCACTATCCCTATATCCTACTAGTATTTGGTGGTTCTTTTTAACCTCAGCAATTCCTCCAATACTTTGGTGTTGCTTCTGATTTACTTTCTTGGTGTGTGTGCCTGGAGTGGAACAATTTCAGGGCTTTCACTTGAACCCCTCCTGCCACAAAAGCATTTAATCCAGAACTAATGTAAAGTTTATGCAAGCTGCTAAACTTATATATACCAATGTGAGATTTGGAGACCTGGGAAATAACCACAGCGAAGTTCTGTGAAACTACTTGGCCCAATTTATCACCAACTCTAACTCCAGAACTATGATAGTAGTTGAAGTTTATCTGTTAGTACAGATCCCATATAGAACAGCCCTCAAAAAAGTTTGGATATTTCTCTTTCTCAAGTGCAGACTTACCCTTGCACTTGGTCATAACAGGTCTGATGGAGCCCAGAAGAAAGCTGAAACAGCTGGTAAAGTCAGGAGGTGAGAGGAGGAAGGTGACAGCTGGAATTTTCAGTTAAAGGAATGACTGATGACCCCCAAAGCAGTTAGGGCCAAGTGAGTCTGTAGAGGGGCATAAACTGGGTTCACTGTGCCTTCTTTTCCCCTCATTTGTTTTCTCAAAACTCAAAGGAATTTTCAGCTAAGGATACAAATTTTATTCAAGGAATTGTTTTGCAAATGCTGTCAATGCAACAGCATTTGGAGCACAATAAAGAGGAAAATAATCATTAATAGGTAAACAATTGAAATAATTTTTCATCCAGAAGATTTGGTATCATGTATATAGCTACTATTTCTCTTTTAATATAAGAGCTCTGATAATTCTGCTTCACCACTAATAATAATATTTAATAAATGCATACTATGTATCAAATATAGTGTTAACCATTATGTAAGCTTATATATATTGAGTGTATATATACCTATATATACACACACATGTACACATCTCTAATACTAAAATTACTTTATGAGTGTCCATTAGTATCCTTCTTTCCATAGACCATAGCAACATACATGCTCACATATCATTACAATATTGATAATGTCATTTCATTTTAAATTCTAAGATTTTTCTTTAAATTACCCATGAGGTTTGGATATTGATGTAAGAAGAACAATATATGTTATTATGCCACTTATATAAATATATATTTTGAAATTCTCTGATATAAATAAATCTGCCCGAAAAAAAATTAAAACTATTTATTTTCTAGGGGAAATATCTGTTGTTGGTTTTTGTTTTGTTTTGTCTTTTTGTTTTATATAATTATTTTTAATGTCCAACGTTTATAACACAAGGGCCAGAGCTTCCTCCCACACTCAAGTTTATAAATTCTTAATTGGCTTGTGAGGCCAGTAGGGATACTTCTTTTTGTCCAATTTGGTTTCTGGGAAGACTTCATTCAAATCCTTGTTGGTCATCTGATCAAATGGAATTATGTTCCTCATCTCCTCCAGCTCTTTCTCATATTGCTCAATCCTGCTCTTTGAGAGACAAAAAGTCAGCACAACTTTTCACATCTTCTTTTTCATCAGCTCCCACCAGGGCACTGTATTTATCCTCTGGCACAGGAAGCTTCAGGGCATTAAACTTGTTCTCAAAGTCATCTACCAAGCTGGCCTTCATTACATTGGCCTTGTAGTAAGTCCAGTGGATGGTGGGTGGTTTCTCAGGTAGAGTAGCCACATTGGAGGTGAGGGTCTCATTCCAGGATTTCAGGGTGTTAGCAATGGCCCTCTGGTTTTCGGGGCATGATCTCCACAAAAGCTACCCAGTCAATGGTTTTTAGAGCAAGTTTTCACCCAGCCATCTTGAGATCCTTCACCAATCCCGGTGGCCCATAGTCCACAACAGCAAGTCGAAAAATCTGTTTTAATCACTCCACTTGATGGCATAAAAAATGTAGCTTCCAAAAATGGTGCAAAGTACTGTGAATAGTGTTATTAATAAGTGTTTGGCTATATAAATTCTAAATTAAATTATGGTTACAAGTGGCATAAGGAAAGTTATGTTGCTGTCATGGTAAAAGAGAAGTGATAAATATCATTGTCCACCCTTATCGTCCTGTATCTTAAAAAGCTATAACAAACTCATTGGCATCCTATTATAATTTCCTGAATACAAAGTTGAGCAGTGTTTATGGGACATCTGCGACCGAGATGCTCAGCAGATTTATTGTTTCCTCCTTGTGATATGGCTTTTAGTAGCACTGTTATTTATTTCTAACAATAGTATTTCTTGTACACTATCTCAATGATGATGCCTTCATTTGTATAAAAATAGTCATGCTAATGTAAAGACTGACAAAAATATATTATAAGCAAGGTGTTAAAAACTCTTTTCTGAACTTAAATTTTGTATAAACTCAAGGTGTGGAAAACAGCCTTTAAACGACATTGTAGATTTCCTATATAATTTTATTGTTCTTACTTAAAATTATTTTCATCCAGAGCAGAGGAGGCAACCTCTGGCTATCCCTTAAGGATAACTTGCTATACAGGGACTTTAAGAAATCACTCTATTTTTCTCCTCAACCACAATAAATAGCTCAAGTGTCTCTTTAAGAAGTCAACAACTTCCTTCATCACTGAATATAAGAACTTCCTAACCTAGTATCATCAAAATGAGCTTCTTTAGTATGCTTTTATCTGTTAAATTCCATCAGAGAAGACACAGGTATTAGGGGATCATATTAAAAAGTAATGATAAAGTATTATCAATGGTAACAGGTTAAATCAGGATAGTTACTAAAAAACTTGTCCCTCTAAATGTAAATTTTGATTTCTTAAAATAACATACTTCTTTGTTGTCAAAGATTAAAAAGTAAATTTCAAAGAAATCACAAACTATACTAGTAATAAAGAGTAGATTGGGAAGTAAAGCAGATAGCCAGCCAATATTCATTCATAATAAATCCTACATAATTGTGTTAGAATTATAAAATGATAGTAATATGTCTATAAGTGAATTCACATTTAAGGAGTCTATTTTGTAAATGACAGCATTTAATCATTAAAATATTTGGTTTCAGATGCTGATTCCTGACAAAGCAGGTTTATTTCCCTCTGCTAGATTCAATTACTGCCAACTCTCAATTAGGTGGCAGTATACTATCTCATTTATATATTATCCTTCCACCCTTTCTTTCCTCCTCTCAAGTATTTTCTAAATGTGTTGAGTTCACTATGCAAGGGGTGGAAAAGAGAAATGAATGAGTTTTAGCAATTATTCTTGTAAATTGCACTAAATATCTGAGTTTTGGTTATGAACATAACTATTTCTCCCAGATATCATTGCTGATTGTGATACAGCTGCAATCTCTAAATCAATATGCCTCCCCCAAAAGAGGTCCTTACCAAACACTTTTTATCACATAACAAAATTCAGATTTGGGCAGAAGTCTACCTATCCATTCATTTAAAAAATATGTGACGAGCCCAGCCGGGCATGGCTCAGCAGTTGAGCATCGACCTAGGATCCAGCAATCGGGGTTCGATTCCCTGTCAGGGCACATGCTCGGGTTGTGGGCTCGATCCCCAGTCAGGGGCGTGCAGGAGGCAGCCGATTAATGACTCTCTCATCATTGATGTTTCTATCTCTCTATCCCTCTCCTTTCCTCTCTCTGAAATCAATGAAGATCTATTTTTAAAAAAAAATGTGACGAGCAACTACCATAAGACATACATTGTTTTAGAAGTTGGAGATTAAATAATGAACTAAACTGAGTGTTAATATAAATAACCTGATAGAAAATGAAAATACATATGACATGGGAGGAAGAGGAAGAAATTGTGGGACTGGTGGACTTGAATAAGCAACAGTGGTTGGGATTAAGTAAACAAGCAAGAAGTGGTGGCATTTGCTAGAGACATCCACAGTACATCCACAGTAAAAGTACAAAGGTAGAGTGGATTGATTCACATGCAATTAACTAGATAGGTGTGTTGATAAATATCTCTGATTCTTTGTTTTCTTAGTGTATTATGAACCAGGGACATTAGATAAGAGTGATAAGGGAGAATTGTTGGAGGCTTATCACAGAAGAATGTGTGAAATAGTTGCCTAGAAATATAGGAGACTGAGTAGATCAGGGAAACATAGTATGATTTCTGTAAAGTGTTGAGAACCCAGTTAAATTCATTATTATAAATTTTAAAAAGTTCTATCAGTGCTTTTGTTGTTTTTTTTCCAGTTGAGTTTGAATTTATAAGATCCAGGGTTGTAGTTTTATGAAGTGAGTAAAACAAAATGAGAGAGGAGAAAAAGAGCTGAGTGTACTAAAAAAGTGATTATAGTAATTGACCATGGAATTTACCCTAGGAAGAAAAGAAGTGAGGACATAAGATGATGTGAGAGAGAGTGAAAAGTTGGTTATACCAAGAGATTACAAACTCTGGTACAGTTGTATAATTGTTGTAACTGGGATATTTGGATGAGTAAACTAGAAAAAACGGATTTATTAATCAGAGGCTAGGATGTATAAAGCCAAGGTTACAGAGCGATATAGTTATTGATAATGACAAGTTCTTGGATTTCATGATAAGAGTAAGAGACTGAATTAAGATTAACTGCAAATTTATTGGAGAAGAGGAGGTTAAGGAACTGAAAAGACAGAGGATTGAAAGGATCACCCACAAGGATACTAAAATTACTAAGGATCAAGAATAGTGCTGGAGAGACAAAGAATAAAATATTCAAGAGAAAGGAAAGTGAATGTTATGGGTTGAATTTTGTCATCCCCAAATATATGTTTAGTCCTAACCACCATTACTGCACAATGTTACTTTATCTGAAAGAGTTAAGTAAAGAGAGGATAAAGATGAAGTCATACAGGAGTGAGGTGCGTCCTTAATACAATCTGACTGGGGCCATTATAAAAAGAGGAGAAAGACACACATGGGAGAAGATGACCATTTAAAGAAAGAGGGAGAGATCAGTGATGCTCTATAAGCCAAGGACCATTGGAAAACACCAGAATATAGAACAAGCGAGGAAGGATTCATCCCTATAAGTTTCAAAGAAAACAGGGCCCTGCTTACACCTTGATTTAGACTTCCAGCCTCTAGAATGGCAACACATTAAAATTATGTTATTTAAGCCATTTGGTTTTTAGTGCATTGTTATAGCACCCTTAGAAAATTAATACACTAGGTATCTGCAATAATGAAGGGATAATTGTTGGAATAGGCTGGTGGCCTGAGTCTAGCAGAGAAGTTATGAAGGGAAGAAAATGGCATGGAATTTGGCAATAAAAAAAAGAGGGCAACAACACTAATTCCTGGCAACAAATAAACTTTACCACTTGAGAGCTTTGCAATTGAAACCATAAAATCAGCAGAGAGGGTGCCTAGGAAGGAAATGATTGAAAAATTTTCAATAGAGATTAAGGATATAGAAATTTTACTAATTAGCTTTACAGCCCACAGAACACAGTGAGTGGGTTTGGGAATTGAGAGGATGGGGACTGATTGTGGAAAATGAGAGAAATGTGGAAGTAAGAGTTTGGGTGGACAGAAGAGACCTGAAAATCTTGAACTTCTTGGACTGATTGATGTAAATGGGTAAGAAGGACATGGTGGGATTAATCCTGATGGTTTTGAAAGCCAATTACAGTGGTAAGGTTGTGATCTTTGTGGGGAGGGATGGGTGAGGGTTCTTTCCAGGCAGACATATTTGCTCTGAGACTTTCTCTTCTCTTTTGTGTTGGGAGGCCATCAGAGAATTGGTATCACCAGGAAAGATGAGAACCTCTGTGGACTCTCCTTGTCAGTGTGTAGATGGTGATTTTCAGAACAACAAAAGGATAGGAAGCATGCCACTGAGAGCATGCTAGCTTTTGTGAGCAGTCACTATTACCTCTTAAATGATGATGAAGCTGCTGTAGGGGTGATGTTTCCAGAATGAGTGGAATGTGTTAAAGGAATGTTTATGAAGGTACTCAGGATGGTTAAAGAAAGCGTCCTAAAAGAAGTAATATTTAAACTGGAACTGAGAAAATGTTATTAGTGCTCTAGACTATGATCATAACAGTGAGAATTAATAAAAGTGAAGAGATTCAAACTAGTTGGAGTAAATAAAACAACTTAGCTCTGTTGGGAGGGGATGGAAGGAGGAAGTAGCCAAGTAAAAACCCAGTTTCTGGCTTCAGCAACTGATTGATGCCATTAATTGGAAAAAAAGAGAAGAGAGAAACAAGTAATTTTGGGCAGACCAATTTGTTTCAATACAAATTTATTTCATTCCATCTCATATTGGCTCTCAACATTTCAGTAAATGTTTATCTTATCTTTAACCATTATATTCCTCACAGGACCTATTCCTAATATTTTCTGTACCTCCTCACCACCATCTCCTTCCATACTCTGTAAATTAATTGCCTTGCTTACTACCCTATTCAGAATAATTTTTGAGAAGACTAGTAAGTTTTCTTTACAATGACCTCTCTTAATTTCAATTAAAACATTTCCCCATTCTTATTTTATTGTGCAATTCTCAGAGGCGTACCTCTTCTTCTTTTCTTTTTATTTTACTTTAATTTTTTAAAATATATCTATTGATTTCAGAGAGAGGGAGAGAGAGAGAGAGAGAGAGAGAGAGAGAGAGAGAGAGAGAGAGAAACATCAATGAGAGAGTCATTGATTGGCTGCCTCCAGCACGCCCCCTGCTGGGGATCGAGCCCCCAACCCGGCAAGTGCCTTGACTGGGAATCCAATGGCGATCTCCTGGATCCTAGGTCAATGCTCAACGGCTGAGCCACGCCCAGCCAGGTTCTTCTTTTCTTAAGAAAACCTCTCTCCACTTTGGTTTTTCACCCCATTCCCTACTTCTCATTTCCAACTGGATGTCTTACAAGCACTGCAAATATATATGCTCTGTGCTTTTCCTTACTCTGCGCTGTTGCTTACACCGGTACCTGACTCAGTTACTTTTCATTGCTTCATATTCATGAATCTTCCCATTCCTCAACCCTTTGTCTTATCATCGTGCTGGAAATAATTCTTTCCCATCTGAATTCAGGTTGTTTCTGATCTTTTCTCCTCTAATGATATTTATTACATGCCACTTTGTTTGTGGTTATTTATGAACACATAGTTTGTCTCATCTACTCTGATAGATAATTTTAAAAATATATTTTTCATTTTTATTCTAGCATAACACCTGGAACAGTGGCTTGCATATAATAGTTTAGTTAATGAACTATTGATTGATTGAATAACCAAGAACTAGCCAAAGCAAGTGAAATGGAAGCTTTGATTTATGAGAGATTTCTGTCCTATTAAGGTTCACACAAAATAATTTATCTCCAAACTTTCTTTTGGACCTTCTGTATAAGCTAGAAGATGCCTTTGAAAATTGGCCTGAGTCCTTTCCCATTCAATCGTAAGACAGACCTATATAAGGTTTAAAATTTTGCTCTATTAGGCCTAACTAGAAGCCACTTCCTTTTTAAATTCTAGCCATACTGATCCATGCTTTTATAATAATGTTATACCATTCTTACCGATGCTTTTTTTTTAAAATGATCTTTCGTCTTCTAAATTGTCCACACTTCCAAATGGCAGGCCAATTATCATACTTACATTACAGAGTTGTACAGTTTTTAAAAATTATTCTTTTAAATTCTTTGAAATTTTGAAATAAAAGATATTTAAACAAAACCATAACTAGGCAACCACTAATTTCATCAACCACAGTTCAACAGGAAACCAACAAGCATTGCATCAAGGAAAAGTTAGGCCATATTGAAGTATAAATTTTCCAACAACTAAAAATGCTAAAAACCTTAAATTTGCATTGGAAAATTAAGAAACATACTCATGCTGGAAAACCTAAATTATAGAATTGGTGTAATACTGGACTTAGTTATTGAAAGCAAATTTTTTTCTAATAATACTCAATGGACTTTAGGCTATGCTCACTGGTCCTGTAAATGAAATTTACAAATAAAGTACACTTATGTAAAAGAAAAGCTTTTTCACAACATGACTGAAAAATAAAAACTTAACAAATTACTTCAAATTTTGATCATTTTTGTGATGTCACTGCTTTTGTTATGCCCCATATATAATTAGCCTATCTAGCCATTATAATCTAACATTTCCTATAACACAATCATTTACATTAGAAAAAAAAAATCATCATTGACATAGAGTGACAATATCAAACATATGGAGAGCAATATAATACTTCTCTTTCTCTCTTTCCCTCTCTCTCTCTTTCTTTTAATTTTAAGTTTGCTAAGCTGAATTCTCAGGTTGAAAAGTAAAATACTTTCTACCTTGCCAGAAAAAAAATAATTGCTGCCAAAACACTTCAGCTTTAGGCATTCATCCTATGCACTGAAAACATATTCCAAAATGATTGAATCAGATCCAATCATTCGGGAATCATTTAAACATTTTGATGGGGTCAACAGTGCCAAAAGCTCATGCAAAGTTGCTGTGCTGTGTGCTGTGTTATCCAGGTGCAAGATTCAAAATCCTACAGAAACTTTGCCATCCCAGAATCTATAGCAATAGAAAGATTTCACAGAGCCATGTATAATTATACTCTAGAGAGATGTAAAAAAGAAATATCTGCTACACACAAAATAAATACAAGAGAAACATGCAAAATGATCTCATATATAGATGCAGTAGTAGAGCCAGGCATTGTAGATGTTGAGACTTATTTGATTTGAGGGAGGTCTCTTTAAGTAAAGAAATGAAAAATTAGATATGAAAGTGAATGTTTCTTTAGAATGAGCAAAATAAATAACATGAAATTACAAATTTATAAAAGCTGACAAGTATTACAAACATTACAACATCCAGAAAAAGAACATATTTTTAATTAACTGTCTAACATATCTCTTTTATATTATTTTTCCTACATTTTTTGCTACATACTCTTTGATCACCTCTTCATAGTACAAAGATTTTCTGACGTCATTTTCTATAGAAAGAGAATAATAATTCAGTTTTTCCCTTGACATAGTTTAGAAAAGTTTCTTTCAGCCTTAAAAATCACAGTTGGTAATATAAACTATGAGACTGTGGTCAAATTTTTTAAAATGCCTGTCAAGTTTCTTTCAGACCTAAACAGTAAGATTTCCAATAAGATTCTAAAGCTTAGCTTTGCTTACATACATTCCAGACCTTGTTTCTCCTCCACTACCCACACTCTTCCAGTACTGAGTACCTTGCAACAAGATCATATTGCAATATGACCTCTGACACGGCCACTTCATGTCATGGTACACAGTGAATTGGCACTGTGGGAAGTAGGCATATTCTGGGAAGCCAATTCTCGTTCACATTGTCTAGTGATAATTTAAATATATAAAGAAATGGCCATTATACTATAAACATAATTAAATGTACCTGCACATTATATTCCTTTAGATCTAAAAATGTTCATGGTTTTTCTAAAGTGAGAGGAAGTGTAATTGAGAGGAATATGAACAGGAAAAAGACAACAGTCTTAAATAATTTTGGTTAAGTTATCTTACTGTTAATTTAAAAAAAAAGTACACACACAACCCATGGGTACACATCTGCAGGCCCCTTTCAGGACCTTAGAAGTGGCCAGTGAAGTGAGGCCCTGATGTTAAGCTCATTAGCTTTACAGAAAATTTGCCTCTTGTGGAATGACAGACTCATATTGTCCTTGCAGAATTATTATTTTTTGTGTTAGAAACAGTTGAACATGTGTGTATTTGTGTGTGTGTGTGTGTGTGTGTGTGTGTGTAGTAATGGAAAGTGATGAGGTGCATGGTAGTGGAACTGTGTGTGCTCAATCCAGAATTAGCTGGCAAACTCAAGCTAGGAATCTCTAGGGACCATGTTTTAAGCCATCTGGAGGTAAGATTCTTTTCACAGTCACATTTACCATTCCAATTCATTTTTCTATTTTTATTCCTTTTATAACTGTTTTTTAAAAAAAAATAGGTAAAAGGAAGTCAAAAGAGTTTGATCCAAGATGCCTAGAAAGTAGTCCTAGAAACAGAAAAAGCATTCTATAGCTGCCTATCACCAACATTGTGCTGCCATAATAGTCAACCCTGATATAGTAGTCAATATGATAAGGGGTAACGACTTTCTCTGATAGAAAATTTTTATATTGTTTTACTGATTTTTTTAGAGAGAGAGGAAGGGAGAGGGAGAATGAGAGAAAGAAATATTGATGAGAGAGAAACATTGTTCTGCTGCTTCCTGTACACCCCTGACTGGGGATTCAGCTGGCAACCCAGGCGTGTGTCCTGATGGAGAATTGGAGCAGTGCATGGGATGATGCTCAACCAACTGAGCCACACCAGCCAGGACTCTGATAGAAAATTTAAGATGAGAATTTTCAGATGCTATTAATCTAACATGCATGGGTAGTGTCATATATTCTGAGTAATTACAAAACCAAACAGATATCTACTCCAAATCATGCTACCACAATAATGAAATCTTTAAAGTTTTAAAAAATGAAAAAGAATGCTGCCAAAAACTTAAATAAAATCATCTGTTTTACATCCATTTTTTTCTTACAGAATATTGAAAACTTCACACAGTTATCTGATGTTTTACTGCTAAAGATTGATCATAAATACCACTGCATCAGATTTTAAATTATGTATATTAATTACTAATTATATGTCAACAAATTAATATATATTAATATATATTAATATGGGGAATATATATATATATACACACACATAAATATATATTTCTTAAAGCATCCAGGAAGATTCAAAATAGTAGTACAACAGGAAAAAAATTTATAGTTATAAAATCAGAAAACAAAGCAATTAAAAAATATATTCTTTAAATATAACACAAAACAGTGTGCTCGGACAAATTTAACTGTCTAAACCATAGTATTTTCACCCATAAAAAAAAGAAACGTAAAGTTTTAAGGTTTGAAAGTGACTGTATCATTGACATATCATGTTTCTATGGCCAATTAATCTCCCAAACTTAAGTTTCCATCATCTGAACATCTTAAAAAATTCAGTATATAATGAGTATAATTAATATAAAAACTTTTCATCCTATACCTGACATGCACTAAACTTTCTTTTAATAATAAACTTTTTCCCATGGAGCTTGGTTCAACCATGTACATAAGAAAATATAAAACAACTTCTAATTAAGGAGTTGTCTTTGGTGTAAGATGGTATTCCTTTTAAGAACCTAGTTTCTCCACTATTGTTAAAGATTTATCATTACCCAAATTTGTCCAGAAACAAAAATACCTTTTTTATTTCAGAAAACATTATATAAAAGGCTCCCAGTAATCTCACTTTCATAAATGTCTACCATTCTATTGTGTTGGAAGTCATATTTTAATTTGGGATTAGGAGAGTTTGTGACTGATAATTTATATAGAGATTGTTGTATAATAAATAAGTCCACTTTATTCTGTCTACCATAAAAATATCTTTTAAAACTATCAGTACTTCATCTATCAGTATTTTTTAAAATTTAACTTTATTGGTGAAAGTATTTCAGATGTCCCCCCCTTTTTCCCCCCTATTGACCCTCTCCACCCTTCTCCCATCCCTTCCCCAGGCCTTCATGTAAAGACTGGAAGGGCATCAAGAAAGAGATAATGAAGAAGAAAAGTAAACATTTAAGCATGGAGAGATTTCAAAATATAGAGAAATATGCCAAAAAGTGTATCATAATTATTGAAAAGCATAAATCATTGCTTAGATTTATATTAGGTTCTTAAATGTATTGAATAGCCAATAATATATAGCACAAAACATTTTGTTAGTAAGTGTTAAGTGATAAAGTATATCCATATAATAAGCATTCCTACAGACCTTTCTTGAACTCAAAAATCAAGTTGCTCATCTTTCCTAAGACACAAACTAAAATATTACCTTTCTTATTTAATTTTTGAGTACCCTGGAGAAAGAGCAGCAGGCCTAAATTTTGACCTAAGTCTAAATGCCAGAGTGCTATCCTATAAGCATATTAGCTGCAAATAGGAAACCTATTTTGTGGCTCTGGAAGACAACACAATAAGCTACAATTAAATCTCGGTTTGCTTTACAAAGCACAATGTTTATAGCACACCGACCCTGATACTTCCATAAAGGTGATGAATAAGAAGCCAAATTCAGTGATATGCTCCTACAAGAGCCTCCAGGGTACAGTCACTATCCTAATATAATGACTGTTTATGTTAAACTGATTATGCTAAGACTACTTCAGGTTGAGCTTAATGTTTCCAGTTTCTGAATGCTTAGCTCAAGACATCACATAATAGCATTTCATCTGTGTGTACGATTTTGTGCTTGTTTATAAGTGTGTGTTGTGTGTGTATACTAACAATAAAATGTTGAGAAAAATGCATAATTATTTCTCCTATCAATTCAAGCTGTATCCCACATTCTAGTTTTGGAGAGAAATACCCAGAAACTAATAGGTTTTCTCATCAAAGAAATTAACATCCTGCCTATAAGTAATTAGAAATTTTGCCTGGCCAGAGTGGCTTAGCAACTGAGCATCGACCTAGGATCCAGGAGATCAAGGTTCGATTCCTAGTCAGGGCACATGCCCAGGTTGCAAGCTCTATCCCTGGTGGGGAGTATGCAGGAGGCAGCCCATCAATGACTCTCTCTCATCATTGATGTTTCTATCTCTCTTTCCCTCTCCCTTCCTCTGTCTATAATCAATAAAAAGATATTTTAAAAATCTTATAACTGCAAGAGATCTTTTAAAAGGTTGTTCACTGTGGTTCTTCAAAGACCTACATTTTTAAAGTCCAATATTAATTACTTTTCCCAGTTAACAGACTTCCAAAATTTTTAACAGTTTGAAAAATTACTCTGAACCTGGCCAAAAGGGGTAATAATTTGCCCCAATGTCTTCTCTGCCTACAAAACTAAAGTAGTATCACAACCAGGTTTTTTACCAAGACTACTATTGGTTAAATAAAGCAATAATTTAGAAGCTACCAGGACACAGATGTGAAGAAACCGATTTTTACAGAACAGAGAACAGGTCATTACAAAAAGATGAAAGCAATAGTACTTAAAGACAATTCAGTATGGAAACATAAAATTAGTTTGACAAATACTTTTTGAGCAAAATAATCAGTGCAAAACTCTGCCAACTTTCTTTAGAATGGGACAGATAAAAGAATTAGAAAAAAAATCAGATGCAGAGAGATGATTTCTTGCTTATTGGTACTTGGGGAAGGCTCAATACAGTCATACAGAGGTGAAGAATTATAAGCATGCCAAGCAAAGGGAATAATGGGTAGCTGAATTTCGTGAGAGCACCAAGTATATGAAGGAAGTATAAAAATGAAATATAGACTGAAACGATATAGAAAAAAAAAATCTCTGATCATCAAAGTGGGAACAATGGAATCCAATTAGTAAGCAATAGAAATCCACAGTAGCCATTTGCACAAGAAGGCAACCAATCAGATAAAACCTATGTTTTAGCAATATGTAAACACCAAACAAGCTTACTCTTACAGAAAATAGCCTTTCACTCTGTAGTTTAATACTAATACAACTAGTTTTTATAATGATATGTCTTAGTCATGAATAAAATGCAGACATTAATTACATAAAGTGTGGGGGGAAATTAAACGAGTATAGATTTTTTGTATGCATTTTAAGATATTATCAGCATAAAATAAATTTTTATTACTATAAATACTTTATGTAAGCCTCCTGTTAACCATAAATAAAATATCTAAAGTGTAAAAGAAAATGAGAAAAAAATCAAAGCATGTCATTATGAAACACTAACAAAACACAAAGAACAAAAGGAAAAGTGGCACAAAAGTACAAGATAGACAAAAAGAGTCAACACAAAAGCAATAGTATTTTTCTAAAAATAAATAAATTAAATGGTTTAAACTTCCCAATGAAAAGATATAGAATGGCTGAAGATAAAAAAAAAGCAAGATCCAGCTGTATGCTGTCTACAAGAGACTCAATGTAGACTTAAGGACACCCTTATGCTGAAAGTGGAAAAAAATGAAAAAAGATATTTAATGTAAATGTCAACCAAGAGAGCAAAGTAGACTGTAAGTCATAAACTGTTACAAGAATCAAAGAAGGATACTGTATAATGATAAAAGAATAAATCTACCAAGAAGATGTAACAACTAGAAATAAATATGCATTCAACATCAGAGCACCTAAATATATGAAGTAAATATTGATAAAGCTAAAGAGAGATATTGATAGCACCACAATATGAGTAGGAGGTTTTGATACCCCAATATTAATAATGGATACAAGATCCAGACAGAAAAATAAATAAATAAATATTGGACTTTAAAAACACTATAGACCATATACAGAAAATGTCACCAAACAGCAGAATACAAATTCTTCTCAAGTATGCACAGAGTTTTTCCCAGGTAGATCACATGTTAAGTCACCAAACAAACCTTAAGAAATTTAAAAACACTGTGATCATACCAAGTATCTCTCCCAACCAGTGGGATGAAACTAGAAAACAATAACAGAAACAAAACTAGAAAAAATTTAAATACATCAAAACTATCAACACAGTCTTGAACAACCATGTATCAGAGAAGAAACTGAGTGAAATTAGAAAATGTCTTGTGACTAACAAAAATGAAAACACAACATACAAAAACTTATGAGATACAACAAAAGAAGTACAAAGAGAGGAGATTCTAGTAATAAATATCTACACTTTAAAAAGTTTATATAAACAACTGTATACCAGAAAAAAAAAGAAAAAGAAGAAATTAAGTACAAAGTTAGCAAAAGGAATAAAGTGATAAAGATTAGAGCAGAAATAAATGAAATAGAGAATAGAAAGATAATAGAAAAATTCAATGAAATTATGAGTTGGTTTTTATTGACAAATCTTTTTCTAGACTAAGAAAAAAATGAGAGAACATTCAAAATTAGAAATGAAAGGGCAGACATTACAAGTGATGCTAAAGGGGGGAAAAAACGAATTATAAGAGACTTCTATTGCATTTCTGTTGCAAGAAATTGGAAAAATTCCTAGAAACAAAATCATACCAAGACAAAGTCATGAATAAATAGAAATTCTGAACAGACATATAACCATTAAGTCAATTATATCAGGAAGTTAACCTCCCTCCCCCTAAGAAAAATGTACATGACCAAATGGATTCATTGGTGAATTCTGCCAAACTTTTGAAGAATAAATACCAACCCATTACCAATTATTTCATAAAATTTGAAGAGAATGAAATATTTTCAAACTCATTTATGAAGCCAGCATTACCTTGCTCCCAAAGCCAGCCAGCCAGAAATATTACAAGAAAAGAATGCTAAACGCAAATATCCTCAGAGGACATACATGAAAAATTCCTTAGCAACATACTAGCAAACCAAATCCAATAGCCCATTAAAAGGGTAATACAACTTGATCAAGTGGCATTAATCTCTCAGATGCAAGGATGGTTCAATATAAAAAAATGAATTCATGTGATATGCCACACTGAAAGAATGAAGAACAAAACGCACATGATCATTGTAATAGATATACAAAAAACATTTGACAAAATTTAATACTGTTTCATAATAGAAACCCTAAAAAAAACCACCCTAGGTATTTAAAGAATTTACCTCAATCTAATAGAGCTCATATACGAAAAGCCTAAAAGTAGCTTTATACTCAATGGTAAAAAAAAAACTGAAGTATTTTTCTGATGGATTATTAACAAGACTAGAATGCCCAATCTCACCACCTCTATTCAACTTAGTACTGGAAGTCCTAGCCAGAGGAATCAGGCATAAAAAGGAAATAAAAGCATTCAAAATTAGAAAAGTATACCTAAAATTTTCTCTGTTCCCAGATGACAATATCTTATATGTAGGAACCCCAGATTCCAAAAGAGAAATTGTGACAGCTAATAAACAAATTCAGCAATGGTGCTGGGCACAAAATAAATGCATAAAAATGAGTTGCACTTTTCAGACTTTATTATAAATTGTGTCTGTGTTTTACAGATACATTGAATTGTTTCTTAATTTTTCTAAAAATGATTTAAATCCTTTTCTGCAAAAAATTGTATTTTCCCTCTATAAAATGTTGGAACACAGTTTATTCTACTTACCAGTTATAGACAAGAACATCTTATTGATGCTAGAATATCACAGGGTCAGTATTATATCTGTAACTTGATTCAATAGTAGACTATATTTTATCTAATGTAATATTGTGCATTAGGAAAAAATTTGGAAGTAGCAAATATTGTAAAATTAAAACAGGAGAAGAAATAAAGATATTTATTTACTCAGATAATTATCCTCAGGATATTCTTTCCACAAGGAGAAACCTAGTAAATCTGTTTATACTATTTTATAACATGAATATAAATCACAATAAAAATAGCATGTAGTTTTAAAATTGTATTTGCATTTTAATACATTAAAATTGGACATTCTGAAAAAAATAAGAAAACAATTCTATTTGCAAAAACATTAAAAATAAAATACTTAGCAATAAACTTAAACAAGGAGGTGAAAAATTTGTACACTAAAATGTACAATACATTTCTGAAAGAAATTAGAGAAGACACAAATAAACGTAAAGACATCCCATGCATTGGAATATATAATATTGTTAAAATGTACTTACCGACTAACATGATCTACAGATTCAGTGCAATCCTTATCAAAACCTCAATGGTAATTTTTCAGAAATAGAAAATAACAATCCTAAAATAATTTATATGAAAGCACAAAGAACCTCAAATAGCCAAAACAACCTTGAAAAATAAAAATAAAATTTGAGGTACAGTAATCAGAATGCCACTAGCATAAAGGCAAACATATAGACTGATGGAACAGTATGGAGAGCCCAGAAGTGAACCCACACATATACAGTGAATTGATCTCTGACAAGGGTATGAAAATACGCAATAAGGAAAGGATATTCTTTTCAACAAATGGTATTTGGAAAACTAGACATCCACAATTAAAAGAGTGAAATTGGACCTTTATCTTAAACCAAACATAGACATTAACTCAAAGTGGGTTATACATGTAAACATAAAACTAGAAATGCAAAAACTTCTAGAAGAAAAAATAGGGGGAAATCTTCATGATATTGGTCCTGGCAATGCTTTCTCAGATGCGACACAAAAAGCATAGGCAACAAAAGCGAAATTACACAAGTAGGACTGTATTTAACTAAAAAGCCGCAAATTAAAGGAAAGAATCAACAAAGTAAAAAGGCAACCTACAGAATGAGAAAATATATTTTCAAACCATATATCTGATAAAGCATTAATATCCAAAACACATAAAGGACTACTGGAACTCAATAGCAAAATAATAATAATAATAATAATAATAATAATAATAATAAAACAGACATTAATCCAATTTAAAACTGGGCACAGTACTTGAAGAGGCATTTCTTCAAGGAAAACAAAAATGGAAAACAAATATATGAAAAGATGTTCAATGTCACTAATCCTTAAGGAAATGCAAAGCAAAACCCCAATAGCTATATTTGTTATGGTGGCCATTATAAAAACATAGAAAATAACTACAAATGAAAATGGGGAGAAGTGGAACCATTGGGCACTGTGGTGAAAATGTAAGATAGCAGAGTCACTATAAATTATATTATGGATGTTCCTCAATTATAAAAGTAGTAGAATTACCATACATATGGATATTTGTACAAAAAAATTATAATCTGGATCCCGAGGAGGTATTTAAGCTCCCTTGTTTATTGCAATGTTGTTCATAATAGTCCAGAGGTGTAAACAACCTAAATGCTAAATGAATAAAGAAAATTTCATATATACTTATAAAGAATTGATAGATAGATAGATGATAGATAGATAGATAGATAGATAGATAGATAGATAGATAGATAGATGATAGATAGATAGATAGATACAGAAAATGTGGCATATACATATAACTGAATATTATTCAGCAAAAAAAAGGAAGCATATAGTACAACAAGGATGACTCTTGAGGACATTACATTAAGTGAAATAAGTCAGTCACAGAAGAAAAACTACTACATAATTCCACTTTTTGAAGAAATTTGTAGCAATAAAACTCATCAAAACAGAAAGAATAATAATAGTTGCATGATCTAAGAAGTGGGGAAATGGGGAGTCATTGTTCAATGGGTATAAAGTTTCAGTAACACAAAATAAAAAACAAACTGACATCCAAGATGGCAGCAGACTGAACTCTCCCAGGACCAATCTGGATTTATAACTAAAACAGAAAAACCATCCTGAAAAACACTGAACTCTCCCAGGACCAATCTGGATTTATAACTAAAAGAGAAAAAACATCCTGAAAAACAACTGCAGATGAGCTGGAGAGACCCTCATAACCAAGGAGGAGAAGTGGAGACTGCACAGAGACTGGAAGGAAGTGCAGACATGAGAGGGCTGCCTGGGCTCCCACAGGCAGCAGCTGAAGGTCCCGAGGGAGATTTCAGCTGTGGGGGTTCCTACTGAGGATTCTGGGGCCTAAACCCCAGGCTGGGCTTCCCAGCCAAGAGCACCAGAACTGAGAAAAGTGTCCACATAACATCTGGCTGTGAAAAGCAACCAGGTTTCTGTCTGCCAGGGAGAGGCAGCTGGAACTGCAGGCGCCCTCTTAAAGAGCCAACACACAACATTTCCTGTGCAGCCACTCACCTTGGGCTCCAGTGGAGGGAGGGCAGAGTGCACTGGAGCTGTGTGAGGAGAACCTAGGGTTGTGGGATCTGGAGATAGAGCTCAGAGGGCACCCATCTGGATTCCTGTGCGCAATCATTTCCTCATACTGCAGAGGACATCTTTCTCAGGCAGACAATTTGGTGCTATTGCCTGGCAGGGGAAGCAATTGCCCCACCCTACTGGAAAGACTCTCACTCTGCCCAGAGGAGTTTCTACAGCCTGAGGCTTGTTAAGAGATTGATAACAACCAGCTGCCCCACCCTGTGGAGCTTCTAAAGCCAGAGGTTCACTAAGAGAATCAGATTAATCAGCCTGCAGGCCCAGGCAGACTTCAGAATGCTTTGAGTCTTTGCCTGATCTGCTTCTGGACCTGGCCCTTGGAAAAGCAGACTTTGTTGTGAACCTTGGGCCTCTCCAAACACACCAAGCCCCAGCAGAGGAGATCTCAAGCCATGGGTTGTTGATAGCTCCAAACAGGGTACTCGGGGCCAGACACAAACTCCATCTGACATTGGCCTGCCTGTACCAGAGACCCTTCAAAAATACTGAGAGTCCTAGCTAATCTACCTAATACTTAGAAACAAACACAAAATGGTGGCCAAAATGAGGAGACTAAAAAATAAGCCCCAAATGAAAGAACAAGAGGATTGTCCAGAAAAAGAGCTAAATGAAATGGAGATAAGCAATCTCTCAGATATAGAGCTCAGAATACTGATTGTAACGATGCTCAACAGCATGAAAAAACATATGGCAACATAAGGAAATTAAGAATGACATAGCAGATATTTATACATTGGAAAGAATAAACAGCAGATTAGAGGAAGCTGAAGATCGGATCAGTGAATTAGAATACAGGATAGAAAAAAAATCACTCAGAGACCAAAAAAAGAAAAAATAATTAAAAAACAGGACAATCTAAGGGAGCTGTGAGAAAACATGAAATGTAACAATATTTGCATTAACAATATCACTTAAAAGTTTAAGAGGTTAGACTTCATGTTTTGTGGGGCTTTTTGTTTGCTTTTGTTTTGTTTTATCATTACCATAATAAAAACGTCTGGACTCTGATACTTGCCAGACCTGGGTTAGAATTTCCAACTGTTAGTTGTGTACCTCAGTTTACTTAATCCATTTAACAAGTAATAATATAAAACATCTATACATTTTAGCATTTAGTATATTCAAAACACTGTTGTAAATGTTATATAGATGGATAAAACAATAGATACATAAATGGATAGATGTAAGTGGATACATATATCCCTTCAATCCTCACAACAATTTATTATACACATGAGCTAACCAATGCAGAGAGAGATTAAATATTTTTTTACATAGCTATTAATTCATAGACTAACAATGCAAACCCAGGCAGCCTGTCTTCGGAGGCCTTGCCCTTACTAAAACACTATACTGGCTTGAAACCTGTTTATGTTGCTGCAGAGAGATAATGTCTATAAAATATTGAGCAAGTGCTTTGTACATAGTAATTAATCTATAAAGGCTTACAAGTATTATATTGTTTACTTCAATAAAGTATGATAAAACAAGGAAAGTAGTAATTAGTAAAGTATAAAGAAGGAAAGAAAGTTTGCAATAAATTTGATAAGAATTTCTGTGTCTGGCTTATTTTATTTAGGAAAATGTCCAAGTATATTCATGTTGTCTCAAATGACATAATTTCTTTCTTTTTATAGAATAAATAATATTCTATTATATATATATCACTTTTTTTAAAACCAATTCATCCATTAATGGACACAGGTTATTTCCATATCTTCTCTATTGTGAATAATAATGCAATGAACATGGGAGTGCATATGTCTCTTCAAGATACTGTTTTATTTCTTTTAGATATATACCATTTTTCTGTTAATTATTCATCAATGAAGCTGGAAAGATTAATAAAAATTTCAATATAAATAGCTAAATATATCTGAGTATTAAAAGGTAAAAAACTTTAGCTATCTAGTTATCAGAAGACAGTATAGTGGTTCAAACTCTAGTCTCAGTTTCCTGGTTAGTGAAGTTGGTATAATATAATACTTCACTCATACAGATAAAGTGTTTAGAACAGAGTGTGGCATATTTTAAGTGCCTAATAAATGATAGGTAACAGTTCATGAATCACAGATGAATTACTTGATAAATTGCCATAATAATTATATATTATTATGATATATATGTGCATATATATATATATATATATATATATATATATATATATAAAATATGGTGTCTAAGTCAGAACTTAATAGCCTTAAAGCCAAGACCAATTCCCATGGTACTCTATTCTATCATAATTAAGGTCCATAATATTCATAAGCTGGAAAACGCATGTTATATTATCTTTATAGTTATCCTTATAATACATGGAAAATGTCAAATTACTTACTTGATTTTTTTTAAATTTTAGATAAAATAGTTTTAGCTCTTAAACTGACTTCATATTTTCTAGATTTCATTACAGTACGTACTTACTGTGTTCTTTTTGAAACTTGTTTATATTAGTCTCAAAATTTGAAGATATATTTGCAATGGAAATTTAAATAATTTAGCAACCTGTAATACTTAGTAAACATTTAATTTTTTTTTTTTTAAATCCAAGATATGTGGATGACTCAAGGACTAAGCATACATGAACATTGTTAGGCATTGTGACAGAGAGTGGGTAGGAAAATGTATCCTTGACACAGATATCTCTTCAGAAATGAAAAAATGAAATAGGAGGAGAAAGAAAAGCCCATATTACATTTAGTTGTTTTCTTATAGATACAAGACAGTAACAGAGTAGGTGGACATTACACTCCCCTTCTCCCAGAATCAAACAAGAATTATAATCAACCTGAATAACCAACTGAAGATTAGCTGAACAGAAGGTTTATAACCAAAAATTGACAGAAAAACCCTTATCTAGACTGGTAAGAAGAGCAGAGTTTTGTAAAGGGCTGGCCCCACAATGACATGCAGCAGCTGAGAATCTGAAAGGATATCTCAGTTGCAAAGGTCTGTGCTGAGGAACAAGGAGTCTCAACCCCACATCAGGCTCCCTAGCCCAGAGCACCAAAGTTGGGAGGAGGAACCCATATAACACCTAGCTGTAAAAATCAATGGAGATTCTGTGCACCAGGTAGAGAAAGGAGTCCATGAAAAACCCAAGTGCCCTCTTAAAGGACCAGTGCACAAAATCTCATTTGTTGCCACATAGCAAAGGTTCTGGCAGAAGAGGGGTGGCTCAGAGCAGACTAGAGTCTTGCAATGGCAGACTGAGCTGTATAGCTCCAGGGAGAGATCTGAATAAACAGCCGGCAGGGTCCTTGTGCTGATTCCCTCTTCCACACTGCCCAAGGATGACATCTTTCTTGAGTTGAGCACTTCTCTCCATACGGCATTAGCTTGGAGGTATACAATAGCTCCATCTTCCTCTGTCTCCCTATCACCTCACTGAGCATAGCTCATGTGCTATGGTGGACTCAGCTGCCTGGGCCCATGGTGTAGAGAGATCCAGGCAGACTCAGGGTGTGTCAGAAACTGAGCTGTTTGGCTCTTGTGCAGAAACCATTTCCCCCACTTCCTGTGAGCATGACCAGCACCATGTCCCTAAAAGAAGCCCACTAGTATCTCTCTCTCCACTTCCTGCAGCCTTACCCTGCCCAGCTCTGGCTTTCAAAGAGGTCTGGGTAGAAACTGGGACAGATTGAATTGTATGGCTCTAAGGTGGGGGCGATTTTTTCTCGCACACCCAACTGGTACAGCTGTTCCAGTGCAAAGCCCTACTGCACACAGAAATCTTGGGTTTTTTTAGGCCTGATGAAATCTGCTGGCAAAACCATGACAAATCCCTGAGACCCTGCCCCACCACCAAGGTCTAAAGGCACACAATGGGTGGCAGCTAGCTGTGGTATACCCTGAGAGTTTTACTGAATTGCCTTAGACCTAGCAAGGGCACAGAGTTTGAATCTGCATTAATATGATAAATACCACTCACCCCTACTTGGTGACTCACTGAGAACCAACCTGACTTAACTGGGGTACCACCAGAGGCTCTTTCAATGACTGAGCTTAACAAGAGGCCAGCTGTCAACATCAAGCTGAAGTTAATCTCAGAGCGCCTTAAATGTTTTGCAGACCCACCTCCAGGCTTGGTGTTGGTGGCAGCCAGCCTTGGTGTGCAGCTTTCCCCTTTACCATGTCACTCAAGCCCAGCAGAGACAGCCACAAATTATGGATTGCTCTGTAATTCCAAAAAGTTTTTCAGGGACAGTCATAGGCAGAATCTGACATTGACATACATAAAAGTTCCTTCCAAGAGGCCTCAAAACCAACACATGCAGTGGCAAACTTTAGACAACATCAGAGCAGGACCCAATTAGCTTCACAGGTGGCACATTCAAAGAGAGATCTATGCAGGCACCAGACCCTGTTGAGGAAAATTCTGATTCTTGTATTCAGCACCTGCAAACAGCTTATACACTGCATTCTGGGTTGATGCTCATAGTCAGCCATCCAGAGGGTCAACTCCATGCACAGATGGGCCAACAACAATCAAGTCTCAACTACAACAAGAAGGCTCACATAAGCCACATAAAAGGACATTCCTGGAGCACCTTGCTTGGGTATTCAGTGAGACTGAGCTACTGAGCCACACAGGGTACCTGCCACATAAGGATACTATATCAAGATTGAACAACATGGCAGATCTAACTAATACAAAGAAACAAATACAGAGAGGCAGCCAAAATAGGAAGACAAAGGGACTTGCCCCAAATGAAAAAAATGGGAGATATTCCCAGAAAAAAAGAACTAAATGAAATGGAGGCCAGCAATCTACCAGATACAGAGTTGAAAACAATGATTATAAAGATATTCAAGGAACTTAGCAGAAGAATGGATGAACTCAGTGAGAACTTAAACAAAGAGATAGTAAGCATAAAAAAGAAACAGAAAGAAAAAAAGAACCAGTCAGAAATGAAGAACACAATATCTGAAATGAAGAATAAACTAGAAGGGATCAAAAGTAAGTTAGATGAAAAATAGTATTGAATTAGTGAATTGGAAAGCAAAGTCACAGAAAACACCCAATTAGAACAACAAAAAGATAAAAGAATTTTTTAAAATTATAATAGTTTAAGGGACGGTTGGAACAACATGAAGCATAACAATATCTGCATCATATGATATGCCAGAAGGAGAGCAAGGGATTGAGAACCTATTTAAAGAAATAATGACTGAAGACATCCTTAACTTAGTGAAGAAAAAAGACACAAGTTCAGGAAGCACAAAGAATCCCAATCAAGATGAACTCAAAGAGACCCACACCAAAACACATCATAATTAAAATGGCAAAGGTTAAGGACAAAGAGAGAATTTTAAAGACAGCAAGAGAAAGACCATTAGTTACCTATAAGACGGTCAGTTGATTTCTCAACAGAAACATTTAAGGCCAAAAAGGATTGGCACAAAGTGTTCAAAGTGATGCAAAGAAAACAGCCTACAACCAAGACTACTCTACCCAGCAAAGACATAGGTATGGGGGAAACCTGGGGGTGGGATGGATGTGGGGTGGAGGAGATCAATGAGGATATCACTTAAACTGAAGGAAAAATAAAGAGATCCCCAGATAAGAGAGAGCTAAGGAAGTTCATTAAAAACAACCCAGTATTACAAGAAATGTTAAAGGGACTTCTTTAAGAATAAGAGAAAAAAAAAGAGAAGCATAATTATAAAGAATAAAGTGGCAATAAATATGTACCTATCAATAATCACTTTTAATGAAACTAGACCATCAACTTACACCACACACAAAAGTAAATTCAAAATCAATAAAAGACTTGAATGTAAGACATGAAACCATAAAAATCCTAGAGGAAAACATAGGCAGCAAAATCTCAGTCATCTCTCATAGCAATATGTTTGCTGATACATCTCCTAGGGCAAGAGAAACTAAGGAGAAAATAAACAAATGGGAATGCATCAAAATTAAAAGCTCTGCACAGCAAAAGAAACCCTCAACAAAACAAAAAGGGAGCCCACTGTATGGGAGAATATATTTGCCCATGAAATTTCTGATAAAGGGCTAATATCCAGAATATATAAGGAACTCATACAACTGAACAAAAGGAAGACAAATAATTCAATTTAAAAAGGGGCAAATGACCTAAATAGACATTTCTCCAAAGAAGACATACAGATGGCCAAGAGACATTTGAAAAAATGTTCAAAATGGCTAATCATCAGAGATGTGCAAATTAAAACTTCAATGAGGTATCACTTCACACCTGTCAGAATGGCTACTATCAACAAATCAATGAACTACAAGTGCTGGTGAGGGTGTGGAGAAAAGGGCACCCTAGTACACTGCTGGTGGGAATGTAGACTGGTGCAGCCACTATAGAAAGCAGTGTGGAGTTTCCTCAAAAGATTAAAAGTTGACCTGCCATTTGACCCAGTGATCCCAGTTCTAGAAATATATCCTAAGAAACCCAAAACACCAATCAGAAAGAACTTATGCACCCCTATGTTCGTAGCAGTGCAATTTACAATAGCTAAGATCTGGAAACAGCCCAAGCACCCATCAGTAGATGAATGGATAAAAAAGTTGTGGTACATTTACACCACGGAATACTATGCAGCTGTAAAAAAGAAGGATCTTTTATCCTTTGGGGCAAGATGGAGGGAACTAGAAAGTATTATGCTAAGTGAAATAAGCCAATCAGAGAAAGTCAAGTGCCACATGATCTCACTTATATGTGGAATATAATAAACAAAATAAACTGATGCACAAAATGGATCCAGAGACACAGAAGCATGGAACAGACTGAGGGATCTCAGAGGGAAGGGGGGGGAGGTGGGAAGAGATTAATCAAAGAACTTATATGTTTATAAGCATAACCCATGGACAAAGACATTGGTATGGGGGGAAATTGAGGGTGGGATGGATGTGGGGTGGAGGGGATCAATGGGGGTAAAAAGGGGACATCTGTAATATTTTCAACAATAAAGATAAAGAATCTTAAAAAAAAATCACTTGTAATGTAAATGGTTCAAATACTCCAATCAAAAGCCATAAGGTAGCTGAATGAATAAGAAAAGTCTGATATATATGCTGTCTAAAAGAGTCCTACCTCAGAGTGAAAGACACACACACAGACCAAAAGTAAAGGAATGGATAAAGATATTTCACACAATGGAAATAAAAATAATAAGCTGAGGTAAGAATACTTCTTATAACAGGAAAACTTATAAAGTTTTAATGGACTTTAAAACAAAGGCTAAAATAAGACATAAAGGAGAACACTACATAATGATAAAAGTATAAATCCATCAAGAGAATATAACCTTTCTTAACATTTATGCACCCAGCATAGGAGCACCTAAATATATAAAGCAAATCTTGATGGGTATAAAGGGAAAAATCAATAGTAATACAGGCATAGCAAGAAATATTAACACTCCATTCTTATCAATAGATAAATTTTACAGATAGAAAATCAGTAAAAAACAGTGGCCTTCAATGATATACCAGAAAGATGAATTTAATTGATATCTTTGGAAGATTTCATTTGAAACAGCAGACTATAAATTCTTTTCATGTACAGTACATATGAAACATTTTCTATGTACAAAATAAATCTTAATAAATTTAAGAAGATTGAAATATCAAGCTTCATCTCTGACCACAATGTTATGCAACTAGAAATCAATTACAAGAAAGAAAACTGAAAAACATACAAACACATGGAGGCTAAATAACATGTTACTAAACAATTAATGGGTTAAAAATAGATCAAAAAAGAAATCATAAGATCCCCTGAGACAAATAAAAATGGATACACAACAACCCATCATCTATGGGACATAGCAAAAGCAGTCTAAGTAGGAAAATTTATAGCATATCAGGCCTACCTCAAGAAATAAAACAAAAAATTATCAATAAAACAATCTAAGCTTACATCCTAAAAGAACTAGGAAAAGAACAAAGCCCAAAGTGAGTAGAAGGAAGGAAATAAAATAAAGATCAGAGCAAAAATAAATAAAATTCAATTTAAAAATACAATAAAATAGGTCAATGAAACCAAGACCTATTTCTTTGAAAGGATAAACAAGGTTGATAAACCTTAACTAGATTAATTAAGAAAAAAAAAGAGAGGTTCCAAATAAATAAAATCAGAAGTCAACCAGGAGAAGTAACAACTGATACCACAGAAATGCAAAAGATTATAAGAAAATATTACAAAAAAACTATATGCTAACAAATAGGGAAATCTGGAAAAAATGGGTGATTTCCTACAAACATACAATCTTCCCAAATCAATCAAGAGCAAGCATAAAATCTGAACAGATAGATAGCAACTAATAAAATTGATGTAGTAACCAAAAAATTTCCAACAAACAAAATCTTGGACCAGATGGCTTCACAGGTGAATTTTACTAAACATTCAAAGAAGAACAAACGCCTATGCTTCTCAAACTATTCCAAAAATATTTAAGAGGAGGGAACATACTCAAGCTCCCTTTTGAGGCCAGAATTGTCCTAATTCCAAAACTAGATAAACACATTAAAAAGCAAGAAAATTATAGGCCAATATCCCTGATGAACATAGATGCAAAAATCCTCAAAAAATATTAACAAACTGAATCCAGCAGTACATTTAAAAGATCATACACCACGATTAATAATTCTATTCTTGGGATGCAAAGTTGGTACTATATCCACAAATCAATTAACATGATATACCACATAAACAAAATAAAAAATAAAAATCACATGATCATATCAATAGATGCAGAAAAAATATTTGATAAAATCCAGCACTCATTTATCCTAAAAACTCTCAGCAAAGTGGAAATAGAGTTAACACATCTCAATATTATAAAGGTCATATATGACAAACCCACTGCTAACATCTTACTCAACGGGAAAAAACTAAAAGTGTTTCCCTTAAGATCAGGAACAAGACAGGGATATTCACTTTCACCAATCTTATTAAACATAGTACTCAAAGCCCTAGCCACAACCATCAGAAGAGAAGAAGAAATAAAAAGCATCTACATTGGAAAGGAAGAAGTAAAACTGTCATTATTTCCACCAAAATAAAAAAGACTAGAACTAATGGATAAATTCAGTAATGTAACAAGATACAGAGTAAATGGCCAGAAATTGGTTGCATTTTTATACATCAATAATGAAATATCGGAAAGAAAACTTAAAAAAAACAATCCAATTTACAATTCCATCCAAAAAATACTTAGGAATAAATTTAACCAAACAGTTAAATGATATGCACTTGGAAAATTATAAGACACTAAAGAAAGTAATTGAAGAAGACAAATAAATGGAAGTATATGCCATGCTCATGGATAAAACGAATTAACATGATTAAAATGTCCGTAATACAGAAAGCAATCTATAGATTTAACCCAATTCCTATCAAAATACTGATGGCATATTTTACAGAATAGAACAAATAATCAAAAATGTGTAAAAAAGTGTACATGGAATAACAAAAGACCTAGAATAGCCACAGCCATCTTGAGAAAGAACAAAGTTTAAGGTACCATTTTACCTGATATCAAACTATAGTACAAGGCTGTAGCAATCAAAAAGCATGGCACTGGCATAAATATAGACTTATAGGTCAATGGAACAGAGTAGAGCCCTGAAATAAACCCCCACCTATTAATTAATTTATGATAAGGAGTCAAGAACATACAATCAGGTAAAAAAAGTCTTTTCAAAAATGGTTTTAAGAAAACTGAATAGATAAATGCATAAAGTAAAAGAAAATAGACCACTTTCTTACATCATATACAAAAATAAACTCAAAATGAATTAAAGACAAATGTAAGATGTGAAACCATAAAACTTCTGGAAGAAAAAGTAGGCAGTAAACTCAGTGACATCGCTATTAGCAATCTTTTTTTGAATGTCTCATGGGGTAAGGGAAACCAAAGAAAAAAATTTAAAAATGAGAGTATATTAAAATAAAGAGTTTTTGTACAGTGAAAGAAATCATCAACAAGAAGAAGAGACAGCCTACTTAAAGGTAAAAAATATTTGCCAATGACACTTCTGATAAGGAGTTAATATTAAAAATATATAAGGAACTCATACAACTTACAAAAGGAAGACAAACAATCTAATTTAAAAATAGGCAGAAGAAATGAATAGACATTTCTCCAAAGAGGACATACAGATAGTCAGTAAACATATGAAAAGATGCTGATCAGAGACATGCAAATTAAAACCACAATGAGATATCACCTCACACCTGTAGAATGGATATCATAAATAAATCATTAAACAAGTGTTATCGAGGATGTGAAGAAAAGAGAGCCCTTCTGCACTGTTGATGGGAATGCAGATTGGTGCATCCACTAAAGAAAACAGTATGGAGGTTCCCTCCAAATTAAAAACTAACTGCCTTATGAAGAAGTGATTCCACATCTGGTTACATATCTGAAGAAACCCAAATCACTAATTTGAAAGAATATATGCACCCCTATCTATGTTCATTGCAGCATTATTTACAACAGCTAAGATATGGAAGCAACCCAAGTGCACATCAATATATGAGCAGATAAAAATTGTTGATATATATATAAATGGACTATTACTCGGTCCTAAAAAGGAAAGAAATCTTACCATTTGTGATATCATGGATGGATCTAGAGTGTATTATGCTAAGGTAAATAAGTCAGTCAAAGAAAGACAAATATCATATGATTTCATATGGAATCTAAAGAATAATATAAACTAACAACAGAAACAGACTCATAGATACAGAGAACAGACTGATGGTTGCCGGAAGAGAGGGGTTCTGGGGACCAAGGTAAAAAAGTTGAAGGGATTGAGAAGTACAGATTGGTAGTCACAAAATACTCATGGGTATGTAAAGTAAAGCATTGGAAATATAGTTAATAATATTGTAATAACTATGTATGGTGCCAGATGCATACTAGAAATATTGGAGGAACACTTTGTAGAGTATATGATTGTCTAAGCACTATTTTGTACATCTTAAACTTATATAAAATAATATTGAATGTAAATTGTCATTGAAAATATTTTTATAATTTAAATTTTTTTGTTGGTCTCAATCTATTGATATTGTAACACAGTTTTTAAAATTTTCAGAAATCAAAAGTCATAACCTCAGCAGTCATGAACTCTCAATATTCTACTGAATAATTTCTACCAGAAATAAAAGAATCATAAATGAACCAGTTAGCTATCAGAGATACAATTAGGAGAAAATCAACTTAAGCTACTCCAGTAACAATTTTGCAAAAATATGTTGTCAAAGATGGCCCTGACGTTTATGGACATTCAGTTTATGTTGATTCCATGGAGTATACTATGAGCTTATTAATGCAACTACCAGGTGAAGAATAGCTTAAAGCTGACTTTTTAGTTGAACATGTATATCTCTCATAATTTAAGAGGGGGCAAAATTTAAACATCTGAATAACACAATAAGTTAATTAAGAATTTCTATGTGAAGGATAAAAAGTTGGGGTGATCAAAAGAAATTTTACATTAAATTGCAAACAGGTTTGTGTGTATGTGTGTGTGTGTGTGTGTTTTAATGTCACTATGGTAAAACCAAGATGTGTGGTGTGTCAACATACAAGTCTCTGAAAGCTTAGAAAATTTACCTAGGACATTCTTGGTGAGAATGCATCAAATTAAAATAATTTTATCATATTTAAAGAATTACACACCAGTTGTATAAATTTACTTCCTGACTTCTCAGAATATCAGTATTTTTTTTGAGAAAGACAATGCTTGAATAATATTATAGTTTAGTTTATGTTGCCAGGAGGGAGCCCTCACCTTTTCGTAGTTTATAGTATAAGAATAATAATGCAAAAACCCATAAATATAATTGTATTAAAAAATAGATTGTACAGTTCTAAGGGTGGAATAGAGAAAAATGAAGACTATGTAGAAGAAACATAAATCCATTTAGTGCTTTCGTAGCTGCATAGGGAATAAATGTGCCACTACAATACAAATTTTAGCAAACCTTGCAAATCACATTTTTATTTGGTTATAATTAATGCCAGTAGTTTGTTACTGTATGTAGAGCTGAGGGATACTTGGGAAATATCTGTATTATAAAACAAAACATCAGAAGGAGTCAACCCATATTTGAAAGTCAAATAATGATTTGTAATTTGAATGGCCTTTACAATTTATGATTTTATTTTTCTGTCCTTGCACAAGATCATACTTCAAAATTGTTTCCCCCAAAGGGTTAAAGAGGTGTATGTTTACAGCAACAACAAAAAAATAATTTAAGTATGGAACTTTAAAGAAGTAATTATTTTTTGAAAAGAAAAATAAATATATTAGCCATGTCCTTGTTAAATGGATTTCTTGTTAGGTAAATATTAACAGTGATTCCAACAGAATAAACTAGCATAAAAATTATTTGAAGTCCCGCAAGTACAAAATTATTTCTAGAACAAAGAACTTCCCACAAGGGAAGCAAAACATAAAACAGTAAAACATTGAATACAAAAATTTACTTCCCTAGTAATATTTGTATTCCTTTCATCTTCCCTCTGCATAACTACAGATTATCCTCTAGTAGTTGTTTTTCCTCTACTCTGTAGACATTCTAAGATACGAATAAATATACATTTATGAAAGTTAAAAAAAGACAATAAGAGAAAAAAGTTGGATATTTAAGAAAAATGTTATTCCTCAACCAATAATTCTGTAGCTATTTAATTGCTAAGTGAAATAAGCCACTCAGAGAAAGTCAAGTGGCAGATGATCTTACTCATATGTGGAATATAATGAACAAAATAAACCGATGAATAAAATAGATACAGGGACACAGAAGCATGGAACAGACTGAGGGATTTCAGAGGGAAGGTGGAAAGAAAGGGTGGGTGGGGTGAGATTAACATAAGAATTTATATGCATATATGCATAACCTATAGACACAGACAATTAGTGGGGTGAAGGCCTGGGGGGAGGGGTACATAATGGAATGGATCAATGAGGGACAAAAGTGGACATTTGTAAAACTTTCAACAATAAAATAAATTCAAATAAAATAATAATAATAATAAAGATAAAAAAACTGCTTTGAGTTAAAAAATATAAGCTAGAATTCTACTTAATAAGCTATACATATTATACTGTATCACTGTACAATGTCTAATAAAGAGTTCTAGAATTTATAATATACCCTTATAGGAAGTAAATATATGAATTACAAATAATAATATACCACCCACATTTGGAGAAAGAAATAAAGTTTAAATGGTACAAATGAAAGAGAGTTATTTTGCCCTATTTTTAGATTTGTTTTTCCCACATATACACTCTTTCTGGAAGATCCCTCATAAATATAACAAAAAAATCCCACATATGTGGATGTGATAAAAATCAGATAAAGTAAGAAACTATAGGTATTAATATTCCCTGAGACTCTTTGTCCATATTGAAGTTAGCAAAGTGAACTACAGTAAAGGGAATTTGTGCCTATGCTCAGTCCTTGCTTTCAGTAAGGAAGTTGGTGGTATACATGGAACATAAAGGAATGAATGGATAGTGATTTTGAAGAGGGCATCATTAAGACTTGAGAATAAAATCTGTTTCAGATATTAAATTGAGAGAATATTGCTGCCATTGGTTGACATAATAAAAAATAAGAATAAAAATGCAAACCTCGTAGATATTTTTGAAGAGGTGGGGAGATGATGAATCTTATTTTAGATATATTGAGTGAGGAAACAAATGGAATTCCAAATGATATTACTGCCAACATTTAGACATAATGAAAACAGTTAAAATTAGAGAGGTTGCAGCCATTCATAAATATATGAGGATGTAAGTATACAGGTGGTTGTTTAAGCCACAATTATGATCATTTTACTACACTCAGTGGAGAAGATGAACAGACTCAAGTGAATTCTTAACCAAATGCACCTTTTATGAAGGAGTCAAAAAATAATATTTGGGAAATTGAAGTTTATGTTTATATATTATTACCATAAGTATACAGCAACAGGGGGTGATCAAATTAAGTATGACTTCATTTCTATTTCACTCATGCTTGTTCCCTAGTTCCAAGTGTTCATCCTACTGGAGAATCCCAGTCCTGGAAGTAAGGGAATATACTGAATTACTTTCTCTTGCACAGGGAATTCAACTTAATATTTTCAGTATTAAATATGCACATTGTTTCAAATATATTTTATGATCTGTAATGAGAAATGCAATATTTGTGATCCAGTCAAAGAAGAAATATTAAATCATGCCAAACTTTTTTGGGAAAAAATAATAATTTCTATAAGAAATGTGTCTTTGGTAATTGAAGTCATCCCAGTTAGATATATTGAATAACTAATCATTTCACCATTCATTTATTTACTTATCTAGTTAACAAATATACATTTATTCATTCTCAATGTTGTGCATTGTGCTAGAAATTGGGGATGTAGCAACAAAAAGAAAATGACCCAGTTTTTACCAGCATGGAGCATATAATCTAGAATTGGAGAGAGATATTACACATAAGATCACACAAATACAAAATTACAAAATATTTGATTTACTATAAATGCAAGAATATAGGGTATAATGAAAATATATGTCATATATTACATATATATTGAGAGAGGCTGGTAATAGATATCCCTGAGGACATGTCCTTAAAATTGGAATTGAAAGAGGAATAAATGTTAGTGAAGAGGTGTGAAGAGAAAAGAACATATTAGGCGGATTAAATTGCATATCCAAAGGCTCTGGAGTTGGGGAAGCTTAAAATTTCTCTGAACTGCAAAAAAGCCCATTATCACTGGACTCCAGAGAGTACTGGTAAGGGTGATATGACCAGGATAATACTCATAATATTCAGACACCAGAGGGCACAGTCACTGACCCATTTAGACTGATAAATTACTTGTGAGCCAGATTGTGCAAAAACTTTGATTTTATGTCAGTGATTATGTACTTGTCCCAAGTGCAATGAGAAACTATTTAGAAGTTTGGAAATTTCTACCACAAGACTTTTAAAGTAATCCATACAAGATATATTGGTAATTTACAGCAAAGAAGTAATACAATAAAACCTTAGTTTTGCATACCTCGATTTAATGAACTTCGGATTCAATGGACAAATTTTCTGATCCATATGTCATATGTGAAAATTAACACCCTCTTAATTTTAAAATACTTTTAACCAAGATTTGCTTATAATTAAATTAAATTTGTTATTAATGCACTGTTATTTTTAACAAATTTTAGCGAATAGGCCATATGTTGGAAAGAACATTGTAGTAATTTCATGAACATAAATAAATATTACATATCTACAACTATAATCTACATATTTAAATTTAAGTGTCACCACTCAAACAATGTTACGGGAATGATTAGCACGTGATCACACCACATTCAACAAGGTAATCGGTTCTGTTGTCATGTGGTGTGACTTTCTGCAGCAGTTTTAATGCCTGCCAGCCAATGTTCCCATGTGTGCTAAGCCATGCCTCAGCCAGTTGCATTTGTTTACTCACAATGATTGTTGAATGCACGCATTTACTAGACCTATTCAGTATAAATTTAAAATTACTGTAATATGTATAGAAAGCTTTTCTGTGAAATTAAACTTTTCATACATACTTAATTTTAATTACACAAATGTATCTACATAAGTCAAAACAGGTAAACTAACTAATTTGTCAATTTTAAACATACTCATTCATTCTGAAAAACTACCTTCTTATATAATAAACTTTTGGCTTTAATGGACACCCCGTCACCTGAATTAGTCCATTATATCAAGGTTTTACTGTGATCAAGATGGTAGAATTGAAGAGACTACCCAATATTTAACATCAACTTGATATGAAAGGTAACATGTACCAAGCATTGTAAAAGGCCTGAGATTTTATCTTTTTTTGCAAGATGACAATCGCCCTGCTACAGTTTCATGGATGCTGGCAGAAAACATGAGACTCCTGAGTTACAGACAAACGATTTATTATGGCAAAGTATTTTATTATTATGGCACTAGCAATGACCACAGTGTCAATGTTTGTGCCAATTTTCTGACAATCCCATAGCAATGTGAAATGGGCCGACCCACATAGTTGGTTGTATGACAACAAAGGAATCCTGAGTCTATTAAACCCAAATCTTGGGAAGATTAATGGGAAGTAAGCCTGATAAACTTTTATCCTAGATGGAAGTATAATCTTTATTATACTGGACAATGAGCAAACCTGCTTTTCACTCTGAAGGAATGTTATCTTTATCATTCTAGATAAATAGCTATACAAATGTACTTGAAAAAATAGTCCAGAACAAAGGCAGTTAGTGAAACAGTTCATTGGTCATGCAGAAAAAATGAGAGACCCATGGAGAATTGTCTTTCAAAACTATGATGAGTAATGAAGATGGAAGTATCAACAAATATTTTGAAATTTATGCCTTATTCAAGATAATGAAAGGGGAGCCTCTCACTGAAACACAAATAATAGTTTTTTGAAAGTATGGAGTTAGGAGGCTAATCAGGAAAACAATGATTTCAGTTCTAGAAACGTTGACTTTTCTGTACCCTTGAGATATCAAGGTAGAGATGCCAAGTTGTTAGATGGATGTGAATTAAGCTCAGAAAAATAAATTTGATTGATATAAAATTGGAAGTTGTTTACATTAATTAGTAATGGAGGCCTTAGATATGAATGAGGTTTCCAAGGGAAATAGTAACCCTTCATTATTACTTAATCTTGTGTGTCCAAGACTAAACTCTAATCAAAATTCAACATCTGTAATACTTTCAACAATAAAGATAATTTTTTTTAAAGTAAGAAAATAAAGATAACTAAGTCTTACTCTAAAAAAATGCAACATCTGTATTTTAGTTTGTACATTCAGTTATTTTTTTTATCTTGATATGTGATGTACAGAAAAATAAAATGATGAATCCAGAAGAAACCTGAAATAGTACCTAGATCATGGCTCTTAACAATTTTAAGATCACAGATATTCTTTAAATATGTGAAAAATGTAAACTCCATAGAAAAATGTTTATATGCACATATACACAAAATGGAGATTCATGTGCCATCTCCAGACCTATGCATATCAAGTTTAAAGCTCTCAATCAAGTTTAATATTTTCAGATAGTAGCTTAAAATGCTGAGTTAAAAAAAAGCCATAAATATTACACATGAATATAATCAGACAATTAAGAAATTTTAAAAATATTTCTGAGATGGATGCAGCCTATCTTCCTAGTTATCTCCATATTTGGGTTCACAAATAGAAGTGCAGCAGAGAGTATAAACTCTTGAGACCTGCTGTGTTCACATCCAAGATCCATGATTTTGTAATTCAGGGTTCTATCAGAGAAGCAAAACTACTCAGATAGATAGAAAGTTAAACAATGATGATGATAGATAAATCAATCAATCAATCAATCAATCAATCAATCAATCAATCAGTAGGTAGATATAAAAAGAAATAAATGATAGATTTGTTAAAGGTATTTGACTTTATATAATTGTTTAATTGAGCTATTGTTTTTACCGCTGATGCTGGAGTTTGAATTCACAGGGTAAGCATTTGGAAAGAGAAGAAGGATGTAAAGTATGGGAGAGCAAGAGCAAATTGGAACCCATAAACATCAGGTGGGAACAGATGAGATAAGACTGAAACCCATGCCATTGCTGCCTCTGATTTTGATGTGGATGTCATAGATATTCCATGTTTATTTGCCATGAAGACAAACACACAACCTAGCTCAGGATTTGGAGAACCAAAGAAAGATTCACAAGAATCTGAAGCCCTTGCAGGCCAACTGCTGCCTCAAACTTTATTAGAAGACCAGCAACAATGTATGTGAGTTAAAAAGAGCTGCTACTTCCGTTATCCTCTCTGTATCTCCCAGTCTTGGTTGTAAGTCCTTGCTTTTCATCACCTTGAATATTTCTTGCCAATCCCTTCTGGCCTACAAAGTTTCACTTGCAAAATCAGCTGACAGTCTTATGGGAGCTTCCTTACAGGTAACTAATTGCTTTTCTCTTGCTGCCTTTAAGATTTTCTTAGTCCTTTGTGTTTTTTTTAACGTATTTTTTTAAAGAATAGTTTATTGATTTTTAGAGAGAGGAAGAGAGAGGGAGAAAGAGAGAAACATCAATCGGCTGCCCCCTACAGGGATTGAGCCCACACCCATGGATGTCCAGGAATCATACCAGAGACCTTTCAGTGCATGGTACAATGCCCAACCAACTGAGCCACAATGGCCAGGGCTCTCTCCTTGTCCTTATCCTTTGCCATTTTAATCATGATATGTCTTGGTGTGGGCCTCTTTGGGTTCATATTGTTTGGGACTTTCTGCACTTCTTGGACTTTCACCAGGTTAGGGAAGTTTTCTGTCTTTTTTTTTTTATATATATCTTTATTGATTTCAGAGAGAGGAAAGCAGAGGGAGAGATAGAAACATCAATGATGAGAGAGTCATTGATCGAGCCCACAACCCGGGCATGTGCCCCGACCAGAAATCAAACCCTGATCGCCTGGATCTTAGGTCGACGCTCAACCGCTGAGCCACGCTCAGCCAGGCTGTCTTTTTTTTTTTTTTACATAGGTTTTTAATTTTTTGCTTTCTCTCTCCTCCTGCCACTCCCATGATGTGAGTATTGGTATGCTTGAAGTTGTTCCAGAAGTTTCTCACACTATTCTCACATTTTTGGATTCTTTACTCTTTTTGCTGTTCTGATTGGGTGTTTTATGCTTCCTTTTCCTCTGCTTCATCAACTCTACTGTTGATTCCCTATAATGTATTCTTTCTTTCAGTTGATGCATTCTTCATTTCTGACTAATTCTTTTTTATGTGTTCTGTCTCCAATTTTATGTTTCCTATCTTTTTGTTGAAGTTCTCACTAAGTTCATGTACTCTTCCTCTAAGTTCTTCGAGCATCCTTATAACTAGTGTTTGGAATTGTGCATCTAGTGGATTACTTGTCTCCATTTTGTTTAGTTCTTTTTCTGGAGGTTTTTTCTCTTATTTTATTTGGGACATGTTCTCTTGTCTCCTCATTTTGGCCTCCTCCTTGTGTTTCTTTCTATGTAACAAAGTGACCTGTAGGGTCCCATGGCACAGGGTACACATTCACCTGAGCTAAGTACTCCATGTGTGCCCCCCATGCTGTGTGGGCTGTGTACACACTCCTGTTGTAGTTGGGCCTTGATTGCTGTTGGCAAGTCAATGGGAAGGATTTACCCCCAAGCCAATTGGCTGCAAGAACTGTTTGCAAGCACTGTGGAAGATCAGCTATGCAGGGGCCAACTCCAGAGAACAGGACTTACTTCAGTGGGGCTCTGATTCTGTTGAGTCCACCCCTTGAGTGTATCACTTGTGGAGGTGGTTGGATGGTGCTTCAGCATGGTCATAAGCTGTCCACTAAGTGCACTGGCTCTGGGGCCTCCTGGGAGGGCAGCTGTCCCTGTGTTTTGCACTGGACAACTTGGCATGAGCTACAAAAACATCTGCAGATGGCTGATACTTGTGCTGGACTTGAAAGTGTCCAGGAGAACCATAACTGTGAACCAAGGCTGGCTGCTGCTAGTGCCAGGCTTGGGGCCACTTAGTGAAAGGGACAGGGCTTGCAAAGGCCAGGTTGTGCTTGTTTGAGACATTTTAAGAACGTCTGAAGCATGAGCCAAGACAGGCCATTTGTATGGAAAAGTCACTGGAAACAGTTTGGGCAGTGAGCCCGAAAGTTGTGTGGAGTTGGTTTTCAGGGAATCACCAAGGTGGGGTGAACAGTATTAGATAGTTTTATGTAGACTCAGATATGGTACCCACTTGCTGGCTCTGTGTGAGGAGGGCTGAACAAAGAAACAATGGCCTCTGCCAGCTATTCTGTCTGGGAGAAAGCTACCTCCAGCTCTCACCCTGATGCCAGACAATTTAGTTTCTCCCTGTATATCCCTGGTGCCTCTTGATCTGTTGATTCAGTGCTGGATCTCAGAGTGAGAGAGTTGAGTAAGTCCCTGTGCAGGCCCTTTGAGAGGAACATCTAAGACTCCAACAACCCTTTGTTTGACTCAGTCATAATCCCCACTTGTTTTGAGATTCAGAAGTTATGGGAATGTCCTTTCCTGACATTGGAACCCTAGGCTGCAGAGCAAGGGACTAAAACACCTTGCTCCTCAGGGGGAACCTCCATAGTTGAGATATCCCTTCTGATTTTTATCAGCCATACATGGGTATGGGACCAACCCTTTTGTGTCTCTGCCCCTCCTTCCAGTCTCAATGTGGCTTCTTCTTTATATGCTTAATTGTATGACTTCTGCTCAGCTACATTTCAGGCAGTACTGAATGATGATTGTTCTGTAGTTTAGTTGTAACTTTGATGTGGTTGTGGGAGGATACTAGGACTAAATTTACTGATGTTGCCATCTTGACTGGAAGCCTTAAAGTATTGTCTTTTTATCTATGTATGTTTTTGTTTTTTTATGCTATTGTCTTTGTATTATATATGTATGTGTGTGTATACATATACACATATATGTTTATGTACATATGTGCGTGTCTATACACACATATATATCATCGTTTTTGTTTTTATTATCATTGCTTGAAATGCCTTCTTTTTTTTCCTGTCTAATCAAAGCCTTCTGATTTACTACCTTTTACTCTTAATTCAGCTCTCTTTCACTGGTTTCAGGATTATCTAAACTCATACATTATATTAAAATGTTTGCCATGCACAGATTTTGCTATATGCATCAGTCTTTGGTTGTATACTCTCATATATAATTTATTAATCGCCTTGTATATGTTAGTGTTGGATCTCCAACTTGGTTTTAATTTTCTTGGGGGCAGAGAGAAAGTGTAAGATTTCTAGTATTTTTATGCACTGAATGTAATTTTATTGACTGTGATAAAAATATTTTATGATAAAGCAAAGAGCGTAGAAAGCAAATAAATTCAGAAAGAGAAAAATAATTTCTTATTATTCGAATTGCAACTTGAGAGTCATAACAAATGGTGCAAATGAAGAAGAATAATTAAGAGCATATGCCCCTTGAAGAAGAAACTATCAATTTTGTGAAGCCTGCTTTTAGGGTAAAAGAGGTAGACATATATTTTAAGTAATACACATTCTAAAGACAACAACCATGTTTATACCAAAAGTGTCAGTAGAAAAAATGTTTTGTTGGTTTTTTTAGAAATTATTTTATATGTTTATGTTGCATTTAAATATTTTATTTTAATTGGCTCTGGAAAATATAGATAATTTATCATATAGAAACAAAATATAGAATTTATACAACTCATTTTTGGCTGACATATCCTACAGATGAGATGAATAAGATAAAAGTATAAATATCTAAATGAAATGGTAAGTTTTTAAAGATCTAAGTTGTAGCAAAGTACAAGCAAAAATACCCTACTAGACATAATCTGGTGATTTCAAAGCAACATAACAAACTTTCTATCTGCCAAGTCACAAACATTCTAATATAGATATAGATATGGACATAGATATCTATCTCATGGCATATACAAAATAAATGTCTATATATCTATATATTTCTATGTAATGGCATAAGCAGCATAAATTACTATATTTTATCTCTAAACACCATTGCTTTCAATATGCATCATTATTTTATGTACTCTTAAGAGTAAGAAAATATTGCCAATTAAACACATATCTCATTAATTATAAGTGCATTCCAAATTCAGAAATGATAAAACTATGAAAAAAAAAATGCCTTAGATCAATTAAATACCTTCCCATCTCTCACTATACCTGAAAGACACCAAAGCTTTCTGGCACTAATTATTT
Source organism: Miniopterus schreibersii (assembly GCF_964146895.1). Taxonomy (NCBI): domain Eukaryota; kingdom Metazoa; phylum Chordata; class Mammalia; order Chiroptera; family Miniopteridae; genus Miniopterus; species Miniopterus schreibersii. The sequence continues at coordinate 36,894,501 of NC_138104.1, read as the reverse complement.
GATTACACATATTCCTCTTTAGAGCTCTCCTAGTAATAGATGTAAGAAACTTATGACTTCTATAGACTTATAGTAAAATATATGGTTCTTAATATTCAACCTTACATTTCTTTCCTTTTCTGGCTATAAAGTCAAATATTTCTATTGTTGCATTTCTATTAAAAAAATTTTTTAAAAGTCTTTGAGGTGTGCTTTAAGCAGGAGGAGTATAATTGTCTCATTTCACTTTTTTTAATCTTTATCGTTGAAAGTATTACAGGTGTCCCTTTCCCCCCCCAATTGACCCCTCGACTTCACTCCCACCCCCTCCCGAGGCTTTCACCCCATTATTGACTGTGTCCATGGGTTATGCATATATGCATATAACTTCTTTGGTTAATCTCTTCTCATCCTCCACCTCCTTTCCCCCTTTCCTCTGAAATATGATCATCTGTTGCATGCGTCAATGTCTCTGGATCTATTTAGTTCATCAGATTTTTTGTTTATTAGCTTCTTCTTAAAGAAGACCCTTCAACATTTCCTGTAGTGTTGGTCTGGTGGTGATGAACTCCTTTAGCTTTTCCTTATCTGTGAAGCTCTTTATCTGACTTTCAATTCTAAATGATAGATTTGTTGGGTAAAGCAAACTTGGTTATAGGTTCTTGTTTTACCTCACATTTCTTGCCACTCCCTTCTGGCCTGCAAGGTTTCTGTTGAGAAATCAGCTGACAGTTGTATGAGTGCTCCCTTGTAGGTAACTAATTGCTTTTCTCTTGCTGCTTTTAAGATTCTCTCTTTGTCTTTAACCTTTGGCATTTTAATTATGACGTGTCTTGCTGTTGGCCTCTTTGGGTTCCTCTTGTTTGGGACCCTCTGTGCTTCCTGGACTTGTAAGTCTATTTCTTTCCCCAGGTAGGGGAAGTTTTCCGTAATTATTTTTCCAAATAGGTTTTCAATTCCTTGGTCTCTTTCTTCCCCTTCTGGCACCCCAATAATATGAATGTTGGGCCTCTTGAAGTTGTCCCAGAGGCTCCTTACACTATTTTCATATTTCTGGGTTCTTTTTTCTTTTTGCTCTTCTTTTTGTTTCCTTATGTTCCAAATTGCTGATTTGATTCTCAGCATCCTCTACTCTACTGTTGATTCCCTGTAAATTATTCTTCAATTCATTTCACGTAGCCTTCATTTCAAATTGATCCTTTATTATGTTATCGATTTTCTCAGTTATTTCCCTAATAGTATGCTTAAACATCCTTATAAACAAAATTCTGAACTCTGTATCTGTTAGCTTGCTTGGATTGATTTCATTTAGTTCTTCTTCTAGAGCTTTCTTCTGTTCTTTTCTTTGTGACATGTTTCTTTGCCTCCACATTTTGGTTGCTTCCAAGTGTTTGTTTCTATGTATTAGGTAAAGCTGCTATGTCTTTTGGAATTTGTAGAGTGGCTTTGTGTAGTAGGTGTCCTGTAGGACCCAGTAGCTCAGCCTCTCCAGTCATCTGAGCTGGGCCTTCTAGGTGCTCCCCTGTGTAGGCTGTGTGCACTGTCCTGTTGTAGTTGAGCCTTGGTTGCTGTTGGCATCACTGGGAGGAATTGACTCCCAGGCCAATGGGCTGTGAGGACCAGCTGCAACTATAGCCAAAGAGTTGCTGTGCTGGAGACACCCCTATGGAGCAGGATTTATTTCAGTGGAACTTTGTTGTTCACGAAGTGCGCCCCTTGAGTGTGTCACTCGAGGATGTGGTAGGGTTGTAATCCAGTGTGGTAGAGTCTAACCACCAGGTACACTGTCTCTGGGGCCTCCCGGGAGGTGCAAAGTCAGACTCTGCCAGTGCCTTGCCCAGGGCCACCCAGCATGAGCTACACAGCAAACTGTAGTTGGCTGCTACTTGTGTTGCACTTGGCAGTGTCCAGGAGAGGCCAAGCTATGAGCCAATGCAGGCTGCCGCTAGTGCCAGGCCTGGAGCCGCTTATCAAGCCATATGGGGCCCGCTGCTGCTTGTTTGAGAGAGTTTAGGAAAGTCCTAACCATGAGGCTGGAGCAGCCACTAGCACAGAAAAGCCGCTGGAAATTGCCTGGATGAGCCTGCAGGTGGGAAGGGGCGGGGCCTCTGGGAATCACAGGGCGGGGCCAAAGGTGTGAGTCAGGTGCTGGCGATTCAAATATGGCGCCTGCCTGCCGGCTGTGTGGGGAGAGGGCTCACCAAAGGAGCAATGGCCTCCACCAGCTCTTCTGTCTGGGAGGAAGCTGCCCCTCCACCTCTCACTCCAACTTCAGGCAGGTTAGTTCCTCCCCAAGTGTCCCAGGTTCCTTTCAAGCTGCTGCCCGGCGCTGGGCTCAGAGGGAGCGTCCGAGTGAGTCCGTGCCGGGCCCTTTAGGAGGAGCTGCTGGGGCTCCCGCAGCCTCCACAACCCTCATTTACAGTCCCTGCTGGTTTTCACAGCCTGAAGCTGTGAGGACTTCTCTTCCCAGCCCACGAGCCCTGGGCTGGGGACCTGCTGTGGGGCTGGGACCCCTCCATCCTCTGGAAAACCTCTGCCCCTGACATTCCCTCCTGGGTTTAACCCGCTGCACTGGGTGTGAGCTGGATCCAGCCCCGATCGGCCCACGTCCCCGCCCCTCCTCCCGGTCTCGATGCTCCTTCAGCTCCCTGGCTGTGGGGCTTCTGTTGAGCTGGATTTCAGGAGGCTCTGAGCGACGGTGGTTCTGTATTTTAGTTGTGATTTTGATGTGGTTGCGGCAGGCAGCGGGTGCAGCCGTTACCTACGCCGCCATCTTCTGTGCTGCTACTTTTAAGGGCCTCATTTCACTACTGACACTGACTTTTTCTTAGGTCAAGTGCCCTCAGACTCATGACTTAAAGTTTCATCTTCTCTTTGTATGAAGAATAAAACAATGCACCTCATGGTAGTTTATCCACTACTCTGATGAAGAACAAAAGTTCTAAATTTATTTTTCTAGTTATGATTTTCATAATTCAAAAAAACCCATGGCATTTAAGCAGGAGTAAAGCCATTTTAATAGTCACTTTATTTGGCTCTGAAGAATCCACACAAAGTGGTTGCAAGTGTAGAACAACTGTGTGCAACACAAATATGCATGCTGAAGAGGCTTACCTTCCATCGGATTTCAATATACCTGTATCTCTGCTATGCTTTGAAAGCTGAAGACTTATGGACCTTAAATTAATGTAACTTTAAAAATGTAGGCACAAAATGGCTATAAAACATTTTTTGAGGAGAATTAAAAACTCCACCCATTTTCTCAGTTCTCTATTTGTAAAATGTTCCTTATTTCTAACCATTTTGCAACCACGGTTCACACTGAGCTGAAATAAGATTTGACTATATCCAGAAATCAGTTCCCCTTTTCCTTTGGGTAAAAAGAAAATTTTAAGAACATTTTTTGGACACTCACGTTTTTCCACAATTTATCTAACAAGATTATTACCGGAAATCAATGACACTTATTCTTTTAACAAGTACATTTCCTTTTTAGCATAACTATTTCACCACATCATTATAACTACTTCATCTTTTTATGATTTTCATAATAGATTGTTAATTTAATCTGAAGAAAGGTTCTTCACATTCAAATAATATTGCCTTTTTGAGACTCAGGAATGTGTAAAATGGCCTCTGAAACTTCTTCCATTTGGAATAGAAAAGCTTAAGATTATTATAATATTTAAATATACATAACATATAAATATATATTTAATAAACATATATATGCATAAAATTTATTCAGGATCAGTGTGACAGGTTGGTGGACACTAAAGAAAAAAAATGAAAATAGGACCTTCAAGAGAACTCTTAATTTTGAAGTAAAAATAAAAACTACAGCAGTCCTGTCCCTGAGTTATTCATTCATCAATTTTTTAGAAACTACTAAAGGGCTTCTGCTTCAATAACCATACTTGTGTTCACATCTTTTTCTCTGGAATTAGAAATATAATAGAGAATATAACCTATACAGCATAAAGAAAGTTTTATCAACAGATGAGATATATCAACAAATTTCTAGAAGACAGAATTCCAGAGAGGCTCCAGGATCTGAGGCATATATGACAGAGGTCAAGAATGGAAAGTGGTGTTGAAACCTGAAATTTTTGAAACTCTACACATGGAAGAGTTGAGGCAGTAAATATCTGCACACTCTAAGTATACAGAGAACTCTTAACTTAAAAGACAAAAGACAAAAAAAAAAAAAAAAAAAAAAAAAAAAAGCTCACAGCATTCTTCTCTCAAGAAATTGAACTGTCTAGGGAAAGCAAAGGATTCTATTTTGGGTTTTAAAAACCCAAACTAAAACATTCGTCATTCTGGCTGGCATGGGGGATGTGAGGAGACTTGGTGAGGTCACAGCCTGATATCCAGCTCCTCACTTTCTCATGGTTAATCAAAATCTATTCACACACTATATTCATTGACTAAATGATCAGATGGACATCCTACTCATGTGAGATCTCAGGCCTAAATAGACAAGAATAGAGGGAAACCATACTGCTTACTAAACATATTTTCTAAATATAAACAGACAAGTAAAATCATTAGGCAAAGGAACCAAACCCTTAGCATGAAAAATAAAGATCAATATGACCAATAACTGTCCCCAGAGGAAACAGATAATTTTTCAAAACTTAAGAAAAAAAATACATATACTCTGAGCATTTTGATAATTTATTATATCCATAAGACAACAGGATGTTGTTTAAAAATACCAAAAATTAGTAAAAGTTCTTAGAGCTTAAGTATAGAATTTTCAAAATAAAATTTTAATAGAAAAGATGAAAAATGAACTTGGGAAAGTTCCTTAGAATAAAGGACATAAAGACAAAAAAAATATCAAAGGAAAGAGACATAAATGACCACTAGACAAAGACCAACATTTGATTAGTGGGAATCACAGGCGACAGAAAAGAGGAGAGGCAATTTACAGAAAAAAAATAGAAGAGAATAAGCCACACATAAGGTTGAAACTAGTCTTCAGACTGAATACTGCAAGGGCAGAATGCTTCTTTCTTACTGTAGGCATTTACCACTGCAAGTTTTCCTCTGATAACTGTTTCCTCTGCATTCCACGTGTGTATTAATGTTCTCCAGAGAAACGGAACCAAGTAGCAATAGGGTGTGTGTGTGTGTGTGCACATGCATGTATGATATTTATTATAAGGAATTGGCTCATGCGAGTATGGAAGCTGGCAAGTCTAAAATCTGCAGTGTAGCCAACATGTTGGAGACCAAGGAGAGATAATGGTATAGTTTCAGCCTGAAGGCTGACAGGCTGGAGACACAGGAAAGCTGATGGTGCAGGTGAAGTCCAAAGGCAGCCTGCTGGAGAATTTCCTCTTGCTCAGGGAGACCAGAATTTTTATTCTGCTCAGGCCTTCAACTGATGTATGAGGCCAAGTCACATTATGAAGCATATCAGTGAACCAAAGTTCACTGATTTAAATGGTAATCTCACTAAAAACACCCTCAAATTTGACATATAAAATTAACCTTCACAACAACTTTTGATACATGATGTTTTCATTTTCATTCATTCTAATTTTCTTAGTGATTTCTTCTGTAGAGCCAAACTAAAAGGGAGTGACTTATGTCAGGGCCAAAATTGAGATGGTCAATGCAGGTGCATAAAGGAAACTAAACCTAATCTTACAGAACTTTAAACCTCTTCTCAGAAATTGGCATAGGACACCAGCCCATCCCCAAATGCTGAGTCTGTTCACTCCATCCCTGGACTCCTTGTTCCCTTGACTCAGCTACCCTGATCTAATAAGAAAGAAGAGCACTAGGAAACCAATTAGCTGAAAAAGCCATAACCTTGAGTTTCCCAGCTTGCAGGTTGAAAGCCTTGCAATTAACTCTTCTTTCTGCTTTGTTATATTCAGTATGCAATTTTGTGTTTTACATTCCTTGGCACCACAAGTGGCATCTGAAGAAGCATCCATGATGACTTCTCTCTGGATTATGAACACAAATGCTGGTACTAGCAGAGCCCTTTAAGCTCCTGTCTTTGTGGCTGATTAGGAGTTGCTGAAGATAAAACCTCTTGAATTCCAGGTTTTCCTCCCTTGTGTTGATAGCCCTCTGAGTTTTATTGCAAATGTGTGTATGCCTGGTGCATTCTGCTGCCATGAGGTCTGGCCAATCTATAGAGTTTGAAGTTTCCTCTGGAAATCTTGTTCATGTTTCTTTTTTTCTAGATGGCATGATCTAACAAAAACTAACTTGGGAAAACAGTGGCCATTTTGGAGATCTTTTGATCTTTGTAAATTGGTTTTTTTGTGCAGTAAATTTTAATCAAAAGGCTCCAAATTTAAACAACTAGTTTGGGAATTGTTGGTCAAGGCCTTCTCTTGGTCAGTCTACAGTTCCATCTCTTTGATTACTGCTAGTAACCAGAGTTTCATTTTCTCAGTTAGTTTATCTTAATGTGCATGAGGTAAAGGAATAATAGATCTGTTACTAATGGGAATATCAGAAGCCAAAATAAAAAAATTGGTAGGCCTGCTTTGAACACTTAAAAGCTGTTAGAGCACTAGCAACCTAATTCTAAGACTCCCATTCTATGATAAGTTGGTCATAAAACTAGTTACATTGACACTAGATCACCTGCTAAGAATACAAATTTTTGTGTGAAATAAAATGAGGTACACTATAAAATGCCATAGGACCCTCAACCTAGCAGCACAGTGCTCTTAGGTATTAATTTGGCTTTGAGAAACCCAAAGCTTAGCTAAGGAAATGGGATCCTCAAGTTTCAAATAATTGTGCATGACAACTTCAGGCACAACAACTTTTTTTTTTTTTTTTTTAAATCAAAGAACTGTGGTACCAGAAGCTCTAGATATCTACAAAAATGCCAAAATTTTAAAAAGACAACCTAGAATTACAATGGCCAAGATAAGGGATGTTCTAATTCAACAAATTTATTCATTTAAGAAGTGTATTTGAAGGCAAGTGTTCTGAAATTAAACAAACAGAATGGGATCCCTATTTTAATTGGCATGCAAGGGACTCCAAAATGCTTCATTGAAAAACGTATTGCAAATGACCAAAAACTCTCACAACTCATATTACTTCCCTCTATCCTTCTTTCTATGAATACTCAAAGACTACTAATTCTTTCTGTCTGAAGAGGCTACAACACTGTGAACAAAAGTCCAGCAAGTTAGTGACCTTATAGGCACCCCCATATCTACCCTCAAAGGAGGGCTCCCATATAGGATCCTCTCAAGTTTGATGAGACTTTGAGAAATTCTCCATTAAACTGCCAAGGGGAAGATAAAATTAAAATTAATGAAACACCTTTCCAAAATCTGGTAGATACTGGAGCTACACTCTAATTCTTTGATTACTTAAGAAAACCCAGTCTTCTCAATATTAAGAGAGTTTTGTTTACAACCATGTAATCTTTTGTAGTTGCTTTAGCATCTTCTGTTGTTATTTTAGTTAAATAGATAATTAAGTATTATTTCATAATCTGTGATCCTATTTAGTCAAACGTTCAAACCTTTTGGCTTTTTGACAACTTCCCTAAATCAAATTTTAAACAGAGCGTTTTTTACCTTTAAGTAACTTGGAGATTTCTAAGAGGGTCCCTGGGAAGTCTCAAAGGATTTGTTTCTCATCTGGTAATACGTTAAACTAATTAGGTTTATTTGATATATTAAATTACATGGGAAGCCTTATAAAATAAGAAGTGATGTTTAACACTCTTATTTATATTTGTATGTGTGCATGTTATTAACATAAGTGATTTAGAAATTGTATGAAATCCTAGAATTCTGATATGTCCTAGTATAATGGTATGTCATAATTCTAGATATTATCTTAAAATGTTGTATATCACAGAAATAATTGTTTCCTTGTCAATTTCATTATAATGAACTCTCATCAGATATTTATCAATTTGTGTTTTTAAGTCTTTTGTCATCTACAATTTTTTTTTTCTTTTTAAAAATATGCCTTTATTGATTTCAGAGAGAGGAAGGGAGAGGGAGAGAGAGAGATAGAAACATCAATGATGACAGAGTCACTGATCAGCTGCCTCCTGCATGCCCCCCACCGGGGATCAAGCCCACAACCCGGGCATGTTCCCTGACCAGGAATTGAACCTCGATCTCCTAAATCATAGACCAATGCTCAACCACTGAGCCATGCTGGCCAGGCTACAGTTATGTGGTTTTTCAAAAGTAAAATTCATGGAAAGAACCCTACCAATAAGTCTTGATCACTGACACCACTGCCAAATTACAAAATGTCAAGACTTGGGTGCATATTTCACAACTGAAGATGCCTCTCCTGACATCTTGTTCTGTGTAAACACAAGTAATTTCAAAATCAAACTTACCAGGGAGAGAAGTGACCAACACTGAGTAAGACTGCTTCCACCCAATATGTCAGATTAAGAACATTTCTTTCTATTCCTCTTTCTTTCACTGATCATCCTTTCCCTAAATCTTACATGATGGTGGTCATTATGATTATTTTGTCTACCTTTTGCCTTGCTCTGGCCTGGAAAGATAATGTTATTGTTCACATATCTCAGGCCATTGCAAAGGGAGCTGTGGTATAATCCAATCTCCAAAGCACTATTGGATTTGTCAAGATGCTTGTGATTCTGTAGTTCTGCCCATCAGACTTCTCTCTGATTTCCAAGGCTTCAGTTTCTCTAGAACAAACTCAGCACCCTCTCCATTGTGTCGGACTGTCTAACCCTGGGGATATGTTTCCCTGTCTCTTGTTAGCAATCAAAAAACTGGGACCCTTGAATCCAGGCTCTGTACAAAGGAAGAGACCTAAGGCAAGGGTAACCAAATAAAATTGCCTGTGCCATCTACAGACACTCCATGGTTGTCACCTCTCAAGTCCTGAACCACAGATTCAGATGGGAATTACGAGGTGGTATTCATGATTTAAAATTTCCTTCCTTTGATAGATCACTGATCCTCTGGCTAGGATTAAGTGCAAATATGAAACTATAATCAATAATTTCTCCTTAGTTCTTCAAAATATTGCAAGAATCCATTGTTAAAGCAAAAGCTGCCCAACAAAAATTCCTAAACACTCTGGCCAAAGTTGTTTTTAAAAAAATCAAATAGACCTGGACTATCTTTTAATTAAACAAGGAAGTATTTGTGCCATAGTCAACATCACTTGCAGCGTTTGAAGTAATGTTTCTTGGGATGTTAAAACTCAGTTACACAAAATCCAAGTACAAGACCATTGGTTACCTCAGATCCAATCTAATTTATCTTGGAAGTTTGATTTTTTTCAGCTGGTAAGCAACAGTATTGGGCTCACTGTTTAGATATGTAATATAATTTTCTTTTTCTAACTTACATGCACTGTATTTGTGTTATTATTTTTAAAGTATGCAGCCGTTGTCCATCCAGCATTTGTAAAAACACAAGAACCTGATAGATTGATGCTTGTCCAATGCTTTAAAATGATATCTAAAACTTATGTATTTGACGAAGCCTCCTTGCCTTGACCTTCATTTTGACCCACTATAAGGAGTTGCTCCAATGTGGTCTTTTGGTTGCTACTAACCCCAAAAGACACTCTCACCCTAAAGAAAGGTGTCCATTCATGACATAATAAAATGATGGATGATCAATCAAACTGCAAAGTTGAGACAGAACAAACACTCAGCACTGTACTGGGTGATCAGTGCCTCCTAATGGGGACTTGATAAAAAGAGGGAAATGTAGAACCAAATTAAAATGGAATCAGTTATGTTAGGGATAAAATGAAGATGGTCAATGCAGACACATAAAGAAAAGTTACCCCAATCTTATAGGAATTTATAGTTCTTAAAATCAGCAGAGGGCACCAGCCAATCTCCAAAGGCAATTCTGTTCTTGCAATCTCTGGAATCCCTGGTTCCCTTTACTCAGCTACAATGACACAAATAAGAAAGAAGATCACTAGATAATCAACCACCTGAAAAAGCCAATTAACTTCTATATTTATTCCATAAAAATTATTTAGCCTCTGATCAACTTGAAACTCATTGCTCCAATAGCCTTGAGTATCCAGGTTTGCAGGTCAAAGCCTTACAATAAACTCATTATTCTGCTGTGTTGTATTCATCATGCAGGGTTTGTTTGTTGACACTTCTTTAACCCATTAATTGTTTTGAACGTGTTTTTAAATTTCCACGTATTTATGAATTTTCCAGTTTTCCTTCTTTTATTGATTTCTAACTTCATTCCATTGTGGTCAGGGAAGATGCTTTGTATGTTTTTGACGTTTTAAAATTTATAACTATTGTTTTTCATGGCCTAACAACATGATTTGTCATGGAGAATAGTCTGTGTGCACTTGAGAAAAATTTATAAGTTGCTGTTGGTGGTGGAGTGCTGTGTATACTGTGTATATTTGTGTCAGATCTAGTTAGTTTATAGTATTATTCAAATTCTCTACTTTCTTACTGATCTTCTGTCTAGATGTTTTTTCCATTATTGAAAATACATTATTGAAATCTCCAACTAGTATTGTTGAATGATTTTTTCCTTCAATTTTGCCAATGTTTGATTAATATATTTTGGGGCTCTGTTATTTGGTGTATACATGTTTATAATTGTTATATATTTTTGATAAACTGATGCTTTTGTCAATATAAAGTGTCATTCTTTGTCTATTCCAATTTTTTAGTTAAAATCTATTTTGTCTATTTGTAGTGTATAGGTCTCTTGTGGTTTCTATTTTCGTATAATATATTTTTTCATCCTTTCATTGTCCACCTATTTGTGTTTTATTTTAGTATTGATCTTTTTTATTTAACTTCATTATTTTTATTAAATTTATTGTGGTGACATTGGTTAATAAGATTATATAGGTTTCAATTGTACAGTTCTGTGATACATGATCTGTATATTGCATTGTGTGCCCACCACTCAAAGTCAAATCATTTTTGAAGGCCATATGTTTGACCCCCTTTACCCTTTACCTGGTAACCACCATGGTGTTGTTTGTGTCTGTGAGTTTTTGTTTTTGTTTTTCTTATTTGTTGCTTTCAGTTTTATATCCCACATGAGTGAAATCATATGGTTCTTCATTTGTTTGTGTTTTTAAGTTTAAAGTGAGTTTCTTATAAACAACATATAGTTGGATACATTTTTATCTATTATGCCAATCTATGCCTTTCAAATTATGAATGCAATACATTTACTTTTAAGTGAATACTGATAATGAAGGACTTATTTATGCCATTATGATATTTTTCCAAACATTTTAAGTATATTTTTATTCCTCAATTCTTTTATACAGCATTCTTATGTGTTTGATTGATGTTTCTCTAGTGTATTATTTTGATTATCTCCTCATTTCCATCAATATATATATTTTTTCAGTAGCTACAATTAACATTCTAAATTTATAGCAATTCAGTGTGAAATGATAGCAATGCAGCTTCAAATGTATATAGTATGCATGAACCCTTCTTAGATCTTATTCTACCCTCATGTGTTTTTTTTTACAAATTACATCTTTATATAATATGTGCCTGTTAACATATTTTAAAAATTATACTTTTATGCATTTCTTTTAAATCATATAGGAAACAAAAAAGTAGTTACATTCTAGAAATACAAGTATGGTAGCTTTTACATATATTTACATAGTTATATTGGCCAGTAATTTTTATTTCTTTGGACAGCTTCATGTTACTACCTAGTGTTTTTAGTTTCAGGCAAAAGGACTCCCTTAACATTTATTGTAGCACACTTTTACTAACAACTAACTCCCTTAGATTCTGTTTTTTTGGAAGTGTTTTAATTTTCTCTTCATTTTTGAAGAATAGTTTTGCCAGATGTACAATTCTAGGTTGACATTTTACTTTCAACTTTTTAAATACATCATCTCACTGCCTCCTGTCCTCTATGTTCTCTGATAAAAATCTTATAAAGAATCTCTTGATGGTTGCTTTTCTCTTGTTGCTTTCAAAATTCTCCCTTTGTCTTTGTCTTTCAACAGTTTAACTATGCTTTGCCTCCCTGAGCTTATCCTCTTGGAGTTTATTAAAGTTCTTGGACACAAAGAGTAATGTCTTTTGTCAAATTAGAGAAGTTTCCAACCATTTTTTTCTTCAAGTACTTTTTCCTCTTTCTGTCTTGTCTCCTTCTGAGATTTAAATAATGTTTATGACATTATACTCAATGGTGTCCCTTAGGCACTATTTATTTATTTTTTATTCTTTTTTCTTTCTAGTCCTCAGAATGCAATTTCAACTGCCCTTTCTTCAAGTTCTAATATTTTTTTCTTCTTCCTGCTTAAATCTGCTGTTGAACCCCTCTAGCACTTGTGTGTTTGTGTATGTATATGTGTGTGTGTTTATAAAATTTCAGCTGTTATATTTTAGCTCCAGAATTCCTGTGTAGCTTCATTTTAATAACTTCTGTCTCTTATTGTTATCATTCAATATTCCATCTCTTAATGCTATTGATACCATTTTTCTGATTCTCTTTAGTTCTTCATCAATAATTTCTTTCAGCTCCTTGACATATTTAAGATAGTGAATTTAAAATTTCTGTTTAGTAAACTCAATGTGTGGGCTTCCTCAAAGCTGATTTCAGTTACTTTTTTTTCTGGTGAGTGAACCATACTTTCTAGTTCCTCTGTATGCCTGTAATTTTTGTTGTTGCTGAGAACTGGACATTTTGAATATTCTGATGTGGTAACTTTGGGTTCTGATTCTTTCCCCTCCCCAAGGATTGCTGTTTTACTTGAGTAAGAGTGCAGTTGTCCCTTTGTTTAGAGACCTTTTAAACTCTTTTTGCAAAATAGCTATGTGTGGTTATTTAATTCTGTTCTATTATTTCTATGTTCTGACAAATAAACTGTCAAGATTTCCTTAAATGTCTGGATGCAATAAGAAAAGGGGAAAAGAGACATCTGACTCTTTAAGTTCCCTCTCATGATCTCCACCATGGAAGCTGTTTCAGCCTATGGGTTTGAAATTGTTTGGCTGTTATTCCAGATAACTAGTAATCAAAATCAGTGATCAAAACCCAGAAATACAGTTCTTAGAGAGAAAGGTACCTCTTGCCTCCTATGTCACCAACAATACACATCTGGATTGCAGGTTGCTATCTTGAGTCTACCTGCCATTAAGCTTGGGGGCATAACACATAATGTCAAAATTCACCAAGTTTTACCAGTATCTTTCCTCATCAAACCTATCCCTGGAATCTGCAAATGTTTTACTAGACTCCAGAGTTCCAAAATAGTTGCTTCAGGTAGCCTTTTTAACTCAATGGTCACTTTAATGGAGGGAGCTTCTTGGAGAAAACCAGAAAGTAAGAACTCCTGGAGCTTCTCACTATTCCCTTTTCCTTGAAGCAACTATGCAAAAATTTAATATATATTAGTTAGGAACTAATTAAATCTTCAAATCAACTATCATTTCCTCCTCTTACAGTTGAAAAATTTGAGGATCATAGAAGTAATTTGGTCAATATCACACCATTACTCACCAGTGGGTTATTTCAAATGTACAGTTGTCTAGCTGCAAAGTATATACTCTTCCCACAATATCGTAACTACTTTTTGTTCTTTTATCAACTTTATTTTGGTAGAATTTAAGCCCAGTAAACTGCCCATGTGTAAAGTGTACAATTTGGGTAGTTTTGATATAGCTGTATAACTGTTAAATCGTCATCACAATCAGGGTAACAAACATTTTCAACATCCCTGATAGTTTTCTCATGCTCATTTATAATTTGTTTTTTTCTTTCACTTATATTCTTGGTAAAACACTAATGTGCTCATTATAAATTATTTTGAATTTCATAGAGTTTTATATGAATGTAATAGTACAGTGTGTACTTTTTTTTTTTTTTTTTTGACAGGGGAGAGGGCCTGGCTTCTTTCACTCAGTATAATAATTTTGAGTTCCATAGATGTCCTGTGTATCAATACTTCTATTTTTATTTTTTGCTGAGTTTTCCATTGTATGGGTATACCACAATTGGTTAGCTGTGCACCTGTTTATGAACAGTTCAATAGTTATTTGTTTGCAGGCTATGAAATAAAGATGCTATGAATGTTAATGTACAAGCCTTTTTATGGACATATGGTCTCATTATTCTTTGATTAAGTGCCTAGAAGTGAGAAAGCTGAATCACATGGTAAGTACATGATTAAAGTTTTTAAAAAGCTACCAAGCCTGGTCCACCTGGCTCAGTGGTTGAGCATCAACCTATGAACCAGGAGGTCATGGTTCAGTTCTCAGTCAGGGCACATTCCTGGGTTGCCTGCTTGATTCCCAGTAGGGGGTGTGCAGGAGGCAGCAGATCAATGACTACCTTATCATTGATGTTTCTACCTCTCTCTTCCTCTTCCTTCCTCTCTCTGAAATCAATAAAAACATATTTTTTTTTTAAATAAAAGCTACCAAATGTTTCCAATTGTAGTTGTACAATTTTGTGTTCCAACCAGTAATATACGAGTTCCTGCTGCTGACCATCCTCACCAATGTTCAGTACCATCACTCTTTTTAATTGTAACTGAAAGGTTAAGGTTGGTGGTATTCAGGCTGGCTAAATAGTCAGCTCAGACAGTGAATTTTAAAAAATTAAAATTATTTAATTAAAAGGGGATAGGAATATCCAAAGGGACGGGCTACATAGCTTTGAGCCAAAGGGTATTGGGTCCATGATGGCAGCAAAAATATACTTGGGACAGTGAAACAAGAAAGAGCATAGAAGAAGCAACAGGAGAGCCTAGGCTGGGCTGCTTTGGCTCACTGAAAGTCAGAGACAGAGAAGGGGGCCTTGGAGACAAGTTCTGGACGTAAGTCCAGGACAAGCTGCTGCCCATTGCTCCCCTCATTGCAAGTCTCATGATGTCCACTCCAAGGGAAGAAAGGGGAAAGAGATGGTGCTGGCGTGCTACCATAATGGGGAGCATGAGAGCTGGGTCCCTTATCTCTTTCTTGCAGGTGGTAATCTTAGGGGAGGTCTTAGGGGAGTGGCTCAATAGAATATTCATCAGCTTTCCAGGTGTGTTTTCTAAAGTCCTGGTCTCCACTGATTGGTTGGTGCCAGGGCAAAGGGTCATTAGTCAGTGTAACTGGTCCTGAGGCAGCCACAGCACCACTTGTCTGGTTTTGCTGCTTTTCTGAGCCTGGAGCTGAAATACAACTGAAGCCAAAATGTTATCTTTAGGGAGGAAATGCTCAGGGGTCTAAACCACATGACTAGCGATATGCTGGAGGAGGATAGGTCACCCTGGGGACAAGGTTCTTGTTATTCCAGTTTTGCCCCTGCCTAGGCATCCTGGGCTTCCTGACACAGTGAGTTTCTATATCCTGAGTTCTGTACGTGGCCCATTTAACAGTAACCATTTTAATCAGTGTGTAGAGGTATCTCATTGTGGATTTAATTTTCATTTAGCTGATAATTAATGATTCTGAGCATCTTTATATATGCTTATGGGCAATGCATATGTATTTTTTGATGAAGTGTTTGAGTATTTTGTCTGTTTTTACTTTCAGTTATTTTTCTTACTATTGCACTGTAAGTTTTCTTTATATATTTTGATGCAATTTTATTGTTGAATGTATATTTTCTTTCATTGTGTGGTTTTTCCTTTTATATTCTTAATGTTGTATTTCTGAAGGAAACATATTTAATTTTGATAAAGTCTGAATTCTAAGTTATTATTATTTTTTATGGTTTGCTTTTTGTATTCTATCTAAAAAAATCCTTGTTTCCCAAAGCCTGCAAATAATTTTAATTTTTTCCCCAGATTTTAATAATAGTAGATTCAACATTTAGGTCTAGGATATATAAATTTTTGTTTAGAATGAAGGGTAATGTCTTATGTTCACTTGTTTTTCTTATGGTATTGATCTAGCACCATATGTTGAAAAACCTTTTAAACAAAAATTGTCAAATAGGGACATAAAAAATGATGAGGAAGTATTTCACAATGAAGGCAATGGAATAAGGTAGGATAAGGTAAAGTTTTCTAGAAGTAGTAAATTGAAACACAAAGGAGACTAAAATTAGGGGATGGTAGGGTAGGGTAGTAAGTCTAATGTTTCAGCTTAAAGTTATGAAGAAATGCACATGCAGGGTATACTTGATACATCATGAATGACAACTTGTGGTTGGAACATAAAATGCTTAGTTGTACTGAGAAGAGGACTGGTTCATCTTGGAGACAATTTTAGTCAGCAGCAACAAATGTTGCAGAGAGTTCTGTAAGACTGCAAAAAAAATGTTGAATATTTTGTTTAAAGAATCTTCAGAGACCTTATAGAAAACACATTCAGTAGTGTGGGAGGTTGTAAATGTGAGGCAAAAGGTATAAACCAGAGTATATTTACCTCCTAAGAACCATTGCAATGAAAGAAAGAGATGGGAGAGTAGTTTAAGCAGACACTTATGTTAAGGGAATGCCTTTAAAATATTTTTTAAGATGAGGAAGCAGGAGCATGCTTGTGGCAAAATGAAGGAATCGACAGAGAGAGAGTAATTAAAGGTGCAAGAGAAAAAACACACATAATTAATGGATCAATGTCTTTGAAGAGACAGGAATGAGTCTAAATAATTACTTCTGCACGTTAACTGTGAAGATCTCACTTCATGAGTTCTTTCAGTAGCAATTCGTTCTTTATCCTACTGAATAATGTGTAGTGTTTACTGGAAAATTAGAATTATAGGATAATTCCGATGTCTATTTTTAAGTTGCATTTCATAACTTTAGAATATATGCTTTTAAAAATTGTCTTACTTATCTTTTTGTTAGTTATACCTGCAGAAATTAAGTTAACCTACTATGTAAGCTCTATGTTAATAATGGTCAATAGTACACACTAAAATACAAGTTGGCTATTTCCACTTGATTTAATGTTTGTTTCTTTAGTTAGTAGATGCACGAATAGCATTGCCTAGGTTATAGGCAAACCATTGACTACAATTGTGGCATGTATCTTAAAATGTGAAAGTTAGCAAAGTAAGCATAGGCACCAGGTTGAGCTAATATATGAAGAAATTATACAAGTATTCTCAAAGATAATTGGTCTTTGCCACTGAGCTTACAACACTGTCAACACTTATTCTCCTGGTTTTCTAATTATTTTGCCACAATTCTATGATTCAAGAATCATTTACACATGTATAATGACAGCATACAGCTCCTCACACAACAACCCGTGAGTGTGCTGAGTCTTGTGATAAAGTCTATACCTCTAAGTTCAAAAGTTTCAAAATGTTTTTTAAGCTATTTTTTTAAAGATATCATTTTACTTATTTCAGAGAGAGAGAGAGAGAGAGAAACTGGGGATCTGAGCCCGCAACCAGGGCATGTGCCTTGATCGGGAATCGAACTGTGATCTCTTGGTTCATGGATTAACGCTCAATCACTAAGCTATGTTTTAGAACAATTACTGAAAGGTAAAAATAAACCAAAGAGGATCTGTACAGATCAAAATCTAAAGCTTACAAAAATAGAAAAACTACCTTCAACTTAGACAGAACTAACATTGACATGTGAAGGGTTATTTAGATTTTGTGGCAATTTATAATAACACATGTTCATTGTGTAACCTCTCAATTTACTCTTATAGTCAAATATCATTCCTGGGATTTTTTCCTCCCTTGGATATTTATTTTCTATCAAAATAGCTGGCATTTCAGGCTTTTGTGTTCTGCAACAAGCTGTTGATTCCAACCTATAGACTTTATTCCTTTTTGCATTTATACAACTGGTTTTGCATTGTACTGTAAAAATCTTTATTATCCTTGCAAGTGAAAAGTACTTTATTCTGTTGTACACACTAAAAACTGGCCTTTTATTTTGCTGATTTGTTTTTATTATCACAGAGAGGCACAGTTTTTGGTTTTTTTTTATCCCTGCAGTAAATTACAAGGGAGAATTGATCCCCACACAATAG
Source organism: Miniopterus schreibersii (assembly GCF_964146895.1). Classification (NCBI taxonomy): domain Eukaryota; kingdom Metazoa; phylum Chordata; class Mammalia; order Chiroptera; family Miniopteridae; genus Miniopterus; species Miniopterus schreibersii. Next base: position 36,876,608 of record NC_138104.1, on the reverse strand, counting down.
GGTAAAATGCTGAAGGCTAACATCTGCCTGAAGACACAGTTCTAAAATTATCTGGAAAATTAACATGATATAGATATAGGTGATGGATAGATAAATAGGTAGATAGATGATAGATGATGATAGATAGATGATAGATGATAGATAGATAGATGATAGATAGATAGATAGATATAGATAGATAGATAGATAGATAGATAGATATAGATAGATAATAGATAGATAGATGATAGATGATAGATAGATAGATAGATAGATAGATAGATAGATAGATATAGATGATAGATGATAGATAGATAGATAGATGATAGATAGATAGATAGATAGGTAGATGATAGATAGATAGATAGAGAGATAGATAGATAGATGATAGATGATAGATAGATGATAGATTAGATAGATAGATAGATGATGATAGATAGATAGATAGATAGATAGATAGATAGATAGATAGATAGATAGATGATAGATAGATGATAGATAGATAGATAGATGATAGATAGATAGATGATAGATAGATAGATATAGATAGATAGATAGATGATAGATAGATAGATAGATAGATAGATGAGAGATAGATAATAGATAGATAGACGATAGATAGATGATAGATAGATATAGATAGATAGATGATAGATATAGATAGATAGATGATAGATAGATGATAGATGATAGATAGATGATAGATGATAGATAGATAGATAGATAGATAGATAGATAGATAGATAGATGATAGATAGATGATAGATAGATAGATGATAGATAGATGATAGATAGATAGATGATAGATAGATAGATAGATAGATAGATAGATAGATAGATAGATAGATAGATGATAGATAGATAGATGATAGATAGATATAGATAGAGATAGATAGATAGATGATAGATGATAGATAGATAGATAGATGATAGATAGATAGATAGATAGATAGATAGATAGATAGATAGATAGATAGATGATAGATAGATAGATAGATAGATAGATAGATAGATAGATAGATATAGATGATAGATGATAGATAGATGATAGATAGATAGATAGATGATAGATAGATTAGATAGATAGATAGATAGATAGATAGATAGATAGATAGATATAGATGATAGATAGATGATAGATAGATGATAGATAGATATAGATAGATGGAAAGAAAGACAAATTACAGGGATGGGAAGGGGGGAAGGAGGGGAAGGAAGATTAGCAGGAGTGGGAGAGAAAAGAGAAGTGAGTTTGTCTCTATTAAGTAACATTCCTTTGTTGGTGGCTTCCTCCTGAACACCGTTTGTCAATTAATTTGCCAGTTTGTTTCCTGAGACCTGCATCATCCGTTTCAGGCAGTAAAATGTGGTATTGCAGATATAAATGGTATTAGCTTTTGTTGAGATGTATAATATATTTGAAAACTCTTTGTTAAATGTTTTGAAATGTAAGGCATTGGTCAGCTATTTTTTTTTCTTAACTGGCCAAAGAGTAAATATCTTCAGCTTTGCAGGCCATATAGGTTGTGCTACAACTTCCCAATACTTTGTATTATGAAAGCTGTCATAAATAATGCAAAATTGAATATGCACAGGTGAGTTCTAACAAACTAAATACAAATAAAACAGGTGGATGACCCTTCAGCAGTAGCCTACCAACTCCTGGAGGCATAGTTATTATTCATCATCAATTAATTTTGCATCATTCCCATACACTAGCATTCTTCCATCAAATTCAAAGTTACAAGCACCTATCAGTTGTCTGCATGTCTACTGCGTGAAATGTTTTGCTCTAGAATAGTTTTATGTATATATCCAAGACAATGTGGTTATTAATAATAAAATGATCACTCATTACTTAAGAGGTTTTTGAAGAACTGTTGCAATGCATCGTTTTATCCAAAAATGGGCAAAATTCCACCAATTGAAAAGTTTATTTTAAAATTTATTTTTAAATGTACTGTTTGGTTTTGTTCCTATCTAGTACATATTTGCAATATTTAATATCTCAATGGATCTATAATTATTACCCCAAAATAGAAAAGTAATTGTAAAAGTATCAAATATATGAATATAAAGAAAATAAAAATGAACATGTGAAATGAATAAATAATTTATATACAAACAACAAAAAGAACTAAAAGTGACCTGTATACATATAGGCATGATATCACTAATAATCATGAAAATTCAAGTTAAATAAAGAATTTTTTTACTTACCATATTGAGAAAAACAGACAAAAAAATCAGTATTGTGAGTTTTAATAAAGCTGTGAGGAAATATAAATTTTCCAACAATTTTACAGGACAATTGGGTATATCTATGACTACTGTAAATGTTCACAACTTGAACTCAGCGTTTTTCACTACTTCAAATATATGCAAGTTAGCAAATATTGATTATCCCATTATTTGCAATAGTGAACACTTAGAAACAATCCAAATGACCATAAATAAGGGCATGGTAAAAGCAAACAAACAGTAAAAAACATGTAATCACACAAAATAATACTATGCATCATTTAAAAGAATTAGTGAGAATTCTCTGGGTATATATGGAGTTATGAGCAAGATATATTGACAATTATGAAAGCAAACTGCATAACAGTATATAGAATATAATTCCATTTTTTAATTTGAAAAAATCCATTAACATAAATATATAAAAGTTGAAGGCAATAATAAATAGTGTAACTTAAGTTTTTTAATCTCTCTAACCAAGTTTCAACATTTAAAAAATTCTAGTTCCAAAAACCCATAATGGTTTGAAAATAAATACCTGAAAAGGAAAGAATGATCATGAAGTGATTCTAAGTGGTAACTAGTCAGTATAATTAGAGTTGTATGTATTAATATAAATTAAATAAACTAAAGGGTACGATGATAGAGCCATTTGAAATCAAACATTATTCTATGTTTTCTATGTTAGGAGTTCAGAATCTCATAAATATTTAAAGAAAATCAAATACTTTGATAAAACTGCTATTTAGCCGGGCCGATGTGGCTCAGCCGCTGAGCATCGACCTATGATCGAGGAGATCAAGGTTTGATTCCCAGTCAGGGCACATGCCCTGGTTTTGGGCTCTATCCCCAGTCGGGGCATGCAGAAGGCAGCCCATCAATGACTCTCTCTCATCATTGATGTTTCTATCTCTCTCTCCCTCTCCTTTCCAAATCAATAAAGATATATTTTTTAAAAACCCTATCTATACTATTTGAAATGCTTTGTATGAGCATTGCCAATATGAGTTTGGAATCTTATTAAAGGGGATTCCAAAAGTCAAACATAACCTGAAGAAAGGCTTTGTTTTGGACATTGGGAAAATTGTATTAGTAGTGATAATCCAGTCAATATAGAATGGGCTCTGTACACTTATTAAGCAGTCTTTAAGTATTTTATTTTTCTGAATGCTGTTGATTGCAAGGAACAAAATAATTAAAATGATCCTAAAGGAGAGAACATGTACTGTCTTACATGAGAAGAGATCTGTAGATTGCGCACTTTCAGGGAAGTTCCTCTAGTCTCAAACATGTCACTTTTGGTCAGCTTCTTATGGTGGTCCAATGGCTGATTCAGTTAAATGAAGTCTCCTAGCCAACTTGCCCTTTTGTCTGTTTTGCCAAGGTTCTGTCACATGCCACTGCTTCAACCAATTATTGATCAAAGAAGTTGGAAGGCAATGATTATTTTATACTTTTCAAAATTTGCCCCAGGGAAAAGGGAAGGGATAACCTTCCTTGGGTTTATAATAGGGTGAACATTAAAACAAAATAAAAGTTCACCTAAAATTGAACTTTGAAGAAAATATGAAGGTGAAGAAAATGCCTGCATGGTAGACAACCAACAGCATCTGTCATAAATATCAGAGGCTTCTATGAAGTGAATGGATGATGGAGTCCAGGGATTAGATACCAAGAGAAATTGTTCACTCAGATTTTTGATTCTCTTATTTAATGCATGATTATTTCCCATTTGAGAAAATATCTCTTTAAATGTAAAAAAGATTAGTAAAATCAGAATGCAGTGAAAATCTCATGTGTTATATAAAGTGATAAACTGGGACTGAGGAAACCAAGATTTCATTATTTTACTTTGCTGCCGAGTTTCCGTATCACAAAAACTCTAAAATAGGTAATACATTGTGTGCCTCTTACTATGCAGAATACGGAATTTAAATAGGTAGAAAGTTTAAGTTTTAGCCATTTCAAGAAATATACTATGTTAATGAATTATTATTACAATTTTTTAATATGAAGATAGATAATTCTTGAAAACTGACATTGGAAGATAAAATGCTGAAGAATATTCTAAGAACACTCTAACAATATTGGATTAAATGTGCATAAAATTCCTGTTTGTTACAAAATTAGATTAGGAATAATTAACATATAATACAATAATAAATATTTCATATATTATGTGTAATATATAATGAAGGCTATTATAACAAAGAATATTTTTAAAATTTTTATAATTAAATTAATCTATTTAATTTTTTTTTTTTCAATATGTCTTTATTGATTTCAGAAAGAGGAAGTGAGAGGGAGAGAGAGAGATAGAAACATCAATGATGAGAGTCATTGATTCGCTGCCTCCTGCACACCCTCTGCTGGGGATCCAGCTGGCAACCTGGGCATGTGCCCTGACCCATAATCAAACCTTGACCTCCTGAATCATAGGTCAATGGTCAACTGCTAAGCCATGTCAGCTGGGTAATCTTTTTTATTTTTAAGATGAATGTTTTGCCGAGCCGGGCGTGGCTCAGTGGTTGAGCATTGACCTATGATCCAGGGGATCGAGGTTCGATTCCCCGTCAGGGCACATGCCTGGGCTGCAGGCTCGATCCCCAATGACTCTCTCATCATTGATGTTTCTGTCTGTCTGTCTCTCCCTCTCCTTTCCTCTCTCTGAAATCAATAAAGATACGTTTAAAAAAAAAAAAAGATGAATGTTTTATACAAGTACCATATGATTTCACTCAAATGTGGAATCTAATGAACAAAATGGACTAACAAGCAAAATAGAGACGGTGTCAGGAGGACTGGGTTGGGGGTGGAAAGCTTGAGTAAAAAAGGGAAAAAGAGAGAGAAAGAGAACTCATAGACATGGATAACAGTGAGGGTTACCAGAGGGAAGGTGGGGTGGGGAGAGGTGGAGGAGGGGATAGAGGGGATAAATGGTGATGGACAGTGACTTGACTGGGTGTGGTGAACACACCATACAGTGTACAAATGATATGTTGTAGAATTGTGGACCTGAAACCTGTATAATTTTTTTTAAAATATATCTTCATTGATTTCAGAGAGAGGAAGGGAAAGGGAGAGAGAGAGAGAAACATCAATGATGAGAGAGTCATTGATCGGCTGCCTCCTGCATGTCCCTGACTAGGGATCGAGCCTGCAACCCGGGCATGTGCCCTGACTGGGAATCGAACTACGATCTCCTGGATCCTAGGTCGATGCTCAACCACTAAGCCACGCCCGGCTGGGCAAACCTGTATAATTTTGTTAGTTGGTGTCACCTTGATAAATTCAATAAAAAGGAAAAGATTAATCTTTCTTCAGAAAATCACTTAAAGACCGGTTGAATGCCAAATTAAAGCATATTAATGAGCATACTGTTTATTTTCCTCTCACTATTTGCACATATTTTTATTTTTTATTTTTATTTTTTTTAAATGTGTTTTTTTAAAATATATCTTTATTGATTTCAGAGAGAGAGAGATAGAAACATCAATGATGAGAGAGTCATTGATCGGGCCCGCAACCCGGGCATGTGCCCTGACCAGGAATTGAACCCCGATTGCCTGGATCCCAGGTTGATGCTCAGCCGCTGAGCCACGCTGGGCCAGGATGCACATATTTTTAATGTAAAATGGAAAAAATAAAAACTATGTTTTTCAAAAATAAGTGCTTATTAAGAGGAAATTAAGCATTGAAAAAAATTTTGAAAAGGAGAAAGCATTACTCCAAATCCTATTCATCAGAAATAATCAAGAACAGTAAAAAATTAATGACTATAACTTGGTACTTGTCTTTTACAAACGTTTGCTAGCAGATACAATAATAATTTAATATCCTCCAAACTCATCCTCAATCTCATGTTAGCTTAAACTCAGAAGATAGCCAAAAACACTCATAGGATTTTAGAAATAAAGATTATCTTTAAAGTATAATATAAATATAGACTTAATTTTCTTTAATAAAATCAGTTGAAGTTTGTGATAATCAAAATATGAAGTGTATCTTTATTAATTAATAAATATTTACATTGGTTAAAGCAGAGGAGTCCAACCTGGTAATGTATTTTCAAATGCTGACTGTTCTTACCTTTAATATAACCATGACTGACATTCCTTTTCTGTAAGTTTTACAAAGCTACTGTGGCAAAGACATCAAAAGAGGTTTCACATGGAGATAGTTTGGGCTGGAGCCAAAGATCACTAGTAGGGCAGTTGTTCTTAGATTTTAATATTTTTTTCAAATAAGTACATGTGGAATTATTTTAAATTCAGAATTCCAGCGCACACCCCAGAGGTTTTGATTAAGTAATTCTGAGAAGAGGCTAAGGAATCAGTGTATCTAATAAGTATCCAAGCACCTCTGTTGTTGATGGCACGTGGGCCAAATTACACAAACAATTATCTAAATTTTATTCCCACTAGTCTCCTAGAAGAGTCTTTTCTGTGTGAATATTTTGCCTTATCTAGACTGCATACTTAAGATATATTTAAGGGCTTAAGAATTTGCAAGATATTCGTACACTTAGGTCTTAATCATTTCATAACTAAAGCTCCATTAGAGTTTTGACAGAAATAAGAAATATTATAATACGGTCATATAATTTGTAATGTAATTTGGTCATTACCATTATACAGAACAATTAATTATTTTAAAATAAGAAATACAGTCATTCTTAAGCGTCAACTTCGAAATTATCATACAAAAATTCTCAGTCCAAGAGATACTATGATATCCTAAATGACAAAATATGTGAGTACTGATCTTAACTTCTCATTACAACTCTCCAACTTATCTTTATTACTTAATCCATTTGATCTTACTTTGTATAATTGTATGCTGATTTTATACTCATTGTTAAATATAAAAAAAATGAAAACATCAGTCAATCATCAATCCCTCTATCATTACCCCTTTTCAGGACATCCGTTCACCACCACTGTCTCAGCATTTCTATTTAAAGTCCCCTTCATATGTCCTAATCTTCCAACATTGGTCCAATTATAGTATGCAGTTCTTTGGCTTATAGGTTGTTGCTGATATTTATAACATGAATGCCTTCTCGGGAATCATTGCTTGTGCAAAGTTAGTGCTTTGTTCAGGGTACAGAAAGTCAACGAGTTCTGTCAGATCTGACCACATCATCTAAACAAACAGGAAGTGAAAGTGAGTAGTTTCAGGCTGTGAGGAGCCTGTCATTTATAGAGGATTGCTTGTTTGTCTTTATTTTTGTTTTGTTTAGGCTTTTTTTTTAATGTCCTTACAAGGGCTGATTTACTTATAAGTTATCATTTTCCTGTAGGATCTTGGCATAAGAATTTGTACACATTTCTAATTGTCTTATTTACTCCTAAGGCCAACTCAATTTCAGTTGCTAGCCTAGTTTTTATTGCTTTACCTTGCTTAATGAAAGTTTACTGAACCTAAAACAAAAGAGATGTCTGTTTTTCACTACAGAGTTTTATCTATTTTATTTATTCAAAAGGAAGAATTATAAAACAAATTTTTAGCATGATTCTCTTTAGCATTTTTCTCTAGGAATCAGCATCATTCTATAAGAAATTCTACCATACACTTGTTTACTCAAAGGGCCAGATGTTTTCCGTTTAATTATTGCTCCAGAAGGATTACCTTTTTCGCTATGCTTTGATTATTTGACCATAGAAAGGTTTATGACTGCCCTCCATAGTGAGAACACAACATTTCTCAGTCTCAAACACACATAATTTTATCTTGTATTTCATATAAACAATTGACTCTGTGTATCTCTTCAGGTGAACCAAGAATTGGTTGGAAAAGCTACCCATATATCATAACTGTCACTTCCTCATTTTTTTTGCTAAGGATACAGCAACACTTTTGAAGAAATGGTTTTAAAGAATAATGAAGACAGGCAATATACATCAGAAAAAATTCCTTTAGTCCCTGGGATCCCTAGTGTGGGATGTACACAGTCAGAAGGGTAAGAAGGTAGTCTGAATCTGGTAGACCACCAATATTTACCAAGTGAGCAGAAGAGAAGCCACCAATTAATTAAATGTGAAAGAAATATTTACAGAAGTAAAAGAACCAGTAGAGTGATATAGAAGCTAAAAGAAAAAAAAAGTTTCAGAAAGAGAGACTAGTCAATAATGTCAAATGTGATAGAAGTACACAATTAATATAAGGTCTAAAAGCAACATATTGCAATTGATATTAGTAGTAACTTAGTGACCTTGGTTAGAGAAATTTTTTATAGATATGAATGAGATTCATATAAATTGCCAAGGACACTACTTCAGGCAATTTATAAAGCCTGTCTGAAAATTCATTTAAAATTAGTTCTCCTTTTGGGAAAGCCAGATAAATTAAAACATAAATATCCAATGCTCCATGTTACTTACTTTTTGAGGGCACAGATTCAGAGGAAATACTACTCTGATTCAACTTGATAAAAACTATGAAAAACGTTTCAATGTTTTTTTAAATTTTTATTGAATTTATTAGAGTGACATTGGTTAATAAAATTATATAGTTTTCAGGGGTACAATTCTATAATACACCATTTTTATATTTCATTGTGTGTTTACCACCCAAAATCAAGTCTCATTCTGTCATCATTTATCCCCCCTTTCCCTCTGGTGATCACCATAGTGTTGTCTGTGTCTAAGAGTTTATTTTATTTTTTTGCTTGATCCCTTCATCTTTTCACCCAGGCTCTCAAACCCCCACTCCTCTAACAGCTGTCAGTCTGTTTTCTGTATCTATGAATCTGTTTCTATTTTGTTATTTTGTTCATTAAATTCCATATATACCTGAAATCATATGGCATTTGTCTTTCTCTGATTGGTTTATTTCACTTAGCATAATAGTCTCCAGGTCCTTTGGGTAAGATTTCCTTTTTTTGCAGCCCAGTAGTATTTCATTGCATAAATGTACCACTGCTGTTTTATTCAATCATCTACTTACGGGCATTAGGGCTGCTTCCAAATCTTGGCTATCGTAAATAATGACTCAGTGAACATAAGGATGCATATATTCTTTTGAATCAGTGTTACTGAGTTCTTCAGATATATTCCCAGAAGTGGAATCACTGGGTCTTAAAGAGCTCCATTTTTAATTTTTCGAGGTATCTCTATACTGCTTTCCACAGTGGCTGCACCAATCTGCATTCCTACAAAGAGTGAACAAGGGTTCCCTTTTCTCTACATCCTTGTTTGTTGTTTGTTGCTTTATTGATGGTAGACATTTTGGTACATGTGAGGCGATACTTCACTGTGGATTTAATTTGCAGCTCTCTGATGATTAGTGATGTCAAGCATCTTTTCATATGTCTATTGGCCATTTGTAAATCCTCACTGGAGAAATGTGTATTCAGGTTTTTGTTTCCAAGACTAGAATGTAAAGTAAGATCATATCTCTTATATCTTTCAGGTCTTCATTTCCCCCACCCCTCAGCTCCCTTGTTGTACTATACAAATGTATTTTACATGTATTCAGTTAATAGCGTTCCTCAAATCATGACTGCAAGGGCCTTCTTTAACCCTTTAAGAACAGAGTCTTATGAACACCTCTTCTTCTGAAGACTGGCTAAAAATATTTTTTGTTCTGCAAGAAAAGTTTCTGTGCCTTATATTGTTATTGTCAAATTAAGTCAATCCTACTATCTTATGGTCATGACTAATTTAGTAAGAAGTTAGTCTCTGATCAAAGATTATAATAGTACATTGGGAGACCAAAATCTCCCTCTGTGTAAATTGTTTGGTTGGCAAAGGAGTTCCATTAAATCTTTGGTCTTGGGGAACTTGAGTAGGCATGACATACCAATTCTTCTTCAGATAGTTTGTCCACCAAATCTTGGGACCCAGCGTGACCATGTACTATGAGATAGTTCCTTGTGCCATTTCATTTTCTATATATTTGTCTAATTAATCCATTTTAATATCTCTAATATAAAAAAATCTGAGCATCCATCTTCTTTAAAAATTTATAGTAGATTATAAGCTAGAAGTTTAGCATATACACTTTTTGTGGTAAACCAAAGTCATAAAGTATGGCAATGGGCAAGAAACTAACTTCTCTATGCTTTAGTTTTCTCATCTCTAAAATTAGGGTAATAATAACACCTACCCTATTAGGTTGTTGTGACCATTTAAATGTGTTTACCTACCACATGTGTTTTATAACACTTTTATAGCACTTACTATTTTCCAAACGTAATTTCTATCACTTTTCCAAATGTTAGTCCATTCAATGCACATAACAATACAATGATGCATGGGGAGAAAAAATGACCTTCACTAGGTGCAAAGCTAGTTAGTGACACTTAAAATAGAACCTGGCATATAGTTGGTGCTTAATAAATATTAGATATTCTTATTCTTCTGATTGATACCACTACTGCTACTATTACATGTAATCTGTTCATACTTTGTATGCATTTCCATAGTATTCAACTTGCATAAAAAGTATTGGTTCTATTATGAACTAATGGATTTTAACATATATGATGTGTTTCAATCCATTTCAGTAAGTTATCTTTACTGATCCTCAAATTCTCACACCTTTGGCCAATGGTAACCTCTTTAAATTGACTCAAGTTTTTTTGATACAGCCTTAGTAAGCTTTGACAGATTTCTATTTATGATGATACAAAAATGAAACTTAGCCTGGCAGGAGTGGCTCAGTTGGTTGAACATCATCCTCTGCACTGAAAGGTTGCTGGTTCGATTCCTGGTCAGTGCATATACCTGGGTTGTGGATTCGATCCCAGACTGGAGAGATTAAGGAAGGCAATAGATCGACGTTTCTCTCACAGGGATGTTTCTCTCTCTCTCTTTCTCTTTCTCTCTTCCCCTTCCTCTCTCTAAGCATGTCCTTGAGTGAGGATTTAAAAATAATAATAATAAATAAATATATGTATATTTTTAAAAAAACCTTAGTTTGTCACTTTCGAACGATGCTAAAAAAGCCAACTTATTATTTTGAAGACTGGTAAATAAAAAGAAAACAACCATTAATTTTGCCTTTACTTTATGAACTGCACTTCCAGATAACTAAATATTTAATAAATGAATATTTCTTGTTATTCTCTGTATTGAAGTATTCAAAATAATTAATGACAAATGAATTCTATATTTGGATATCAATATTTTGTAAGCTTAATGAATTAATATATCGAGGCAATCATTATTAATGGCTTATGCTTGCTATTATCTTAAAGAGAACCAAATATAATGTATCTTCTTATGGAGTGTGCATCCCCACCTGTTACATATTCTTACCAAAATAACTGATTCTGAATCTAATCAAAGTTCTAGTCCAGTGCTGTCTAATAGCACTTACTGCAATTATGGAAGTTCTATAATTCACACTATTTAATAAGATAGCCACTAGCTACATGTAGCTATTTAGCACTTGAAATGTAACTTGCACAAATTGAAGAATTGCAATTTTAATTTATTTGATTTTAATCAATTTAAATTTAACTAGCCACATGTGGCTAGTAGTCACTCTATTGGACAGCACAGCTTGAAAGCAAAAAACAATTTACAGGAACTCGAGAGGACAGAGAGATTTATTCAAAGATACCACAGGAATTTAATCAGAAATCCAAGACAGTAAGAAATCCTACAGAACAAATGACCCAGTTATTTCAACAAATAAATTGCAAAAGGGGAAAACTGCAAAAAAATGGAGAGGAACTCTATAGGTTAAAATGGAATGAATACATATATCAACCAATTTAATGTATGGAACTTATTTGAATCCTAATTCAAACAAATAAGCCTCAAAATCAAAGTATGAGATAATTGAGAAAAATTGAATATATGTACTATAAATTAAAATTTAATGTGAACATGTACTGAAGTATTTATGAATGAGAAGACAATGTCTTGATGATGTCTGGGATTTACTTCAAATTATTCAGTGGGAAAGAGGGAGAGGAGTGGGTGTGGTTTCAGTGAAGCAAAATCAGCTACTAGTTGTTAATCATTGAAGCTAGATGACTGACGGATACACAGATGTTCACTACACAAAGATCTCTACTTTTGTACATATTTGACATTTTTAAAAATGAAAGTTTTTGTTTTTATTACTGGCTCAAATATCTTGAGAATACACCATGTTTCTCTATCATGGCATATCATTCTGTGCTTCATTTTGCTTGTTACTGAAGGTTAGGCAGAGTAGAAGCCAACGACTCACATTCTAGTTAAAGGTCTTTTGTAGACCAAGAAAAACATTTAAAAAAATAATGCCTTATTAATTATAAGTCTCTGCAGATGTTAGTTATCAAATAGTTTAAGAAGAGTAGAATTGTAATTAAACTGTAAAAATTTTGATACAGGTCACTGATGGAACTTTTAAAAAGGAAAAATTGAAAGGTTGAAATATTTTGGTCAAATACTATGGCTTGTTTTATTGATATATATTTTTTTAATTCTCAAAAATGTTCTAGTCACTGTAGACAAATTTTCCAATTTTAATGTAAAAAGGATTTAATATTATTTCCTGAGGCAAAAAGTCTTTGGTTTCTAGTTTGCTAATCATGCTTGCATTTTTGGGCTAAAATAATTTTTCCTTTTTAAGTATATGCAATTGAATTTTCAGGCTGGTTTGAAATTCAACTTATTTGTCTGTGGTCTGTCAAGAAAAATAACAATAAAAAAAGAATGTGAAATGATTAAATTAACTTACAATTAATGATTACTTACTGGTATTTTGCTATATAATTTAAATATATTATCTTATTTATTGTCCCACTGACCTAAAATAAATAACATTTTTTATTACCTGCAATTATAGGTTAAAGAACTGAGAACAGAGAAGTTAAATAACTTGTATGAAGTCATAGAGTTAGTGAATGATAAAGGCTGACAACGCTGTGATATAATTACAAAAGGCTTAGTGACATTTTTGTTGTTGCTGTTGTTTTATTGTGTTTGTTTTGTTTTGCTTTGTTTTTTGGTCTTTCGTAGAATGACAGCAGTTGATAAGTTCTAATTGACAATAAGGTACGTCAAAAAACCTTCTGACATTTTGCCCAAAGATCCACACTAAATGTAAATTATCCATCAATTTTGGAAGAAGCATAATAAACAAGCATGACCTTTGAATCAAAGCAGGCAAGTTTTAATGTGCATTACTGTTATTGACTTCTTATGTGTCAAAAAAAAGTTTAATGAACTTCTCTCAACCTTCTCTTTAAACACCTTCTTGTGGCTGGTCACCTTTAATCCTACCATTATTAATAAACAGAAAGACATAGATGGATCTTGAGATATCTTGTTTTAAAACTCTATGCCAAATCTGGTTTGGTGCATCTTAAAGTGTATTTGTGTGGTTTATTGTCTGAGTCAAATTACTTCTAAAATAAGGAGTCACTTACCAAGCAAATAATAATTTTATATTTTTATTACTACAAAAAGTTTATGCTCACTATAAGTATAAAAACTAGAAAATAAAATGTATACAAATCAAATAATATTAAAAATCACATCCATTGTTACAATCAAATGATAACTATTATTAAACAGTTTTTGATTCCAAATTTTTTCTATGTAACTATAACCTTTTATAAACTGTGTTGGGAAAATGTTTGAAAAACATTAAAATGTGCCAGCAAAATATTATTGAGTGTCCCATCAAGCATATTTTTTAGGGTTATTTCTGCCTTTCATCATATTAAAGTTACTTTAAAAGTTTGTAAGTTGTGATATACTGATAATAAAGAATTTTTATGCATAGAAATGGTAATTGGTTAAATTTATATCATAGTATTTTAAGTATTGCTAATTTTACATCAAAATATTTATGTTATAAGATATAAAAAATAAGTGTAAATATCATTCAATAATTTCACTCCTCTTCATGGGAAGGGGCTAATGCGTTTTCAGTTGTACAGAGGAGAGTTGTATCATGTTAGGCAGAATTATGACCTTTTTATTGTCTTTACTTGGAATAAGTATGGTTTAAGGAACTGCATATGGGAATCAAGCTGATAATGGTAAGCTTGTGAAGGTTAATTTTGTATGTCAGCTTGACTGTGCACCAGGGTGCCTAGATGTTTGGTTAATTATTATTTCTCTGTGTGTCTGTGAGAGTGTTTCTGAAAGAGATTAGAATTTGAATTGGTAAACTGAGTAAAACAGATTTCTCTGCCCAGTGTGGTGGCATTATTCAATACTTAAGGGCCAGAATAAAAGAAAACATCAGAGGAAGAAGTAATTCTCTTTTCCTGGCTGGTTGAGCTGGAACATTAATCTTCCCCTGCCCTCTAAATGGGACTTATACTATTCAGAATAGGACAACACCACCAGCTTACTTAGGTCTCCAGATTGTAGGCAGCAGATCATGGACTTTATATCTGCATATCTATATTTATAACTATTTTCATACTGTTGGTTCTGTTTCTCTGGAGAGCTCTGATCTCCCTGATGCAGTGAAGGTGCTATTGATTATTGTTCTGTGAATACTGACCAGTTTTAATATATTTGTAAGTCAATTTCAGTGTTCCTTATGGTCTATATGAATTTATGTGTTTTCCAAATTTTCTGAAATAATAAGATCTTACTGCTAGTGTAGTTAATTGATTTTATATAAATCTTTGACATATATTCATTTTATATTTGTTTGAGAGACATGATTTTATATTTTAAAATCCTTTAGCATTTCTTTTTAAACTTAAAATACAGCATTAGTATATTTCCATGCATTTAAATATACATTGAAAGCTTCTTTTTAATGGTTCCATGATATTCCACTGTATAAATATATCAAGACAGTATCTATGAAAATGTAAAATGTGAGTACCTTGTAGATTAATCTACAAGACCAGCATTACCCTGATATCAAAACCAGACAAAGACACTACAAAGTAATATAATTAGAAGCCAATATCCCTGATAAACATAAAAGCCAAAATTCTCAACAAAATACTAGCAAACTGAATTTAACAGTACATTAAAATGATTATGCACCATGATGAAGTGGGATTTATATCAGAGGTGCAGGGATGCAAGAATCGTTCAACATCTGCAAAACAATTAATGTAGTTCATCACATCAACAAAATCAAGGATAAAAATAACTATCTCAATAGATGCAGAAAAAAATTTGACAAAATTCAACACCCATTTATGATAAAAACTCTCAACAAAGTGTGTATAAAAGGATCTTACCTGTACTTGGTAAAGTCTATATATGACAAGCCCACAGTTAACATCATACTTAGTGATGAAAAACTGAAAGCTTTCCTTCTAATATCAGGAACAAAGCAAGGATGCCCATATTTACTATGATTATCTAGCATATCTTGGAAGATCTAGCCACAGAAATCAGAAAAATAAAATAAAATAATAAAATATAAAATAAAATAAAATAAAATAAAAAATAAAATAAAATAAAAGGCATCCAGATAGGAAAGAAATAAATAAAGTATCACTATTTGCAGATGACACAATACTATGTATAGAAAACTAAAAATTCACCAAAAAATTAATAAAGCTAATAAAAGAATTCAGTAAAGTAGCAGGATAAAAAATTAATATACAGAAATCCATTGCATTCCTATACACTAATAACTAACAATCAGAAGGAGAAATGAAGAAAACAATTCCATTCACAATTACATCAAAAAAGAATAAAGCCCGGCCAGTGTGGATCAGTGGTTGAACATTGACCTATGAACCAGGAGGTCACAATTCAACTCCCTGGTCAAGGCACAATCCCTTGGTTTCAGGCCTGATCCCCAGCAGGGGGCATGCAGGAGGTAGCCAATCAATGATTCTCTTATCATTGTTATTTCTATCCTCCTCTCCCTCACCCTTCTTCTCTCTGAAGTCAATAAAAACTTTTAAAAAAAAAGAATAAAATACTTAAGAATAAACTTAACCAAGGAGGTGAAAGACCCCTACTCAGAAAACTATAAGAAAGTGAAGGAAGAAATTGAAGAGGAAGGCTATATCATACTCATGCATAGAATGAATTTATATTGTTAAAATGACCGTACTACCCAAAGCAATTTACATATTTAATGCTATTCCTGTAAAAATACCAATGTTATTCTCCTCAGTACTAGAACAAATAATCCTAAAATTTTTATGGAACCACAAAAGTCCCTAAATAATCAAAGCAATCTTGAGAAATAACAAAATTAGTGGTATCACACTCCTCAAACTATACTACAAAGCTATAATAAACAAAACAGTATGCTACTGACACAAAAGCAAAGACATAGATCAATGGGACAGAATAGAGTGGTCAGAAATAAACTTTCACTTGTATGGTCAACTAATCCATGACAAAGTAGGTAAAAATATACTTTGGAGTAATGACAGTTTCTTCAAAAAGTGGTGTTGGGAAAAGTGGACAGATATATGCAAAAATGAAAATGGACCACTCTCTTACACCATATACAAAAATATGCTCAAAATTGGTTAAATAATTAAATGCAAGGTCTGAAACCATAAAACTCCTAGAAGAAAACATAGGAAGTAAACTATCTGACATCATTCTGAGTAATATCTTTTTGGACATGTCTCCTCAAGCAAGGGAAAAAAAGGGGGGGTGGAAGGAACTATATCCAACTTAGAGGCTTCTGCACAATGAAGGAAACCTTCAACAACCAAAAAAGGCAACCTACTGACTGTGAGAATATATTTGCAAATGATATATCCCATAAGAGGTTGATATTCAAAATATGTAAGAAAATCCTACAACTCAATAACAAAAGAAATAAACAATCTAATAAAAAATGAGCAGAGAATATGAAAAGACATTTCTCCAAAGAAGACACAGATTCCAGCAGACATATGAAAAGATGCTTAACATCACTAATAATCAGGGAAATGCAAACCAAAAGCACGAGATACCACCTCACACCAGTCAGAATAGGTATTATCAAAAATTAACAAATAACATGTGTTGGCAAAATGTGGAAAAAAGGGAACCCTTATGCACTGTTGGTGAGATCGCAAACCCGTGCAGCCCCTATGGAAAACAGTATGGAGATTCCTCAAAAAACTGAAAATAGATATATCATACCAACCAGAAATTTTACTTCTGTGTGTTTTTCCTAAAAGAACAAAACACTAATTCAGAAAGGAATATGCACCCTGAGGTTCATTGCAGCATTATTTATAAATGACTGGCTAAAGAAGATGTGTATATGTATGTGTGTGTGTGTGTGTGTGTGTGTGTGTGTGTGTGTGTGTGTGTGTATGCAGTGGAATATTATGCACAATAAAAAGAATGAGATCTTACCATTTGTGACAACATGGATGAAACTAGAGGGTATGATACTAAGTGAAATAGGTATAGGTCAGACAGAGAAAGACAACTGTCATATGGTTTTACTTATATGTGGGATCTAAAAACTAAACAGAGAAACAAAGAAAACAAAAGCAGAAAGATAGAAACAGAGACCAAAAGGGTGGGGGTAGAGGGATGGCTGAAAACAAAAAGGCAAATATAAACAATAATACTGTGATAAGTTCACGTGGTGATAAATGATTACTAGACTTAGTGGGGTGATCACAATGTATAGTATAAAAATATTGAATCACTATATTTTATACCTAAAACTAACATAACCAATATAAGATTGTATACCGATTACCAATGCTACCACAATCACAAAATTGAGGCAACTGAACATTAGATGAGGGAAGCATACATCATTACCTATGAATTAATCTTAAACAAATATAAACCCAAGTCTGATTAAGCTTCTAGACCGAATTAATTTACAGAAAATACAGGTGACAGATGACTGTACAAGAATGCAATCGGGAGGAGATCTAAGATGACAACAGACTGAGTGAAAGCTACACTGACACTCTCCTGGGACCAATCAGGGTTGACAACTAAAACATAGAAAAATCATCCTGAAAAACAACTGAAGATGAGCTGGAGAGCACCCTCGTAACCAAGGAGGAAAAGTGGAGACCAAACAGAGACTGGTAGGAAGTGCGGACGTGAGAGGGCTGGCTGGGCTCCCACAGGCAGCAGCTGAAGGTCTGGGAGGAGATCTCAGCTCTGCGGGGTGCCCACTGAGGACTCTGGGGCTTAAACCCTAGACTGGGCTTCCCAGGCAAGAGCACCAAACTTGAGAAAGGTGCCCACATAACATCTGTCTGTGAAAAACAGCTGGGTTGCTGTCTTCGAGGGAGAGGCAGCTGGAACTGCAGGCACCCTCTTAAAGAGCCAATGCACATTTCCTGTGCAGCCACTCATCTTGGGTTCCAGCAGTGGGGGAGTGTGGGGAGAGACGGGTTGTGGGCTCTGGAGAGTGAGATCAGGGGATGCCCATCTGGATTCCTATGCCAAGTTATTCCCTCAGACTGTGGAGGACATCTTTCTCAGGCAGACAATTTTTGGCTTTTGCCTGAGAGGGGAAGCAATTGCCCCACCGTACTGGAAAGACTCTCACCCTGCCTAGAGGAGTTTCTACAGCCTGAGGCTTGTTAAGAGACTGATAACAACCAGCTGCTCCACCCTGTGGAGCTTTTGCAGCCTGAGGCCCATAAAAAGAATTGTATTAATCAGCCTGCAGGCAGAGGCAGACCTCAGGGTGCTTTGAGTCTTTGCCTGATCTGCTTAAGGACCTGAGCCTTAGAAAAACAGACTAGTGTGAATCTTGGCCCTGTACAACAGTACCTAGCCCCAGCAGTGGAGGCATCAAGCCTAGGGTTGTTACCTCGAAACAGGGTACTCAGGGCCTGTCATAAACTGCACCTGACATTAGCCTGTACCAGAGACCCTCCAAAAATACTGGAAGTCCTAGCAGATATACCTAACACTTAAAAACAAACCCAAAAAAGTAGCCAAAATGGGGACACCAAAAAATAAACCCCAAATGAAAGAACAAGAAATGTCTCCAGAAAAACAGCCAAATGAAATGGAGATAAGCAATCTCTCAGATATAGAGTTCAGAATACTGATTGTAAGGATGCTCAACAGCATGAAAAAACATAGAAACTGTGAAGAAAAAGAAGAATGACATAGCAGAAATAAAGAATACTTTGGAAGGAATAAACAGCAGATTAGAGGAAACTGAGGATCAAATCAGTGAATTAGAAGACAGGGTAGAAAAAATCACTCAAGCAGAGACCCAAAAACAAAAAACAATTAAAAAAATAGGAGGAGAGTTTAAGGGAGCTGTGGGACAGCCTGAAACATAACAATATTTGTATTATAGTAGTGCCAGAGGAGGTTGAAAGTAAGCAGGGGTTAGAGAACCTGTTTGAAGAAATAATGGCCGAAAACTTACCTAACGTGGTCAAGGAAAAAGCCACACAAGTTCGGGAGGCACAGAGAGTCCCAAGAAAGAAGAATCCAAAGAGGCCCACACCCAGACATATCATAATTAAAATGCCAAGATTCAATACAAAGAGAGAATCCTAAAGGAAGCTAGAGAAAAGCAATCTGTCACCTACAAAGGAGCCCCCATAAAGCTGTCATCTGACTTCTCATCAGAAACTCTACAGGCCAGAAAGGAATGGCATGAAATATTCAAGGTAATGCAAAACAAGTATCTGAAACCAAGACTACTCTATCCAGCAAGATTATCAATCAAGATAGATGGTGAAATAAAGAGCTTCCCAGACAAAAACAAGCTAAAAGACAGTATCACTACAAAACCAGCATTACAAGAAATGTCAAGGGGACTGCTATAATTAAAAGTAAAAATAAAGAGAATGAGAATTGGAGGCATAAAGAAACAAACTACAGTAGATAAGTATCTTTCCATATTAACCTTAAATGTAAATGGATTAAAAGCCCCAATAAAAAGATATGGAGTGGCTGAATGGATAAGAATATGACCAAAATATTTGCTGTCTACAAGAGACCCACCTGAGAACAAAAGACTCACACAGGATAAGAGTGAAGAGATGGAAAAAAACTTTCCATGCAAATGGAAATGAAAAAAAAAAGGTGATGTAGCAATACTCAGAGAAAATAGACTTCAAAATGAAGACCATAATGAGAGACAAGAAAGATCAATAGAAAACACTAAAGGGATTGATCCAACAAGACCATATAACCCTGATAAACATACAAGCACCCAATATAGGAGCACCTAAATTTATAAAAAAATCTTCTAGAGAACTTTAAGGGAGAAATCAACAGCAATATAGTCATACTAGGAGACTTTAACACCCCAGTAACTTCACTGGATAGGTCTTCCAGACAAAAAAATCACCAAGAAAACAGTGACTCTAGAGGACACACTAGATCAGGTGGATTTAATTGACATTTACAGAACATTCTACCCCAAAGCTGAAGAATGTATATTCTTCTCAAGTGCACAGGGGACATTCTCAAGGATAGACCACATGATAGGACACAAAGCAAGCCTCTACTAGTTCAAGAAAATTAAAATCATATCAAGCTTCTTCTCATACCACAGTGGTATGAAATTAGAAATCAACTACAATAAAAACATTAAAAAATATTCAAACACATGGAAGCTGAAAATCATGTTTTTAAACAATGAATGGGTTACCAAAGAGATCAAGAAAAAAATTAAAAACTTCCTGGAAACAAATGAAAATGAAGACACAACAACTCCAAATCTATGGGATACAATGAAAGCAGTCCTGAGAGGGAAGTTCATAGCACTATAAGCCTACATCAAAAAACAAGAAAAATTTCTAATAGACTCTCTAACCCTACAACTTAAAAACTTACAAAGAGAACAAGAAAAGCCCAGAGTAAGTACAGTAGAAGGAAGGAAATAATAAAGAGCAGAGCAGAAATAAATGACATAGAGACTAAAAAAAAAAAAAAAAAAAAAATGCAAAAGATCAATAAAACCAAGAGCTGGTTCTTTGAAAAGATAAACAAGGTTGATGAACCTTTAGCCAGACTCATCAAGAAACAAAGAGAGAGGACCCAAATAAACAAAATCAGAAATGAAAGAGGTACAATAACAACTGACCCAACAGAAATACAAAGGATTGTAAAAAAATACTATGAACAACTATATGCCACCAGTCTGGACAACCAGGATGAAATGGATAAATTCCTAGAAAAGTACAACCTTGCAAAACTCAATCAGGAAGATTCAGAAAGCCTAAATAAGCCAATAACTGCTGATGAAGTTGAAGCAGTAATCAAAGGGCTCTCAGCACACAAAAGCCCTGGTATGGATAGCTTCACAGGGGAGATTTACCATTCAAAGAAGAATTAACACCTATCCTTCTCAAACAATTTCAAAAAATCGAAGAGGAAGAAACACTTCCAAACTCTTTCTACGAGGCCAGCATTAGCCTAATTCCAAAACCAGATAAAGACACTGCAAAGAAAGAGAATTACAGGCCAATGTCCCTGATGAACATAGATGCTAAAATCCTCAACAAAATATGAGCAAATCGGATCTAGCAATATATTAAAAAGATCATATGCCATGACCAAATGGGATTTATTCCGGGGATACAAGGCTGGTACAATATTCACAAATCAATAAACGTGATACATCACATAAACAAGTGGAAAGACAAAAATCACATGATCATATCAATAGGTGCAGAAAAAGCATTTGATAAAAATCCAACACCCATTTTTGATAAAAAACCTCTCAGCAAAGTGGGAATAGAGGGATCATACCTGAACATAATAAAGGCCATATACAACAAGCCTACAGCCAACATCATACTCAATGGGCAAAAACTAAAACCATTTCCCCTAAGAACAGAAACAAGATACGGGTGTCCGCTTTCACCACTCTTATTCAACATAGTACTGGAAATCCTAGCCACAGAGATCAAACAAGAAGAAAATATAAAAGGCATCCAAATTGGAAAGGAGAAACAAAACTGTCATTATTTGCAGATGACATGATATTGTACATAGAGAATCCTAAAGACTCCACCAAAAAACTACTAGATTTAGTAAATGAACTCAGCAAGGTAGCAGGATACAAAATTAACACCCAGAAATAGATGGCATTTTTATACACCAATAATGATCTCTCAAAAAGAGAAACTAAAAAAAAAATCGCATTTACCATTGCAACTAAAAAAATAAGATACCTAGGAATAAACTTAACCAAAGATGTAAAAGACCTTTACTAGTAAAACTACAAGACACTGAAAAAAGAAAAAGAGGAAGGCATAAACAAGTGAAAAAATATACCATGTTCATGGATTGGAAGAATTAACATCATTAAAATGTCCATACTACCCAAAGCAATCTATAGATTCAATGCAATCCCTATTAAAATACCAATAGCATATTTCACAGATTTAGAACAAACACTTCAAAAATTTATACGGAACCAAAATACACCCAGAATAGCCAGGGCAATCTTGAGAAAGAAGAACAGTTAGAGGGATCACAAAACCAGATATTGAGTTATACTACAAAGACATTGTAATCAAAACAGCCTGGTACTGACACAAGAATAGACATATAGATCAGTGAAACAGAACAGAGAACCCAGAAATTGACCCATGCCATTATGGTCAATTAATATTTGACAAAGGAGGCAGGAACATGCAATGGAGTAAAGACAGTCTCTTCAATAAATGGTGTTGGGAAAATTGGACAAGTACATGCAAAAAAATGAAACTAGACCACCAACTTACACCATACACAAAAGTAAATTCAAAATGGATAAAAGACTTAAGTGTAAGCCATGAAACCATGAAATTCTTAGAGGAGAAAATAGGCAGTAAAATCTCAGACATATCTCATAGCAATATGTTTGCTGATACATCTCCTAGGGCAAGAGAAACTAAGGAGAAAATAAACGAATGGGGCTGTATCAAAATAAAAAGCTTCTGCACAGCAAAAGAAACCATCAACAAAATGAAAATGCAGCCCACTGTATGGAAGAACATATTACCAAATGACACATCTGATAAAGGGTTAATATCCAAAATACATAAGGAACTCATACAACTTAAGAAAAGAAAGATATACAATCCAATTTAAAAATGGGCAAAGAAGCTAAATAGACACTTATCCTAAGAGGACCTACAGATGGCCAAGAGACATATCAAAAATTGCTCAGTCGCTAATCATCAGAGATGTGCAAATTAAAACCACAATGAGGTATCACTTCACACCTGTCAGAATGGCTACCATCAACAAATCAACGAACTACAAGTGCTGGCGAGGGTGTGGAGAAAAGGGCACCATAGTTCCCTGCTGGTGGGAATGCAGTCTGGTGAAACCACTATGGAAAGCAGTATGGAGTTTCCTCAAAAGATTAAAAATTGACCTGCCCTTTGATCCAGTGATCCCACTTCTAGGAATATATACTAAGGAACCCGAAACACCAAACCCCAAAACTTACGCACCCTTATGTTCATAGCAGCATTATTTATAATAGCTAAGATCTGGAAACTGCCCAAGTGCCCATCAGTAGATGAGTAGATAAAAAAATTGTGGCACATTTACACCATGGAATACTATGCAACCGTGCAAAAGAAGAATCTTTTATCCTTTGACACAGCATGGAGGCAACTAGGCAGTATTATGCTAAGTGAAATAAGCCAATCAGAGAAAGACAAGTACCACGTGATCTCACTTTTATATGGAATGTAATAAAGAAAATAATGTGATAACAAAATGGATCCAGACACATAGAAGTTTGGAACAGACTGAGGGATCTCAGAGAGAAGGTGGGGAGGAGGGAGTGGGTGGGGAGAGATTAATCAAAGAACTTATATGTTTATAGGCATCGTCCATGGACACCGATATTGGTATGGAGAAAGCCTGGAGGTGGGATGGATGTGGGATGGAGGGGATCAATGGGGATAAAAAGGGGACATCTGTAATATTTTCAACAATAAAGGTAAAGAAACTTAAAAATATATATATTTTATACCAACTACACTTAAATAAATAATGAATTTAATTAAAAATATGAGTACCTTGGATCAGTATTTACACTTCTGAGAATCTATCATATGGGATAAAATGTATAACTGCATACAGATACAGAAAATTTATTACAGTATTGCTCATAAAAAATGACGAATTAGAAGCAACCGTAATGTCAATCAACTGGGTCTTAGTAAAAGAAGCATTGGCACATCTCAGCAGTGGAATTCTATCAAGGTGCATAAAAATGGTTATGCATAAAGATATTTAAAAGTACTCACAATAGCCCGGCTGGGCGTCTCTCAGAGGTTGAGCATCGACCTAGGATCCAGGCAATTGGGGTTCGATTCCTGGTCAGGGCACATGCCTGGGTTGCTGGCTCGATCAATGACTCTCTCATCTTTGATGTTTCTATCACTCTCTCTCCCTCTCCTTTCCTCTCTCTGATATCAATAAAGATATGTTAAAAAAAAAAAGTACTCACAATAGATGATTAAGTGAAAAAACAAATTATATATCCATATATATATATGTATAATATTATTTGATGTTATATATATATGTATAATATATATATATATATAATGTTATTTGATGCCATTAAAAATGATTCCTATATATGATAGAAAATAAAATATTAAAGTACATATACCTAATCTTTTACTCTGATTCTTTCTGAAGGGTGGAGTGGGGCAGGATTTTGAGAGGCTTTTCATTTCCACACTGTACACTTCTATATTATTTTAACTTTTTAACAATAAGTATTGATTGCTCTTATAATTAAAAAGTAAAGAAGGTGTCCTGACTGGGTGGCTTGGTTTGTTGGAGCATCGTACCATACACTAAAAAGGTTGTACATTTGATCCCTGGTTGGTTGGGGAGTGTAGGAAGGCAATCAATTGATCTCTCTCTCTCTCTCTCTCTCTCTCTCTCTCTCTCTCTCTCTCTGTCCCTTCCTCCCCTCTAAAGTCAATATAAACATATCCTCAAGTGAGGATTAAAAAAGCAAAAATGAAAGAGAGTAAATAAATTTATATGAAACTTTGGTTAAAATAAATAAAATATGCTAAATACATAATTCAGTTACTGTAAGGGGGATGTTTTATATTTTAATTCACCATGCTTTATAATAGATTGATGTATTTTCTACTCAGTAGAGAGCCATTCACACTGTCCAATTCAATTGTTAAATGCTAGGCCAAACATAGTCTAAATTATTTTCTCCACTCAAAATTTGGAAGTGTAAAAAAAGATTTGAAGATAAATGACTTAGAATGATTGTTTTTCTTGTCAGCACTTTGGTTGAGATAGCATTAACCTTGATCAACAGAAAAACTAGAAAAATGAAACATCATTATTCACCATATTTCTTAATTTTTTCAGGAAAAATATATTTTCCACACTTGATTATTAGTTCTTGTTAAATAAGTTAATAATTAGTATATCTCAGATATGAGTCATATTACCATTTTACATAGTCATTTATTAACAGATATATGCTGTGCATATATGCACACTTGTTTGCTCAGATAAATGTAAAGATTTATTTATAAGTGGAGTATTTTATGGACATATTTATTGATAAATAAAAAAATAATACAAAATATACATAACCACAAAATTATCATGGTACCTCATAAAATGATAATTAAAAAATTAACCTACTTAATAATTGTGTTTAAAATTCATTTGGTTTAATTTAAATAATGGCATCCACTGACTGCTTAAAATACCACAAAACTTTTTTGAATTTGCCATCTCCCTTTCTTCCCAAACAGAACATCTTTGAACCTTCTCAGCTCCTCCATTTATATTCTCATTATGTAAGAGTATACAATACTTTCATAGAGGAATTATTACTTATTTAACTACAAATATCTCTACTGAGACTAGTACAGTGTATTGTATATATCAAGGTTCCAGTTAATCTTTATCATATTGAAGTACAAGTTATTAGTAAAAACAAATTAGTTCATAGATGTTTACCTATTCTTTTGCTCTTCTTACTACTTTCATGGATAATATTTGTTGGGTAGTATAAAATACAATAAAGCAAACTAAAAAAGTATAGCATTTAAATTAAGAGAGTGTATTCTGTTGCCTGCCTAAGTTCATATCCTAGATCTGCAGTTTACCAGTTGGATAGCTTTGAACAAGTTATTCAACTTCTTTACACTTCAATTTTATTATTTGTAAAAATGGGATAAAAGTAATAGAACCCCTCTGATAATTATGAGGATTGCATGAGTTAATATATGTAAGTTGCTTTTAACAGTGTCAGATGTATATGTTTTATATGCATTTGTTTTTATTATGTGTTAAAAAAGAATTATTCATATATGGACTGTGGGTAACTATAAGCAGCAGATAGATTAATCAAATTCCAGTGCAATAAAAAAGACAAGAAGGTAAGAGACAAGGAAAAACAGAATCTATTAAAAATCATCAAACCTCTTCAGAATTCAGAATAAAGAAATGGCCACATTGGGTTTTGCAACTCACCTGTGAGTCTAGCAATGAAGCAATTGTAGAATTAAACCACTAATGTTACATAGATGTTAGTGACAATATCTATACTCTAGAATTTAACTATCAGTAACTAATTAGTATTCACTTTAAGCCACATGAGTCAGCCAGGTATTGAATATTAAAGTTCCTACGTCACAGATGGAGAAACTGATAAATAAATCAAATTTTGTCAATATGATTTTATAGCCACACTGCAACACTGGTTAGAGAGTTGAAAGCTATTTTTAAATCCTCATAAAATTTCTTTAAGGCAGAGTGTCAAGATTATGATCTTCTTTCACAGTAAAAGTAATTGAAAAATAAATGTTCCAGTTAGACGTAGGAGGAATTCCTTTAGTCCTTAAAATGGATCATGTCAAATGACAAAAAGTATGGGATGAAAGAAATGACCAAAATAATATTTTAAACATATATGACTATATATTAACATTTATATATTGATATAGAATAATATTTATTTGTATATATAATTATAATTTTAGTATTCATGTACTTTTATATTAAATATATATATAAAGTAGGAGATATATACTATATATATTCCTTCCTTAAAATTCCTAAGGGCATTTTATTGCCTACATAATAAATTCCAAATTCCTTAGAATGATATTTAAGGAATGTCCAAGCTGAAATCAAGAAAAAAATGTTCTACTTCCATATTCGCTAGTTACACCTCTTTCATCTGTCCACCACATGTACTCACTTCTTTACACACACACCTACCCTATCTCATAAACTTATGCCACCTCGCCAGGTGCTCTATGCAATGCTCTTTTGACACTTGCTCTTTTGACTCTTGGAACCTTTACACTAGCTATTCTTGCTGTTTCTTCTCAACTTGGTGAGCTCTAAGTCTTTAAGACAATTCAAGGAACAGGTCAGTTCTTCTCTCCAAGATTTCCCAGTCTTTCCCTCCCACTCTATCTGATTTACTACTCCTAATTCTGCTTTGTTAACTCCTATCACATTTTATTACAACTGGATATTTACATAACTCTCACAATAAACTGTTAATTCCTTGAGGGGGCTGGGAACAAATTTGTATAATTCTAATGTTTGAACTAGTAAAGAGCTGCTATAGATCCTCCTTCTCATTCCTTGGAAAAGAGTGCATAGGAACTTGTAGGTTCAGCGAAGAGGATATTTTTGTTCCTGAGATTCAGTCTTGAGAAGTAGTGAAATACAAAACTCTTTGAAGCTGTTATGATGATTTAGCATCATAGTCTGTTGGTGGCAGCAGCAGCAAGGGTTCCTTGACAGCAATATCATTGACAATGTCTCCCTTAGGTATGACTTTAGCTGGGCTCCCAGGTACTAAAGCCTCTCCTGGTTTCTTTCATTTTCTTGAGCCTGGATGCCTAAGGTTTCCATTGAGTCTATGAGTTATACGATATACTTTCAATAAACTCCCCTTCTACTTAGGAAAGTCAGAGTTTGGCACACCATTGATAATTAATATTTTTAGGTACAAAGAAAAAGAGAGCAATAGTCTTGTACTTTGTTCTGCAGTTATTTTGTCTCATCTCCCTTACTAGATTTTGAGGTGATGTTTATATACACATATCCTACACAATTTCTTATAGAAAATATTAGTTGAATTAACTGAAATAATGGGTATGCAAATATTATTTAAAATGAGCAAATGAGTTATTCTAGGAAATAGATAATGTGCTGCGAGCCATCATGGCTAATTCAAATCAGCCTGGTTAAGAATATGATAAGTGTCTTTTTGGTTATCTCCATTCCTACTTTTTTCCTGTTACTCATGGGTCTTGCCCAGAATTCACTATATAAGATCTTAGGAACTATCAACCTCCTACTTTATCAAAAATTTTATGTATTCTTTATCTAATTCTTCCTGAGGCAAACATCTGTTTCATAAACTGAGAACTCAACCAACCTGGCAAGCTAATTTATAATAATAATGGACACTTATTAGCTTTCTAGATAGCATTACTTTACAGTGGCCTTTTTTTAAAAAAAAAACAAACAAAACTGATTAAACTTATTTATTAGAGCAGTTTTAGGTTCAGAGGAAAATTGAGCCAGAATTACAGAGAATCCTCATATATCCCTTGTCCCTACTCATGCACAACCTCTCTCACTATCAATATCCTGTACCACAGTTGCACATTTGTTGCAATCGATGGACCTACTTGACACATCATAATCACTCAAAGTCTATAGTTTACAAAAGGGTTCGCTCTTGGTGTTGTACATTCTATGGGTTTTGACAAATGTAAAATGACATGTATTCACCATTGTATCAAATACAATAATTTCACTGCCCCAATTCTCTTTTCATCTCTCCCTTCCTCAGTTCCTGGCAAACACTGATCTTTTTACTGTCTCGACAGTTTTGCCTTTTCCAGAATATCACATAGTTAGAATCATATAATATGTAATCTTTTCACATTGACTTATTTCAATTAGTAGTATGCATTTAAGGTCCCTCCAGTCTTTTTATGAGTTGACAGCTCATTTCTTTTTAGCACTGAATAATACTCCATTGTATGAATATACAGCAGTTTATTTATCTGTTTACCTACAAAGGACATTTTGGTTGTTCCAAGTCATGGCGATTATGAATAAAGCTGCTACAAACACTTGTGTGCAGGTTTTTGTGTGGAGGTAAGTTATCAGAAATTCATTTGGGTAAATACCAAGAAGTGTACTTACTAGATCATATGGTAAGAAGATGTTTAGTTTTGTAAGAAACTGTAAAATTGTCTTCCAAAGTGGCCATACCTTTCGCATTCTCACCAGAAATATATGAGAGTTTTTGTTGTTCTACAACCTCCTCAGCATTTGGTGTTGTTAGTGCTTTAAATTTTTGCCCTTCTAATAGATGTGCAGTGGTCCAATGCTCTTTTGGAATCAATGCTCTAATGATTTTTTTTTTTTTTTTCTGGTAGAAAATTGAGGCCTGTGGGCTCAATTCTGAGAGGATTCTAGACTTTGTAGTGCCATCCAACTCCTCCAACTCAACATGCCCTTTATTTCACATTACTTAATATTTTATTTTTTCTACATGTGTTCTCATCTTCATAATGTTACAATTACAAGTCATATGAGACCATTAGTGCTGCCTTAAACTTTATATGACCAAAGAACTTAGCACAGTATCCTGTGCATAATATAAACTAATAGTCTAATTTAATACACACTAACAGATAGGCTTAACACAGACCAATTATCATGACTAATGATGACTGCTCTGATTTATGTGTGTAAGCACACACATATATGTATTTATATATACAGTGAATATAATTAAGAAATAATTGAAACAATAAAATGTTGGTATTTCAAGGTAAATATGATATCTTTAAACTGATATTTCTTATAAATATAAATTTGAATCACTTCTTAGTGAATGCTCATTTGACATAATACTTTAATGTAATTACTGAATTACATTTTCTGTTATTCTGAAACTGGAATGCATTTCTGTGCTTAGGACAAATCAGCTGGAATAATTATAACTTATTCTCCATTATTTCATTGGTATGCTCATACTGCATTTACATCTAAAGTTCTAAGTGCTTTGAACTCACTGCAGGACTTCAATGAGTATGTTTAATAAGACCAATTTGATTATGATTAGCTTAAATTTTGGTCAGAAGCAGATGTATTAGAATGTGTGGCTCATTCATTTATTTATAAATTCAGGTTCCACCCCCTTACCCTCTGTTTTAATTTCTGAGAAGCACATTAGGAGAAAGATCAAGAGCCACAGAACTTTTGCAACATACTAAGTTAGGCTATAAGACAAAAGAACAAACCTCTTCTACTTCTTAGGCTGA
This sequence comes from Miniopterus schreibersii, assembly GCF_964146895.1. NCBI lineage: Eukaryota > Metazoa > Chordata > Mammalia > Chiroptera > Miniopteridae > Miniopterus > Miniopterus schreibersii. The sequence continues at coordinate 36,846,238 of NC_138104.1, read as the reverse complement.
TGTGGACTTAAACGTTATAAATGTGCCTGAGGCATGCTGGAAGCAAACATTCCTACCAAGCTTTACAGACCTTCGTTTTCTTTCTTTCAATCCTTCCCTCTTTTTCTGGTTTATATTCTGTGTACCCATTCACCAAGACACTTTTTAAGTCTGCTTATAAAAATATTTTCCTCTTTTTGAGAAATGGTGATTGATGGTCCTATAGTCTACTTATTTTATTCTACTGATTATCAAACAGGAAAAATAAACTTACCTAACTTAATACTTAATTAAAATATTTCAATAAAAATGTTTGATTTTCGGTTCTCCATTAGACATCCTTTGTCTTTAGTTTTACTGTGTTTGCAAGCAATATTGTTGGGGGCAGAAATGTTGATCATGCTCTGTTGACCATGATTGTGAAAGCAGAGAGGGCACCTAATAGGAATAGACCAAGGTTGTTTAATGATTATTCACCTTACTAACTATAGTTAAGTTTTCCTTCAGATCCTAGGAAACTGAAGGATGTGCTGCAAGAAGAAAAACAGAGCTGTAAAAAGATGAGACACCTTGGGGCCTGGATGGGTCCATTGCTCAGAAAAGAAAATGCATTTTAAGAACAAAGGACAGGATGAGCTTTAATTTGGTTGCTGTACCTGGAGCCTGACTCCCCTCCAGGAGTTTGCCTCAGGAATGCTCACCATTCTCAGGTCCCAGGAACTGGGTTTTAATACCATTGAAAATTAACTACCTTATTATCAGACTTCAATATCCTGGAAGGAGACTCACAGACCACAGACCCTGCAGTCATCCTCCCTCCCTCCCCCTTTGCATGCAGCCTTTCTTCCTCATCCCTATATAACCTGCCAGCTAATAAGGGAATGGCAGAGCAGATTTTATGTGGACAAATCCCTCTGCTCTCCCATATTGCCAACAATAATGGAATAAAATGCTTATATATGATTTAACCTTATCTCTACTTAATTGGCTGAAGTAGCAGCAGGCAGCCTGGACCCATTGTGTCCGGTTTCAATATCAACTATCAGGAAATGTACATTCTCTTCAAAAAATGTATCTGATATTTTAGAAAAGACACATATAAGCAAAAAAGATATTTATTATATTTTAATAGCTAGCTTAATTTTATGTCTTATAAGGTGCTTACATGTGGACTTGATTGGTTGTATTAATTTTGTGCCATTTAGTTATGCTCAATTTTAATTTATAACATAACAAGATTCTTTTCAAGGAGGTGTTCATTTGTCTGTGTATGTTTTAAGACAAATAGGGACTTTTTCTGGTATTTCTGTTATAGGTCAGACAACAGGAAATCTGAAAACAAAACAAAACACAAATGTGCTTAATAAGATATATTCAGAAGGTTACAGTCCTCAATATATTATTTTGTTTCTTTGTAAATTTACTAAACATTTCGTAATGTAAATTATATCCGCAACATATTCTCCTTTTACAGTAAATATTATATTGGAAAAATTGAAAGTGAGAAAATAATGAATTTTCTTTAAGCCTACAAAAAATCTACAATATTTTCATGGAAAATATTAGAATGGAGCCAGAATCTAGGTTCTAGTCTTGGTTTTGCTAATTTTTAAATGTGTAACCTGGAATAATCACTTTTCTTCTGCTGTTCTCATTTTCCTACTTTAGGACTGAAATTGACAACTCTGAGCAAACAACTTGAAATGAGTCTATTTGGGGGGGGCTGCGTATTATTTAGTAATATCTACACAAATAGCTTGGCCAATGTATTTTAGAGATTTGTGGGGAAACAAGGATGTGGCCTGGGAATTCTATGACATACTCACTGGGCACAAGCTCAAGCAGATCTGACACAGAAATAAATATTCACCAGAAAATGAAGAGGCAAAAGACAACACAACAATTAAAAAGAAGTAGATCAGCCCTGGCCGTGTGTCTCAGTTGGTTGGGCATCATCCCATGCACCAAATGGTTGCTAGTTCCATTCCCAGTCAGGACACATGCCTGGGTTTCAGGCTCAATCCCCAGTAGGGGGTATGCAGGAGGCAGCAGATTGATGTTTCTCACTGATGTTTCCCCCTCTCTCTCTCCCTTTCCTTTCCTCTCTCTCTAAAAATTCATTTAAAAAATAAAATAAAAGAAGTAGATAGAAGTTATCTATTATAGTAAAAAGATATTTCTTCATGTAGCAAATAGACTTGTAATTGTGGAAATCAGCCTTTGGAAGGAGATGTGAGAGTGATTTATATTTTTCATAGTTTGTTGAGTATTTAAATCTGTATAAGTAGTGAAACCTCCACAAGAGCAGGGATTTTAATGTGTTTTGTACACTAATATATCCCAAGCACCGAAAATAGGGCCTGTAACATAAGTAGGTACTCAAATATATTTCCTAAATGACTGGGACATATTCTCCTGTGAGCAATGCATTGCAGAAGTAAAGAAATACAAGGGAATAAAAGAACAAAATACGTATCAGTAATGGTGCAGTATGGGTCATCAGTCCAGAAACTAGGGAACATGTTCAAAAGTTGGCTGGAACAGAAAAGCTAGACTATTTAATCTCTAAATTTTGATTCAGTCATAAAAATATGAACTACTTTTTAATTCTCTAGAAACAAATTTCTTCTGTTTTTCTTCTCCTATTACCAATTCCTGTTTAGTTAATATATTGTCATCTGATCTAAATTAACCTTATAAGCTTGCATTTTATTTGTTTTCAATAAAACTTAATTTTAAAAAGTTTTATTATAGCAGAAAAAGCACAAAAGGTTCCCAAAACCCCTTTCCCTTACAGTTTCCTCTTCATTAACATTTTGCATTAGGATGGAATATTTGTTACACGTAATGAACCAATATTATTATATTATTACTAAAGTTCAAAGTTTACATTAGGATTCTCTCTCTGTGGTGTACATCCTATGGTTCTTGACAAATGCATAATGTTATGTATCGACCATTACAGTATCATAGAGAATAGTATCACTCCTTAAAATTGTCTTGTGTTACACCTATTCACCCCTTCCATTCCTAAGTCCCAGAACACCGCTGATATATTGTACTGTCTAGATAATCTAGCATTTTCTAAACTGTCTTATAATTGGAGTCATACAGCATGTAGCTGTTTTTCAGACTGGCTTCTTTCATTCAGCAATATGCATTTAAGATTTACTCCCTCATACCTTTGTGATGTAATAGTTAATTTTTTTTTTAATATATCTTTATTGATTTCAGAGAGAGGAAAGGAGAGGGAGAGAGAGATAGAAACATCAATGATGAGAGATTCGTCATTGACTGGCTGCTTCCTTCACGCCCCTGACTGGATTGAGCCCAAAACCTGGGCATGTGCCCTGACAGGGAATCAAACCTCGATCTCCTGGATCCTAGGTGGATGCTCAACCACTGAACCACACCCAACCAGGCTCATTTCTTTTTTTATCCTAGCTTTATTGAGATATATTGACATCAAACTTTGTTTAAGTTTAAGGTATACAAATATGAAGATTTGAAACACATGTTTCAAAATGATTATAACCATAGAGAGGTAGTTAACATCATTACCTCCTCTTTCTGTGGATTAGAACATTTAAAATCTACTCGCTTAGCAACTTTTGAAGGTATAATATGGTATTGTTAGCTATAGTCACCATGCTATAAATTAGATCCCCAGCATGTATTCATTTTATAACTGAAAGTTTATACCTTTGACAAACATCCCAATTTCTCCAAACCCCAGTCCCTGGCCACCAGCATTCAACTCTGTTTCAATAAGTTCAGCATTTTTACATACCATATATACATGATATCATACAGTATTTGTTGTTCTCTGTCTGACTAAATTCACTTAGCATAATGTCTTTAAAGTCCATCTATTTTGTACCAAATGGCAGGATATTCCTTCTAAAAAATTATATATATATATAATTATATATATACATATATATATACACACACACACATATATATATATTCTTTATCCATTCATCCATAGATGGACACTTAGGTTGCATCCACTTCTTGGGTATTGAGAATAATGCAGATATCTCTTTGAGTTCTTGTTTTCTTTTTTTTCTTCTTTATTGAATTGATTGGGGTGAAATTGGTTAACAAAAATTATACAGGTTTCAGGTGCACAATTCTACAACATATCATCTGTACACTGTATTGTGTATTTACAACCCCAAGTCAAGTCTCCATTCATCACCATTTACCCCCCCATACCCTTCTCTACCTCCCCCCACACAGTACCCCCAGCAATCATCACACTGCAGTCTGACTCCATGAGTTTTTTCCCTTTTTTTCTTTTTTAATCAGTCCACCCCACCTCCCACAGCTCTCAGCTTGCTTTCTATCTATGAGTTTGACTATTTTGCTTGTTAGTTAATTTTGTTCATTAGACTCCATATATGAGTGAAATCATATGGTACTTATCTGACACTGACTGGCTTATTTCACTTAGCATAATACTCTCCAGGTCCATCCATGCTGTCACAAAGGGTAAGATTTCCTTTTTTTTTAACTGCCAAGTAGCATTCCATTGTGAAAATATACTACAGGTTTTTATCCACTCATCTACTGATAAGACACTTGGGCTGCTTCAAAATCTTGGCTATCATAAATAATGCTGCCATGAAAATAGGGGTGCATATATACTTTTGAATTAGTGTTTCAAGTTTCTTCAGATAAATTCCCCGAAGTGAAATCACTGGTTCCATTTTTAATTTTTTGAGGTAACTCCATATTTATTTTCACAGTGGCTGAACCAATCTGCATTCCCATCAATGTTGCACAAGGGTTCCCTTTTCTCCACATCCTCACCAACATTTGTTGGTTGATTTACTGATGATAGCCATATTGACAGGTGTGAGGTGATATCTCCTTGTGGTTTTAATTTGCATTTCTTTGATGATTAGTGAAGTGACACTGATCATCTTTTGATATGTTTATCTGTATGCCCTCTTAGGAGAAGTATCTATTCAAATCCTTTGTTTTCAATTATACTGGATATATACTCAGAGGTTGGATTGCTGGAACAGATTGTGGTTCTATCTGTAATGCTTTTGAGGAACCTCCACACTGTTTTTTATAGTGGCTGTACCAATTGGCATTCCCACCAACAGTGCACAAGGGCTCCTTTTTCTCCACATCCTCTCCACCACTTGTCATTTTTTGTCTTTTTGATGATAACCATTCTAACAGGTGTGAGGCAATATCTCATTCTGGTTTTGATTAGCATGTCTCTGATAATTAGTGAGATTCAGCACCTTTTTATGTACCAATTGACAATTTGTATGTCTTCTTTGGAAAAATATTTATTCAGAACCTCTGTCCTTTCTTTTATTTTTTAATTTATCTTTATTGTTGAAATTATTACAGATGTCCCCTTTTTTTTGCTCCCATTGACTTCTTCCACCTCTCTCCTGCCTTCTCCTTGTTCACTCCAGACTATTGTCTGTCCATGGGCTATGCATATATGCATATAAATTCATTGGTTAATCTATTCCCGCCTCCCCCCTCCTCTGAAATACATCAGTCTTTTGCATACTTCAATGTCTCTGGATCTTTTTTGTTCGTCAGCTTATTTTTTTCATTAGATTCCACATATAAGTGAAATCATGTGATACTTGTCTTTCTCTGCCTTATTTCTCTTAGCATAATACTCTATAGGCCCCTCCATGCTGTCTCAAAGGGTAAGAGATCCTTCTTTTTTACAGCTGCATAGTATTCCATTGAGTGAATGTACCACAGTTTCTAATCCTCTGTCCTTTCTTTAACCAGGTTTTTTTTTGTTTTGAGTTTCATGAATTTCTTACATATTTTCTTTTATTTATTTTAAATTTTTCTTTATGTTTTATATGCAGGGGTCTGACTTCTTAATTCTCTTCATTTTACATATTTCTAAGTAGAGTTGGTATACAATATTTTATTAGTTACATTAGTTTCAAGTGTACGGTATAGTGATTTTACATTTTTATGCCTTAAAATTAGATACCCTACAACTTCTAGTAATTAGTATACTTATCACAGTATTATTGACTATAGATTCCTTCATTTTTCTCACTGATCCCCCCAGCTCCTTCCCCTCTGGCAACCATCACTTTGGTCTGTGTTTACATGAATCTGTTTTTGTTTTGTTTTGTTTCATTTGTTTTGACTTATTAAATTTCACATATAAGTGAAACCATACAGTATTTGTCTCTGTCTGACTTATTTTACTCAGCACAATACCCTCTATGCATACCCATGTTGTCACAAATGGTAATATTTTATTATTTATTATCACTGTGTAATATTCTGTTGTATGTAGAAGTATATAGAGAGAGCTAGAAATAGATATATAGAGATATAGATATACCATTTCATTATCCATTCATCTATCAATGGGCACCTAGATTGCTTTCATATCTTTACTATTGTAAATAATGCTACAATGTATCTTTTTAAATTAATGTTTTTGTTTTCTTTGGATAAATACCCAGAAGTGGAATTGCTGGGCCTTATGGTAGTTTTTAGTTTTTTGAGGAATCTCCATACTGCTTTCCATTGTGCCTGCACCAATTTGAAGTCCTACCAACAGCGCACAGAGTTCATTTTTCTCCACACCCTTTCCAACATGTTATGTGTTGACTCTGATTATAGCCATTCTGACTGATGTGACAAGGTATCTCATTGTGTTGTGTGTTTTTTATTTAGCTTAACCAACAGAAATACATTTTATTTTATTTTTCATTTTTTAATTCCTGTTGCCATTTGATATTATTTTATATTAGTTTCAGGTATACAGCATAGTGGTTAGACATTTGTTTATATGATCTACAAAGTGTCCCCCCCCAATGGTTCTAATACCCACTTGGCACCACACATAGTACAATATTATTGACTACATTCCCTAGGTGATACTTTACATCTCCATGACTGTTTTTATAACTGGCTTAATCCCTTGATGAACTGACCCTTTTATCATTATATAATGACCTTCTTTGTCTTCTGTTATAGTTGTTGGTTTAGTTACCTTTGCTTTCTTTTAGATTTTTACTTGCATAGAATATATTTTTCCATCACTTTACTTTTAGTTTATGTATGACATTAAAACTGAAGATTGATATATATATCAATCTATTTTAAGCTGATAATTTTAATTGCATACAAAACTTTATCCTTTGACTCTTTTTATGTTTTCGATGTCACTATTTACCTGTTTTATAATGTGCATTTATTAACAAATAGTAGTTATACTTATTTTTAATACTTTTGTTTTTTAACTTTTACAGTAGACTGAAATTGTTACTAAACCACCATATTACACTATTATTTTGAATTTGATATATTCTTATCTTTTTACCTGTGTCATTTATTTTATTTTTTATTTTATTAATTAGCAATCTTTCATTTCAGCTTGAGGAACTCCTTTTAGCATTTCTTATAAGATAGGTCTATTGGTAATGAACTCCCTGAGCTTTTGTTTGCCCGGGCAAGTATTTATCTCTTTTATTCTGAAGGACAATTTTCCAAGATAGAGAATTCTTAGTTGGCAATTTATTTTCTTTATACACTTTGATTATAAAGTCCCACTTTATTCTGGCATGTAACATCTCTGTTGAGAATTCCACTGATAGCTTTACAGGGGTTCCTTTGTAATTTACAAGCATTTTTTCTCTTCCTGTTTTTAGGATTCTGTTTTTTTTTCCTTCTTTTTTTGACAGTTTTATTATAATGTGTTTTGGAAAAACCTCTTCAATTTGAGTTTGTTTGGTGCCTTATTCGCTTCATGAACTTGAATATCCAAATCTCTCCCCATATTTTGGGAGTTCTCAGCTATTACTTCTTTAAATAAGTTTTCTGCCTCTTTCTTTGTCTCTTCTTTTATGGGGATTCCGATAATTTGCAGATTGTTTCTTTTGATGGTATCACATAGGTTTTTTTTCGCTCTTTTTAATTGGTTTCTTTGCTTTCTTCTGACTGGATAATTTCAAAAGTACCATCTTCCAGTTCTCAGGTTATTTCTTTAGCTAACTCAGTCTCCAGCTGATGCTTTCTATTGTATTTTTAAATTTCATTCACTGTATTCTTCAGCTCCAGAATTTGTTTGAATCTTTTAAAATTATTTCTAACTCTTTGTTTAACTTCTCATTTTGTTTATGTGTTGTTTTTCTGATTTTATTGAATTACTTTTATGTGTTTCTTGTAGCTAATTGAGTTTCCTTAAAACAGTTATTTAGAATTATTCATCAGGTAAATCACATATCTCCATTCTTTGTAGTCAGTTGCTGGAAAATTATTGTGATCCCTTGGTGGTGTCATTTTTCCTTGATATTTCAAGTTATTTGAAGTCTTGCCCTGCTGTCTTCACATTTGAAGTAGCATTCCCCTCTTAAAGTCTTTACTAATGGACTTCAGGAGAGAAACAACTTCTGTCAGCCCTCTAGGAATTCTGAAGCTTTCTCCGACCTTTCATGTATACACTTGGTCCATGGTTCTTGCTCCCTCTTGTGGCAGGATTCTGAAGCTTGTGTGCCTTCTCTTGATCCTGCAATGCACTGGGTTAGGTGCTGACAGCCACCCTCTTGCTTTCTTAAAACCAGAGCTAAAGTTCAAGTTGTGATTTGTCCCTGGACCACAGATTTAGGCCATTTTTCAGCACGTTCTCACTATCCATATCCCAAAGCTCACTCTTATCACCATTAGGAGTGCACACAGGGGCCAGCCACAGGGCAGGGTGTGTGGAGGTGAGGCACATATATCAAGGGGGGTACCATTGTCCCAGTGGGGGAATTCATGAGCAAGGAGACCCCAGCAGCTGCAGTTGGTAAGATCTACATCCCTTAAACACCCACCAAGAGTTCTATATGCCAGTGTCTCAATTCCCCCCCCCCCCCCCCCCCGCTATGCATTTCATGACTCAGTACTCTGGATTGAGTGTCAGAGAAATGGGCTACTCTGGTAGTAGCCCTGTGGAGCTGAGGAAGCTGCGAATTCCTCACATGTTCTCATTTTCTCCCACAAGAGAAATTATAGGTCAAGAAAGTATGTCTTGGCACTGAGTTGTGACATCTTGGGGGAGGGGTGATGCTGGTAAAGTCAAATTGTTTCTCTTACCCTTTCCAGTGCATCCAACTCTCTTTTTTCTTCAACAGTGTTCTGAAGCTGCTCCACTTGAACTTCCACAAAATCTCTCTCATTCATGGGTGATTGTGTAAGACAAGTGTTCTCCAGGGATTTCTGGACAATAGTAAAGAGTAGCTGGAGCTAGTTCATAGACCACTGCAGGGGTCCCAGCTGGGAGAATGTCTGTAGGCTTATTACCCAATGCATATGAGGATGAGAGCCTTCTGGGTCCCTTGGACTATGTTACTGTGTCCCACAGCTCCATAAATGAATTTTTTTCATGAATGGATGCCAAATTGCTGTTGTTGAGAGTGGTATGACAAAGGACTTCTTATTCAGCTATTTGACTGACATCACTAGCTCATTTCTTTTTGTAACTGAATAATATTCTTCTAACTGCTGAATAACATTCTATTGTATAGATGTACCACACTTTGATTATCCATTTACCTATTGAAGTGTATCTTAGTTGCTTCTAAATTTGGGCAATTATAAATAATGCTACTCATTTTATAGAGATGTAGAATAAAGAGTAGCTGAGTAGGTTTGCTATGGTAGTGTCCTGTGGCAGAGGCACAGACTAAATGAAGCCAATTATGCAGTCCTTTTAACCTTTGCCATCATACTTATAACATTTTTCTAATGGTTGACTTCACTGGGTAAAAATATTTGTTACAAGGTGAATGGAAAAAATACATAAGTGATCCACTGTACTATCACAGTGCCTTACAATGACAAGGTAAGACACTTTGAGAATTGGTAACTTGGACTATTTCTAAGGGTGTACTAGTCATTAAAGACGTGTTGCCTCCCTGTAAAATTAATAAATTAAAGTAAAAGAAAAAAAATATTCTTTCTCATTAAAATATAAAAAAATTAAAATAAATACTGCACTTATGAATTACTGTATATTTCTACTTTTATTAACAAAATCAAATAAGGAACATATGCTAACTAAACTTTTGATGGTGATAATATTTGAATGAAAAAATATATAGGATAACTAATGTAGTAAAAAATGAGGGCCAAAAGGAAATTGGTGCAGAAGATACTTCAAGGACAATGTTCCCTAGAATTTCAAAATTAAATGAGAAATTCAAAATTGAGCCTCTGAAAAAATAACAAAATAGACACATAGGCTTTGTTTAGGTTACTCAATAGATTTTATGAAAGGAAATTCATGAAAAAAATATGATCATTAACAATTATATAAATATGTATTGATATAAATAATCACAGAACAGCACTTCAACTGCCCCTCATAGTATAAAAATGCACAACATTATACAGCCTAAATTTAAACAGAAAATGAAAAACAAAATTTCAAAATTCAATTTAATTTCTTGGTAGTTTATTTATTCATTTTATCTTTACCAACACCATCCTTTGACCACCATGGTTAAAGCCACCAAATGTATTTAACTTGGAAGTCAATATGTTTTGTCCCATCCTCTCCACATTTACAATACTTTCTCCTAAAAGCAACCAGAATGATCTGCTAGACATTTGTGAGATATTCCTCTAGCAGAGTTAATATGAAAAACAGCAGCAACAAATTTTTAAAAGTTGTAGCAACTAGAGTTTCCACATATCGATTTATGAATAACGTGCATTTTAGTTTGTCAAAATCGGACACCTCCATACTACACACATCAGCCTGAGAGATGATTTTTAAATGTAAATCTAGTCACCTCACTTCCTAACTTAATTTATTTTCCCAGCTTAGATCTCTCTGCTAAGATCTAGATCCACATAGCCAATTGCTTATGGGAGAAAATGAACATACTAAAACTATTTTCAAATTCAATTTGCCATCAGCGAGATTCACTCTCCTCTCTCCTTTTCCTTGTCTTCCACCTGAGCTGCTCCTTGTTCTGGGTGTCACATTATCTCAGTGAAAGGCTGTATCCATTCAGTTGCCAAAATCAGAAAACTGAGAAACATCTTTGATCTCTCTGTCCTCTCTACTCACATCTACTCAAGCATAAAGTCTCTGTGGTTTTGCTTCTCAAACATCCTTCATGCAGTTTCCCTTAACTCTTTATAGTTGAGCATCAGGTCTTGCCAACATTACTGTAAAAACCACTTAACCAATGTCCATATTATGTCTTATTTTCAACTAATAATCCATTATCAATAGGCAAGTCAGAGTAATCCATCTAAAACAAATCTGATTGTGTTTTATTTTTTTCTTTATGAAAGAAAATTTATGAAGCTGGTGAATGGTGTGAATGGTGTGCACTGAAATTCCAACTCTGTCACTTAGTATTTGTGGGATATTTGGCAGATCGCTTAAATCTCTGTTTCTTAGTTTTTCCATCTGTAATATGGAATACTACGCGTGATCTTAGCCAAAAAGCAGAGAAGCAATTGTAATATGGACTACTAATAATAGTATCTGCCTCCAAAGTTGTTATGAGAATGAGATAAAGAAAAGCATTAAAAAAATATTCAATGAGATAATAAAAATTACTTACAACTGTTATTTGAATAGGTGTGTTCTACTGGTCTAAGTTAGCAAATTGTTTAGGACAAAACCCAAAATACATAAGATGAGTTACAGATCCCTTCGTAAACTAGAAACATAACATCTGACATCTTTCCTCTGTGACACTATAATGGCCCTTAAAAATATTTCCTGCCCTAATCTCAGGAACTATGGATGTGGTAAGATACCACACCTGTGAATGTTACCCTTACAAGAAAAAGGGAGCTATGCAGATATAATTGAAGTTATGAATCAGTTGACTTTATAACAGAGATATTCCTGTATTATTCCAATTGGAACAATGTAATCACATGAGTCCTGAAAAGCTGAGAAAGAAGGGGAAGAGAAATTCTGTAGAAAGGCAAGTCAAAGAGATTTGAAGCAGAAATATTTAATGATGCTTTGTTGCTCACTTTGAAGAAGAAAAGAGCCATGACCCAAGGAATTTAGGTTACCTCTAGAAGGTGAATCAGACACCAAACAATGAGGAAACAGGAATCTCAATCCTATAACTGCACAGAACTAAGTTCTGCCATAAACCTGAATAAGCTTAGAACAGTTTCTTCCACAGAGCCTCCCAACATATAATAGCACAGGTTGGCAGATGGCTTGGGTTTGGCACTGTGCGACCCGAGGCAGAGAACCCAGTCAAGCTATAAGGACTTCTGACCTACAAAACTTTGTGATAATAAATAAGTCACTAAATTTGCCTTAATTTGCTACTTCATAATAGAAAACTAAAACAATGATCTCCACAACCCTCTCTTTCCCCTCTCACACATAATCTGTATTACAGCCACTTAAAATTCTTGAGTAGTAGTAAATATCAGTTTCTCTTCATCTTTCTCTCTCATTTCCCTTCCTGGGATTTGGCATATAACATTAATAGTGTCTGGAATATCCTTTCCCTCTTTTTTACCTTTTCCCTCATATCAAAGCGCAGATGTTTTCCTCAAGAAAAGACCAACTGAACCTATTATAATTACATGGGTCCTGAAAAGCCCTATCAAATAGGATAACAACACTTTACCTCTCTCACTAACTTCGCAGTGCAGTGGAAATTAATGTGGTCACAGCTTAGAAAATAGCTTGAGTTTTATTTATTTTTATTTATTTATTTATTTATTTATTTTATATCTTTTATTGATTTCAGAGAGAGGAAAGGAGAGGGAGAGAGAGAGAGATAGAAACATCAATGATGAGAGAGTCATTGATTGAGCCCGCAACCTGGGCATGTGCCCTGACCGGGAATCGAACCCCGATCGCTTGGATCCCAGGTCGACGCTCAACTGCTGAGCCACGCCCAGCTGGGCAGAAAATAGCTTGAGTTTTAAAATGCAAAAGAACAGCCCAGTCAGGCATGGCTCAATGGTTGAACCTATGATCCAGGAGATAGCAGTTCTATTCCTGGTCAAGGCTCATGCCCGGGTTTCCGGCTTGACCCCCAGTAGGGGGCGTGCAGGAGGCAGTCGAACAATGACTCTCTCATCATTGGTGTTTCTATCTCTCTTGCTCCCTCTCCCTTCCTCTCTCTGAAATCAATAAAGATATATTTAAAAAAAAAAGAAAGAACAAATGCAAGAAACAAATGTATAGTATTATAAAATACAGTGTCTCTTATCTCAGATAATTACCCCAATAATCATACAATTATCTTAGCCAGAAAACTGGATTTTGCTCTAGGTCCTTCACTTTTTGCCAGACATAATCAAGCACAAATCAATATTTTCCAAAATTCTTGGATTCACCCACTTCTCTCAGTCCTCACTAATATTACCATTTCTTAGGCCCACCATTATTTTTCATGTGAATTATTTAACAGTAGCCTCCAACTGGGTTTCTTAGCCTCTTATCTTTCCCCCTCTAATCCTTTTTCTGCACGAGGCACAGACAGTTCTTTCTTCCAAAAGTGAAAATTTGATCAGATAAAACCAAGTCTTGTTTAAAACACTTCACTGTTTTTCCATTTCTTGCAGTAGCAAGTAAAAACCTTGTAACTTTTTAAATAAACTACCTCTAGTTTTCCTTCTCCAAATCTTTGCAAGTTGCCTTCCTGTGATCTTTCAAAACATACTGTATATATCAGTATTATAATTGTAGCTACCTATTTACTTGTTCTTCCCTTTCCTTCCTCTTACTTACACCATCACCTACACAAATTGCAAATTCCATTCAGGATATATCTCCAGCACCTAAAAATATGTATAATACATAATACGTTTTCTTTAGACACTTTGAGAATGAATGATATGATATAATAATACAATCATCTTTCTTTAGCTTACAACAAATCTTGTGAAGTAGCTGAAGACCTATTATCTCTTCTTTATGGATGAAAGAATCACTTACAAGAATCTTGGGGATCTCAGTGTCTCTGAGAAAATTTAATGAAGGGTACACATGTTTAAAATGATTTTCCTAGTTGGCATTAATTCATTTGTATATTACAAAAAAAGGGGGGGAGACAACATTACAATATGAATAAAAGGAAAACCAATTTCAATCTGAGCAATTCATACAAAAACAGCATATTGCCTTAATTTTGCAGAACAAAGTCTTAACCTTTGGCAACTCACTTAACCTTTTCAGGTCTAAATTACTGATCCTTAAATTGGGGACAAAGTGTTTAAATTTACATAAGTGTTGAGAGGCTTAAATTGTTTTCAAGTACAGCCCTTGAATAATAGTCAGTACTTAAGCAAAATATTACCATAATTGCTATTAATACAGGATAACTACAACTGAGAGAAATAAAGGATACAAATAAAAGACTTTAAATGGCTCATATTTTTAAAGCAGTTACCAAAAGAAAATCACAACTGGCATTCAAAGAGAAAATACTTCAGAGAAAAGAACAAGCCTTCAGAATTTCATATTTCGTAGGTTAAAATGTGCATAAATTTGAAACCCTGCTGTAGATATAGGTACATGTAGGAAAGCAAGCATTTTTGTGGTCCTCAGTAGCAAAAAGGAGAGACAGAAAGTAATATTCTGAATGAGTTTAATTTGCACAGAAATTTCTTTCTGTTCTCAATTTTATTTAACAGCCACACTCAGGGAGAAAACTAGCTCTCAGAGAAATAGTTGCAATAAACATATTCTGATTATAATTTTAAAAACCTTCCTCACTGTAGAAAAAAATTTAAAACCATAAACAACTAAAGGAATATACCATAGTCCTACTACAAAGAAATAACAACTTTAACCATTTTGATATGTAAGCACAGAAATGGTGTTTAAGGGTGTGTATCTACATGATGCTTATATATTGTATATTTGGATTCCAAATATTCAATTCTGCACATATTGTAAATATTATTAAATATTCCCCCAAATAATTTTAATTTTTGCTTACTCTTCTATCTCATTCTTATGCCTTAATTTGTTGTAGTTATAGAAAACCTAAACTCTTTGAGAGTCCTAATTTTACAGCCTCCAATTCCAGGAATAGCTTTTGACTAAAAATGTTTTGAACTGATGATCCTTATGAGCATTTGCAGTCCTCTTTATACATTCCCAGACCCTTAAAAGAGAATAACATTTTGTCAATTTCTGCAAGTTTAGCATAATCAGGACCATAGGTGACCTTCTACAAGTTCATTTTGGCCATATCTTATGGCTTTTCTAAATAATTCAAATAATGCTTATGCTAATCTAAAAACCAATTTAATTTCATATTCCATTTATTTTAAAACATATACATATATGTATCAATGTGTTTATATATGTATTTATGTATGTATATAATAAATATTTGTTTTATGTGAATGGACAGTATATGGGAAGAGCAGAAAAATATACAAAATGAAAGAAATAATGAGTGTATGTCATAGTGCCAAAAAGTTTTGAAATTACTATTCAGTGATCCAATCTTCAGTAAGGGCGGTCCATAATGACATTTCATCATCCCTCATGTCAACTATGTTAAATGTAAATGTATCCCAGCCAATGCCAAATATATCTGAGCAAAGCAGGATTACATGGTGGATCTGTTATTTATTTCATTGATGGAATTGTAGATTTGCAAGCTGTTCCATGCTTCCATGTCTCTGGCTCTATGTTGCTTGTCAGTTTATTTTGTTCATTAGATTCCACATATAAGTGAGATCATGTGATACTTGTCTTTCTCTGACTGGTTTATTTCCCTTAGCATAATACTGTCCAGATCCCTACATGTTATCTCCAATGGTAAGAAAGCCTTCTTTTTAACAGCTGCATAGTGTTCCATCATGTAAATATACAACTATTTTATCCACTCATCCACTGATGGGCACTCGGACTGTTTCCAGATCTTAGTTATTGTAAATAATGCTGCGATAAACACAAGGGTGCATATATTCTTTCTGATTGGGGTTTCAGGATTCCTAGGATATATTCCAAGAAGTGGCATCACTGGGGCAAATGGCAGTTCAATTTTTAATTTTTTGAGAAAACTCCATATTGTTTTTCATAGTGGGTGCACCATCTTGCACTCCCACCAACAGTGTACTAGGGTTCCCTTTTTTCCACATTCTCGCCAGCACTTGTTTGTTGATTTGTTGATGGTAGCCATTCTGGTAGGTATGAGGTGGTACCTCATTGTCATTTTAAATTGCATCTCTCTGATGATTAGTGACCTTGAACATTTTTTCAAATATCTCTCAGCCATTTGTATGTCCTCTTTGGAGAAGTGCCTATTCAGGTCCTCTGCCCATTTTTTTAATTGGATTGTTTGTCTTCCTATTATTGAGTTGTATGAGTACTTTATATATTTTGGAAATTATCCTCTTATCAGATGTATCATATGTTCTCCCATACAGTGGCTTCCCTTTTCATTTTGATACTGGTTCTTTTGCTGTACAAAAGCTTTTCAGTGTGCTGTAGTCCCATTTGTTTATTTTTTCTTTTGTTTCTCTTGAGCCAGACATTGTAGCAGTGAAAATTCTGCTGTTAGTTGTCTGATGTTTTGCCGCTTATGTTTTCTTGTAGGATTTTTATGGCTTCACGTCTTACATTTCAGTCTTTTATCCATTTTAAGTTTTTTCTTAAGTATGGTGTAAATAGGTGGTCTAGTTTCATTTTTTTGCATGTACCTGTCCAATTTTCCCAGCACCATTTATTGAAGAGACTGTTTTTACTCCATTGTATACTCTTGCCTTCTTTTCAAATATTAATTGAGCTTAAAGGCTTGGGTCGATTTCTGGGTTCTCAGTTCTGTTAATTTGATCTGTATGCCTGGTCCTGTGCCAGTACCAAGGTAAGTTTTGGTTACAGTGGCTTCTCAAGATTTCTTTGTCTATTTGGGGTCTTTTTTTGTTCTATATAAATTTTTGGTGTTTGTACTAGATCTGTGAAATATGCCATTGTTATTTTATTAGGGGTTGCATTGAATCTATAGATTGATTTGGATAGTATGCACATTTAATGATGTTAATTCTACCAATCCATGAACACAGTATATTCTTCCACTTGTTTATATCTTCTTCTATCTTTTCTTTCAACATTCTGTAGTTTCCCAAGTACAGGCCTTTTATCTCCTTGGTTAAGTTTATTCTTTGGTTAAGTTCATTCCTAAGTATCTTAATTTTTTTGTTGTTGCAATGGTAAATGGGATTTTTTTTTTTAGCTTCTCTTTCTGAGTGTTCATTATTGGTGTATAAAAATGCCAATGATTTCTGGGTGTTAATTTTGTATCCTGCTACATTGCCAAATTGATTAATTAAACCTAGTATTTTTTGGTGGGGTCTTTAGGCTTTTCTACATATAATATCATGTCATCTGCGAATAATGACAGTTTTGTTTCCTCCTTTCCAATTTGAATGCCTTTTACTTTTTCTTCCTGTCTGATCACTGTAGCAAGGATTTCCAGTACTATGTTGAATAATAATGGTGAGAGAGGACATTCTAGTCTTATTCCTGTTCTTAGTGGAAATGGTTTTAGTTTTTGCCCATTGAGTATGATGTTGGCTGTAGGTTTGTTATATATGGCCTTTATTATATTGAGGTATAATCCCTCTAGCCCCACTTTGCTGAGAGTTTTTATAAAAAATGAATGTTAGATTTTCTCAGAAGCTTTTTATCACATCTATTTATATGATCATGTGATTTTTCTCTTTCGGTTTTGTTTATGTGATGTATTACATTTATTGATTTGCAAATATTGTACCAGCTTTGCATCCCTGGAATTAATCTCTCTTGGTCATGGTGTATGATCTTTTTAATATATTACTGGATCAGGTCTGCTAATGTAACGTTGAATATTTTAGCATCTATGTTCATCAGGGATATTGGCCTGTAATTCCCTTCTTTGTAGTGTCTTTATCTGGTTTGGGAATTAGGATAATGTTGTCCTTGAGACAAGAGCTTGGAAGTGTTCCTCCCTCCTGGATTTTTTGGAATAGCTTGAGGAGGATGGGTGTTACTTCTTTGAATATTTGGTAAAACTCCCCTGAGATGCCATCTGGGCCAAGGCTTTTGTTTGCTGGGAGTTTTTTGATTACTGCTTCAACGTCATCTGTAATTATCAACCTATTCAGGTTTTCTGATTCTTCTTGATTGAGTTTTTGCAGGTTGCAGTTTTCTAGAAATTCATCCATTTCATCCAGGTTGTCCAGCTTGTTGGCATATAGTTGTTCGTAGTCCATATTATTTCTGTTGTGTCAGTTGTTACCTCACCTCTTTCGTTTCTGAGTGTTTAGCCTCCAGGTATTTGAATGTTTTGGGTATTTTTATTGCAGGTGATCTCCAGTTTCATACCATTGTGATCTGAGATGTTTGATATGATTTCAATTTCTTTGAACTTGTATAGACTCGTTTTGTGTCCTAAATGTGATTAATATTTAAGAATGTCCCATGTGCACTTAAGGAGTATGTATGTTCTGCAGCTTTGTGGTGAGATGTTCTATAAAAGTCAATTTAATCCATTTGAACTAGTGTGTCATTTAGGGTCATTGTCTCCTTGTTGATTTTTCTGTTTAGAACATCTATCCAGTGATATCAATGGTGTTTTAAAGTCCCTTGCTATGATTGTGTTGCTGTCAATTTCTCCCTTTAAATCCTCCAGAAGTTTTTTTTCCCTTTAAAAAATATTTATATATTTTTGGGTGCTCCTATAATGGATGCATATATGTTTACCAGGATTGTATCTTCCTGTTGTATCAGCGTTATATCTTGTAATATTATGAAGTTGCCTTCATTGTCTTTTTTTTTATGGCCTTCATTTTGAAATCTATTTTGTCAGATATTACTATTGCTACCCCAGCTTGTTTTTTCATTTCCATTTGCATGGAAAAATTTTTTCCATCCCTTCACTTTCATCCTGTGTGATTCTTTTATTCTTAGGTGGGTCGCTTGTAGACAGCATATATAAGGGTCATGTTTTCTTATCCATTCAGCTACCTTATGTCTTTTGATTGGAACACTTAAGCCATTTAAATATAAGGATTTTATATATAGGTACTTATTTGTTGCCATTTTTATTATTTATGCCTGTATTTCTCTCTATATATTTCTTCTTCTTACAATAGTCCCTTTATCATTTCTTGCAGTGCTGGTTTGGTGGTAATAAACTCCTTTAACTTTTTTTTGTCTGTGAAGCTTTTTATTTAACCATCAATTTTGAATGATAGCCTTGCTGGATATAGTAGTCTTGGATTCAGTCCCTTGCTTTTCATTACTTTGTTTATTGCATGCCATTCCCTCCTGGCTTGTAGTGTTCTATTGAGAAATGAGCTCTCAGTCTAATGGGTGCTCCCTTGTAGGTAACTTTCATTTTCTCTCTTGCTGCCTTTAAGATTATTTCTCTGTCTTTTATGTTTGTCATTTTAATTTTGATGTGACTTGTGTGGGTCTTTTTGGGTTCATCTTGATTGAGACTCTCTTTGTTCCTGGACTTGTGTGACTTTTTCTTTCACCATGTCCGGGAAGTTTTCTGTCATTATATCTTCAAATAAGTTCTCTACTCTTTGCTCACTTCTTCTGTTACCCCTATGATGTGTATGTTCTTACATTTCATGTTGTCCCAAAGCTACCTTAAACTGTCTTCCTGCTTTTTAATTTTTTTTTTTCCCAATTGCTGCTCTGAATGGGTGTTTTTTTCTACCTTTTCTCTAATTTACTGATTCGATTCTCAGCTTCATGTAATCTACCCATGAATCCTTCCAGGGTATTCATTATTTCAGTTATCTCCTTCCTCATTTCCAACTGATTCTTACTCATGGTTCAATCACTTTTTTCATGTTGATGTAGTTTTTGGTAAGTTTCTTATAATTCTCATTAAGTTGTTTGTAGTTCTCACTAAGTTGTTTATCTTTATAGCTATTGCTTTGAATTATTTATGTGAGAAATTGATTGCCTCAATTTCATTTAGTTTCTTTTTTGGCAATTCCTTGTTTTCTTTCACTTGAGGGTTATTTCTTTGTCTTCCCATTTTAGCAGCCAGGTAGCCGGGTGAAGCAGCCAGGTAACAGGGACAGGTATGTGCATCCAGAGGTAACCTGTTTTTCTGGGTCACAGTGGTGCATCAGATCCGGTGGTGCCTGTAGAGGGGTGCTGGGTAGTTATGGTAGGTACCTGTGTCCAGGGGCATCAGGCTGCAGCATTCTCTGATCTTCTAGGAGTGCCAGGTCAAGCATGCCTGGTCCAGGAGGCAGGTCTTTGTGTCTGGAGGCCGCAGATCTCTGCTAAGCAGCCAGTCCCAAGGTGGTAAGGGTGGTTGTCTAGGGGCACTGGGTCAGACTCAATGGGTGGTGATGGCAGGTCCATATTTCTTGGAACATTGAGTCACCGTGGCAGGGCTGGTCACCTCACTTCAGGGCATTGAGTCCAGTTGTGCTGGGTGCCGGGTCGGGTGTGCTTGGATAGGGTGGCAGGTCTTTGTGTCTCGGCCAGCCTGATGTCAAGGTGGCAGGGTGAGCCAGGCACTCTGCTCCTCAGGGTTTCTGGGTGGGTGAGGTGTATCTCTCCTCAAGTTGTTAGGGTCGTCAAGCACTCACCAAGGGGGCAGGGTGGGCTGGGTGCCGCACTCTTGAAGGAGGTGGCCCAGCTGGAGCACTCTGCTTCTGAAAGGCACAGGGCAGTGGAACCACTCCTCAAGGCAGTTGGGTGGTTGCCTGGGAGCCAAGGTTCATGCCACAGTGGCTGCTACAACAGCCCAGTGTATCTGGAAGCTGTGGGGTCTTGTGTTCCTGTCTGTGACCTAGGGGCACTGGAGCATGATGGCTTTTTGCCATCTTCTCCAGTGGAGGACTCTGCAGCTCCACCAAAATAGCATGCTCTGCAATCTTAAGCAGAGAGAAGTGTTGACAGAGTAGCTTGAGGGGGGCCAGCAGCTCCTCCACCAAGAGCATCCAAACTGCCCTCCCAGAGTTCGTGCACTGACAGATGCCCATCCACACTCACACTTACGTACACTCTCCCTCACACACACTCACCCACATACTCTCACCCTCACTCTGGTCTTGCCCACCACCATGTTGGCTTTCCCTTTAATTTATTTTTTATTAAATTTATTGGATGCCATTGGTTAATAACATTATATAGGTTTCAGGTGTAGAATTCTACAGTACATCACTTGTGTATTGTATTGTGTGTTTCCCACCCCAAATCAAGTATCCTTACATCACCATTTATCCCCCTTTTACCCTCTTCTACCTCCCCCAACCCCCTTCCCTCTGGCAATCAACATACTGTTGTCTGTGTCCATGAGTCTTTCTTTTTTCTCTTTGTTTAATCCCTTCATCCTTCTCACCCAACCCCCAACCCCCTCCCCTCTGACAGCTGGCAGACTGTTCTCTGTATCCATGAGTCTGTCTCAAGTGTCCATCAGTAGATGAGTGGATAAAAAAGTTGTGATATATTTATACATTGACTACTCTTCGGCGATAAAAATAAAAGAAATCTTACCTTTTGCAACAACATGGGTGGATCTGGAGAGTATTATGCTAAGTGAAATAAGCCAGTCAGAGAGAGGCAAGTATCATACCATATCATTTCACATTTTTGGGGAATCTAAAAACTTCCTATACTTTATACTATGCCACAGAGACAGATTTACTTCTTCCTTCCTATTTGAATTTCTTATATTTCTTTTTCTTGCCTAATATCTCTAGCTAAGACTTCTAGTACTATGTTGAATAGAAGTGGCAAGTGTGGGCATTCTTATAATGTTTCTGATCCTAAGAAAAAAGTTTCAACACTCAATATTGTGTGTGCAGTTTTCTCTGGGCTTGTCAAATATGTTCTTTATTATACTGAGGTATGTTTTTTTTATACCCAATTTATTAAGTTTCTATCATGACAGGATGTTGTATTTGTCAAACGTTATTTCTGCGTCAATTGTGTTATCATGATTTTTATCTTATGTGATATTACTGTGGTGTATCACATTTATTGATTTGCATATGATGAACCATACTTGTTTTCCCAGAGATAAATTGCAATTGAACATGCTATATGATCCTTCTAATGTGCTATTGAATTTGGTTACTAGTAATAAGATTACTTACAGAAGGCAAATACAAATCTTAAAAGTTTTCTCCACAAATATTAAAAAAGTTTTAGCCACCTAAGCAGGTAAACTTATCTTATTCCAATTGCCTGAAACACAATTTGGATTCAATTATAATTTATAAATCAGTGAGTTTTAAATGATTGTGCCTGATTCATGACTAAAATTTTAGAACAAAAGCTATAAGATCTCTATTTGTGTCTGTCTATATGTTTACACATGTCTATAAATGCATGTTTTATGCATGTGATATTTTCTAACTTTGTTTCATATTGCCAAAATTAATTTGTTAGTATTTGTGGGGAGGGTTGAAGATACATTCACAAAGGACATTGTGTAGGAAAACCTGAGGCTATCAGAACTTGATTACAAAGCTTTGGAAAGTAGGAGATGTTGTAAGGACTGTACAGTGAGCCTTATTGTCTATCCACTAAATTCTTTCCCTGGCTTTCACCATTCACATGAGTAACCTCTATTCCCTAAGTCTACAGATCAGAATGGAGTTCTCTGTGTAAATCTTGTAGAAAAAGTGAAGTTAAAATAGGCAGCTAGTATATAAGGGAATTTTTGAGGAAGGTAGGGGATGTTTTTTAGAGCTAAGGGAATTTGCAGAGGATATTGGGCAAAATTTTAAGATGGAGGGTTACATTGGATATAGACTTAAATTCTTATTTTAAGTCTAATTTTTATTATTTTGTTTTTTTAAGAGGATCCCTAAGGCTGGCCAGTTTACTCTTCTGTATCTACTGTTTAATTTGCTCTTTCCATGGGTACCAATAAAATAATTGGCTAGCATCAGAGATCTCTACATTTTTTCCCCCCTCAAATATATATATATTTTAATTCAAAGGATTCATTGTTTTGGCATCCTTGGATAGGATCTTATATTAATCTTAATTGTGACTCAAACCAATAAATCTTTTACCGTTTAACCATGGATGCAAGATGCATCTTGCCAAAAATTCAGTCCTCACAAGATCCAGAAAGATTACTCCCAGAGTTAGCCTAAGAAAGCAAAGACCTTCATTGTCACAGGCGAAAAGAATGGTGTAGTGAAAACAGTTGTCTGGCTTCCCAGGAGAACATGAGGTGCTTCCAGTTATAGATTCGTTAATCTGTGACACTAAGCTGGTGTGACTGAAATGAGACTTTTCCAGCACTAAAAAGACAACACATATTTAGACAAAAAAGACCCCTTATGGACGGGAACCTTTTATTAAAAAACTCCCTTAATTGCTGGCACTGTTAGAAAAAGAGAATGCTGATTGTGTCTTCATATCTCAGAATTCCATTCTCTTCCATTGGCCTCTAAATGCAAGCTGGTAATTGCATCTTCTTGGGGGTGGAGACCAGAAAGAATGTTCTCACTGGTCACAAAGCCAAGTTCTTATTAAATACAAGACAAAAGGAAAATCTCATCCAGCTTTTACATAGAAGACCCAAAGAATAGTTTGTCCAAACAGATGTGACTCTAGTGAGAACCATGAAATCACCAGTCTCTGAAGCCAGCCCAAACAACAGGCTATGCCTGTGTTCCACTCTGTGGTTTCCCTCCTTAAGACAAATAACACAAAAGACAGAGACAAAGGAAAGCAATGACCATCTCTGGGAGGAAAGGAATCTGTAGAAAACAAAAGTACTCATACTAGAGTAGCTATTCCAAAGGAACTAATTCATGCAAATATATTTTACTGCTAACCTAAATTTAAAAAAAGATAAGGACTCACTATTCTTGCTCCACCTGCAGACAGAGATCTGAGAGACTGATTTGGTGATCATTTTTACTTTCTGCTCACTCTTGTCAGGTGTCCCAGGATCTCTCAGCTGCAGCAGCTCCAGAGTGAACAATGTCCATCAGTGGAGAGTCCCACATTGGATGTCAAGGCTGTAGGTAAGGGTGGATAACGTTTTTTCTACTTCTGGGTTCTTTGGTGGTCTAATGATTAAATTGACACAACACAGATTAAGAGGGAAAAAACTGGAAATCTGGGTGCCACATAAAAATATGAGATCCTCTGAAAGTCAAGTAATTGAGGTTTACATGCCATCCTAAGCAAAGGAAAAAACAAGAAGTGTCTGGTGTTTTAAAGGGGAAGGAGACAATTCACAGGAAGATGAAATGAGTGGATGTTTGGTAAACAAATGTTTTCCATGCTATGCAGAAACATCTTTCAGACATAAAATGTTATTTCTGCTAATAGCTCTTTTCCTGGTACAGGTCTCCTATCTAAATTATTTTTATTACATTTCAAAGAATGTCAATGGAACAAAATATTTTATTTTGGCTCTATTTATTATTTATTTTTTGCAGACCCAATTTCTCTTGATCTGGCAAAACAACAGGAAGTTCTGATGAAAACTGCATACTGGTTTCATGTACATTAATGAAGCAATGGAACATAGAATCCAGAATGAGTTCTTTTCTTTATTTCCTTATAACTATTTAAAAATATTCACCTTAGCCCAGCCAAGCATGGCTCAGCGGTCAGGGCACATGCCCAGGTTGCTGGCTCAATCCCCAGCAGGGGGCATGCAGGAGGCAGCAGATCAATGACGACTCTCTCATCATTGATGTTTCTCTCTCTCTCTCCCTCTCCCTTCCTCTTTCAATAAAGATATATTTAAAAAAATGAATAAATAAATAAAAATATTCACCTTGTTGGGAAGAGTACTTTGACTTTCCTTTCTGTCTCTTCCCATTATTTTGTTAATTAATCTAATGATTTTATTAGCAATTGTAAGAACCATGAGAGGAACCCAAGACATTTCTTTTTGCACGCTATGTACTTCATATTTGATAAACTTCTTGAAATGTTTTTCAGTTTTACAACAATAAGGCTTATGGGGTGCCAATATGAAAGGGGACCATTTAACAACAGTATTTACCATGACCTGAGTAATGGACATACTCAGCAGAGGAATATCTTGGTTATCATAAAGCTAGTCCCACATGGTTTGAATACAAAGCACATCAGCTGTTTCATCTGGGGTGTTCCATTTACCATTTATAGGATGAGTTGGGCTCTCCACTTTAAGGGTAAACATACCTTACAGTGGTTTTTATCCAGTCCACCAGGCAGACTGTTCACTGGGAAATAACTTTCTATATGTCTAGATTACATATAACTATCTATGCTTGTCTCATATCAACCCAAATATGCTCTTCCACTCCCCAGCATTCA
Organism: Miniopterus schreibersii; assembly: GCF_964146895.1. Lineage (NCBI taxonomy): Eukaryota > Metazoa > Chordata > Mammalia > Chiroptera > Miniopteridae > Miniopterus > Miniopterus schreibersii. The sequence goes on along the minus strand of NC_138104.1, from coordinate 36,820,998 downwards.
AAACCAAAACCAAAGTCACTTTCATAAGCCATTTGAGTAAAGTTTCCTCAGGAAGCTGATGATACTGATCCACAAAAAGAAGCAATTCTTTTATATTATACCCCTTATTTTCAATTGTTTCCTGGTTTTGTTCTTCCTCCACATTGACTAAATCTTGTGGCCAGAGAGCTTATAGGTACTTTCTGTTGTCCCTGCATATCTTTTCCTTCAGGGGGCAATTTTAAGGTTAGAGGCTTGATGTTCAGACTCACAAATCTGAGTTTGACCTTGCATCACTGTCCAACCTAACATTTTCGTTTTTACTTTTATTTATTACAAATAACAATAACCAAGAGATTTAATATTTTGTCTTATTCTTATTTGTTTGCATTTTGTTATGCATCCAGTAAACCAAGTCCCTGAGAGTTGGATCCATCTCTAAATTGCACCTAGAAATTCAGTGCTCCTCATCCCCTGCTTTTTCATCCTTTCTCTTCTCAAACCACATATTTTTTTGTGAGCCAGGGCCATTCTAGCAAATCCCATTTCCATAACACCAGGTAATGATTCTGTTCACCAATTCTGATGTGTGCTTGGGAAGGTGTTTGCCTACACACCCGAGCAATGCTCTAATAGCAGCTGAGTGTCCTACAATTCAACTCAATTCAGATACTATCCTGGAATAGCTCCAGATTTCAAAATTAAAAGACCCAGTCCTATAAGACCGTCTTCCACTCCGGATGTCAGTCACAAATCCAGTTTTGTTACCTGTGCTTCTGATCAAATGACTATAAATCAAAGGCTCCCATGACCCCTCCTTGGGTTCAATAAATTTGCTAGAGTGCCTCACAGGAAATTCCATGGGATTTAGGAGCTCTGTGCTGTGACCTAGTGAAGACCAAATATATATTTCTACACAATGTTATCTCCAGCATTTCTTTTACATTCTTTTTTAGGATTTTTATCCTTTTCTTGAACACTCCTCCACCCCAGGCCTTCGCTACACTACTGTCTGTGTCCATGGGATGCATATATGCATATAAATTCTTTGGTTAATCTCCCCAACATCTCTACCCTGTCTGGTACTGATGCTTGCTCTGTTTCTTCAAATTATGTTTTTTACCTCTAGGTATGCCTTATATATATTTTTTCTTAATAGCAGGACATGATGTTCTGGGTAAAAAGAACTGTTATAAATAGACATTTAGTGAGGTGAAGTGACAGGGGAGGGGGAAAATTCTATAGTCCTATGATTAAGCCTCAGTCATTTGGTGAGCATGTACCTCTGAACTGCAAACTTCACAGATATTTCTCAGGCTTTTATCTCCCCTTTTAGATGGGAGATGATGGCTAAAGTAGGGTGAGTTCGGGTATGACATTTCCTTCAGATCTGTTTAGCTTTTATAATACCTCATCAGATTAAGAACTGATTTACTAGTTACCCTTGAGGGCAGGCCTTGTTAAGAAGAACAGAGTGATTTATCATATTTCATAATGTTTCTTTTCCTCCTCCCCCTGCCAGACGTCTGAAGAGATTTTTTACTTATATTTACAATTGGGAGGAATGTGTTCAAGCTACTGGAGATGAATCTTCTAATATTGTGGAGGCCCTCTATGACTACTTCTTTTGTGTTATTAACTCTCAAACTTGTCCACACTAAGCCTCTAACAACTGATCAATTACAGTTCAGGTTTTTCTGCCCTGGCAGTAGTTCCTGCAGAGGTTTCCACTCATGAGTCTCAGCTCCATTAAGCCGAGCCTTCCTGTATTCACCTGTCAGTCTCTCCAGTCTTGGAGTCACGGGTTGGACCTTTGCCTGCATTTGTTTTAAAAATGAAAGAAGAGTTGTTAATTTTTTCAGTCTGTTCAGCTTTGTTACTTGTTGTTAGGTTAGACTGGTGACTTCCAAACTTCTTACATGCGCAACCAAGCACCACCTGGACTGAAACCAGGCTACTTATTTTTCTCCCAAAATAATCCTGGGCATTATGTCCTGTACTTATAATGTCTTTCTTGTCTCTTGACACTTTACCTATTAGTATTAACAAAATCAATCACCTTATATATTCTGTTCCTCACCTAACACTGGGTCTTTGCTTCTTTTTGAACCCAACAACCTCTGGGGAGAACAAATCTGCATGGATTTTGTAACTTGAGTGGGCACAGTCTCACAATGCCTTGTCTTACATCTTCAGCACTCATTTGTTGCCTTCCTATATAGAATTTCATTATTAGCTCTGTTAAAATACTGCTTATAATCCAAAGGTTCAAGGGAGAAAATACACCATAAGTTGAATCTTTGGTCACTGGGAGACAGAGACTGAAAGATATATTCTTTCACCTTCATCCTTAGAAAGATTGTCCTTATATGCAGTAGTTCACTTGGCCCCTCAGAAGATGGTCCTGGAAGATTGATTGATATGTGTTGTTCTGCTCCATAGCCCACCCTTATATTAATGCTTCCTTCTAACTCATTCTCTGTCCTTTCACTCCTACTTACCTGATATTGAACTTCCTAATAAAATAGTGACACCTATGCTTTTGTCTCAGGTTTGCTTTTTGGGAACTCAGGGTAAGATAATATTCTTATTTGATCTTTACAGTAACCCTCTGAAGTAAATTTGATATTATTTCTCTTATATAATGCATATTCAAGCTATAACTTACAATGTACAATTTACTTGTCCAAGGATTTTAAGTATTAGAACTAGGTTTACTGACTACAACTCTACTGCTATTTTTTTTACCCATTTTCCATACCCAGTATAAATATTCTGGGTTTTTCCATCAGAAGTAATCACTTTCTCTTCTCTAGACCATATTGTCTTATATTTTTTAAAAGGAGTTTTGGCATTTCAAATTGTATTTGTTGGCAAGACTACCATTTCCACTATATGGTTAACTGAGCAAAATCTCTTTACCTTTTATGATGTTTAGCATAGTAGACACTAAAGAATTGCTTTATATTAATTAGTATGTTAATGTTGAAGAAGTGAAATGAATGAATGTATAAAATGTACCAATATTCTCTATTATTAATGTATACACAATTATAATTCTCATTCTTTCATTTTTTCTAAAACAGATGACCTCTAAAAGTCATATCCCAATTATATAAATATAATTAAACTTTAAGAACAATCTTAATCGATAAAGTGATTAGGAGTTCTAATCTAACTGAGTTTTTTAATTCGCTCAGAATTTAACAGAAAAAAAAATGCTTTCTAAAATTTCTAAAGTCATAACAAAGCAGTTTTTCTTCTGAAGATTTGTCTTTAGGAAGTTACAGTAAAAAGCTTCATCTACCAACACCTCAACTGTCACACTATCACAACCAACATTAAGGAAAAAGCCTAAATATCAAACAACAGACAAAGTGAACTAATCAATGAACAAACCAGTCAATTTAGTGTAATTCAATTTGAACATTATTTTTATAAAAGGTAATAACTTGAGAACTATAAGGCAGGATTAAAATGTTTATACTTTATGATCACAATTATGTAAAACAAAAATATAAATGAACAAATGAGGAACAACAAAAATACCCACACATATAAAAAATACTGGCAAGAAAGACTAAAACTCCAGAAGTTAATTTTCCTGTGTGGTAGAATTGCTTGTGATGTGTGTGTGTGTGTGTTTAAATAGTAATTTCTTTGTTTCTCCAATTTTCACTAATAAATATGTACCACTTCCATAATGAATAAAAGCGACAAACTTTACTTAAAATGTAAAATATGTGAGAGGTCACTCTGTTTCCTAAGTACATTCCAATGAATATCACTTAACCTTCCTTAAAATAATCAAGGACCTTTTAAGGCCTCCAGGTCATTGTTCTAAGCATAAATTCTCATTACTGGGATTACATATCAAGCTGAAGTGAAAAACTGGATTTAATGTGCATGACCCCAGGATATATATATTCATATTCAATGGGAGCACTGGACTTTTCAAAAATTTAAATATATATGTGTGTATATATACACACCAATTACCTGACCATTAGATTGAGTCTCTCACAATTCAACTTTTAAAAGTTAAAAGTTTGTTAAACTTTGTTTCTTTTATTTTGTTTGAATTTAATACCAACATATAATATTTGTAAGTTACAATAGAGATATTTGTTTAGCTATGATAGCAGAAAAGTTGAACTTATTTTTATTATAATTTTCCTAAATCTTGGATCTTATTATTTCAGATGGTTTTTTCTTCTTTCTTTCTTCCTTCCATTCTTATTTTTCCTTTTTTCTTTCTTCCCTTCTTTTAATCTGTCCTTTCTATTTTCTTTTCTTTACTTTTTTTCCCCTGTGGATGAGCAGAGATACATATTTATCTCCTCTGTAAGTTTTTTGTTTGCTTTAGCTAAATGCTTTTCTTTGTAAAGAATAAAAAACAGTATGCCATAAGAAAATTCTATTATGAACTTCAATTACAACACTCATTTGTAATTAAATTATTATCATATGATGAAATTTCAGAAAAACTTTTGAATTCACAAACATAGGAAATCACATAGGAAAAATAGATGAAAGTTATTATAGCTTTGATTTGATTATAAAAATTAAGAATAACCTGAAACTAACCTGAGAAAAAGCAGACAGGTAAAATTTATTTCTGTTTTTGAGTTTTTTCATAATGAAATTCAGAAGTATGGAAATAAGTTTCTGAAATTCAAGTTCTTGCCAGCAAAATTTCCTTATTGGTAGAAAGAATTAAAACACAAATAAAGCCTTAGACAATACACCTTTTTAAATATTACACATGGCCAATATAAATAGGATAAAAGATGTATAGAAAGACTTGCAATTTTTTAAGCAACTAACTAATGTAAATTGCATAGTTGAGCTATAGAAGGGGAAGAAAAGCAGGAAGGTCACAGGAAAGTCACAACTTGTCCAAACCACAAAACTATTTCACTTATTTTTAGAGGTTGTAGAAGGGGCATTTCTAGATAACATTTTTCATGAATTACTCTTTCTCCTAGCTCAAGGAGAACCTGTATAGTCACATGAGGAAGTTCTTTTTCTTCTTGACCCAGAATGAAGTGTATCTTACTATTCATATACACAGATGAGTAATCATAATGATCAGGAACTGAGAGGTTTCGGGAGGCAAAGTTATGCAAGGCATGATTATGTCATGGTAAATTACCTGCAATTTATCATGATACTTACTTTAACCTATACATCTCTGAAACAAAAAGATGTAAAATTTTTTGTTGTCACTGTTCCTATTTACCAATGGGTGGACCTGAGATGCAAAGACATTATGGGAGTGTCTACTGCAAATATTCTAAAGGATATCAACAAGTTACTAAGAATAGGTTCATACTGTACATGCATACTCCACTAAATGGGAGTGAGGTATATGGGTCAAAATCCTACCTATAAATGATGTATTTACATGGGCAGTTTTTTAGACTTGGAACATCATCGCATTTGCAATCTAACCCATCCAGATAACAAAAGAGCAAGAGCCGTGTTAAAACTAAAATTTTAATCTGTTGCCTAAGCTTTGTCAACTACTGTCAGAATATTTCTATGGCATTAATTAAAGTCATAGTTGTGCCAAATTCTTAAGAAATTTATGTAAACAGTCTTTTAAGTATAGCTGACCTTGAACTTATGTCCATAAGTAAAATCAAATTTTAGTCACCTAATTTCCATTTCACTACTTATAAATACTCATTTTATATAATTTTTTATTTCAAGAGTAATGATTAGTTTGGAAATGTAAGTAAATCATAATATTCTTTGACATGAAAGTCATGATATTTAAACATATTTTTCAAATATAAAACCATAGATCAATTCTTCTAATTGCTGTATAACATGGTGAGACAACCCATATCAATAAAAAGCAGACAATAGATTAACACCTTAATACTGATGCCTGTTTTGAACCCTTTTTCCACTTATTCTTGCCTGTCTACATTGAAACTCTGCTGGTGATTATCTGTCGTCTCTCATTTCCACAACCTTCCTATGTTCTATCCGGTTGAACACAGATAGCGTCGTTACATTGGTTTTGCCAGTAGGAGGCACTGTTGGGAAGACAAAGAGTTAAGGAGAGAGCAGCTTTCTACTTCGGGCTCTCAGCAGTCAAGGCAGTTCCTGGGAGTTGATGGAACAGCAACAAGGAAACGGGCAACTGCAGATTATAGTAGCCTGGGAGGAGACTGCACACGTTGGCAATGTAAGTCCCAGCTGCAGTTTCCTGGAGCTGGCAGTGTCAAGCAGCACAGCAGCAGGTGTATGCTCAGACACACCAGTCCAGGGGCTTTACTGCTTTCATGATCTCTGGGTACTATCCCTTCTTTTTTGTTCCTTCAGAAGCCCTCTTTTCTCTTTTGTTTCCCTAGCCATTTCAATAACTTTGACATTTCTGAACAGAATCCCTGATGTTTGAAATTCCTAACTTGTTATCTGTTTCCCTGACTGCACCCTGATTGATACCTTGTGTTTATTAAATTCAGTGGTCACTTGAATTTAGTGAAAATTAGGCCCAGCTTTTATTTCAGTAGTAGTCATGTTCTAGTAGAGGCTTCAAATTCAAATGTCTTCAGGGATCAGGAAGGTAAAATAAACATCTATTTTGTAAACATAATACAGCATTTAAGACTATGTTGGACAGAGAATGCCTATAAAAGGCATCCAAATTAAAAGTATTCAGTCTGTTGACCACTAGGATCATAACTTTCCATTAATTATGATTGGACAAAATGGTTAATGAGCTGTGTTCTTTAAGAAAAATATTTTAGAAAAAAGCAATCTCTTCTATGAGAGTATAAATGTTTAGTTATGTTGACCAGCACCAATTCACCTCTATCAGTATTCAACTCACATCTACAAAATCTTTGTTTATATTAAAATGGATTATGCCATTAGTGGGCAACTCTAGCTTTATATGAGGGAAACATTGAAGACTCCCCAAGAAATAATAAAAGGTATTTGTTCTTTCAGACAACTTTAAAAAATTTATAATGGACTACATAGCAGAGATTAGTAATTACCCTAAAAAGACAAAATAATCTCTAAATGGGGATTTAAATGTACCCTGATGAAAAGGAATATCTTATGCAAGAATGAGTCAGTTAGAAGGTGTCAGTCACAGAAAATAGTGAGGAAAATAGTGGCAGAGCCCATCTAACCACAGCTGGAAAGAAAGACTGCTTTTTCAGATATATGTACAAATATAATGTCTGCAGGTACAGTAGATTCTCAATCATCAAATTCACTGCAATACTTTTAGTGGTTAGAGCTGAAGCTCATCAAGTAAACTTTCAGCTCACAAAAGTTCTCTATAAGAGAGAACGAAAACTGGAGTACAAAATATCTTGTATGATTGATACTTTTTTTCTTAGAATAGTTTACACCAGCATTCTGGTATTGTGAATTTGGTTGGCAAAAGCCAGTTTCCGGGAATCTGAACAAATTTGGACATATTCACAACTGATTCTCTGAACTTAATTATGAAGACTCCGGGCCCTGAAATAATAGGAAGCCTGTAGCATAAAAGAGCAGTAATTATTATTAAATAACTTTAAATATAAGAAGATGGTTATAGAAAAGAATGTAGATGTTTAACCTTGAAATAAATGTCCTATAATAATAAAATAATAATTTAATGAGATAAGAAAAAATTTCAAAGCTTATCAACACAATTTGAGAACTGGAGGAAAAGAGCACAAAGGAAGCTTAACTGAACTAATTTTCAAAACAAAATCTATTGATGATGCTTTATTTTGTAAATTGATGAATAATTTTTAAAAAGCTATATATATTTTGTTTAAAGACATAGTATGATCCAAATAACCAAAAAAAGTGGTATAAACTCACCAAATTATAAAAAAAATAACTTCAAAAGGAAACGTGAAGAGCATGTAGTGAAAGTTGATATAATGCCTAAAACAGAGACAATGAAATTTGATATATTTAAGCCCAAACACATCTTCTTTGAAAGTAAATGATATAAAGTAGAATTTTATATGATCAGATTTATAAACTTCTTCCATTGTATATTACATATACATTCACACACATAAAAATTAAAAATTATTGTTAGACAAAAATATACAATGCATACAAATGTAATAGCGAAATGACAAACTGGGTGAAATATTCACTATATGTAATTTAGATTAGGACTGAATTCCTTAATATAACAAAAGCTCATACAATCAATAGAAAAATTATTTCAAAATATTTAAAAAAATAAAAATGGTAAAATGAAAATATTGTTAAGAGTTAAGGGTAAAATAAATACAAATTATAAAAAAAATGTTGGAAAGATATTCAACCTCCCTCATTATGGCAGGAATACAACAAATTCACAGTAAGATACCTTATGTTGTTCCTTAGATTACAAAAGATTTAAAAGTGTGATAATGTTAAGTACGACTTCCGTGCTATGCTTTTGACTTCACATAAAAGGTTTCGTTGTGCATACCAAATTCAAAGATGCAAATGACAGAGTGTCAAAATATTTTTCTCACTAATCAGCACTATTGAAATATATCAATAAGTTTTGGGTTCCTATGACAACAAAATTTAAATACTACAAGAATTAAACATGTATACAAGTATATTTAAAAATACTACTTGAATAAAAGTAGAATATATGCAAAACTAAGTTATTGTGTAGAAAAATTGAGATTAAAAACCATACTTGAAAATTTGTTTTTGGCTGTGTTTTGGGTTTATTTTTCTCAGTATTTCTTTGTAGTTAATAAAAGGAAAACACAATTTAAAATCTTTTTGTTTTATATAATTAGAAACAGTACTTTTTTGTGAATGCTGAATCTGCTAACTAGATGTAAACACATTTCATTAAATGTTTATATAAACCAGACAAGTAAAAATGCTGTTTAAATCATCCCAAACCTTGAAGTACCCACTTTAAACCTCCTTTACAATTATTGCATGAAGATGAAAAACACCTTGCTGGCAATTTTTTTAAGAATTTTGCTTTTTTAATATTCAGTTTTTTCAGCCTTTTGAAAAAAGGCTAAAACAGTAAGGCCTTGAACTTTATGGTACAGTATATCCAATTATTCTTATTAATCATTTAGTATAAATATTGAGTTGTGAAATATGTTGCACATTTAACAAGTACATGAAACACAAATGTACAGCTTAATGATGAAAACCATGAAGTAATCATCTGTGTAATCACCATCTTCATCAAGAAATAGAACATTGCTACTGATACCATTGTAATTAATCAGTTATTAATAATAGGAAAGAAGCAAAGAGAAGACCAAACATTATAGGCATGTTCTCTGCAAAATAAAGGAGACTGGACAAAAGGAAGATAGATGCATGTCCGGTATAGTTAGAATGACATGGAGAAGATACTTGCCTGTCAATCACACTTGGATTGGCCAGAAGCCAGGTGGTTGGCCAGAATGGGCGTGACCCTTCCAAGCCCATCAAGATCTGGAATACTTAATTCTCTGAACAGAGAAACTCTCTTATGTTCTTACACTCTTGGCTCTCTTGGGACTCATGTGATTCTGGGCTTGTGAGGCTCTTTTGCTCCTGCTTCCCTGAATTCACCCACATGGCCATAACTTGTGGACCCTACACACAATGGACTAATGGACTGTAACTAGCCTGATGTTGAACTGGACCCAGCTCCAACATAGAAAGGAAACTCTTAACACTGGCCTTGCTTTTAGCTATACTGAAACCTCAGATACACTCTATGACTGGGCTAAGGGAAATGGGACTTTAGAAACACAGGGATTTAATTCCATGCAAGTAAAAATCACTCTTTCCCCTGTATGAGTCTCAGAAAATTATTTTTCTTAGGATAACATAACTCAGTGGGGAAGAGGACCCCCACTTTTTCCGATATCACTACCTACCCAGAAGCCCTTCACTATCCCACTGTCCCTGCCAAATCTCAATAACTTCTCTTCCCAATAGACATAACACTTAGAATGATTTTGTTTTCACTTCCTTTTATTTTTATATATTTACCAACTAAATGTAAACCTCTCTCTATATATAAACCATATAAAAAATCATATATATACATACCATATATACATATATGTTGTATTTTAGTGTTACCTATATACCTAAAAGTGAGGATAGCTAAATTATAGGGCACGCATATCTTCAGCTCTACTAAGATAGCAACTGTTGTTGGAATCAATTATACAAGTTTACACTACAATTAGAAGTGTACAAGAGTTCCAGTTGTTCATAAATCATTCCAACATCTTTAATTTTTGCCAATCTGGTAGGTACATAGTGAAATCTCACGGTGGTGTATTTGTATTGTCTTGATTACTAGTGATATTGAATACCATATGTATTTTGACCCTTTGAATTTACACTTTTATGAAATACCTGTTCAACTGCTCAGCTCAATTTTTAGAATGGGTTGTTTATCTTTTATTTCTGATTCTTAAGAGATGTTCATATATTCTGGATAATAAACCATTATTATTTTACATGTTGTACATATATTGTTTTACCCTAGATTTGCCTTTTCATACTCTTAATAATGTCTTTTGATAAATAGATGTTCATAATTGTAGTGTATTATATTTACATATTCATTTTCATTGTTTGGTATATTGATTAAGAATTACTCCTTCCCTGAGGTATTAAAATATCCTCTTATATTATCTTCTAAAAGCTTAATTTTTTTTGTCTGTCTCTGTGTCTCTGTATCTTTCTTTCTTAATTTCTTTCATGTGTTTTATATTTAGATTAATAATTCACCTGAAATTGACTTTTATGGGTGATGTAGAGATCTGATTTAATTTTTATTTATTTTTGCAAATAAATAATCAATTATCCTAGAATATTTTAAAATACATTTTATATTTTGAAATAATTTTAGATATGTAGAAAAGTTGTAAACTTAATACAGCGCATGCTGTATATACTTCACCCAGTTTCCCCTAATTTTAACATCCTATATAACAATCATGGAAAATTTGCCAAAACTAAGAAATAACATTGATACAGCATTATTATCTAAAACACAAACATTATTTAGATTCAGATTTCAGAACATCTCTAATAATGTGTTGGGTTTTTTTTTTCTTCAGAATTCAATCCAGGATATTATATTACTTTCATAAAAGTATTTTTCTCATGTAATAATCTATATTTTAAAACAGGTCAGAGAACATGAATGGACATTTCTCCGAAAACCACAATGAGATACCTTCACACATTTCAGAATGGCCATTATCAGAGAGTCAACAGTTAGAAGTGTTGGCCAGGATGTGGAAAAAAGAAACCCTCTTGTGCTGTTGGTGGGACTGTAAATTAGTGCAGCCACTATGGAAATCAGTATGGAGATCACTAAAAAAAATTAAACCTCAAATAACCATAATATCCAGAATTCCATTTCTGGGTATTGATCCAAATAAATTTAAAACATTAATTTGAAAAAATATATGCACACTTATGTTCATTGCAGCATTATTTAAAATAGCCAAGATATGGAAGCAACCTAGGCATCCATCAATGAATGACTGGCTATAAGAAGTTGTAAGAAATACACACACACACACATATATACAAATATGAAATTTACATATAAAAATATTTAAAAATAATAAAATCTTGTCACTTGAGATAACATGGATGGACCTAGAGGGTATTATGATAAGTGAAATTCCAAATACCATATGATTTCACTTATATGTGGAATCTAAAGAGCAATATAAACAAGGAAACAAAATAGAAACAGACTTATGTTCTAAAAAGTTCTTACATTATTTATTTACTTATTTAAATTTTATAGCACATGTACATAAGATACTACACTCTTTTTGCTTTTGTTGTTGGAAAAAGAGTGCCTCAGATCCACCTTCTGGCCTCAATTCTTTTTGTTACTTTTACCTTTTTCACTGACCGCCCCCTCATGCTATAGCAACCACCAGTTTGTTTTCTGTTTCTATGAGTCTGTTTTAGTTTTGTTTTGTTTGTCCATTTCCTTTTTTTTTTTTTAATTGCACATATAGTGAAAACATATGGTATTTATTTTTCTCTGTCTGGCTTATTTCCCTTAGCATAATAACCTCTAGTTTGATCCATAGTGTTGCAAATGGTAAGAGTTCATTCTTTTTTATGGCCGAGTAATATTCCATAATATATATGTACCACAGCTTTTTTAATCAGTCATTTATTTATGGGGACTTGGGTTTCTTCCATGTCTTGGCTATTGTAAATAATGATGCGATAAACATAGGCTGCATATATTTTTTCAAATTTGTGTTTTGTATTCTTTGCCTACAGACCCAAAAGTAGAATTGCTGGATCATAAGGCACTTGCATTTTTAATTTTTAGAGGAAGCTTTACACTGTTTTTCATATTGATGACTCCAATCTGCATTCTCACCAACAGTGAATGAGGGTTCCCCTTTATCCACATCCTCACAAACACTTGTTTGTAAATTTGTTGATGGTAGCCATTCTGATAGGTATGAGGTGGCATCTCATTCTTGTTTTAATTTGCATTTCTCTGATGATTAGTGAAGTTAAGCATCCTTTTATATGTCTATTGACCATCTGTATGTCCTCTTTGGAGAAGTGTCTCTTCAGGTTTTATGCCCACATTTTAATTGGATTTTGGGGGGGGGGGGTTGGTGTTGAATTGCACGAGTTCTTTATAAATTTTGGATATTAACCCTTTAACAGATACATCACTGGGAAATATCTTCCCCCAGTTGGTAGGTCTTTTTGTTTTATTAATGGTTTCCTTTTCTGTGCAAAACATTTTTAGTTTGATGAAGTCCCACATGCTTATTTTTTCTTTTGTTTCCCTTGCCCAAGGAGATGTGTCAGAAAAAAATATTGCTAAAAGAAATATCAGAGATTTTACTGCCTATGTTTTGTTCTTGGAGTTTTGTGGTTTCAAGGCTTACATTTAAAACTTTAATCCATTTTGACTGTATTCCTGAATATGGTGTAAAAAGGCGGTCTAGTTTCATTTTTTAAAAAACATATCTTTATTGATATCAGAGAGATGAAGGGAGAGAAACAGAGAGAGAGATAAAAAAAAATCATTGATGAGAGAGTCGTCATTGATTGGCTGCCTCCTGCAAGCCCCTGACTGGGGATTGAGCCCGCAACCGAGGCATGTGCCCTGACTAGAATCAAACCTGGATCTCCTGTGCCTTAGGTCAATGCTCAACCAGTGAGCCACGCCCGGCTGGGCTAGTTTCATTTTATAACATGTATATTTATGTTCAATGTTCTCAACACCATTTATTGAATAGGCTGTCTTTATTCCATTAGATTTCTTTTATCTTTCGTCAAATATCAATTGACCATATAGGTGTGGGTTTATGTCTGGGCTCTAGGTTCTATTCCACTGATCTATGTGTCTGTTTTTATGCAAATTCCATTTTGTTTTGATTACTATATCTTTGCAGTATACTTTAATAATCCATAGCATGATACCTCTCACTTTGTACTTTTTTCTCAAGATTGCTGTGGCTATTCAGAATCTATTGTGTTTCCATATAAATTTTAGAAATATTTGTTCTAGTTTGGTGAAATATGTCATTGGTGTTTTCATTGGAATTGTGTTGGATCTATAGATTGCTTTTAGTAGTATGGGCATTTAAACATTGTTTATTCTTCTTATCCATGAGTGTGGTATATACTTTCATTTAATTGAATCTTCTTTGATATCTTTCTTCACTACTGTATAATTTTTTAAGTACAGGTCTTTTACACCCCCTTGATTAGATTTTTAATTTATTTTATACAATTGTAAATGGAATATTTTCTTAATTTCTCGTTCGATAGTTCATTATTGGTGTATAAAAATGCAACAAATTACTGAATACTTATTTTGTATCTTGTTACTTTGCTGGATTTATTTATCAGTTCTAGGAATTTTTTGTTCAGATCTTTAGGGTTCTCTCCATATAGTACCATGTCATCTGCAAATAATAACAGTTTTATTTATTTCTTTGCAATTAAGGTACATTTTATTTCTTCTTCTTGTCTGATTTTTATGGTAAGTACTTCCAATATTATGTTGCATAAGACTGGTCAAAGTAGACATCCTTGTCTTGTTCCTGATCTTAAGGGAAACACTTAGTATTTCCCCATTGCATATGATGTTAGCTGTGTGTTTGCCATATATGGCTTTTGTTATGTTGAGTTATATTCCCCTAACTCCCATATTCCCAAATGTTGTTGTTTTTTTTTTTTTTATCATAAATGAATGCTGGGTTTTATCAAATGCTGTTTTTGCACTTATTGTTATGATCATGTGCTTTCACTCATCTTTTTGTTTATATGGTGTATCACATTAATTAATTTTCAGATATTGTACTAACCTTGCATCCCATGAATAAATTCCACTTGATTATGATATATGATCTTTTCAATATATTGCTGAATTCAGTTTGCTAAAATTTTGTTGAGTATTTTTTCATCTATGCTCATTGGAGGTGTTGGTCTAAAATTTTTTTCTTTGTAGTGTCTTTATCTGGTTTTGGAATCAGGATAATGGTGAGCTCTGATTTTTTGAATAGTTTAAAGACAGTAGGTGTTAATTCTTCTTTGAAAATTCATCTGTGAAGCAAACTGATCCCCAGCATTTGTTTGTTGGAAGTCTTTTGATTACTTCTTCAATTTTATTAGTTGTAATTAATCTGTTTAGACTGTCTGTTTCTTCTTAATTCAGTTTTGGAAGACTGTATGTATATAGGAATTTATCCATTTTTCTATATTGTCTAATGTGTTGAAATATAGTTGTTCATAATATTTTCTTACGATCTTTTATATTTCTGTGGTGTCACTTGTCACTTCTTTCATTTCTGATTTTATTTATTTTGGTCCTCTTGATGAGTTTGATTAATGGTTTCTTAACTTTGTTTATCTTTTCAAAGAACCTGGTCTTAGTTTCATTGATCTTTTGTATCTGTTATTTATTTCCATTCTGATTTATATTTTTTCTCCCTTTTACTCTGCTTGGGTTCTTTTTTTGTTCTTTTTCTTATTCTTTTAAGTGTAAGGTTAGATTATTTATTCGAGATTTTTCTTGTTTCTTGAGGTTGGCCTGTATTGTTATGAATTTCCCTCTTAGGAATGCTTTTGCTGTGTACTACATGTTTTGGGTTGTGTTTTCATTTTCATTTGTCACAAGTAATTTTTTGATTTATTTCTTGAATTCACTGTTAACCTATTCATTGTTTAATAACATGTTAGTTAACTTCCATGTTTTGTGTGTATGTTTTTTTCCTGTAATTTATTTGTACTTTTATATCATTGTGGTTGAATATGCTTGAAATGATTTTAATCTACTTAAATTTATTGAGACTTATTTTGTGGCCTAGAAGGTCATCTATCCGGGAAAATGTACCATGTGCACTACATATTTTGCAGTTTTGGGGTGAAATGCTCTGAAAATATCAATTAAATACACCTGGTCTACTGTGTCACTTAAGACCACTAGTTCCTTGTTGGTTTTCTGCCTGGATGATGTTGGTGGGGTATTAAAGTCCTTTACTATGACTGTATTATTGTTGATCTCTCCTGTTATGTCCATTGATATTTATTTTATATATTTAGGTGCTCTTATATCAGGTGCATAAATGTTTACAAAGATTATTTCTTTCATTGGATCCATCTCTTTATCATTATGCAATGTCCTATTTGTCTCTTGCTATAGACTTTGTTTTAAAGTCTGTTTTTCCTTATACAAATATTGCAACCCCAGCTTGTTTTTTTCTCTTCTATTTGCATGAAATATCTTTTCTCATCTCTTTCAGTCTGTGTGTGTCTTTTGCTTTGAGGTCAGTCTCTTGTAGACAGCGTATATATGGGTCGTGTTTTCTTATCCATTCAGCTACACTATCTTTTTTGTTTTAAGTTTACTGTTTATTGTTGACATTATTTCAGATGTTCTTTATTTTCCCACCAAATCTATAATCAAAACAGTATGGTATTGGCACCAAAAAAGACATATAGATAAATGGAATAGAATAGAGAGCCCAAGAATAAACCCATGTTTATGTATGGTAAACTATTCTATGAAAAGGCAGTAAAAATTTACAATGGAGTAATGACAGTTTTTTTTTTTAACAAGTAGTGTTGGAAAATTGGAGAGATACATGCAAAAAAATAAAACTGGACCACTTGCTTATACCATATCCAAAAATAAACTCAAGGTGAGTTAAAGACTTAAATGTAGAGCCTGAAACCATAAAAGTCCTAGAAGAAAACATGGGAAATAAACTATCTGACATCAGTTTGAGTAATATCTTTTTGGACATGTCCCTTCAAACAAAGGAAAAAAAAGATAAAGTAAACAAATTGGACTTGATCAAACTAAGGAGTTTCTGCACAGTGAAGGAAACCTTTAATAAAACAAAGTAACAAACTACTGTCTGAGAGAATATGTTTGTACATTATATGTCTGATAAGGGGTTGATATCCAAAATATACAATAAATTCATACAATTCAATAGCAGAAATATAAACAATCCAATTAAAAAATGGACAGAAGACATGAAAAGGTATTTGTCCAAAGAAGATATACAGGTGGCCAAAAGACATTACATCAAAACTACAAGATATCATCTCACAACAGTCAGAATGGGTGGTATCAAGAAGTCAACAAATAATGTATTGGTGAGGATGTGGAGAAAAGGGAATCATTGTGTACTGTTGGTGGAACTGCAAACTGGTGCAGCCCATCTGGAAAACAGTATAGAGATTCTTCATACAACTACAAATAGTTATACCACATGATCCAGCAATTTCACTTCTGGGTATTTAACCCAAGAAAACAAGAATGGTAATGTGAAAAGGTATATGGACCCCTATGTTCATTATTTACAGCATTATTTACAATATCCAAGATATGAAAGCAATCTAGGGGCCCATCAATAGATGACTGGATAAAGAACATGTGGTGTATATACATATATAATGGAATATTACTCAGCAATACAAAGAATTAAATCTTGCCATTTCCAACAACATGGATAGATCTAGGAGGCATTATGTTAAATGAAATAAGTCAGGCAGACAAAGACAAGTACCATATGGTTTTACTTATATGTGGAATCAAAAACAAAACAAACAAACAAAAAATAAAAACAGACTCATAGAAACAGAAACCAAAGTGATGGTTACCAGAGGGAGGAGGTAGGGGGTGAAAAGGGGAAGGGAAATAGAGTCAATAATATTGTGGTAGGTTTACATGGTGACAGATGATTACTAGAATTAATGGGGTGATCACATTGTAAGGTTAAATCACCATATTGTACACCTGAAACTAATATAACCAATATAAAATTATAAACCAACTATACTAAAATAAAAAATAAATTAGTTCATATTTCTTATCCGTAATCATGACCTTCCATTTACTCATTTGTTGCTTTCTTTTCACTTTCTAATACTTAATCACTTATATTTTAAAAGTAAATAATATTAGTGCAACCAGGAAGAACTTAGTGTAAAGCAAATTGTATTGCTTGCACTTAACAATGTTGAATATCAAAAGGCAATTATACCTAGAGGGTATATGGTTGTACCTGAATAATGTTGTTTCTGTGATATTTTGCTTACTTAATTGAAGACAACTAAAATAATATAATTCTCCTAAGTTCAAATGACTAAACAGCTCAAGTAAAATAATGAATATATTTTCCTGAAAAGCAGGTTATGTATTTGATTTTCTTATATTATCCAAAATTATTTTCTGCTGGAAAAATTAAGCTTCTACAGCATAAATCAAAAGTGTTATTAATATTATTCAAAAGACATTAGCACATTAACAAGTAAAATTGATGTATAGTTGTAAAAAGATAGCAATGCCAGGTTTTAGAGG
Source organism: Miniopterus schreibersii (assembly GCF_964146895.1). Classification (NCBI taxonomy): domain Eukaryota; kingdom Metazoa; phylum Chordata; class Mammalia; order Chiroptera; family Miniopteridae; genus Miniopterus; species Miniopterus schreibersii. The sequence goes on along the minus strand of NC_138104.1, from coordinate 36,803,186 downwards.
ACTTATATCTTCTGTCATCTTATATCTTCTTTTCCAAACTTTTGTAATGTTCTTGACAAATAGAAATTTTTGGTTAGAATCTTAATTTTAATAAGAATACAAATGATCAAAACTTATAATAATTATAGGAAGCCACAATATTGTAAGAGATAGCCATTCCACATGTCTAGCTCTATTCAAATCGTTGGTAGATCTGTTGGTTTAGTTGCATTCAATAGAAGAATTATGGAAATTATTTTTGTAGCAATTTTGACAATTTAAAATTGTGAAACCACCTTGACTTTATTATTCAAAATATATATGTGACATTTTATCCCCTGGCTGTTGGCAGTGGTTGTCAGTAATAGACCTGTGATCTTACTGTGTACATATCTAATACAAAATGTGGGTAGCAGTGCTAGCAGAGGTGATGGAATACTGTTCCTATGGTTCCTTACTTGAATATGTAGTATACAACACTTAAGAAAACAGTTTTTCTTTCTTTTTTCTTAATTTTATTGGGGTGACATTGGTTAATAATATTACATAGGTTTCAAGTGTTCAATTTGACTTTGGGTTGTGGGCACAAAATGCAATATAGAGATCATGTATGTATCTGAGAGCATTTCTTTGATGTTACACTACATTTCTTGTTCTCAAAATAGTTTTCATCCCATACATCTCGATTTTATTTTAATTATAACAGCACTTCAGTTATTCTGGTAATTTTACTAACTACTTAGTAAAATAAGTAGTTTTACCTACCTTACTATATTTCTATAAGTTGATTTATTAAGGGTATCTATGGCCCTGGATGGTGTGACTCAGTTTGTTGGGCAACTCACATGCCCCAAAAGGTAGCCGGTTCCATTCCTGGTCAGGGCACATGCTGAGGTTAAGGGTTCCATCTGTGGTTGGGGCACATGCAGGAAGCAGCAGACGGATGTTTCACTCTAAAGTCAATGTTTCTCTCTCTCTCTCCTCTTTTCTCTCTCTAAAAATTAATTTTAAAAAAGACTTGTATGATATCTAAATACAAAGGACAACTGAAAATATATTATTTTGTTTTTTATTAAAGGACAAGATTGCAATGACTTAATTTTCTGTGAAATGAGAGTGTGTGTTTGTATGTGTGTGTATGCACATGTAGCAGGATCTCTTTTAAATTCCTTTTTTGTTTCAACTTCTTTTATATGCAAATTGTTGTTGGAGAGAGCAATTCCAGTTTTCTGTGATTTCAAATGAATAATAGCCCAATATTCAGATGTAAACTCTAGAAAATAAAGCATTCCACAATGCAACATATAATTCAATGAGCTACTATATGATCGGTTAACATTTCAAATGTAAGAGCTTCCTATGCATTGATTCCTCCACATTCTTTGCAATAATTTATTCAATTTGTTTGATTGATTGAGTCTTTGAATTACAGGACACATTTATTTGAATGAAGTGCCTACATCATCAAATCAATATAGACCTGTGTTCCTGCATTAAGTACCAGTTTAGAAAGTGTGATTGAATTTTCACAGAAATGAATTGATGTGATAGATTTCTTTGCTGTTTGGATTAGACACAGAAAACAAGAAACAAGGGAATGTAAGCTTGCCATGTTTTATTATAAGAATACAATCTGTTCTGCTTTTAGTTTGTTAGTCCTTAAATTTGATATCAGGTAGTTTTCAAAAACAGAGGATCAAAACAATACGCATTAATCTCTAGTATGTTGCATCAAATAGATCCAAAATTGAATAGGTTACATTTGTGGAGACTACTATGAATTTTGACATTTTTAATATGATCCTCAAGGTTAACACTAAAAATGTATAGCTCTTAGAAAGAATATGTAATTGACTGAAAATGTTATTTTGGAACAAACAAATCAAAGCATATATATAATGGAACTCTAAAAATACCATTCAGAATTATTCAAAATTATTCTGGGGCATAAATTGAATTAAGGTTATAACTCTAAGATGCCAAAACAATTGTTAAGTTCAGAGAAGGGGAAAAAATTTAAAATCATATTGGCATTTGTATCAGTAAAAGTTCTCCAGAAAAACAGAACTAATAGGGTTTATCTATATACACACACATGTATGTGTGTATGTATGATATCTATATGTATACCTATAATATCTATATCTATCATCTATATATAGATATATATCAATCTACATCAATATCTATCTATCTATCTATTATCTATCTATCTATCTATCTATCTATCTATCTATCTATCATCTATCTATCTATCTATCATCTATCATCTATCTATCATCTATCATCTATCTATCATCTATCTATCTATCATCTATCATCTATCTATCAATATCTATATGTAACTATCTATCTATCTATCTATCATCTATCTATCATCTATCTATCTATCTATCTATCTATCTATCTATCTATCATCTATCTATCATCTATCTATCTATATCTATCTATCTATCATCTATCTATCTATATCTATCTATCTATCATCTATCTATCTCTATCTCTATCTATCATTTATCTATCTATCTATCTATCTATCTATCTATCTATCTATCTATCTATCTATCTATCTATCATCTATATCTATCTATCTATCTATCTATCATCTATCTATCATCTATCTATCATCTATCATCTATCTAATCATCTATCATCTATCTATCTATCATCTATCTATCTATCTATCTATCTATCTATCTATCTATCTATCATCTATCTATCTATCATCATCATCTATCTATCTATCATCTATCTATCTATCTATCTATCTATCATCTATCTATCATCTATCTATCATCATCTATCTATCATCCATCTATCTATCTATCTATCTATCTATCTATCTATCTATCTATCTATCATCTATCATCTATCTATCTATCATCTATCATCTATCTATCATCTATCATCTATCTATCTATATCTATCATCTATCTATATCTATCTATCTATCATCTATCTATCTATCTATCTATCTATCTATCTATCTATCTATCTATCTATCTATCATCTATCTATCATCTATATCTATCTATCTATCTATCTATCATCTATCTATCATCTATATCTATCTATCTATCTATCTATCATCTATCTATCATCTATCTATCATCATCTATCTATCATTCATCTATCTATCTATCTATCTATCTATCTATCTATCTATCTATCTATCATCTATCTATCATCTATCTATCTATCTATCTATCTATCATCTATCTATCTATCTCTATCTATCTATCTATCTATCTATCTATCTATCTATCTATCTATCTATCTATCTATCTATCATCTATCTATCTATCATCTATCATCTATCTATCATCTATCATCTATCTATCTATATCTATCATCTATCTATATCTATCTATCTATCATCTATCTATCTATCTATCTATCTATCATCTATCTATCATCTATCTATCATCTATCTATCATCTATCATCTATCTAATCATCTATCATCTATCTATCTATCATCTATCTATCTATCTATCTATCTATCTATCTATCTATCTATCTATCTATCATCTATCTATCTATCATCATCATCTATCTATCTATCATCTATCTATCTATCATCTATCTATCATCTATCTATCATCATCTATCTATCATCTATCTATCTATCATCTATCTATCTATCTATCTCTCTCTCTCTATCTATCTATCTATCTATCTATCTATCTATCTATCTATCTATCTATCATCTATCTATCATCTATCTATCATCTATCTATCATCTATCATCTATCTATCTATATCTATCATCTATCTATCTATCTATCATCTATCTATCTATCTATCTATCTATCTATCTATCTATCTATCTATCTATCTATCTATCATCTATCATCTATCTATCATCTATCTATCATCTATCTATCTATCTATCTATCTATCTATCATCTATCTATCTATCTATCTATCTATCTATCTATCTATCTATCTATCTATATCTATCTATCTATCATCTATCTAATCTACCTAAATCTATCCATAGGAATTTCCTCGTGTAATTGTGGATACTGATAATTCTGAAATCCATATAACCAGATAGCAGGCTGGAAACTTGGGCAGTATTTTTGTGTTACTCTTGAGGCAGAATTCTTTGTTCAGTAAACTTATTTTTGTTCTTAAGGCCTTAAAGTTATTGCACAAAGCTTATCCATATTAACAAGGAAAATCTCCTTTACTTCAATTCAACTGATTATAAACATTAATCATATCTACAAAATATCTTCACAACTCCTAGAATAATGTATGACCCAACAACTGTGAATCATTGCTTAGCCAAGATGATATATAAATTTGACAAAGTATTATATGAACAAATAGATCATCTTTATTCCTTTTTATAAAGTCAGTTATTTGCTACTGGTGCACTGTGTAAGTACAGCCTGAATTATATGCTTATAATTAAATTGTAAGTAAAACTGCTCATTAGAGAAAGCTTCTAGTATTAGGCTGTTATTAATTATGGATTGTTTAATAACTAGCCTATAAATAAAAGCTATTGGTAGATCATAGGAAAGTAGAGTCTTCTACCTCCTTCTTGGGGTCAAAATTAACAGAATTTCCCCCATAATCTCCTTTAGTCATATATAATGACACATGGATATAAAATTATTTTATTATAAAAAGGACATCTGTAATATTTTAAACAAAAATAAAATAAAAAAATAAAATAAAAAAATAAAATTATTTTATTATGACCAAATTTTCTACCCAAACTATTTATAGTTCTAATGTTTTAAAATAATGTAATTAAAATTTTATTCAGAGGCCTATAAAGTATTGCACTTAATAACTTTACAAGTTCTAAAGTTGCTTGTATTATAAAAGATTAATTACAAAAAAAATTATTTTGCTAAAAGATTGACAAGTAAAAGGTAGTAAGTGTTATGTAGATTTTACATCAGTAAGTGTACACTATAAAGAAATAATTGTTTCAAGTGCTAACAAAATTATAGTTGTAGGGTAGTGTTTATTATAATATTCCTGATATTTCTTAAATATACTATTTGATAAAATGATTCTTATTAATTGCTTAAATATCTATTTTTAGATATTACTTTACAGTTGATGGCAGAGCCTTTTTATCATCTGGGAGAGTTTCAAGACATTTTTTTAAAAAAATAAAATAAAATAAGGCCTCTAATTTAAATTATAAATGCTATGAATCTACCTGATCAGTAATAATGAAAGTAAAATTTATTTCAATAGTACTGTTATTACCTAATCTCTTGGTTTCCCAAGATAGTTATTTCCTCCCAACTAAGGAGATATTGTAAGAAGTAAGGAAACATATTTATTTCTTCCATGAAAATATGACTGACCAAGAGATATAAAATATGAAAGCCCAGTAAGAAACTGGTAATGTTACATGAGAACTCTACTAAATGAAATTAGCTTATCATTCTGAGAAAGAGTTTCTATTGAAAATGTTTTGGTAGACTAATTTTTGTTCTGTTTCCAAGCTGTTGGTATTTTTTCTGAGGGATTTAAAATACAGATTGGAAATTAATGGTGAATAGCCATAAAATGCCACAGAACTTTAGTTTAGAAAACACAGTAAAGTTTTAATTCCTATCAAAGTTAGTAAGGTAACAATTGATTTACCAATTTTAATTCTTTAAAATGTCTCAAATAGTTTAGTTTCTTCTTTTTTGAACAGAAATTTAGAGTTGGATTTTCAAAATGCAGTTTTAAAAATATTATATCATGAAATATATTTATTGCTTAGCATCTAAAAAATATCATAATCTCTTCTTGTTCTCTCATGACTACAGGTTAGCAATCTTTGTTTTTAGAATAGATAAAATGGCATTATTACTCCTGCCTTTACCTGTTTTGTTGTATAGAAGATTAGCATCTTAAAAAAAAAAAATCAAGCTTCCTACAGAGATTATGATCTTTGTCTTTTGACTGATTCATCATTGGTCCACATTTGCTCTTAGTATTGGATAAAATCACACATTTTCTTTTGTGTTTTCTTGACACTATTCTCTCTATTTTGCTTGTACATAAAACAAAGTAGAACATTTACTACCATTACTATGATTGTTATTATTATTATTATTAGAAAGGTAATGACAGTATAAGAAAATTGAGTAACATTGTTGGCCACAATATTACAAAAATGAGAGGTATTAACTAACCCTTTTCATAATTTTCTAACATGATAGCTGGTACAGCATTTTTCAATAATACAAGTTCCCAAGAGAAGTCATACAAAGAGAAATTATTCAAGCTCTTACTACTCCAAGGTCATTCTATAGAAAACACTTATTCTTTAAGTTTTTTCTTTATTTGGCCAACATTTGGTAGAAATACAAATTATTCCTCTTACTATTAATCCACAAGTCATTATCCTGTGGAAGTCTTAAGGCTTTAGAATTGGAAACAGTATGGAGAGACTCTTCTCCATATTGCAAGGAGTTTACTATTTCTGAAACAGAATTTCAATCCATGTGCATAAGAATATATTTTAACTGGCATATTCTCTTCTCCACTATCTTCCTACTTTTTCAAATTATCTGATTTGTAATTTTTAAGCATAAACTTGTCAAAAATTTTTTTCACCTACAATGACTTTTTGCAGGCAAGTTATAAATTCCTAAAATTAACAGTTATTGCGGAAATGCTGACACAACCTTAACTTTCATAGTCTGAAGAGCACAACTATAATAAATTAGTCACTTGTCTTCCACATCTGTCACAAGTTCTATCGATCAAAATCTTGGATGTAAATCATGTTTTAAAATATTTTTCATGAATCTATTCTGAACATCAACATTGGTAATAATATTTTTCCAGTAAATAATATTGGTTATGAAATATTCTCATGCTAGTTTATGGAATTACTTAAAAATAGTGAAAATTATAGTTTAGGAGACTTTAAAATATATCTTCTGAGTATATTTTTCATAATGCTATTTTAACTTTGGAGTAAAGAACTGAATTATGTAATTAGAAAATTACTTAACTGTTTTATTATGTTAAGTACAGAGACCTTACTCCAGTTACAAAGATGTTATATATCAAATATATGACTAAATATATTACAAAAAATTGATAGCCATGCAATAAACAAAAACAAACAATAAATGACCTCTCCTTAGATCATCCACCAAAATAAAAAGTAATTATGTACTTGTGTAATCAATGTTTATTTTTTTTCAAAATACATTATGAGTGAAATAATTTACAGTTTTTAAGTGTCAACAAGGAATTATTGAACTTTATGATTTTATTTTGTAATTAAAGAAAATCTAGTTTATTTATTAATTAAAAAATTCAAAAAGAATATAATTATGCAGTTTAAAAATGGAAAATTCCCCATCATTAACCTTAATCACCAAATGTTCCATTGTTAATGAAGGCTCACAGTATGGTACAAATCATTTAAGAAAATGTCTTGTGTTTGTACACCCACATACAAACCAAATACATACATTCTCATATTAGTATCCAGTGTATGTTTGTACTTATTTGTAAATAAGCATTTAATTTTGGTTTTGTTTTATATCATGTGATCTATATTTGTATGGCAACTGCTTTTTTTTACTCAACACAAATACTTAGAAATTATTCTGTTTTAATACAAGTAATTCTACCTCTTTTAATTTTTTTTACATAATAATTTTACAATTTCACAGTTCTTCTATGGATGGACATTTATGATTTTTCTCCCAACATTTCATTTTTAAAAGTGTACTACAATAAAACAATTTGTATTTGTTGTTTTGGATACATGTATGAATATTTCTATACAACAAATAGATCCTTATAATGGAATTTTTAGTTGAAATGTATGCATATTTGAATTATAAAATATTTTTACTCAATTCCCCAACAATCTATCATCTATCACCTATCTATCTCTATCTATCTATCTCTATCTATCTATCATCTATCTATCTATCATCTATCTATCTATCTATCTATCTATCTATCTATCTATCTATCTATCTATCTATCTATCATCTATCTATATCTATCTATCTATCATCTATCTATCTATCATCATCTATCATCTATCTATCTATCTATATCTATCATCTATCTATCTATCATCTATCTATCTATCTATCTATCTATCTATCTATCTATCTATCTATCTATCTATCTATCTATCTATCTATCTATCATCTATCTATCTATATCTATCTATCTATCTATCTATCTATCTATCTATCTATCTATCTATCTATTATCTATCTATCTATCTATCTATCTATCATCTATCTATCATCTATCTATATCTATCTATCTATCTATCTATCATCTATCTATCTATCTATCTATCTATCTATCTATCTATCTATCATCTATCTATCTATCTATCATCTATCTATCATCTATCATCATCTATCTATCTATATCTATCATCTATCTATATCTATCTATCTATCTATCTATATCTATCTATCTATCATCATCATCTATCTATCTATCTATCTATCTATCTATCTATCTATCTATCTATCATCTATCTATCTATCTATCATCTATCTATCTATCATCTATCTATCATCTATCTATCATCTATCTATCATCTATCATCTATCTATCTATATCTATCTATCTATCATCATCATCTATCTATCATCTATCTATCTATCATCTATCTATCATCTATATCTATCATCTATCTATCTTACTATTCATTGCATACATGTGGAATATTTTACTGACCTGCACATCAACACTGCCTTTTGTTAAACTTCCCAAGATGCTCAATAAAAGATGATGATTGACTGAGTGTATGTGCATGTGTGCAGGTTGGGAGAAGAAGGCAATATTAAAATGAGTTGCTTTCAATCTGTCTAGAAGAGCCTTAGCTGGTCTGGCTCAGTGGTTAGAATGTCTTCCCGCTGACTGAAGGGTCCCAGGTTTGATTCCAGCCAAGGGCAAGTACCTCAGTTGCAGGCTGGATCCCCAGCCCTGGTTGTGGCACATGCAGGAGGCAACCAATCGATGTGTCTCTCTCACATCAATGTTTTCCTCTTTCTCTCTCTCCCACTCTCTCTGAAAAGCAATGGAAAAATATCCTCCAGTGAGGATAAAAATAAATAAATAAATATGTCCAGTAGGAAGTTCTGGATGGCAAGACTTAGTTGAAACTGGAGATAGAGTTGTGTATATTTCAAATCTTAGAAGGAGATGAGCTTACAAGGATTTCATGTCAAATAGTAATGCAAATGACATTCTAATGCATTACTATACTCATGTAATTTTACATAAGAATATGAGGCTGTAAAAAGAAGGATCTCTTACCTTTTGGGACAGCATGGATGGACCTGGAGAATATTATGCCAAGCAAAATAAGCCAGGCAGAGAAAGACAAATATTACATGATCTCACTTATATGTGGAATATAATGAACAAAATAAACTGACAAACAAATAGGTCCAGAGACATGGAAGCATAGAACAGACTGACAGATCTCAGAGGAAAGTGGAGGAGAGATTAGCCAAAGAATTTATATGCATATATGCATAGCCCATGGACACAGAAAGTAGTTCTGTGAACACCTGGGGTGGGGCGGAGCAAGGGGAGTGAAAATGAGGAACATCTGTAATACCTTCAATAATGAAAGTAAATTTAAATATGTGTGTGTGTGTGTGTGTATTACTTAATGGAGACTAAATTGCAATATTCTTTTATCAATTTGGGTTTTCTTGAAAGCAGACTTTGAAACAATGCTTGCAGGCTGGTAGCTTGTTTTGGGGTGAGGTGATTTCAGAAATACAAAGAGAGGGGGCAGGAAAGTGAGAAAAGGAAGAAGAAAAAGTCAATATATGGGGGTATGTTTGAGTTGGTTACTACTGTGGGAAACTACAGCTTAGTCCTACTGGATACTTTCTGAGGAATCATGGAGAATGCACCTCATAATTGTCTCCCCATACCTTTATTCCTATTTACTTCGGAGTTTACCCTCTGGAATATTACGATCCTCCTCCTACACACACGCACCCCCCCCCCCCCCCATACTTCTGGTCTGTATTTCCTCACAGGCCGAGTTTGCGAGCTTTTGGCATTAGAAAAAAATCCTGAGGCAGAAAAAAAACAGGAAGTGACAGTATTGACACTAGTGGTGAAAGCCCTTAGCATGCTTTGCCTCGTAAACACTAACCAGAGCTACATAAGAGGTAAACTTAGGGCATGTGTCTGCTGCAGTTCTTATTTTATTTCTTCAGTGAAGTTTCTCACAAAAATATAAAAAGACCTCATAGTTATTGTCCCATTTATTACCTTCATCTGCAAAGATTTCAGTTTACTCAATAAAAATTTCCTAAGTTCTATTGAACTTTGAGATTTATAGAATGTGCAATCAAAAGTAGAGTAAATTGAACTGAAAATAGTAAATAACAAACAGTAAATCTAATAAAAGCATTTGCCTCAACTCAGATGCCAAACACCTAAGTGAATGACATAATTCTTAGCTGTTTGTTTATCTTCCATGTAGATAAGTTGTTTCTAAGATAATAGCCACATTACAGAATACACAAAAGATTTTTCCATAGGGTTTACATCTTTGCCAACCACAAAATAAGAGGTAAAACAGCAAGAAAAAGGCAATTGAAAGTTTTAACAGAGGGTACACAGAATATTAATGAGTCACTATTACCATCTTATGTGCTGTTAATTGTCCACAGCTTGGTGTGCAAAGTTACAGTATTATGAAGAGGTATACTCTTCAGTAAGTATCATTTTACCCCTTGTTGTGGGCAAATATTAATTCAGTAAGTCTCCTCTGAGGTTTCACAATTTTGTAGGCTTAGCTGGGTTATGTCCATACTTTGAAAATTACCTTTTCATTTTTGCTGAAGAGTTCCTCAAAAGATATTTGACCTTAGTGTTTCTTCCTTTTGTCATGTGAATAATACTCTCTACAGAGACCACTTCTTTTTTATGTAACTGTTTAATTTGTAAAATATCTCTGAAGAAAGCTACTAATCTTTCTCTTTAATTTCCTTCTGAACAATTAGAATCTGAGGCACATTCTGTCATTATCACAGGCTGTATGGGCAAAGTGGGACTAGAAGAAACAGTAAAACAATAAGAGGTTCATCACATCTCCCCTGGAAATTTTTGTTACAACACAATGTGTGAAGCAATGTTAAAGTCAATTGTGACCATTACTATAATTTCAAGAAAGTTGAGGACAAAAGAGTAATTACATCCAAGTCTGAAATCCCATGATAAGTCTCAAGGACTGCTCCTTTTTTGTTTCTTATCCTCTCTCAAGCATATGTTTTTACTGATTTTAGAGAGAAAGAAGGGGGAGAGAGGAAGGGGGGAGGGAGAGGGAGAGAGAGAGAGAAACATCAATGTGAGAGAGAAACATAGATTGGTTGTCTGCCATATGCACCCCTTCTGGGGATCAAACTCACAACCTAGGCATGTGCCCTGACCAAGAATCAAACCCACAACCTTTTGGTGTACAGGACAATGCTCTTACCAAGCCACCTGGCCAGGGCAGGACTGCTTTTTTTTTTTTTTTTTAACACATGAACATTTCTCCCTTCTTACATATAATTACTTCAATTCTTCTTCTTCTTTAGAGTCTTACCAGGCAGAAGTATAGAAAAAATACTTCCTAATTTCCACATCTAATTTACTAGAAAGAAAACTCACACCATCCTGTTTTCTTCATATGTTAGCTAAATTAATAGTATATGTATATAAATTCATTCTTGATAGTCATTTCATCAATTGGACAAATAATTAAATTCAGAATGGTAAAGTGGGCTTTATACCAGGAATTTAAAGTGTGCATTTTTGAATGTCAATCAATTTAGTTTACCCTATTAAAAGAATAAAAGAGCAATATCATATATTCTTCTCCAAACATCTAGAAAAAAAAAACGATCTATTACCCATTCATAATAAATCAAATATATGTCAGAAAACTAGTAATATAAGATAATATCAACCTGGTAAAGGCCCTATATATAAAAAATGCTTAAGGATAACATTATGCTAATTTGTAAAAGACTAAATTCTTTCCCTTAGGCCAGATTCAATAAGAGGGTAAACAATCTTATTGTTTCTATTCGACATTATACTGGCAGTATTAGCAATGGAGTAAGGCAGCAAAAAGGAATAAGTTCACACAGATTGGAAAGGAAGAAACAAAACTGTCTTATGTGCACATGGCAGTGTACATGGAAAAATCCTAGGGTATTTGCAAAAGAGTTATTTGAACCAGCAAGTGAATCTAGCAGGGTCACAGAATTCACTGCCAATATACAAATAATTGCCTTAAATAAATGCTCATATAATAGCAATGAAAAATTAGACACTGAAATATAATTGGTATATTCTCAAGAAAAATGAGTACATATGTCCACCAAAAGATATGTATAAGAATTCTCATAAAACTTTATATGTGGAAACAGAATAAAATATAAATATTTTATAGTATATTCTTACAATTGAATACTACACAACAATAAAATAAACTACTGATACATACAGCTCATTTACTCTCAAAGATAATATGTTGGGGGAAAAAAGCCAGACACAAAAAAAGTGTCTATGGAATGATTCAATTTATGTGAAGTTCAAGAACAAGCAAAACTAATCAATCATGGTAGAGATCAGAAGAATGGATAATCATGTTGTAGAGAGGGTTATTGATTGGAAAAGATAAAGAGCAAAACTTCAAAAGTGCTGGAAATATTCTATATCATAACCTGGATTGTGGTATCATGGGTAAAATATCACCAAGTTGTACAGGTAAGATGAGTGACCATTCTGTTCTTGACTTTGTGTACTTTTATCTTATTAAATAGAAAAAGCTAAGAACCATATGATTTCCTTCATATGTGGGATATAAAACTGCAACTCAGAGACACAGACAACAGTATGGTGGTTACCAGAGTGAAGGCAGTGGGGGGATGTTAGAGGACAAGGGGAGGCAAATATATGGTGAAGGAAGATGATTTGACTATGGGTGGTGGGTACACAATGCAATATACAGATCATGTATCATAGTAATGTACACTTGAAACCTATGTGACCTTATTAACCAATGTCACCCCAATAAATTTAATAATTAGGTAATTAATAGAAAAAATAAACTAAGTTTCTGTCTCCCTCTAAATCATCTTCCCTGAGTTGTCCTCTCTAGAGACAACTTCTGATAATTTTCATGTATACATTTCCAGAGATAGCCTAAGCTTTTAGGAGCACACATATATGCATGTGTCATATGTAATTCTACTAAGTATTTAGAATCTAATATATAATCCACCTACATATCCACAGGTTCACATTCATGGATTCAACTTTTTCCATTCACAGTTGGTTGAATACAGGGATGCAGAACCCAAGGGTAGGAAGGGATGACTGAGAGACTTGAGTATCCACGGATTTTGGTGTCCCTGGGGATCATGGAAGAAGTCTCTTGCTGATAACAGATACCAAGAGAATAATGTAGTCAATATTGAAATCTACATTATTTTCTTTATTATGTGTGTTTCTTCTATTCAAAATTGTAGTACCGGAATTTTTAGCCAGAATAATCAAGAAAATAATGTTACCCCAAGAAATTTAATACAATTTTTAAAAAAGAAATAAAAGGCACCCAGAGTCCAGAGTGTTAACCATTACACTATGGGACCAAACACCACATGATCTTACTTATATGTGGAATCTAAAAAACTTAATAAACTGATGAACAGAGTAGATTAAGTAACATGGAAGCATGGATCAGACTGATGAATCTCAGAGGGATGGAGGGGGCTGCTAGGTGGAGGGGGAGAGATTTACCAAAGAACTTATATGCATATATGCACAACCCAAGGACATAGACAATGGTGTGGTGAGGGACTGGGGAGGGTGGGTGGAAGGGGTGGAAGGGGTCAATGGGGAGAAAATGGGATATCTGTAATATTTTGAACAATAAAAAAAAAGATTGAAACATAAAATTTTTTAAAAAGGCACCCAAATTGGAAAGAAAGAAGTAAAATGATCTCTTCTTGCAGATGATATGATTTTATATGTAGAAAACTCTAAAGATTCCACACACAAAAATATTAGGACTGATAAAAATGAATTCAACAAAATGGCAGCATACAAAGTAGCAGATGGGGCAAAAGTGAAGCATTCTTGCCTTGTTCCCGATATTATAGGAAAAGCGTTTTGTCATTCACCATTATGTATGATGTTTTCTGTGGGTTTTTCTAACTACGGCTTTCATTAGGTTGAGGTAGTCTCCTTCCATTCCTAATTTATTGAGTATTTTTCTCAAGAAAGGATGTTGAGCACCAAGGCTGTCACTGTGTGAAAGGTTTTGTGTGCCCCCAGCTCTAACCCCCTGCACCGTGCATGCTGACTTGGGAGCCAGCTGGTCCTGCTCCTGGCCTCCATCTCTACTTCCAGCTATTTGCGAATTTGGGCCTCTTGACAGGGAATTCACCTCACAGTAACTCTGCTGGACTGTGGCTGTCACCTCTTCTGGCTGTGTCAGGCTCCACCCAGGCTAAACCCTCTCATGGAGGTTTTAGACAGCCTGCAGGAGAAGTTGCACCTTCTGAACTTCTCGTCATTATGTGACTAACACATTTTCATCAGATTTCCCCTGACGAGCATGTGAGAATGATGTGCAGTACTAAGAAATGTAGAATTAGCTTTCAGCCTCCAGCTATTATCTTAATCCATGAGGATAAAATGAAGGGGAATAGTCTCCAGCACATCATGCCCCTCTAAAACTTTTCAAAGTTTTTAAATTGCCACAGAGCTGCTGAACAATTAAAGAATAATCCACAACACAAGAGTTACCTGGAACAAGTGTCACTGAATCAACTAGAAAAATTATTCAGTTTTTAATGAGGTCACTTGCGGGGGCAGAGTTTGGCAGAAACAATGCAACAAATTCCACAGGAAACAACCATGGGTCCTCAGGAAGAATGGAACAAACTAGATGGCAAGGAACTTGCCAAAAAGAAGAGCATGATGGACTTTATAGGACAAGTTAGAAGAAGAAAGATAATCCAAATTTTGTTTATGACATAGGAGTTGAGTTTCCACAAGATAAACAACTGCAGTCCTGTGACTGGAACACAGAGTCATCTGACAAGTTTTGATACCAAAAACAAAATATATATTTTGGGAGAACAGAAAATCCATGTTTATAAAGGGAATGTAGATTGGTTCTAGAAAAATCTGTAAAGGACACAAAATGTATATGTCAGGTGATACTTGGAATGGCTGTGTTACTTTTCAAAACTAGGACATGTAGAGTGTCTATAATGTAGGTGCATGAGGAATATAGGATAAACAGAAAATAGGAATCTGTCTTTGAGGATATTACAATCCAATTAGAAGATAAGTCAAAAACTTGTGAAAAGCTTATTAACAATATTAACAAATAAATAAATAAATAAATAAATAAATAAATAAAGCCAAATGCTTGATAAAGGCTAAAAAGGGTCAGAGCTTAGATTACTGCAGAGTAAAAGTCAGGGAAGACTTTGTACTTTAGTGGCAAGATGGGACTTTAGCCTTTGAAATGGTAATATTTGGATAGAAGCATATACAAAATTCCAGATGAAAGAAATTGGGAGAAAAATAAAAACGGGTCAAGCATGATAAAGTGAGAAGAATTTGTAAATTTTACTTGAGGAGCAGTAAGTTTGAGAAGATTGTAGCGTATACATGGTTACTAAGGGATTATCCTGTATGCATTATGTTTTTATATGTATTTAACTCTGGAAAATAGTTCCCCTGTCAAATGCACTGCAGCTGCAAGTGATGGCATTTGATGGACAGCAGGGAAATTCAGCCCCTCCAGTATCAGGAAATATATACCAAAGACATTCTGAAACCACAAATGTCTTCCCAAAAATCAGAGGTTTGTATAATGGGAAATCTACCCATAATAAATAAACAATAGGTACTGCAAATTTAGACCTATTCATAAGTTTGGATCTATAAAGAAAAAGCTCTTTGTTGAACAAGGTCATGTATATACAGATATAGCTTTCTCCTTATTAAAATATCATTTAATTGATAAAAATACTATGTTTTCTGAAAAGAAATGAACACTGATTAAATAAAACTGTAAATATTACAAAAGGATGTTGAATTTCATCAATGCAGCAAGATAATTGTGTGTTTTCTGATTATTCTGTTCCTGTGGTGTATTTATTTGATTGATTTTCTTTTGAATTTTTAAAATTAAATTTATTGGCTTGACATTGATTAATAAAATTATATATGTTTCAAGTGTACAGTTCTATGATACACCATCTGTATACTGTATATCGTATCTGCATTTGGGTGTGCCTTTCCCTCCGGGAACCACATACTGTTGTCTGTGTCTATGAGTTTTTTTCGTTTGTTTGTCTTTTTTGTTCATTTGTTGCTTTAAGTTTTATATCTTACATATGAGTAAAATCATATACTTCATGACTTTTTCTGCACAAATGGCAGTATTTTATATTTTCTTATGGCTGACTATTATTCCACAACTTTTTTTTTTTTTAGTATGTCTATTGATTTCAGAAAAAAGAAGGGAGAGGGAGAGAGAGACAGAAACATCAATGATGAGTCATTGATCGGCTGCCTCCTGCACAGCCCTCACTAGGGATCGAGACCGCAACCCGAGCATGTGCCCTGACTGGGAATCTAACCACCATCTCCTGAATCATAGGTCAACGCTCAACCGCTGAGCCACGCAGGCCGGGCTATTCCACTTCTTTATCCAATCATCTATTGAAGGACACTTTGGTTGTTTCCTTCTTTTGGCCACCATGAATAATGCTGCAATGAACATAAGGGGTACATGCATCTTTGTGAATAAATGCTTTTACATTTTTCAGGTAGATACCCAGGAGAGGGGTTGCTGGGTTATATAGTAACTCTATTATTATTTTTTTGAGGAATCTTCATATTGCTTTCTATAGTGGCTGTACCAGTTTACATTCCCACCAGCAGTGAATGAGAGTTCCTTTTCCTCCACAACTTCTACAACATATATTATTACTTGTCTTGTTGATAACAGCCGCTCTAACAGGTGTGAAGTGATATCTCATTGTAGTTTTGAATTGCATTTCCTTAATAACTAGTGGAGTTGAGCATCTTTTCATGTATCTGTTTGCCATTTGTATGTCTTTTTGGGACTGGTCAGGTCCTCTGTCTACTTTTCAATTGAATTATTTGTTTTTTGGTGTTGAGTTGTATGAGTTTATTAAAATATATTTTGGATATTATCCCCCTGCCAGAGATGCTGCTTGCAAATATCATCTCCCATTCCTTTGGATGCCTTTTTGTTTCATTGATTGTTTTGTTGTTGTTGTCTTTTTTGCTTTGAAGAAGGTTTTTAGTTTGACATAGTACCATTCATTTATTTTTGCTCTTATTTCCCTTGACTTTGGGGTCAAATTCATAAAATGCTTCCTATGACCAAAGTCCATAAGTTTAGTACCTTTGTTTACTTCTATGTAATTTATTCATTGGTTGATTTTCAAATATCAAACCATTCTTTCATTCCAAGATTAAATCCTACTTGGTCATGGTGTATGATCCTTTGAATATGCTTGTTGAATTTTGCTTGCTAGTATGTTGTTGACCCATACATTTTTATGTTGTATTTTTACATTTTTACAATTTCTTTCATAATTTCCTCTTTGATCCACGTGGTTTTTTTTAGAAGTGTGTTGTTTAATTTTAAAATACTTGATGTGTGTGTGTTTTTCAGATATCTCATTGTTTTTTTGTTTCTATTTTGATTCTATTTTGGTAAGAAGCCATATTCTTTATTATTTCAATCCTTTCATATATATTGAGCCATGTTTTATGATCCAGCACATGGTCTAACAGTGAATATTTTACATATGCTTTAAGGAAATATGTATTCTGTGTTATGTGATGGCAAGTCCTATAAATGTCAGTTTGGTCATTTTGGTGGATAATGTTATTCAGGTTGTTTATATTAATACTGCTTTTTCTGTCCACTTGTTCTTATCCATTATTGAGTGACTAGAGCTACAACTTCCAACTCTAATAGTGAATTTTTCTTTTTCTCTATTCAGTTAGATTAGGTTTTATTTCAGGTATTTTTAAACTATGTATTATGTAGACACATTAAGATTATAATGACTTTGTGGTTTACTGACCCATTTATTATTATGAAATACTCCTGTTTATTACTATTCTTATTTCTTATTCTGAAGTCTACTTTTACTGCTATTTATATCATCACATTTTCTTATTCTTAGTATTTGCCTTGTTTGTCTTTTGATCTTTTTATTTTCAATAATCTATGTCTTTGCATTTAAAGTGAGTTTCTTATAAACAATATAGAGCCTTGTTTTTTAAAAGAATGTGTCAGTTCACCTGGCTGGGCATGCCTCAGCGGTTGAGCGTAGACCTAAGATCCAGGAGATCGAGGTTCTATTCCCAGTCAGGTCAGGGCACATGCCCGGGTTGTGGCCTCAATTCCCAGTAGGAGGTGTGCAGGAAGCAGCCAATCAATGACTCTCTCTCATCATTGATGTTTCTCTCTCTCTCTCTCTCTCTCTCTCTCTCTCTCCCTCTTCCTCTCTCTGAAAATCAATAAAGCTATGTTTGAAGAAAAAAAAAAAAGTTCGTTTTATGGTTATATTAATACCATGTACATTTAATGTATTTAACAATATAATCAGGTTTCAGTTTATCATTTTAAAATTAGTTTTCTATTTACCCCATATGCTCTTTGTTCATTTTTTTCTGCTTTCTTTTGAATTATTGCATATTATTTAGATTTTATTTTATACCAAGCATTTGCCTGCTATTTGTTTTATTTTAGTGGCTACTCCTGCATTTATAATATGTTTTTTTAACTTATAGTCATCCTTCAAGCAATATTTTCCACTTATGTATAATGCTGATTCTTCAACAGTTTACTTCAATTTGCTCCCTTCTGAAAGTTGTGCTATTATTATCATACAGTTTATTTCTACATATGGTATAAACTCCACAATTCATTGTGAATGTTTTGTGCTTTGAGTAAATTTTATTTTAAAATATTTATCAATGAATAAAAAATATGTTTTTTTATTTATGCACATATTTACCCTTTTCAGCACTCTTTAGAGTAGATTCAAGTTTTCATCTAGTGTCATTTCCTTTCTTCCTGAAAACCTTCCATTAATTACTCTTAAAGCACAGATCTACTGTTAATGAATTTACTCCAGCCTCAATTTAGCTTTATTTCTGAGGTGTAGCACTTGTGCAGTCTCTATTGAGAGACCTCATATATTCAGAAAATTTTCTCTATGCTGCACATTGAGATCTTAAATTTTTCTCAGTTCTTTGAGAGTACAGGAATCGTTAATTTCATAATTCTGTATTAATTATTATTTCCCAAGAAGTTTTATTTTTCTTTGTCTTAGCTTGTGGGATTTCATTTACACATGCACAGATATTTAGTCAGCAAAGACACCTATGAAGGTTTCTAGAGCTATTTCTCCACATAAATCTCTTTTTAGGGCACTCTGCCCCTTAAATTCTAGCCATCCTTGGATCTCCAAAATCCACTGTCTGTTTGTTTAGCAAATAAAAATTGTAGGGCTTCTTATTGGTTCCTCCTTCTTGCTCTGTAGTCCAAAAATCACTCCCAGCACGATTTTTTTGATGAGCTCATCAGTACTTTCTTTGAATTGATGTAGCATTTTTGTAGTATAAAGTGAATAAATACATGTGGTTCTATTCCAAGACTCTATTTGTGTATAACCTGTGGCAAAAGTTACTATCTCAATTACTGTAGCTTTATATTGTCTTGAAATATTGTAGTGTAACCCTCCAAATTTTTCTTCTTCAGATACAACATAGCTAATCTAAGTCCTTCACATTTCCATATAAAGATTAGATTGTTTGTTACATTCCTGAAAAGCCTGCATGAAAATTAAATTTTTAACTTTCCAACTTTTAATTTTATCATGGTATAATGTACAGACATTGCAATATACAGATTTTAAATATATTCAATATTGATAAATTCATTAAATTTTGATAAATAAATACATATGTATTACCCATATTCTTTTCAAAAGATAGAGAATTTTCATACCCTCAGAAAATTCCTATAAATCTTGTCCCAGGGAATTCTTCCCAAAAGCTACCACTTATTTGAATTCTATTATTACAGAATTATGTTTATTCCAGAACTTCATAAAAATAAAATCATAAATATGTCTGCATTGTGTCTAATTTCTTTTATTTTGCAGAAGTTTCTGAGACATTCATATTGCTGCCTACATCAACAGTTTAATTTACTTTTGTTGCAAGGTTAACATTCTATTGTGTAAATAAGCCAAAATTTGTCTTTTCATTCTACTCTGGATGGACACCTGGGTAATTTTTACCTATTATGATTAAAACTGCTATAAACACTTTTGTACAATGTGTTCTGTGGCTCTGTATTTTAACTTCTCTAAGACAAAAACCTAAGAGTGGGAAAACTGAGTGATAACTTTTTAAAAAATTGCTAGGAACCCTCATTTAGTGCTACTAGGAATGTAACCTGGTACAGCCACTATGGAAAATAGTATGGCTGTTCCTCAAAAAATTGAGACTAGAATTACCATATGATCTAGCAACCTCCCTTCTATATATCTACCCCCCAAATTTCAAAACTTTTATTCACAAAGATATATGCATCCTTATGTTCATTGAAACACTATTCACTGCGGCCAAGACATAGAAACAACCAAAATGTCCTATGATAGATGATTGGATAAAGAAGATGCAGTACATATATACAATGAAATACTACTCAGCCATAAGAAAAGATGAGATACTGCCAACTGCGATAACATGGATGGATCTTGAGAATATCATGCTAAGCAAAATAATTCAGAAAAAGCTACAAACTATATGATTTTACTCACATGTGGAATATAAAACTGAAACTCATAGACACAGACAACAATACGGTGGTTACCAGAGAGAAGGGGGTGGGAGGTAGTAAATTGTAAAGGTAGCCAAATATACAGTGATGGAAGGTAGTTTGACTTTGGGTGGTGGTCATACAATACAATATGCAGAGCATTTATCATAGAAATGTACACTTGTAATCTTATAACCCATGTCACCATAATAAATTTAATTAAAAAATAAAATAACATCTATAAAATTGCAAAATATCTTTTCAAAGCAATTGCACCACTGTATATGAGAGTTTTTGTTGCTTTACATTCTTTCTAATGCTTGGCATAATAAATCTTTTTAAAAATTTTAAGCTTTACTATAGGTATTTTAGTTTTACTTTGCATTTTCTTTATAACTAATCTTATTGATTTTTTTTTTTCATTTTTTATTGGTCATTCCTGTATCTTCTATTATAAAGGGTCTGTTTAGACCTCTTGTTTATTTTATAGAGGGCAGAGGAAATGGATGGTGTTTGTATTTTTACTATGGATCAGAGGAGTTGTTTATATATCCTTGAGGCCAGTAATTTTTAAATTTCACTAATTAAATCTAATTGTTGATAAAGTCTTCTTTTTGTCTCTCACATGTTCTTTATTCTCTGTTCTGTTCTTTCTGTTTTTATAAACTTTTGACTTAATGGGAATATTTTCTTTTGACTTGCCTTTAAGTTTACTAATCTTATCTTGTGTTATGTATAGTATTCCAAATTTTGAATTTGAGATAATGCCCTTTTGAAGGCTAGAATGTATATTTGATTCTTTTTTAATAGATTATAATAATCTAATGATATTCTGTCCCTTTATTAATTTTGGTTCTCATAGATTCTACTTTCTTTAATATATTCATAATAGTTACTTTAAAGTTCTTTGCTAACTTCAATATCTAGGTCATTTCTCAGTCTGCTTCTATTGCTTGTCCTTTTTCTTAGTTTTTGGTTATTTTTTTTCTGCCCCTTTTCATATATTGTAATTATATTTAGATGTCAGACACTTGTATAAAAGGGCTATAGAGACTGAAGTTAATGACATTTTCTTTCAGTCAATGAGGAACTGATCATTTCAATTTAAACAGAAATTGAGCTGAGTTGGAGCTAGTTTTCAGCTTTAGTTAGACTCAGGCTATCTCTGGGTTCAGATATCCTAAAAGTGAGTATTTTGAGAAGATTGTAGGCCCCTCCAACTAGTACAACATAGTCTCCTCTGTCTCACACCACAGGGGAATATTTTACTTAGGGTTTGAAGGCCAGGACCTCTGCTATTCACACTTACCCATTACTCAGCAAATGCCCTGTGGGGGAAACTCACTTTGTATTTGTAGATACTCTTAATTAGAATTTGGCTTTTAAGTCCTGTGGACATTAAAAGCTTCATTGGTTTCACTTTATTATGTTTTAGTCCCTTGACTATGGGAAGCCCAAAACTCAGCCAATGCCTTGTATTTTCAAATGCCTTCAAGTAATAAAATACTTGGCAATCTCAAGCCACCAGGGAGAGTGTCTTTCTCTTGAGAATTTCAGTTCATCTAGTAGTCTTTGTTTTTTGGTTCTTCTTATAGCTTTAAAAAAATAGTTTATGAGCCCAGGCTGGGTAGGTAAGTTGGTTAGAGCATCGTCCCAATACTTCAATTTTGTGGGTTTGATCCTCAGTCAGGGCACATAAAGAATCAACCAAGAGATGCATAAATAAGTGGAACAACAGATTGATGTTTCTCTATCTCCCTTCCTCTCTCTCTAAAATCAATAAAACAAAGCATTAAAAAAAGATTTTATTAACATCTTTTTTTGCTGTATTAACATTGTCAGTGGAAAATAGGCTGTTCCATGGGATTTCAAGAAAGGCATTTCAAGGACCCACCCATGGAAAGTTGTGATGTGGCAAGGTGGTTTATTTGTGATGGAATATCAAAAGAATTCTCCTCCTGGCTTCCCAAAGTTTCATCGCTCTTTGTCCCGCCATGGAAAAAGTCCAATCATGTCTTCAGAGTGCCTAGGCAAAAAACGATGTCTAGAGTTTCTGCTTCATAGTAATTTGGGGCCTTCCTGGTCCCAAATGAGACTTGCTGGCCAATAGTCCTACATGCTCATGTGTTCTCGGGTAGGAGAGAACAGGAACAAACTTGGCCAGTGCAGATCACTGAGAGAGAAAGAGAGAGAGAGAGAGAGAGAGATTTGTCTGCACCTCCCCCTGTGTCATTTTGACTTCATTGTGCATGTCCTTGCCTCCCCTTTGTTCTACGGGGAATAAACTGGTGGTTCCCTGGGGAGAGTGAGAAGCTGTAGCATCCTGGTGTAACAAACAGGCCTCTGCTTCCCAGCTGAATATGTCCAACAATGTTTGACTCTTTCTTTGGTCTTTTCTTTCAATAACTAGCCAATGAGGCTAACACTGGTACAGAAAGGGGTAATGTTTGCTGATTCCAAATAGTTCTTGGCCAAGAACAGAGGGAGATATAACTTTCACTCTCAATATATATTGCCTAAGGAAATTAAGAAAGTCAGAGCATATACTGTATTAGAATTTTGAGAAGAAAAACAAATATAAAGCCTTAGCCTAGAGTCTAATAAATGTTGATGATTTCTAAATAATGATTGAAATTCTGAATATATAATGTTTGAAACTGTGTAAATATGTAGAATAAATAATATAAAATTAATAATCTTAGCATTAATGGTTTATTTTCCTAAGAGCACATTTTGCTTTATACCTTGATTTAGCATTTGTTTGTTTTACTTCCAACTCTCTCTCTGACCAGTACAGAGCTTTGGGAATACCAGTATTTTGACAAATATTTATTAAAAGAATTATTTAATTTATTCATACTATATTAAGAAAGTGTAATAAAATTATGTGTGAAGAAAAATTATATCTTAAGAGATGTCATATCTTTTATCCTAAAATAAACTAAATAAAGCTGCTATTGTGTTAACTGATTGAACAAATATTTTTGAGTGCTACTTTGCTAATCAAGGTGCTAAGCACTGAACAAATAGAGAAAGATCCCCACCAAGGTTCATAGTTTCAGAGAGTTAAACTGAAACACCAATTAACCATCAACTAACACCATCAATTAAAATACTAAGAGCAATAGTGTACAAGGCAATTTTTAGGAAAAAGGTAAATTATTTGGGTACTCAGAGTAATTCTTTCCTGATACCATTAACACACAAATACCACTTCACAGATTCCCACATAATAGCTACTTATACAAATGCACATATACACTTACAACCCATTAAGATAAACACTGATAAAATTTGTCATACTTAACCTGGTGTCTAACTCACCATCATTATTATGAGGAAGGTCATTTCTGTACCTAATTAAGCATGATGTTCTTTTAGTTATTGTATAAAGAAAACTACACAAAATTAAAATATGTCTTTTAATTGCTTATTAACCTAAGAAAAAAGAAATTGTTGACATGGATAAAACTGTATAAGACAGAAGTAAATAAAATTAATTGATTAAATAAATATACAATACTTAATTATTTATATTATAAATAAGTCAATGGTAACTGAATTTTAATGCCCTGGGTGAAAGTATAAGGATAAGCAAACACTTGGAGTAGAAATTTGAAAGGATAGTGTTCATCTGAAAAAGTAGCAAGAAAAAAATGTATTGATATGTTATAAAATAAATTTTGTACATTCAACTATGCTTAAATAAAGAGATTTCAAATGTGTGCTCACTGCCACAAGTGAAACCTACAAAGTTTTTCAGGACCAGAGAGATTAGAAATAAAAGGGTTGCCTTGAAGTAAAAGAAACGTTTAGAAACATCTGAGCCTGGTGCTTGATAAGGGAACAGAAATGAGGTTCTTCATGGGTGATCAAGACAAAGAAGGTAACATAATTGCCTTGCTTTTATACAGTGCATACAATGGAATATTACTTAGCCTTAAAGAAGAAGGAAAACAGAGTTGTTGTTTTTTCCCTTGAATTATTTGAGATATTGTCTAAAACCGGTTGTGTAATATAATTTGGATATTAACAAGTTTAATATTTTTAGAGGATATTTTATACTTCTGGCTTTGTTGTGGCCTTTCCTGAGAAGAAGCAGAAGTTTAACTTACCAAAGTTTCCAAATACAGAAGAGCATTACCTAGTGGTGAATCTTTCAAAATAAAAAAATCATGTTCACTAGATCTCAAGAAGGGCTCTAATCTGTTAGATTCAATTTGTGTACAGTAACACAAAATTAGATGTATCTAGTTTTAATACTAATCTTTTTCTAGGTTTCAGGTATTTTTCTTCACTGAAGAGAATATCCACTTTCAGTGGAATTGCAAAGAGAAAAGGAGAGGGGGGGATAGAGAGAGGGAGGAGAGAAAGAGAGAGTGGGGCCTTTCATATAATATATATGCTTTACCAGGAAAAAAAAAAAAAAAGAAAGAAAATGAAGAAAAATAAGGAACAAAATTTCCAAATTGTCCTATGATTAATACCAGCAGGCCTGACATTAAACACTTCCTGTTAGGCTCTACACTCACAACAATTCTTGCCCAACTTACTCACTCTTTGACAGATTTCTCTTGATGCTTGAATAATAACATATAGAGAGCCAATATTTTGACTTATGTCAATCTGTTTGAGTCAGTTTCCAGGAATATACTCTCTCTCAAATCAGGGACAACTTGCTTATGACAGAAACTTATTGAAGCCCAGTGAAGTTTAATAGAATGAAGTTGTTTTCTATGTTCAAATATGCATATGAATACCCTAACTGACAATAATACAAATAGTCTGGGAGTTGCACACATTTTATTCAGCAAATACATGTATCACTTCATTATTTTTTAATTGTATACACCCAATCTGGTCAGGTCACTTGTTAAAAAATAATATAAAATAACTACAAGGTTGACAATAATATAAAATAACTACAAGGTTGACAAGTAGTTTTCATCCTATATGTAAACATCAAATTACTGGTGATGACTACCTAGATTTCTTATTGAAAAAGATTAAGAAAGCAAGTTTGATTTCAGTGAAGAAAAGGATTATGATTGATTGGTAATATCGGTCATTGGTACAAAATGGGGAGTAATGTATTGTGTACTGACCAACTCTGTTAGAAAGTAACATATATGAATCAAACACACCCATTCAAATGTATCACATAATAGAATATTGTTCCAATGTCTCTTTTTGCCCAATTATTTTTCTAAATCTAAGATTGGTAATAAATTGTCATGCTGCAGTCCTCACATTACCAATAAAAATATCACACATAAAAGGAAGTATTCACCATAAAATATGAAATAAGAATTTATTTGATATGCTACCAAATAAATTTGCACCTATTAAACTCTGACCCTCCAAATTATAGTTTAGTATTTCTACTGTGTCATTTTCTTCATTTCCTCATTATATAAATTATTATCTCTTGCTAATCGAAAAATGATTTGTTTCCTTTATTAATTCTACTTGTCTCAATTCTCTTCCTTCTACTATTTTTACTTGTTAAATTAAATGGGAATTCAAATACTGATCGGCAATATGGTTGATCTATTTGCTTGAATTTATCAGGTTCTAAGATAATAAGTGTTAAATTCTTAATATTGTAATCAATGATAAAACCTGCTTAGTTACCTTACCTCCTTTTCTGTGGTGGAGCCATATATAATAAATTTTACAAACATTCTGCAACCATTTAACTAAACAAGCAATTAGATTTAATTATCAAGAAGCTATCTGTCCCTTTAGAGGCGACAAGTCATTGGAAAATATCAGTTGCAATACTTTTGTTCCAACTTCCACAGTGTAAGTTGACCTGTGAGGGGATAGACTATAGTAACTGGGCCAACTCGTTACAAAAACAGAGAATTAATATTTTGCTTATCTTCTAAACAGGCCTTTAAGATGCACTTTCAATTATATAATAGACATCAAAAGAAACATAAGCTGGATATAAAATTGTTTCATAAAGCACATTTTTTTGAATTTATGCTTCATATTTGAAGAAAATTTGGCATATATGCTATGGGATACCCTCCAAGACCAGTTGATGAAAACTTGTTTTGAATGCTTAAAGCTACTCTGCATGACTTCCCTTTTAACTCTATTTTTCATAGTCCTTTAAAAGAGCTTATTAGCTATAAACAAAGAAAGAATACTTCATGTTAACACTTTTCTTGGTGTCCTACTGTGAAAGAACTCACAGATGGTGAGAGGAGGTGGCAATTTTGGATTAGATGATGGTACTTACATAGCTCAGGTATATATGCATTTTTATGGCATGTAAGCAGCTGTGTTTGTATTTTTGGTTCATTTCAAAATACTTTAAAGATATCAAAATTTTTCCCAAACAGGAGATCGTTAAGATTTAAATATTGTGGGGAAGTGAAAATATTCAAGAATATAGACTTTATATTCCACAATGACTCTATGAACCCCATGAGGGAAATTGAAAGTATTTGGTAGTTATTCTGAGGAATTACTTTTGGATTTGTGAAGGATTTTAATTGCAAACTATAGTGTAGATAAAGTATTTCTGTAGAACCACTATTTTCAGAGAATATCTATAGGATTCCAGGACAACTTCAATAATAATTGAAAGGGATGGAAAACTCTTTCTAAAGTTCAATCTATATGACTTATCTGAATAAATATGATTAATTTTAATAAGAATATTACAGTTTCTATAAAAATTCATGACCCCAAGATGATTACTATTCTTAATCTAAAAAAATGTTACATTTTTCTAATATTTGAAAATTTAATGATATTTTTATATGTTGATATCTGTATTTTTATTCTTTATTTTTATTGTTGACACTATTACAGTTGTTCCCATTTTCCCCAACTTTGCCTAACTCTACCCAGCACCACCACTCCTTCCCTCTGACGATCACCACATTGTTGTCTATGGATTATGCATATATGTTCTCCTTTCATTTCACTTAACATAATAATCTCCAGTTCCATCCATGCTGTCACAAATGGTAAGAATTCTTTCTTTTTTACAGCTGCTTAGTATTCCATTGTGTAAGTGTACCACAGACTTTTTACTTACTCATTTAATTATGAAAATTTGAGCTGTTTCCAGATCTTGGCTACTGTAAATAACCCTGCAATGAACACAGGCCTGCATATATTCTTTCAAATTGGTGTTTCAGGATACTTCGTATATATTCCCAAACATAGGAATCCTGGGTCAAAAGGCAGTTCCATTTTTAATTTTTTGAGGAATCTCCATATTGTTCTCCATGGTGACTGCACCAGTCTGCATTCCCATCAACAGTGCATGAGGGTTCCCCTTTCTCCATATCCTCGCCAGCACTTGTTGTTTGACTATTTGTTGATGGTAGCCATTCTGACAAGTGTGAGGTGATATCTCCTTGTGTTTTTAATTTGCATCTCTCTGATGATTAGTGACATTGAGCATTTTCTCATATGGCCATCTGTATGTCCTCTTTGGAGAAGTGTCTATTCAGGTCCTTTGCCCATATTTTTAATTGGATTGCTTGTCTTCTTGATGTTGCATTAAGTCCTTTATATACTTTGGAAATGAACCCCTGATCAGATGTATCATTGGCGAATTTGTTCTCCCATACAGTGGGTTCCCTTTTCATTTTGTTGATGGTTTCTTTTGCTGTGCAGAAGCTTTTTAGTTTGATACAGTCCCATTTGCTTATTTTTTCCTTTATATCCCTTATCCTAGGAGACATATCAGTAAAAACATTGCTACGAAGGATGTCTGAGATTTTACTATCTTAGTTTTCTTCTAGAATTTTTATGGTTTCATGACTTACATTTAAGTCTTTTATCCATTTTGGGTTTATTCTTATGAGATCTGTATTTTGATAATCCAATTTAATTCAATATATAATTCAATATATAATCATACAAATGATTATAAATATATTTACTACAAGAATAAAATAGAAAACTTTCATTTTCATGTATTAAATATGAATTAGCAGTATGGCCATGTGGTTGCGATATGGGATATGGAGTTGGAATGTTCATTTTGTTTTTGATTTTGTTTTTCTTTTTTTTTATTCTTTTTTTTTTTTAAACATATCTTTATTGATTTCAGAGAGAGGAAAGGAACGGGGAGAGAGAGAGATAGAAACATCAATGATGAGAGAGTCATTGATCAACTGCAACCTGCAACCCGGGCATGTGCCCCAACCGGGAATCGAACCCCGATCTCTTGGATCCTATGTCGATCCTCAACCACTGAGCCACGCCCAGCCAGGCTGATTTTGTTTTTCTTTAAATTTTATTGAATTTATGAGGGTGACATTGATCAGAAAATTATATAGGTTTCGAGTGTAAAGTTCTATAATACATCATCTATATATTGTATTGTGTGTTCACCACCAGAAGTCAAGTCTCCTTCAGTCACCATTTATCCCCCCTTTACCCTCTTCTATCTCTCCCCACACCCTGTTCCTTTTCATAATCACCATACTGTTGTCTGTGTCTATGAGTTTGTTTTGTTTTTACTTAATCCCTTCACCTTTTTCTCCCAGGCCCGAACCTCCTTCCCCTCTGACAGCTGTCAGTCTATTCCCTGTCTCTACGAGTCTGTTTCTATTTCATTTGTTAGTTTATTTTGTTCATTAGCTTCCACATATAAATGAAATTATATGGTACTTGTCTTCCTCTGACTGGCTTACTTTACTTAGCATAATACTCTTCAGGTCCATCTATGTTGTCACGATAGTAAAATTTCCTTCTTTTTTTACCTCCGAGTAACACTTCATTGTGTAAATTGACCACTGTTTTATACACTCATTTACTGATGGGCAGTAGGATTGCTTTCAAATCTTGCCTATTGTAAATAACTCTACGAAGCATATCTGGGTGCATATATTCTTTTAAATTGGCATTTTAGGTTTCTTCATATATATTCCCATAAGTGGAATCACTGGATAATAAGGCAGTTCCGGTTTTAATTATTTGAGGAAGCTCCATACTGTTTTTCACAGTGGTTGTACCAATCAGCATTCCCACGAGCAGTGCACGAGTGTTCCATTTTCTCCACATCCTTGTCAACACTTGTTGATTGTTGATTTAAAGATGGTAGCCATTCTGACAGCTGTGAGGTGATACTAATTGTGGTTTTAATTTGCATCTCTCTGATAGTGACTTTCTGCATTTTTTCATATGTCTCTTGGCCATCTGTAAGTCTTGTTTGTAGAAGTGTCTATTCAGGTCCTTTTTCCATTTTTTAAATTGAATTGTTTGTTCTCTTTTCTTTTTTTTCTTTTTTTCGTGTTGAGTTGTATAAATTTTGGATATTAACCCTTTATCAGATGTACCATTGGCAAATATGTTCTCCCATACAGTGGATAGTCTTTTGATTGTGTTGATTTCCTTTGATGCGAAAAAGATTTAGTGTGATGTAGTCTCATTTATTTCCTTTTCCTTTTGTTTCCCTTGCCTGAGGAGATATATTAGAAAAAAATATTGCTAAGAAATAGCTGAAAATTTATTACCTATGCATTCTCTTAATATTTTAATGGTTTTGAGTCTTACATTTAAGCCTTTAATGCATTTTGAGTTTATTCTTGTGTATGGTTTAAGAAGGTAGTCTAATATCATTTTTTGCACGTGTCCAATTTTCAATTTTCCTAATACTATTTATTGAATAAACTGTCTCTATCTTATTGTACTTTAAAAAAAGTTAATCTTCACCCTAGGATACGTATTTCATTGATTCTAGAGAGAGAGGAAGGGAGAGGGGAAGAGAGACAAACATCAGTGTGAGAGAGAAACAATTGATTGCCTCATGCACACACCCCCACCAGGAATTGAACGCACAACACTTCACTGTACAGGTCGACACTCTAACCACTGAGGAACACTGGCCAGGGTCCACTGCATTTTCTTGCCTCCTTTGTCAAATATTAATTGACCATAAGGGCATGGGTTTATTTCTGTGCTCTTTATTCTGCTCCATTGATCTATATGTATGTTTTTATGCCAGTACCATGCAGTTTTAATTACTAGGTTTTGTAGCATAGTTTAATATCAGGTAGCGTGATTCTTTAAATTTTGTTCTTTTTTCTCAAGATTGCTGTGGTTTATTGGAGTCTTTGTGGTTGCATATAAAATTTTGGAACATTTGTTTTAGTTCTGTGAAATACACCATTGGTATCTGGATAAGAATTGCATTGAATCTATACATTGTTTTGGGTATTTTGGATATTTTAATGATGTTAATTCTTGTTATCCACGATCACAGTGTATGCTTTCACTTATTTGTATCTTCTTCAATTTCTTTCTTCAGTGCTTTATAATTTTTTCAAGTATAGGTCTTTTACATTCTTTGTTAAATGTATTCTTCAGTATTTTCTTTTTGATGCAATTACAAGTCAGATTGTTTTTTAGTTTCCCTTTCTTATAGTTCTTTATTAGTGTATAAAAATGCAACTGATTTATACATGTTTATTTTGTACATTTCTACTTTACTAAATTCGTTTATCAGTTCTAGTAGGTTTTTTGTGTGTGGAATCTTTAGGGTTCACTATATATAGTATCATGTCATCTGCAAATAATGACAGTTTTACTTGTTTCTTTCCAGTTTGGATTCCTTTCATTTCTTCTTCTTGTCTGATTGATATAGCCAGACCTTCTTGTGTGAAGTGGAATAAGAGTAGTGAAAACAAAATACCTGTCTTGTTCCTGATGCTAAGTGAAATGCTTTTAGTTTTTGCTAGTTGACTATTATGTTGGCTGTAGTTTTGTCACATATGATCTTAATTATGTTGAGGTATGTTCCCTCTATTCCCACTTTGCTAAGAGCTTTTATCATAAATGGATACTAGATTTTATCAAATGTGTTTTTTTCTCATCTATTGATATGACTATGTGATTTTTACCCTTCATTTTGTTTATGTGATGTATCATGTTTATGGATTTTCAGATATTATACCAACCTTGCATCCCTGGAACAACACCCACTTAATTATGGGGTATGATCTTTTTTTTTTTTTTTTTTTAATATATCTTTATTGATTTCAGAGAAGGGAAAGGAGAGGGAGAGAGAGA
The DNA here is from genome assembly GCF_964146895.1 of Miniopterus schreibersii. Classification (NCBI taxonomy): domain Eukaryota; kingdom Metazoa; phylum Chordata; class Mammalia; order Chiroptera; family Miniopteridae; genus Miniopterus; species Miniopterus schreibersii. Next base: position 36,771,275 of record NC_138104.1, on the reverse strand, counting down.
GAGAAGCATCGTTGATGAGAGTCATTGATAGAGCCCGCAACTTGGGTATGTGCCCTGACAGGGAATCGAACCCCGATTGCCTGGATCCCAGGTCGACACTCAACGGCTGAGCCACACCTGGCAGGGCAAGGGGTATGATCTCTTTAATGTACTGCTGGATCTGGTCTGCTAATATTTTGTTGAGAATTTTTGCATCTAAGTTTATCTGGAATATTGGCTTATATATATTTTTTCTTTGTAGTGTTTTAATCTGGTTTTGGAATTAGGATAATGCAGGCCTTGCAAATTGAAGTTGGGACTTTTCCCTTTTCTTGAATTTTTTTGGAATAGTTTGAGAAGGATAGGTGTTAGTTCCTCTTTGAATGTTTGGTAAAATTCACCTGTGAAATCACCCTGTCCAGGACTTTTGTGTGTTGGGAGTTTTTTTATTACTACTTCAATTTCATTAGTTGAACTCTGTCTATTCAGATTTTCTGATACTTCCTGATTCAATTTGGAAAGATTGTATGTTTCTAGGAATTTACGCATTTCACCTAGGTTGCCCAATTTGTTGGCATATAGTTGTTCATAATATTTTCTTACAATTCTTTGCATTTCTGTAGTGTCATTTGTTACTTCACCTCTTTAATTCTTGATTTTATTTCTTTGGGTCCTCTGTCTTTTTTCCTTAATGACTCTAGCTAAAGGTTTGCCAATCTTGTTATCTTTTCAAAGAACCAACTCTGAGTTTCATTGATCTGTTGTATCATTTTTTTAGGCTATATTTTATTTTTTCTTCTCTAATCTTTTTTAAAAAATATATCTTTATTGATTTCAGAGAGAGGGAGGGAGAGGGAGAGGGAAAAATAGAAACATCAATGATGAGAGAGTTATCACTGATCGGCTGCCTCCTGCACACCCCCAACTGGGGATTGGACCACAACCCCAACATGTGCCCTGCCTGGGAATTGAATCTCGATTTCCTGAATCCTAGGTCTATTCTCAACCCCTGAGCCACATCCAGCCAGGCTCTTCTCTAATCTTTATGTGTTCTTTTTTCTCCTTACTTTGGGCTTTGTTTGTTCTTTCTCTGGTACTTTTAAGTGTAAAGTTAGGTTTTTTATTTGAGATTTCTCTTTTTTCTTGAGGTAGGCCTCTAATGCTAAGAATTTCCCTTTTAGGACTGTTTTCACTGTGTCTTATAGATTTTGTGTTGTTGTGTTCTCATTTTCATTTGTTTCAAGGTAACTTTTGATTTCTTCCTTAATTTCATTGTTAATCCATTCTTTTTTTAGTAGCACGGTATGTAGCCTCCACGACTGTGTTTTTAAGTTTTTTTTCTGGTAGTTTATTTCTAATTTCATATCATTATGGTCAGAGAATATACTTGATATGATTTTAATCTTCTTAAATTTATTGACTTATTTTGTGTCTTAACGTGTGTCCTATCTTAGAAAATATTCCATGTGTACTAGAAAAGAGTGCATATTCTGTGACTTTGGGGTGAAATACTCTGAAGATATAAATTAAATCCATCTAATCTAGTGTGTCATTTCAGGCTGCTCTTTTCTTGGTTTTCTGTCTGAAAGATTTATTCATTTATGTCAATTGGGTGTTAAAATCCCATGTTATGACTGTATTACTGTCAATGTCTCTTTTTATATCCATTAACATTTGCTTTATATATTTAAGTGCTCCATTGTTGAGTGCATAAATGTTTACAAAGGTTATAGCCTCTTGTTGAATTGCTCCCTTTAACATTATATAGTGTCCTTCTTTGTTTCTTATTATCACTCATGTTTTAATGTTTAGTTTATCTGATATAAGTATTGTAATCCTAGGTTTTTGTTTCATTTCCATTTGCATGAAATAACTTTTTCCATCTCTTTACTTTTAGTCTGTATGTATCTTTCATTCTGAGGTGGGTCTCTTGTAGCCAGCATATATAGGGTGTGGTTTAAATAGGTTTACAGTTGTTCATATGGAAAATAATACAATAATTAATAAATAGTTATACAATATGAACTGTGTGCTTTGGGCAATAAAAACTGTAGGCCTACTTTGACCCAGCACTGTATATTGCTTTTTTTCTTATCCAGTCAACTAACTACCCTATTTCATTTACATTTCAAGTGACCATTGATAGGTATATATTTCTTGCCATTTTATTTTTTATAACTATATTCCTTTCTTCTTCTTCTCCTTCTTCTCCTTCTTCCTCTTCTTCTCCTTCTTCTTCTTCCTCCCCCTCCTCCTCCTCTTCTCCTTCTCCTTCTTCCTCTTCTCCTTCTTCTTCCTCTCCCTCCTCCTCCTCTTCCTCTTCTTCTTCTTCCTCTTCTCCTTCTTCTCCTTCTTCCTCTTCTTCTCCTTCTTCTTCCCCTTCCTCCTCTTCCTCCTCCTCCTCTTCTTCTTCTCCTTCTTCCTCTTTTTCTCCTTCCTCCTCCTCCTCCTCCTCCTCCTCCTCCTCCTCCTCCTCCTCCTCCTCCTCCTTCTTCTTCTTCTTCTTCTTCTTCTTCTTCTTCTTCTTCTTCTTCTTCTTCACCCTTTAACATTTCTTGTAATACTGGTTTGGCTGTAATTAACTCTTAGTTTTTTCTTGTCCAGGGAGCTCTTTACTTCTCCTTCAATTGTAAATAATAACCTTTCTGGGTAAAGTAGTCTTTATTGTAGGTTGTTGCTTTTCATCACTATGAATGTTTTATGCCAATCCCTTCTGGCTTGAAATGTATCTGATTGAGAAGTCAGCTGACAATCTTATGGGAGCTCCCTTGTAGGTAACTAGTTGTCTTTCTCTTATTGTTTTTAAATTTTTTTTTGTATTTAACCTTTTAAAATTTTAATTATGATCTTTCTTGATGTGAGCCTGTTTGAGTTCATCTTTTTTTGGACTCTCTGTGTTTCTTAGACTTGTGTGTCTTTTTCCTTCACCAGGTTAAGGCAATTTTCAGCCATAAGTTTTTCAAATAAGTTTTTGATTCTTTGCTTTCTTTCTGTTTAGCTTCTGGTACCCTATAATGTGGATGTTGTTATGCTTCATGTTGTATCAAATCCCTTAAACTATCCTAATTTTTAAAATTCTTTTTTATTTTTTCTGCTCTGATTGGCTGTTTTTGCTACCTGATTCAGTTCCATGTTTTATCCAACCTACCGTTTATTCCCGTTTATTCCTTCTAGTGTAGTCTTCATTTCTAAACTGGTACTCTTTCATGTTTTCTTTGTTTTTTTTTCATGCTGTTGAAGTTTTCACTATGTTTCTTGAAATTCTTACTAAGTTTATTTGAGTATCCTTATAACCATTTTTTTTTTTTTAATTCTACATTTGGTAAATTGCTAGCCTCCATTTAATATAGCTCTTTTTTTGGAGATTTCTCCCGTTCTTTCATTTGGGACATTTTTCTTTGTCTCCCTATTTTGGCTGTCATTTTGTTTGTTATTATGTATTAAGTAGACCTGTTTTGTTTCCCAGTCTTGGTAGGTTATCCTTACACAATAAGTGTCCTGTTGGACCCATTGAAGCAATTTCCTTGATCACTTGAACTAAATGCTCTAGAAATGGCCCTGGTGTGGGTTATGTGGGTCCTCTTCTTGTAACTGAGCCTTGATTATTAAACCATTCATGTAGAGGGTCTACTCTAAGGCTGGATGACTGTGATGATTGACACTGACTACAGTGTATGAGCTGCTACACAGGTGCTGACCACATGAAGAGGAATTTGCCTCAGGATGGTCTAATGCCTGCCAAGATGTCCCTTTAGATATGTTGCTTGGAAGCTAATTAGATCCTGATCTGATGTGGCCTGAAGCTGTCAACTAAGTGTATCTGGTCTAGTGCCTCCTGGGAGGGACTCTGGTGCAGGCCAATATCACACACTGCTTGTGACTGGCCCTGGGAAAACTATTTGGAGCTACAAATAAATCCACAACTTGTGCTGCTTCTGCTGGGCCTTGGTGTGTGTGGGAAAGACCAAGCTATGTACCAAGGCTGGCTTCCCTCAGCAACAAGTCTGGGGTCAGGTCAGCAAAAGGCCCAAGTCACCCTGAGATCCACCTCTGCCTGCCTCCACCTGCTGGCTTCCAGTTAAGCTCAGTCACTGAAAGAGCCCCTGGCAGTAGTTGAGTTGCATGAGGTAAGCTCTTAGAGAGTCACCAGGTGGGGGAAATTGTTGTTTACCAGATTGATCCAGGTTCAAACTTGGCCTCAGGGATGGTTCTGAGGCTACTCAACAAAAGGCCCAAGTTATACCAAGTCAAACTACCCCCTATTGTGTGCCCACAGACGGGTCTCAGGGAGTCATCAGGGTGAGGCCAGCAGTTTTTCAGGCTCAAAATGACCAATATTTGGCTGTGAAAAGAAAGTTCTGTACCAGTAGGGCATGAAGATGAAAAATGCACCCTGTCCTAGAGCCACACAACTCATTCTGTCCCAGCTTTTGCCTGAAGTGCAAGCTTAACAGGGAAGCCTTCAACAGTTGGGAGGGTGGGGCAACTGGGAGCCTCAAGAATGAGGTTAGCAGATCTCCAATGAGGGGGAGGCACCGGTCAGGTTTACAGGAATATGAGGAGAATGGCTCCTATCCCAAAGCCACACAGCTCAGGCACTGACACTTCCTGAGTCTGCCCATATTTCTACACCCTAACCAAACCAGCTGACTCATCAACAGGAAGAGATCGATACAAAGAGGGGCAACAAAGAAGCCAGAGTGTTGGCTTATTGCATTCTCCCAAGCTGATGCCATAAGGGATGGAGTGCTCCACTGAAGAACGATGTATTTTGTGGTGAGAGAATCACTCAACGTAGGATCCTTGCAGCTGTCTTTTCAGCTCTCTTCCCAGAGACACAAACCTTAGTCTCTCCTCACATGACTATAATCTGCTCCATCCTCCTTCTACTGGAGCCTGGAGTGAGTGGCTGCAAGTGAGATTTTGTGCATTGGCCCTTTAAGAGGGCACCTGTGTCTCCAGCAGACTATCATCTCTCCCTAAGGGACGGAATCTCTGCTGACTTTCACAGCCTCATGTTATGTGGGAGCCTTTTCCTGGTTCTTGTGTTCTGGGTTGGGGATCCTGGCTTGGGATTGAGACCCCCATGCTCCTCAGGGGAAATCTTCATAGCTGAGATATCCTTCCAGTATCTCAGCTGCCTCCTATGGGAGCAGGGCCAGTCCTTTATGCATCTTCACCCTTCCTACCAGTCTTGATATGATTTCTTCTGTAAATCCTTAGTTATAAGATTTCTGTTCAGCTAGTCTTCAGTTGGTTGTTCAAGTTGATAATTCTATATTTTAGTTGTAATTTCAGTTTTGTCCTGGGAGGAGGTGAGTGTACCTTACACTTACTCTGCTGCCATCTTGCAACCTTTAGACTGTTCATTTTGAACCCTGGATCAACTACCTCTTAATTTTTTGATCTTGGTTACTTAATTTTTATGTATCTCAGCTTCTGCATCTATACAATAATAATACTTCATTGATTATTTATTAAATGAGAAAATAGAAAGTACATAGAAAATAGCTACTATATGCTTAAATATCATTACTATTACTTCCATGGTTCCTTTGTTATCAACATTATGTTTTATTTGATATCCATCTTTCATTTTCCCTTTGATAATATTCTCTGAATATTTTTTTCTCACTCAACTGTCCTATGGACCTCTTTTCTATTCCACCCTTTATTGTTGCTGCAGCCATAGAAGTACAATGTTGAAATCTCTCTAAAAAGAACTTGCAGTTCAATACAAGGAGTGCCATTTGCTGAAAGCTTCTGGCACTTATTGTTTTCAGGATGTTCCTAGTTCTTGAGCTAATGTTCCATTCTTCTCAGGCAGCCCTCAAATAATAACTGAGCATGGCAGCAGCACTAAGGTCTGGCTGTTTCTGCCTGATAAGATGCTTCCCAAAGAGGTAATCTTTGCTCCCAGTCTTTCTATGGCTTTAGCCGATCTTGTACCAGAGTCTGAGGGTTTCTGTACCCAATTTTCTTTCTTCTACTTTTCCCTCTACACATATTAGATCTTTGTGCAATCTTAAGTTTGTCCCTACTGAATCTTACTTTCTTTCTATTTTATCATGTACAGGCATTGCTATCCCCACTTCTTGTAAACTTCTTGCAATTCTTAATCTTTTGGCATCTGCATCTCGGGGTGTCCAACAGCCAGAGTTGGTGACATAAGAGAACTAAGAAAAAAGAAGATAAGATTTGGCAGTCAGTACTTTATTCCAAGTGGTATGTTGGGTGTGGAGACTCTCTGACACAAGGTTGTGACATAATTTCTAAAACATTTAGCAATTATGAATTAAGAGACTGTCCCAATGAACAAATTTATCTTCACGTATGTGATGATTCCAGCTTTGGAAAAATAAAGGAGTTTGGAAAATAATGTGTATAGGTACAATGCAATTAGTTCATTTTTACTAAGTTCCATCGATGCTCTACAAAGTGCTGTTAACAAACAATTAATAACTATGTGTAAAGATCAAAGGTCCTTTTTGGTAGCCCATAGAGTATGCCTCATCTTTCTAGTAGAAGGATGGAAAAGCTAAAAAACAAATGCAGGATTAATAGACTAGCCAAGCTAAAATGATAATTGAATGCATGACTAAGGAAGGTATCTTTTATAAATGTTTAAGCCACTCTTGGCAAAATCAAGGACTCTGAAACATAGTACAGAAGTATCTGGGTATGTAGTCCAGAAGATTTGGACTCTTCAAATGCCTCTGACACCTCAGCACCCAAGAAGATTTGCCAAACCTTCCTATTAAGAACTAGTACTTCTGCTATATGGGAAGACAATGCAGAACTATTATTACTGCATGAAATAGCATGTCCCTCAGGAGCTTCTTCTTACCTTGTCTTTTGGCTACCAAGGGAAGAAGTAAGAATAACTCTCAGCATAACTCCACTCAGGACATCCTCCACTGTGGATGTAGAGTACTTATGAGGCTGGATTTTTAGAGAGCTCAATCAATTGGGAATGATCATAAGTCTAGATAAAGAGAAGAGCTTATTGACTTTTAGGCACTCTCTCAGGATAAAGGTTTAGCACTAGACAAGACCTCCAGTAGATAGAGCAAACTCATTGCTAAAATAGTCTCTAAATTAGGCAAAGTGATGCTTCATGCTTTCTTAAGTAGACATGTCTGAATTGCCCTAGGAAGTAGTAAAGGAACAACTAAAAAAGCTCAGGGAAGTGGGAATGTTGGAATATTATGAGAAGCCAGAACACACAGCAAAAGATTACATGCCACTAACTGAAACCATGTGAAATATGCTAGTGAGTGGTGCACCAGCATCACTAAGCACTTCAGTGATGACTCTTTTCTGTAGGCCAGGATTCTGGGTAGGAGAGACAGTCACAGAGCTGGAATAATTAATACCCATTTGGTCCATGTCCCTCCATCTCTCATAACCAAGTTAGGGAGGTGCAGTGGTGATACTTAACCATGAAAAGCCAAAAGGACAAAATTACTGTCATGTCCAACTGACCTCCAGAGTTATAGAAGTGGTTAAAAAAATATGGCATCTCTAGATATAATAGGAATGTGTGTGTGTGTGTGTGTGTGTGTGTGTGTGTGTGTGTGTATTCCAAAGAAGGTAAGGTAAAATGAGCAAGACACTGAGGGCTGTCATCCCAATAAAATGTATTGACCCTTGACCAATTTCAAAACCTGAGTCCTTTTTCAAGCCTGGAACCATTTGACTTAAAGAGACTTCCAGATCTTCAGGAAGAAAGATGTTAAAAACTATGTCAAGTCTATATTGTAGTGATTCTCTCAGAATCACAGCAAAATAACTTACAGCCATTTACTCAGGTTACTGTACACTGAAGAAAGGGGAATAACCTGCTATTTCAAAAACTGTTAGGGCCCTGCCTGAATTGTCATTGATACTTAGAAACCTGAAGCTTTCCATGGCTTCTTATGGAAGTGGGAACATTTGTAGATCATGTAATAAATGCATATCTGGTCAAAGTTTAAATTACAATTGGCTCCTTGGTTTCAAGGGTCTTTGGACCCACACAGTGATCATTTTCCCAGTCCTTGAATGTATGACTAAGTTTGACAAACTTGGCAGTTGGAATAACCATTGGTTTTTTGGCCTGTGGGGTAAAAGCTCTCACAATAGAGAAGGTCAAATGGATACCTCTGAGACTGACCCTTGGCTAAAATAATGAATACAAAATAATAATGCATTAGGCAGAGATGGACAATGGTATTGCCTCACTCAAGGATTTCTGGAATGCATGGGTGGTGGTCACTATCATGTCTTTGATTACCAGTCTGGTTCATACAGAATGACTTATAGGCCACCACAAGCTCAACAAAATAGTAACTCCAAATCAGAGCTTCCGTGACAAATATGGTATCTCTGCTAGAGCAGATTAATGCAGCCTCAGATACATAGTATGAAACTATTGATTTGGCAAGTAGGTATATATGTGTGTGTGTTTATACCAATCAGAAAAGACATAAGAAACAATTCACAATCACATGAATTAGATAAAATATACATTTAAAGCTTCATCTCAGGGCTTTGTTAACTTTCCTACCCTCTGTCATAATACAGTCTGAAGATATCTGGGACATCTTTATATTCTGCACATCATCATATTTATCTTTTACACTAATGGCATCATGCTAATGAAAAAGATAAACAAATGACTGGACTTGTTCTGGTCAGACTTCAGATGGTGGATGGTGGAGTAATTAATGAGGAAGGCCATTTCTGAGCAATGTGGGAGCTTAATAACAGAAATTATTTTCTCTGGAACTCCATCTTCATATGGACAAGACTCTAACATATCTTTATTATTATCTGAGGTGCTCCTTTCTCAGTCTTGTGTCTTCTCTTTCCTTTCACAGGTGTCACATTTGCATTGCAGTCTGAAGGCTTTTCCTGACAAATACAGCTTCCTCCTATTTTCATATTTACAGATGTTATGCCCTCCGTTATTTTCTTGTACTTCTAATTCTGCCTCAGCATCTCCTTCTCAGTAGATTCAACAGACACTACTGCTAGTCTTCTTCACCTTTCCCCTGTTTCTAGTATTACTTCCTTCCCTATCTTCACATTTGACTTTCTTTCTGTAGAAGCACATGAATTGCATTTGTCAAGTTATATTTAATGAATGTCTATCATATGCTTAGGCATAGCCTTATGCCTGGTATTTTAAGAAATGCAGTAAGTTATCTACAAAGCTCCAAATTTCTCTTAGAGAAAGTGACAGAGAAATGAAAAATATTTCATCAATTGATAAGCCTATACTTTCCTTGGAGACGTGAATGTGTAAAAATGAGGACATGTCTGAGCTAGACATTAACTCTGATGGAATTAAGCATGGGGATAATGTCAGAAGAAGCAACAGCACAAACACCATATGGTCCATAACTATCCCAACAACAACAATCAGTATGGTCTATCCCACTGATATACTGGTCTCTAATTCACCAGTACCAAGTTAATAAAGGTCATGTAAACAAAGGATTATGCTTCTTTTCACATCTTAGAAAAATATTGAGAAATAAAACCCATTCAATTAACATTTTAAAAATAATTTTCACAGAAAATATTGTAATTATCTCTGAGAAACAATGTCTTCCTAAGAGAGCACAACATAATATACAGCAACATCTGGCAATTTTGACATTCTCTCAGATGGCTTTAATTTGACACAGTCTAAAGAAATGAAAAATGGAAGGTATCACTTAAACACCAGCTAGAGGTCAGTTCATTCCAAAATTGTAGGTATAGCCATTCATCTGTTATAGAGTGCAGGTCTGGTGGGAGAAAAGGTGTGATAATATATAAGCTCAATGGAGAGCTGTTGGCATAAGAGTCTAGAAATGACTATTTCATAAGCCCTGGAGGCATATATGCTTCCTTTAAGGGAAACATTCTTTATTGCTCTCACAAATCTTGATACTTTCCTATTTGTTATAAAGAAGCCATAGCACTTCCTTTTCCATCTTTCTCATTTTTGTTAATGCCACATTTATTTCCCCAGATTTTCAAGCTTCAATCTCTAGAGCCATTTATGACTGCTCTCTTCTTCATTTCCCATGTCTAATTAGGTGTATAAGAAATCTCTGATTTATAAAAGCTTAATATGTCACTGCATAGTCATGGAAAAAACTCATATTTCTGCCTGTAAAATAACAATGGCCAAAGCCAACATATGATAATATTTCACCAATTGAATGACCAAAAATGAGAGGCTTACCTTGATCTGCAGTAATTCAGATTATTGTTTTTGAAATTTAAAAACAAACAAGGAATCACTGAAAGAACTTTTTCCTAGAAACCTCTTCTCCCACAAAGGTTTTGGAGCAATAAAGACTTGATACAAGAATATTAACCAGGAGAAAATTATATTTTTAGTCCAACTATACTGGATTCTTATTTCAACAAACATTAGTCCTTCTAGATTCAACAGACACAGCTGCATAAAAGTATCCTTTGGCTTTCATATTGAATGCTTGATTTTACATATTTAATATAGAGGTTAGATTGAAATTTAAATGTTCTAAGCTTCAATGAGTATAAATTAATATAAATTTCTTTATTTCCTGTAATTGATGACAAAAACTCTGTCAAGCCTCAGTCCTCATAGAGCAGACATATTATCTTAACCCATTACTTCATATTATATTTGATTTAGTCTTTTTTGTTCAGCAAAATTCCAATACTTTTACAAACCTTATCTAGATCAAAACTCAGATTTTTTATGTAAAATCTAGTCTTTTGGGGTTTGCTGCACCCCTCAATGGACATGTTCTGTAGTGGTTGATTCTTAGGATGGCAACTTGGAACAAAAGAAAGTTGATATATTCTCAGAGGTTTAGGAAAGAAACATTTGATGTTGTCTCTCTGTACTCATTGCATTGTCTTTAGTTTACCTGATCCCACCTGCTTCTTTTTTGCTATGGGCCAAGATATGGGTTATTTTGGCCCGCCATTTGGTCATGTTGGTGTCCTTTTAGGGATCAAAGACTTAGCTGGTTTTTTGTTCTTGTTTGTTTGCTTGCTTGCGTGCGTGCGTGCGTGCGTGCGTGCGTGTGTGTGTGTGTGTGTGTGTGTGTGTGTGTGTTGCAGCACGTTGGAGTATGAGGCCTGCCTGTTAGTCTATGAACCTAAGCCCTTCTCTCAACTCAAGCTAAGCTGCATTTGTGCCCTGTTGGATACAAAACTGTGTCAAGCACAAGCATACAGAATATCCGTGGTATGAGCAGAAGAGTAAGAATACATCTTGATTTTCTTATATTTCACCACACTTATCTGTATATTTAGTATCACTGCTAAATTGTTGCTGTTTTCATTTTTTTTTTTTAACTTTGAAGGGAGATCCAGGAAATTCACAGCTGTAATCGGGCCCTATTCTTTCTTCCTCTTTATTTCCCTCTCTCTCTCTAGCTCTTCCTTCCAGCACCAGAGAAGCAATGTGTGTAGTGCATGGAGATATTTCTTATTCATATTCACATCTTTCTGACTATGGTTTACTCTAGTAAAATTCCAGTTTGGGTTATAGCTCAGTTAAAGATGAGCAATAACTTCTTTGCACTCAAAAGTCTTTAACAGATTTGTTTTTCTTAGTGGAAGGACTGTTGGGGAAAAAAACACAAAAATAAACAACAAAAATTACTAAAGTGGAAAAATATATCAGGTCTTATCTCTTTATCTATGTTTGTATATTTATATGATTGTATCTCATTATCTTTTAATTGATTCTGTGATTCTATTTCTATATTTTTAAGCCACTCCCTCTTGCTCTGGTCCTAGTTCCATCACTTAATAAATGTGTGCATTCGGGCTAAGTTATTTTTCCTCTCCATGCGTTAGTTTACCACATGTGAAAAAGGGATACTAATAGCATCTACCTCATAAGGTTGTTGCAAGGATTACTTGACAAATATATTTAATAAACATTAATATATTTAAAGCAATATATAGCACATAGCAAGCATTACATAAATATCAGCCTTGCAAGTTAAAAATTTGTATATATGTATGTAAGCATTCATGTACATCCTATAGTGATTTATAAACTGAGAAATGATTTCAAAGTAACATAAAAATATGAAATTTGGAGTGCTAACTTGTTCTTTTAAAATGACAATTGTAACTTCTTATTGGATCGGGGTATTTTTCTGATTAATAAATGAAATCTAAGATTGCTGAGACAGAGCAGGCACAACAAGGCCAGTGAGGCAGAGGTGGGAAAAGGGACAATGAATACAGAATTAGAAAGTGCGATGTCTTAAAGTCATGATTTTATCATTTTCTAAAGAATAAGCAGTATTAATTAACTAATTAAAAAAGATAGCTCAAACTTGTTACTTATCACAGAAATGCAAGTTCAAAGAGTGAAATATCAAGTTTCAGCTTACCACTGTAACACCAATGGGTGAAAGCACACCATAATACAGAATGACAAAATATGTTTTACTTTAGAAATCTAACCTAGAGATTTTGATATGTTTTTCTATGCAATAACTACAAATTATTAAAATGCTGACCAATTATTTTACAAAAAATAATTTATAAAAATAGTAGTATATCATAAAAATACTTTATTTGTAACAGTTATTAATCTGTTTGAATGCATACCTCTCTTAGAAATATTTTTTTAATTAGAGAATAAACAGTGAAAAACAAAAATATCAAATTTGAGTGTATTTGGAATTAAAGATAACATTATACATGAGGGGAGGGACTAGCTAAAATTACTTTCAGTGCTAACTATAAAAAAAAAACAAAACTTCAAATTTCCTGAGTTGAGCATGGCTTTTAATGGAAGTATTGCTCTTGGATGTCCAGACCATAAATATTTTCTTTATGAGCTTTTAATCAGCTCTAAAATACCAAGAGTCTCTTTTTTCTGTGACAAGTTGAATTACTGATGTTTTTAAATTGGCAGGTGAGAGGGAATTGGACATATTTACTGACAACCTAAAAAATACAAATGTAGTTCAAGTGCCCCTGATAAATTAAAGAGAAAGCCTTTTAAAAAACAGTGTGAACTCTAAAGGACAAACAGAAAGGCCTGTATATTGAGTGGATTGAAGATAGCTGTGATCAAAATATCTTTCAGAAACAGCGGGCAGATGAGGTTCAGTGGATTGAGTGATGCCCAGGTTGCAGGCTGGGTCCCCAGTAGGGGGCGTGCAGGAGGAATGCCATGGATGTTTCTCTCTCATTGATGTTTCTTTCTCTCCCTCCTTTTCCCTTCCTCTTTCTCTAAAATCATTAAAAACATAGTATCACATGATCTCACTCACATGTGGAATATAATACACAAAATAAACTGATGAACAAAATAGATCCAGAGACATAGTAACATGAAACAGACTAAGGGATTTGAGAAGGAAGGCGGGAGTGGAAGAGTGGGTGGGGAGAGGTTAATCAATGGCCTGGTATTGGTACAACAACAGACATACAGATCAATGGAACAGAACAGAGACCCCAGAAATAGACCCATGCCATTATGGTCAGTTAATATTTGACAAAGGAAGCAAGAGTATCCAATGGAGTAAAGACAGTCTCTTCAATAAGTGGTGCTGGGAAAATTGGACAGATACATGCAAAAAAATGAAACCAGACCACCAACTTTCACCATACACAAAAATGAACTCAAAGTGGATAAAAGACTTAAATGTAAGTCACGAAACCATAAAAATCTTGGAAGAAAACATAGGCAATAAAGTCACAGACATCCCATGTAGTGGACTTTTCACTGATACATCTCCTAGGGCAAGAGAAACAAAAGAAAAAATAAACATACCGGACTACATAAAACTAAAAAGCTTCTGTATAGCAAAAGAAAACAACCTCAAAATACAAAGGAACTCCACTGTCTGGGGAAACATATTTGCCAAGGATGAATCTGATAAGGGGCTAATTTCCAAAGTGTACAAAGAACTCATATTACTCAGTAAGAGGAAGACAAACTACCCAATTAAGAAATGGGCAAAGGACTTGAATAGACTCTTCTCCAAAGAGGATATACAGATGGCGAAGAGACACATGAGAAAATGCTCAAAGTCACTAAGCATCAGAGAGATGCAAATTAAAACCACAATGAGGTGTCACTTCACACCTGTCAGAATCACTACCTTCAACAATCAACAAATAACATGTGCTGGCGAGGGTGTGGAGAAAGGGGAACCCTAGTACACTGCTGGTGGGAATTCAGACTGGTGCAACCACTATGGAAAACAGTACGGAAGTTCCTCAAAAAATTAGAAATGGAGCTGCCTTTTGACCCAGTGATTCCACTCCTAGGAATGTATCCTAAGAATCCTGAAACATTCATCAGAAAGAATATATGCACCCCGATGTTCATAGCAGCACAGTTTACAATAGCTAAGATCTGGAAACAGCCCAAGTGCCCATCAGTAGATGAGTGGATAAAAAAGCTGTGGGGCATTTACACCAAGGAATACTATGCAGCTGTAAAGAAGAAGAATCTCGTACCCTTTGGGACTGTATGGATGGGCCTGGAGAATATTATTCTAAGTGAAATAAGCCAGGCAGAGAAAGACAAACATCACATGATCTCGCTTATACGTGGAATCTAAAGAAGTTAATAAACTGGTGAACAGAATAGATTCAATGACATGGAAGCATAGATTAGACTGACGAATGTCAGAGGGATGGAGGAGGGCGGTTGGGTCAAGGGGGAGAGAGTAACTAAAGAATTTATATGTATATATGAATAACCCAAGGACACAGACAATGGTGGGGAAAGGGACTGGGGAGGGGGATGGGACGGGGTGGAACAGGTCATTGGGGAGAAAAAGGGACATCTATAATATTTTAAACAAAAATAAAATTTTAAAAAAAAGAACTTATATGCATAACCCATGGACACAGACAATAGTGTGGGGAAGGCCTGGGGGTGGGGTGGAGGGGATCAATGAGGGGAAAAAGGAGAGAGACATCTGTAATACTTTCAACAATAAAGATAAATTAATTTTAAAAAATCAATAAATAAACTTTTTAAAAACATATAAAAATATGTATCTCAGAAATAGCCTGGACCGTTTTTATATGCACAAATGAAAAATAGATCATGTATCAAAGATGAGTTTTGCCTTTATTAAATATTTTCAATTGTAGATTTCTTTACTTTGCCCTTGCCTCCACATTCTGTCAACTCCTTCTGTCAACCTCAGGAATATTTGTGCTCCATATTCTAATTATACACTCTGCTCTAACTGAAGTTCATTAAGCACTTTATTGATACTGCCTTCAACAAGGTCAGAAAATATTCTACCTAACACTTGTTTACACTTTTAGATTTTTGCTACAGTAATTTTTATCCATTTACTCAGTCATGATGTTTTCTAATAAACCACAGAGCTCAGAAATGTAAAACCAAGAAAATAGATGACGGGGAAAATAAAAGTGGTTACCCTTAGGAATTTTTGTTTCCTACGAAGTTTACCTTGAGTTTGTCAACAAGTATTTTCTAAGATCTGCAGCAGTAGATATTTTTACAAGTCTTTTTAAAATACAGAACAACAACAAAAAAAATCTCCAAGAGAAAAATCATTCTAAAACATTCTCATTTAAACATGCATTACTTTTTCACAGATGCAGTTCTCAAGATCATAATTTACAAAAGGGGTTTATTTCTTTTAAGATTTCAAGCTATCATATTGATCATATCTCATTAATAACATATTTTCATTCAGAGGTTTGAAATACTGTCCTTGTTGTAGGTTCAAATTTCATTTTATCTTATTCCCTTTTAACTCCCCCATGTAATCTAATTTCATAAATCCACCTTGAGCAATATATGCTTCACCATTGCTGCCATAATCCAAGACCAAGATGAGCAATGTGATTGTTTAAATGATGAAGTCATTATTATAACAAATATCTGATAACATATGGAATAAATTTTCCACATTCTATGAATCCAGAATATTATTAATTAAATTTATGGAACTTGAAACATAATCAATACAAATTATACCTATATAAAACCAAAGTAATGGGGTTATAAAAAGAGAGTTGGGGGAGAAAAAGGGACATCTGTAATATTTCAAACAACAACAAAAAGATGTGCATGTGTCAACAAGGGAAATAAAAAAGGTGCCAAAAAAAAAAGAGAGAGAGAGTTGGTTCAGTTAACTACAGAATATTCCAGTGACAATTAATCAGGTTGCCTTTAGCACTCCCTTTAGGTCCCCAGAGAAAGAATACAAAGTAGGGACAAAATGTTTTGAGCTTAAGTTTGGAAATATATCATTCTTTGTAGATTCAAATTTAATAATGATAGTTTAAACAAAGACACTTTTACAACTTCCACATTTCTAAAATGATTTTAGAAATTTCTAAATTTGTTTATTTGAAACTCTAGAAATTCAGAATTAGGCATTACTTGAATTAGGTTGAAGTTTACATTACCATTACCTACACCATAGTGATAATTCAATGCTTCAAAATAAGGTTTTAGATTCCAAGCTTGTGCTGCCAGTAATTCAGTTGGCGACCTGAGAGGGTGTTCTGAACTTCAGCCTCTATTTTCTCTATATCAAAATCAGTCATATAAATTAAATTATTCTTTACATCTCTTATTATTCTAACCCTTCACGAATCTGTGATTCTAAGCAAAAAATTTTGTTGGCTCAACATCTTATGCTATCATCTGGTTGCTTAGGGTTAATTGTAGACAAGACTGTTTGGAAAATTCTTTAATTAATTAATTTATGTATTTATATTGTGGTAAGAATATTTAATATGGGCTCTACTCTCAAAACATTTTTAAGTGTGCAATACAGTATTTGTATTTATGTAGACGATATTGTATATTGGGTCTCTCGAAGTTATTCATCTTGTATGAAATTTTATAAATGTTTATAGGAGCTCCTCATTTCTCCATATGATTTTTTTTTTCTTTTATGAGTTTGACTACTTTAGATACCTCATATAAATGAAATTATGCATTGTTTGTTTTTCTGTGTTTGAATAATTTTATTTAAAGTAATAATCTTAAGGTTCATCCATGTTGTCACAAATGGCAAATTTTTTATAATGATGAATGAAATTTCATTTTATGTATATAGGACATTTTTTATATCCATTAATCTGTTGATGGGCACTAAGGTTATTTCCACAACTTGGCTGTTGTAAACAATGCTGCAGTGAAAATATTTCAAGATCCTTATTTCAATTCTTTTGGTTAAATGCCCAGAAGTAGAATTACTAGATCATATGGTTGTTCTATTTCAAATTTTTTGAAAAACATCTAACTGCTTTTCATAGCCATTGCATCATTTTTTATTCCCGCCAACAATGTACAAGTGTTCCAATTTCTCCATATCTTTGCCAATACCTGTCTGTTTTCTTCGGATAATAGTTATTCTGACATATATGAGATTATATCTTATAGTGGTTTTAATTTTAATTTCCCTGATGATTAGTGATGTTGAGCATATTTTTATATGGTGGTCATTTGTACGTACTCCTTGGGGGGAAAAAAGTCTATTCAGGTTCTTTGACAATTTTTTATTTTTATGTTTTATAGTCAGTCATTTTGCTTTTCATTTTTAATTTTTAAAAATTATTTATTTATTGAGTTAATTGCAGTGCATTGGTTAATAAAATTATATAGGTTTCAGGTGTACAATTGTATAATTATCATCTGTATATTGTATTGTGTGTTCACCACCCAAAGTCAAGTCTTCTGTCATCATTTATCCCCCACCTTTTACCTTCTTCAACCTCCCACAGCCCCCTTCCCTCTGGCAGTCACCATAGTGTTGTCTGTGTCTATGTCTTTGTTTGTTTGTTTGTTTTGCTTAGTTTCTTCACCTTTTTCACCCAATCCCCCAATTTCTTTACCCTCTGACAGCTATCAGTCTGGTTTATGTATCTATGAGTCTATTTCTATTTTGTTAGTTTATTTTGTTCACTAGATTCCACATACAAGTGAAACCATATGGTACTTGTATTTCTCTTTCTGGCTTATTTCATTTAGCTTAATACTCTCCAGGTCCATTGATGGTGTCAAAAAAGGTAAGATTTCCTTCCTTTCTACAGCAGAGTAGTAGTTCATTGTGTGAATGTACCACAGCTTTTTAATTTTTTTTAAAAAATCACAGCTTTTTTATCTACTCATCTACATTGACGGGCAATAAGGCTGCTTCCAAATCTTGGCTATTGTAAGTAATGCTGCAGTGAACATAGGATGCATACATTCTTTCCAATCAGTGTTTCAGGTTTCTGTGGATATATTCCCAGAAGTGGAATCCCTAAGTCATAAAGAATCTCCATTTTTAATTTTTTGAGGTATCTCCATGTTACTTTCCACAGTGGCTGCACCAATCTACATTCCCCACCAACAATGCATGAGCGTTCCCTTTTCTCCACATCCTCACCAATAGTTGCTTGTTGGCTTGTTGATGGTAGCCATTCTGACAGGTGTGAAGTGATACCTCATTGTGGTGTCAATTTGTGACATTGAGCATCTTTTCATAAGTCTACTGAATATATGTATGTCGTCTTTGGAGACATTTCCATTCAGGTCCTTTGCCCATTTTTAAATTGGATAGTTTAGAGGTTTTTTTGGTGTTCAGTTGAATAAGTTCTTTATAAATGTTTTATATTAACCTCTGATAAGATGTATCATTGCTGAATATGTTCTCTCATTCAGTGGGTTGTCTTTTTATTTTGTTGATGGTTTCTGCTGGGGTCCAGCCCCAGGGGTCACCAAAGGTGTGGACAGCATTGGCGAAGAATGAAGGAAGGACATGGAAACAGCGTTCAGAGCATCAGGAGAATCAGCAGCTTTTTTATTGCCTTGTTCCAACTGTATTTATACTATTTGATTTTGTTGCTGGTTAAACAACATGACATCATGCTATGTTCCGGATTCTGTTTTGGCCTTTCACAGTTAATGAATATACCTTCTTATCTGATCTTTTAAAGAATTTACATCTGTTTAGGTATGTTAATTTTTGTCTTACCTACTGTTTTATTTATATTTAGAAAAATATATCTTTATTGATTTCAGAGAGAGGAAAGGAGAGGGAGAGAGAGAGATAGAAACATCAATGATGAGAGAGTCATTGATTGAGCCCACAACCTGGGCATGTGCCCTGACCAGGAATCGAACCCCAATTGCCTGGACCTTAGGTTGACCCTCAACCGCTGAGCCATGCCCGGCTGGGCCAGCTTTCCTTATGTAAAGGTTATGCAAGTCCTAAGTAAGGGTTATGGAGCTTGCGTGTGATTGTTTTTAGCTGTGGTGATTGACCGCCTGTCTGGCACCCAGCCTTAGTCTCTCTGCTTGCACTCCTTGCAGCAGCCCATCCTCATTGTAATATTCTGTGTATTAGAAGGTTTCAGGTGTAGATTGAAATAATCTCTTTCCTAGACTACTCTTTCCTTGTGGGGATTCCCAGAGTTTTCCATTAATATAAACATCCCCCAGTAATACATTCCTCACTGGGAACTCACTGGTGTACTCCCTGTGGATTGCTCTGCGTTGCTGAGTCAGCAGGGACCCAGACCCAGGCCTTTTCCCCAGTGGGGAACTTCCTGTGGTAATGGGCCTAACAAGTCCTAAACTTTCTGCTGACAGTCTGAGTTCCTTATAAGTGGCACAAGATTTTCCAGTACTCCTTGGGGTTTTTACTGAATTATTGTCTTTTCCAGTCCCATCCGACTCCCCTTGCTAGGGAAAAGTTTCCAGCTAGGGCAATGCCCTTTTCTGGTGCAGTGACTTGGGTAAGGGCACAGAGTATTAGAAAGGGGAACAAACATGGGAAGAGGGATATGCCATACACAAAGTCCCATGGAGCATTGGCTGTGCAAATGTCTCCTCCTTGAAGGACCGTGTCAAGCAGCAAGGATGGAACTGCTTCCAGCAGGTTTCCTTTGCTGTGCAAAAACTTTTTAGTTTGATGTAGTTCCATTTGGTTATTTTTTCTTTTGTTTTCCTTATCCCTGAAGATATATCAGAAAAAAATCGCTATGTGAAATGTCCAAAATCTTACTGCCTATCTTTTCTTCTAAGATTTTTATGGTTTTGAGTCTAACATTAACTTACACATATTCTTCTCAAACTATTCAAAAAATTCAAGAAAGAAGACTCCCAAGCTCATTTTACAAGGCCAGCAATATTGTAATCCTAAAACCAGATAATTAGAGGCCAATATCCCTGATGAACATAGAGGCAAAATTTTTCAACAAAGTATTAGCAAACCACATCAGCAATACATTAAAAAGATCATACACCACAACCAAGTGGAATTTATTCCTGAGATGGAAGGTTGGTACAATATTCACCAATCAATAAATGTGATACATAGCATAAACAAAATGAAGGACAAAAATCATATGATCATATCTAGATGCAGAAAAAGCTTCATTATAATGTCTGTACTATTCAAAACAATCTATAGATTCAACACAATTCCTATCAAGATACCAATGGCATATCTCACAGAACTAGAACAAATATTCCAAAAACTTATATGAAAGCACAAAAGACCCTGAATAACCAGGGTCTTGAGAAAGAAAAACAAAGTTGGATATCAAATTATGCTACAAGACCATAGTAATCAGAATATCCTGGTACTGGCATTAAAACAGACATATAGATCAATGGAACAGAACAGAGGTCCTAGAAATAAGCCCATACCTTTATGGTCAATTAATATTTGACAAAGGACGCAAAAGCATACAGTGGGGTAAAGATAGCTGAAACTAGACCACCTTTCTTTGCCCATTTTTTGAATCATGTTAATACATTGAGTTGCAGAAGTTCTTTAGTTATTTGGAAGTTAATCTGTTATCAAATATATAGCATGCAAATATTTTCTTCCATTCTATAAGTTGCCTTTTTCATTCTGTTGATTGTTTCTTTTGCTGTGCAGAAATTTTTAAGTTTGATGTCAAATTTTGATTTTGTTGTCTGTCTTTGGTTCATAACCATGGAATCAATGTCAAACCTAATGTCCTGAAGTTTTTTTTCCTGTGGTTCTTTCTATGAGCTTTGGAGTTGATACCTTATGTTTAAGTCTTCAACCCATTTTAAGGTGATTTTTGTGCATAGTGGAAGATAAGCGTCTAATTTCATTCTTTTTGTGTGAATATCCTCTTTTCCAAGTACTATTTGTCGAAGAGACTATCTTTACTCCATTGTGAACTCTTGGCAACTTTGCTGAATATAAGCTTACTGTATATGTGTGGGTTTATTTCTGGGTTATCAATTCTGTTCCATTGGTTTATGTGTCTGTGTTTATGCCAGTACCATAGTGTTTTAGTTACAACATGCAGAAAAAAAAAAGTTAAAATAGTTACATAAACAATATGGTAGAATAGTCATCTCCAAAAGCCTGTTCTTTCACAGCCATATCAAGCAAAAAAGCAGAAAATGTCAGAAATAACTTTGGAAGATCTCTAGAAAACTTTCAAAGAATTACAGCAACCAGGCAAATGCTGAATCAAGAGAAAGACAACTTAAAAATGTTCTTCACCTTTAAGGAAATCTCTGTCAAAACATTAACAGAACACAAGCTAAAGGAAGAGAGACTTTATTGACCACACGTGACAAAAGTGAATTCTTTCAAAATAATTTGGAAACATCAGTAAATGAATGAATGACTGTAACCTACAAATATTAATAACTGCAAAACCAAGGGTAGATAGAAGATCTGACTTTTAGATACACTGCATTATACTACTAAGTAACCAATTTTGACAAAAGTAAATTACAAAGCATACAAAGAAACAAGGAAATATGATATTCAAAAAAATAAATTGACAGAAACCATACCTGAAAAAATTCAGACCCTAGACTTACTAGACAAACACTTAATTAATTAATTAATTAATTAATTAATTAATTAATTTTCAACACTGTATCTTTTATTGGAGCATAACATAGCTACAAAGCAAGCACTTGGCAAATGTCTGCTGAATGGCAAAATAGTTCCCAGGATAAGTTAGTCAACTCAAAATCCAAATACGGGAGCTCGGACTGGTCAGCCATCTAGGTTTGATTAAGCAGCTACACCTGTAAGTTTTATGTTAGAATAGCAATTCCACACATCATATTTCTGTGGAATAGAAGAGCCTCATCTCTAGCTCCTCTCCCCATCACAATCATAGCAGTCAGATAAAGTTGAGTTTACTAAGGAAATATCAGAGGCAGGCACCCCAAGTGACAGAAAGAAAAATCTGAAAATGTTCCTTCAAGCCAAGTGGAGACCTGGCCTTGACCTCCCCAGAAGGACAAAAAACTGGTGGGATGGCAACAACATTCTCTGGCAGCCACCTTGCCAGGGCATGAGTGTCTCAGCCAGAACTGTCTGCTACCTCCCAATAAATGTAGGGAGGAGACCAAGAATCAATGCAGAGGCAATGAAAGCTGTAAGGAAAGTCTGAGAGAGAGAAAGAGAGAGGTGGGGAGGACCTTAACAAAGAGTCCCAGGATTTTGGCTCTGAGAGCCTCAAATACATTAACAAGTAGTTCTAGAAAATATTACTGAAAAAGTAAAATTACTAGTGTTTTCAAGAGTTCGCCTGGACTTCATCCCACATGCCATACCACACTGCCAGATGAACATGGCAAAGCCCAAAGGCCACATTTTTGAAGAAAGAAAAACGAAAATAAGCCTTGTTACTCTTTAAGGAGAAAAGAAGGAGTCGAAGGCTGCTGGGACCTTTCCCACATAAGCGTGTGTTCTGTAAAGCAACTTCCCAGCAGCAGCCTTGCACAGTTCTAGGTAAGGGTCTCACCTTTTGTCACCCGTGCTTCATTGTATGCTATTCTCCATTCAAGGGCTGTCAATTTCTCATTTAGTGTTGCAAGTCTTGAACAACAAGATGTATCAAATGAGTTGAGAAAGTCCACGATTTTCTTGATGCTGCTGGTGATGACCTCAAAGTACTCTCTGTCTGCTCAGTCCTAGTGAGTTTCCCGCTGCACCAGATCCTCTTCTCCAGCCATGGCT
Source organism: Miniopterus schreibersii (assembly GCF_964146895.1). Classification (NCBI taxonomy): domain Eukaryota; kingdom Metazoa; phylum Chordata; class Mammalia; order Chiroptera; family Miniopteridae; genus Miniopterus; species Miniopterus schreibersii. The sequence continues at coordinate 36,748,329 of NC_138104.1, read as the reverse complement.
GCCACCTAACCTAGACAAATACTTTATATCAAGAACTTTAAATATGCTCAAAGAGTTAAAGGAAACCACAGGCAAATAACTAAAGCAAACCAAGAGGAATATAAATGAATAATATAAGAATATAGGTAACTAGTAGAAATGATAAAAAGAAACCAAATAGAAATTCTGGAACTGAAAAGTACTGTGACCAAAATGAAACATTTGCCATATATATGGTGAATTTGAGCAGGCAAAAATAGTAAATTTGAGCAGGCAGAGGAAAGTATCAGCACACATAATTTTAGGACAATTGGAACTGTCTACTTTAATAAGCAGAAATAAAAGAAATGAAAAAAAGTCAACAGAGCCTGAAGCATTTGTGGGAAACCATCAAATGAACCAACATAAACATTATAAGTCTCAGAAATAAAAGAGGCAGAAAGAATATTTAAATAAATAATGCTCTAAAATGTATCCATATTGCTATAAAAACAATATTAATATATGGTGATGGAAGGAGACTAGACTGGGTAGTAGTGAACATACAATGGAGCATACAGATGTTGTAGTATAAAATTGTACACCTCAAATTTATATAATGGTATTAACCAATGTTAAACCAATAAATTTAATTTTTAAAAAAATAAAAGTTGAAAACTTCCCACATTTGATGAAATACATGAAAAGATGCCTCTAGGAAGCTCACAAACTCCTTAATTGTATGCTTCATTATCAACAGGACAAGCAATAACAAGTGTTGGAGAGGTTGTGGAGAAAAGGGAACCCTCATTCACTGCTGGTGGGAATGTAGACTGGTACAACCATTACGGGCAACAGTTTGGTGATTCCTCAAAAAATTAAAAAGAGAGGGAGAAACAAGATGGTGCAGCAGGTAACCACCTCCCCGCCATCTCCCACAACCACATCAAAATTGCAACTAAAATACAGAACAACCATCACTCAGAAGAACCTCCTGAAATCCAGCTGAACAGAAGCCCTACAACAGGGAACTGAAAAATCACCTAGACTGGTAGGAGGGGTGGAGACATGAGCCAATAGGGGCTGAATCTCGAAGGTGGGGCCGTGAGCCCACACCTGGTGCTGCGGAGTAAACCCCAGAGGGATATCTCAGTGGCAGAGGTTACCCAGAGCAGGGGAGGGACCCAGTCTCACATTAGGCACCCCAGCCATGGCTCCAGGGCTGGGAAGAGAAATTCCCACAACTTCAGGCTGTGAAAACCAGAGGGGACTGTCACTGAGGGTCCTGAAGGGTACAGGAGCCCCAGGCAGCTCCTCTTAAAAAGGATGTGCACAGACCCACTCAGATGTGCTCCCTCTGAGCCCCAGAACCGGGCAGCAGCTTGAAAGGAACCTGGGACACTTGGGGAGGAACTAACCTGACTGAAATCAGAGAGGTGGAGGGGCAGCTTCTTCCCAGGCAGAAGAGCTGGCAGAGGCCATTGCTCCTTTGGTGAGTTCTCCACACACAAAGCCAGCAGGCAGGTGCCATATTTGAATTGCCAGCACATGACTCACACCTTTGGCCCCACCCCATGATTCCTAGAAGTCCCACCCCTCCCCACCTGCAAGCTCATCCAGGCCATTTCCAGTGGCTTTTTTATGCAAGTGGCTTCTCCAACCTCATGCTTAGTACATTCCTAAAATCTCTCAAACAAGCAGCAGCATGCCCCATATGGCTTGATAAGTGGCCCCAGTCCTGGTATTAGCAGCAGCCTTCATTGGCTCATAACTTGGCCTCTCCTGAACACCTGCAAGCCCAGCGTAAGTAGCAGCCAACTACAGTTTTCTGTGTAGCTCATGGTGGGTGGCCCTGGGCAAGGCACTGGCAGAGGCTGACTTTGCACCTCCCAGGAGGCCCCGGAGACAGTGCACCTGGTGGTCAGACTCGACCATGCTAAATTACAACCCTACCACATCCACGAGTGACACATTCAAGGGGCTCACTCACTTGGCGAACACCAAAGCTCCACTGAGATAAATCCTGTTCCATAGGGGTATCTTCAGCACAGCAGCTCTTTGTCTGTAGTTGCAGCTGGTCCTCACAGCTGACTGGCCTGGATGTCAGTTCCTCCCAGTGACACCAATAGCAACCAAGGCTCAACTACAATAGGACAGTGCACACAGCCCACACAGGGGAGCACCTAGAAGGCCCAACTCAGGTGTCTGGGGAGGCTGAGGCACTGGACCCTACAAGACACCTACCATACAAAACCACTCTACAAATTCCAGGAGACATAGAAGCTCTACCTAATACATAGAAACAAACACCTGGAAGCAGCCAAAATGTGGAGGCAAAGAAACATGTCATAAAAGAAAGAGCAGGAGAAGTCTCCAGTAAAGGAACTAAATGAAATAGAATCAAGCAAGCTAATAGATACAAAGTTCAGAATTTTGTTTATAAGGATGCTCAAGCATATTAGTAACAGTATTATGAAAACAACTGAGAAAATCAATAACATAATGAAGTACCAATTTGAAATGAAGGCTACAGGAACTGAAATGAAGAATAATTTACAGGGAATCAACAGAAGAGTAGAGGATGCTGAGAATCAAATCAGCAATTTGGAACATGAGGAAACAAAAAACACCCAACCAGGAGAACAAAAGGAAAAAAGAATCCAGAAATATAAGGATAGTATAAGGATCCTCTGGGACGATTTCAAGAGGCCCAACATTTATATTATTGGGGTGCCAGAAGGAGAAGAAAGAGAGCAAGACATTGAAAACCTATTTGAAAAAATAATTTCAGAAAACTTCCCCTACCTGGGGAAAGAAATAGACTTACAAGTTCAGGAAGCACAAAGCGTCCCAAACAAGAGGAACCCAAAGAGGCCCACACCAAGACACATCATAATTAAAATGCCAAAGGTTAAAGACAAAGAGAGAATCTTAAAAGCAGCAAGAGAAAAGCAGTTAGTTATTTACAAGGGAGCACTCATACGACTGTCAGCTGATTTCTCAAAAGAAACCTTGCAGGCCAGAAGAGAGTGGCAAGAAATATTCAAAGTGATGAAAAACATGGAACTACAACCAAGGTTGCTCTACCCAGCAAAGCTATCATTTAGAATTGAAGATCAGATAAAGAGCTTCTCAGATAAGGAAAAGCTAAAGGAGTTCATCACCACCAGACCAGCACTACAGGAAATGTTGAAGGGTCTTCTTTAAGAAGAAGCTAATGAACAAAACAATCTGATAAACTAAACAGATCCAGAGACATTGATGTCTGCAACAGACGATCCTATATCAGAGGGAAGAGGGAAGGGGGGTGGATGGTGGGGGAGATTAACCAAAGAAGTTATATGCATATATATGTAACCCATGGATACAGACAATGATGGAGTGAAGGCCTGGGGAGGAGGTGGGAGTGAGGTGAAGGGGGTCAATTGGGGGGGGGGGGAATGGAACACCTGTAATGCTTTCAACAATAAAGAGAAATTTTAAAAAATTTAAAAAAGAGCTACCGTACAACCCAGCAATCCCTCTTCTGCGTATATACTCAAAAAACTTGAAAATGTGTATTTCCAATGATATGTGCAGCCCCATGTTCTTTGCAGCATTATTCATGGTAGCCAAGACATGGATATGGAAACAACCAAAGTGTCCTGTGATAGAGGACTGGATAAAGAAGAAGTGGTATCTGTATACAATGGAATACTATTCAGCCATAAGAAAGGATGAAATACTGCCATTTACTACAACATGAACCTTGAGAATATTATGCTAATTGAAATCAGTCATAAAAAGCTAAGAACCGTATGATTTCACTCACATGTGGGACATAAAACTGCAACTTGTGGACACAAACAGCAGTGTGGTGGTTGCCAGAGGGAAGGGAAAAGGGTCGGTGGACTGAAGGGGGTCTTAATATATGGTGGTGGGAGAAGATTTGAGTTTGGGTGGTGGGCACACAGTGCAATATATAGATCTCGTAACAGAAACACACACCTGAAGCTTATATGATCATATTAACCAATTTCACCCCAATAAATTTAATTTATAAAGCTCACAAACTTCAAGTAAGATAAACTCAAAGATATCCACATTGAAATACTTTGTAATCAAATTGTCAAAGGACAAAGAAAATCGTGAAACTAGCAAGAGCATCCTCAACAAGATTAGCAGCTTATTTCTCATCAGAAACGATGGAGGCCAGAAAACAGGGGGATGGCATATTTAAGGTGCTGAAAGAAAAAAGAAAACCTCTCAACCCAGAATTCTGTTTGTTTAAAAAATATTCTCAAAAAATGAAGAAATTAAAGCATTATCATATAAACAAAAGCTATGCAAATAAACTTACCCTACAAGAAGAACTAAAGGGAGTGCCTCAGATTGAAATGACTCCAGACAACACTTGAAAGCCAAATAAAGATCTTCAGTAAAGGTAACTACATAGATAAATATAAAAGCTAGCATCATGTATTTTTGGTTCATCATTCCACTTTTTTTTCCTACATCATTTAAAAGACAAATTCATAAAAATATATATATATATTTTTGAGAACATGATGTATGAATACATCATTTGTGACAACAACATAAAGGGGGATGAGCTATATAAGAGAGTTTTTATATGCTAATAAAATTAAACTGCTATCACTCCAAACTAGATTGTTATAAATTTATGTTATTAATTGTAATCCTCATTGTAACCACTAAGAAAATACCTTTAATAATATACACAAAAGAAAATGAGAATGAAATAAACATGGTACGCCCAACACCATTAATAATTAAGAAAATTTAATTAAAACCACAATGATGTATCACTTTTTGTTCACTAAGATGGATAGATTTTTAAAGAAAGAATACATGAAAATGACAAACATTAGAGAGGATGTGGAAAAATTGTAACCCTTGTACTTTTACAGTGGCAATGTGAAATGGTACTACTTTATAGAAAACAGTTTTGGTGGTTCTTCAAAAAGTTAAATATAGAATGTCCATATAATCCCACATTTCTATGCCTAAGTATATATACAAAATAAGCGAAAAGAGGGACTCAAACATGTACACAAATGTTCATAGCAACAGCATTCACACTAGTCAAAAGGTGGAAACAGTCCAAGTGTTTATCAACAGGTGAATGGATAAACAAATTGTGGTATATACATACAATGAAATATTATTCAACCATAAGAAGAATGAAGTACTGATATATGTTAGAATGTGGATGAACCCCCAAAACATTATACTAAATTAAAGAAGCCAGAAACAAAGGACCTTATTGCATGATTCTATTTATATGAAATGTCAAGAATAGGTATACCTATAGATATAGCAGGCAGACTGGTAGTTGCCAGGGGCTAGGGAAATGGACAAATGAGGAGAAGTTGTTCAATGATTCAGAGGTTTTACTTTGGAGTGTTGAAAATGTTTTAAAGCTAGATAGAGGCATAGTTGCCCACACTGTAAATGTACTAAATGAGACTGAATTGTTCATTTTTTTAAAACATATCTTTATTGATTTCAGAGTGAGGAAAGGAGGGGGAGAGAGAGAGATAGAAACGTCAATGATGAGAGAGTCATTGATCGGCTGCCTAGCCCGCATCCCGGGCATGTGCCCTGACCGGGAATTGAACCCTGATCTCCTGAATCCTAAGTTGATGCCCAACCACTGAGCCATGCCAGGCTGGGCTGAATTGTTTATTTTAAAGTGGGTAACTTTATTTTATTTTATTTCAATAAATTAAAAAGAAAGTTTTTTTAGAGGCATGTTACACAGGTAAGAAATAAATGTTTTATTGTTCGCTAATACTCTGCTTTTTATAATTTCATATTTGTTGTGACTTTCTTATCTGAATAGATTCTTATATTTATACTTAATTCTTAATTAAAAAAAAGTTTTTTGTAAAGCAGCCCCTTGACTTCCCACTTAAAGAAGGTTCAGTGACCACAAATCTACATCTTCTCCTGGAGTATAAAGACACAGACAAGAGACCACCCAACCATATCATATGTATGTGGATAGTGAGTAACACAATAAATATTAATTTCTTAGAGAAATGAATCACTTCATACTTTTTAGGACAAGGTGTCCTGCCAAACTCTTATAAGTTTCATTAAAAATAAATTGACGACATCAATGGAACGATGTTCTCAAATCTGTCAGCTTCTCAGAGCTTTCTCAGTTATCAACCACGTACTTAGTCAGTGGCATGATATTTAGAAGGAAGTTTGCCTTTTATAATCTTGTTAATTTCCTGTGAACTAATTGGTTTTTGGCATCAATCATTTTCTGTACTGAGGCAGGGGGCATTGATTAAGAGATTACAAAAAAAATCAATTTGAAAAACTGTCATATTCTGAGTCAAGTAGTGTTTACAGAATTCTATAAATATATTTCTAATAACTATCTGTTAAATGAAAATGTTATCTGACTCTGGTTTCCTCTTTTGGATTGTTAATCATTATGTATATCTATATAATTAGCTAGCTAATGTGCTGTCATTTATTTCCTTTTCCGTATTTTTAACCGTTTTATGAATTATTTTTTCTCATTATGTACAAATGAATAAGTATATAATCATATGCAATGTGACTTTAATGACTAAAACTGGCATCTATTATTTTCTTTTACTGCCTGACATTTTTATAAACTTATTTATATTTACTTACATACTTACTATTTATTCATTTTAGTTTCTTTTTGAAAGGTATACTCAGAAATGCCATTATTAATAAATTGCATATTGCTCTGAATGTCCAATAAAAACTGTTTTACAGATTTTTCATAGCCTTTGTATATTTCTTTTGGGTGTTGTCTTTTTATCTAGCTAGTCATTAAATATACCAATTTATCAGGCTATATGTATATTTATTGGTCACAACTAGAGGACTAGCACTTAAACCTGGTTGTACTAAGAGGTGATTCTATTGATCTGTTATTGTAAATAAACCACTTGTAAATAGTTTGTACATTTGATTTCCTGCCTCCTACTTCACTGGCTGTCTCTTATCACTCTCTTTAGCTATATATACTTTTCTCTTTTTGCTCTAAATTTTGTATGCCCCAGGGCACAGTTCTAGAATTTTTCTATCTACACTCACTTTCTGGCTGATCTAATTTAGCCCCATTGTTTAAAAACATCCATACACTCATGGTTTCCAAATTTATATTTCCAACCAAGACCTTGCCCTAAAACCCACATTATGATACTCAATTATGTACTCAAAAATCTTGTTTATCTAAGTCATTTCAAATTTAATATATCTAAAACTGAGTCTTGGATTTCCTCCCACATTTGCTCTGACAATAGTATTCCAAACCTCAGTAAATGGTATTATTTACTCAGGTCTTCGGAGCAAAATATTTGGAAAAATTCCTGATATATTTCTTTCTCTCATCACCCAAATAAAGTCCTATGAACTTTCCTTTCAAAATACATTCCAAATCTGATCACTTCTCATCCCCTCTACTGCTATCACTCTGGCCCGAGTCACCATCATCTCTTACCCAGAAAACTGCAAAAATGTCCCAACCGTTCTCTCATCTTTTACTCTTGACCCTCTTGCAAATCTGATTTTTACAAAGCAATTAGACCAATCATAAGAAAATATACGGTATTTAGTTTCTGTGATGCACCAGGTTCTCTTGCAATGGGCCCTTAAAACAATATTTTCTTTGCTTGAATTATTTTTTACTCTGGGCTTGTTCTCTTGTTAGCAGCTATACTTCCATAGAAAATTATTCCTTGAACTTCTGAGCCTACACGATCTATGGGCATATTGTGTTAAACTAAAATATAGATCAATAAATATTCTGAGCATATCTGATCATTTAATATTAGCCATTTATTTTTTAAAAGTATAAGAAATACCTGGGTAAGAACTCAATATGTATAAACAGAAGTTCTGGAATATCAAGATTGAATTAACCTCTGCTTTTAGTAGGTAACTTATTTGTTTTATTTTTTAATTATTAAATATCTCAGAAATACTGAAATAGAGAATATAATTATGTCTCCTTAAAAACTACATATAAAGATTTAAGATTAACAATTTACTATATTTACGCTAGATAGTTTATGTAAAGAAATAGAACTAGAAATAAATACTATGTCATGAATTAAACTGGATAGCAATTCAATCAGTTCTCCCACTTTCTTTTCCAAAAGTAACTCTACTTAAACTCAAGTGTATCATTTTTGTTTGTGGCCACAGTTGAACCTCAATCATGTTCCATGAGTTCAAATCCAAAAGTGTAATTTTTTTATCTATAACTTATCATGGACAAAGTATCAACCTAGGTATATATGCAAATATATGGACTTCTGGGACATCTAAGGAACTATTGCTATTTAGAATACACAGACTACACTTTATATGATAACCATAAATTTTACAACACCATGAAATTAATAAGAAGGTCTAATCTAGTGTGAAAATTTGGGTTGAGTTAAGGGTTATTTCTTTGTTATATTTTTGATTTGGACTTCAGTTTAAGTTAATTATATTTTTCATTTCATAGCTTACTATCAGTAATAAATGCATTAATCTTTATTTACTATTAACATTATTTCCTTTACACCATTTCTATAATCCCATTCTCCTACCCACTTAGGTACTTACTTTCATTTATTTAATATATGTTCTTCAATCTTCTTTACATATGCTTACTTACATGTTGAAAGAGTCTTGAAAACTATAATATTTGGGGAGAATAATAATTGTTTTACTTTGTATACATTTTATTTTTCTATGAATTTTATTCTTGCTGATTTTCAGTGAGTTTTGTTGCATATTTTTGTACTAATGCTTTCTTTGTGATGAATGTTGCAAATATTTTCTACCACTCATCCACCTCACTCTTGATTCTGTTTATGACATCTTTTACAGAACAGAGATCTTGAAGTTAATGTAGTTAAACCCATTAATTTTTATCTTTATGACTGGTGTTTTTAAAGTTATGTTAATAATACCTTTACCAAGCTCTTCTGGAACAGAAGCTCTTCGGATCTGTATTGCATGTTCTTTTATATGTGGAAGAAACTGACCTTGACTTTTTCTTTTATCACAGCAGGATCACAAAACTCTTGACAGGCCCGTCTGTGACTTATTGATCCACAGACACCATAGAGACATCCTTAACATCCTGCAGACACCACACTCTTTCAAAGTTCTACTAGGCAATTTCTCAAACTAGCGTCTTCCCCCATAAATGTCCTACAGTTCACACAAAAGACATCAGCCTCTTGAGGGAGACCTTTACAATTTTCACTGATACCAGTCCTTTTAAGTTACTCCATGCTGCTAAATTAAAAATAATCTCCCTTTACGTGGTACTATGTAACCTTATGGAACCTTGCCCTGCTTGTGCTCTCCTTTCCTTTACAAGGCTTACTTACTAAATGCTTCCTCTATGAATCATAGACTTACCCACTAAGATAAGAAGGGTACTCTTACATGTACAAATAGCTGACTACAGATGTAATCTCTAATTGTCAAATTGTGTTCATTTCCTTTAAACTGACCAAGTGAATAAATGAAATATACATCACATTCTTGGCTCACTTGACTTTAAAATACATCATTTAACATATCACAAATACGATAAACTTGTTTCATTTACATTGCTGCAAATTAAGGGTAGTAGCTCTTGGAATTATACATAACCAGTTACTTAGTAAGACTACAGTATAGCACAAAAGCAAAAACCAGATGGGGACTGAAGCTTAGAGAGGTCCAAGAATTCCCTTGGATTAAACTTTTCAGAAAAGAAAATATGCATAATCATCTTCAAAGGGACTTTATTTTTGTTGGACAAGTTTATATAAAATTTGATTTTTGTTTCATAAAATGTTAAATTAAACTTGTTATCAGTATCTAAAACAAGTTTCTCTATGAAAAATATTTGTTTCTCTCAAAAGACACAATTTACTGAAAGAAGATTATTACCTTTTATCATATAAGTCATCCAACTCTTCTTATGCTTCTAAAAACCAAATAATTTATTTGAATGTAGTCCTAAACAAAGATAAAATTTTAACCAGTCTTGAAATCTACTGCCTATTTTAGAGAGCCCTCGCAAGAAATAAAATAACTTTAAATTATGGACCTGTTTCACTAGTAATAGGGTCAAACTTGAACACATACTCACACACACAAACACACACTCTCCCATGTACCCATTACCTTTAAAGAACCTTTTCATGATTTTAGACATATTTTCCTATTAAAGTTTTATTCCAATATTTAAATGCATAGCATTCCCTTACATTTAATATTTGTTTATTTCTCAATCTTACTACAAAAGAGTGTCAAATACCTCATACAAGCTAGCCAATTAAACATTACTCTTGAACTAAAATTATAAAAATTCCCCCAGAAAGGGTCTACTTTGGTTAACTGGATTATTGTTTCCATCAATCATTTCATTCCAATTGCTTCTAAATACCTATGCTGTATAGGACTATGTTTTAGACACAGCAAATTCACTATAGATTTGCCTGTCCTTATATATACACATGTCATATAAAAGGGTCTCCAGCAACAAAAAAGAATAAACAAATTTCAGAACTTCTTTAGTCAAAATTATTTCAGACCCATACTGCATATTCTTGGACAGAATGAACAAATTTGATCACTGATGTTATGAAATAACATGTATCATTTAAAGAACTTGCTCATACATTATGACATAGCAAATTCAAGATAAGTTTGCCTGCTTTTCTAAATATATTTGCCTCTTTGTATGTGTGGTAGCATCACAATATAAATTCTTTAACCTATAAAATTTACTATTCAGAACCACCAATGATCCTTTTGCTCCCAACAAAACAGCAGATTGTTTACTGAGTTCTCTATACCTTCCTGAATTAACAACATGGATAAGGCTTCTATATAACTTAGGCTTTAAAATAATTCTAAAGGTTTTTATGTAATTTCTAAAAGAAAATACACTTAAGTGTTTATGTTCACACCATAAATAAAAGCTTTTGAAAAGGTCCATTATATTTTAAATTGCACCCGGTCTTTGACATTTCAACATTAGAGTCCCTTGCCCTATCTTGAGCTATACAGCACTTTATAGAGGGCCACTCAGTAAATGAGATTTATCTTTGAATGAATCACAACAAGAAATGTATTGCTCTTTGCTATATACATATTTTTAGTTCATCATGCAATTTCTATTCCTCATAAATTTAGCAGTTAAAATTTTTTGAGGTATAAAATTTCCAATGTTCTTTCAAATTGGAAAAATTTATTGTACACCACATGCCCTCTATTAACATTTAAAACCAGGACATGTTATTAAATACTAGTACCATTTTGAAGATTTAATAGTGTCCCAAAGAATTTATATGTGAGTTCTCAGAACTTTGCACCAAACAGCTTCTTAACAGGGTTATTCAACCTGATAATACATAAAGCATATTTGCAGTAGAACAGCTGATTTATAAAATTTCACTGCTCTACTGACAGGTCATAGTACATTCACTTATGGGTAATAGCAAATTCAAATTTTGGCTAAACAGAATAACATAAAAAGAAGCCCAGTGGCAGGAAGTTCAGGGTTCTTAATGAGATTCACCAATCTTTCAACTTTCATTTCTGCCAATTGTAGAGTATAGAGACTTCCCTGTTAAAGGGTGTCTGGTGGTCACATGATACCTGCTATCTTCAAAACCACAGTTAGACAGGCAGAAGGGCCAAAGGCAAAATTGTGTAAAGATGTATTGCCCTTTTATTCAGAATGAATTCCCACTCAAGGGAGGCTGGGAAAGTAGGTATTTCAATCTGAATATATTGATACTTTTAGTAAATTCAAATCTCTGATAGTAAAGAAAGAAATAGTTGATATAAGATAAGCCATCAGCAATTTGATTACTTTGAAATAATAAACAAATGACATAATAAAAGTAGAAAACTATATGTCAAAAATTTATGACATTTCTCTTACATAAGAATTAGCAGCCACATAGCAAGGCCTCTAGCATGCTACAGATATTTAAAAAGTTGGGGATCCCAGCAGTATTTTAAAAACACTTTAGTTCCATGTTGCATGTCCCTTGACATGTAAAAGATAGTTGATGTTGATAAATATATTGCTTTCATCAGGAATTGTTCTTGAATAGCCTTTCTGTACCTTACTTTTCACAGACACTGTAAGAAAGTAAAAAGCTTCCTAGAGGCTCTAATATGAAGATTTCAATCTTCAAAATGTTTCCTATCTTTATATTTGATATAATCATTGATCATATATTGATTATTTCTGTGCCATCATCCTGTACACCAGAAACTTAACTGGCAAATTTGCACTCCAGTGAGTCAATATTCACAAGACTATTCTACTCAACTTAAAGAGGCCACAATAATGACCTTCCTGTAATATGTGGACAAAACTAATGGTGATATAAAATCTCCTGGCTTTTTAACTACTGATATTTGACAGAGCCTCCAATACTTTTCAGTTTCAAGGCACTTCGAGCCCATATGGCTTGTCCAATTTTAATACTGAAATTGCCCGATCATCTATAGACTATTCTTAATAGAAAAGAGATTGTTGGCAAGTCCTTATCTATACACAGTCACATGAAAAAACATCTCTATATCATGCTGAGTATATCTTTCTTCTAAGGACATCTATGTACTCCCAAAATAAAATATGTGCATAAATTTATTTCTATTTAAGCCAAAACACAAAGACTTTGAAGGAGGCATCATTATACATTTTAATCATACCTGTCCTTTGAAGTTCCATTGTATAGCTAAAAGATTACCACTCAAAATCAAATGTAGCCAGTGCAGTGTTATAGACTCTTGTCTTATTTTGGGTTCTCTTATAATTTTCCAAGAGAAAATCCAATAAATGCAATCCCTATAACTGAAAAACACATCATACTATCAAATTTAACTACTAAGATGTCTGGTTTTGGTTAGGATGTAGTTGATAGAACAAAAATCATCTTTACTCCTCAGGTAAGACATAAAAAAATGGACAAACTAAAAATAATGATATGGGGCTTAATCAAGAGCAGTGAATTTAAGGAAAGTGTTGATGAACTGAATACCAGAGGGAAACAAGTCTTGATATGTGAACAAAGAACTATGGTAGCTTCTATCCCTGAGTCAAGCAGCTAGATTGAATATGGTCAGACTTGTCACGTACAGAGAATCTTTTCAAGGACTTAAGAAATCAAATAGGCTCAGACAACAGTGACCAAATCATGAAGAAGAGCCTGTGAAAATTATGGATATTCTATTCTGCATATCAATTAAATTGAGATACTTTCAGGAGGGGAGAAAGTATATATTTGGAGTTGGAGCTGTATTTATTGTTTTGGAGAGTCTATAAATATTTGGACTGATATTAGTTATTTAAAATTTATTTAAAAAACAGTAGAGTCCAAATGGTGTGACAGAATAATTCAGTAAAACTTTTATTTCATGAAAGGGAGAAATTACACGAAGGTGCATGTAAAAATAAGTTCATAGTACTGTTTTTCAAATGATTGATAACTAACTGACAAAATGAAAAGCACATAACTTAAATGTATGAATCTTGACATATATAAAGTTATGAAGTGAATTGTGCCCCTCCCTTTAAAATTCATATGTTGAGACCCTAACCCTCAATGTGATTATATTGGGAGATAAGGCCTTTAAAAAGGTCATTAAATTTAAATGGGGTCATAAGTGTGGAACCCTAATAGAACTGGTGTCCTTATAAGAAAAGACACCATGGATGTGCATGCACAGACAAGAGATACTGTGCTGACACAAAAAGAATGTGACCTTCACAAAGCCAAGGATAGAGGCCTAAGGAGAAGAAAATGCAGACACCTTGATCTTGAACACGTAACCTCAAGAACTGTGAGAATATAAAGTTCAGTTGTTTAAGCCACCTAGACAGTTATTTTATTATGACATCACTAACATATTATTAATACATGATAGAAAGTTTAGATAGATAGATGATAGATGATAGATAGATGATAGATAGATAGATAGATAGATGATAGATAGATAGATAGATGATAGATAGATAGATAGATATAGATAGATAGATAGATATAGATAGATAGATGATAGATGATAGAGAGATGATAGATAGATGATAGATAGATAGATATAGATAGATAGATAGATGATAGATGATAGATAGATAGATGATAGATGATAGATAGATTGATAGATGGATAGTTGATAGATATATACCAAAGTCATTTATGTAGAGAGATATAGGTAGATATACTTATAGATATAAACAAATATATGGATCTATCAACCTACCTATCCATACCAATGTTACTCAGGCTCCAATTAAGATGAAAAAAGGAAAAAGCATTTTCATCACTCTAGAAAATTTCTTTGGACCTATTTGCAGTCATTCCCCACCTTGAGGCAAATGATATTCTATTTTCTTTATTTTTTTCTTGTCTCCATTGTAGATTAGTTTTCTCTTGGTTTTGAATTTCATATAAAAATAGACATGTAGTAAGTACTAAAGTCAGGCTTATGGTATTCATCATGTTTTTTAGATTCATCAATGTTTCCATGCATATTAGGAGTCCGTTCATTTGAAAATTCTGAATAATATTCCATTATATGAATGCAGCACAATTTTTAAACCATTCTCATGTTTAAAGACATTTTTGTTGTTTCTCATTTCTATTGTGAATAAATCTATGATAATTCTAATATAAGTTCTTTATTAGGTCACATATTTCCATTTCCATTTGGTAAATACCTAGGAGTAAAATCATTGGGCTATAGGGCGGGTGTATGTTTAACTTTTTAAGAAACTGCTAAAATTATTTCTCAAGTGGTTGCACCATTGTATACTCCCACACCCAAGAATATCATAATCAAATTGCTGAAACCAAGAATAAGGGGGAAAGCTCCAAAGTAACCAGAGGAAATGAATACCTTCTTTAGTAGTTGCCTAGTGAAAGTTTTTGCATCCTTTTACTTTCATTCTTTATTTAAGCATGTACATTCTATAAACAACACTTAACTGACTTTTAAAAACCCAACCTTAAAATGCCTGCTCTTTACATTATATTTACAATTTTAACAATTACACAATTTAGTTACAATTTTTTATGATTACTGACACACCTGAATTTCTTTATAATGTTATAATTGTTCCTTTTATTACTTTGCTTTTTCTTTTTATTATCCATTTCTACTACTTATGAAGTTGATCTGCCTTGGATTTTTGTAATTTATGTTATTCACACCCATACACACACAACTGTATAGTGGTTAGTATTAAAATTTTTAACAAAACAAATAAGTCTTATGTTAATTAGTATCCTTTCTTTCTTTGTGAACAATATAAATATACAACTGTGTGTTGAATTTCAGTTTGATAATTATTTTTACCTCTGCTCTTTGAATATATTATTCCATGCCCTTTAGGCCTTTATTTTTATTTTTTAAAATTAGCTGTCAGAATATTATTCATCAGGAAATGATCTCTTTTTTTATCTCTGAATGATTATCTGTTTTTCTATTTATTATAAAACATCATACAGTTTTAAAAGTGTATGTCTTGTGTAGGTTATATTTATCCTGCTTGCCAATTAATGTATTTTTAATTTATTTTTACATCATTGGCTACTTAACAAATTTTATATTATATTTTTTTCTGGCATTTTGTGGTTTTCTAGTGATAAGAAGCCCATGTTAGTTCAGAATATCATGTGATAATCAGAAGTCAATTATTTGTTTCTTTTTTTTCAGTTTTATTTTTTATATTGATTTGAAATTATTGACAATGCATACTCAACAAACAATATTATTATCATTTGTGCTTTAAAATAAATCTATAAATGCCTTCATACGAAAAGATGATTATTTGTATGTGAAAGTGCTTTGAAAATACAGAGCACAAACATATAGATAGTTTTATGGACACAAATTTAGAGCAAATCATTGAATCTCTAGAAGAATTCCATGTTTATTTTTCTTAATTATTACTTTAAGTGATCATTGAATTACTGAAATATTTTAATGGTTTATAAAGTTCCTTCTACTTAAAAGAGTAAACCATTTAAAACCATTCAAAATAATTTGATTTACTGCATATAATTCTAGTTAAAAAGAATTAACAAATTTTTGTCCAACTAGAAAACTAGCTGTGGCAGATTTGACTTTCTAAACTTGAGTAAAATTTTAACATAAATTATAAATACCTTTCAAATCTGTGCTGTCCAATACAGTTGCCATTAACTACTTGTGGCTATTTTTGAATTAAAATTAAATAACATTAAAAAGACACTTTGTAAATCACACTAGATACATTCATGTCCTTAAAATTAAGATATTGCTAGTTACTACCATTATTGGACAGTGTAGAAATTTCTATAAACAGCACTGTTTTGTTTTTTTCATCACCCAGGATATGTTTTTATTGATTTGAGAAAGAGAGAGAGGGGGGAGAGGGAAAGACAGAAAGAGAGAAAGAGAGAGAGAGAGGGAGAGAGAGAGAACCATCAGTTGCTTCGGGTATGTGCCCTGATCAGGGATTACACCCACAATCTAGGTATGTGCCCTGACCGAGAATCAAACCCACAAACTTTTGGGCCACCTGGCCAGGGCAACAGCACTATTCTAAAAGATACTTTGTTCTATTATTGTCATGCAAGTTAGAAATGAGTTCATTTACTCATAGCTATTTATTTCAAATAGCAATACCACTATATTTGGATTTGAAATTCTTTTAACTAGTATAAAATCACTTTAGTTATTTTATATTTTTATTTTTTATTTTTTTTAGTCCTCACCTGAGGATATGTTCTATTGATTTTTTTTTTTTTTTTTAGGAGAGGATGGGGAGAGAGAGAGGGAGAAAGAGAGAGAGAGAGAGATATGTGAGAAACATCAGTTGGTTGCTTCCCCTACTCACCCTGACTGGGAATCGAACTCACAACCCATTTTTGTGTGTGTGTAAAGGAGGATTCTCCAACCAACTGAGCCACTTGGCCAGGGCTAGTTTAGCCATTTTAAAATTGGCAGGTGTTCCAGTTATTATGGCTGTGTAGCAGATAACCCCAAAACTCAGTGGCTTAAAACAATAATAATATTTGTTTTACTCAGACATTTGCAACTTGTGCAGCACTTGACTGAGATTAGCTTGTTTGTGCTCTATAATGCATAAGGTGAAATGATCTGGAGGTTGGGGTCAGGGTCTGGAGTCATCTGAAAACTTGTTCACTCATATGTCTATTTGTAGTAGTGGACTGCTCTTTGAGACCTATACCTACACATGTCCATTCTATGTTACCTGGGCTTCCTCACCACAAGGTGACTGAATGCCATGTATGATTATTTTAAGATAAAGGGAAAAGTAGTCAGAAGCCATAATGTATTATATCACAGCCTTGGAGGTTAAACAGTGTGGCTTCTACCACTTTCTATTTGTTGAGACAGTAGCCAAGTCTTTCCCAGGTTAAAAGGGAGAGGAAATGAATTCCACTTCCTGATGGAGAGTGGTAAGATTCTAAAAGTACATGATTCTAAAAGTACAATCGCCACTGATTGCTGTGGCGATTTTTAGAAAATACAATCTGCCACATCTGTTTTCTGCATTTGAAGTCCAATCTACATACATAAACATATGTTCCTTCAAAGGTGATACGACATTAATTTTAAAAAACTTTGAGTGGGAAGGAAGGAGAGTTACATTTTTGATATCACACATTTTTGTGTTTTTTGGAATTTTTAACAGTCTTGAATCATGTTGTAAAGAAAATAATGCAAATTATAATACTGAAATCTCTAAATACAAACATTACTGGAAATCAGTGCATACATGAACTGTCAAAAAATATACTTTTAATAAATGGACATAATCAAGTCTTATTCTCTAATTTTACAGATAAGAAAATAATTGCTCATGAACAGCAGTCACCTGGTTGAATTATCAGATATTCTCTTCATTTCTGGATCATTGCCAAAGTCCTTTCCCAGTTGTCTCCTACACAGAACTGCTGTATTCACAGATATGTTATGTACATTGTTGCTCCCAGGCTATAATGTCATGTACTGTGTACAAAATATTTGCATAACAGCAGTAAGAACTACACAGAATTACATTAAAACTTCTATTTGATTTGTTGTCCTTGTAAAAACATGTGATATCATCAATTGGACTGCTGTATGGAAACAATTAAGGAAGTTACTCTGCCCTGTAGAATTCACTGGAATCTTTTGGCTCCTCCTTGACTTCAGATCCCTATAAAATGGATGTTTCTTTCCCCTCTGACCCTATCTTTATTTTCAAGACAGTGATGCAAGGTTTGTCTGGTTTTAATCAGTACAGTAGTATGACAAATATACCCAGGAATCCTCTAGGAGGTCAGTATAAAGTACTTCATTCCATTTGTCTTATTTTCCTTAAGAGACAAGGGCAATTAAAAAAGGAATGAAGTGTACTTGGGAGCAGCAAGACAGAAAGAAGAGGACATTGATAGTAAGTACCAGAAATGAGCAAGGCCTTAAAAGTGTGATTAGTGAAATGTGGGGAGTTAGTGTTAAAAGCAAATATTTATTTCACTGTACAAAGAGTAATCCCACTTACTCTGTACTAGAACAGCACTGTTCATGATATTGAAAAATTTTTCCTTATATAACTAGTATCTTTACTCCATTGTGAGTTATACATTCTTGTGAGTGTTGGTTGGAGACCCCAAGTGGCAAAAACTTCCTCCATTGTGCTGGAAGGAACTCTGTAGAATGCCCCTATCACAAGCACATGCCAGCAGCATTATCTCTTAACAGTGTAAACAATTTTGAAAGAGTTTGGCAGCACCACAGGGAGAAGCTGGAAAAGAATGAACTGCAACTCTACCAAGTTGAGTTCATTCGGTACTGAGAAATTACATAAATAGGTTAATAATGACCAACAATTAGGTGGTCATTGTCATCATTCATTGTTTAAAATTGAATAAAACAGGAAGTTTTTGAAATATCAGCTTACAGTTAGTTAGAATGGAAAAACTTAACAGAACAAAAATTCTACTATTTTTTCATTTTATAACCATTATTTTGTGATATCCAAGCCATTCAGATACAGGCAACAAAATTTTTGAACTGATTTTAAAATTTTAATTACTGAATGTCACAAAAAAGGAAGTTTGTTTTTACTTCTTCAACTCCCAAAGCACACTGAATTTAATAAATTAAAAGCCATTCCTGTTGGTTCTTATGTGGCTTAGTGAAATAAAATAAATTGAACATAATGTACTTATTTAAAAATTCAACATAGTAAAATATAATTTTTTTAATATTCTGGAATAAATTTGATTTCAGGGTGAATATTAAATTTTATATGATTTACTTTTTAAGTTCCAAATATTTTATTAAATAGCCGTATAGGACAACATCAAGGGACTTTTAAAACACTTAACAATAAATGCAATATATTTAATCCTTTCCTACAGATGTATTTATCAAATTCCAAGTATAAAATTAAGCAAATAAATAATAATGTTGCAAAATACACCGCATTAAAACTAAGTGTAGATATAAAATTATATCCAAAGTAGAGATAAGGTCTGTGAAACCATGAAATAAATACTATTAGTATTTATCAGTGATTTACAGAGTTGTATTCCATATGAAATAAGATACAAAACAAGTAAACAAAGGTGCATTTAAAAAAGACAAAATTATGAAATGAGGTCAGAGAAAAAAATAATATGCAGAAATTCATTCCATGATGTCCTCAAAATAATTTTAAAATGAACCACACATTCAGCTCTGAGTTTCATAATTATCGATATTAATCTTTTCATCTATGTTCCCTGCTTCTGGATCTAGGTTAGAATTACATTTAAATTATATAAACACTCATCATAAAGTCTGGTTCATTATATCTATCTAGTTATTGAGGTGTGAAGTTCAAAACAAACAAAGTAAAGAGTAGTTGATTTGCTTTTTTTTAAAATTTAATTTCTGTGAATATCTGTTGATCACATAGAAATGAATTACTGTGCTTAGCAACATCGGGACATTTTTTTAAATGTGAATTTCTTATCCTTCCTCAAAGAACTTTGTTTCATCAATGCAATGAATGTGTTTGGGGCAATAACTATATTCCAAACACTATGCTGGGCTCTAAGTTAAATATCATTTTATTCCTGCCCTAGAGTTATTTCTAGTTCAGTGGAGGGGATTGACAATTATAGTACATTAGGTTAATGTTTTTGTGAAAATATAAGGACCAGAAAGATAACACTAAAAAAAGAAATCACTAATGTCTTTAAGAAAGTTATAGCTTAGTAAGTTTCATCTGGAACTGCAATCATGCTTTAAGTAGAATCATTGATTATCTATAAGTGTAGCATTAAGTGACCAAAGAATTGAGTAAGTTTGACACAGTAAACACAGTAACAGTAACAAAGTAAGAACTGTATAGCTGATTCAAGCATACAGAGACATAAAGATAGATATATATGTAAATATAGTTACAGGTTTAGATACAGATATAGATATAGATAACATTCTCAGCACCTGAAACTTCTGAGATAGAGGTAGAGATGGTACTATCTATTCAACAGTTGTAGTCTCTATAAAATGCAGTTATGCATTCAATATTATTTGTGAATCCAAATGATATTTTATATTTAATTCTTAAAATTTTTCACCCAACCCTGTTACGCTTCATCATACAGTGAATTAAGAATTATTGGGCTTCTTTCTTGCTTTCAAAATGCTCCCCCGCCCAAGGCCAAAACCTCTGACTAAATGGAACTACCATTGCTGAAGGTGCTGGCACAGGTATTCATGTTTGTATCAGATGCTCTCTATCTAGGTGACTAGACCAGAGGGTGAGCATCTGTTTTAAGGGCTAGTAAATTTTAGATTTACCCATAAAAACACATAGGATGAATTTTTAAAATACCTGTCTCGGAAGCTTCTGAATTGGACAACATAGACAGCTGATAATTCTTTTACGGAAGTAAAAGTACAAAGGATTTAAGATAAAGGCAGGAGGTGAGAGCTAGAGAAAAAGTCACAATGAAACTAGACCACCAGCTTACATCATACACAAATATGAACTCAAATGGGTAAAAGACTTAAATGTAAGTCATGAAACCATACAAACCCTAGAAGAAAACACAGGCAGTAAAATCTCAGACATCTCTTGTAGCAGTGTTTGCTGATACATCTCCTAGGGCAAGAGAAACTAAGGAGAAAATAAACAAGTGGGACCACATCAAAATAAAAAGCTCTGCACAGCAAAAGAAACCATCAACAAAACCAAAAGGGAGTCCACTGTATGAGAGAAAATATTTGCCAATGACACATCTGATAAGGGGTTAATTTCCAAAATATATTAAGAACTTATACAAGTTAACAAAAAGAAGACAAACAATCCAATGGAAAAAATGGACAAAGGATCTGAATAGACACTTCTCCAAAAAGGAGATACAAGTGGCCAAGAGATGTATGAAAAAATACTCAAGGTCGCTAATCATGAGAAAGATGCAAGTTAAAACCACAATGAGGTATCACTTCACACCTGTCAGAATGGCTACCATCAACAAGTCGATGAACTACAAGTGCTGTCGAGGGTGTGGAGAAAGGGGAACACTAGTACACTGCTGGTGGGAATGCAGAGTGATGCCACCACTATGGAAAGCAGTGTGGAGTTTTCTCAAAATTAAAAACAGAACTGCCTTTTGACCCAGTGATCCCACTCCTGAGCATATATCCTAAGAATCCTGAAAAGATATGTGCACACCTATGTTCATAGCAACATTATTTCCAAGATCTGGAAACAGCCCAAGTGCCCATCAGTAGATGAATGGATAAAAAAGCTATGATACATTTACACCATGGAATACTATGAGGTTAGAAAAATAAGGAAATCTTACCCTTTGTGACAGCATGGAGGGAACTGGAGAACATTATGCTAAGTGGTATAAGGCAGTCAGAAAAAAACAAATACCATATGATCTCACTTATATGTGGAATCTAATGTACAAAATAAACTGACGAACAAAATAAAAACAGAGGCATGGATACAAGGAACAGACTGACACCTGTCAGAGGGGAGAGATGAGGAAGGCACTGGATGAAAGAAGGTAAAGGGAGTAGCCAAAGAACATATATGCATAACCCATAGACACAGACAATAGCGTGGTGATGGCCAGAGGGAAGGGGGCATGGGGTGGGATGGAGGAGGTAAAAGCAGGGGAAATGGGGACATCTATAATAGCGTAAAAAATAAAAATAAGTTAAAAAAAATCACAATGAGTCTTGCAACATAGTCTTCATAAACAAGCAGAGAATACGTATTGGCACAGACAAAAAAGCAACTGGAGCAAATATGCAAGCAAAATCAGAGATGACTATGAACAGAAATAAAGGGACTGCCTGCTGACCTTGGTTTCTAATTGCTTTCCAAATACTATCTTACAATTATCAGTTCCCTTTTTCAGTTTCCTGAGAGACTCACTGTTCCCTTACAATAATTATCTTTATTTATTTAGTTTGAATGAATCTGCTCTCCTAACTATTAAAAGAACTAAGGAAAATAAATTTTTACTAATGCAGTCACAATTTTAGGAACACGAAGAACAGGAAAGACATCAAAATGATGAAATATTTTCAATAAAAAATCTGGAATTTTAAAGAGGTGAAGTTATTGCCCGGCGGTGTTGCTCAGAGGATGAGCGTCAACCCAGGAACCAAGAGGTAGTCAGTACAATTCCTGGTCAGGGCACATGCCTGGGTTGCAGGCTCAATCTCCAGTAGGGGACATGCAGGAGCCAGCTGATCAATGATAGTTCTCTCTCATTGATGTTTCTATCTCTCTATCCCTCTCCCTTCTTCACTTTCTAAAAATCAATAAAAACATATTTAAATTATTTTTTTAAATAAAAAGGTGAGATTATTTATATATATATAATAAAAGAGCAAAAGAAAGTTTTCATAATATTTCCAAGAAAAAAAAAAGTGCAGGGCACTATACAAATTTTGATTAACATCTGTTCTCCACATGAATTACAGGTGCAATACAAACTGCGTAATTTAGAACTGTCTTTAAATAGGTTAAATAAGAGGTTGTATAATCTACTACTCAGGCACTAACTTAGTATAGATTTTATTATCTCAAGGAAACACTAAAGAGTTATTCAGTTTAATCAAACCAGAAAGGATATTGGCCTAAATAAATTCTGGGAATTGTGTTATATATTCGTATGTGCAAAGTGAGTATGGCATGGTATTTTAAATAAGGTACACTTACTGTGGTGATTTATAAACCTCCAAAATATCCATATCTTAAAAAAGTAAAAGCTTATTTTTGTCTCTAACATAAAATTTAAATATGGGTGTTCTTGATCAGTCTGCCTTTTCCAAATGGTAAAGGCACTTCCCTAGTTCCTCCCATCACATGGCTCCATTAAATGTACAACTAGCAAAGTTGTTTCCATTTCACACAGCCAAAAGGGAAAAGAATCTGGAGGGTCACATAAGTGAGGATTTGGGGGCAAGGCCTGGAATGGACATACATTTCTTCTTACATTTCACTGTCCAGAGATCAATCATATGGCCACACCTAACTTCAAGAGAGATGGGAAAATGCAGTCAAGCTTTGAGCCATGAAAAAGAGCAAACAGATTTGATGAACATCTTTCAGCCTGAGCCACATCTAGTAATACAAAATATATATTAAATCAAGTTAATCCACTTACCATAGGTTTATCTTATATGGATTGCCAGAAAAAAATCTTTCTCCAAGGAATTTGTAAAATTTATTTAGTATATGCAAGAGTCTACATCTACTCTTTAGCTATTTTGTGTTTTACACTCTAAATAATGCCTATTGCTTCTCCTATATATTCAGCAAAGACAGCAAAACAAAGATACAGTTTATATAATTGACCACAAAAATTCACCATTCCTCTTCTAAAATTGTTACTTCTTATTCTCAGGATAAGCCAAATTCTTTAATGGAATTGCTTTTATAATTTAATCATTAAATTTGGAAAATATATAAGGGAAAAGAAAAAGTAAAAATATTGGCTAATATGAATTTACTAGATTTTGAATTATGGTATGTCATCCAGTTACCTTAGCATGCTGCAATTAATGATTTAGAACTAAGTAAGGAGATCTGTAAATTTTTGTTTTTGTTTCAAATGAGCATAGATTGGATATTATTAGTTTTCTTAAAGATTTTTATTGTGTTTCTTTTCTGTTTATTCTGAATAAAAGTTAAATACCTGGTACAGAAATTGTTATAGGCAGTTAGACAGACATGTGCAGAGCAAGGACAATGGGCCAGGTATAGATGGTCACTAGGTATCCAGAAAGCCCAGGATACCTAGCAAGGGGTGAAACTGGGAAAACAAGAATCTCACCCTCAGGGTAACCTATCCTCCCCTAGCATATTGCTGATCATGCAGTTTGGACCCCCTGACTTCTTTCTCCCTAAAGGTAACATCTAGGCCTCAGTTGTATTTCAGCTCTAGGCCCAGAAAAGCAGCAAAACCTACAAGTGAAATTGTGGCTGCCTCAGGACCAGCTTTATTGACTAATGATCACCTTTCCTGGAGCCAACCAATCAGTGGAGATCATGACCCTGAAAGAGCACACCTGGAAAGCTGATGAATAGTCTATTGAGACCCTCCCCTGAGACCTTCCTTAAGAATTCCACCTGCAAGAGAAATATAAATACCCTCAACACAAAGGACCCTACTAGAGCTCTCCCACAGAAGACCGCTCCTGCACCATTCCCTTTCTCCTTTGTCCTTGCTCTTCCTTCTAAAGGACCCCACAAGACTTGCAACCAGAGGAGTAATGGGCAGCAGCAGCTCATCCCAGGCTAATCCCCTGAACCTGTCTCCAAGGCCCCCTTTTCTCTGACTTCTCAGTGAGCCAAAGCATCCCAGCCTGGGCTCTCCTGTTACTTCTATGCCCTTCCTTGTTTCACTGTCATAAGGGTGTTTTTGCTGCTGCCAATAAATTCTTGCTTGCTTTCCTACACTTTGCCTCTTGATTGAAAACTTTCATGTAAAAAGTCAAGCACTGCCCGGCCGGGCGTGGCTCAGTGGTTAAGTGTTGACCTAGGATCCAGGCGATCAGGGTTTGATTCCCGGTCAGGGCACATGCCCGGGTTGTGGGCTGCAGCGGATCAATGACTCTCTCATCATTGATGTTTCTATCTCTCTCTCCCTCTCCTTTCCTCTCTCTGAAATCAATAAAGATATATTTAAATAAATAAATAAAGTCAAGAACTGAGGTCTCATCCTCTCGATAGTAACAAAATTATTTAAATTAGAGGGAAACCATTTGGACCTAAACCCAGTGTCCCCAGATTAATCATTCAGGAAGATAATAATTTTCTATAGTTTTCAATCATTTGTTTAAAATGTTTTTATTGATTTTAGAGATAGAGAAAGAGAGAAGGAAAGATAGAAACATGAATGAGAGAGAAACATCAATAGGCTGCCTCCTGAGTGCTCCCTACTGGGGGTTGAGCCTGCAACCTAGGCCATGCACACTGACTGGGAATTGAACCAGTGACCTCTTGGTGCTTGGGTCCATGCCCAACCACTGAGCAACACCAGCTGGGCTTGCCTTCAATCACTTTATTCTGTAAGGTGGCACTTGTTGAGTACCTACATGTGTAAACTCACTTTCAAAAATCATGAAATTTTATTATTGTCATCATTTTACAGATGAGGAAATATTATTATCTATTAGTTTCCCTGAGCTGACATAACAAAGCACCCAAATCTACCTCACTTAAAATAACAGAAATTGCCCAGCTGGGTGTGAATCAGCAGCTGAGCTTTGATCTAGGATCCAAGAGATTGCAGTTCGATTCCCAGTCAGGGCACATGCCCGGGTTGGGGGCTCAATCCCCAGTCCAGGATGTGCAGGAGGCAGCTGATCAATGATGACTCTCTCATCATGATGTTTCTGTCTCTCTCTCTCCTCTCCCTTCCTCTCTCTGAAATCAATAAAGATATATTTAAAAATAAAATAAAATATCAGAAATTTAACATCACAGTTCTGGAGGTTAGAAATCTGAAATCAGGGTAAAGGAACATGCTCCCTCTGAGAAATCTATAGGAGAATTCTTCTTTGCTTCTATGTTCTGGTGTTTTTGCCGATTCTTGGCATTCTTTGACTTGTAGATGCCTTGTTCCAGTCAAGTGGCTGTCTTCTTTGTTTGTATTTTCACATTGTCTTCCCTCTTTGTGTGTCTGTCTTTGTGTCTAAATTTCCCCTTTTTATAAGAACAACTTTTTGGAGTAAGTCCCACCCTAATGACCTCATTTTAACTTGTTTATGCCCGTAAAGACCCTAAATCCAAGTAAGGTCTTATTCTGAGGTATGCAGTGTTACTGCAGTGTAATTGCCTGAGGCAAGGGAGGGGACACAGTTTAACCTATAGCAAATGCTTAAATACTGATTTTGTAATCTTGCTCAAGACTCCATACACTTAAGGACTATATTCTCTTTCTTTCTCTCCACCCTCTTTCCATATCTCTCTGGCTCTCTTTGTCTCTACCTCTGTGTCTGTCTGTCTGTCTGTCTCTCTCTCTCTTTCTCTCAACATTGATAAAACTCCAAATAAAGAACCTTCTCATTTAAAGTCTGTATATCTAGGATTCAAATATTACCCTTTCCATATTCTTCCATTTTTACATTTTTGTGTGTCCATAACTGCCTCTTGTACTACTAGACTATAAATTTCTTGCAGGCAAGGATTCTTCCAATTCATAATGGTTTCTCTTAAAATCAATTGCATATAGTTACTACTTGGTAAGCTTTTAATGAAATATTTTCCCATCAAGATTACAAATAAGAGTAGGAGTCTTGAGTGCAGTCATTTTTTATAAGATATAAGAATTAATGAAACTTAAAGTGATATTTTATGCTTACCTTTTTTTAACATTTTATCACATTTTAAAAATTTATTTTTATTAACTTTATTGGGGTAACATTG
Organism: Miniopterus schreibersii; assembly: GCF_964146895.1. Taxonomy (NCBI): domain Eukaryota; kingdom Metazoa; phylum Chordata; class Mammalia; order Chiroptera; family Miniopteridae; genus Miniopterus; species Miniopterus schreibersii. The sequence goes on along the minus strand of NC_138104.1, from coordinate 36,721,412 downwards.
GTTAATAAAATTACATAGGATTAATCTTTATTATAGACAGAACAAAATGTGATGTATATAAAAGTATTTTATTTAACTGTGGGTTTTTTTATGAGTTATATGTTGAGAGAACACAGACATACACAAACTGTTTTTATTAAGGCATTCTTTTGCAGTTTTGTTACCCTGACAGCTTAGCTCTGCCAATGACTTTCTATCCTGACACCTGATAAATTACTGATGGGAGCAGAGGTTAGACTATTCTATTTTTGGACATCTGTGACTCATATCATGAATCACTTTCTGGCATGTTCTAATGAGAGATCAATAATGTTTTCAGAGAGAGACCCTATAGTGTTTTATAAATGATAAGAAGTTAGTGTAAAGTGCAAGAGACGAAGTACTAATCATATTTCTACCTGATAGAATTTGTTTTAGCTTTGATTTTTTTTTTTAAACCACACCTTGAATATGATAAATGTGTAAAGATAGAAATAAATGTAAATACTAGAGTTTGTTGGTTGGTCTGGTTGCCTTAGAAAAATAGATATATATTTTTTCTATTGCAAAGGATGTGGTTATTGTCATTAACATTCTCATTAATTTCTTTGAAATGCATCTTCATCCAAATTACTTGTAAATCATAAAAATTTGTCAATATGTTTCGTGAAGGGAATTATTGATTTTATATTACAAATTAAATTATACTTTTTGAAGCACTTACAAATAATCTGTCTTTACATGAGGCCAATACTGAAAAACATATAAAGTCTCACGTGGTGAATAACTGAAGGCTTGTAGAGAAGGTGAGGTGGGAGATGAGGCTGGAAATGTGGCCATTACCAAGCAAAGCTAAACAGTTTAGACTTTGTAAGCAATAGGGAACTATAAAATATTTTGAGCAAAAATGCTATATGATGAGACTTGTGTTTAAGAAAAAAGATTTGGTGGTAGTGAGAAAGATGTATTAGAATAAAGAAAAGCAATAAACTGAAAGATCATCCCTACTCCAGTAATGGTTAATATATACTGAGATTAGTTTCAGATATTTTGTAATGTGAACTGTCCATTTCATGAAGATATATAACAGACATTTGGAATTTTAGATCTTTAAATCAGGAAAGTAGTCAAAGCTGGGGACAGAATTGACAGTCATACACTTACATAAGAACCTACAAGTTGGAGTTATAGATGGCATATTCTGGTTGAGAATGAAAATGGAGAATAAATTCCATTTCTGTTGAACTTTGTGTCAAGACTAATGTTAAGCCCTGGGGACAAAAATATCAACAAGACAAGCTCTTTGCCCTCACTGTCCAGCCTTAGTGAAAACATGCAAATAATCAAAAGGACTTGTCAATATCCTATACATTAAAATAGTGATGAATTTGATGATCAATTATCAAAGAAGTTTGGGAACCATCACCTACTAAATGATACCTCAGAACATCAATAAATAAAAATTAATAATAAAGTGCTTCAACTGATGTGGTTCAGTTGGTTGGGTGTTGTCCTATGCACCAAAATGTTGCTGGTTTGATTCCACATCAGTACACATGCCTGGGTTACAGGCTTGATCCACAGTAGGGGGCGTGAGGAAGCAGCTGATAGATGTTATGCCCTTGCATCGATGTTTCCCGTAGCAGTCCTGTATATGTGCAAAACTTTTGGTTAAGAAAACTTGGTTTAGAGACATAGAGTGTTTAAGTAACCTATCCAAATTACAAATTGTATGTTTTGATAAAACAAGATTTATTTGAAAATATATTACAAAGCATAACATACCAATACCAGTATTTTCACCCATAAAGTCTGACCATAGCAATAGAACTTTTAAACACTGCACCACACACACATTAGGTTAGCAAAGGTACAAAGAAAAAGTCTTGAGATAAGGAAGTAAACTATTCAACTCTCTATAACAGTATAACAAACTTGATAATAGAGGGAAATGCTTTTAAAATTTATATTTCTTCCAATTCAACTATTACCACCAGAACACAGATTTCCACTTAGTTCTAGTTAATGGAAGATAAGTTATTTTTTAAAAATCAAACACACACACATCTATTTCATTGATGTTTTGATGTCTCTATTAAGTATGGACAACTGTATAACACTTCTATATTACACTTAAAATGTTGATTTCACTCATATGTGTAACTTAATGAACAAGCTGAATTAACAAGCAAAATAGAGTCAGATTCATAGATAGAGAGCAGCTGACAGCTGTCGGGGGCTGGCAGTGTTGGCAGGGGTGGAACGATTGAGCAAAAAAGAAAAAGAGAGATAACTCACGGACAGGGACAACATTGTCCTTATTGGGGGAATGGAGTAGAGGTGGAAGAGGGTACAGGGGTGAATGAAATAAATAAAATAAAATAAAGAGAAAAAATGAAATGTTATGGACAATTGTATAGAGTTTCTAGTCTATATTTAAAGGTGTTATTCATGGATGAAAACTTACAGATGTTTATACAGTATAAGTCAAATGTTGTTGAATTAACTGCTCTCTGCCTGAAATTTTAATGACCAAATGTTCAATTTTAGGTTGTTATACATAATGTAAAATCATATGACAAGAAAACACTTTGCTCTTGTAATTCTGTTATTCTAGTCATAAAAACTAACATAATGCATTACTAATATCTGTTCATCCAAATATAAATGTACATAAGCAGTCTTGCTCTAAATTCTTATCTAGTATGATTTATAATGTCACTGTCTTTGGTTTTATTTCAATCTTAGAGGATTCAAGAATTTTAAGGATTTAAACCTGTGGCTTGCTATTTGTATACTTGTAAATGCAAAGCTAAGATGCGTTAAAAATAGATTTTTGTAGAGAATACATCACAATTGTTGAGAGACAATTTTTATTGTAACCACAGAATCTTTTGATAAATTTACTAAAATATTCATATGAAAGAAGCACCATTTGTTTATAAAACATGGCCTTGCCAATATAAATTTTAAAAAATAAATACTGGGATTAAATTTGAGCATTTATACATATGTTATGAATATTATTTTATTCTGCCTTACACAACGTTCCTACTAGCTTATATACCACTTGTATTATAAGACTAAAGTCTAAAAACAGTTCTCCTACTTACTAGCAAAATGACTCTATTTAGTCATTTACGGTCTATGAGGTTCAGTTTTGCTCATTCTAACGTGACAGTAGTAATTTTAACTGTAAATACAACAAAGTTATTGTAAGGATCAAATAAGTAAGTTATAAGAATTATGCCAATGTGTTCTTATAATGAAATTTTTCATTATTTTATTCTCAATGGTCCTTTGCAATGTTTTGCACATAATACATATTCAATTAGTGTTTGAATGATAAGTAGATTTAAGATAAAATATTCCATGGAATGAATTGCCTTTTTGTTATTTTATTTTATTTTTCATTGGGATAAATACTTCAATTGAACTACAATATGTTTTGATGAAATGGGCGAGACAGGGTTCATTTTTCCATTCTGTCAGTAAAATTTGTGTCCTTAGACAAGTCTTTTCTCATTTCTTGGCCTTAATTTCCTTATCCGATTTTCCAGTTGCTCTACGACAGACTTTTTAAAGTTTAGAGCTGAATAATACAACTAAAAGCATAGCATAACATACAAATACCCCAGCTAAATCCATCCCAAACCCATTGTCTATAAGGCCTTCTTTTCTATCCTGCTGAAAGAATGTCATACACTTGTGGTATAATGGTTGTTAGTCTGGCTATGTATTCTGTAAGCAGCAAAGTGGTTATTTAAATCTTCCCAGGAGGATAACAAAGAAGTAGAGCTATAGTAGTTTTCACTTTTCAGAAACAAGAACCTTGTCAACAATTTAGCAAAAAAAGCTAATTTTTAAAGAGTATAGATATTCTATTTAGCATGTACACATGTGCATATGTAGAAATTACAACATGGAATAAGTTATTTTTTATTATTTAAAGCAGTTAGAAATAAGTTCATAGATACAAAGAACAGATTGGTGGTTGCCAGTACTGGGGGCAGGGGTTGGCAAAATGAAGAAAGGGGGTGAAATGTACACACTTCACCTTCTAACTTAACTCATGGATATACAATATACAGTATGGCGACTGTTTACTAATACTGATTTTATATATGAAAGTTACTAAGATTAGGTCTTCAAAGTTCTTATCACAAGAAAAAAATTGTAATTATGTATAGCGATGGATGTTAACTAGACTTATTGTGGCGAGCAGTTCACAATGTATACAAATCTGGAATCATTATGTTGCATATCTGAAACTAATATAATGTTTATATGTCAATTATATGCAATAACTATAAACTGTAAATGGAGACCAAAACATAAATTAGTAAGCTTAAATCTGACAATAAAAGATCAGCAAGTATAAAATAATTTTACACTGATTGTATGTAATTGCTCGAAGGGAAATCAGAAAAGCTTTCCTGGAAGAGAGAAATTTTGAACATGGCTTAGAAGTTAAATAAAAATAGTAATAATGGCTGGAGTGTGATGGGGTCTATAAGGAGAGCATCCCTAGGGGAATCAATAAATTATGTGGGGGAAATGCAAGTAAAGAAGTAACAAAATAAAATGAATTTAATGAAATAAGCATGTGAAGTTTGTGAAGAAGGGAGAGGGAATAAACAAGGGACAGGCATTCAAGCCAGAGCTCAGATATTTGTATTAAACAGATTGTTATTATTATGATAAAGGTTATTTGAAGATTATTTTCTCCATTGCATTGATTAGCAAGAAAAGAAATTGGAAGTAAGTACTCAGGTTAGGAAGATGTCAAAATAATACAGCCCAGCCGGGTGTGGCTCAGTGGTTGAGCATGGACCTAGGATCCAGGCGATCCAGGTTCGATTCCTGGTCAGGGCACATGCCCGGGTTGTGGGCTAGATCAATGACTCTCTCATCATTGATGTTTCTATCTCTCTCTCTCCCTTTCCTTTCTTCTCTCTGAAATCAATAAAAATATATTTAAAAAATAATAATACAGACATAACTTTACTAAGGGCTAAGAAATGCTCACTGGGTCTGGAAATGGAGAGATTTGGGTGTAGATTTGAAAGGAAAATAACCTGCAGACTTCTATAACAGATAGTGTGTGGGGTTGCCTGTGTGTGTATGTAGGGAAGAGACTAATATTAAACACTTTAGCTATGATTGAAGATGTTCCAGAATGACAAGAGGAAACAAATTCAGTGCTAGAAAAATGAAGCCTAGAAGTTTTAAATTCAATATCCTTGAGAACGTTTAAATTTGTTTATTTTTATGTCTTCTTTCATATTCAATTTTGGCTTTTTTATTAAACTAATCTAACCTGGTAGCACTTAAATTCACAACTAGACCTTGAGAAAACATGGTATTTTAACCTGAAAAACATTAGGGATTTATTCACATTAATAAGATGAGAAAAGGGCTATGCAACGTCTATGTCTATATCTTGTCATTAATCTGTGTTGATTAGCTCGTGATCAAAGATCTCAAGGGACAAATTGATATCAGTGGCAAAGGTTTTCTTGAAAGCTATATTGAGTCTGGTGAGTTTTCAATATTCATGTTTGCAATCCCTTCAGTTCACTCTACATATAGAAGTAAACTTAGTAACTTGTACTATTTTATCTCAACTCTGTATTTATTTTTTACTTACTTGACTTGGGATGTACAGATGATGTGTTGTGGAATTGTGCACCTGCAACCCATGTAATTTTGTTAGCTAGTGTTACCCCAATAAGTTCAATAAAAAGGAAAAAAAATAATTCAAAGTAATGACATAAAAAAAGAGATTTGTTATGTAGGGATTAAAATTTTCATAGCCAAGTTAGTTTTCACTCACCAGGTAATTTAGTATGTTTCTCTAAAGGTGTTACATTCTGGCTAGTAGAAGGCTTAAATATAATGAAATTGCAAGAGATTTTGTGAGTGCTGAAATTTCAGACTTCCAAACAATGCTTGCTAAATATTCCAACACTGGAAAGAATTTGGAACTAATCTGTATAAATAATTTGTTTCTGAGTGAAATAAATAGTCTGCATACTAGTTTTCAGCACAGGTTTTCTGATATAGATAGGAAAATGAATGCTGAGCATGGAGTTAGAAACACTGAGAGCAAATTCCAGCTTCATAACTATAACCTCAATGACCTTGAGCAAGTCAGTTAATCTTCTTGAACATCAACTTTCTCATCTATAAAATACAAAGATAAAACATCTCTGTATCCAACTTACAACTTAAGAGTAGAAAAAGAGAAATTAAAGTGATATTATACATTAAAGTGATATTATACATGAAAGCTTACTAAAGCACAGTATATTCATATAAATTTAACATTATTCCCACATTATATGAAACCATCCTTAATAATTCCACTTAAGATATTGGCTCATTTTGTTCTAAATTTTCTTTTCTTGCATATATTTTTAAAAATCTTATTTCCCTTTAGAAATACTATTATGATTGTAAGATACAACATACAATCATTGTACAAATTGTGAATATTTTGAGTCATCTCAAATTCAGAACAAATAAGATATATTGTGTTCTGCTATTATAGATTTTATAACCTACTAAAATACACAGAGATTATTTATGTATTAGTTCATTTTCCTGGTTATTTGTTGTTAACTCTCAGCCTCACATTTGCTTTTCTGTACTTTGCTTTTTACCACTGTGGTTGTAATTTTTTGCAAATTATGGTTTCTACACTCAGTTAACAGCTGGTTTCCAGCTACCTTTTGCCAATAGGGGGCACTAGCAGGAGATTAGAAGTCAGGAAGAAGAGAGAAGTTTAAAAAATATGTTTTCCTTGAGTTTTTAGAGAGAGAGGAAAAGAGAGGGAGATGAAAACATCCATAAGCTGCCTCTTGCACACCCCCTACTGTTGATCAAGCCAGCAACTGGGCATGTGCCCTGCCAAAATTGATCCAGTGACCTCTTGGTGAATGGGATGCTGCTCAATTCACTGAGTCACACAGGCTGGGCAAGAAGAGAGTACTTTAAATGCTGGCTCTCCAAGTGTTGCAGCTGGCAGCCGTTGACACTTGCCTCTGGTCCAGGATTGTTAGTATCTTCTGATCTCTGGTATTATCCATTTTTTATTTTTTATTTTCAAAGCCTTCTACTCACCCATCATTTTTCTTCTGTTCTTCCAGTACTTAGAATACGTTAGAAACTTATTCCTTCTGTTCGAAATACCATGGATAGTTTCTGTTTCCGTGACTGCACCTTGACTAAGATGTTCATATAAAGGTGTATTTATTCAGAGTGAGAAATTGATTTTCTTCTATATGGTTTTAGTAAAAATAAAAATAATATAAATAACAAAACAAGATGCATGACTTTGAATAAAAAAAGAATCCCCAGATATTTTATACAGTTTCCAAGTGAAATCTTGTCATATAAGGCAAAAGTAGAAGTGAAACTCAATGTTATATATATTATACACTGAAGGCAATTTGCCACTTGAATAAGCTATAAACAGAACAAGGCAAAGCATATATATCTAATGCAAACCAAGTACTTTTTCTTTTGAATTCTGTTCACCATTAAGTGTCTTATACAAGGAAATTAATTTGATCTTTTAGCAGCTTGACTCTTTTACCATCCTTATATCAGCATTACTAATATCATCATCCATACTGTCTCTCTCTCCCTCGCCCTTCCTCTCTCTGAAATCAATAAAGATATATTTAAATAAATTAATTAATTAATTAAAAAATGATTAAAATATAAATTAAACTACCTGTATATTTGGAAACTATAAGATACTTGGTAAGAAACTCATGGATTGAAGAAAAATTCATAATGAAAGCTTAGATATTTGAAACTGAATAATAATGACTATACTACATACCATATTATGGTTCCAGAATTATGGAGTAAGAAGTTTGGTGATTTCCATTCTAGAAAAACAACAATTTAACTGAAGGAAATTATAAAAACAAATAATTTTATGTGTCTGGGAGTTGTCCTAAGGACACACAGCAAATTGAGAAAAATTCACTCAAAAAATCCAATAAATCTCATTAAGAACAATGAAAGTCTATCATTTCAGTCCTGACTCACTCTTATCTCCCCTAGGTTATAGAAGCTTTTCCCTGAGGAACCTTACTCTGGGCATGTGTGACCCTGAAGAAGGGGCTGGTTCCATATAACCTCAGCCCCCGTCCTGGGGTTATAGCTTCATGATGGGAGGGAGCAGTTGTTGTGTACTGATTTGTTTTGATTTCAAATCCATGTTTTGAAGGCTTGTTTTGGACAAAGGTGTTTTGATCTACGAGTGAAGTTGTTTTGAACTAAGGGTAAATGTGTTTATATTGAGGAATCTGTGCCAGGATGTCATAGACATCTGTTGTTGTCGATAAGCACTCAGTAGCTCAAGCTGCTGAGGGTTACCATTGAGGCCTTATCAGTAAGAACATATGGAGGAGCGACTGTGACTACGGGAATTTAAACTTTAAAAAATCAAGAGTTTGTAAAGGTCTCACTGAGAGTGTTCGATCTGGGCAAGGTGAATCTTTGCTGATCTAAATAACTCTCTAAAGACCTTGGAACATTAGCTCCTACTGGGCAAAGTGACTAAATGAAGAATATCATCTTGCTTGCAAACACTGGCACCTTTGTTCCCCAGCAATATGTTCTAGCAACAAGGGACTTTTGCTTTGCATTGGCAGCTGAATTTTACCCCTTGGTTGGCTAAGCCAATTCTTCTGAGAATCAACTTAAAGGAAAGCACACCTCAACTAAATTTAGACTTTATATTTCTTATATCCCTCCCTTTTGTCTGGAACAATAGTGCAATTTACTTAACGTTGGTTTGGAGTATGTGATTTCTTTATTGGCTTATTAAGAGACATCAACACGCATATTATTGGCTTGTGAAATATTATTATTATAAATTATAATTCCCACAGTGAATCTATGTTAAATAAATTATTAGCAAAAACAAACTCAGTCTCTGATCATAATTTGCCTCAGAGAGAACAGACCACTTTTTTTGTTTGTTTGTTTTTTCATTTTCCCCAGCAACATGTTGCGGAAGTTCTATTCTAGGCAAGAATGATTGAGAGGCTAAGAGATCTGGGGCTCCTTTTCTCCACCCACCACTCATAGGGCAGAAACTCCACCCTAGTTGCAGCAGGCCAAAAATATTGGCTCTCAGTGCCTTTAGCCCCAGCTCACTCTAACAAGAGCCACACTGGTAGGTACAAGCCAAAAAGACTAGGGATCATTGCCTATTACTACAAGTGCCAGCTTTAGTTGAGGGAACTACTTTATTTGAAACAGAGCTTGGAGAATTAAATACCCTAGGTTGTTGTAAAAAAATAGTGAAGATTTTGGTGGAAAACAATCAAGAGGATACTCATAGCTCCATGAAACAAGTAGGAACAAGCACATATCAGAGCAATCAGAAGTTTAACAGAGAGAACCAGAGGAAAATACAGACAAAAAGAGTTATTATGGGATCACAGTCAACCCTGGAGGTGGGGAAAACTGTGTGCATAGGTTATGTTGCATTTACTCAAAAGCAATCATACTAGAAACATGGGCAGGCTTGAAAAAAATTTGTTCAAGCTGCATTTACATCATTGGACACAAGGAAGAAACCTCATTGACACAAGAGGCTTAAACATAACCTTTGATTGAACAGTGATGGAACAATTAGTTACTGTTACCCAGGGTTACTTTTAAGAATTCATGTTTAAAAATAAAAGTACACTTAGCCATGGCAGTCTGGAATGTTGTGTGCCTGTCTAAGCTATACATTTCAGAAGCCATCAGGAAATGAATTTCCAAAATACTAGCCAGTGACTAATTGTGGAGGGAAAAAACAGAAACACTCTGAACTCTGACAACTACCTTTGATGTTGGGAGCTGGTGAAGTGTCTGGACATGGTCCATGCAACCTGAAGGTCTGGAGTCAGGGACTCGACCCTCCCCACAATTACCCTTGATATTGAGAGCCCGCTATGAGTCTGGACATGGTCCACGTAGCCTGAGGGCCTGGAGCCAAGGACTCACCCCTCCCCACAAGTTCCCATTAGGAGCAGAGATAAGGATAATTACCAAGGTCTGAGCTCATGCAGGAGGCAGGATGTTTACTCTGAAAGAGCATTCATGCAGCCTTGAAGGAACTACTTTGTATCACCCTCACCTCATTACTAATTGTTGCTTACTATACAATAAAGACTTTGAAGCCATTTGGTGGTGCACCTCATTGGAGGGCAGCTCTCCTGATCCCATAACTTTGTCTCTTTCATTCCCACTGCTCGAACTCAGGTTTGTTCATCTTTCAGGCTGGTTCCTGACACTTTGAGGCATAAACACATTCAACAGTAAATGGTAAAATATAACTTCCTGCAGAGCTTAAGGACACCTTTGACCAATGATTGCCTTATGCTGGTTTAGAGGTGGCCCCTAGGTAGCCATACTGAAAGATTTAAACTAGGGTCAGAAAACCTGGGTAGGGACATCAAAGTTTGCACACTACAGAAGAAATAGTCATCTCAGAATTAGTTCATCCAAGGCGATAATTAATAAATGACCAAACAAATAACAATATAAATGAAACCAATGGGTTGGAGGGAGAAGTAATGAAGAATGGGTAACCAGAGTTGCTACAGTAAATTACTTTAGAACCCTAATTTTCATATATAAAGAATGCTTGTAACTGAACAACAAAAAATTAAATAACCTGATTAAGAAATAGGCAAAGGGGAAGGGGCTAGATGGAGGGGAGCAAAGCTCAGGGGTAAAATGGGAAACATCTGTAATAGTGCCAAAAATGAAAAAAAAAGAATTAGGCAAAGGAGTTGACTGGACAGTTCTCCAAAGACTATATACAAACGGCCAACATGCACATGAAAAGTTATGCTCAACATCACTAATCATCAGAGAAATACAAATTAAAATCACAATGAGATATAATATTACACCCATCAAAATAGATGTTTTCAAAATAAAACAGATAATAAGTGTTGCTGATGCTGTGAAGAAGTTAGAACTTTTGTGGACTGTTGGTAGGGTTATAAAATGGTGCAAGCAGTATGGAAAACAGTATGGAGATTCCTAAAATATTGAAAATTAAACCACCATATAATTCAGAAATATGGCTATATAGCCCAGAGAATTGAAAACAGGATCTCAAAGAGATATTTGCGCACTCTTGAACATGGTGGCACTATTCACAATATCCAAGAGGTGGAAGCCACATAAATGCTCAATGATGGATTAATGGATAAAATATATATATATATGTTGTATATGCATGCAAGGAAATATTACTAGGCCCTACAAAAGCAAATTTTGCAAATTGCTACAACATGAATAATCCTTAAAAACATTATGCTAAGTGAAATATAAGACAGTCACACAAAGACAAATACTGTATAATACCACTAATGTGAGGTTTCTAAAGTACCCAAATTCATAGAAACAGGAAATAAAAGGGTGGTTACCAGGGACTGGTGAGGGAGGGGGAATAGGGTATTGTTTAATGAATATAGAGTTTCAGATTTATAACATAAAACTGTTCAAGAGATCTCTTTCACAACAATGTGATTATACTTAATACCACACTACTGAAATATACACTTAATAATGTTTTATGTTATATATTTTGTACCACAATAAAACTAAGACAATAATAATACAGTAGAAAATGTCCAACTTTAAATAAAAAATTGGAAAACATGCAAGGAAACAAGAAAGTATAACACATTTACAGGAATAAAAACAGGCAATAAAAATTACCTTGAAAGGGCCCAGATGATTAACTTAGCAGAGAAAGATTTCAAAGGAGCTATTACAAATATGTTTAAAGAACTAAAAGTATCCATGCTAAAATAATTAAAGGAAGCTATGATGACCATATTTCATCCAATAGAGAATATTAATAAAGAAGTAAAATTGTTAAGAAACAACTAAATTTCTGGAGTTGAAACATACAATAACTGAAACAAAAAAAATTAAGGAGAGTAGAAGAAAAATATATTTGAGCTGACATAAAAATAATCAGCAAACTTGAAGGTAGACCAATAGATTATTGTATCTGAAAAACAGAAAATGAAGAAAACTAAACAAAGTCTCAGAGAAATGTGGGGCACCATTAAGTACACAATAAATATTTAATGAGACTACTAGAAGAACAAGAGTAAGAGAAAGGAACAGAAAACATATTAAAAAATTAATGACTTTCTTTTCCTATTCACTTTGTTCTCTTTCTAGACATTCCATGTTGGACCTATCTCTATACATATGCTAGGTAGAAAATGTCAATGAATCAATGTCAATCAATCTAATCAATGATAGGGAGACTGCTGAATCAATTATAAATCATTATCATTTAAATTATTTGTAAAGGTTAGTACTTTCAGTGTATGTTAAATAAAGATTATTATTTATTAATATATATATATAAAATAAAAATAAATTAATGACTAAAAACTTTTCAAATTTGATGAAAAACATTAATCTACTTATCCGTCACCCAAAAACCTTTTAAAAAAAGCAAAGAGACCTACTCCCAGGCATATTATGGCTAAAAAGCGGAAAGCCAAGTTTAAAGAGAAATCTTTAAAGCAGTTGGTTGAAAGCATTTATCACATAAAAGGAAATTCTAATATGATGGAAGAATGACTTCTCATCAGAGCCAAAGGAAGCCAAAAGGCAATGGAATGGCATATTCAAAATGTAAAAAGAAAAAAAATCTGAGAAAAAATGTCAAACAAGAATCTTATATTCAGCAATACTACCTTTCAAAAATAAAGGTAAAAATAATGATATTTCTAGATTATAAAAAAAAAAAAAATGTTGCTAACAGGCCTACTTACAAAAAAGACTAAAGATATTTTCTATGCTGAAAGCAGAGATCACAGTCAATAATTCAAACCCACATGAATAGCAGAGAACACTGGCAGTGTTATTATGCAGGTAATTACAAAAGGCACTATATTACATATGTCTTCATTTTCTTTCACTTGACTGATTTAAAAAGCAATTCATTAAAACAGTGTATATGAAATTATATTGCTGTGCTTATAGCATGTAGAAATGTAATATATTTGACAATAACAGCATGTGAGAAAAAAGCTGTTTGGTAGTAAGGAAATGGCACCAATTGACAGCATTCCACAAGAAGAAAATCAGAAATGGTAAACAAGAAGGCTGATATAACAAAATCTCTAAATATACACTTACTCTCATTTTTTTTTTTCTCCTAGTTTCTTTAAAAGGCATACAATTATATAAAAAGATAATTATAAAATATATTGTTTGGCCTCACATACATAGGGTTAATATGTATAGCAAAAATAGCACACAAAAAACAAAGACATCACAAGAAAGTACAGACCAATACTTTTTTTGTAAATCCTTCAAAAATACTAGCGAGAGAAAGCATGTAAAAAGGATGATACCATTATTGTAATACACCATATCAGCAGAATAAATGTGAAAAACCTCACATAACAATTTCAGTAGACACAGAAAAAGCATTTGCCAAATCTGAAGTCATTTCATAATAAAGAAAATTCAACAAATGCCATTGGTATTTTGTTGGGATTACATTGAATGTGTATGTTAGTTGAGGGATTACATTGAATGTGTATGTTAGTTGAGGTAGTAAGGACATTTGAATCTTTGCAATCAATAAACAACGTATATCATTCCATTTATTTGTATTTCATTCAATTTATTTTTTCAATGTCATATAGTTTTCAGAGTACAGGTATTTTACCTATTTGGTTAAATTTATTTCTAGATGGTTTATATTTTTATGCAATTGTAAATGGGATTGTTTTCTTATTTTTTTTTCTGAACATTCATTATTGGTGTATATAATTGCAACAGATTTTTGTATATTGATTCTGAATATTGTGATTTTGCTGAAGTCATTTATTAATACTAATAGTTTTTGGTGGAGTTTAGGGTTTTCTATATAGTATCATGTAATTTGCACAGATGCTTTTTCTGCATCAATTGAAATGGTCATATGGTTTTTCCCTTTATATTATTTCTATGGTGTATTACATTAATTGATTTTCAGATGTTAAACCAATCTGTCATTTCTGGGATAAAACTCATTGGGTCATGGAATGTAATCCTTTTTATATATTGCTGATTCAGTTTGTTAATATTCTGTTGAGGATTTTCACATCTATTTTCCTAGGACATTAGTCTGTAGTTTTCTCATCATGTATTTTTTTGTTTGTTTTGATATCAGAATAATACTGGTCTTATAGAATTAATTGGAAAAATTTCATTGCTCTATATTTTAAAAGAATGTGCCAAGAATTTGATATTATTTTTTAAAACTTTTTTGGCAAAACTCACCTACAAAACCATCTAGGTTCTTCTTGTAGGAACTATTTTGATAACCAATTCAATTTTTTCACTTCCTACCAGTTTATTTAGATTTTCAATTTGTTACTGAACCAGTTTCAGAAGTTTGTGTTTTTGTAAGAATTTGTCTACCTTATCTAAGTTATCTAATCTATTGGCATAAAGTTTTTTATAGTATTTTACCATAAACCTTTTTATGGTTTGTAGCAATACATTCTGTTTGTTTCCTGGTTTAAGTAATTTGAATCTTCTTTCTCTTTTACTTGGTTAGACTATTTTTAATATTTCCTTACTTTGATTGCTTTAACATAATTTACTCTTTTTTTCCTAGTGTCTTAAAGTGAAAGGTCAGGTAATTTACTTGAGATATTTCTTCTTGTTTCAATGCAAATGTTTGCAAGTATATATTTCTCTCTATTCGTTTTTAGCCAAATGTCATAAATTTTATGCTGTGACTTCATTTTCATTCATCTCAAAGTATTTTCAGATTTCCTCATGATTTTTTTCCAGTTATGATGATACATTTTTTAAAAATGATAGTTCAAAATTTCTGTAGCAAGATCTCAACCAATAAATGACACAATATTTTGAAATTCAAAATAATATTAATTTCACATTTCAAGATTTTCATGTCATTTTTGAGGTATAAGATATATTTTATTACACTATTAAATTTCATTAAAATAGTTATTCATTGACATATTCTTAAACATTTAGAATCCATGCTTTTTTGAAATACATATATTTTAATAAGAGGAAGGGGGTGATGGCAGAGGGGGGTGAGCAAAGGGGGGGAAATGAGGATATCTGTAATAGTGTAAAAATAAAAATAAAGAAAAAAGGAAGTGGGAAAAAATATATCAGCTCTCCTGACAAAAGTGTTATCATCAGTAAACTAACAAACAACAAATGCTGGAGAGGATGTATAGAAAAGGGAAGCCTCATGCACTGTTGGTGGAATGCAGGCTGGTGCAGCCATTAGGGAAAACAATATGCAGTGTCAAAATATTAAAAATGGAACTGCCTTATGATCCAGTGATTCCACTTCTGGGTATTTATCAGAAGAATCACAAAACACTAATTTGAATAGATATATTCACCCCTATGTTCATTGCAGCATTATTTACAATAGCTAAGAGATGGAAGCAATCCAAGTGCTCATCAATAGACAATGGATAAAAAGGATGTGGTAAATGTATACAATGAAATGTTACTTGATGATAAAATGAATTCTTAACATTTATGACAAAATGGACCTAGAGGGTATTACACTGAGGACATAAGTGTGTCAGAGAAAGCAAACACCGTAATATTTCATATGAGTTCTGAAGAACATAATAAACAAACAAACAAAACAGACTCATAGATGGAAAGATCAGGGAGAGGGTTTTGGAAGCTGTATGAAAACTGTGTAGTTTTTATTTTTTTATTTTATTTTATCTTTATTGTTGAAAGTATTACAGGTGTCCCATTTCCCTTCCCAACTGACCCCCTCCACCTTGCTCCCACCCACTTCCCAGGCTTTCACCCCGTTATTGACTGTGTGCATGGGTTATGCATATATGCATATAACTTCTTTGTTTAATCTCTTCCCACCCTCCACTCTCCTTCCCTCTGAAATATGATCATCTGTTGTATGTGTCAGTGTGCCTGGATCTATTTAATTCATCAGATTCTTTTGTTCATTAGCTGCTTCTTAAAGAAGACCTTTCAACATTTTCTGTAGTGCTGGTCTGGAGGTGATGAACTCTTTTAGCTTTTCCTTGTCTGAGAAGCTCTTTATCTGACCTTCATTAGCTGCTTCTTAAAGAAGACCTTTCAACATTTTCTGTAGTGCTGGTCTGGAGGTGATGAACTCTTTTAGCTTTTCCTTGTCTGAGAAGCTCTTTATCTGACCTTCAATTCTAAATGATAGCTTTGCTGGGTAGAGCAATCTTGGTTGTAGTTCCATGTGTTTCATCACTTTGAATATTTCTTGCCACTCCCTTCTGGCCTGCAAAGTTTCTGTTGAGAAATCAGCTGAGAGTCATATGGGTGCTCCTTTGTAGGTAACTAACTGCTATTCTCTTGCTGCTTTTAAAATTCTCTCTTGTCTTTAACCTTTGGCATTTTAATTATGATGTGTCTTGCTGTGGGCCTCTTTGGGTTCCCCTTGTTTGCGACTCTCTGTGCTTCCTGGACTTGTAAGTCTATTTCTTTCTCCAGGGAAGGGAAGTTTTCTGTAATTATTTAAAAATAGGTTTTCAATTTCTTGCTCTCTTTCTTCTCCTTCTGTAACCCAAATAATATGAATGTTGGGCCACTTGAAGTTGTCCCAGAGGCTCCTGATGCTATCCTCATGTTTCTGGATTCTTTTTTTCTTTTTGCTCTTCTGGTTGGGTGTTTTATGTTTCTTCATATTCCAAATTGCTGATTTGATTCTCAGCATCCTCTACTCTACCGTTGATTCCCTGTAAATTATTCTTCATTTAAGTTTGTGTAGCCTTCATTTCAAATTGCTACTTTATTATGTTATCAATTTTCTCAGTTATTTTCATAAAACTCTTACTAAAATGCTTGAGCATCCTTATAAACAAAATTCTGAACTCTGTATCTGTTAGCTTGCTTGGATCTATTTTGTTTAGTTTCTCTTCTAGAGATTTCTTCTGTTCTTTTCTTTGCGACATATTTCTTTGCTTCCACATTTTGGCTGCTTTCCGGTGTTTGTTTCTATGTATTAGGTAGAGCTGCTATGTCTCCTGGACTTTGTAGAGTGGCTTTGTATACTAGGTGTCCTGTAAGGTCCAGTGGCTCAGTCTCTCCAATCACCTGAGCTGGGCCTTCTAAGTGCTCCCATGTGTGGGCTATGTGCACTGTACTGATGTATTTGAGCTCTGGTTGCTGTTGGCATCACTGGGAGGAATTGAATCCCAGACCAATCAGATGTAAGAACCAGCTGCAACTACAGCCAAAAAGCTGCTGTTCTGGAGACATCCCTATGGAACAGGACTTACTTCAGTGGAGCTTCGGTGTTCCCCAAGTGCGCCCCTTGAGTGTGTCACTCGTGGATGTGGTAGAGTTGTAATCCAGTGTGGTGGAGTCTGACCACCAGGTGCACTGTACCTGGGGCCTCCAAGGAGGTGCAAAGTCAGCCTCTGCCAGTGCCCTGCCCAGGGACACCCAGCAAACCGTAGTTGGTTGCTACTTGTGCTGGGATTGGCATTGTCCGGGAGAAGCCACACTATGAGCCAATGCAGGCTGCCACTAGTGCCAGGCCTGGGGCCACTTATCAAGCTGCATGTGGCACACTAATGCTTGTTTGTGAGATTTTAAGAATGTCCTTAGTATAACGCTTAAGACTTGCATAGAAAAGCCAATGGAAATGGCCTGGATGAGCTTGCAGGTAGGGAGGGGAGGGGCCTCTGGGAATCCCTTGGACAGGGCCAAATGTGTGAGTCAGGTGCTGGCCATTCAAATATGGCGCCTGCCAGCCAGCTCTGTTGGGGGAGGACTAGCCAGAGGATCAATGACCTCTGCCAGCTCTTCTGCCTGGGTGGAAGCTGCCCCTCCACTTCTCGCCCCCAATTTCAGGCAGGTTAGTTCCTCCCCAAGTGTCCCAGGTTCCTTTCTAGCTGCTGCCCAGTGCTGGGCTCAGAGGGAGCACGTCTGAGTGAGTCCGTGTGTGGGCTCTTTAAGAGGAAAGCCTGGGGTTCCCAGAGCCTCCTCAACCTTCAGCAACAATCCCAGCTGGTTTTCACAGCTCGACGTTGTGGGGATGTCTCTTCCAGGCCCTGGGGCCCTGGGCTGGGGACCTGATGTGGACTGGGACCCCTCACTTCTCTGGGTAACCTCTGCCACTGAGATGTCCCTCTGGGGTTTACCCCGCGGCACCAGGTGTGGGCTCGTGGCCACATCTTCGAGATTCAGCTGTGATTCTCCTGCATCTCCGCCCCTCCTGCTCGTGTGGGTGCTTCCTCAGCTCCCTGGTTGTAGGGCTTCTGTTCAGCCAGATTTCAGGGGGTTCTGAGTGATGGTGGTTCTGTATTTTAGTTGTAATTTTGATGTGGTTGTGGGAGGCACCGGGGACCTTGGTTACCTATGCCACCATCTTGTTTTCTCCTCTCAAAAATGTGTACTTTCAAGAAGTACAAATTAATAGTTACAAAATAGTCACTCTGATAAAATTTCAGCATATGAAACATAGTCAATAATATTGTAATAACTATGCATGGTCCTAGTTGGGCACTTGAATTACTGGGGATTGCTTTGTAAAGTATGTAACATGCTAACCACTATTGTGTACACCTGAAACTAATAAGAAATAAAATTGAATGTCAATTGTAATTTAAAATTTTTTTTAAAAAAATAATTGTTCAATAATATTGCAGATAATATTTTATTGTGTAACAAAGTATTAAATAATATTACTAAATAAAACTATTTTTATTTATTAATTTGATTTACAAAATTTTGATCTAGAGAATGGATTTTTAGAAGACAAATGATTTTTTTGGATGTGTCAAATTTTAGTGTAAATTCATGCAAAGTAACCAAACAGAAAAAGTATAAGTCTTAGACTTATTACAAAATTACAATCTCTTATAACCAGAAATCTTACCATATATTAATGTACAAATAAATTTAACATAGCTTAGGTAAAATAGTTGTTATGTCCTCTTATGAAAAATGATCAATTCAAAAATCTACCATGTAATGCTTAGAATGTGTGCCTTTAACAGAATGTCATTTAAAAATCATAATTTTAAAAATGCCACAAAACCATATTGATTGTGTGTTTGTGTGTGTGTTGAGGTATAAAGATAATGAAACAAAGAAAAGATATAAAATGTGGACAATGAATTTTCTAAAATAAGGTATAATTTTAAAATATGTGCAAAGATATAAAATGATACCACAGGTAAAGATACTGTATCTAAATAGTCAACTTCATATACCTACCTATTTTAGGCCTAGAAAAAAAATAAATTTAAAAAATGTATTAGTAAATCAATCAAATAAATACCTTAAATTTTATCAAAGTATGAAGAGTAAATTTTGATATTTCTGTACAAAATGGAGTTCATTAATCCACTGTGAATTAGACATTTATTAGGCTTATGTAGGAGTTAATTTATAATAGACACCCCAGTTGTCAAAGGCTAAGCTTATACCTACTATTCATCAAAATATAAGGTGAATATTAAACAACCAATTTAATTATCAGCAAAAGAGTAAACATGATTTTCAATAGGAAATAGAGAAATAATGTGTAAGCGAAAGAATAGAAATAATCCCTTCAACACCAAAGTCTATACTTCTTTAATCATTCTCACAATTTTTTTCTTGTAGTCATATAAAATTATCAATCAATCCCAAAATGCATTCAAAATATTTTGTATGCCACATATTGTATTATTATTTTATTATTAGCTTAAGGAAAGCTAAAAATGTACTCACAACCATAAAAGCAAAAAACCAAGGAAAACACACTATAAGCTTTGAGATAGGATATTGCAGTAGGAACATATCACAAATGAATAAAATTGTTAAGCCCCTCAAAATCAGAACAATGTATTAGGGCATATTTTAAAAAACAATCTTATAGCATGTCTCCTCAGGTTTTTTCAAAAGAGACATAAAAAATCATATGTGTGCCTGGCTGACATGGCTCAGTGGTTGAGTGTCAACTTATGAACCAGGAGGTGGCAGTTCAATTCCCAGTCATGGCACAAGGCCTGGGTTTGGGCTTGATCCCCAGTAGAGGGCATGCAGGAAGCAGCCAATCAATGAATCTCTCTCATCATTGATATTTCTATCTCTTCCTCTCTCTTCCTCTCTCTGAAATCAATAAAAATGTATTTTTAAAAAAAATCGTATGTGTAACAAAATAACCCATGACTATATGAACTATAATGGTTCAGAAATACATTTTAAAAATTCCTAAATATCTACCAGATACCTGGTGGTGCATTTGTCATTTGCACCAAACAATACCAATATAACAAATTGCCAAATTAAAGGATTTATAATTAAACATAAGTGAAAAAGAGTTTGGTACACAACCAAATACATGAGAGTAGATGAAAAAATGTATATTCCAGTTACTCTTTTAGTTTATATTTGCTAGGAACTAAATATTCAGTACTGTTGTAGAATGACATAAATGTTTCACCTATACTTTGGATTAAGCTATGGACATTATGCCCTGGTTGGTGTGGTTCAATGGGTTGAGTGTTGTCTGGTGCACTGAAAGGTCACCAATTAGATTCAGGTCAGTGCACAAGCCCAGGCTGTGGGTTCGGTCCCCAGTCAGTGGTCGAGGTAACCAATTGATGTTTCTCTCTTACATCAATGTTTCTCTCTCTATCTCTCCCTCTCCCTTCCACTCTCTCTATAATCAATAAAAACATTTTTTTTTAAAAAAAAAAAAGCTATGGACATTACAACAAATCAAGTTCACAACTGAGTTAAAAAAAAAAAAAACGGAAAATGAAAATGCTATGACCTATATTCAAACACTAAAAATATTACAAATAATCAATGTTGGTCAAGAGGTGTGAAGTATAAATTTATGTTCTTCTAGAAAGTATTGTAATATAATATAACAGTATTTAATATTAGATTCCATTTGACTCAACAATACTCCTTAAGGAATCTGTATTAAGAGGTTATTGAGCAAGTGTGAAAATATTTATGCACAAGCAATTTTGTTATAACAAAAGATAATACAAAATGAATGATAGGAGCTTAAGTATTTACAGATAAGCATTGGTAAGAGATTTATAATATGAATTTAGTACAATTATATAATCTTCAAGTGTTCAAAATAATAAAATAGATCTGTTACTGATATCTAGTTATATATAAGACAGTTTTTGTCTCTTTTATTTTTATGATTTTTCCTTAAAAACATGTCTGCATTTTTACAAATTAATATTTAACAACACTAGGTCACATTCTGAGGATAGGAAAGAAAATTTTTGGATTTCCTTAATGTGTATCTAAATGTAGCTATATAAGAAAGTATTTCCAAATGTCGAAAAACTTTATGGATTAGAATGGAAATCTGAGGAAGGCTGTGGAGAGCCTTTTTGGGGAAAGACAGGCAGGCAAATTTTGGTGCCAGCTAAAAAAATTACCTATATAAGAAGAGGGTTAGAGGCATTAACTGCATCTGCAGCTGAATATAATTAAGAATACACAGGAAAAAGCCCTGCAAGGGCACATGCCTGGGTTGCAGGCAAGATCCCCAATGGGAGGCGTGCAGGAGACAGACCATAGATGTTTCACTCACATAAGTGTTTCTCTCTCTCCCTGTCTCCTCCTCTCTCTCTAAAAATCAATTTGAAAAATCTTTTAAAAAAAGAGTACACAGGTAAAACTGATATTTACAATGTTTGGGGGAGAACAATAATTTTTTGTTGTTTGTTTTCAACATTTTTTGGAAACATTTCAAAACTACAGAAAAATTGTACTTTTCACCTAGATTCACCAATTTACTTGATTTCTTTGATCTCTTTCTCTCATTCATATGGATTGTGTGTGTGCATACATGAATGTATATGTGTATTCATGTATATATGATATATATAGTTGTTTTCACTTGACTAATTGTGAGTAAATTGCAGACATCATGACCTTTTAACACCAATAACTAGCATGGGTTTTCTAAGAACAATGGCATTCTTTAGAATAGAGACTACATAATGATCAAACTAATAAAATTTAAGCATATTACAAGATATCACCCACTCTATGGTTTATAAAATTTTCACTAATTGCTCAAATAAAATCTTTAAAATATTTTACGATTCCAATTCAAGATCAAACATTGCATTAAGTTTTCATGTTCTTTTGAGTTTCTATTAATTTAGAAGAATTCCTAACCTTTCATTTTTTTTATTCTGATATTTAATTTTATTTTTTTAAATTTATTTTTATTTAAGTATAGTTCACATAAAAATTTATTTTGTTGATATTAATTTCAGGTGTACAATATAGTGATTCATCATTGTTCTACCTTATAATGTGATCAAACCCCACTAATTTTAGTAATCATCTGTCACCATGTAAACTTATCACAATATTGTTGACTATATTTCACTGCCTCTTTTTACCCATCCCCCACTCCCTTCCTTCTGGTGACCATTACTTTGGGCTATGTTTCTATGATACTGTTTCTATGATACTGTTTTCTTTGTTTTTATATAACACATATAAGTGAAAACATACGGCATTTGTCTTCTCTGACTTATTTCACTTAGCATAATACCTTCTAGATCCATTCTTGTTGTCACAAATGGCAAAATTTCATGTTTTATTGCTGCATAATATTCCAGTGTATATATATATGTACTACTTTTTTATCTATGCATCTACCAATGGACACCTAGGTTGCGCCTCAACCTTTCTTTTTCTTTCATGGCACTGACATTTTGAAATAATTCAGACTTGTTTTTCATTTTTGTCAGAAGTTCTTTTCTTTTTTTTACTTATTTCTTTTTTAAATTCTTACTGAATTCATTAGGGTGACAGATGTTAATAAAATTATATTGGTTTTATATATACAATTTTATAATACATCATCTGTATATAGTATTGTGTGTTCACCACCCAAAGTCAAGTCTCCTTCTGTGACCATTTATCCCCCTTTTGCACTCTTCCATCCCCCCAACCTCTTCTCCTCTGGTAATCACCATACTGTTGTGTGTGTTTATGAGTTTTTCTTGTTTTGCTTACTCCCTTCACCTTTGTCACCCAGCCCACAACCACCTCTCCCCTTTAATTGCTGGCAGTCTCATAGATACAAGCCTGGTGTTTTATAAAAGCTCTCAATTTTGGTTTGTTTCATCATTTCCTAACAATTAGGTTGATTTTATATTTTTAGCAAGACACCATAGAAGTCATGTGTGTCCTTTACAATTTATCACATCAAGAACACAGGAGGTCCATTTGTTATAATATTGTTAACTTGGATCACTCAGTTGAAGTAATGTCCACCAGATTTTCCCACTGTAATAGAACACCTTCTTCCTCTTTGTGATTATTAACCAATTTGTGCAGAAGATCACTAAATTATATATCTCTCATTTAATCCAGAAACATAATTAATTATAGAAATTGTAATCAGCAAGTGCAAGAATCTGGCAAGAACTAAATCAGAAGGTTCCCTAGATATGATGCTTATAAAAGTTGATAAACCTCGTGTTTCCATGTCCTTATATTATACCCATTGTTATGTATAATATCAACACAAGTATATGAGAAAGTCCCATAGAACTTTTGCTCAAAATTTGTTATATGAATATATAAAAAATGTGATGGACTGGAACAGTCCCAATGTGATCATTCTAGTTATTGAAGTTCAAGAGAGCATTAATGAGTTCTGAAAAATATAATTTCCAAAAAAGGCAAGTAATATTTGATAGATATTAAAATGGAGGTATAGGCACTGAGCATTTCAGCTGGCATAATAAATGATATATTTTCTTAGAGGGATAAACAAAATGTGAACAAAGATAAAACACCAAATGTGGTTGTTCAGACCTTAAAAACTTTTGAAATGTTTCTGTTTAAGAAGCTATTAAACATTCAATCTACAGATTGCTTTGGATAGTATGGACATTTTAATGATGTTGATCTTTCAATTCATGAACATGGTATATTCTTCCACTTTTTTATATCTTCCTTTATCTCTTTTTTCAATGTCCTGTAGTTTTCCGAGTACCGGTCTTTTACATTCTTGGTTAAGTTTATTCCTAGGTATTGTATTTTTTTTGTTGCAATGGTAAAAGGGATTGTTTTTTAGTTTCTCTTTCTGAGAATTTATTATTTGTTTATATAAATACCATCAATTTCTGGATGTTAATTTTGTATCCTGTTATTTTTGCCAAATTTATTTATCAACTCTAGTAGTTTTTTGGTGGATTCTGTTAAGTTTTCTATCTACATTAACATGTCATCTACAAATAATGACAATTTTACCCTCTCCTTTCCAATTTTGATGCCTTTTATTTTTTCTTCTTATCTGATCTCCGTGGCTAGGACTTCCAGTACTATGTCGAATAAAAGTGAATAAATTCAATGCAATCCTTATTAAAATAACACTGGCATATTTCACAGATCTAAAACATAATTCAAAATTTTATATGGAACCAAAAAGTAGTCCTGAATAGTCCCAGCTATCTTGAGAAAGAAGAACAAAGATGGAGGGATTACAACACCGAAAGCCATTGTAATCAAAACAGCCTGGTACTGGTATAAGAACAGACATTTAGATCAATGGAACAGAACAGAGAACCCAGAAATCGACCCAAGCGATCATGCTCAATTAATATTGGACAAAGGAGGCAAGAGCATACACTGGAGTAAAGAGAGTCTTTTTAATAAATGGTGTTAGGAAAATTAGACAGGTACATGCAAATAAGAAAAGGAAACTAGGCTACCAACATATACCATACACACAAATACGCTCAAAATGGATAAAAGACTTAAATGTAAGTCGTGAAACCATAAAAATCCTAGAAGAAAATGTAGGCAGCGAAATATCAGACATCTCACTTAGCAGAATTTTCACTGACACATCACCTAGGGCAAGAGAAACAAAGGAAAAAATAAATAAACAAATGGGACTACATCAAACTGAAAACCTGCACAGCAAAAGAAAATAGCATCAAAATGGAAGGGAACTCACTGTATGGGAGAACATATCTGCCAAGTGCTCATAGAAGTCAACTGAAGAAAGACAAACAATCCCATTTAAAAATGAGCAGAGGATCTAAATAGACACTTCTTCAAAGAGGACATACGAATGTCAAAGAGACATATGAAAAATGCTCAAAGTCACTAATCATCAGAGAGATGCAAATTAAAATGATGATGAGGTATCACCTCACACCTGTCAGAATGGCTGCCATCAATAAATTAACAAACAACAAGTGCTGGTGAGGTTGTGGAGAAAAGGGAATCCTAGTACACTGCTGGTGAGAATGCAGACTGGTGCAGCCACTATGAAACACTGTGGAGTTTCCTCAAAAGATTAAAAATGGAACTGTCATTTGACTCATTCATCCCACTTCTAGGAATATATCCTAAGAATCCTAAAACATCAATCAGAAAGAATATATGCACTATGTTCATAGCAGCATTATTTACAATAGCTAAGATCTGGAAATTGCCCAAGTGCCCATCAGTAGATGAGTGGATAAAAAAGCTGTGGTACATTTACACCATGGAATTCTATGCAGCTGTAAAAAAGAAGGATCTCTTACCCTTTCAGACAGCATGGAGGGACCTGAAGAGTATATGCTAAGTGAAATAAGTTAGTCAGAGAAAGATAAGTATCACATGATGTCAATTATATGTGAAACCTAATGAACAAAATAAACTAATGGATAAAATAAATCCAGAGTAATGGAAACATGGAAAGGACTCACAAATCTCAGAGGGAAGGTGAGGATGGGTGGGAGGGTGGAAATAGATTAACTAAAAACTTATATGCATAAACCATGGACACAGACAATAGTTCAGTGAAGACCTGAGGGAGGCAGGACAGATATGGAGTGGAAGGGGTCAATGGAGGAAAAAAGGGTCATCTGTAATACTTTCAACAATAAAGATTTTTTTTAAAGAGGCTATTAAACATAAGTCAGCATGAGAATAAAAAAATTCTATGTATTTGATTTTTTCTCACAACTGTTTCAGGAAATAAAAAAATCTAGAGGGATTAAAATAACATTTAGCTAGAAATAAAGTTTATATTGACAGCAATGAGAGATTGGTTATATATGAGGAAATAGCTAAATAAGTAAATAAAATATGAGTCCACTTTCTCAGTGTTGAAGAAGGAAATTACAAATATAGAATGGAAAATAATTAGAGTAAATCAGGTGGTATTGAGATTTTGGATTAAATTAGTATCTGAAGAGCAGTTTCTAAATACCACTCTACTCTAAAAGGAATCAGAACTTCTTGGAGAAAGGATGATTTCACATTTTGGCATAGAAAGTACAAAATGAGTTTTGGGCATTTTCTAACACTGATAAGTAAGGAATTGCTCAAGGGTTGATGAGGTTGTGTCAAAAGGACATAGTAGGCAGTTTGCATAGATCCCACTGGTCAAATATGGGACAATTTCAGCATTAAAATAAATCATTATAGAATATATTATTGTCCATTAAATAAATTAGAAAACCATACCTATGTAAATTAATAAAAGAATAAATCATTAGTTTGATGAATACTTTTTTAATGTAGATTCTATTATCACAATATTTTATAATTACAAAAAGAAAAATACAGAAATGTTATGGTGGAGAAGCCTGGCAGACAGTTTCTTAATCAAGTAAGTGATCAAAGTGAATGTTGTCAGCAATGGAACAAATTGAAATTCTGTGCCACCTTATTGAATGCAATAAGAACACAATATCCCTTCTGCAATATTGCTGCCAAAGATGCCTGACCTAAAGCAACTATTGAGAAAACATCAAAACAAAACTGATGGAATTCTACATTCTATTTGGTCTGCCAAGATCATAAATGTCAAGAAAGATTGTGGGACTGTTCTAGAGTGAAGGAGAATAAAGGAATATAATAACTAGAGACAATGTGTGTATGCTAAACCAGATCTTTGATATAAAGAACTTTATTCATTTGGCAAAATTTGAAAGGGGTCTGATGATTAGCTGGTAGTATTGTATTTATGTTAATTCCCCAATTTGACAGTCATACTAGTTTGAATGTCCTAGTTTGTAGCAATACACACTAAATTAATTTTGGGAGGTCATGGGGCACCAATCAGCAATTTATTGTGTATGGGTCAGAGAAAACTTTCTTTGTACTGTATGTACTTGCAAATTTTCTGTAAGCTTAAGATTGTTTCAAAATGTGAATAACATTTTATTTATTTTTATGTTTCATCAAACTACTACAATCACTTTGGCTGCTTATTTTACTTGAGTGTGAAAAAGAAAAGAGCCCAGCCAGACATGGCTCAGTAGCTGAGCATTGACCTAGGATCCAGGAGATCACCGTTCGATTCCTGGTCAGGGCACATGCCCAGGTTGGGGGCTCGATCCTCAGTTGGGGGTCTGCAGGAGGCAGCAAGTCAATGACTCTCATCATTGATGTTTTTATCTCTCTGTCTCTTTCTCTCTCTGAAATCAATAAAGACACATAAAAAAAAGAAAAGGAAAAGAGAATAAACATGCATTTTATAAATTCAAAAAATTCAGAAAGAGTGAATTTTAAATATGTAATGTATAGCTCTAAAAATAAGATAGATATACCAGTTTTTTGATTAGATAAGGTCAGAGGACTTTCCAGAATAATCTCAAGAAGGTCATTTGATAAAAAAGATAACTCAGAGAAAACATAGAGGCAAAAATTTAAAAAGGTTGAAAGATATTATTAAACGGAGGATTTGTGAGCAATTCTTATAAATAGAATGTAAAGTAAATTAAACCATTTTGGTTGTTCTTTCTCCCTCTGATTTTTTTCTTCTTGTTATAATAATTATGGTTCTTATTGGCACAGTATCATTTTAAATTGCATGTTTATTCTGAATCAAGTATAATTATTAAATGACATTATAGCTTTATAGTTCTTCAAAGATATCAAATCTACTGTGAGATACAACTTATTTGTTTAATAGCTGAAATAAGGAGAGTAGATTAAATCACCCTGTAGATTATTTTAATATCTAAAATGACAAAAAACAGCATTCAGGAAGGGCAGGAATGGAAAGCCTTTCAAAGAAAACAGAAAGGAAGCATTCTTCCACAGAAGGAGGATGGAGTACAAGACTAGAGAATTCCTAAAATCAAGATAGGGAAATAAAGCACAAGATATTACAGGAAAATTAAGACATAAATTAAAAGTCTGCTGAGAAACACAAGATTTTTCGTGTCGAGGCCTCTAAATCCTCTAAAATCCACTCTTGAAAACAAAGAGAGACCAGCAGAGAGCTGTGTATCTTGATCTTATGTGAACCTTTCACTGGATGATTTTTATCTAATTATTCTGTGGCATTACTCCATCATCCTGCAATGTGAGGCCTTTAAACAAACAAACTGATTACTAGAGTTATTGGGGTGATCACTTCATAAGGTATATGACTGTCTAATCATTGCAAACCTGAAGCTAATATGATATTATATATCAACTGTAATTGGAAAATAAATTTTAAAATAAAAAATAAAAATAAAGCATGTAAAAAAAAAAAAAAAAAAGGAAAAAGAAACCCATGATAGTTTAATTTATTGGAAGGATTTTGTTGAAACTAAGATGACTATAACTGCAGTGTTTTCTGTGTGCAAAGTCATAGGAGTACATTCTGTGTTTTCAGGAATAGGAAAAATTATGCTGTGCAACCCCTTTGTTTTATTTTATAATCCTTATGAATCATAGACCTAATATTTCCTTCTTATTGGTACTGACTGAGAGTAAAATTTAAGTCAAATTAAGGTCCCATTTCTATGAAATATATGAGACTAGTAAGCCTTTTGAATGGTAACTTCCCACTTCCCGTAATCACATCTTCTATATCCATTTTCAATCTTTCCAGCTCTGGTCCATCATTTTCATAGCACATTATTTAACCAAGTTGTATTGTATGTATTCTTTTAAACCACTTTACATTATCTCTGAACAATATGGGGGGCAATTACAAAAACAAGCACACGAATACATAAATAAAACAGAGAGAGAAAAGTTGAAAAAACATAGTGAATACATACTTTCTTAAAATTAATGTGATGTAAAGAGCTTGGGACAGGATAAATGTACATAGCATGTAAGTTGCTAAAAGCAGATGATCAACGTATATGCATATATGCATAATCCATGGACATAGACAATAG
Source organism: Miniopterus schreibersii (assembly GCF_964146895.1). Classification (NCBI taxonomy): domain Eukaryota; kingdom Metazoa; phylum Chordata; class Mammalia; order Chiroptera; family Miniopteridae; genus Miniopterus; species Miniopterus schreibersii. The sequence continues at coordinate 36,692,256 of NC_138104.1, read as the reverse complement.
TGCAGTAGGCCTGGGGGGTGCAGGGTGGAGGGAGTCAGTAGGGGGAAAGAGGGACATCTAATACTTTCAACATTAAAGAGAAATTAAAAAAATAAAAGCAGACGGTCAAGTCAAATATTTTTCGAAAGGGTCACTTTTTCAGGTTGTTTGAAAGAAAGGTGTGAAGCCATGGACAAGGTAGAATATTTAATTTTATACTGTGAAATTGCAAAAGAATATGGGGTAACAATAGCTTTGACATAGCTAAATCTATAAGGATTTGATATCGTTAAATATAAATGTGTGTGTGTATACATATATATATGTGTGTGTGTATATATATATATATATATATATATATATATATATAAAGAGAGAGAGAGTATATATAACAGGTTGAAATATTTTTTAAAAATAGACTGTATCAATTATTATTGTAAAGAAGATCAAAAACATTAACTCAACACAAATAGCTGTTTTACAGGGGTGAAAGACAGGGGGATATTTGGTCCTGAGGACCATGCATAGAATATAAAACAAATAAATAAAATGGGAACAGGCAAAAATAGTAATTTTGAATTTATAAAGAACATGTGTGTTGAATTAAAAGATGGTTTGCCAAAATGCTGATCTTTAAATTGATGAACACACAATGCAATGTACAGATGATGTATTATAGAATTGTACACTTGAAACCTATATAATTTTGTTAACCAATATCACCCCAATACATTTAATAAAAATAACAAAATAATATTGATTTGCTCACAAAGGAAAAAGAAATAACAGCTAATCTTTATGAGGGCTTACCACATACCAATGGGTAATCCAAGGCATTTTCACCTGTCAACTCATATAATCTTCACAACAGTTTTCAGAAGAAGATGCATATTTACAAGTGAGGGGACTCAAGCCCAGATTGGAAAGCAACCCTTAGAAAAATCACTGGTTGTGATTGATGTTAACTGAAATTATTGCAATAATCATTTCACTTTATATATGTATATCAAATCATCATGCTGTGCACCTGAAACTAATACAATGTTATATGTTAATTTTTAGCGCAATAAAACTGAAAAAATAAAAAATGTATTAGAAAGTGCTTCTATTTTAAATGAAATTATTTGTTACAGGGTTATCATAAAAATATTTTTAATGAAAATCTCAGTGGCCACTTTTAAACAAAGGGATCTGGTTCAGTGACAAATACATTAGGTAAAATAAATATAAAAAATAAATAATTCTATGTGAAGAGTCTCCAAATAAGGAAAATGAAGTTAAGATGAACAATCTCATGGGAAAATCCCATGGACTTAGCAGGAATATACAGTCATAAAATGTGAATGTTAATTTGATGTTTTAAAAGGGAAGTAGGTGAGAGAACTAAGGGGGCATCATGTAGAAACTTAAACTATAAGACATTTTGATTTACATAACAAACATGATCTTTCGCAACAAAAAGACACAATTTCATGAAACCGAATATCTTCCATATGAATGAGGCAAAATTTGTGCCTAAGGAAACCATTATTTTTCATTAATAGTATAGGTGAAAGAAATTGCCAATTCAATCTGCATCCCTATTATGAAATTCAAGATGTATCAACATTGAAATACATTTTTATTGACCACATTTCTTGTATGTAATGAAAGAACATAGATTATTTTCCCCAAAATAAACTGTGAGCTCTGAACTTTACAATAACAAAATAATATTGTTGCCAATATGAGATATCATTAAATTCTTCAAAAACATTAAATATAATGTTAGGATAAATCTGTTTTTCTTTTTGATTTGTTTTACTTTTTATTTACAATTAATTTCAAACCCAGTAAAGCTACAAGAATAAGAATAAGCAAGAATACCAGTATAACCTTTACCAATTTCACCAACTGTTAATATTTAACCTATTTGCTGTATCATTTGCTTTCTCTCCCTCTCTCTCTCTCCCTCTTCCCTTCTCTCTCCCTCTTTCTCTCTCTCTTTCTCTGTCTCCTCTTCTCTTTCTCCATATATAGTATTATTTTTTCAGAATTTTTTGAAAATAAGTTGCATATATCAGTTGCAGTCCTTTTGAACCTAAGGACTTCAGTGTGTATATCTTAAGAATAAGGATACTCTCTTAATAATCTTAATATCATTTTCAATTTCAGTAAATTTAACATTGAACATATACTTTTATCTCTCTTGCTTATACCATTATTTTTTAGTTGGCCCAATGCACTTCATGGCAGTTTGTCTCTGTAGTACAGAATTAAATACATTTAATTGTCTCTTTAATCCCCTTTAATCTGGACTATTCCCACAGCATTACTTTGTGCTTATGATATGGACATTTTTGAAATGTATACTCACCCACATTTTTAAAAAAATCAGCTTTTATTGATTTTGGATTTATCTTATATTTTTTCATGATTGGATTCAAGTTATGCATTCCCAGCTAGAATTCTCTAAAAGTGATGTCACAGTTCTCTAAGGGCATCTCATCCAAAGGCAGATGAAGTTTATCTGCCTTGCACTGAAGATATTAATTTTGAGCACCCAGTAAAGTTTTGGTCTCAATCATTCATCTAATTACCTACAACCAGTCCCCAATTCATAGCAATCATTTTTCCCTTGTAACTAATAAGCTATATTTTGGAAGAATCTTAAAGAATATGCAAAATATTCTACTCTTTTTCAAACTTTCATTCTAGAATTAGCATCTACTTTTGTCCTGAATTAATCTTTATTGTGATAGTTAACAACTGAGATTTTCCAATTTGCTTTTATTTACAAGTTAGTCTTTGGCATGCTGTTTTATTTATTTATTTATTTATTTATTTATTTATTTATTTATTTATTTAAAGATGGATCCAGAGATACCTGTACTTTTTCATTGCTTATAATTCATTACTGTACTTAATAATTTTGGAGTTAAAACTGCTCAGACTTGGCAAGTGAGAGACTCTGACTCCTCAAACTGGCTTTTCTGCCATTGTGCCGTGCTCCCAGTATAAGAAGATGCTCCAGGTTAACTGTGTATTTACACTTCTTCAGTCTAGAAAACAAATAGTCCCCCAAGGACTCCTAGTCCCTTTTAGAATGGTATCAGAAACTAAGGTGTAAGTGCTAATTGAGTCCATTGTTATTGGGGTGCCTTTGATTCTAGGTTGTTTCTGCACTAGATGTAAGAAATATATGCATGTTAATGGGCATATACATATAGACTGTATACATGTATGCACAAGCATACAGGTACACATACACATTCATGTATATGTATGTAAATAGATTGATAGATGATAGAAAGTAGATGATAGATTATAGAGAGATGATACATAGATGATAGACAGATATAGATGATAGATATAGAGATAGATAGATGATAGATGATGATAGATAGATGATAGAGAGATGATAGATGATAGATATAGATGATAGATATAGATAGATGATAGATATAGACAGATAATAGATAGATGATAGATAGATAGATTATAGATAGATATAGATAGATGATAGATAGATAGATATAGATAGATAGATGATAGAGATAGATAGGTGATAGATATAGATAGATAGATAATAGATAGATGATAGATGATAGATAGATGATAGATTAGATAGATAGATGATAGATGATAGATAGATAGATAGATAGATAGATAGATAGATAGATGATAGATAGATAGATATAGATAGATGATAGATAGATGATAGATAGATGATAGATAGATGATAGATATAGATATAGATAGATAGATGATAGATAGATAGATGATAGATGATAGATAGATAGATATAGATAGATAGATAGATAGATAGATAGATGATAGATATAGATGATAGATAGATAGATGATAGATAGATAGATAGATAGATGATAGATAGATAGATAGATAATAGATAGATGATAGATAGATGATAGATATAGATATAGATATAGATAGATAGATAGATAGATAGAAGATGATAGATAGATGATAGATTAGATAGGTAGATGATAGATGATAGATAGATAGATAGATGATAGATAGATAGATAGATAGATGATAGATGATAGATATAGATAGATAGATAGATAGATAGATAGATAGATAGATAGATAGATAGATGATAGATGATAGATGATAGATGATAGATAGATAGATAGATAGATAGATAGATAGATGATAGATAGATAGATGACAGATATAGATAGATAGATGATAGATTAGATAGATATAGATAGATAGATAGATAGATAGATAGATGATAGATAGATAGATGATAGATAGATGATAGATATAGATAGATAGATGATAGATAGATAGATGATAGATAGATAGATAGATAGATAGATAGATAGATAGATAGATAGATAGATAGATATAGATAGATAGGTAGATAGATAGATGATAGATAGATGATAGATAGATAGATAGATAGATAGATAGATGATGATGATAGATAGATAGATAGATAGATAGATAGATAGATAGATAGATAGATAGATAGATAGATGATATAGATAGATGATAGATAGATGATAGAATTATAATCTCATACTGATACCTCCAATTTAGGTCCATCCACAGTATTCTTTCTTGTCTTAACATTCCACATTTTTATATTTTTTTCTTCCACAGTAAGGACCCTGGTTCAGGCTATCTATTTTAACCACAAATACTTATGTTCTTCAAATATTTGTGCTAAGTTTCCCCAAGACTACTCACATGCTCAATGCTCTGCTAAAAGGAATCACAGGACTCACAAATTGTTATACTCATGATTACAGTTTATTACAACAAGAACATACAAATGAAAATCAGCAAAGAGTAAAAGGATAAGGGACTAAGTCTAGGAGATATCAGGCACAAGCCTCCCTTCCAATTGGAGTTGCTTAGGGCATGTTTAATTTTCCCAGCAATGATAGATGATAACCCCATGCAATTTTTCCTCAATTAAGGAGGCTCATCAAAGTCTTGGAGTGCAGGATTTTTTGGAGAGTCAGTCATGTAGGCATGCAGTGTCTATGTGATTGACCTCAGCTACTAAGATTCCAGTCTTCCCCACAGGCAAAAATCAGCATTCACTTTAAATCACTGTATCAACATAAACTCTCTGAGTTAAATAGTACTAAACAGTTTCATCAGACAATATCTCACGTGCCCAGTTTGACTCTCAGGAGGCAGTTGTTGGCAAACCCAGAAGGCTGGCCTTTCTTGAAATATACAGGGAGTGAGTAACCCAGGCCTGCCGAGCTAACTTTTTCACTACCAACGCTTGTATATTATTTCCCCTGAAAGAAGGACTTTGATACCAAAATAGATTCTTGTATCAAGATAATAATGCAGAAACTTCTATAAATAAATTACTACAATTCCTTCTAGATTAATGACTTTGTTATTCCTATGGTTCTGTTTCATTCATGCAGTTCTAACCAAGACACCTTCTGCCTCAAATCAGAAAAAGAAAACAAAAAAAACAACACCACAGCATATTATTTTTGCCAGCAAACTTTGAAAGAATAATATGCTAATTTCTTATATCTCAACACCATTTGTATACTTATGGCATTTTCTATAGTAATATATGTTGATTTTATACATTTTGTAAAATACGGAAACATAAAAAATAAGAATTTTTTTACTAATACCACCACTATGCAGAAATGGCTGTCAGACAAACTTTAGTAGTACATCCTTCAACACCTAGTCACTCATCTCTTTACTACTGCTTTTAATTGAGTGCATTTAAAATGTTAAATTGCATAATTGGATTATTTTTATACTTGAGTATTTTGGCATAAAAATGTCTGCTAACTTTAAAAGAAAATTACTAAATCCCATATTAAATATTTATAGTGTATATTTGATTCCACTCACAAAGAATTAATAACTTTCCAATAGAATTGGTTTCCCACAAGACCAGAATCATGCTATAAATTAGCGTTCACCCATTAAAAGAAAAGGTTACTCTCTATAAGTAATAAAATTGAAAACTACAAATTAAATCTTTCTCTTCATTACTGATAAATTATTTTTCTTGTTGAGCATACATATACAGAATTTAATGTGTTACTACAGAGTCTAATACAGTAATTAATATTCAAAATGCTTTTGGCATCTGTAAAATCTTAAAAACCCATAATTCAATCTGTCAGAAACACACTACAAATATCTTACAAAATGATCCTTGAAAGAAGATGCAATTGTACTCAATTCCAGGAAAAGTCTATTTGAAATGATCAGATTTGGTAATATAAATGTATTCATCAGAGTTCTCCAGAGAAATATAAGGAATAGAGAGAGAGAAGAGAGGGAGGGAAAGAAGGAGAGAGAAAAAGAGATAGATAGATGATAGATAGATGATAGATGATAGACAGATGATAGATATAGATGATGATAGATGATAGATAGATGATAGATAGATAGATGATAGATAGATAGATGATAGATAGATATAGATATAGATATATAGATGATATAGATATAGATAGATATATAGATATAGATATAGATATAGATATAGATATATGATAGATAGATATAGATAGATAGATAGATGATAGATGTAGATAGATAGATATAGATAGATGATAGATAGATAGAGATGATAGAGATAGAGATGATAGAGATAGAGATAGAGATGATAGAGATAGAGAATGAGATAGAGATAGAGATAGATAAATGAGAAAGAGAGAGAGAGAGCAATAGCAAATGATCTTAAGGAATTGGCTCCTGTGATCATGAAGACTGACAAGTCTAAAATCTATGGGGTAAGCTGGTAGGCTGGAGACCAAGAAAGGGCTAATGTTGCAGCTCAAGTCTGAAAAGGTAGTCTGCTAGCAGAATTCCTTCTGTATATGTATGTATTCTACACTTCTCTTCTTATAAGGATACTAGTCATATTAAATTAAGGCCCACTGTAATGGACATTATTTTAATTTAATTACACCTTTAAATAATCTATCTCCAGCCTGGCCGGGCCTGGCTCAGCGGTTGAGCATCGACCTAGGATCCAGGCAATCGGGGTTCGATTCCTGGTCAGGGCAAATGCCCAGTTGTGGGCTTGATCAATGACTTTCTCATCATTGATATTCCTATCTCTCTCTCTCACTCGCCTTTCCTCTCTCTGAAATCAATAAAGATATATTAAAAAAAAAATCTATCTCCAGATACAATCAAATTTGAGGTGTTGAGTGTTAGGATTTCAACAAATGAACCTGGAGGAGGACATGATATAGACCATAATAATTAACAACTATAAGTATTCTGCTTTGTATTATATCATAAAAATCTTTTTAAAATTATCTCAATAAAATGTCTTGGGATGATTCAGTCTACATTAAATTTTGTATTTCTCAAAATATCTGGCATAATATTTTCCCCGAATATGATTTTAGAATTTTTTTTAATTTAACATATATTGCTTTCTATAAAAGTAGAAATCATCTTTTGTTCTTGATTTTAATTTATGTAATAATTTCACACAAAAAATCATTAAAGAAACACATTTTTATGAAACAAAATCCATAAAATGAAAAGTACCAAGCAGTTGGTGGAAATTCTGATCCAAGGCTATAAATAAATTTATGTTAAGTCTAGTTAGTTAGTTGCTTAATTAGAGGTGAAATAAGAAAGGGTTAGAAAATGTCACAGTGTTACAAAAATTGCTATTTTGAAAGAGAAGAAAAGCTATGCCCTTTTATCTTAACTAATTTTCAATTCTATCAGTTTTCAAGTCCTAATTCAAAGTTTTCCTCCATGACAATTTTTTTTTTTCTGAACATTTACATTCATCTCTTTTATTTTGAAGTCCTTGATATCTTTATGTTTTCTATCAAATCACAGGACACATTTTTTTTTCCTATATAAAAAAGAAGTCTGTAGAGGGCAGGGACTTCATCTTCTACTATTTTATGTGCAAAATAGCAAAAAAGGGAATACATAGTAATAAGCTGTGGCTCTCCTTACAATGTTAAGATTAGAATTCAGGTGTTTTGATGAACACACCACTATTGTATGCCTGCAATTAAAAGTCCTAAAATGCAAGGCATCAGACTTAAATGGGAAAGTTGTAATTGCGGATATGCATTTCTGAGGCGTGTTCTCCAGATATTTTTTGACAACAAAGATATAAAGATCAGTGAAGCACAGCACTGGGAAATACAGAGAACAAATTACTCCTATGTGTCCATAAAACATGGTTTCTGTTAGCAAGGATTTTTGTTATGTTTGTTACAGTCAAACTAAAGGGGAATTAATAGTGTAAACTGGCTATGTATGTTCTGTAGGGTACTGTCTCTTTTTGCTTTTTACTTTTGTGTGTTATCCCATGCCTTAGGCTCTTGCCATTTCTTCTATTCCCAAAAGTTTGGAATTTACTAGGTAGATAGTAATATAGATTCATCATCTTTTTCCTACCTAAGAAAAATGAACTTGGTTATATTAAGCCTCAATTAATAGTCTTGTCTCCCTTCTACGTCTCCCTATTTTCTTGTCATTTACTTACTCTTATTTTCTCTTCATCTAATTTTTTTCTGAGATTAAATATACAACTTCTTAATATTTGCATGTAAACAAATGGACCGAATAATTTATTGACTTCTAAATTAGCTATAGAACTTTGAAAAGTATATTTTATTGGCATATTCTATATTACAGGTTTTGTAAAAGCATTTTACATATATCACTAAATTTAATCTTGTTAAATTTAGAAGTAGGTGTTAAATGTTCAGTTTATATGTGAGGATGCCAAGGTTTAGAATGGTGAAAAATTTACCATTATCACACATCTAGAAAGTGGTCAGCATTCCAATTTATGTCTGTGATTATAAAGCCCTCTTTTTGTTATGCAATGCTGCTTATTCTTTGTCAGCATGGATATATAGGTATTGTTTAATCACTAATCTTTAAGATAAATGACAAGTTTAAGAGGAAGAATTATCATTCCCCTCTGTCAATTGAGGAAAAGAAGGTTTCGAGTATTCCACATGTTCCCAAGTTTACATATCAATAAGTGGTCAAACTGGAATTCCTGTGCAGGTCTAGAAGTTAAATTAATGGTGTAAATAAAATATATTGACCCACATCCTAAATAAATTTTTTAAATGCATAATCAACTTTATATTTCTTTTCTTTTTTTATTGTTGACACTATTACAGATGTCCCAACTCCCCCCCTCTTTTACCCACTTCCACCCAGCCTTCACCCCCTCTCTCTGGTCATCACACTGTTGTCTGTGCATCTGTAAATGAGTTCCTCTAAGATTATTATAGTTTTCATTAAAAATGCTAAGATCTTCCCCTGCCGGGCGTGGCTCAGCGGTTGAGCGTCGACCTAGGATCCAGGCGATGAGGGTTCGATTCCCGGTCAGGGCACATGCCCGGGTTGCGGGCTTGATCAATGACTCTCTCATCATTGATGTTTCTCTCTCTCTCTCTCTCCCTCTTTCTCCTTTCCTCTCTCTGAAATCAATAAAGATATATTTTTAAAAAATGCTAAGATCAGCTAAGATTCTGATATTAGCATTTCTGATATCCCTGGTGAGAAATTGCTCTGGTGCAAATTAAAAAGAACAAAAGATAAAAGATACTTAAATGAGGTGATTTGGAAATGTTTTCCCTTAAAGACATTAACAATGTTTTGTCATTTGTGTATTTTATAGTAACATCATATATATACATATATATTCTTTCTAAAATTATATCTGAGGGAATCCTGCCTATGCTCTCCATTAGATGAAGTGGGAAAGGCTTTGTTGGGTAGTTTTAATCATTACCATGAGTGCCCAACTGAAGAAACCCCATTAAAGCCCACTCCCAAAAAACATCAGCAGAAAATTTATTCTGTATTCTAGTTTCATTAACTCTGCATTGTAAAGTGTTGAATGTTAGAAAATATTAATGGAATTGAATAGTTTTGACCACCTACTTTTATGTCCCATCTTTCTTTTATCTGGGAAACTCCATGATCATTTTTCTAAATAAAGACAATTGCAATTACCATTTTGTGTTAAATAATTTATAAATTGCCTTTTCTTGGCACTGGCATAGGTATTTTTGCATAACTAACTGCTTTCTAAGAAAGTATTTTTATACTTCACTAGCAAATGCTTTTATATTTATTTTCCTCATCAGTGCTCATCTTTGTCTTAAGGCATGGGGTAATCATGGCAAGCTATGTAAACATTTGGCCACAATACTTAAACAAACTTCTTAAGGGGAAATTTCACAGTTGGCTTTAAAATAAAACATCACATTGTTTCTTTATCCTCTGTATATCCATTCAGTCACCTAGAAAAACTATTTAGCAGTGCAGTGAGCCACAATGTTGATCTTCCTCAACATAAAATATCCAGATAGATTTAAATGTTTTTTAAAAAAATAAAAAGTTATGAAAATTATCTTTTTATCCTGTCTGTATTTCAGATAACATTGTGGCTCAATTTAGCAAAATAGAATATTATAAAAACATAATATTATTGCTCATTTTATTTTAATAAGAACAGAGACTTGCCCATATTCACACATCACTAAATATTAGTATAAAAATTAGATTCAAGATTTAATTCTGTCTCAACAAGCTGAAACAATAAGAGTAGCGGAGGGGAACAAGCATAAGAATTAGCATCACAGAATATAGTCTCAAGCCTGGTTTCTATCATTTACCTGCTGTGAAATCCTAGGAAAGATACTCACCTGTATGAATTTTATTGTCTTCTTCAGTCAATAAGAAAATGAATACCTACCTTACAGAACTGTTGTGAAGAATGGTAAGTTAAGCTTTGCAAAATGTGTAGTATATAGTAACTACCATTTATTAACTTATTTTTATAACAGCAAATGAGACAAAATTTAAGAAAAATACAAAGTACATGTAAGGTTGAGCCCTTACATATTCATTTTTAAGATGCTTATGGAATGAATGTTGAAAAAACACATTTTTTTAACTGACAGCTTTATTGAAATCTATTCCCATACTACACAATTCAATGTTTTTAGTATATTCACAGAGTCGTGCAAGCATCACTACAATTTTAGAATATTTTCATCATCCCGAAGAGAAAATATGGATTTTCAGCCACTCCTTGTCTTAGTCCATTTGGGGTACCAGAACAGGGTACCATATATTGGTAGTATTAAAAACAGATATTTATTTCTCAGTACTGTGGAGGCTGAGAAGTCTGAAATCAGGGTGTCTGCATGGTCGGATTCTAGTGAAGGCCCTCTTCCAAGTTGCTGTCTGTAGACTTCTCTCTGTGTTCTCACATGGCAGAAGAAGTGAGGGAGCTCTTTCAAGCCTCTTTTATAAAAGCATTAAACTCATGCAGGAGGGCTTTGCCCTTATGACCTAATTATTTCCCAAAGGTCTCATCTCCTAATACCAATACATTGGGCATTAAAATTTCAATGGATATATCTTGGGAGGACATAAAATCTTTCAGATCATAGCCTTTGTCATTACCTCCAGAACTGCCAATCCCTTAGCCCCTGGCAACAACTAGTTTGATTTCTGCCTCTATAGATTTGTTTATCCTAGATATTCATATCAATGGAATTATACAATATGTGGTATTTGGCAACTGGCTGCTTTCACTTAGTACTTTTTCAAGGTTCATGCATGCTATAGTATATGTCAATACTTCATTCCTTTTCACGACTGAATAATATTTCAGTGTATGGATATGCTATTTTCCACATTTTGTTGTGTTTTTTTTTAAAATTTTAAATATATCTTTATTGACTTCAGAGAGAGGAAGGGAGAGGGAGAGAGAGAGAAACATCAATGATCAGCTGCCTCTTGCAGGCCTCCGACTGGGGATCAAGCCCAAAACTCTGGCATTTGCCCTGACTGGGAATTGAACCGGGACCTCCTGGATCCAAGGTCGACCATCAACCACTGAGCCATGCCCAGCCGGGTCACATTTGTTTATTCATGCATCAGTTGATGGACACTTAGATTGTTTCCAATTTTTGACTATTATAAATAATGCTGCTATTAATATACATTTTCATTTAAAATATGTTTTCAATTCTTTGGGGCATAATTCTAAGAGTAGAATTACTGGGTTATATGGAAATCTTATATTTAACTTTTGGGGGAATTCTTTTTTAAAGCAGTTGTACCATTTTACATTCCCATAATCAATGTATGAGATTTCTAATTTATCACCACATTCTCACCACCCCTTCTTAGTTGTTGTTGTTGTTTTTATCATAATCTTCCCAGTGGGTGTGAAGTGGTATCTTAATAATAGTAATTTGATAAATATTTGTTAGAATCAAGATGTGCTAGAAGTGCTGGGTTGTTAACTTAAAGGGTGATTTCACCTAGAGTAAACATCAAAATAGGTAGCTTTTGAGTTTCTCATTTGTGTCTTTTCTGACCAATGACAGCTTCCATATTTCTTTCATGCTTTATCATATTTGAATTCCAGCCAGGCAGCTTCTCCCCACACCATCTAAAAAATTGATACAAGTGCTCACATGAATTCCTCTACCTCTTATTCCTGCTAGTCACGGAAACCTAAACTTAACCTCATCTCATTCGAGTTTTAATGTCTCAGGCTATATGAAGGAACAAAGAAGGTCAATGTCTATGAGTAGAGGGACATAAGGATCATGCTTTTATTTGAGCAAACAATAGTGGAACCTGGATGCCAAGCTATCTGATGCAATTCAAGCTCTAATCATATAAGTGCACTAATTAAATATGACCAAAACACTTCTCTGAAAAGCCTTTTGTAAGGAATATGAAAGAGTGAAAGTGCCCAGTAGAATTCTTTCACAATAAACATGCTCTTCAAAATCTATGCTCAACTTTGAAAATACCATTATTTCCCCATTAAATTAAGTATTGGAATCTAATCCTGTCAGAAAGTTACATTGTTGTCCCTAATACCAGGAAGCCATAAAATCATCCATATCACATTAATATATTTTAGCCTCTAATGGTGATGGAGACAAAGTCCATGCATATTAAGCTTTTCCTATCACAATTTTGGGTATCTTCTGAAGATGGTGCATGCATGTGAAAGTATTTTGCATGTGTGAAAAACAACAAAAGATAAAGGTTCAGATGAATAATTTGTGATCAGTTCAGTGAGGGGCTAGTAAGTAGAGTTAGCAATGTTACAGCCAGGCACTGACAAGGCCCAGAATTGTAAACTCCACTAGGAGTAACTTTGTAAGCAAGTGGATGAAATAATCTACTTATCTATTTTTTATTTTCTACCCAGAGTAGTTTTTTTTAAATAATCAATTATTTTGAGAGTTATGTTTTTTCAGCCCTGGATACCTTATCTTAGTTGTGTATGTGTATTTTTGCTCACATATATTTTAGGGAATTACTGCCATGGAATGCTGGTGAATTCATTCATTTTTTATCATGTACAACATATTAATTTGGTCACTATCTTTTTTTGGGTATAGTAAGAAATTTTAAAATATAACATACATATTTAATTGATTTTACATAATCAGAGTCTCCAGGTATAATTTTCATAAATATATAAAACTGTACATTTATTTAAAATGAAGATTACATATAATATATTTTAGAGACTTGAACCAAAAACAGAATTCACACATTACCATGCTTGTGGAGATTAATTCTGACAAGACATGTTGTAATATTTCCTCAATAATTTCTCCTTTCAGTTAACTATAAGGTAACATATGGTCATTAGCCATTCCATATTTAAGGTTCTGATTCAGGTAAATATTTGGATATTCTTTTTTTAAAAAATGTGTCTTTATTGTTGAAAGTATTACAGAGTTCCTCCTTCCCCCCCCCCCCCCGTTGACTCCCTCCACCCCATTCCCGCCCTTTCCTAAGTCTTCCTCGCACTATTGTCTGTCCATGGGTTATGTGTATATGCATATAAGTTCTTTATTAAGCCAACTTGACTCAGTGGTTTAAAATGGATAAGGTATTCTGTCAGAAGCTGTTATATAAAATAATTTCCTTTGTGGAATGATTTGAGGGATTTAAATTATAAAGTTAATACTGACTCACTAAGACCCAACTAAATGAATAGACCTAACGATTTTCTTTTGTCCACTTTCCACTTAAATATGAAAATCAAATCAAACAAATTACAAGAAAATAGGTGGACCCCAGGTATTTATTTAGAAGTAAATTCAGGGTATATTGTGGAGTTTTAAAAAACTGTCATCTATCTTGTATTATCACAGTATGATTTAGTGATTATTCTTGTTTAAAATAGTAAAGAAAGCCCTGGATCAAGAAAATTATATTATCTATATTGTTTTACTAACACAAGAAAGAGAAGTAAATGCATAAAGTTCCATTATTGAAAAATTTTCAAATTATTTATAATTTCCATACCCAGGTTTCCAAAGTGATTTTTACTCTAAGTTCTTGGGAAAAAAGGATATTTTACTAGTATTGGCTTTACTTACAAATCAAGACCAGTGTACTCCTTTAAATCTGTCCAGGTATTTTTACATGACTACAAGGTGGTATATGGTCTTTAGAATCTTACTACTACCAATGGGTTCAGGTAAAGGAACAAATGTTCACTTTAAAAACTTACAATCTGAAAAGGTCAATAGATAAAAAATAAAATTTATTTTTAAAAAAAAGGTTTATAAATTGCAAGACTGCATTAGTTACAGTCAATACATACATATGTGGCTGTGACATATTGTACATTATGTACTCAATTTTTTTTCTTCAATTACAATTCACATTCAATATTATTTTGTATTAGTTTCAGGTGTAAAGCATAGTGGTTAGTCAATCATATACTTTGCAAAGTGCTACTCTCAATATTTCCAGTACCCACCTGGCACCATACATTATCCTCTTTTAATGACATATTTGGTGTCCCTGGTTACTACTACTACAATTATTTCTTCTGTTATTACTAGCATTTTCTGAGTGCTTAAAATTTGCCAACCATGAGACTTAGAACTTTATAAGAAGCATCTCATTTAATATCCCTAGTAATGTTATAGAAAATTGTCACCATTTTAAAGATATGCAGACTGGGGCTTTGAGAAGTTAAATGACCTAAGATTCCCAAGTTTGAAAATCGTAGAACTTGCCTGGCTGGCGTAGCTCAGCGGTTGAGCATAGACCTATTATCCAGGAGATCACAGTTCGATTCCCAGTCCGGGCTCCATCCTGGGCAGTGGGTGTGCAGGAGGCAGCAGATCAATGACTCTCATCGTTGATATTTTTCTTTCTCTTTCCCTCTCCCTTCTTCTCTCTGAAATCAATAAATATGTATTTTAAAAAGAAAATTGTAGAACTAATATTTGAACCCAGTTACTACAACTCTAGAACTTCTATGTCTATCAGCATGTTATTTTGCTCCTCAGAACTGTGGTTACCTTTAAAACAAAGCTAGCATGTTATAAATATTAGATGAAAAAGTGCCAGGAAAATTGCTATCTCCACCCTATTCTTTGGGAAAAAAATGCTGAATTGCATACTCCTTTGAATTACTGATGTCCAGGCTATCTTTTATTGGAATGAATAACTGAGTGTTAACTCTGTATTAGTGCAGAAGAATGTGCAGTGAAGGAACACAAAGCAGGTGGTGATGTATGTTGAAATTGTTTATTTTTGGAAAATAGTGATAATACTCTATCTGAGTACATTCTGAGTATATAAAAACATTAATGCTCTTTGACATACTATGGTTTTCCTTGCTGGCCTAAAAATTATAATCTGTACACTACTCTGCTTTGATAAAATTGTTACATGCCCTTCTTGCCACAGTCTTTCACACACAAACACACACACAATCTCTTTACATATGCTTTATAAGGGGAAAAAAACAAATGCATATTTTTTATGTTACAATTGCAAGTGGAAACAAAGAAAAACATTTTTGACATTTCATATAATTTTTAAATACAATAGCTGTACAATTCAGCCATACAATTTAGCAATTCTTAGACAAAAGGCATCATATGGTTTTTATAAATTATTTCTAACTTTGCCTCTAAGCTTGGAAATATACTATTTACCTCATGTTTTGCCTATATAATTACTCTACTCATACATGCAATCTGAGGGAAAAGAATGGTTAGAAATTAGTTCCTCAACTCTTACAGATAGAAAGAACATGTATTTCAAACAATTTTAATTAACTCTAGATAATGGAAAAATAAGAAATGTGTGCATTTTAATTGAAAAAATCACTAGCTAGAGAACACCAAAATAAGAAATCATGAAAGCATTGAGATAGAAATTATAAAGTTAAATAAATTGAATTTGTTAAAAGTTATTGGGAGGGGGGTTGGAGTGGGATGGAAGGGGTCAAACAAGGGGAGCATCTGTAATACTTTCAACAATAAAGATAAATTTAATCAATCATTAATAGTGAAATAAAAAATGATAATAATAATAATGAAATACCTTTGCATTTAAAGCTACCTATTTGGAAAATAACTTATATTGCCTTAAAATAAAATTACAAACTATATTATTTAATTAAATGCTTTATTTTAATATGTATACAAGAGCCATATATACATGCATTTTAATAAATCAAATGGCTTAATGTAAAAAAAAAGTTATTGTTTTCAGAATACGATGACAGACTGAAAAATTAAAGCACACTACTTGTTATATGTATTCTATAAGTTCAGTTTTTGGAGTCTCTGAAAAGAGAATTCAGTAAAAAGGACAACATAAAGCAAATATGATGTTTGCAATGTAAAGGTTTTATTCAGTGAAGATGTTTGCTACTTGTTCTGCATGTTCCCAGATTGCCTTCTGATTTCTACTGATATTTGGAAATCACATTTCCTTATAGTGACATAAAACAATTAGTTCTAAAACTGTATGTTTAAATAGGTTTCACACATGAAAAACAAACTTTGCTTATAAAGTTATTCATATTTATATCAATATAAGATATTGTGGGTATTATCATATGCTACGCTTACTGCAGTTTTTACAGTTAATTTAGGTCATCATAATGAATAACTGTTTTTCAATTAACACACATGGCTTACAGAATTTTTTAATTGGAGAAAAATACAATTAAATTCTAGAAGAATTTACAGATGAGCTACTGAATGTAAATTCTAAAATCAATAGTTATTTTCCTGTGATTTAACACTTTTCAAGGTGATTTGCAGAATCACTGCTCTGTTACCTTAGTAAAACTCCAAAGCCCTACCCTGAGTTCTATGACATGACATGGCATATCAAGGAGATGCTTGAGAATTAAAGCAAGCCTAAAATACTTGCTTTCTTGACAATAATCTATTTAGTCATAATTTGAGATTTGTAGTATAAGTCATACATTAAATTGAACCATTAGGCCTGTTTCTATCATGATAGTAACAAAAGCTATACTCTTAGTATATGCCTTTAGGTTAATGACCAAATGATTTTCAATGCTTTTGTTGAAACCAAATAAAATAAACTCTTAAGTAAGGAAATAGCAGATGTCTACTTAAAATGACTTTTCAGATTTCCACTTATGGTAAAGACATAGGTACAGTTGGGTAACAATATAAAAAGATGAAATTTGACCCCTACCTCACACCACACATGATATATTATATGTCTATCATATATGTGATTTTTGTGTGTGAAAGACAAAGTGATACAATTTTTCAAAGATAATAAAGGACACTATATGCACAATATCAAGTATGTTACAGAAAAAGTTTGTCCACCCAGTGCTAGCAGAGCCAAACATTAGACACCAAGATTTGCAGTAATGAAATATTGGCTATTTATTTATAAATGACACCATCCAGGAGAAAGGGAAGGTAATACTCAAAAGCTGGAACTCCCTGATGTGTGTAGGTTACAGACTATATAGGACAAAATCTCAAGACATTGTGGGTTGAGGGTTCCATCGTGCTGGGAGCTTTGGTCAGAGGTGAGGTAAGGCAAATTAATCACTTCTTCATTTCCTGAAGACAGTTCTGAGGTCTGTTCTGGCATCCTTCTGTCTAGTTTTATGGGAAAGTAGCCAAGAGTCATTCTACCTTGGAGTCACAATCTGAAATATAATTTAGGTCAAGATGTTTAGCCTGCTAGAGGTCCAGAAAGTGTGACCATTAAGTCCAGGCTACTGTCTTCTGCTGCCTCAGGGGTTGCTAATTATCTAGGGGAAAAGTTACATCTCTGGGTTTATATATAAATATATAGACATATGGAGAGAGGGAGAGAAAGAGATGATTTCTAGAGCTAGAATTTAAAAGTAAATTTAATCATAGTCATAAAGACCCTCCATTTCAGGATTTTTTTCTAAAATATAGTGTTTGTTGAGGTTTTAATATTTATCTTTTTAAAATACTATGCAGCTGTAAAGAAGAATCATGGGACAGTATGGATGGGCATGGAGAATATTATGCTAAGTGAAATAAGCCAGGCAGCGAAAGAAAAATATCACATGATCTCGCTTATACATGGAATCTAAAGAACTTAATAACTGATGAGCAGAATAGATTCAACGACATTGAAGCATACTTGAGACTGGACGAATGTCAGAAGGATGGAGGGGGGTGCGGGTGGTGGAGGGGGAGAGAGTAACCAAAGAATTTATATGCATATATGCACAACCCAAGGACACAGACAATGGTGGGGAGACTGACTGGGGAGAAGGAAGGAACAGGGGGGGGGGCGGTCATTGGGGAGAAAAAGGGACATCTGTAATACTTTAAACAAAAATAAAAATTTAAAAAAATAAATAAATAAAAATGAAATCAATAAAGGTATATTTTAAAAAATTTTTATATTTAATGCATAAGCAAGGGGATCTAATAATTTCATGCCTTCCCTGTTTGTTCCATTCCTTGTGATGAATGCCTGAAAGAAAAATCTACTACACACAACAGACACTACATAGTTGAGTGGATGGGGAAAATATTTTTTTTTCCTGCTTATATAAAGAAAGAAAGAGGCAGCTCTCCCCCTTACCCTCAAAGAAGAGAGAAAAACCTTTGTTTCTTGGAAAGGCTGACTGGAAATAATCTTGGATTTTCACTCTAACCTTTTAAAATGTAAATGCTTTTCTCCCACAGCCAGATAAGTCTCAGAGTCTCCAGCTTTTATGACCCAAACATGTTACTACCTTCCTGCATCTCAGCTTCCCCTTGAAATGTAAATACATGCTTCCAGTTAGATAAGTCTCTCTGGAATTGTCTCACTATTTTTTTCTACATCCCACAACTTGTATCCGGAATATATAAAATACTGTTATAAATCAGTTAAGGAAAAAACATACGGCCAAGTAAAAACGTAGGCATGAAAGTTGAACAAGTATAACCTATGATACAGTGGCAATTCCACATTTAGGTTTATACCTTCAGAGAAATATATATTATTTTACATCAAAAGACAAGTGCTAGAATGTTTATAGCAGCACTATCCTTAATAGTCTTGAACTAGAAACAACCTAAAGATCCATCAATAGTAGAGTAGGTAATATAGTTATGATCTGTGAACTAGAGCTATATATAATGAATAGATCTCATGAACATAATTTTCCCGAAAAGAAGCCAGACATAAAATGCTATTATGAATATTATTCCTTTCAGATAAAGTTCCCAACAAAGGGAAAGCTAAATTATTGTGTTTAGGAATGCCTATAAGGAAATCAAGAAAGTGATAACCATAAAAGTCAGTTTGTTAAATTAACAATTGCAGCACAGTGTATTATGATATAGATAATGTCAGAGAGAGCAAAAAAGGCTCAATTAGATCAAACTTGAGCAAGAAACATGCTAGGGTTTTCAGAATGGATGATGCTTGACCTTTCTTTTGAAGGACCAATAGGAGTTATTTCACTGAAGAAGATGAAGAAGGACATGAGAGGATAGCATATGTTTTAGAAAAATTCAAATAGTTTTGTAGGACTAGAGCAAAGTGGGCATGTAAGAGACTTGCAAAAGAATAATATATGCCTTCCTAAAATATATTCCTAAGTAAATTCTATCATATTTAAATTATTTGTTAATTTTTTGTTTTCTTCTTTCACTTATAAATTCCATAAAAAGGGTACTATGTCTCTTTAGTTCTATGTTCCTATTGCCTAATCCAGTTAAACTATAGAAGATATTAAGTAACTACTTTTTGAATGGGGGAATGGACAGATGGACAGATGGATGGTTAAATAAAGCCCACAGGGGAAAATTATCAAGGATTTCATTTGTTAAAGTAAGGGTTTTGACTCAATTTTAAAACCTAAGGAAAAGTATATTAATCAGGATTCTTTTCATGTGAAAATACAAAAGTATTATGGAGTGACCCAAAAAGTAAGTCACTAGTAAGTAACAAAACCTTAGATATTGGGAAATAAGCGGTCATGAGGATATGTGGAACTGCAACAATAATCTCCCTCCCCCTCCCCCTCCCCATCTCCTTCTCAATTGTGCCTCCCTCCCTCCCTCCCTCTCTCCCTCCCTCCTTCCCTCCCTTCCTCCCTCCCTCCCTTCATTCATACCTTCCCCTGTCCTTCTCTGTCTCATCCTCTCATTTTCTCCCTTGTCTATGATTCAGTGATTCTCCCTCATACCAGTTTTCTTCATAAGGTTAGGGTGGCCCTATAATTTATAATCCAAATTGGGATATTTTGAAAATTGAAAAGAAAAACAGTATTGTTAATAATTACAAGGGAAAAACAGGCATAAACTGAGAATGCCTCCAGCAAACTGTGAGTTATGATCACCCAATGTAAAGTAGAAGACTATGGTCAGGATCATTGTTTTATATATTCTCAGCTTCATGATTAGATAAAAAGGGGCTTATTTTCCCCAACCCCATTACAGAAATCCTGTGAAGTGCACTCATTATCTTTGTTCTGGCCTTGTGATCAGTGGAGTGGCTTATTGTTTATAGAATTTCCTATTGAAATACATTATTTTGATGGGCAAGGCAGTAAGCAAGAATGATTCTGAAAAACAAGAGATGTGCATTTTCAGAATAATAGTAGAGAGTTCTAGATTTTAAAACTGATGCAATTCTTTAAAGTAGTAATTCAAATATTTTAAATATATATATGGTCATTTTTATACATTTATACATATATGTACTTCCTTCATCTTCTATATGTAATTTTAAGCAGGGCCATTTCAGTGTTGACTCATTCTGAGTGGCAGACACCTGAATTCCTTAAATCTCTTTTGTATTTCACTAATAAGCCATATCTCCTGTATTGTATTTCTATTTTTATACTTATTTATTTATTTATTTTTTATCCTCATCTGAAGATGTTTATTGATTTTTAGAGAGAGAGGAAGAGCGAGAAAGAGAGAGAGACATCAATTTGAGAGAGAAACATTGATCAGTTGCCTCCTGTATGTGCCCAGACCAGGATCAAACCCACAACCTAGATATATGCTCTGGCTGGGAATCCAGCCTGCAACATTTTGGTGTATGGAATGACATTCCAACCAACTGAGACACTTGGCTAGGATATCTTATACTGTATTTTTAGATTTAGGATTTTGTACCCAAATACAAGACATTAAACTTGATATTGTCAAAGTCATCCCACATCTATTAAAACCTTGCTGATACTTAATTTCAATTTCCTATTATACAATAATAAAACTTTCTCTGACTAGCAGTTATGAATGAGATATTATTTTTAAAAGTGCATTGAAAACTGTAAAATATTATGTACATATAAGGTAAGAGTACTAATTATATATATTTTGAAGTGAAGATTTGGTAGTGATTTTACTAGTGTATTTAGAATTTTGAGTTTGTTTTTTTTAAATAAAACACTATAATTATAAGAATAAATTATAATTTTATTTGGAGAGTGGATGTTCATTTTAAGCAGTTTTATTCACTTTATTTATCAATATTATACTTAGCATATTGGTCCAAGTTATTAGCCTTCTTAGAACATTATTTCAGCAAAATGTTTTTTTTGGGGGTTTATTTTAGTATGACAATAAAAAACAACCATAATGGGCATATTACTAAGAATTTATGTTGTGCATATAAAATGTTGATTATTGCTGTACTCATACTATGTATATATTTTTAAGTCCATTCATTTTTAAAATCTTGTGATTCTGAGATCAAAAGTTTAAGCTTTTTAATTTAGCACTTATTAATTTAGCCTTATTGACTAAATAATTTGAAGGAAATATGCTAACATGGACTCAATGAATTTATAAGTATTCTTTTTCTCTTTATTTTATGTTCCTCTTAAAAATAAACATAGGAATTTTTAATTTAAACTCAAAGTCTAGGGAAGTAAAAGCAAAAATAAATGAATGGAACTACATCAAACTAAAAAGCTTCTGCACAGTAAAAAAAAATCATTAACAAAACATAAAATCAATCAACCGAATGGGAAAAGATAGTAGCAAACAAAAACTCCAGTAAGTGGTTAATATCTAAAATATATAGAGAACTCACTAAACTCAACACCAAACAAATAATACAATTAAAAAATGAGCAGAGGACTGGACAGGTACTTCCAAGAAAACATACAAATAGCCAACAGATATATGAAAAGATGCTCAACTTCATAGCTACTAGAGAAATATAAATCAAAACTACAATGAGATGCCACTTTACACTGTTAGAATGGCTCTTATCAACATTGACAGGTGATGACTAGTGTAGGAGAGGTTGTGGAGAAAAAGGAACCCTCATTCACTACTGGTGGGAATGTAAACTTGTACAGACACTATGGAATACAGTATGGCAATTCCTCCAAAAAAAAAAAAAAATTAAGAATAGAGTTTCCATTTGACCCTTCAACGCCTTTTCTGTGTATCTACTGAAAAAATCTTAAAATATTTATGTGTAAAGATGTGTGTTGCAAAATAAACCGTTTCTTGTACTCACAACTCTAAACCTACATTTGCCCACCCCTGTTTATACAATGGGATGTTACTGGGCCACAAGAGAAGTACCACCATTTGTGACAACATAGATGGATCTTGAGAATATCATGCTAAGTGAAATGAGTCAGACATAAAAAGTAGAGAATTATATGATTTCATTCATATGTGGGATATAAAACTGAAAGCAACAGATGAATGAATCAATGAGACCAACAATAAAAAACTCATGGACAGCATTATGGTGTTTATCAGAGAGACAGGATAAAGGGTGACCAATATATGGTGATGAAAGATTTGATTTTGGGTGGTGGGCACACAATGCAGTATATAAATGATGTATCATAGATTTGTACACTTAAAACCTATATAATTTTATTAACCAATGTCACCCTAATAAATTTAATAAAATTAAAAGAATAAAAATAAGTATAGGTTATATTTAAGTTTATGGTTTCATAGAATTACAGCCTATGTTATGTATAGTAGTGCAATAAATCTGGTGTGTTAAAAGTTACAAAAATGTTATTACTTGGGATTATAACATTTACTGAACAAGTAGTTATTATCATCCCAAGTTACACAATATTAAACAAATCTCAGATATTTTTCAATGTCTTATTAGTAAAGCAGATTAGAAATGGTGGAACGAAATAACTTACTGCTATAAAGTAAACTGAGAGTTTATGTATATATGTTAAATAATGACTGTTCAGAAACTCATTAAAATTTTAAAAACTCAAAAATTGAACGTTTTTGAATATGAAAACCACAAACAAACTAAAACATAAGAACTCAGCAACATTCTGATGCTTTGTAGGTTTCTCCACAGTACAATAAGTCCTCACTTATTGAAGTCAATTGGTTCTTGGAAACTGCAACTTTAAGCCAAACAACTTAACAATAAAATTGATTTTACCATAGGTTAATTGATGTAAAGAAGAGTTAAGTTCTTACAGCATTAATAAAAACTGATTAATAAAAACAAGTAAGATAATTATTTTCCAACCCTTGTAACCAGTTGAGGATGGCCAGAGTCTCTCCCGTTAGGTCAGGGAACAAGGTGGGGACCAACAGTGGACAGAATACCCTTCCATCACAGAGTGCAATCATACCCACACTGGCTCACAGTGGGGAAATGCAGACCTGCCCATTCACCTCATGTGCACATTTTAGGATGTGGGAATAACCTGGAGTAACCCAAGAAACCTATGCAGACATGAGAACAAAGTGAAAACTCTACACAGACAGTAGCCCTGACCAGGAACCCATATATATATATATTTCTGTCATCGACTTTATAACAAAATGACATTTCTTGAGGAACTGCTGTGTTAGTGGTTTAAGCTAACTTTCAGAACTCATCAAGTTAATTTGGGTCATACACCAATTTATGAGCACATAAAACCTGTATTTTTAGTTCATAATAAAATTAAAAAGTAATATCACTGGCAAAAAAAGTTTGTAAATATGAGAAAATGTGAAGAGAGAAAGAAATTTGAATCTGGTTTTAGAAATATGATACATGACTTTCATCTGGAGTCTTGTAAACTCTAAACACATCTATGACTAGATATTTGTAATAAATTTCAATAATCATATTTAGTTCAACAAGTATTTACTAGCTGTGTATGATGTCGCAGATTGTAAAACATTATTTGAGAACAACAAAGAAAGAGTAGAAGCTAGTTTTGCAAAGAATTCTTAAATAGTGTGATCTTTGTATATTTATATCTGTTTGGAAAAACACTCTTCTTAGAACTTCATGTGTACTTTTTCACTTTCCTCCCCAAAAGTTAATAGAAACTTACTGTTTTTATCACTATTTTACAGTTGAGAAAATCATGACACAGGAAGGGTAATACCTTGCTTAAGGTCATACAAGTGATAAGCAATAACACCAGAATTAAAAATTCAAAGTCTGAGTGATGAACCCATACTCTTTTTTCCCCCAGTTACAGTTTACATTCAATATTATTTTGTATTAGTTTCAGGTGTACAGCATAATGTTTAGACAATCATACTTTATGCATAGGTCCCCACCCCTGGCATTTCAAGTACCCCCCTGTCACCATACCCAGTTATTGCAATATTATTGATTGTATTCTTTATAGTGTACTTTACCACCCCATGAACTATTTTGTTACTACCAACTTGCACTTCTTAATCCATTCACCTTTTTCACCAAGCCTCCCAACCCTTCTCCCCTTTGGCAATCATCAGTCTGATCTCTGTATCCATTAGTCTGTTTCTGTTTAGTTTGTTTGTTTACACTGTTCTTTAGATTCTGTATATAAGTGAAATCATACGGTATCTGTCTTTCTTTGACTGACTTATTTCACTGAGCATAATACTCTCTAGGTCCATCCACGCTGTCACTAATGATAAGATTTAATTATTTTTACAACCAAGTAATATTGCATTGTATATATGCACCACAGCTTTTTTAGACACTTGACTATTGATGGGCAATTGGGTTGCTTCAGTATCTTGTCTATTGCAAATAATGTTGCAATGAAAGTAGGGGTGCATATATTCTTTGGAATTAGTGTTTGGGGTTTAGTTGGATAAGTTCCCAGAAGTGGAATCTCTGGGTAATAAGGTATTTTCATTTTTTAGTATTTTGAGGAACCTCAATTCTGTTTTCCATAGTAGAGGAGCCCATACTCGTGATTATTACTCTATATTGAAAGTTTAAACTAGCAAATCCTGTAAAGTTGTAACTTTTAAGGTATCTTGGTATGAAATATGTATTACTAAATTTAAAAACTTCTGTAGATTTTGTGTGTTCATCACAATATACTTAAATTTATATTAGGTACAACCTAATATGCAATAAATGACTATTAAGGAATATCTAATTTTATACATATTTTTGTATTAACTTGTAATTAGTATATTTTCATTTTTCCCCTTAGCCTTGTGTTTCAGTAAACATCCTTTTCTCTTTTGCATTTTTGTGTATTGTCTCTGATATATTTTGCCTTCTTCTTCTCCTTCATCCTGCAACCCAGAACAATGTTAAAAAAACCAAACAGATTTAGCATCATCTGAGCAACCAAGAAAGTTTCGTGTTGTGAAACGATGAAGAAAAGTGAGTAATTATCCTAAAAAATCTCTTGTTCTATTCTCAGTAGCTTCTTCTTAGGACCTCTGAGCAAATGTTCTAAAGAACAATAGAAATAGCTCTAGCAACTTTTTCCTTTAAGCATTCATTATTGATCTCTTTAACCAAATAGACCCCTTTATATCAATAATTCCAAAGATTTTTTGTAATAGTAATATAAAATGTCTTATTACCAAATGATTTCTTGATAAACTTACTACAGTGTTAGTGCAAAAGTCAGTTATGAGATAGAGTCTGATACATAACCATGGGCAACTAGTTTTATATTCAATTTTTTTTCCACTTTTGTCTGGACTAAAGGAAAACTGAAAAAATCAACAGAGGCAGCAGGAAATAAAGTAACCAAGGGATATACTGTTAAAGAACTTAAATATTTACTGGGAAAGGCTTAAATATTTCATGGCTCTAATTCCTAAAGTAACACATATCAATTTTGCTCCCTACTTAAAAATTTTATTATGGAAAAAGTTGGTTTATAGAGCTTATTTATAGTATGTTTTTCCTATATACCCAAAGAGCATTTGGTGTTATTTATCTTCACAGTGGAATTGTGCATATGATTTAAAGGAGAATAAATTTTTGAAGTAATTTTACTTGTAAATTAAAATAATTTAAATATGTTAATTGAAAGAAATATATGTTGATCATTGATTAAAGATGCATAAACTTTCACATATAGACATACTTGATTCTTTTTTTTTTTTTTAAATATATCTTTATTGATTTCAGAGAGAGGAAAGGAGAGGGACGAGAGAGAGATAGAAACATCAATGATGAGAGAGTCACTGATCGAGCCCGCAACCCGGGCATGTGCCCTGACCGGGAATCGAACCCCGATTGCCTGGATCCTAGGTCGACGCTCAACCGCTGAGCCACGCCCGGCGGGGCGACATACTTGATTCTTAAACCTTGATATTTAAACCATTTTAATCACATTATTTTCTTATGAATACACCTCTTCAAAAACTTGAAAGTTGGTATCCTCATTTCTAAATGATAGAATGTCAAACACAGGCATAGAAATTCTCAATTTTTTTCTGTTCTGGTATACCTGAGGGACATAATAGATTGGAATCAGTAATAGCACTTTAGAAGGTTAGTTATTCTCTAAGAAACTAGAATGTGGGAGGGTGGATGGAGGTGGTGATAGAAGCAAATCAAACCCTTGGGATAGAATAGCATCTCAAAGAGCAGTAGAGTGTGACAAATTCCCAGGCATCATTCTTATGTGTCAAATTTCCTCCTAAGAATTGTTGTTTTAAATAATATACTCAAATTTTAATGAAAACTCATTTATCCAGGATCCAAACAATTATACATTTAAAGGAGATATTGTTTGTATTTTATTTGTATAAGCAATAGAGAAATGACAATTTAATATGAATAATTTATTTTTAAAGTCACCTTTTTAAAAAGTTGTATGTAAATCTACATACAGTATCTTTTAAACTGATTATTGAGTTTTTAAAATGATGTTTATTTTAATTTTAATGAGAATAGTTTTGTCTTTAATATTGGAAATTATGTATTCATTTATAACATAAAGGTAATTCCCATTTGATACTACACTCCTACCTCAGAGAATTTCAGGATATATAAGTATGTTTTGCTCATTGAATTAGTGATTAAGCCATTCAAAGGTAATATTAACTACAAGTTATTGAGCACATACTATGTTTCAGAAAATCTATTAAGAACTTCATTAATATAATTGCATACTTTTTTTTTTTTTTAACATCCATCATTTTGCCAACATCACCTGGTGTCCTACAAATCAATTCAGTTTTGACACTAACTTCCCAGAGTTAGTGCTGACCCCATAGGTTAAGGTTTCATTTCCATGAGACTGCCATCACTTTAGACACCAGCCACAAGTCTTGGATAACCCCAGTTACTTACACTCTTTCCAGATGACCAGTAGATTCTAGAGTTCCATAACCATCTCCTCAGGTTTGATTATTTGCTAGAACAATGCAGAGAGTTCAGGAAAGTGCTACACTTATGATTTCAGCTTTATTATAAAGGATACAATCCAAGAACAGCCCAAAGGAAGAGATATATAGGGCAAAGATGGGGATGGATGGAATTTCCAAGTCTTCTCCATGCCTTGCCTGCTACCCTCCCAGTATATGCATGTGTTCACCAACCCAGAAACTTCCTGAAACTCATTTTTAAGAATTTTGTATAGAGGTTTCGCTACATGGGACTCCAGTGCATTTCTGGTAGGTATTCAAAATGGTTCAGACATTGTTGAAACCGTATAGTGTTGTCTCAAAAAATTGAACATAAGATTTCCATATGAACTAGCAATTACACTTCTGGGTATATACCCAAAAGAATTGATAGTGGAGACTTGATCAAATATTTGGACACTCATGTTAACATCAGCATTATTCACAATAGACAGTGGGTCAAAACAAGCCAAGAGTGTCCACTGACTGATGAATAAATAAACAAATTTGCCATATATAGAATGTAATATTATTTGGCCT
This sequence comes from Miniopterus schreibersii, assembly GCF_964146895.1. Taxonomy (NCBI): domain Eukaryota; kingdom Metazoa; phylum Chordata; class Mammalia; order Chiroptera; family Miniopteridae; genus Miniopterus; species Miniopterus schreibersii. The sequence continues at coordinate 36,663,883 of NC_138104.1, read as the reverse complement.
TAAAAAGGAAGGGCATTTTGATACATGTTACAACATGGATGAACCTTGAAGACATTATGCTTATTGAAATAAGCCAGACACAAAAGGACAAATGCTACATAATTTCTTTTGTATGAAGCACCTATGGGAGTCAAATTTTGAGAGACAGAAGGTAGAATAGTGTTTAGTGTTTATCAGGGACTAGTGGGAAGGAGGAATGGAGTATTACTTTTTAATGAGTAGAGCTCTGGTTAGAGATGATAAAATGTTCTGAAGATTGAAAATGATGATTGCACAACCATGTGAATCTACTATGCATTTAAAAATTGTTAGAATGGTAAAAACCAACCAAATGATATTTGAAAAAGAATAAGTGAAAATAATTTCTGGTTGCAAACTAAACTGTACAAATAACCTTATTTAGTAGAACCAAATGGAATTCCCAATGAATCAAGTTCTCTAGGTTTATGGACACTCTACTATATATAACATCGTCTCTGTAGGAATCCATTCATTTTTTGGCAAGGCCTGATATTTTGAATTCATTTTCATTATATAGAACTTTTAAAGAAACTATGCTTAAATAATATGGTACTATATTTTGTTTCCTTTTTAAAATTATATCTTTATTGATTTCAGAGAGAGGAAAGGAGAGGGAGAGAGAGATAGAAATATCAATGATGGGAAAGTCATTGATTGGCTGCCTCTTGCACGCCCCCAACTGGGGATTGAGCCCGCAATCTGGTCATCTGCCCTGACTGGAATTCAAACCCCGATTGCCTGGATTCTAGGTCGACGCTCAACTGCTGAGCCATGCCAGGTTGGGCTAAATTTTTTATTTATTGATTTTTTTTTTTTTTGAGAGAGAGATATCAACTTGTTGTTCCACTTATTTATGCATTCTTTGGTTGCTTCTTACATGAGCCTTGATTGGGGATCAAACCTGAAACCTTGGCATATCAGGACAATGCTCTAACCAACTGAGCTACTATATTTTGTATAATCTTGCCTTCCTACAAACTTTTGTCACTAAGAGATAGAAATATTTCATAATTTTTTGCTTATTCTGCTTATTCAAATTCTTTCAGACTTGTCCACAATTCCCTTGAGATTAAGATACTGAGTTTACTTTTTTACCCTCACTTCAAGTTTCTACTCCAATAATCATTGAGTGAACATTTTGGTGTTGTTTTTACTTTGTTCAATGAAGATAAATATATTCTATGTATTCCTTTTATAATTACTTGAAGTTAAACAATATAAGAACTAGACCTTAAAACTTCTAAACTTAGTTTCTCTGTGGATCTTTGTAGAGGTTACTCTTGTGGAAGTTCAATCAATAACATCATTTTTTGTTATTTGTATGAGAGATCAAGAGAGCAAGAGCAAAAGAGAGAGAGAGAGAGAGAGAGAGAGAGAGAGAGAGAGAGAACATAGTACTTACTGAAAATACATTTTTTCAGAATATTGTCAGAAATATGACAATATTATCAGTTTCATAACTGACTGTATCAAATGAACATGTAATGGATTTAAGTAACTGAAGATGGAGATTTCTAAAGTTTAAAAATATTCCAAAATATAAGTTTCTGTCATATAGTGTGCATCCACAATTCTGTTACTATGTATCTTTCTCTCCAGGTCATCAGAACTCTCTTGGGCTCACCATAAATATCCAAGATGCTCATTAATATTATAAATTACATTTGACTCCTGAACAACACAGACTTGAACTGTGTGAGTTCATTCATATGATGATTTTTTTTCAATGAATACCTGTATTGTTCTCCATTCACAGTTGGGAGTACAGGGACGCAGAGGAATGACTGTATGCATTGATCTAGTACATTTTATATAAGGGACTTTAGCATCCCTGGACTTTGGTATCCATAAGTGGTCAATCCTCTGGATACCATGGGTCAAATGTTATGTGCATATTTTGGGGGGAGTCAAATGTTATGTGTATGTGCAAGTGGGTGTCCCTAACCCTGGTGTTGTTCAAGGGTCAACAGTATATTTATATATATAAGTAAACCAGATGTCAGTGCATTGAACTTCCAAATTCAAATGAAAGCAGCTTACACTATTATTCTATATGCAATGGAAAAACCAGTATCCCTCTCAAACTCTCCAGAGCTGGATTAGGGAAATAGAGGTTGCATTACTCCTAGTCATCTCTGACTACAAGTTCTTGCTTTACAGAATTAATTCAATTTATGGATAATTTTGTTATCTCACATGCATAGTACCCTATTTTTATATTATCTCACTTATGTTCCTTACTCCCTAACAAGATGAATTTACACTGAAGCATTGCATACAGCTACAAATTTAATACTTGCCATTCTTTTTTTTACAGGTCTTCAGGCTCATCACCTGTGGGATTGGACTGTTCATTGATCATCTTTCAAAAAATTTAGTGTATTTGAAAATATACTCAACTCATATATATTTAAATTTACCTTTGTAATATTTCTTTCATTTTAAACACAGCTATGATATAAAATATATTTAACATACAGTATGTTTTTGTGTATGCATATCCAAAAGCATGCTATATATTATATACAATGTTATACTATATGTATATAATACTACCTATTATATATGCTATGTTTTTATATGTATACCTATAAATATATACTGTATATATGTGTGTGTGTATTATATATATATGTGTGTATGTGTATATATATATCAAGAAAGTTTACAGTTGTTTGTATGAAAAACAATAAAATAATTAATAAATTATACTACAAGAATAAACTTTGTGTTTTGAGTACTCACAACTGTAAACCTAATTTTCCCCCACCATATATATATATGTATATTAATAATTCCCAGCTTTTTTGTCAAACTTATGGGAAATGCCATTTGTAAAAATAAAGGACCTTCTTTTAAGCCTGAATAAGTATATTCTCACATTTTAGAAGATAGTTTTTATCCCAGAAAACATAATTTTTGACACATCTTGAAGGAGGAAGTCATGGATGATATTTGCCAGCTCAGCCGATTGTCTCTCCCTAATGGACTGGCAAATAGAAAAATGTGAAAACATTACAGTACTGTCCTCTATAAGTTTCCCTGGGGAAGAATGATTCTGCCAATCTCCCAGAGTTAAGTTTGAAAGCATTCATGTATTTAACTCAAGCAGAAATTGTACTTTTGTATTTAGCAGATAAGGACAGGAAAATTGCTGCCAGCTGCAGTCCTGAATTTTGACAGCTATATGCTGTTTAAGAACGTACACTCTCCTCAATCTCTTTCTCTCTTCTTTTGCATTTTGACACAGGAGGGTGCAACAAATGAGGGTGAGGTTCAGAAAGATTATAATTGATGAGGACTTTTGCACATTGAACTTGGCTTATTTACTCAGGGGAAACTGAAAACACAGTTGATTTTCTCTCCTTATAATAAGAAATTGAATAGAATAAACATATGTTAGTTATATGTAATCAGCGTTTCATTATGTGTCTTTCCAACTTTTCATTTGTATGTATACACACATATGGACACACACATACACTCTCACAATCCTACTTACTAAAAAGGAGGTTCATCCATGTTGTTTTCTATTACAACACCTTGTCCATTTCTTTCATAGCACTTCTAAAAATTTCTATTTTTGATTATTTGTTTGCTTTTTTATTTATCGTCAGTCTCCTTTTCTGGAGTGTAACTTCTATGAGAGTGGAGACCATTTTTATTTTACCCATCACTATATAATTCAGAACCTCAAACAGTGCTTAACATATAGTATGCCCTCAATAAATATATGTCAAATAATTGATTGGAAAAAATGAATGGGGGATTAGTTCTGAGCAATACTCTTTGCACATAGTAGGTGCTCATCTACTATACATTTCATATATAATTTAGGACATTTTTCTACATATTTTTCTTTTTAAAAGACTACTTTTTTAGAGCAACTTTTACTATTTTTTTATTTTAATATTTTAAAATATATCTTTATTGATTTCAGAGAGGAAAGGATAGGGAGAGAGAGAGATAGAAACATCAATGATGAGTCATTGATCGGCTGCCTAGCCCACAACCCAGGCATGTGTCCTGACCAGGAATCGAACCCCTATTGCCTGTATCTTAGGTCGACCCTCAACCGCTGAGCTATACCCAGTTGGGCTAGAGCAACTTTTAAATTCACAGCAAAATTAAGAAGAAAATATATAGAGTTCTCATATAGTGCCTATCCCCACACATGCACAGACTTCCCCACTATCAACAGTCCTCACCTGAGTGGTGCGTTTGTTACAATTGGGATGAACACATCATTATCATTGAAAATTTATGGTTTACATTAGGGTTCACTCTTGGCATACATTCAATGGGTTTTGACGACAGTATAAAGACATGTATCCATCATGAAAGTTTCATACAGAGGGTTTTCACTGACCTAAAATTACTCTATGCTCTGCCCATTTATCCCTCCAATTTTCTACACCCTAACAACCACAAATCTTTTAAGTCTCTCCATAGGTTTGCCTTTCCCAAAATGTCATATATTTGGGGTTATACAATATGTAGACTTTCCAGAATGTCTTCCTTCACTAAGTAATATGCATTTAAGCTTGAGTTCTTATTGCTCTATATCCTCACAAAAACTTGGTGTTGTCAGTGTTCTAGTGTTTTGCCATTCTGATAGGTATGTAGTGGTATCTCATAGTTTTAATTTGCATTTCCCTAATGATATATGATGTAAAGTATCTCTTCATGTGTTTATTTGCCATCTTTATATCTGGGTGAGCTGTCTGTTAAGACACTTTGTTCATTTCATAATTGGGTTCTTCATTGTCTTGTTGAATTTTAAGGGTTCTTTGTATATTTATATAACATTTCTTTATTATATATGCCTTTGCTAATATTTTCTATAGCCCATGATTTGTCTTTTCATTTTCTTGACAGTGTATTTGGCAGAGAAGGTTATCCTCTAATGAATTCTAGCTCATCAATTATTTCTGTCATGGATCATGCCTTGGTGTTGTATATAAAAACTTTATTATCTAAATCTCTTCTTAGAGTTTTATAGTTTTGTGTTTAACATTTATGTCTCAGATTCATTTTGATTTAATTTTTATCAAAGGTGTACCGTCTGTATTTAGATTTATTTTTGCATGTATGTATTCACTTATTCCATCACCAATTGTGAAAGGGCAACCTTTTATTCATTGTATTGCTTTTTCTCATTTAATTTCTATTCTTTTAATTGTGTTAAGGCATATCTTATGGGGCAGAATGTGGTCTATCTTGGTGTATGTTCCATATGAGCTTGAGAAGAAAGTGTTTCTTGTTGTCATTAAATTAAATAGTTAATAGCTGTCGATTTTACCCTGTTGAATGATAATGCTATTGAGTTCAGCTATGTCCTTACTTATTTTCTGTCTGTTAGATCTGGCCATTTCTGATAGAGAATTGTTTAAGTCTCCAACTACAGTAGTAGATTCATCTATCATTCCATACAATTTTATTAGTTTTGCCTTATGTATTTTGATTTTTTTTTAATTATTGTTAAGTTCATACACATTAAGGATCATTATGTCTTCTTGGAGAATTGATCCCTTTTTATTAAATAATGCTACTCTTTATCCTGATAATTTCCCTTGCTCTGAAGTTTCCTCTGTCTGAAATTAATGTAGCTACTCTAGCTTTTCTGTTTGTTTAGTGTAATATCTTTGTCCATCCCTTTACTTTTAATCCATATATTTGTTTCTTGTAGATATCATATCATTGCATCTTGTTTTTACATCTACTCTGACAATCTCTGTCTTTTAATTGGTGCATTTAAATTATTGATATTTAAAATGGTTATTGATATATTAGGCTTAATATCTACCACATATGTTATTTTTTATCAATTGCCTTTGATCTTTGTACCTGTTTTTGTCAACCATTCTTTTTCTGCTATCTGTGGTTTTAATTGAGCATTTAATATGATTCCAATGTCTCTTCTTTCTCAGCATGTCAGTTACTTCTTTTTAAAACTTTTAAAAATGTTTGTGCTAGAATTTTCAATGTGAATTTACCACTAACCCAAATATACTTTAAATAACACTACACCTTTTCATAAGCAATCAAAGTATCTTACCATAACAAAATATTTTTAATTTTTCTTCATGTTCATGGTATAATTTTAGTCATTCATTTACTTATACATATGCATACATTATATATATATATATATATATGTATTTGTATATACACACACACATATATATAAGTGTATTGTTGCTAATATTATTTTAAACAACTTTTTATCTTTTAGATCAATTAAGAATAAGAAAAATAAGTGTTTGCCATTACTTATTCTTTCTCTAATTCTGTACGTTTTTATGTAGAAATTAGTTAATGATCTATATCAATTTTCTTTTTTCAAAATAACTTGAAAAACATATTTTGTTAATATGTGAGTATATATAACATTATTTTTTCTCTTAGCTTCTTAGTTCCTTTAAAATGTACAATAATACTAAAAGCAAAAGTTGCAAGGTTTATTACAATAATAAGAGTTTATACATATAGGTATAATACATAATCAAGTAGAATGAAAGTACGGAGGGAAGATACCTTTATAATTGCAAAATTTCTATATTTTACACAAAGTGATACAATTTGAACTCTAGAAAAGCTGTGCAAAATTAAGGGTCTATAATCTCTAGAGCAATCACTAAAAAAAGAATGCAAAAAGCTATAGCTAATAAGCCCAACAAGGGTTTTTCACAGACCTTCGCAAATTAATCTTACATTGTTCTAATTAAAACAGGTAGCCAAGAAGAAACAAGACAAATTTGAAAAGCAGATTATTCATAAAGAAGGAAACCCAAAAGACAAAGAAACATCTGAAGTTTTGAAACTCAAATAATAATAATAAAACAATGCAGTACAATTTCCAACTCAACAAACAAAGTGTAACAATACCATGTCTTTTAAAAGATGGGAGGCAACAGGGATGCTAATAATCATCAGTGGAAATATAAATTAGTATAAATACTTTGAAGAGCAAGGTGGTGATTCTTAAAGAAGTTGAAGATTTAAAGCAATTATGGCAAAACATTAATGTCTATTTAATCCCAGTAGTGTGCACATAGTTCTATATTATATTAGTTCTGTACTTTAAAATAAAACTGGGTTTTATATGCACAACCCAAGGACATGGACAATGGTGTGGAGAGGAACTGGGGAGGGGATGGGACGGGATGGAATGGGTCATTGGGGTGAAAAAGGGACATCTATAATATTTTAAACAAAAATTTAAAAAAAAAATTTTAAAAAAACTGGAAGTAAAACAAAATAAAACAAAATATATTTTGTAAAGCAGTTCAACTGCAAGGCAACAACATTTCTTAGTGTTTGTCTGAGAAAGTATTTATTTCTCCTTAACTTTTGAATGATAATTTTGCAGAGTACAAAATTATAGGTTGATAGGCTTTTCTCTCTCAGCACTTTAAATATTTCACTCCATTTTTTTGTTGTTGTTCCTTGGTTTCTGATAAAAAGTTGGATGTAATTCTTATCATAGCTTCTCTATATGTAAAGTTTCTGTCAAGGTTTTATCTTTGATTTTCTGGGGTTAGACTATAATGTGTTTAAGCTCCGGATTTTTCACATTTATATTTCTTGGTGTTTTCTAGTCTTCCTAGATCTCTAGTTATGTGTCTGACATTAATTTTGGGAAATTCTCCATCATTATTGCTTCAAAAATTTCTTCTGTTTCTTTCTCTTTTTTTCCCTATTGTTATTACACTTATGTTATATCTTTCATAATTGTCTTACAGTTCTTGGATATTCTATTGTATATTTTTCTGTTTGGTTTTCAAGGTGAGAAGTTTTTATTGACAAATTTCAAGCCCAGAGATTTATTTATTCAGTCATGTCTATTCTAGTAATGAAACCATCAAGGGCATTATTCATTGTTGTTTAAGTGTTTTGATATCTAGTATTTATTTTTCATTCTTTCTCTAAATTGTCAATTTCCTGCCTACATTATACATCTGTTCTTGCATGTTGTCCAAGTTCCCTTTAGCATATTAATCATAGTTTTTAAAAATTTGTCATTATTGTTGAAAGTATTACAGATGTCCCCTTTTTTCCCCATAGACCCCTTCTACCCCACACCCCCTTCCCCACCCCTGACCCAGTCCCTCGCCACATTATTTTCTGTGTCCATGGGTTATGCATATAAGCATATAAGTTCTTGGGTTAATCTCTCCCCACCTACCCACCCAACCCCACCATGCCCCTGAGATTCATCAATCTGTTCCATGCTTCTATGTCACTGAATCTGTTTTGTTCATCAGTTTATTTTGTTCTTTAGATTTTCATTTTGTCCATGGTTTTCTTTGTTGTACAAAACTTTTTAGTTTGATGTAGTTCAATTTGTTTATTTGTTCTTTTGTTTTCCTTGTGCAATGAGATATATCAAAGAAAATATTACTAAGAATAATATTATAGATTTTACTGCCTATATTTTCTTCCAGGATTTTTATGGTTTTGAGACTTACATTTAAGTCTTTTATCCATTTTGAGTTTGTTCTTGTGTATGAAGTTGGTGATCTAGTTTCATTTTTTTGCATGTACCTGTCCAATTTTCCCAACACCATTTATTGAAGAGACGGTCTTTACTCCATTGTATGTTTTTGCATTCTTTGTCAAATATTAACTGACCAAAATGGCGTGGGTCTATTTCTGGGGTCTCTGTTCTGTTCTACTGATCTATATGTCTGTTGTTGTACTAATACCAGGCTGTTTTCATTACAATGGCTTTGTAGCATAGTTTGGTATTTGGTATAGTGATCTGTTCAACTCTGTTCTTTCTCAAGATTGCTGTGGCTATTTGGGGACTTTTTTGATTCCATATAAATTTTTGGAATATTTGTTCTATCTCTGTGAAATATGCTGTTGGTATTCTAATAGGAATTGCACTGAATCTATAGATTGCTTTGGGTGGTATAGACATTTTAATGATATTAATCCTTCCAATCCATGAACATTGTATATTCTTCCACTTGTTTATATCTTCCTCTATTTTTATTTTTATTTTTTTAGTGTCCTCTAGTTTCCCGAGCATAGGCCTTTTACATCCTTGGTTAAGTTTATTCCTAGGTATCTTATTTTTTTAGTTGCAGTGGTAAATGGTACTGCGTTTTTAGTTTTTCTTGCTAAGAGTTCATTGTTGGTGTATAAAAATGCAGTTGATTTTCAGATGTTAATTTTGTATCCAGCTACTTTGCTGAATTCAGTTATTAAATCTAGTAGTACTTTGGTGGAGTCTTTAGGGTTTTCTATGTACAATATCACAAATAATGACAGTTTTACTTCCTCCTTTTCAATTTGGATACCTTTTATGTTTTCTTCCTCTCTGGTGGCTGTGCTAAGGACTCCCAGTACTATGTTGAATAAGCGTGGTAAAAACAGACAACCCTGTCTTGTTCTTATTTTTAATGGAAGTGGTTTTAGTTTTTGACCACTGAGTATGATGTTGGCTGTAAGTTTGTCTTATATGGCCTTTATTATGTTGAGGTATGTTCCCTCTATTCCGACTTTGCTGAGAGTTTTTACAAGAAATGGGTGCTGATTTTTGTCAAATGCTTTTTCTGCATCTATTAATATGATTATATGATTTTTGTCCTTCATTTTGTTTATGCGATGTATCACATTTCTTGATTTGTGAATATTATAACTGCCTTGCATTCCTGCAACAAATCCCACTTGGTTTTGGTTTATGATCTTTTTAATGTATTGCTAGTTCTGGTTTGCTAGTATTTTGTTGAGGATTCTAGCATCTATGTTCATCAGGGATACTGGCCTGTAATTTTCTTTCTTTGTATTATCTTTATCTGGTTTTGGAATTAGGATGATGCTGGCCTCATAAAATAGATGCTAGGATAGTTTGAGGAGAATAGGTGTTAATTCTACTTTGAATGTTTGGCAAAACTCACCTGTAAATCCATTTAGTCCAGGACTTTTGTTTGCTGGGAGTTTTTTTTGTTACTGCTTCAATTTCATTAGTTGTTATTGGTCGATTCAGGCTTTCTAATTTGTCTTGATTCAGTTTTGGAAGATTGTATGTTTTTAAGAATTTGTGCATTTCACCTAGGTTGTCTAGTTTGTATTTCTGTTGGGTCAGTTGTTATATTGTTTCTTTCATTTCTGATTTTATTTATTTGGGTCCTTTTTCTTTGTTTCTTGGTGAATATGGCTAAAGATCCATCAATATTATTTATCTTTTCAAAGAACCAGTTCTTGGTTTCATTGGTCTTTTGTATTGTTTCTTTTGTCTCTATGTCATTAATTTCTGCCCTGATCTTTATTATTTCCTCCCTTTCACTTCCTCTGGGCTTTTCTTGCTATTCTCTTTCTAATTCTATGAGTTGCTGTGTTAGATGGTTTAGTAGAGTTTTTTCTTGTTTCTTGAGGTATGCCTGTAATCATAATTTTTAATTCATGGTTTAAAACTTCCAACTTGTCTGTCATGTCTGATTTTATACTGATGTTTCTTTTGTCTCTTCAAACTATTGTTTTATTGAATTTATTGGGGTGACACTGGCTAATATAATTATATAAGTTTTAGGTATACAATTCTGTAATACATCATGTGTATCTCATATTGTTTGTTCACCACCCAAAGTTGTGTCTTCCATCACCATTTATCCCTCCTTTATCCACCAATGATACATCTGACAAGGGGTTAATTTCCATTTCCAAAATATATAAAGAATTTATACAACTCAACACCAACATGACAAATGACCCAGTTAAAATATTGGCAAAGAACCTGAATAAACTCTTTTTCAAAGTGGACATACAGATGGGCAATAGACACATGAAAAGATGTTCAATGTCACTAATCAATAAAGAAATGTAAATTAAAACCAAAATGAGATCTCACCTCAGCCCTGTCAGAATGGCTATCATCAATAAACCAACAAGTAAGTTTTGGTGAGGATGTGGAGAAAAGGGAACCTTCATGTACTGTTAGTGAGAATGCAGATTGGTACAGCCACTATGGAAAACCGTTTGGAGTGTCCTCAAATGGAACTGTGTTATAACCCAGCAATTCCACTTCTGTAAATATATCCAAAGAAACCTGAGACACTGATTTGAAAGAATATATGCACCCCTATTTTTATTGAGTGTTATTTATACACTGTTTTTAATCTTGTTTATATACCTTATTACTTTTTGTTGAAAGTCAGATTTGATATATTAGCTAAAAGTTACTCCAATAAGCAGCCCTTTAATAAGGTGGGGGCAGAGAGGGGAAGTATTCTATCATAATTAATTTTCAGTTATTTAGTGAACCTGTGCTCCTTGGCTGTGAAGTTCACAAATATCTCTGTTTTTTCCCCTTGACTTAGACAGGGAAGGATATTGGAAGGAATGCAACTAGGTATCTCTATTCTCCCAAGTCATTAACTCTAATAAGATACTAGTAAGTTAAGCTCTGGTAAAATAGTTTCTCTTGAAAGAAAGCCTTGTTTAGAAGAAATGTTCTCTCATATTTCAAAATTGTACTTTCTTCTCCCCATTTCAGAAACCCAAGAGGAATTTTTTCTGATCTTCACTATGAATATCTGATAGGGCTCCAGGATATAAAACTCACAAAAGTCAGGGTACTTATCTGGAGGATTTATCTCTCAGATTTGTTCACTCTGAGCAATTCATCAATTACACTTCAGATTTTCCTACCTCAGGACTGATTTCTACATAGGTTTCTGCTGGAAAGGGGTTTTGTTTTGTTAAGTGGCAATTCACTGTATTTGTTTGTCTTTACAATTTGAGGAGCTATAGTTTACCCTGTGACCTTACTTCTCTGACAAATATAAGAAGAGTTGCTATTTTTTCTAGTTTGTTCAATTTTTTTCTTGTTAGGATGGAATAGTGCCTTCTTACATGATAATCTGGAATCCAGAAGTCTCTCAAATTTTTATATGTTAAGATACTCAATATAAAAAAAATAACTAAACTTTCTCCTAAGCATATTATATAAATATAAAATATTATTGACAATAAAATATTTATTCTGCTTTTTATTTTAATAATTTAAATAATGAAATACAACTATTTTCTTTTTCCTATTGTAGTAAGTGTGTAGAGTCAGTATTATAGTAATTCAAAACAAAGAAAAGATGCTTGCTGTTAGGATTCATTGCAACTAAAGGAAGAAAGGTTCCAGATTCAGTTTTAATTATATTTGTGTAAAAATGATTTGGTGATGATGACTCAGAAGTGGAGAGGAGTTTGTCTGCAAACAAAATATAAGATTTTTCTTGATTTAACACACTCATTTAGCATTCAAATTTCTTCATTTCTAATTTGTTTTAAGATAAAAGTATATGTTATCACTCTTGAAGTATCTAAGTGCTTACACTAGTAAAGAAGTGTTTTTTTCTTTTAAATACTAAAATTAGAATGCATTACTGAGGATTATGAAATAAGAAAAATGTTACCAAAGTGCATCCAATTTTTTTGTTAAGAATTATCAACACCTTTGTCTTTAAAAACAGAGTAAGAGTTATTTATGTTTGTTAAAAAGTACATACTCAATAGTAGAGTGCTTATTGTTTCTTTCCATTTGTACCTTTCCTACTCTTTTGAGAGCCTCTACTATCACAGTATTAGGAGAAAAACAAGGAAAGCTCTTTATCTTAAGGACAGTTTTGGTGTTGTTATGCAGCAGTACCCTCTTTTCCATGGAGATGCATCCCAAGGGAGTACCTGAAACTGAGGATAGTACAGATCCCCATATATACTATGTTTTTTTCCTACACATACATACCTACCACAAAGTTTAATTTATAAATTTAGCACAAAATGAGATTAACTACAAAAACTAATAATAAGATAAAACAATTATAAAAATATACTGTAATAACATACAAATGCAGTCACTCATTTCAAAGAATCCCTTGCTAATGTCTTTGTAGAGGCTCAATGTTTTTGGTGCACCATGTTGACATCAATCACAACACATTTTCTGTTCATGTCCTCCACACACAAATTTAATATCTTTTCCATCTTAAGTAAGCACTTATCACACACTGTGGCCTTAACTTTTGCAGTTTAAGGTGCAAAAGCAAAACTAGAACACACTCCTTTTTCTTTTTTCACAATGTTTCAAATATAAGATTCCTTCTTACAATAAAATATATCTACCTCAGGAACCCCCCCCCCCCCTTATTAAGTTGGAAACTGTCACTTTTTCATTTAAAGGAAGCACTATGTTGTGTTTCTTTGGCACATTCTAATTGCCATTATCATTACTTTTGTGCTTTGGGAGCATTATTAAGTAAAATAAGAGTTACTTGAACACAAGCACTGTGATACCACGACAGTGGGTCTGATAATCAAGAAGACTATGTGACTAACAGGTGGGGGGTCATGCACAGCATGGATACACTGGACGAACAGATGACTGATTCACATTCCATGCAGAATGTAGCAGGACTGCTCAAGATTTCAGCATGCTACTCAAAACAGCATGCAATTTAAAACTTATGAATTGTTTATTTCTGGAATTTTCCATTTAATATTATTGGGCTAGTGTTGACAGCAGGTAACATGTTGCAGAAAGTGAAACTGTGGATAAGGAAAGATTACTATACTAGAGACATTTTGTTCAATTTATCAAATCAACAAACCATAATATTTGTTCAATGTAAGCTGTAATAACACTTCGTGAAGGAATAAAGACTATATTCCCTATAGTTCCCAAGCTCCAGCACTTCTATTAATTTACAGATACTGATATTGGTACTCACTTCCCCTTGCCTGTAAGGACCTCCTCCATGCATACATGTTTTCTTTGAAAACTGAGTGGTTACATGGGTAGAGGCAAGATCATCAGATACAAAGAGTTTCACAACATTGTTTTGCATGTTTATATAAAGTGTGGCATGGTATTGGAATTACATTTGCTACTTGGCATCAATATTCTATATTCTTAATATTGTGGGTGTTCATTGGTTGTTGAACTCCATATTCTTTAACATTTTTTTAAATGGAGACTTTGGCATTTTCCTACAATTTAGTGAAGCTATGCTGAAAGAGAATATGGCTCTGTTTGAAAATAATTTGTTTGATAATAATTTGGTAGTCCTTTTAGTAATGAAAGGTAATAAATAGAAGTAATAACTATTGTCTTTTAGGAACTAAATTTGTTCCCAATAGTTTGTCCTCAAACTCAGTTCAAATAAACAATTTTATATGTGCATGCTAGCTCCCTAATGGGATATATATTATTCTATATCACTTCAAAATGCCTTTGAATAGAATGGGGATTGTTGCAACTAAGAACCTTTTCATATACATATTATGTAATACATTATATATCCAAAATATATGCATAATATATAATACATATATTATATATATTTATATAAAAGCTTCTCTGATTGTGTTGGTTAAGTGTTTCTCCAAGTCAGACACTCGCATTCAAATGGGCCTATTTAAGCACAATTCTGAAGGGGTTGGCGTTTCTTTCATTACCCTCTCTAGTTACCCAGATTTTTATTACAGCTGTCAGATATGTCCAATGAATTCAGTTCCACTTATTTTAAGAGCAACGTCAGCAAAACATCTGGTAATAACTGAAACTATATTATTAAAAATGTATAAATATTCAGAGAAGAAACTGACAATAATAATATAGGAATTTTTAAAAAGTGATGTTTTTTGGTGGTGTAATTTCTTATAGTACATAATTGCTTAAAATCTTAACAGTATTCACAGCTCAAATATTTTCATAATTTCATTCTTTAGATCGCTCTCATCCAGGTCCCATGCTAATTTGGTAAATCAATCACATCTTTATTTTACTGCTAATATAAAAATTACAGAGCAATATGTCATATAAATAATATAATGTATGTGAATGGACTAACAGATATACTTTTTAATGATTTCAGTTAGTTATTCAAATTTCAGAGAAAATTTATGGCTTAATAACAATATCTGAAAATAATTTATATTATATTATATTATAGATGTTCTCTATTATAAATATCCAAGCTCCCCATGTCCATTACACTTTCTTTGACAGATAAGCATTTATCTTTTTTCTCCTAATTTGATGATTCAGGAGATATTTGTTTGAAATGCATCTATTAAACTTGAAATACAAATTATGAGCCATCATTGTACCAATAAATTAAATTTGATAAAAGTATCTTCTCTTATTATCTGAACTGATTTAGGATGGTACCATGTGTAACACTAAGAAAAAGTATTAACAGCCAGAATAAAGGCATAGTCTTTCACATAAGCTATGAAATTTATGTAAACAACATCTCTAATGGGCAGACTCTAGAAACATTATGTGTCCCTGTTATTGAAGTGTTTGTTTTTTTTCCTATTATTTTTTATTTTTATTTTTTAAAATATATTTTTATTGTTGAAAGTATTACAGATGTCCCCATTTTTCCCCATTGAGCCCTTCTACCCCACACCCACCCCCTGTTTCAGGCCTTTCCCACACTATTGTCTGTGTCCATGGGTTTTGCACACATGCATATAAGTTCTTTGGTTAATCTCTCCCCACCCACCCCCACCTTCCCTCAGGGATTCTTATAACTCACTCACAGCTTCCATCTGTAAGTTTTTTAATTAGAATAACTGGTAAAAATAATGAATCAACTATCAACCCAATAAATAATTTTTCATTTTAAAACCTCCCAACCAATAAATAATTTTGGTATATGTAATTTTTATTTTAGAAGCTTCACCTACTTCTGAATGATGAATAATAAGATAAAACCTTGGACTGTTTAAACCCCTTTAGAGAAAATATATGAATATACGTGAAAATGTATAAAAATTATGCTTTTCTTTGAAATATGAAAACATAAATCTACTGAATACAATTCCAAGCTTTAAAAGAATAAAAACCAACTTTCCTCATACCTTAGTTTTTTCACATCCCTACCTACGGAAAATCATGAGTGGTGTTCTTGAATACTGAAAACATATTTTATTTATTTATTTATTTATTTATTTATTTATTTATTTATTTATTTATTTATTATTTATTTTAAAATATGTCTTTATTGATTTCAGAGAGAAGAAGGGAGAGAGAGAGAGATAGAAACATCAATGATGAGAGTCATTGATCGGCTGCCTCCTGCACACCCCCTGCTGGGGACTGAGCCCTCAACCCAGGCATGTGCCCTGAGTGGGAATCGAACAGGGATCTCCTGCATCACAGATTGAAGCTCAACCACTGAGCCATACCTGCTGGACTGAAACACATTTTAAAAATCATGATGCAGTGTTCAGATGATGTTTTATTGATTTGTACACTTAAAACCTGTACCCCAATAAATTCAATAAAAATAAACAAATAAATAAATAATAAATAATCATGTCTCTGTTGGCCTTTTAAAAATACGTACCTATTAATAACAAATAAATAAACCTAGTGAGTTACTTCTTATGTAATTCTACTCAAAATAATATTATTTCTTTATTTGTGTTAATCTTTTGATTAAATACTGTTTGAATCATAATTTCTGAACATGTATTTTCACTCTTTTAGGCAAGATTAAATATCATTGAATTCCATTTTCTTTTTTACTTCATATAGGTTAGTTTTCTCCTGCTATTTTTTTCTTTACCCAGTATAATTTGTTTACATAGTTATTTAACATCTTTCTTATTTTTCTTACCTACTTTTATGTGAATTTCTCATTTCCTCAATACTTGCAATATGTTTTAGAACTATTAACTTGATGCATAATAAATACTAAATGGAAGAAATCTAAGCTACTGTCTTGAAAATAGTTTTAACTACATACGAAGGGATTAGGAAAATCTTTTTTTCTTTTAACTATACCACTCACAGAAAGAACAGTTCTTTGACACAATTGTTAGTGATTTGAAGGATATATTTTTAATTTGTTTTATATAGAAAAGAAACTAAGTTAAAACTTGTATCAATATGTTAATGATTTCTGGAAGCAAATATCAACTGAGACTGAAAAATCTATAAAAGTAAATTGTTCACATTGTATTTCACTGTGTAATCACATTCTAATTTGTTGCTAATTTAGGGATGCTAGTGTACTATGAACTCCACAGATGAATAAGAGCCAAGAGCAGAAATAAATAAATCCTAGGTAAGACTTCATAATTTAATATAAGCCAAAATTACAAATGAACATTTTGAAATATACTAGAATTATCAAAATAAGATTACAGTTACTTAATCCGGGAACACATATTTTGGATCATGTGATAATAACCACTTAAAATACATTATTTTCAAAATTGTTCAATTACATAAGTTTCTCAGAGCATTTAAACTGAGAAAAAAAGCAGTCATTTTTAGTATATTTTATATCACATTTTAATATTTTTATTGCACTCGATCTTATATTTACAGGGTTTTTATTTTACTACAATCTTTTAAAATTACCAGCATATTTAACAATAATTTCTATTTCATACAAATATATATTTACTCAACTAAGTTACAGTTTTCTAAGTTTCTGTTTAAATCTTTAAAGTAAAAGCAGAAAAATATATTTGAAACCAGGACACAAGGAGTGTGACAGTGATTTAAAGATTTTCTATTAAGTCACTGGACAAAGTAAGACTGCAGCAGTTTGTGGAAGTAACACAGACAACAAAAAGCTAAGATGCATAATTGCAAACTCTTTGGGCAAGACAATTACATTTTAAGACTAGAACAGAGGCAATGAGGTAGTTGTAATAGGAATTGTTGGAAGGCAGTTTTCTTGTTCATATAATCTTCATCTCTGACATGTTCTATACATCTATGGCTTCACTAGTCATAGTAAGGGGTTATCATCAGTTGAAACAAATATGGCTTATATACTACATGAAAGAACATGTCTCAATACCACAATATTATGATTTAGCATTGTTTCCTGAGCTATCTTACAGGTACAAAGCAAATATATCTTAAGGCAGTCACTAAACGGCGACTTCTCATTAACTTTTGCATATTTTCTCTAAATAAATTAGTTTTCTTCTTGCTCAAAATGAAATGTCAAAGGTTGTTCAGATTGAAATGTTGTGTTTATTATAATTGCTTTTTAGTTTCCAATATCTTTGTTTCTACTTAGAAGACTTTGAATTTATTGTATTAGAATTTGTCACACATACATACAACACAAAAATTATTTTTTTAATGAATGGGTACATATTTCTATCTTAACAGAGCAGATATGCATATACATATATTGTGATCTAATTGTTTTCTTTAAAACAAGAATAATGATCCAACAAAGCCCTCCATTCTTTATTAAAAGCTTTTACAGAGAATCCTTCTCTGATGGTACACAACCTGCAAACAACAGGAAAAACGTAATGGGTCTGTCAGAGATCACAGTAAATAAGTAGGAACCTGACTTTGCCATTGATTTTCTCTTTCTACTTTTGGTGAATTGCTGATCTTCTTTCTTTTATTTCAAATATTTATATGAAATAGTCTCTGACTCATTTCTAAACCTTTTTATGAAAACTATTAGGCAAATTAATATTTAAAGGTGAAGTAGAATTCAAGTATATGCAATATGTGCCTTTTTAGTGCCAGTATTTTTTTTCAATTACAGTTTACATTCAGTATTATTTTGTATAAGTTTCAGGTATACAGCATAGTAGTTAGACAGTCACATGCTATACAAAGTGTTCTCCCTGATATTTCCAGTAACCACCTGGCACCATGCATAGTCATTACAATATTATTGACTATATTTTTCCATGACTATTTTGTAACTACCAATTGTACTCCTTAATCCCTTCACCCAGCTCCCCAACCCTCTTCCCCTCTGAAAACCGTAAGTCTGTTCTCTGTATCTATGAGCCTACTTCTCCTTTTTTTGTTTTGTTTATTTGTTCTTTAGATTCTGAATATAAGTAAAATATATGGTACTTGCCTATATATATATATATATATATATATATATATATATATATAATCTTTATTGATTTCAGAGAGAGGAAAGGAGAGGGAGAGAGAGATAGAAACATCAATGGTGAGAGAGTCATTGATTGGCGGCCTCCTGCACGCACCTTGCTGGGGATCAAGCCAGCAACCCAGGCATATGCACTGACTGGGAATCGAACCCCAGTCTCCTGGATCCTAGGTCGACGCTCAACCACTGAGCCACACTTGGCTGGGCTGGCATTTGCCTTTCACTGCCTGACTTATTTCACTAAGCATAACACTTTATGGGTCCATTCATGTTGTCACAAATGGTAAGATGTACATGGTTTTGATTATTTTCTTCTTATTTATCAAGCCATATTATTACCTTTGTTGTTCCATTGGAATTTTTTCTGTGTGTATGTGTGTGTGTGCGTGCATGTGTGTATTTAAACCAACAGCACTTTCAATGTTCATTTGAAAATGTCTATACATGTATTTTCTGTCTATGTTTTGGTTTGATCTGTAAAATAAATGTTCTAAAAAAGTGCCTTAGCTCTTTAACAGGTACTCATTTAAGTGAAAACCACTGTAATTGTTAGTTTCCTATGATAATTCAAGATGTCCCTCTCATTCTGATTTAAAGGTTGAAAAGGAATAATTTGCATGTATTTGCAGAGTTGATCATGCTGAGAAGTAGAGAATAAGATGTCTAATAAGACATTCATTACCTATACTAGTTTTCAAGAGTAATTTTTAAGTTCAAATTTTGAACATCATTCAAGATAATAACTATGTTTATTAACTGTTATTATTATCTGCTGCTGTTCAGGCACTTTGAATTTCATCTCTGTCATGCAGTTTGCAAAGACACTTTTTTTTTTATGACAAAGCTTCTACTGGATCTACAAAAGAAGAAAATTCTTATTTAAAATCTACTACATCTCACATCAGTGGATCAAAGACTCCCCATTTTAATGCAGTATTGCCAATGTCTCCTATGGAATGATGTTTTGAAAGTTTTGCCTATACTTTTTTAGTCTATTTTCAGTCACTTGAAAAATGTGTAAAATGGCTCCAAGAAATGAATTGGTACATATATTAATGCTTTTTTCTAAATGCATTTTTTAAAACCCATCTCTAAATAATATATATATATTTTTAACCATTATTTTAAATAACAGTTTATATTCAGTATTCTTTCAGTTGTACAGCATAGTGGTTAGACAATTATTCACTTTAAAAGTGTTTCCCCAATATTTCAAATACCACCTGGCCACATACATAGTTATTACAATATTATCGACTATATTCTCTCTATATTTTAATTATGAAATTAATATATGCTTATTTTAGAAAAATATAAAATAAAAAGTGTGATTTAATGACAGAGATTAACATAGTAATTTGGCATATTTTCTGTCATTGTATTTCTATTCAGTTATGTTTGACATAAATGGTACCATACTTCATATACAGTTTAGTGTTTAATTTAAAACTTGCATAATGAAGAAACTGTCTAGCCTTTGTCTCTGGTTTCTGGGAAGTAGACTCTAAATCCTTGGAAATTTCTAAGTGGTAGGCATGTCTTTGTTATTTACTGAGGTCCACACCAAACACACCTAAGTTGTTTGTGCTAATAAAATGACTCATAGTGGATCCATAGATATTTTGGTAATGCAGTGATTTAGGATTGGGGCTGGTCATGGAAAAAAGTCCAACCATATGATTAGAGAGTTGGGGCGTTGGAGCACATGAAATCTGCCTGACCTTCTGAAAGCAAAATAGGACTGGAAAATGACTTCAATCGAGTAGCCAATAATCAATCTGTCATACCTATAGAATAAATCTACCCCCAAAATATGGACTGCAGAGCATGGATGAGCTTCCTTGTCGCCAACATGGCAATACTCAATGTATTCACACATTGATGTGCCAGGAGGGTTATGTGTTCTGACTGCATGGGGAAAGGAAAACAGAAGCTTATTATATAGGACCCCCCTTTCCTCTTCTTATATATCTCTTCCTGGCTTAGAATTTTTCCTCTTGTAACTGTAAGCTGTAATCATATATATAGCACTTTCCTCAGTTTTACATGACATCCTAGAGAACTATCAAATCTCATATAAAAATCTTACAAAATGTAGTCAACTGTTCAGAAGTACATGAAGCCTGGGGTCCCCCAAACTGATGGTATCTGCAGTGAGCAAAGTCTCATTCTGAATTGTGCCTTTGACATGTGTCATTTGTCCTAAATCCAGAAAGTTGGTGTCTAAAGATAATGCAACATTCATAATAATCATTTCTAATATAGTTAAATTTATTTGGAAACTTTATATCTAATTTTTCAATACTATACTATTATTTATTAAAACATTATTTTAGTCATTCTGTAATGAGTGTATTATAATTAATATATTTTTCTTTTTAAAAAGTCATGCATATTCATTCATAAAAATTCACATACCAAAAAAAGCCAGACATAAAAATGAGAATTAATTGCTGTTATTCTTTTTATATATATTTTTAAGGTTTTCTGTTTACCGATGTTGTTTTTATAATTTTGTATTATACTAATATACTTTATTAAAATATTTGTGTATTAACAAAATTTTAAGTAATATAGTTAAAACTATGGTTTACGTTCTTGTAAATAAATCAATATGGACACCTTTGATTACGCCTTTTGCATAAAATCCTAAAACAGAATTAGTGTTTAAAAAGTGAACACTTTTTTTTAAGAGTGAACATTTTTAATATCCACACTAGATATTATTGCCAAATCCAAAGTCCTGAGGCCTTTTCATCCATCATTTGCTCTCAGAGTTCTGTAGTTTTACCACTTAATTTAAATTTTTGATCAATTTTTTGTTAGTTTTTGCATATGGTGTAAGGTAAGTGTCCAACTTCATTTTTTTGTATGTGAATATCCAGTTTTACAAGAAACTGTCTTTCACCATTGTGTAACCTTGGCACGCATCAGAAATCATTTGACCGTATATTTGTGAGGTTTTATTTCAGGGCTCAAAGTTCTGTTCCATTGTTCTATATCTCAGTTTTTTACCAATACCATCCTATTTCATTTAATGTAGTTTTGCTGTAACTTTGATATCAGGAAGTGTTAGGCATTCAATTTTGTTCTTCCTTTCCAAGGTTAATTTGTGATTCTCTCTCTCTTGATTCCATATGAATTTTAAGATGGTTTTAATTTGCATCATTCTGATGACCAGTGACATTTTGAAAAACATGTCACTAGGATTTTGATAACATATTGCATTGAATCTGTAGATTGCTTTGCATTATATTGACATCTTAACAATATTAAATTTTCCTGTCCAAGAACGGAGGATGTTTTTTCGTTTACTGGTATCTTTGATTCCTTTCCCCTGTGTTTTTAGTTTTGAGTCTGTAAGTCTTTCACTTCCTAGGTTGTTTATTTCCAAGTAATTTATTATTTTTGATGTTATTGTAAATGGAATTGTTGTCTTAATTTTCTGTTAAGGTGGTTTATTACCAGGTTATAGAAATGCAGCTTATTTTTTCATGTTTATTTTTTATCACGTGTTTTTGCAGATTTTGCTTATTTATTCTTTAGTACTTTCTACATATAAGTGTATTTAATATGCAAACATATGGTTTTACTTCTTGATTTTAAATTTAGACACTTTTTATTTATTTTTTACGTAAATGATCTGGTTATGTTTCCCAATGCTATTTTGAATAGAAGTGAAAGTGGGAATACTTGTTTCGTTCTTTATCTTTGGGTCTTTGACTATTGTGTATGATATTAGTTATGAGTTCTTCATATTTTTTTTTATTATGTTAAAGTAATTTCTTTGTATCCCTAGTTGGTTGACTGCTTTTATCATTAAAAGGTGTTGAATTTTGGCAAATAGGTTTTTGCCTCAATTAAACTAATATTCTTTTATTTTATTTTGTGAATGTGGTGTATGGTATTGATTGATTTTTGTATGTTGAACTATCATTGAATTCCAGGAATATAAATTGGTTATGATGAATCTTGTATTTAATATACTGTTGAATTTAATTTACTTGTATTTCTTGAATATATTTTATAAATATTCATATAGGATTTTCATTTGTAATTTCTTTTCTTGTATGATTTTTTCTTGTTTTAGTATCAGGGTAATTCAAGCCTCATAAAATGAGTTAGGAAGTGTTCCCTCTTCTTCAATTTTTGGGAAGAGTTTGAGAAATATTGATGTTAGTACTTTAAACGCATTGTGCAATTCACCAGTTAAGGCACACTGTCTCAGATTTTTTCTTTGTTGGGAGATTTATGATTACTTATTTAATTTCATTACAAGTTGTAGATAGTATATTTAGATTTTCTATTTCTTCATGTTTCAGTCCTGGTAGATTGTGTGTTTCTAAGAATTTGTACATATTACCTAAGTTAAACAATTTGTTCACATACAATTTTCATAGTATTCTTATATAACCTTTTTATTTCTATATATTTCATAGTTATGTCCCTTTCTACATTTCTGATTTTATTTGAGTTTTCCATCTTTTATTGTTATTTTATTTAGTTAAGTGAATTTTATTGTTCTTTTTGAAGAACCAACTTTAGGGTTTCTTGACATTTTCTTTTGTTCTCTAGTCTATTTTATGTATCTCTGCTGTAATCTTCATTATTCTTCTGTTGCCTCTGGATTAATTTTTTTTCTGGTTCCCTAGGATTGTTAATTTGACATACATTTCTTTTTTAATGTGTTTATGACTATAAATATATATATTTTTATAAAGGATATTTTCTTTTATTTTACCATGTTGATTACATATATCTAAAAGTTATATCATTCTATTTTAAATTGTATGAATCTTAAATTCAATGTATATAAAACTACTCCTTTACAGCTCTGCCACCAGTTTATGATATTAATGTCACAAATTATATATTTATTTATTGTGTGACCATCAATATAGATATAGAAGTTTTATGCATTTGTATTTTATATTTTGTAGAATTAAAAAGTGGAGCTACAAACCAAAATTACAAAAGTAGTGGTTTTTGTATCTGCCTATTTTATTACTTTTAGTGGAGATATTTATAACTTAATATGGCTTCAAGTTACCATGTAGCATCATCTCATCCAGCCTGAAGGATCTCCTTTAGTATGTCTTATAGGGCTGGTCTAGAAGCAATGGGCACCTTTTACTTTGCTTATATGAGAATGTCATAATTTTACCCTTGTTTTTGAAAGACAACTTTACCAGATATAGACTTCTCAGTTCACATAGTCTTTTCTTCCTTACTTAAAATTAACATCTCACTAATTTTTGGCTTCCAGATTTCCCCTGAGAAATCAGCTAATAATCTAACAAGAAGTCAATTTTCCTTGCTACTTTTAAGTATCTGTTTGACTTTTGACAGATCATTAAAATGTCTCAATGTGGGGCTCTTTTGGTGTATCCTACATGGAAATCATTGATATTCTTGCATTTATAGATCTATGTATTTTCTCAAATTGGGGAAGTTTTCAGCCATTGTTTCTTTAAATAATCTCTCAGGCCCTTTTTTCTTCTCTTTAGGACTTCCATATTGCATGTTGTCTTACTTGTGTCCTGAAAGTTCCTTAGGCTTGTTTCACCATGTTTCTTCATTCTTTTGCTTGTTTATTTGTTCTTTTACCTCCTCAGACATGATAGTTTTTAATGATTTGTCTTCAAGTTCACTGATTGCTTCATCTGCTTGTCTGAGCCTTCTGTCAGTCACTCTAGCTAATTTTTCAATTCAGGTACTATGCTTTCAGTTTCAGAATTTGTTTTGGTTTTCTTTTTATAAATCTATCTCTATTGGTATTCTGAGTTGAGTCATATATTACTTGCCTGATTTCCTTTACTTCTTTTTCCTTATATTTTTAAACTCTGAAAATATTGAAGACAATTGTTTAAAAAATCTTTGTCTAATAATTCTCTTGACTCTAATAGTTTTTTGAGATATATTTTACTCATTTGAATTGACCATGTTTTCGTATTTGGTATATAGAATTGTATGAATATATATATTTATGTATCACTTTTTATTCCAAATTGCCAGTTTTCTCACTGTAACTTTAAAACATAATTTGCTTTATGTTTTAAGTACTATTTAAAATATAATTTCTTGTTCAATTCACCATACATTTTTTAAAGCTATATCTTTCCCACTGACAAAGAATTTTTATTACTGTCTCTATATTTTGGGGTCATTTAACCTTCTTTCCTAATTTTCAAAAACTTTCCTGACAACATTAGTAGTCTTGAATTTCTGTAGATTTGATATGAATAAAGTCATATAATTGATGTTTGTTATACTCTTCAATTAAGGAGAATGAATGAGGGCTTAAATCTTGTCTGTGCTTTTTTTATTATTGAAAGTATTACAGCTGTACCCTCTTTTTCCCCCATTGAACCCCTCCACCAGGCATTCACCCCCACCCCCCAGGTCTTCTCGACACTATTGTCTATGTTCATAGATCATGTATATATGCACCTGAGTTCTTTGATTAATCTCTCCCTCTCCCTCCAACTCCCCACGCCACGTTCCTATAGAAATTCGTCTGACTGCTCCATGGTTCTGTATCTCTGTATCTATTTTGTTCATGTTTATTTTGTTCAATAGATTCCACCTATGAGAGAGATCATGTGGTACTTGTCTTTCTCTGCCTGGCTTATTTCACTTAGCATAATACTCTCCAGGTCTTTCCATACTGTCCCAAAGGGTATGAGATCCTTCTTCTTTACAGCTGCGTAGTATTCCATGGTATAAATGTCCCACAGCTTTTTTATCCACTCATCTACTGATGGGCACTTGGGTCTGGTTTCAGATCTTAGCTATTATAAATTACGCTGCTATGAACATAGGGGTGCATATATTCTTTATGATTGGTGTTTCAGGATTTTTAGGATATATTCCTAGAAGTGGGATCACTGGGTCAAAAGGCAGCTACGTTTTTAACTTTTTGAGGAACCTGCATACTGTTTTCCATAGTGGCTGCACCAGTCTGCATTCCCACCAGCAGTGTCCTAAGGTTCCCTTTCCCCACACCCTGGCCAGCACCTGTCATTTGTTGATTTGTTGATGGTAGTCATTCTGACAGGTGTGAAGTGATACCTCATTGTGGTTTTAATTTGCATCTCTCTGATGATTAGTGACTTTGAGCATTTGTATGATAGCTGTACTGGATAGAGTAAACTTGAATTCAGTCCCTTAGTTTTCATTACTCTGAATACTTCATGCCACTCCCTTTTGGCCTGAAGTGTTTCTGTTGAGAAATCGGCTATCAGTCTAATGGTGCTCACTTGTAGGTAACTTTCTGTATCTCTCTTTCTGTTTTTAAATTTCTTTCTTTATCTTTAATGTTTGCCATTTTAATTATGATGTGTCTTGGTGTTGGTCTTCTGGGGTTCATTTTGATTGGAGCTGTGTTTCCTGAACATGAGTGACTTTTTACTTCACCAGGTTAGCTCCTGTCAGCTGCCATCTTGGAACCAGCCCAGTCTGTGCTGCTTTAACTGCTTAAGGCAAGCCATCAAAAACTACATAAATTTACAGGAAGCCAGCACTTAGAGGAAATTAAGTTATCATCTGAAAAAGTGTCTATGGTTCACTACTCTTGATTTGATGTGATCTCATAAGTTAGTCTTTTAAATTTAAAAGGGAAACAATTCTTTGGACAGAATAAATTTTGTAGCTAAATTTCATACCTTTCTATTTTACCAACCAAAATAGATACACAGTAAAGCCATTAATACCACTTCAGGATATTTGTCCAAAGAAAATGAAAACATTAATTCAAAAAGATACATGCACCCTAATGTTCATTGCAGCATTATTTATAGCAGCCAAGATAAAGAAGCAACAATAAAATAGAATGAAATTTTACCATTTCTGACAACATGAATGAATCAAGAGGTATTATACTAAATGAAATAAGTCAGGCAGAGAAAGACAAGAACTGTATGGTTTCACTTATATGTGGAATTTAAAAACAAAACAAACAAACAAAACAAAAACAGACTCATAGATACAGAGACCAAAGAGATGGTTTCCAAAAGGGAGTGGGTGGAAGGATGGGTGAAAAGCAAAAGGAGAATATAGTCTATAAAATTGTAATAGGTTTAAACAGTGATAACTGATTATTAGAAATAGTAGTGTGATTATACTGTAAGGTATAAAAATGTCAAATTATTATATTGAACACCTGAAACTAATATAACCAATATAAGATTGCACAATAACTATACTTAAATAAAAAATAAATTAAAAAAATCAACAGACATAATGGAATTTAAATAGATGGTTAAATGTTGCAATTAGTGCAATTTCCGGGGGACTAAATGCTGAGGTTATTCCTAAGAAGATTGGGACATAGTAAATTGCTATTAGTTTGAAATACTTATTATTCTTGTTTAAAATTTTTTGTGTGTTGAGTATATAACACTTTTTGATATTTTATGTTTCTTATTTTAAAAATTAGTCCATGATTATATATGAAAATTGGGAAAAATAAAGAAGCCAAACATAAATATGGAAAATAATCACTCAGATTATTGATTCAAAATTTTCAGAATTTTCATGTGCATAATGTGCTTTTATTATTTTTTATATTAAAAACTAAAAATAACGGTTCTTTTTGTCACCAAAAATTTGTTCCATAACTTCTCAATATTTCATATAAATGCAATCATATATGTGATCTTTGTGACTGATATTTTTTACTTAATTTACATTTTTAATCTTCATCTATCTTGTGGCATTCTTTTCTTTAACTGGCTATAAAAAAGGTTTATTCCATTAAATAGGTTTATTCCATTTTTCTCATCCAATCAATTGATGAACATTTGGGCTGTTTCCACTTTCTTCATACTATGTGTAGTACTAATATAAAAATGCATGTAAAATATTTGGGGTCAACATTTTTTTTCCTTTTTATTGAATTTATTGGAATGACACTGATTAACAAAATGGAGTACTACTCGGCTGTAAAAATGAAGGAAATCTTACCTTTTGCAACAGCGTGGGTATACCTGGAGAGCATTGTACTAAGTGAAATAAGCCAGTCAGAGACAGACAATTAACATATCAACCCCAAATTATACAGGTTTTCAGGTGCACAGTTCTACAACACATCATCTGTACTCTATATTGTGTGTTCACCACCCCAAGTTAAATCTCTGTCCATCACCATTTATCCACTCTATAGCCTCCTCCATCTCCCTCCACTCCCCCTGTTCCTGGGCAACTACCATAACTTTGTCTGTGTCCATAAGTTTTTTCTCTCTATTTGTTCTTTTTTGCTCAATCCCCCACCTTCCCCACACACAGCCCCTTTTCCCTCTGACAGCTGTCACCTCGCTCTCTATCTAGGAGTCTGTCACTATTTTGCTTGTTAGTTCATTTCGTTCATAAGATTTTACATATGAGTGAAATCATATGTTATTTTTTATATCCGAGTAATATTCCATTGTGTAAATGTACCACAATGTTTTTTTAATCCTCACCCCAGGATATTTTTTCTATTGCTCTTCAGAGAGAGGGCGGGGAGAGAGAGATTGATTGGTTTCCTCTCACTCTTGCCCTGACCGGGATCGAGCTTGCAACCAAGGTACATGCCTCTGGCCAGAATTGAACCCAAAATCCTTCAGTCTGAGGGCCCACACTAACCACTGAACAAAAATGGGTAGGTTGTACCACA
This sequence comes from Miniopterus schreibersii, assembly GCF_964146895.1. Taxonomy (NCBI): domain Eukaryota; kingdom Metazoa; phylum Chordata; class Mammalia; order Chiroptera; family Miniopteridae; genus Miniopterus; species Miniopterus schreibersii. Next base: position 36,635,302 of record NC_138104.1, on the reverse strand, counting down.
ACTTTTTTATCCACTCATCTACTGATGGTTACTTGGGCTGCTTCCAAATCTTGGCTGTTGTAAATAATGAAGCAATGAACATAGGGGTGCATATATTCTTTCAAATTAGTGTTTCAGGTTTCATTGGATAAATTCCCAGAAGTAGAACTGCTAGGACTTAAGGCAATTTTATTTTTAATTTTTTGAGGAAACTCCATAGTGTTTTCTAGTGTCTGCACAGATCTGCATTTCCACCAACAGTGCACAAGTGTTTCCTTTTCTCCACATTGTTTCCAACACTTGTTTGTGATTGATTGATGATAGCCATTCTGAAAGGTGTGAAGTGATCTCAATGTTTTAATTGTCATTTCTCTGACAATTAGTAACACTGAGCATTTTTTCATATGTCTCTTGGCCATCTATACGTCCTTTTTAGAGAAGTGTCTATTGAGGTCATTTGTTCTTTTTTTAATTGGATTGTTTTTTTGTTTGTTTTGTTTTTTTGTTGTTGAGTTTTATAAGTTCTTTATAAGTTTAGGATATTAACCCCTTATCAGATGTATTGGTGAATATGTTCTCCTATTCATTAGGTTGTCTTTTTATTTTTTAATGGTTTCCTTTGCTGCACAAAATCTTTTTAGTTTGATGTAGTACCATTTCCTTATATTTTCTTTTGTTTCCCTTTCTGAGGAGCAATATCAGAAAAAATATTGCTCTGAGAAATGTTTGAGATTTTAATTCCTATTTTCCTCTAGGATTTTTATGATTTCAAGTCTAACATTTAAATCTTTCATTCATTTTCAATTTATTGTTGTGCATGGTGTAAGAAGGTGGTCTAGTTTCATTTTTTCCACATATCTTTCTAATATTCTCAACACCATTTATTGACTAGACTGTCTTTAACCCATTATATGTTTTTGCCCCCTTTGTCAAATATTAATCAACTATAAAGGCATGGGTTTATTTCTGGGTGTTCTATTCTTTCCATCAATCTATATGTCGGCTTTTATACCAGTACCATGCTATTTTGATTACTATGGCTCTGTAGTATAATTTGATATCAGGTAGCATGATTCTTCCAACTTTGTTCTTTTTTCTCAAGATTGCTATTGATATTCATGGTCTTTTGTGGTGCCATATAAAATTTTGAATATTTGTTGTAGTTCTGTGAAATATACCATTGCTATCTTGATAAGAATTGTTGAATCTATAGGTTGCTTTGGTTGCATAGATATTTGAACGATGTTTATTCTTCCAATTTATGAACACAGTATAGGCTTCCACTTATTTGTATCTTCTTCAATTTCTTTTTTCAGTATCCTATAGATTTCTGAGTACAGGTCTTTTATCTCCTTGGTTAAATTTATTCTTAGTTATTTTATTCTTTTTGAAGTCATTGTGAATTGGATTGTTTTCTTAGTTTCTTTTTCTGATAGTCCATTATTGGTGTATAAAAATGCAACTGATTTCTGAATATTTATTTTGTATCATGCTACTTTGATGAGTTAATTTATCAGTTCTAGTACTTTTTTGGTGGAATTTTTAGAGTTCTCTGTATATAGTATCATGTCATTTGCAAATAATGACAGTTTTCCCTTTTCCTTTCCAATTGGGATGAATTTTTTTTCTTGTCTGATTGCTGTGGCTAGGACTTCCAGTACTATGTTAAATATGAGTGGTGAAAGTAGACGTCCCTGTCTTGTTCCTAATCTTGAGGAAACTGTTTCTAGTTTTTGTCCATTGATTATGATTTTGTTTGTGGCTTTGTCATATATGACCTTTAGTATATTGAGGTATGTTTCCTCTATTCCCAGTATGCTGAGAATTTTATCACAAATGGGTTCTGGATTTTATCAAATGGTTTTTCAGCATCTATTGATATGATCATGTGTTTTTTATCTTTCATGCTGTTAATGTGGTGTATCATGTTTATTGACTTGTGGATATTGTAAAAACCTTCCATCCCCAGAATAAAGCCCACTTGGTCATGCTATATGATCTTTTCCTAAATTTAATTTCATTTAATTTTTCCATCACCATTTATCCCTTCTGTGTCCTCTTCTACCTCCAAGCCCCCCTTGCACCTGCAATCACCAAACTTTAGTCCATGTCCATGAGTTCTCTCTCTTTTTTCTTTTATGCTCAATCCCTCTATCTCCCTCAACTCCCCCCTCTCCTCACACACACACACCAGAGCTGTCTGCCTGATCTTTTTAACGTATTGCTTGATCTGGTTTGCTAACATTTTTTGAGGATTTTAGCATCTATATTCATCATGAGTATTGGCCTATAATTTTCTTTCTTTGTAATGTCTGTATCTGGTTTTGAAATTAGAATAATGCTGGCCTCGTAAAAAGAATTTGGAAGTCTTCTCTTTTCTTGATTTTTTTGGAATATTTTCAGAAAGATAGGTGTTAATTCTTTTTTGACTGTTTGGTAAAATTCAGCTGGTGAAGCCATCCAGTCCAAGATTTAATTATTCTTGGATATATACCTAGAGTAAGAATGTTAAATGGCTGAGTCATATGGCAATTTTATATTTAACATTTTGAAGAACTGTCAAAGTGATTTACAAAGTAGCTACAACAGTTTACATTTCCACAAGCAATGTGTGTGGCTTTCCAGTTCTCCACATCCTCACTAACATTTGTTTTTATCTGTGTTTTTTATTATAGTCATTCTCATGGCTGTGAAGTTACATGTCATATTCATTTTTCTTCCAATTTCCAAGATGACTAATGATGTGGAATATCTTTTTCTGTGTTTATTGGTTATTTTTATATCTATTTTAGAGACATATATTCATGCCTTTGCCTGTTTATAATTATTTGATTTTTTTCTTGACTTGTAAGAGTTTTTCATTGAAGGTAGACACAAATCTCTTATCAGACTTATTTTTTACAAATATTTTTTCTACTCTTTGTGTAATTATCTTCATGATCTGAGCTGCATGTGCACTACTTATTATCAAAATTAGCTATCAAAGAAAGAGATAAGTATATTTAGACAAATTAATGTAGATCTCAGTGGGAGGATGGGCAAGAACAATTTACCAGGAGACTGTTTTCAAAAGAATACTGGAGAAAATGAGTCATTTGAAAAAATTGAAATAGCGTAATATATATGTCAATGTATTGATATAGATGTATCTACCCATAATAGATATTGGTAGATTTATTATATATAATATATATTTGTATTTTATGTGATTATATATATAATATATGTATAACACCAATAAAAGATATTATAAGATTTCTTGTATAGTCATTGCCAAAAAAGACATTCAGTTTAAGCTAGTTCATAAATATTATGATAAGACAACATACTCAACTTGTGATAAGGCCCTAATTGCATTAACTTCCACTACAGATAAAACTTGGAACTTGGGAAAAGCATCATTTCAAAAAGTGAAATATGCTAATATGCAGGTGCCTGAAGCACTAATTACTCAAGAGATTTCTTATTGGACAAAAACTTAAAATACATCTCCATTAAGTTAAACATAGCATACAGAAATTTGCCTACAGCAGCCAACTTCAGGCAATTTTTCTGGCCACAATGCTTTAATTCTATCATCTCAGATTGAAAAAAGCTATTGCTTATTATTTTAGGGAGATGATGAGCGGAAGTTTTTGAAATTAATAAGATTTCATTTAACAATGGAGCTAAAATCTTAAGTTAGCACAGGACTATAATATATAATTGGATTTTTATTCTTGGTGATCCTTTAAAATGCCTTAACTTTAATGCCTTAACTCTTGGTAAAACTGGATTTGGAAACGATAAATCCAGTGAGAGAAACTTGATTGCTCTTTATATTAAATTATTTTGGCTATACAATAACCACTTTTACATTTTCTTTAAGTAATTAAAGTGATATTTTAGCAAATATTTTACCAAGTAAACAGTAAATAGTACTCCATTGGATGTAAGTATAATGTAAATTGAATAAACACAATACACGCCTTTGAGAAGTTTATTTACTAAAGCAGACATTGACATTGAAATACATACAAATGTCTATACATAAAGTAACTAAAATTGTATATATATTTAATTTTTAATTATTAGGGTTCTTAGTAATATGAAAAAGTGCAAGTCAAGCTTTCAACAATGTACAAGATTATGATTTTTATTTGCATTGTACCCGTGTTATCATTACTTGGTTTTGAGACAGGATCATACATTACTTAAATTTGACAATGTTAAACCAAGGAAACCACTATACTTATGATACATTATATTCATGCCTTAAAAACTGCTGCTTTTGGAAAGCTGTTCATATTTATTTAGAAATTTATCACTTTTTCTCAAAAAAGTATTTTTGAACTCATGAAGGTCATCTTCAAAAATGCATGTGACAGCCCGGCCGGGTGTGGCTCAGCGGTTGAGCATTAACCTAGGATCCAGGCGATCGGAGTTCGATTCCTGGCCAGGGCACATGCCCGGGTTGTGGGCTCGATCCCCAGTCAGGGGGGTGCAGGAGGCAGCTGATCAATGATGCTCTCATCATTGATGTTTCTATCTCTATCTCTCCCTCTCCTTTCTGCTCTGTGAAATCAATAAAGATACATTTAAAAAAAAAAAAGCATGTGACAGATAAAATGAAGTTTTTGCACACTTTAGAACTTTAATTACGTAATATGTATGACTAACTACAAACTAAATATGAAAGCTTTATTATATATAGATTAGGATTTTAAATAAATTATAAAGTATATATCAAAATAATTTATTATTATCATTACCATTGTTTTTATGGATTCTATTAGCAGATTTAACTTGAATAAAACTTAATCTGTAATCATCACAAAATGATATCAGTGATGTGTCATCCAGGTCCAAATACTATATATTAAATGTTAGAAGTAAATACAATATATTTTAAAATGTCACTTATAAATTGTGTATATTATACCTATACAACTTTTCATTTCTGGATATTTGATTGCTAGAATAATCATGAAGGCTTCTTAAAGAAAACATAAAAATAAAATGGATATTAACAAGAAACATTATTGCCATTTCTGTTCAACAAATTGTTGGAAGTCAGCCAAGGAAATTAGGCAAGAAATAGAAATAAAAGGCATACTTATTATAAAGCAAAAAGTTAAATTATCTCTGTTAGCCAATAATATAATTGTACAAGTAGAAAATCCTAAAGATTCTACAAAAACCTGTTAGAACTAACTAATTCATCAAGATTGCAAGGTAGATAATCAATCCACAAAATCAGTTGCTATTCTATGCACTAACAATTAAAAATACAAAAAAGAAATTAAGATAACCATTGCATTTACGATGTCATCAAAAATAATAAGCTACTTAGAAATAAACTTAATCAAGGAAGTGAAAAACTTGTTGTACACTCAAAACAAAAACATTGTTGAAAGAAATGAATGAAGACACCAATACATCTATAGTATTATATATTAAAATGCATCTCTCATGTTCAAGGCTGTAAGACAACATTGTTAAGACGTCAATGTAACTCAAAGATATTTTTAAAAATTCCTAATACTTCCAAGATCATAAAAAAATCATCCTTCCATATTTACATCTTTGTTTAATCTGCAATTTATTTTGGTTTTTGAAGTGTTACGTGGACCCGAAAACACAGATCTGTTAATATAGTACCAATAAGGCAACATATTTTATTTACCAAAGCAGTAATGATTAAAATGTTTTATACTATCTATTCTTGAATAAGGTGGGGAAAACTAATATTTTGATATTTGTAAGTGAGAATGTAAATTGCTGATATGGGGAGGGTAGGCGGGTAACTTGACAATTTCTATCAAAATTTAAATTACACCTATTATTTGAAGTCTTATTCCACATCTAAGAATTTATTTTACAGATATGTTTCCAGAGATCAATATATCATTTGTTATAGTGTCTTTATACAAGTATATAAATCTATTATCTGTCTATCTATCTGAGTGTGTAGTTGGTATATTGGTTAAACAATTCTTGAAGAATATACACAAGAAAAATCTGTTCACAGTATCATTGTGGAATGGAGTTATTATTATCATAGGATATATGCCTTTTCACTATATACATTTCCATATCTTTGCATTTTTACCATGGGCATGTACGTTTAGTTAAAAATAGCAGTTTATGTAAATACAAAGACCATATGCAATTAAAAAATTTTAAACAAGGTGAGTTTTCTTTGTATTTTATTATTCAATGGCACATGTAAAAGTATGACAAAAAATATTATAAAATCTATATAAAAGCCAATTGCACCAGAAAAATAATGGAGTTCAGCATCTTCTATTATGTGAATAATCAAAAATTTCCTGAGCACAAGCCACAGACATAACATATGGGAAAACCCTTTAATTTCAGGCATATAGTAATGAAATGTATTTCTATACTTCCATGCATTAATAATCAAGATAAGCATGGGATGAACATGGAAACATTAAATATATATGTATACATACTAATATACATTAATGTGTATTAATTTATATCTACTTGATTTTTTTTACCACAATTATTTTAAACATGTTTTTGTCAAAAACCTAAAAATACTTCTGACTTTTGCTTTTGAACATTAAATAATTTAGTCAATACAACTCTTGTGATATGATCTTTATATTTTATTACAGAAGTTTGTATAGCATTGGCCTAAAAATTTGTTATCCAAATAACACCCACAAGGGTACATTATTTGAAAAGTGAATTGACTCTTTCTTTAGAAAAGTGAATGCAAACCATAAGTGTTCACTTGTTTTTATTAAACTTCTCTAATTTGGAAAATGCTCTTTTTCAAATACTTCTACAGGGAGCTGTTGGGAATGTTACATGCTTCAGCAAATTTACAGTTTTTGAATTAAAGCCCAGCAAATAACATGCAAATATGGTTGTATAAATACTGACCTTTCATTTGCTTAACAGTATTAGAAACTTTTACTCTGTACCAAGAAATACTTCAGAATTAGGTAAGTGATTTTGGGGAACAATAATTTTCTTTCACATGAATCTATGAGTCTAAATATTTATTTAACAAACATCTATATTTGGAATGGCCATGTGCATACAATGATATTCAGCCTACTCCAATGTAGGTTGGGTATCATGCAATAGAATTGTTATAGATAGACCAGCGTTGTCATAAATATATATAGTGTCAGAGTACCATACTAATCACTAGTACTGAAGATACTTGTAACAAGTGTTATTTTAAATATTTTCCTAGATATGTAACTACCATTTGGAGGATGAAGAGTTAAATTCAAAGTATATCCTTATGGTATCTGTATGGACATTTTACAGCCAAATTTTGAAATGAGCTGGTTTTTTTTTTTCATATCGGTGCTCCATTAAAAATTCCAAAAAAGAAATACAGAGTACTTGTAATTCACTAAAGTATCAACATACATTTTATAAAGAGATAGTGGTACTTGAAAAACGAAGAGAAAATTAGAAGCCATTTATGACACATAAAGTCATAAACTTGATTTTTATAAGCATATATATATATATGTACATATATATATATGAGATATATACATATCAAAATGAGTCCTTATTTTGTAAATGTTCTGTTTACCTTGATCTTCTGATGTCAGAATTAACACTCAGACTGGTTCAGAAGGCATATGAATCTTTCTGAAGGGTAGATAATAGCACAAATTTGCAAAGAGGACAACTAACAAATGGATTAAAAATATTTTATGTAATAAACTCTTAGATAACCCATTAATATTTATATATACATTATAAAATCAGACAAATAACTTTACAAAAATTCACCAACTTGAATCAGTTATGAAATTAGGCAATTAGATATTGGAAGACGAGGACAGGGCCAGTGTTAACTTGCTTGTGTGTATTTTTTTTTTAAATAGTGTCAAAGGAGTTATGAGAGAATAGATACCATAAGGTGAAGTAACTGTTTTAGTAACAATAGGAAAACATTGCAGTTCCAGAAAAAACAAAAAACAAAAAACCCACAACAGAATCTTAAGCTAGTCTTACAAAGCTCTTGTTAGTCTGTTCTGTATCTATGACTTTGTTTCTACTTTGTTCATTCATTTATTTTGTTTCTTATGTTCCACAAATAAGTATAATCATATGGTATTTGTCTTTCTCTACTTGATTCATTTCACTTTGCATAATACCCTCCAGGTCCATCCATGCTGTTCCAAATGGTAAGATTTCATTCTTTTTTTTAAATCATCGAGTATATCACATTGTATATAAAGGGGATGGGTGGAAAAAGTGAAGGGATTAGGAAGTACAAATTAGTAGTTACAAAATACTCACTGGGATGTAAAGTACAGCATAGAGAATATAGTCAATAATGTTGTAATAACTATGTATGCTGTCAGGTGGATACTAGACTTATCAGAGGGAGCACTATGATATGCACCTGAAACTAATACAAAATAATATTAAATGTAAACTGTAGTTCACAAAATTTTTTAAAAAGCATTAGGCAAATAAGTTATTAGACACAACTTTTGTATATTTTAACAAACAAGAAAAAATGTTCCAAAATAATCAAATCTCCAGTGATAAATATATTTTAAAGGAAACATGAATCTTCATTATTCAAGAGGTAAGAATGTTGCCCATTCATGCAATGAGAACTACAGAAAATTAAGGGTGCAAGATAAAATTAAGGATGTCTACTTGAATCTGAATCTCAAATAAACAATGGGTAATTTTATAAATAATTTTTCTACTCAAAATTATTTAGTTTATATAATGTTCATAATACCTGGGTATCCTGTATTTTTATTTATTATATCTGGCAACCTCACAGCTGCAAGGATTCACAAAACCCTTCATTTCCCTTCAATTGCTGTAATACATTTTTCTGCTATGTATATTCATTCTTCTATGAGCATCTCAATATTTATTTCTTAATATACATTATTGTAGTTTTAGCTCTAGAATTTCCATTTTTTTTTTTGTTAGAGGTTTCATATCTCTAATATAACTCTGTCTTTTAATCTATTTTCTTGAAAACATTAGTTATGTTCTTGAAGCTTGTGTCTGATAACTTCAGTATTCTGTGATTTCTTTTTAGATCACAAATATATACATAAAGACTAAATCTATCAAACTCCAGAAAGAAAACATAAGAGAAGATCTTTGTGATCTTTGGGTAGGCAGAGTTACTTAGACAGCAAAAAAGTACAACTTGATATATTGGACTTCAATATTAGACCTTATAATGTCTTCAAAAGACATTATAATGGTGATGGAAGGAAACTTAACTTTGGGTAATGAACACTCAATACAACATACAGATGATGTATAGAATTGCATACTTGAAACCTATATAATTTTATTAATCAGTGTGACCCCAATAAATTCATTGAAGTTTAAAACAGATGAAAATATAAGCCAAATTTTAGAGGAAATATTCACAAAGCATTCACATGTCAAATGTCTTATTGCAGAATGTATAAAATCTTTAAATTTATAAATAAAAACACAGGTAACCCAACAAATAATGGACAAAAATATTGACCAAACATTTCATTTAAGAAGATACACTTAGGTCACACAAAAAGTCAATAAACACATGAAAATATGCTCAACATAATTAGCAGTAGTGAAATGAAAATGAAAATCAAAATATGCATTTCCACAGCTATTGGAATGGGGAAATATAAGGGACTGACAATAACAAACATTGAGCATAATATAAAGTAAAGAAACTTAGAGCTGATGGGAAAATAAAATGACACAGCTTCTTTGGCATAATTTTGGCAGTTTCTTATAAAGCCAAACATGCTTATACATGAGTCATGATTCCAGTTTTAAGCATGTATCAAGATAAATGAAAATGTATGTCTATATAATGACTTGTATATGGATAATTATGACAGCTTTAGTCATAATAATGCTAAATTGGAAACAACATATATGCCATCTAAAAGGGAATGGATAAATATATTGTGCTACATCCAGACAATTGAATCCTATTCAAAAAGAAAAAGAAAAAGAAAAAAAGGGTTGGGGGACATCTGTAAAACTTTCAACCATAAAGAAAAATTTTTTAAAAAGAGAAAGAAAAATATTGATACATGCAATAACTTTGTTGAAACTTAGATATTAGTGCTGAATGAATGAAGCCAGTCTCAATAAAAGTATACACAGTATGATTTTATTCAAATTATCTCACAGAGCTCAGAGAACTAATCTATAGTGATAATATCATGTGGTTATCTGGGTAAAGTTGTGTCAGATAGTTAAATGAAAAGAAGTGGGAGAAAAATTTCTGAGGTGATGGAAATGTTTGACATCATGATTTGGTTGGTGGATAAATAAGTGTTTACATTTATAAAAAAATCATTAGTGTTCAAAATATGTGCTTTTAAATTTTGTGTAAGTTTCACCTTAAAATTGTAGATTAAAAATAGGTGAAATAAAGTATTCTTACAAAAATTGGTACAAAAAGTAAGAGAACATATCATTATAACTTTAATACTGTAGAAATTTCTTCAACCCAAAGAAAACTGAACACAGATAAGATAAATAGTCGTGCATTCAGAAATTAAAAGCACCAGTAAAGGTATCTGTATCAGTATAGAAGAATATTGAGTGTCTAAAACAATAATACAAATGTCTCATAAACTTTAAAATATATTTAAAATTAAAACAGACTAACAGCTATCAGAGGGGAGCAGGATGGAAGAGACTGGATGCAAGAAGGTGAAGTGATTAGCCAAAGAACACATATGCTGTATGAGTTCCTTATATATTTTGGATATTAATCCCTTATCAGCTGTATCATTGGAAATATGTTCTCCCATACAGTGAGTCCCCTTTTCATTTTGTTGATGATTTCTTTTACTGTGCAGAAGCTTTTTATTTTGATGTAGTCCCACTTGTTTATTTTCTCCTTTGATTCCCTTGCCTTAGGAGATGTATCAGCAAACATATTGCTATGAGAAATGTCTGAGATTTTGCTGCTTATGTTTTCTTCTAAGATTTTTATGGTTTCAAGACTTACATTTAAGTCTTTTATCCATTTTGAGTTTATGCTTGTGTATGCTGTGAGTTGGTGGTCTACATAAAGAACTCATACAACTTAACAAAAGTAAGACAAACTAATTAAAAATGGGCAAAGTACCTAAAAAGACACTTCTCCAGATGGACATACAGATGGCCAAGAGACATATGAAAAAATGCTCAAAGTCACTAATCATCAGAGAGATGTAAATTTAAACAGTGACTAGATATCACCTCACACCTGTCAGATGGCTACCATCAACAAATCATCAAAGGACAAGTGTCAAGGATATGGAGAAAAGGGAATGTTAGTACACTGCTAGTGGGAATGCTGACTGCTGCAGCCACTATGGAAAACAGCATGGAGTTCCCTCAAAAAATTAAAAATGGAACTGCCATTTGACCCAGTGATCCCACTTCTAGGAATATATCCTAAGAAACCTGAAACACCAATTAAAAAGAACTGATGCACCCCTATGTTCATAGCAGGGAAATTTACAATAGCTAAGATCTGGAAACAGCCCAAGTGCCCATCAGTAGATGAGTGGATAAAAAAGCTGTGGCACATTTACACCATGGATTACTATGCAACTGTAAAAAAGAAGGATCTCTTATCCTTTGACACAGCATGGATGGAACCGGAGAGTATTATGGTAAGTGAAATAAGCCAGTCAGAGAAAGGCAAGTACCATGTGATCTCACTGATATGTGAAATCTAGTGAACAAAATAAACTGATGAACTAAATAAATCCAGAGACATAGAACCATGGAATAATCTTACAAATTTTAGAGGGAAGGCAGGGGTAGGGGACTGGGGGGTGAAGAGATTAATCAAAGAACTTATATACATAACCCGTGGACACAGACAATAGTGTGGAGAATGCCTGGCAGAGGTGGCGGGCAGGAGCAGATGTTGGATAGAGGGGATCAATGGGAGGAAAAAGGGGAATATTTGTAATACTTTCAACCATAAAGATAAATTAAAAATAAAAATAAATAAAAAGAATGTTTATATAACTACTGGTGAAATCTGGAATGCTGGCTATGTGTTAGATACTATTATTAAGATTGATTTTTCTTAGGTTAAAAAAAACACATATATGCACAACCTGCAGACACAGACAACAATGTGGTAATGGCCAGAGGAAAAGAGCTGGGAGCTGGGTGGAGGTGGGCAAAGGGGAAGATAATGGGGACATCTGTAATAGTGTCAACAATAAAAATAAAGTTAAAATACAGTAGAATAAAATACATGAAAATAATACCAAAAAATATAGGAAGTAGCAAATGCTAAAGTACTTTAAAGTCCTTGCATTATCTGAGAAGTCATAAAGATACTAATATAATGTACTCATTATTAGGCCAACCTATGCTTTAAATTTTAAGGCAATCACTGAATTGAACAGTAGGAAAATACATACTTAAGGTGAGGGATGCTGTGGTAAACCTCCCAGGTCCCATTCCTTCAGGACCAAAGCATTAATTTCCAGAGTTGGTGAGATTGGTTGCTGACTGTTAAAGGAATTGCTCTCAGATAATAGGAACTACTGCACTCAAGGTTATACAATGTGTCTTTCCCTGGGGCAGCCTGCATTTAGTGACTGTAAAATGGGGGAATACATAGGCCAGAATCCTCTATCTTAATTTGAGAGAAGTCTGTCGGGCCATCCCAGCTTCACAGCTCCCTGGAGATTAGGCTGATGCCTTTTAATTTCTGTTCAACTTCTCTCATTGCTCATTTTAGCTTATTTTACTTCTCTACAGTTGTTGATCATGGGTAAAACATCCCAAGAAGATTCCTGCATGCACAGCTCCCTTTCAGAGTCTCTTTCATGGGGATTCTAACCTGTGAGTGTTGGTGTCAGGAGCAGTTTGAGGAAGCAGACCATAAAATGTATATTTGCATCTGGATCACTCTTTGGGCTGCCAACAATGAGAACCCACTAGTAGTATGTGAAACACAAGCCCTAGCATGTGGTAGTGATGTCATTGTTAAAACTTTCTCTGGTGTAAAAGAATGTGCTTGTGGCTTGAGTCTACATGTGAACTATTAATTATATGACTGATAGTATGGGTGACTATTACTGGGGCTATTGATACATTGGAGAAAGACATTTTAAAACTTAACTGTATTTAAGGCTAACTGTGAAAGCCAGTGAACTGCCTTTGTTGCATATAATGAGCCTCTAATTCCTTACTGCCATAAGAAATGAAAAAATAAGGTTCAGATCAAGAACTTACTTATAAGAATTAAAATAGCAGAACTCCAGAGAAGGTTAAATTTCCAGCCTCAGCAAGTCTGATATGCCCAAATCAGAGGCCTAATTGGGATGGTTGGCACCCTGAGGTGTTGAATGGGGACATCAGCACTAATGCACTAGAACATATTGAATCACCATATTCCCCTAAAATGTCTGAGTCTGAGGAATTTGACCATCTTCTCTATTAGAGGCTAGCCTTCTCTACCTGCCTTAACATGATGCAGAGTCCTCTTCTTACAGGAAAATGCATGCAACCCATCAGAATATAGTCCCATATCTCATTCTGGCTACTAGATAGATAGTTAAGATTAAGTCACAACATAACCTTGATAAGGAACTTAGTCAACTGAAAAAAAAAAAAAAAAAAAGGGACTTCAGGAGTTATACTATCTTTGCAACATATATGAAAGCTGGATGAGTAGGTAAGAGAGTACATGAGGTTGCTGGGTCAAATAATGGTATAACATGAGTTTGGTTAAGAAAAAAATCATTTGACATAAGAGACCTCTATTTTGATATAGGATTTATCACAATTGCAAGAATCCCAGGGGACAGTGTTAAACACACTTCAGATGAGTCTTGCTATAGTGGAGAAAGCAATGGCCCACAGTGACTGAGGGTGAAATACTAAGACTGTAATGGCAAATGATGAAGAAATGGATCAAAGGGATGACAGAAGTGGGACTACTAAAGTGGATATGTTATGTAAGATTGGAAATCCCACAATGTAACCGTGGGGCAAATACTTCATGAATTCAATCAATAAAAAATTACCTAGTTACCCAAGCTTTGCTCTTATCTCTCCACATAGCATTCAATTTGTTTTCCACGAAATTATTTTTCTCAATATATCACGAGTTTTCAGAATGTTAGATGAGTAAAGGTTTCAATTTAAAGTCTCCATTCACATTCCCACCCAACAATAACATCATTAGTTTGTGCCCTGGCAATGACTTCTCCTCCTGTGTTATGTAGGTCCTCTTTAGCATTTTCATCCAGAATAAGCCCTTGTCATCACAATTGAACATTTGTCGGGGAACAAATCCCTCGTTCTCTACATACAGTATTCTTGAAATTCTTTCACAAAATTATCAGCAGCTACTTTGTTAGAACTGTCAGCGTCCCCATGCCTCACTTCATTATGAACGCCACTTCTCTTCTTAAGTTTATTGAACCACTTCTTATTTGCCCTAAACAAATCACGTTCAGCACTCATTCAGGGGTGTCATCCAGGAAGTCAGCATGAAGTATCTTCGCTTCTTCACATATCGTCTCCGAAATGCTATCACTGGTTAACTGTTTTTTGTTTATTTAAATCAATGCCAATTTTTCTTTCTCTTCAATTGCCTGTGATTGTTATTTCATGAGAACTTTCATGCCCTTAGCAATATCAGCACTCTCAATGGCCTCTTTATGCTTTAAAAATGTGCTAATTGTCAATTTTGCCATGCCGTACTCAGTAGCTAGATCAGATACATAAACACTGTTTTCATACTTTGCAGTTATTTCTTTATTAAGCTGTATCATTGTTTTCACAACTTTCCTTTTCACTTTGTTGCTATCATTAACATTCTTAGGACCCATGTTAACTTACTGTGTGTGTTTAATAATAATAAGCAGCAACAAAAGCAAAAATATACACAGTACAATTACGTGAAATGTTAACAACATGAAGTTTAATGGTAAACTGACCTATACTTGCACATTTTCTCTTTTGTTGTCTGAGAGACAGGTGACTGATCATACAGGTAACCACATGGAAAGGTTGTCTGGTTGAGAACCGAAGTTTTGTTTGACAATCAAGACATTTTTTTGTGAACAACTTGGTTGAGAACCAAACTGTTAAAAATAGGAGATGCTCTAGAACCAAGGTTTGACTGTAGTTATTCAAAAGGAGCTCCCATAAAACTGTCAGCTGATTTCTCAATAGAAATACTTCAGACCAGAAGTGATTTGAATAAAATATTCAAAGTGATGAAAAGCAAGGACCTAAAACAAAGACTACTTTACCCAAGAAAGCTATCATTTAAAATTGAATGAGAAATTAAGAGCTTCCCAGACAAGAAAAAGCTGAAGGAGTTCATTACCGCCAAATCAGTATTACAATAAATTTCAGAGTGTGCTTTAAGAAGAAGAAAAAGAAAAAGAAAAAAGAGAAACATAGTTATAAATAATAAAATGACAATAAATATGTACCTATTAATAATCACTTTAAGAGTAAATGGTTTAAATGCTTCAGTCAAAAGAAATAGTGTAGCTGAATGGATAAGTAAAGAAGACCCACATACATGCTGTCTACAAAAGATCAATCTCAGAATGAGTGGTACATACAAATTATAAGTAAAGGCATGGAAAAAGATATTTCATGCACATGGAAAAAGAAGCTGAGGTAGCAGTACTTATATGAGACAAAACAGACTTTAAAACAAAGGCTATAATAAGAGACAAAAAAAGACACTACATAATGATAAAGGGAGCAATCCAATAAGAGAGTATAAACCTTGTAAACTTATATGCTCCCAACATAGGAGCACCTAAATATACAAAGCATGTATTGATGGACATAAATGGAGAGATCAACAGAAATACAGTCATAGTAGGAGATTTTAACGCCCTATGAACATCAATGGATAGATCATCCAAACAGAAAATCAACAAGGAAAGAGTGGCCTTAATAACACACTAGATCAGATAGATTTCATTAACATCTTCATATTCAGAGCATTTCACTGCAGTGGCAAAATATGCATTATTTTCAAGTGCACATGGTACATTTTTTTGATACAGGCAACATGTTAGGACATGAAAAATGTCTCAATAAATTTAAGGAAGTTGAAATCATATCAAGCATCTTCTCTGATCATTATGGTATGAAACTATAAGTAAATCACAAGAAAAAAACTGAAAAACACACGACAAAGAGGTTAAGTAAGGCAAATGGGTTAACAGTGAGATGAAGACAAATCAAAAGTCAGCTTGAAACAAATGAAAATGAAAACACAACCACCCCAAATCTAGGGACACAGTGCAAGCAGTCCTAAGAAGGAAATTCATAGCAATAGAGACCTACCTCAAGAAACAAGAAACATCTCAATCAAACAACCTAACTTTACACTTAAAGGTACTATAAAAAGAATAACAAACAAAGCTCAAAGTGACTAAGAAAAAGAAAATAATAAAGCTCAGAACAAAAACAAATGAAATAGTCTAAAAAAATACAAAATATCAGTGAAACCAAGAGCTAGTTCTTTGTAAAGATAAACAAGATTGATGAACCTTTAACCAGATTCATCAAGAAAAAAAGAGAGGACTCAAATAATTAAGATCAGAAATGAAAGAGAAGTAACAACAGACACCACAGAAATACAAATAATTATAAGAAAATATTATGAGAAGCTACCAACAAATTGGACAATCTGGACAAAAAGGATAAATTCCTAGAAATATACAATCTTCCAAAACTGAATCAGGAAGAATCATAAAATCTAAATAAACCAATTACAACTAATGAAACTGAAACTGTAATAAGTTAAAAAAACACACAAAAACACCCAGCAAACAAAAGTCCTGAACAAGATGACTATATAGATGAATTTTAGCAAACATTCAAAGAAGAACTAACATCTATCCTTCTAAAATTATTCCAAAATATTCAAGAGGATGGAAGACTCATTTTACAAGGCCAATATTATCCTAATTCCAAAACTTGATAAAAACACTAAGAAGAAAAAAATATATAGGCAAATATCTCTGAAGAACATAGATGCTAAAATGCTAAATAAATTATTGGCAAACAGGATCCAGTAATACATTAAAAAGATCATACATCATGATCAAGTGAGCTTTATTCTGGCAATGCAAGTTTGGGACAATATCTGCAGATCAATATATTTGATACATCACATAAACAAAATGAAGGATGAAAATCACATGATCATACAATAGATGCAGAAAAATCATTTGATAGAATCCAGCACACATTTATGATAAAAATCTCAGCATACTGATAATAGAGGGAACAAACCTCAACATAATAAAGGCAAAATATGGCAAATCCAACATCATATTCAACAAAAATTAAAATAATTTCCCTTAAAATTAGGAACAAGACAGGGATGTCTGCTTTCACCACTGTTATTCAACACAGTACTGGAAGACCTAGCCACAGAAAATAGACAAAAAGAAGAAATAAAAAGCATTCAAAGTGGAAAGTAAGAATTAAAAGTGTCACTATTTGCAGATGAAATGTTAATGTATGTAGATATTCCACCAAAAATGTACCAGAACCATTTAATGAACTCAGTAAAGTATCAGGATAAAAAATAAATGTACAGAAATCAGTTGCATATTTTTATTGAATTTATTGGGGTGAAACTGTTTAATACAATTATATAGATTTCAAATGTGCAATTCTAAAATACAGCATCTGAATATTGTATTGTGTGTTCACCACCCCAAGTCAAGTCTCCTTCCGATATAGGAGGAGCAGGTAGTAGAAACAGAATCAGAGTTGTTTACTGGCTATTCACATAGAAGAGAGATTTTTCTTACAGAGCCTGGGAAACTGAAGGACATGTTGCAAGAAGAACAGGGTCTAAAGATAAGGCAGCCTCAAAGCTCAGATGAGCCCATCACTCAAAACCAGATACATTTCAAGCGCAGATTAAGGACAGAATCTATCTGAAGGGAGACAGTGTTCCAGAGCTAATCTTGACAGCATTTTGCGTCTAATCTTTGCAGCATTCCAGGGATAACTTTTGCAAGAACAATAATGAAAAGTAGACCCTGGGAACTCACTGGTTTTAGACGTTTTACCACCCTCTAACCATATATAAGGGTTAACTTGGAATGAAATGTCGGAGAGGTGTTTTCAGGGTGTTACTGCCACTATCTGCCACTATCTCAGATTGCAGGCCATCTGAATAATAAAATGCACCATAAAGATTCAACCTCATCTCTACTTATTTGACTCTATACCGACAGCCAACAGGACCCTTTCATGTCTGGTTTTATTTCCACCACCATTTATTACCCCCCATACCTTCTTTTATCACCCCCGAACTTCCTTTCCCTTTGGTAATCATCATACTTTTGTCTACGTCTATGACTTTTGGGTTTGTTTTGCTTAACCCCTTCACCATTTTCACCCAGTCCCCCGACCTCCCTCCCATTTGACAGAAATCAGCCTGTTCTCTATCGATGAGTCTGTTTCTATTTTGTTTGTTAATTTTGTTCATTAGATTCCACATATGAGTAAAATATAATGGTACTTGTATTTCCCTGACTGGTTTATTTCACTTAGCATAATGCTCTGCAGTTCAATCCATGCTGTCACAAACGGTAAGATTTTCTTCTTTTTTCTGGCCGAGTACAATGGGGTAAAGACAGTCTCTTCGATAAATAGTGTTGAGAAAATTGGACAGATAAGTGCAAAAAAATGAAACTAGACCACCTTTTTAAAGCATACACATGAAAAAATTCAAAATGGATTAGTCTTAAATATAAGACTCAAAACCATAAAAATTTTAGAAAAAAAACATAAGTAGTAAAATCTCGGACATTTCTCATATCAATATTTTTTTTTGAAATATCTTCATAGGCAAGGGAAACAAAAGAAAAAATAAAGAAATGGGACTATATCAAACTAAAAAGTTTTTGCAAAGCAAAAGAAACCATCAACAAAATGAAAAGACAACCTCTCATCACTGATGTTTCTATCTCTCTTTCTCCCTCTCTCTTCCTCTCTGAAATCAATAAAGACATATTTAAAAAAAGAAAAAGAAAAAGAAAAACACACACAATGAGATATCACCTCACAGCTATCAGAATGGCTGCCAGCACTAAATCAACACAGAGCAAGCAACGATATGGAGAAAAGGGAACCCTCATGCACTCTTGGTGGGGATGCAGATTGGTGCAGTCACTGTAGAAAACAGCATGTAGTTTACTCAAAAAATTAAAAATGAACTGCCTTATCACCCAGCAATTCCACTTCTGGGAATATATCCAAAGAAACCCAAAACACTAATTAGGGAAAATATATGCACCCCTATGTTCATTGCAGTGTTCTTTACAATAGCCAAGATTTGGAAGCTGCCCATGTGCCCATCAATACATAAGTGGATAAAAAAGCTGTGGTACATTTACACAAATGTATACTACTCAGTAGTATAAAATAAGAAATCTTACCTTCTGTCACAGCATGGATTGACCTGGAGAACATTATGCTAAGTGAAATAAGTCAGTCAGAGAAAGAAAAATACTGTATGATTTCATTTATATGTGGAATCTTATAAACAAAATAAACTAACAAAATAGAAACAGACTCAGAGATACAGAGAACAGACTGACAGCTGTGAGAGCGACATGGTGTTTGAATAGGCTGGGTGAAAAGGATGAAGGGACCAAGAAAAAAAATCGTAGGCAGAGACAACAGTATGGTGATTACCAGAGGGACAGGGAGTGGGGAGAAGTAGAAGAGGGTAAAGGGGGGATAAATGGTGATGGTAAGAGACTTGACTTGCGGTGGTGAACACATACTACAATATACAGATGATGTTGTATAGAACTGTACACTTGAAATCCATATAATTTTATTAATTTATGTTACCCCAATGAATATAATTTGTTTTAAAAGTACATTAATTAGAGTAAATCTCAATCTTTATTTTATTAATATTTATTTGGGTTTTTTACTTTTATTAAAAGGTAAATTAAATGAAATATGATACATTTAAATTATGTAAAACTGCAGTTTAAAATTTATGAAGATCCATTTTATTGATATGGACATTGAAGTTATGAAAGTTAGTTTTATTTCTTTTATTGATATTACTGAATTAGAAAACAGTTTAAGAAAATCAATTTATTTAAAACAGTATATTTGTGTACATAATAGGTTATCAGGAAATATATTTTCAAAATATAAGTAGCAATTATCTCTGGATAGTGTGATTTGGGAAGTGGGGTTTACTTTTCCATAAATTTTTCTGACTCTATAATATTAAAAATATATTTTATATATGAAAAAATAATTGAATACCTTACAGGAATTAGAGCAGAAAAAGAAAATCTCTCCTACTTGACCCATTTGCTAATGAAACCCCCACTTAGGCTTAATTTTGGAGCCCAAGCCAATAGCTATTCCCAGATATATGTCTGAATATTTCCTTGCATGTCAAAAACTCACATGGCAAGAGTGGAAGGAAATATTTACAGACCATCACTTCACTAGCTAAAAAATACTCCTCAATAATATTTAACAAGAAGACTTAGTAAAAAAAGAGAGGAACTAGATTGGGGAAAAATATGCATATGTACATTATGTACTCAAAAACTTCCTTTTCCACATCTCTGATTACTCTACCTTTGCACCCCAAAGTAGAAAATTGGTAAAATTTTTTATGAGTCTCTTGTTGAAACCAAAGTTATCATTAGCTGACATAAGCACATAGATTTTCAAATATTTGAGTACAGAGACTAATTTAAATCACTCTCTCTCTACCTCCCTCCCCCCTCCCATCTTCCTCTTGAAATTTGGTCGTGGAATTTTAGCTATGAAAGTGTCTCCAAAGATACTGACATTAAATTTTACAATTTATGTGATAATGGAGAAAATAAAATGACATAAGCATTGCTAAGAGTCACTTAAAATAGGGTCAGGAGGCTACTAAGGAAGTGGGGCTTATACACATCTTGTGTCCTAGTTCTCAGAGCTGCTACTAAGTTGCTAAAACTATTGTTAAACTCAGCTCAAAACATCTTGGAGACATAAACATCCTGGAACAACTACTGTATGAACACATATGGACTTGACTTCTTCCTTGTAGGTTTTGCTGCTTTACTTATTGGAGCTAACCAACCTGTTAACCTAGCCAACAATCATTCATTTGTAAGAAAGAATTACATTTTGTGGTGTCTGCCTTTATAAACTCTTCTTTCCTCGTTCTTTCCAGAGTACAGTTTTGGTTGCTACATGACTCTGGGTCTCTTAAATTTCAATCGTATTGCTCAAATGAATGTTTTTTATAATTTATTACAGCTTAAACTTTTTTCTTTTTTTTTTGGTTAACATATGCCTGGAAATTCTATAAAAACTCCTCATTTTCTCAGGATGTTTTATCAATCTCTGCTTTTTTACCCAATGTGAGAAAAATGATATCCAAATATAAATTAAATATAGAATACAGAATACTTACTCAAAAATATTTCCATTGACCGGAGAAGCATTATAGAATTAAACACCTTACTTTCTCAGTTGGCTAGGTAGTATATTTATTGAAACAATGCTTAAAATTATAATATATTTCTTTTATTCTTAAAAAAATTATTTATAGTTGGTATACAATATTATATTGGTTATATTAGATACAGGTGTACAATATAATGTACAATTTACTTATTTTTGAATGTAAAATGTCTTGAATTTTGTAACTAATATTTTCATATACAATGTGTAACAATATCAATTATTTTTATTATTTAACATTCATAAAGGAAAATTTTAATTGTTTTAAATTCAGAATATATGTTCAGCAGTAAGATTAAGTATCATTAATGCAATTTAGGATTTAAGTAGAAGAAAATAATTTTGCAAACAAACCTACAGCTTTAGAAAGAAAAGAAATTCAAGCCTCTGTTAAACTTAGTACTAAAAACAGTATTGAATCAAATCTGGTAAATCCCCTTTTATAGAATATTTAAATAATTTTTTTAATGACTCAAAACACTGTAAGATTGCAATAATGACAGAAAAAGTTAACTGTCATGCTGATTTTTTTAGGACTTTTAGTTTCTAGGTATGAATTTCAAAGAGACTAACCTTTTGTAAACTAGCCTTGATGGAAATTTCAAGGCTTAGGACCTAGGAACGAGTTCTGAATGGCCGCCTAGGTTCTGGCAGGAAACTGAGCTCAGAACTTGACCGGCTTCTATCTATCCTCCACTCACTTCTGAAGAGTGAATGATGCTGCTCAGATGTCTCAGGAAACTGAAGAAAAAAATAATGAACTGTTATTTTTGTAGTGAGTTGTGATTATTGAAAAAACTATAGAAAAAGATGTAAAAATATTTATGTTCTTTCATGAGCCACATGTGACTTCATAATTTTTGAAGAATTATTTAAAAGTAAAATCAATATACATTGAAACTCAGGGCAAAATATCACAAGAAAGAGAGAAAAATGTTCTATGTAAAGATTTCTCCAAGAGTTTAAAGTTGAATAAATATTGAAACAATGTGTTTAACTTCTCTCTTTTGGTTAACAGAATGTACTTAATCATCACCCAAACTCCTTCCATACATTGACACAAACACACTGAGTACCTAGTTCCTGGCCTAGAGACAGAAATATCAGTAACTACCAGTAGCTGAGACAGTATGTAATACACAAAAACAGATCTGAATGCAAGTAAAATGATGTTAATTTTCATTGATATTTATTGCCCTGTCAGTAACTTTAGGCCCATCATTAGAGGTAGGATTTTTTAGAAAACAACAATGCTGGGAAAAATAGAAAGCAGCAGGAAAATAGGAAGACCAAACATGAGATGGATTCACTTCATAAAAGAGGCCATAGGCATAAGACTACCGGAGCTGAGCAAGGCTATTGAGGACAGGGCATTGTGGTCATCATATGTTAATAGAGTCCCCAGAAGTCAGAGCCAAGTCGATGGCACATAATACACACAACAAAGGCAAAGGTTGTAAAAAATTCAAAATGCTATGCAAACATTTTATTGAAGATATTATTTTCATTATTCCAAGTGACCCTTAGAATTTTTCATTTTTGGGCCTTGGGATAGGTACTTTTGACTTGCACGAGAGGCAGAAACATTATTAACAAAATTAGACAGTAGGTTATTTTTTTGTTTTCAGCGCTGCTCATTTCCCCTTTCATTGCCATTTCTAACCCTATTGTCCCTAGCTGCTACTCCCATAATCAGAGGACATGACAAAGCAGCATTGAAGCAGCATGTAATAGCCTAGTCTCAAAGTCTCTGTTTCTGTTCCTTTCTCTCTCTAGAAGCAAAGTCTAGCAGCCATGGGCCCTGAGCTATCAAAAGACTTTCAGCTCTGGGGTTTTTACTTTGGTGCTAAAGACAGTGAACTGACAGACTGTTTTTTATTTTAAATATCAACATATTTTCTCTCTCTCAGGTTCCACAGCTTCATATCTGCTCATGATTCTATTGTCAGGACACAAGAGGATTCCATAATCACTAACAACTTGGTTTGAATATGGTTAATGGCCTATCCTTCCCTGTGGGGAAATGAACTTAAATAAAGAGTGTCTCAAATTGGAATTTCAGAAAATTTATAACAGAAGGAACTCTGAAACTACTATAGGTTATGCCACATGAGCAACTGCCTTCATTATTTGTGCCTAGATTTAGCATCTTGTGATTATAGTTCAAGTAATGTGCCTTTCAGGCTCCTGTTTACTGGAACAAGGGGAGCAGTGTGGTGACCTGTTAGAGAACTGGTGAACAATTTTAGCTGCTGCTGTTTCAATTCATAGTCGGAGGACATGACAAAGTAGCAGAGAAGCAGCATGTAATAGCCTAGTCTCATAGTCTCTATTTCCATCCCTTTCTCTCTCTGGAAGCCAAATCTTGTCACCCCTTCTAGCAGCCATGGGCCCTGAACTAGCAAAAGACTTTCAGCTCTGGGGTTTTTACTTTGGTGCTAAAGGCAGTGAACTGACAGACTGCTTTTTATTTTCTCCTGACAATCAGCAAATGTTTTGGCTAGAAACCTTCTCTGAATGACATAATACCAGGTATGAAAGAAACATTTTTCATGATATATGTCTCCTTGAGGAATGGATCTGGTTTGCACATTAAGACACTGCAGCCCACATCAATAAGCACTAACTCATTCCTTTCTCCAAATACTCACTTTCCATCATATAGCTGTGTGGTCTTATTACTAGGGAACTTAAATGTGTTTTCAGTACCCTTCAATTATTATTCCTATTTAAGGTATCTTTACAGGTCTTGGCTTGGTATAGGCTAAGAAAATAGAAATCAAATACAAATTAACACAGTTAAGTAGTAAAATTTGGTGGAAAGGCCACTTATCCCTTTATATTTTTTTCATAAAGTCTGTCATTTCTGTTTTATGATTGAGTTTGCCTTTATACTGTAACAGAATGTACAAAACCCAGCACATTTTTTATACCAAACAAGAGATAGTAGAGATTTAGAGATTTGAAATTTGTGATATGACTTACAACCGTTACAGTTCAAATGGTATAACTTAGTTTAAAGCAATATAACTCTTTCTGTCAGTATTTTTGGTACTCTCATTGACTTGGTTCAGAGTATGAGCAAGTTGGTTGATCTCTTTCCTTAAGCTTCCTCATTTATCAAGGTATCAATTTTTTTTTTTCCCTCAGAGAGATAGTGTAGGTGGTCTATCGTCTACCTAAAGGGCCCCTAGAACTCATCATATCAAACACAAACTTCTAATATCCTCCTAATCTCATTGGGAAATCTGACATTTGATATAGTACAAGACTCAGCTTTCATTTTCTTTTAATCAACACTTGGTAGCAATTTGGAATATCATTATAATTTTGTTGTTGGTGTTGAATTTTCCAGAAACTGAAGTAGAACAGTCTTTAGACGATTTTGGTTTAGAAAGCCCCTTCATCAATACATGTTTCAATTCTAAGAAAGAGGTAAAAAGGTGCTCTGAAGAGGCAGATACACTGCTGTGTTTTTGAGCCTTATAAGCTAAATCTTCCATACACAAATTATAATTTTTCCCCTTTTTCAAAAGAGGGTTTCTTCTGCGTACATAAGAATGCTCAAATATCTTAGGTTCCCTTAAACCAGATACAAACGTTTTAGAAAAAATAATAATGATGCCATAACTGTCAACTGTGTGTTTGATTCTTTCAATTAATATATGAGAGATATCATTTTCATTTGTGACACTCAGAGAATTTATGTAACTCTTAAAGGTCACCCCTTAAGTAAATTAGTTTATCAGTCTATAAATACAACCTCTGTGTCTCCAGCTTAAAATGTATCAATTATATCACTTTACAACTTTCTAACTCAGAAGAGTAAGTACAGAACTTGATTTCATTTATTTGATTTATTTTAGTCCTTAGACTCGTTATCAGAAACAAAATCAAGGCCAATATGGACCATGGGTCTTTAGAAGCATGGCGAGTTGTCTCTTCTTTTCTTTTTATGTATCAAGAAAGAGGCATTGGTAACTAAGAAAAGAAATGACAAT
Organism: Miniopterus schreibersii; assembly: GCF_964146895.1. NCBI lineage: Eukaryota > Metazoa > Chordata > Mammalia > Chiroptera > Miniopteridae > Miniopterus > Miniopterus schreibersii. Next base: position 36,609,824 of record NC_138104.1, on the reverse strand, counting down.
ATTAATCTCTGTGGTGTGGTGTTAATTGACTCTGCATAATTATCATATATTTTATCATTTCCACTCAATTAAATGAATATACAATTTCAGAAGTGAATGCTATAACTCTAACCCTGACCTGGTCCCGAGAATCCCAATTATGGTAGAATGGTCATGTTTCTCCTTCTCAGGCTTCCTCAAGTCTTTTTAATTTTTTCCCCCAAGTCTTAAAATACAGATTGATATCCATAATTGGCTTCTAAAGAACTAATAATGTTCTGATGTTACCATGAGTAATACAAACCAGGCATTTGAATTTCATCTGGAAAATGAAATTTTAGATGTGCCTGCCTCTTTTTTGATTTAGAAAATAAATCTTCCACTTTTAAATTACATATTTTAAGTAACCTTTTTCTCCATTGTTAAGCATTATATATCATATGAGATTAGGGAGGAGCTCTGTATCTGAAGAATATTAATACTAATGGCTTTCAAAAATAATATTATTGAATTTAATGTATATTATTAAGATTGTATTAATTTTAATCTAACATTAAACTCAGTTTTGAAAGATTACATTGCTGTTTAAAATACACAAAAATAACTCACCACATTAGTTTGTACTATGTTCAGTAATGAGACAACATTTTATATATAAAATTGAATACATTATTATTTGTATATTTAAAAGTACCAGAAGGAGTATTAAATTCATTGTGATAGGATTTCAAGTAGTACATGTGAGTAATATGACAGTTGCACCACTAATTAATGCCACTTAATAAGAACTGGAATTCTATTTCTTAACTAATATACTTCAATAACATAGGAATTTTGCCCTCATTGATATTCAACTTTTTGCTTCCTTATCCAGCAGAGTTAAAATTAGACTTTTTTTTTGAATAAGCATAATTCTAACTAAAATCATTATTTGACTGTCTTATACTATGCTTCAAAAAAAATTAGGTTTACACAGCAAAGCAGCATTCATATAACTCAATATGCCATAATTTCCCACTAAATTAATGAAGAGGAGATATTTTTAAAAAGTTGTCTTCACCACATACTTAGCTAGGAAATGTGCCTCATATCAAAAGTTGCAATAGCAGGGTGAAAAAATATAAATCAAAATTCCATACTCCAGAAATATTACTATCTGACTAAAATATGAGCAGCAAAGCTCATGATCTATTGGAATTTTATAAAAATCTGAGTTTCCATTGTATCATATCAGTAAAACACCTTTGTTCAATATTTTTTGGTAGAAAAACAAAGATGATGACTTCAATATTTTCATATGAATAGCTGATATTCTTGTTGATATATTTATTACACCTTGGAGCAGAGGTCATAATTTCAAATGTCTATATAACTCAGCCCATGTACAATAAAACAATAGGGAATCAGGTCAGTATAAAAGAGGGAGTATTGTCAAGGATTGTGAAAGATCCCAACTCTAGCACATATTGCCTTTGAGACCAGAAATAAATTAAAACATACTTCTAAACCTCATTTTTAAATTTATTAAAATATTAATAATAATAACACTCTACAAAGTTATTGTGAGGATTATGGCATATAATGTGTTTATTGAGCTTAGTGCTACTGAATTGCACAGAAAAGGAGTCTAATATATAGGAAAAAACATATGTTCTGGTTTTCCTGGAATAGTCTCAGTATTTTTTTCTCACAAAAGTATTCAAGTTTTTAGGCATATCAATATAGCATATTATTATTAAATTTTATAATTTTATTAAATTTATTGGGATAACATTGGTTTATAAAATAATATAGGTTTCAAGTATACAATTTTATAATACATTTTCTGTATAATGTATTGTGTGTTCAACACCCAAAGTCAAATCTCTTTCCATCACCACATATTTTACCCCCTTTACCTATTACTACTTCCCACCATCCTTCCCTCTGATAACCACTATATTCTTATCAGTTTCTATGAGTTTTTGTTTGTTTGTCTTGTATGTTCGTTTGTTGCTTTCAGTTTTGTATTACTTATATGAGTGAAATTATATGGTTATTGACTTTTATTGTCCTGACTTATTTTGCATAGCATGATATTTTCAAGATTCATCAATGGTTTAGCAAATCGCAGTATTGTGCCTTTTTTTATGGCTCAGCAATATTCGATTGTATATATGTACCACCTCTTTTCCATCCAATCATCTATTGAAGGACACTTCTGTTGTTTCCATGCCTTGGCCACCATGAATAATGCTCCAATAAACATAGAGGGGCATATATCATTGTGAATAAATATTTTTAAATTTCTCGGGTAGATATCCAGAAGGGGGATTGCTGAATCATATGGTAATTCTATTCTTAATTTTTTTAGGAACCTCCATAATGTTTTCCAGAGGGGCTGTACCAATGTACATTCCCACCAGCAGTGTATAAGCCCTTTTCTCCACAACCTTTCCAACACATTATTACTTGTCTTGTTGATAATCACCATTCCAATAGGTGTGAAGTGGTATATCATTGCAGTTTTGATTTGCATTTCCCTTATAGCTAGTGAAGTTAAGCATCTTTTCATATATCTGTTGGCCATTGGTATGTCTTCTCAGAAAAGGTGTCTGTTCAGGTCCTCTGCACATTCTTTAATTGAAATGCTTGGGGTTTTTTGTCACTGAGTTGCATGAATCTATATTTTTTGGATGTTAACCCCTTATAGGAGGTGTTGTTTGCAAATATTTTCTCCCATTTGGTTGGATGCTTTTTTTATTTGTTGGTTGTTTCTTTGATGTGCAGAAATTTCTTAGTTTGACATACTCCAATTCATTGATTTTTGCTTTTACTTTCTTTGTTTTTAGGTCAAATTCATAAAATGCAATATAAGACCAAGTTCTATAAGTTTAGTGTGTATGTTTTTTCCTATGCATTTTATTGTTTAAGGACTTATATTTAGGTCTTTGATCGATAAGGGCCCCCTTATTTGTGTGTATGGTGACAATTAGCAGTCTAGTTTCATCTTTTCACAACATGATTTATTTAAGAAATTTTATTTTCTCCATGGTATACTTTTATCTCCTTTGTCAAAAACGATTTGCCCAGCAACTTTACCGAATTCATTTATCAAATATAGTATTATTTTGGAGATGTCTTTAGGGTTTTCTATGTACAATATCATGTCATCTACAAATAATGACAGTTTTACTTCCTCCTTTCCCATTTGGATACATTTTTTTGTTTTCTTTTTCTCTGATGGCTGTGGCAAGGACTTCCAGTACTATGTTGAATAAGAGTGGTGAAATCAGACAACCTTGTCTTGTTCCTGTTTTTAAAGGAAATGGTTTTAGTTTTTGCCCAGTGAGTATGATGTTGGCTGTAGGTTTGTCATATATGGCCTTTATTATGTAGAGGTATGTTCCCTCTATTCCCACTTTGCTGAGAGTTTTTATCAAAAATGGGTGCTGGATTCTGTCATCACTAATCATCAGAGAGATGCAAATTAAAATCACAATGAAGTATCACTTCACACTTCTCAGAATGGCTACCATCAACAAGTCAACAAATGACACATGCTGGTGAGGATGTGGAGAAAGGAGAACCCTGGTACACTGCTGGTGGGAAAGCAGACTGGTGCAGCCACTGTGGAAAACAGTAAGGAGGTTCCTCAAAAAATTAAAAATGGATTTGCTGTTTGACCCAGTGATCCCACTTCTAGGAATATATCCTAAGAATCTTGAAACACTAATCAGAAAGAATATATGCACCCTTATGTTCATAGCAGCACAATTTACAATAGCTAAGATCTGGAAACAGTCCAAGTGCCCATCAGTAGATGAGTGGATAAAAAAGCTGTGGCACATTTACTCCATGGAATACTATGCAGCCATAAAGAAGAAGGATCTCATACCTTTTGGGACAGTATGGATGGGACTGGAGAGTATTATGCTAAGTGAAATAAGCCAGGAAAAGATAGACAAGTATCACATGATCTCACTTATATGTGGAATCTAAAGAACACAATAAACTGATGAACAAAATAAATTCAGTGACATAGAAGCATGAAACAGACTGACGAATCCCAGAGGTAAGTTTGAGGTGGGTAGGAGGATGGGAAGAGATTAACCAAGAATTTATATGCAGATATGCATTACCCATGGACACAGACTAGTGTGGTGAAGGCCTGGGGCAAGGAGTGGGAGCAGGGTAGAAGGGGTCAATGGGGAAAAAAGGGAATATCTGTAATATTTTCAACAATAAAAATAAACTTTAAAAAAGTATTTGCCCATATACATGTAGATTTATTTCTGGGCTCTCAATTCCGTTCCCTTGGTCTGTGCATCTGTTTTTCTGCCAAAACCATGCTGTTTTATTTATCATTGCTTTGTAGTATAATTTGAAGTCTGAGAGTATGATACCTCTAGCTTCATTTCCCCCCCCCCGTCAGGATTGCTTTCAGTATTCAATGTCTTTTGAGGTTCCACACAAATCTCATGATATTTTGTCCTATTTTTTAAAAAAATGCCATTGAAATTTTTATTTGATTGCATTAAATCTATATATTTCTTCATGTATTATGGCCATTTCAACTATTTTGATTCTTTCAATCCATGAACATGGAATATATTTTCATTTCTTTGTGTCTTCTTCAATTTCTATTAATAATGTCTCATACTTTTTGGTATATAGGTCTTTCACATCCTTTGGTAAGTTTATTCCTAAGTGTTTTATTGTTTTTTGTTGCAATTGCAAAATAATTTGCCTTAATTTATTCTGGAAGTTCATTGTTAGTATACAGGAATACAGTGGATTTTTGTACATGGATTTTGTATCCTGCAATGTTACTGTATTTATTTATTGTTTCTAACAGTTTATTGGTAGTATCTTCAGGGTTTGCTATATAAAAAAATTATGTAATCTGCTAAGTGACACTTCTTACTTCTCAATTTGGATGCCTTTTATTTCTTTTTCTTGCCAGGTTGCTTTAGCTAGGACTTCCACTACTATGTTGCTAACAGTGGTGAGTGGGCAACTTTATCTTTTTCTTGATCTTAGAGGAAAAGCTTTAAGTTTTTTCACTATTGAGTAGAATATTAACTGAAAGTTTGTCATATATAACCTTTATTATGTTGAGGTACTTTCTATACCTATTTTATTGTTTTTTAATTATTAATGGATGTTATATCTTGTCAAAGGATTCTTTTACATCTATTGATATGATTATATGATTTTATTACTTATTTGTTTAATGTGATATATCACATGAATTAATTTGTGTATATTGAACCATCCTTGTGCCCCTGGAATCAGCCTCACTTGACCATGATGTATTATCTTTTCTTGTGTGTGTGTGTGTGTGTGTGTGTGTGTGTGTGTGTGTGTGCTGTCAGGTTTTGGCATTACAGTAATGTTGGCCTCATGAAATGGATTAGGAAATGCTGCATCTTCTTCAAATTTTTAGAAGCTTTTGGGAAGAATAGGTATTAAATATTCTTTGAATGTTTGGTATAATTTACTAGTGAAGCCATCTGATACTGGACTTTTTCTTTTTGGGTGATTTTTGATTATTGTTTCAATTTCCTTACTGATCAATGGTGTATTTAGATTTTCTAGTTCTTTTTAACTCAGTCTAGGATGATTATACACTTCTATGAACTTGACTATTTCTTCTAGGTTACTGTATTTGGTGGTGTATAGTATTTCACAGTATCTTGTATGATCTTTTGCATTCTTGTGGTGTCTACCAAAAATTCTCCTGCCAGGCTGGGCGTGGCTCAGTGGTCGAGCATCGACCTAGGATCCAGGAGATCACAGTCCGATTCCCAGGTAGGGCACATGCCCAGGGTTGCAGGCTCCATCCCGTCAGGGGTGTGCAAGAGGCAGCTAATCAATGATGACTCTCTCATCATTGATGTTTCTATCTCTCTCCTTCTCCTTTCCTCTCTGATATATCAATAAAGATATATTTTTTTTAAAAAAATTCTCTTTCATTTCTTTTTTTAAAAAAGATGCTCTCATTGATTTTAGAGAGAAAGGAATGGAGAGGGAGAGAGACAGAAACATCCATGAGAGAGAAATATAAACATGGATTGGCTGCCTCCTGCACAATCCAACCCCCTACTGGAGATTGAGCCCATAACCTGGGCATGTGCCCTGACTGAGAATCAAACCAGCAATTTCTTGGTGCATGGATCGACACTCAACCACTGAGTCACACCAGTCAAGCTACTTTTTCATTTCTGAATGTATTTGAGTAATTTTCTTTTTTCCTTAGTGAATTTAGTGAGAGGATTGAAAATTTTATTAATGCTTTCAAAGAAACAGCTGTTTATTGCATTAATTTTTTACATTGTCTTTTTGTTCTGTATTTAATTTAATTGTGCTCTAATTTTTATTATTTTCTATTCTTCTGACTTTGAGGTGGTTTTGTTTTCCTTTTCCTAGTTCTTTAAGATGTAATGTTAGGTAGTTTACTTGGTATTTTTCTTTTTACTTGAGATAGGCCTGTAATCATATAAACTTCCTTTTCTTATCACTCTTGCTGCATACCAAAGTTTAATATGTTATTTTGTTATTCTCCTTTGTCTCCATGTATCTTTTTTCCCTTTTTATTTAATTTATTGATATGACACTGGTTAACAATATTATACCAGTTTCAGGTGCACAATTCCACAACACAACATCCGTACACTGTAGTGTGTGTTCACCATCCCAAGACAAGTCTCCTTCCATCACAATTTATCTCTCCTATACCCTCCTCCAGCTCTCTCCGCCCCCCACCTTGGCAGTCACCACACTGTTGCCATGTCCATGACTTTTTCTCTCTTTTTCTTCTTTTTTTACTCAATCTCTCCATCAACCCTCTAACCCCCTGACAGCTGTCAGTCTACTCTCTCTCTCTCTCTCCCTTTCTCCCTCTCTCTCTCTCTCTCTCTCTTTTACTTTTTGTTTTATCCAGTCATTCTTTAGTAGTATGTTGTTTAATCTTCACATATTTGTGTTTTTTTCCACTTTCTTCTTGCACTTGATTTCCAATTTTAAAGCATTATGGTGGGTGAATACATATGGTATGATTTCTTCTTAAATTTGTTGAGGTTAGTTTTGAGTCCCAACGTATGATCTAACCTTGAGAATGTTCCATCTGCAGTAGAGAAGAACATATAATCTGGGGTGAAAGGGCCTGTCTTTTTGGTCTAATATGTCATTTAAGGCTGACATTTCCTAATTGATTTTCTGTTTGGATTATCTATCTGTAGCTGTCAATGGGATATTTAGGTCTCCTATTATGACTGTGTTTTTGACAGTTTTGCCCTTTAGTTCTGTTTGTAGGTGCTTTATATATTTCAGTGTTCCCTGATTGTGTGCATATGTTTCCTTGATATGTTGTCCCCTGTATCATTATAAAATGTCCATCTTTGCTTCTTATTATCTTTGTTATTTTGAAATCTATTTTGTCAGATAAAAGTATGGTTAAACCCACTTCTTTCTGGATGTCATTAGCATGGAGAATCATTTTCCACCCTTTCACTTTGAGATTATATTTGTCGTTGCAGCTGAAATATGTCTTCTGGAGGCAGTATATGATTGGATTTTATTTTTTGATCCAATCTACTACTCTGTTGTGATTTTTTATTGGTGAGTTCAGTCCATTTACATTTAGGGTTATTATTGATGTATGAAGATTTCCTATAGCTGTTTTAGCTTTTTGCTCTGGTAGCTCTAGATCTCTATTATTTTTTTTTCCCTTGTGTTTCTGTCTGTTATTTTAGCTTGGTGGTATTTTATTATTTTCTTTCTGTTTCCTTTTTTTTATATTATGTGTCTCAGTTCTGGATTTGTGTGTGTGTGTGCGGTTACCATTAGGCTTATGCAAAACGAAGTTCCATATACAGAGATTTCTTTTTTTTCTGATTGCATTTTATCTCCATTCCCCTTTGCAAATTAAGACCTTTAACCCATCCACTTCTATGTTTTTGTTGTCACAAATTATCCCTTATTTATGCCGTGAGTTCATTTCAAAATTACAGTAGCTATTGTTTTCTTCCCTCTTTTTAAAAGGTGTTCTTCTTTTAACCTTTATGTTATTTGTAAGTGTATATTACTCTACTTTAAATAAGGATTATGTTTTCCTGCTTCTATCTGTTAGTTGTCTTATTCATAGTTTTTTATCCTTTTGTCTTTTTATTTCAGGTAAAATAACCCCCTTCAGTATTTCCTGTAATTCAGGCCTTGTGGTTTTAAATTCCTTCAGCTTCTCTGTGTCTGGAAAAGTCTTTATTTCTCCTTCATATCTAAAGGATAACTTTATTTGATACATTAATATCCAGTGGCTGCCAGACCACTGCTGCTGCACCTCTGTACTCTGTCTCTGTCCCAGTCACCAGACTCAGCCACAGTACTTGCTGACCACTGTACCTCTCTGCTTGATATATATAACCTTTTCAATAGTTTGAATATTTGATTCCATTCTCTCCTAGCTTGTAGAGTTTCTGATGAAAAATCCAATGATAATCTAATGGAATTTCATTTCCTTTGTCTGCATTGAGAATTTTTTCATCGTCAATTTTTTCAGTTTTCAAATAATGTGTTTTAGAGAAGGCCCTTTTTATTGAAATAATTAGGTGTTCTGTTTTCTTCTTGTATTTAAAGATCCAGTTCTTTCCCTAGGTATCTGTTTGATATTTCCTAATGGTTCAATTTGGGTTATGTTCTTTAGCTGGCATATAGAGAAAGCTTGAGTTCTGTTCAGTCTGTATCCAGAAGCACATAAATTTGGTTTGTCCCATTATTGGTGATGTTAAATTTGATCAAGTAGTTAAGACATTGCCTGTTATGTTTTATCAGTGTAAAATTGAAAACCTTTACTTTGGACTAGTAGGTGAAGTAAACTACAACCACAGGCTTCCGATGCTTAATGCTTAGGTGCTCAGCTGAAGAAGAAATGATTTTGCCAGCACAGAAAAAAGCTGATCCCACTCTTGTGACTCATTTTCTTGGTAATTGTGTATTCTTCTAACTAAAATTCAAATTGGACTATAGATTGATTGGCATAAAATACCCTTAGGATCAAATACTATTTACAAATATTTGTTTATCCAACCCAATGAACATTGTATTCCAGAATCATATTCCGATGATACCTAAAGAAACTATCTGGTTAAAAGTCTTTTTTTTATGTTTAGAAGATTTCCAGAGATAAAATCATGATAATCTGACTCTTGAAAATAAACAGTTCTTAAGAGCTAGGATACTGAAGATATATTGACAAGGGCTTTTGAGACAAGAAATGTAAACTCCAAATCTGATTTGGTCCATGTTTTCACCATCTCACAAGTTCATCTCACACCTGGTTTTCTTCAGTCCTAAATCCTTCATATGACTTCAAAATACAACACATAAATCCCTGTTTATATTGCTATCCCATTCAATACTTCTCTTTTTTCCTTACTTAATATAAAATGTTTTTATAATTGTGGATTTTTAAGAAATATATGATATGCTAACCTCCCAACGTTCTTTTCCAAACCTGATGTTGAACTATCTACCTTCTCCACTAAATGCCCAGTACTCTTCTGGCACACTATAATTTATCCTATTCCAAGAACATTCCATGCATAAACATTTATACCTCTGTCCTTTTTTCAATAAAGTGTCATAGCCAAGAATAATCCCATATACATTTCCAAAAATGTTCTCATTACTTAAAATCAAACTTAATTATAACACCTTGATGAACGTTTTTATCATCTTCATAATTAGTATGAATTTATATTCTGCTCTCAGTGCTCTATAATCTTTTGTATAGAAATCTTTACCTTTGGCCTGATATAAGTTAGTTGCATGCAAATATGTCTTATTGATTAGATTATGGGTTTCCCAATAATACAAAATATATCTTATCTTCAATGTCTAATCCTTTGATACATAAAAGATGCTTCAGATACCTTGATAAATACAGAAAACTGGCTGTATAGAAACACAATATGCAACATTGTTGAAAATGACCATCCATTCAATATTAATTTAAGAACACCAGAATTCAGTTTTGTTTATTTATTCACATTTATTCACTTATTTATTTGTGATAAATAGTATGAGTTCCCTTATTGTATTGTAGTTATTTCACATCTATGTATTTTAAAAGATTGCTTTTGGGCCTGGCCGGGGTGGCTCAGCACCTGAGCATCGATTGCCATTCAGGGCACATGCCCAGGTTGCAGGCTGGATCCCCGGTGGGGGGTGTGCAGGAGGCAGCCGATCAATGGTTCTCTCTCATCATTGATGTATCTTTCTCTCCTTCTGCTTTCCTCTCTCTGAAACCAATAAAGATATATTTTAAAAAATTATTGCTTTTGGCAAAGCAAGGTATTACCCTGTTTATGTACTTATTCTTATTTGTACTGGAGATTGATGAATCTTTATATTACAGACTGAAAGTCACTGCCAACAGACTTACTTCAAAAGCCAGATTGTAAACTTTCTTACTTTTTAAAATGCTCTTGACTTGATCATCACCACATGTTGCCCCAGAATACCAACTATCTATATCAATGCCTACAGTTTTAGTCATTTTTCATCTCACTTCTAAGTCTCAATTGATCCCCAGGGGAGCCATTGCATGATATCTTTATTTTGTTTTATAATTTCATTTTTACGTTTATGAAAATTAGAAAGCATTATAGGCGAGTTGTGAAATAACCATTTTTTCATAACGGAAGAGACTAAACATTTTCACAAGTTTATTCCTCAGTGTTCTTCTATAACTTTCAAATAATCCTACCACTCACTTAGTTGCTTGAATTGGTGGTTTTGAGACTAAAATTGTTTCCCAATAGAACAGAAGCCTACACTAAAAAATTATTCTGGAGCCCTAACTCTGCAGCTTCCTCAAAGCTGGATTAAGAGCAACAGTATCTAATATGCATGCATGCTTGATTTTATCTAAGAAGTCTCATTGAAAGTAATTGGGTAATTATACCCAAAAACATCTTAGAAAAATTCCTCATTAAATTAAATATTAAAAACAATATCATCTGGCCCTGAATAACTATGTTAAGTAGATACTCTCACTAGATATCTTTTGTAGATTTGTGTAGAAGATTACCAATAAGCAAATGTAGCATTTCTGTTCAAAATAGAATTTTGGAGCTTTTCCAATAAGTGAATTCTGCTGAAGACTTGGAGCAATTCCATTGCCATTTTAAATAGGCTGTAGATTCAGTAATGATTCACAATAACTATATATTGGATTTTTATGAGTGTGTGTGTGCTTTAAATGGGTATATAAGTGTTGTATAAATATTGCTTTACATTAACTATTCTTTCAGGGTTTTATGGAAATATTTATGGACAAAAATTACAGGCAGATGCTTTGTTTTGAAGAGATTTTTAGAATTTGCCAGTGAGTTTTATTGGACTTGAAAGAATTCTCCCTGGTCAAATACCTACAAAATAAACACTGAAATTAATAGAAAAATGATCAATAATTATATTGTTCATTAACCGTCATTTTTCAGAGCTTCAGAGAGCAAAGAATATTTTAAATATTTTCCCCAAAACTTTAATAATGTAATGTTACATTAATTTTATTGGATAATGGTTGCTACTTGAAGATTTGTTCTGAGAATAGCTGTAAGACTATTCTGTTTCATTTAAAAGAGCTCTTGATCAAGAATCAATGCCCACCAACTATGAGTTTGGGAAGGTTAGAGTACTTTATGCTTATCAACACTGGGCTTACTTACCAACTTATTTCCTCTACTTTCTGAATGGTTGGAATTATAATAGAAAAGAATTCATTCTTTTTGAGTTGATTGTGAATATATCTAGCCTCATGTTTGCATGCTTCAGAGACTAACACAGTGTTATTAGTGGAGCAAGTAGGTAATAAAAATTAATATGGAAGAACAGAAAGGAATATTGGAGTGAAATATTAATGGCATCTACCATTTATTAATACATTGTTCTCTGCCAGGACCTATGATATGCATTTCAATTTTATTATGTTCTATATTGTTCACAATAATCCTGAGGAGAACTGGAAGAATAGAGAATAAAAAGTAGTTGCTTATGAAATGAAATAATACTTCTTTTAGCTAGAACCAACTTACCAGCCTGCATCAGATATTCCATAATTATTATAAATGTGCATTAAAAAATTGAAGAAAAGTGAAATCAGAAGGCGAGGGAAAGAAAAGCAGCTAAGTAGAATATTGTTTTCAATCTAAATTATACACCTGTATGATCTTAAATATTCTGACAATTTTTGATGTAGTTTATTAACAAATTAATATTTATGTATAGAAGGCCAAATTTATAGCAATGACAATAATTTGAAAAGTACAGAATATAATTGTTCCTCCCATTTTTCTCAAATCTTTTATTTTCTGAAAAAATTATTATTGGTCATAATTTATTTCAGGGAAAATATTCTTATAAGGTAAAATCATTCTAATACAGTAGAATTCTAATAGCACCAAGGCGAGCATGGCATAAGGTCTCCACTATACACAAACACTCCCCTCATATACACACTCCTGACTTATTCAGAGAGTAACAATGATAGCTGATGCCAATGTAGTTTCCTTTCTACAGAAGTTTTGGTAACCAATTTTAAAGTCCTTTGAAGCCAGTAGGGGCAATTCAGCTTTCATACAGTACATGCTGGTATAAATTAAAAGGGACTAACAGTGAGTTTCAGAGAACAGGCAGTATTTCCTGTAGAACATCAATGTTTTTCTTCTAAGGGATTTTTGGAATTTAGAGTTCTCTATATACAGTAATATTTCATCTGCAAACAATGACAGCTTTACTTCTTCTTTCTAATTTGGATACCTTTTATTTCTCCTTATTGTCTGATGGCTGTGGCTAAAACTTCCAGTACCATGCTGAATAAGAGTGGTGAAAGTGGACCCCTGTCTTGTTCATGTTCTTAAGGAAAATGGTTTTAGTTTTTGTCCATTGACTATGATGTTGGCTATAGGTTTGCTATATATGGCCTTTATTATGTTGAGGTATGATCCCTCTATTCTAACTATGCTGAGAGTTTTTATCAAAAATATGTATTGGATTTTGTCGAATGTTTTTTCTGCATCTATTGATATAATTATGTGATTTTTGTCCATTTTGTTTGTGTGATGTTTCACGTTTATTAATTTGTGAATATTGTACCAGCCTTGCATCCTTGGAATAAACCCCACTTGGTCATGATCACTTTAATATATTGCTGGATTCAGTTTGCTAATTAATTTTTGATAATTTTTTTTGATAATTTTTGCATCTATGTTCATCAGGGATATTGGCCTATGATTTTCTTTCTTTGTAGTGTTTTTATCTGGTTTTGTGATTAGGATAATGCTGGCCTCATAAGAAGAACTTGGAAAATTATCTTCTTTTTGAATTTTTTGGAATAGTATGAGAGAGGTAGGTGTTCTTGTTTGAATGTTTTGTAAAATTTACCTGTGAAGCCATCTGGTCCAGGACTTTTGCTTGTTGGGGTTTTTTTTTATTACTGCTTCAGCTTCATTAGTTGTAATCTGTTTATTCAGATTTTCTCATACTTCCTGATTCAGTTTCGGAAGCTTATATGTTTCTGGAACTTATCCACTTAGCCCAAATTGTCCTATTTGTTGGCATATACTTTTTTCATAATGTTTACAATCCTTTGTATTTATCCAGTTTCCTTACAATCTTTTGTAGTTCTGTGGTATAGGTTGTTACTTCTCCTCTTTCCCTTCTGATTTTATTTATTCAGGTTCTCTCTCTTTTTTTTTTTCTTCATGAGTCTTGTTAAAAGTTTGTCATTATTATTAACCTTTTCAAAGAACCAGCTCTTGATTTCACTGATATTTTGTATTGAATTTTTAGATTCTATTTAATTTATTTCTGCTATGATCTTTATTTTCTCCTTCTATTAATTTGTTGTTCTTTTTCTAGTAGCTTTAAGTGTAAAGTTTTTATTTTTGACAGCATTAAAGATGTTACCAATTTTCTTCCTTTTCCACCCTCACTGAACCCCTGCTCCACCCTAGGTATTCCTCATGTTATTGTGTGTGTCCATGGGTTATGAATACATGCATACATGTTCTTTGGTTAATCTCTTCCTATCACTTCCCCTCTAACTTCCCCCTCACTGAGGTCTGTTATTCTGCTCTCTGCTTCCATACCTCTGGCCTTATTTTGTTCATCAGTTTATTTTGTTTGTTAGATTTCACTTATAAGTAAGATCAGGTGATGTTTCTCTAACTGGCTTACTTCACTTAGCATAATACTCTCCAGGTCCATCCATGCTGTCTCAAAGAGTAAGATATATATATATATATTTTTTTTACAGCTGCGTAGTATTCCATTTTGTAAATTTACCACAGCGTCTTTATCCACTCATCTACTGATGGGCAGTTGGGCTGTTTCCAGATCTTAGTTATTGTAAATAATGTTGCTATGAACATAGGGGTGCATATATTCTTTCTGAATTGGTGCTTTGGGATTCTTAGCATTTATTCCCAGAAATGAGATCACTGGGTCAAAAAGCAAATCCATTTTTAATTTTTTTGAGGAACCTCTCCACTGTTTTCCACAGTGGTTGTACCAGTCTGCATTCCCACCAACAGTGTGCTAAGATTCTCTTTTCTTCACATCCTTGCCAGCACTTTTTGTTGATTTATTGATGGTAGTCATCCTGGCAGGTATGAGGTGATAACTCATTGTTGTTTTAATTTGTATCTCTCTGATGATTAAATACTTTGAGCAATATTTCATGTGTCTATTGACCATCATCTGTATGCTCTTTGGAAGAGTGTCTATTCAGGTTCTTTGCCTATTTTTTAATTGGATTGTTTGTCTTTGTGGGATTGAGGTATATGAGTTCTTTGTATATTTTGGAAATTAAACACTTATCAGATGTATTATTGGCAAATATGTTTTCCTGTACAGTAAGTCCCCTTTTCATTTTGTTGATGAATTCTTTTGCTGTACAGAAGCTTTTTAGATTGAGGTAGTCTCATTTGTTATGTTTTTCTTGGTTTCCCTTTCCTTAGGCGATGTATCAGTGAAAATACTGCTATGTGAGATGTCTGAGATTTTATTGCCTATGTTTTCTTCTAAGATTTTTATGGTTTCATGACTTACATTTAATTTTTTATCCATTTTGAGTTTGTTCTTTTTGTATGAGGTAAGTTGGTGGTCTGGTTTTATTTTTTGCACATACCTGTCCAATTTTCCCAACAGCATTTATTAAAGAGACTATCTTTACTTCATTGTATGCTCTTACAATCTTTGTCAAATACTAATTGGGCATATTGGCATGGGTTGATTTCTATGGCCTCTGTCCCATTCCATGGGTCTATATGTCTATTCTTGTGCCAGTGACAGGCTGTTTTGGTTGCAATGGCTTTATAGTGGAGTATGATATCTGGTATTGTGATTACTTTAACATTGTACTTCTTTCTCAATATTGCTGCAGCTATTCAGGTTCCTTTTTAGTTCCATTTAAATTTTTGGAATATTTGATGTAGATCTGTGAAATATGCCGTTAGTATTTGAATAAGGATTCTGTTGAATCTGTAGAATGCTCTGGGTAGTATGGATATTTTAATGATGTTAATTCTTCCAGTCCATGAACATGGTATATGCTTCCACTTTTTTGTGTCTTACTATATTTCCTTTTTCAATGTATTAAAGTTTTCCGAGTACAGGTTTTTTACCTCCTTGGTTAAGTTTATTCCCAGCTATCTTACTTTTTTGTTGTTGTTGCAAAGGTAAATAGGATTTTTTTTTTTTAAATTTCTTTCTCTGAGGGTTCATTATTGGTGTATAAAAATGCCATCAATTTCTCACTGTTAATTTTGTATTCTGCTACTATGTCAAATTTATTTATTAAATCTAGCAATTTTTTTGGTAGAGTTTTTAGGGTTTTCTGTGTATAATATCATGTCATCTGCGAACAATGACAGTTTTACTTTTTCCTTTCCAATTTGGATGCCTTTGATTTCTCTTCTTATCTGATCACTGTTGCTAGAACTTCCAGTACTATGATGAATAAGAGTGGTGAAAGAGGACATCCCTGTCTTATTCCTGATCATAAGGAAATGCTTTTAGTTTTTGCTAATTGAGTATGATGTTGGCTTTGGTTTGTCATATATGGCCTTTATTATGTTGAGGTTTGATTCCTCTATTCTTATTTTGCTGAGAGATTTTATAAATGGGTGCTGGATTTTGTCAAATGTGTTTTCTTCATTTATTGATATGATCATATGATTTTTATCCTTCATTTTGTTTATGTGGTGTATAACATTTATTGATTTTCAAATATTGAACCATCCTTGCATCCCCGATATAAAGTCCACTTAGTCATATTATATCATATTTTGAAAGTATTGCTGGGTCTTATTTTCTAATGCTCTGTTCAGGATTTTAGCATCTATGTTGATCAGGGACATTGGCCTATAATTTTCTTCTTTGTAGTTTCTTTATCTGGTTTTGGAGTTAGGATGCTACTAGCTTTGAATAAAGAGTTTGGACATCTTCCATCCTCTTGATATTTTTGGAATAATTTGAGGAGGATTGGTGTTAATTTTTCTTTGAATGTTTGGTAAAACTCACCCCTGAAACCATCCAGTCCAGGGCTATTTTTGCTGGGAATTATTATTATTATTATTATTATTATTATTATTATTATTAATTTTATTTGTCATTATTAACCTATTCAAGTTTTCTGTTTCTTCTTGATTGAGTTTTGGCAGACTTTATGTTTCTAGGGATTTATCCATTTTGCCCAGGTTGTCCAGTTTGTTAACATGTAGATGTTCAAAATATTTTCTTACAATCTATTGTATTTCTGTGATGTCAGTTGTTATTTTTCCTCTTTAATTTCTGATTTTATTCATTTGGACCCTCTCTGTTTCTTTGTAAGTATGGCTAAAAGTTCATTAATCTTATTTATCTTTTCAAAGAACAAGTTCTTGGTTTTATTGATCTTTTTTATTGTTTTTTCAGTATGTACAATTCATTTATTTCTGCTCTGATCTTTATTATTTCCTTCTTTTTACTTATGTTGGACTATTCTTGTGGTTCTCTTTCTAATTCTTTTATTTATAGGGTTATATAATTTATTAGAGATTTTTCTTGTTTTTATGAGGTAGGCCAGTAATGTTATGAACTTCCCTCTCAAAACTGCATTTGCTCTTCCTCATAGATTTGATGTTGTTGTGTATGCATTTTCATTTGTTTCCAGGAAATTTTTGATTTTGGCCTTGATCTCTTTGGTAACCCATTCATTGTTTAGTAACAAGCTATTTAGTCTCTATGTGTTTGAATGTTTTTCAGTTTTTTTTATTGTAGTTGATTTCTAGTTTCATGACATTTTGATCCAAGAAGATGCTTGACATGATTTCAACTTTCTTGAATTTAAAACTTATTTTGTGTCCTAATGTGTAGTGTATCTGTGCACTTGAGAGGACTATGTATTCTGCTGCTTTGTGTTGAAATGTTCAGTAAATATCAATTAAATTCATCTGATCTGGTGTGTCACTTAAAAGCTGCTGTTTTTTTGTTGATTTTTTTTTTTTTCCCTAGAAGATCTATTCAGTGATGTTAGTGAGGTGTAAAAGTCCCCTACTATGACTGTATTGCTGTTGATTTCTCCAAGAACTTTAAAGTCCTTCAAGAGCTTTTTTATACATTTAAGTGCTCCTATATTGGGTGCATATATGTTTACCAGGGTTATATCCTCTTGTTGGAATGATCCCTTTAGTACTATGTAGTGTCCTTCATTGTCTCTTGTATGGCCTTTGTTTTGAAGTCTATTTTGTGAGATATGAGTATTGCTATCCCACCTTTGTTTTCATTTCCATTTCCATTTGCATGGAATATATATATTTTTGCATCCCTTCACTTTCAGTCTGTGTGAATCTTTTGTTCTGAAGTGGGTCTCCTGTAGACAGCATATATATGGGTCATGTTTTCATATCCATTCAGCTATCCTGTGTCTTTTGAATGGAACATTTAATCCATTTACATTTAAGGTTATTATTGATAGGTACTTATTTAATGCCGTTTTTTTCCTTTATGAATATGTCTCTCTCTCCTTCAATTTCTTCTCCTTAAAGCACTCCCTTTAACATTTCCTGCAATGCTGGTTTGATAGTAATGTTCTCCTTTAGCTTTTTTTGTTGTTGTTGTTTGGGAAGCTTTTTATGTCCCCTTCTATTTTAAATGATCGCCTTGCTGGATAGAGTAGCCTTGGATTCAGATCCTTGATTTTCATTACTTTGAATACTTCATGCCATTCCTTTCTGATCTGAAGTGTTTCTGTTGAAAAATCAGCTGACATTCTAATGGGTACTCCCTTGTAGGTAACTTTCTATCTCTCTTACAGCCTTTTAAGATTCTTTCTTTGTATTTAATGTTTGTCATTTTGATTATGATGTGTCTTGGAGTGGGTCTCTTTGGGTTCATCTTGATTGGAACTCTATGTGCTTCCTGAATTTGTGTGATGTTTTTCTTCACCTGGTTAGGGATGTTTTCTTTCATTATTTCTTTAAACCAGTCTTCTATTCCTTGCTCACTTTCTTCTCCTTCTTTTACCCTTATGATATGGGTGCTGTGACATTTCATGTTGTCCCAAATTTCCCTTAATCTATCCTTTTGTTTTTTAATTTTTTTGTCTTTTTGCTGCTCTAATTGGGTATTTTTCCTAACTTGTCATCCAAGTCATCAATTCTATATTCTGCCTCCTTTAATCTACGTTTTATTCTTTCCAATGTATTTTTGATGTCAGATATGTCATTCTTCATTTCCAACAGACACTTATTTATGCTATTTCTTGTTTTCTGCTGTTGTAGTTCCCACTGATTTTCTCAAAATTCTCGCTAAGTTCCTTAAGCATCCTTCCAAAGATTACTTTGGATCTTATAAATTGCTTGCCCCATTTCATTTAGCTCTCTTACTAGAGTTTCCTTCTTTTCTTTTATTTGGTGGTTGTTTCTTTGTCTCCCCATTTTTCCTGTCCCTTTTTATTTGTGTCTATTTATTAGATCAAACTGCTATGCCTCCCAGTCTTTGTGGGGCAGCCTTATATAGTAAGTGTTTTATGGGGCTCCATTGAGCAGTCTCTTATATCTCCTAATCTGGGTGTTCAGGAATGTGCCTTGTGTGAATTATTTGGGCTCTCCTGTTGTAATTGGGTCTTGAATGTTTTCCCATTTATGGGTGGAATCTTCTCTCAGGCTGGCTGACTGTGAGGCTCACCCCTGACCATGTCATTTGAGCTGTTGTGCAGGTACAGTCTCCAGGTGTTTTCTGTCCTCCCTTGATATAGGTCTTTTCATCAACTGTGCCTCAGTTGGTAATTCCAGATAAATGTTCCCCAATTTAGTTTTATTTCCAATCTGGCTCTGGGACGAGGTACAAGAAAAGTTTGCCTATTCAGCTGCCATCTTCTTCTCCTCTCTGACCTTGTCTTCTAAATAGCTGATTCAATTCTCTGCTTCATACATTCTCCTGTTTATTCCTTCAAGGGTATTCTTTATTTCAGATATTGTATTCTTCATTTATGACTGATCCTTTTTTATGGTTTCCATGTGCTTGTTTATACTGTTGAAGTTCTCACTATGTTTCATGAAGTTCTCACTAAGTTTCTTGACCAGCTTTATAATCATTTTTATAAAACCTTATTTCTTGTAAATTGCTTGCCTTAATTTCATTTAGCTCATTTTCTGGAGATTATGCCTGTCTTTCATTTGGGTCGTTTTTTGTTTCTCCGTTTTGGCTGCCTCTTTGTGTTATTTTTTATGTGCTATATAGATCTACTACATCTTCTAGTCTTGGTAGGATGAACTTATGTACTAGATGTCTGGTGGGACCAGTTTTGCAGGTTTCTTGATCATCTGAGCTGGGTGCCTCAGGAATTTGTGCTGTAGATTATGTGAGATCTCTTGTTGTAATTGAATCCTGATTGTTATTAGCCTGTTCATGCATGGGATCAACCCTCAGACTGGCTGATTGTGGGGCTGAAGACCTACCACAGTGTACATGCTGTTTTGTATGTGCTGGCAACAAAGCTGAATTCTCCTCAGCAGTTTCTTTTGTGTGCCAAGATATCCCTTTGGATATGCCATTTATAAAGTGAATTGGATCCTGCTATGATGTCATCTGAAGCTCACCTCTGTGTGTGTCTTTTTTGGGTCCTTTTGTGTGGGACTCTAGTGCAGGTCAATATCAGATGCTGCTTGTGACTTGCTCTAGGTAACCGGTTTGAAGCTACAAATCAATACAGTTTGTACCTTGGGGTGCATGGGAAGGACCAAGCTGCACACCAAGGCCAGCTTCCACCAGCACCAAACCTGGGGGTAGGTCAAAAAAGGTCCAAGTTACTCAAGATCCACCTTCACCTGCCTTTGCCTGTCACTTGCTTGTTAAGCTCATTCACTGAAAGAGCCTCTGATGGTACTCAAGTTACATGTTATAGGTTCTCAGTGAGTCACCAGGTAGGAGAGTTCGGTGTTCACCAGATTGATAGAGGTTCAAATTCGGTGTCAGTGCTGGGTCTGAAGCTACTCAGCAAAAGTCTCAGGGTGCATCAAGTTTATCTTCCCCACTCTGGGAGTGCATATAATTTTGTGGTGTAGCAGAGTCTCAGGGAGTCATCCCGGTGAGATCAGCAGAGATTATCAGGCCCAAACAGACCAAGATTTGCTTGTGTGAAGAGAAGGATCTGCACCGGTCGAGTGTGCAAGGGAAAAATAGCCGCTGTCCTGGAACCACAAAACTTAGTCTGTCCCAGATATTGCTGAGAGCCCAAGCCTAGCAGGGTTGCACCTTGGCAAGTTGGGAGGGTAGGGTTAGTTGATGTCCCATGAAGGAGAGACACAAGTTTGGCTTGGGGGAAGTTCAGGGAGTGAATCTCACCCTGGGGCCACACAATTCAGTCTGTTTTGAATATGGCCTGGATCACTTGAGTATCCCCTGCTTTGCAAGTTGAAGGCACCAAGATTTGTGAGATTGGGGCCTCCGGTACCCCAAGGATAAGGCTTGCTGATCTCCCATGAGGTTGTGGTGCCAGTCAGGTTTATGGGAAAATGAGAGAAATGGCCCCTGCCCAAAAGCCACACAACTCAGTCACTGACATCCCTTGAGTCTTCCCAGGATTCTACACCCCAGCCCAAGCAGCTGACTACTAAACTGCGTGGGAACTTCACAGGGTGGGGTGACAGGGAATCCAGAGTATACAATTATTGCATTCCCCCAAGTTGGTATTGTATGGACAGTTGTGCTCCACCCAAGAAAGATGGTGTCTGCTGCATGGAAGAGGGACTAAGCACAGTCATCCTGGTGGATGACCCTTTAGTTCTTTCCCCAAAACCACAAATCCCAATCTCTCCTCACACAACTTTAGTCCACTCTGCCCTCCCGCTGCTGGAGCCCAATGTGAATGGCTGCAAATGAGATTTTGTGTGTTGGCCCTTTTAGAGGAAGCGTGTCTCTAGCAGACTCTCATCTGTCACTGGTGAACAGAATCCCAACTGATTTTTATGGCCAGGTAACTTCCACCTCCTCTGCAGTCATTTTGGATCCTCTCAATTATTTCTGATTACACCACATTGTAGTATAAGTAAATTCCACTAATAACTGGTATAAATAAGGATTTTGATGCTGTCGCCATTTATTTAAATTATATATTTTTGGTTAACATTTTTAAAAACTTCCTTAAATAAAATATTTTAAAATTCTAATACCTTGTTCTTAGTTGTGATAAATTATTCCCAGTCAATAAAGCAGGTCAATATTGCCAGGTTTCAGTGGGGTAAATTATGCCCTGTTGATTGGAATTCTGCTTCCAGATATGACAGTCAAAGACTGTACTGGAAAAATACATACTATCACCCCCAAGAACACAACTATACACAACACAGAAAGCAGCTACCTAACTAGAGATTGAATAAAAGTAGACAGACTGGCAGAGAGTCACATTCACTTAGAGAACCTGAGATGGATAATTACAGAAGAAATTTCCTCTTTTTGTAGCTTCTGCCCTGGACCTAAGAGAAATCCATTTGACATTAGATGGAGAACTTGGGAAAAATGTTGCAATATTTTTTGCCTGGTTAATGAGAAAACTAAACCTTAAAAATAGTGAACACTGAAGAAAATATGGAATATTGAATGGATAAAAGCCAGAGAAGAAATTCCCAAATCATCCACATGCATCTCTGACTCCCATCTCAATGATGCATGCATAAAACAGACTGAACATCCCAGCTAAAAACAAAAGATATGAACATAGCTGGGGTTACTGCAAAGAAAGAGCTTACAGTTCAAGCCAGACAAGATTTTGTTTATTAAAATGTTAAAAAACAATAACAATTATTGGAGAAAAATAATGTAATCCAGAATCTTCCCAATTTATCATTGATAATGTCTTAGATACAATGCAAAACTATCCAACATGTTAAGAATAAGGGAAATGAAAGGCTTTCTGAGATAAAAACAGATGTTTGAACTAGTGGACAAGGATTTTGTATTTCTGGTAGATTGATTATTTTATTATGTAATGCACCTCTTTCTCTCTAGTAATTTTCTTTTTTTTTTCAGTTATACTGTATGCTGTATCTATGTTCACTTCTGCTGTTTTCCTTTTTAGATTAATGACGTGTTTTTTTAAATATGTACACTAGTTACATTGAAGATAATTATTGATGTTACTGCTTAAGTCTGAAATTTTATCTTCTTTTTTGTTTGTTTCCTCTGTATCTCTTTCTTTTATTTTTTATTTTATTGGATTCTTGTTGGTTACTTGAATATATTTAAGATCATAACTTGTTTAATTTATACTGTTTCTGAGTATATCACTTTGTATTTTCTTAGTGGTTGCTCCTAGCATTATAATATATATATGTAACTTATCAAAGATAATGGTATTGACATTTTATCATTTCCAGTGAAGTTAAAAATGTTACTTCTAATTATGTTTTTAACCATTTTAAGATATGATTTTTTAAGTGTTCCCTCTACATACAGCTTAGATAGCATTCTGATATTTACTTCAACCATCTCATATATGTTATGAAACTCATGAGAAAGATTCTATTCATGAGAATAAGGTCTTTTATATGTATTCTTATTTTGTAACTCTCACTTTCTATTACCTGTGGATAGTAATTGTTAACATTGTGATGTATTTTGATATGTGCATATGCATGTGCACACACACAATCAGCATCATGCTTTTTGAAATTTGCTTTTCTTCATTTAATAAAAGCTCATGAAATTTTCAAGTTGTTAGTCTTCTAAAACATGATTTTAAAATGGCTACATATTACTATTTTGTATGAATTCAGCAGTATTCATTTAATTATTATCCCTTTGATGGACAATTAAGATATTTCTAAATTTATTCCTATTTTTTATCAATGTTGATGTTCTTACATCTTTTAATTACTTCCTCTCTTTCCATTTCCTTTATGTTTAGAAAAGTTACTTCATTTATTCATTAAATGTAGGAATCTCTTATTGCCCCTTTTATTCTGGCAGAATAGTTTTGCCATATATGAAATTTGAAGTTGACAATCAATTTGAATTTGTGTTCTTTTACAAATAATGCATAATTTGTCTCTGTTTTCTCTTGTTTTCTTTGTCTTTTGTTTTCAGAAGTTTAATTATGATTTTTGTTGGTGTAGATTTCTTTGGTTTTATTCTATTTGAGATACACTCAGTTTATAAAATTTATAGAATTATGGGGTGATTTTTGTAAATCTGTGAAGTTTTCAGTTCTTATTTCTTCAAATGCTTTTTGGAGTTCCATTCACTTTCTTCTCTTCTGGGATTCCAGTTCAGAGATATAGGTCTTTTGCTATACTCCCACAGATCCTTAAAATTATATTTATTTTCTTTTAAATAAGTTGATTTTCTCTCAGGTTCAAATTATGGGTATATTCTATTGATCTGTCATGTTTTACTGATTCTATTCTCTGTTATCTCACTCTATTATTAAGACCATTTAGCAAGTTTTTATTTTAATTATTATATATTTTTAATTTTCTAAATTTCATTTGGTTCTTTTCATAACTTCTAATTCCTTGCTGAGATACCTAATTTTTCACTTGTTTAAGAAAATTTATAATTCTTTGTTGGAACATTTTAGAATGGCTTTTTAAATAATTTTTGTAAAGTAATTCCAATATATGATTCATCTTGGTATTGATTTTTTTATCACAGACTAAATTGTGTCCCACCACCTTAATTCATATGTTGAAGTCCTAACCCCCAGTACTTTATAATGTAGCTATAAATGAATATAGGGCCTTTAAAGAAATTATTATATTAAAATTAGGCCATTAGGTTTGGTATTAATCCAATATGACTACTGTCCTTATAAGAAGAGGAAATTTAACATGTAAAAAGAGACAACCAAAAATGCATGCACAAAGATAAAAGATCACAAGACAACATCATGAAAAAGTGGCCACCTGCAAACCAAAGACAGAGGCCACAGGGAAAAAAATATATATTGACACCTTGATCTTAGAATTTTGTCTTCCAGAACTGTGAAAATTAAGTGTTGGTTGTTTAAATCACCAATTCTGCAGAACTTTGTTATGGCAGCCTTAGCAAACTAACACAGCTACTATTCATTGCCTTTTAAAATTTAACTTATGATTTTCTTGGTTTTTGGAATGATGAGTGCTTTTCAGTTGGACATCTTCAGTGTTTTACGATATTTTATAATTTATTTACTCCATTTTTAAGAGACAGTTTCCCTGTTGAGGTGTATAACACCACTTGATCACAGATGGGTTATATGGAAGTTTAGCTCCCCATTTTTCCCTGCTGACATCTTCCCAGTAAAGTGTAACAATGACTTAAACTATCATATTGCCTCCAAGTAGGATTAGTTCCATACTGGGCCCTGCTGCCACCAGCATAGTAAAATGAGAAGATTGACTCACACCACTTTGTTACTTCAAGGTGGAGACAGAAGCTCAGCTCCCAACTGACATCATGAAGGGAAGGGAAAGTGGAATGCCAACTAGCCCTCCTTCCTACCACCTTTCTCTGCCTTATTGTTGCCAGATAGAAGTTGAAGTTAAGCTTCCCACTGGACTCTACTGAAACCATTGGTAGCATAAAATAAAGTATTGACTAGTCCCAACTTGCACCACCTTTATCATTTTGAGTGTAGAAGGAAGCTCAGAAACTTGTTAACAGAAAGGATTTTAAAACAAATATTACAATTTTTCTCAATGAAGTGAATCATAAAACATTTCCAATTCATGAAAACTTCAGAGAAGGAAAGTCTCAATAAAGAAATAAAAATAATCAGAAAGAACCAGATAAAAATTGTGGAACTTAAAAATTTCTGAAATGATACAAAAATTCAATATAAATGTATAGCAAAATGGACATGACAGATGCAAGAATTAAGTAAGATTGAAGATATAACTACAGAAATTATCTAAGTTGAAGAATGAAGGAAAATAAGCATATGAAAAAAATGCTCAGAGGAAATTTATATATCAGGAGATCAAATATATGCAAAATTGCAATAAGAAAATTCAAGGAGAAGAGAGAGAAAATGAAGCTCAAAAAATAGTGTGTGGGGAGGAAGGCTGAAAATTTCCCAAATTTGATGAAATTTTCAGATATGAGATATTCTGAGCACCGAGCAATATCATACACAAGAAATCCATGAATAGTGTCATTGTATTCAAATATTGAAAGTAAAGGGAGAAGAATAAATCCTGAAAGTAAAAGACTAAAACAACATATTACACACAGGGAAGCAAAAATGATATAATTAATGGCCTACTTATTATCAGAACCCATGGAGACAAAGGAGAGTAGTACAAGATCTTTAAATTTCTGAAAGTAATTTCTTAGTTGATTCTTAACTATCAACTAAGAATCTTATATATAAGGGTGTCCCAAAAATGTGTGCACACACTTTGGGCAGTGTTTATTAAATTACATTTCATTTTCAAATTGAGCTATTAGCTGTTAAGTGTGTATACATTTTTTTTGAGAGAGCACATCCTGTATAACAAAAATGTTATTCAAGAATTTAAGTAAAATAGACATTTTCAAATTAAGAAAGCTAAGCAAATTCATCATATTCTTACCCAGAGATTTTCATCCAGTGTGCCTCAAGAATTTTTAAAAAGTGCAATACCTGAATACTTATTTAGTGAGGACACTGACCTCTTTTCCCTTATATTGTCAAGTTAAAAAAATGACAACAGCCAACACAACAATAGCTGTGCAGTACGAATGAATCAAACTTATCCCTATTTTTTGTCAGATTTGCAAAAAATATATTTTTTGGTGTGCTGCAGAATTTTAGTAATTAGTTTATGTGTGCCATGAGATGAAAAAGGTTGAAAATTGCTGTTCTAACTTGTAGTATAAGAAGTTCTATATGAAGTTCTTTAGGTAAAGTAACATGAAAATAGATAGAAGATTAAATCCTCAGAAAAGAATGAAGTGCATCAGAAACAGGAAGTATGGGTAAATACTAAAGACAGTTGTTTTTGCCTTTTTCCTTGTGATTTCTTTAAAATCATAAAACTTCCTAAAAACTAACATTTTAGCATTATTGTAAATAATGCTAAAATTTAGTACACATAGATATATTTCATATAGCAACCATAATATTAAGGATAGAGGAGAAAATACCGGTGCATAGAGTTCTAATATTTCAATATTTTATTCTAAAAATACTAAAACAGTACAAGAAAAGTTTGGAAAGGATCAACAAAGAAATAAAGAATAAACAAGATGGGTAGAAAACGAAAATATATATATGAGGAGAATCACATATAACTGTATTAAAATACATAAAATGTTTATGGCATAAACTTTCTAATTAAGAGGCAGAAATATTCAAAGTGTATAAAAGAAGAGACTCAACTAAATGCTGTCTAAAAAAGTTGCAATTTAAATACAGAAAATAGGTTCATTGAAAGTAAACAAGCAAAAATATTTCACTATTTACACCATTAACATATATAGCTTGAAGAGGCTATATTAATATCAGATGAAATAGAGCTCAAATAAACACCTATCATTAAGGTCAGTTGAAGTACTTAACAGCCTCTCAAAGTAACTGGTGGAACAACTAGACAACAAAAATCAGCAAGAATATGACATAACTGGTATTTATATATACAGAACACCAAAAAAGGGCATTTACAGGACAGATCATACTCTCTTGGTCAAAAAAAGAAGTTTACTAAACTCAAGAATATTAAAATTGGGGAAAAAATATGTTTTCTCAACACATGTAAACCAGCTAAAAACAAACAATATGATTTCAGTTATAGGTGGAATCTAATGAATGAAATAAACAAACAAAATAGAAACTGACTCAGAGATATAGAGAAAAAGCTAACAGTTGTAAGAGGGGAGGTGGTTTTGGAGGGATTGGGTGAAAAAGGTGAAGGGATTAAGAAAAAAACCCTCATAGATACAGACAACAGTATGGGGATTACCAGAGGGAAAGAAGGGTGAGAAGAGGTAGAAGAGAGGAAAAGGAACATAAATGCTTATAGAAAGAGACTTGACTTGGGGTGGTGAACACACAATATAACATGCAGATGTATTATAGAATTGTTATACCTGAAACCTGCATTATTATATTCACCAATGATACCCCAATAAATTCACTAAATAAATTTCTTTTGAATCTCCCAAATTTGAATATAAATAACTTATTTCTGAAAAAGTATTTCATTAAAGTAGAAGGCAGAGGAAAAATTGGAAAATAATATAATGATATATGATTATAAGGATAATGAAACCTACAATATAACCAAATTGATGTGATATAGCTAAAACAGTGCTTTCAGAGATATTTATCTCTTTCAATGCCTTTATTACTGAAAAATAAAGTTTTTACCATAGGACATAAACTTTGTCTTTAAGAAACTGGATAAAAAAATAAATTAAACCTAAATCAGGTGGAGGAAAGAAAATAATAAAAGAAACAAATCAATTCAATTGAAAAAGATAAAATAGAAGATAAAATTAATAAAACCAAAAACTGATTCTTTAAAAAAATCAATAAAAGTGATAAAATTTCTTACCATTATCATAAAAACAAAAACAAACAAACAGAGGGAAAACAAAATAAACCAACATGAAGACTTAAGGTTGGGATATCAGACCTTTCAGACATAAAAAGAAAATGAAATTATTACAAACAAGTTTCTGGAAATAAATGTGAGGAGACAGTTGAAATAAAAAACTTCACTGAGAGTCAAAAATTACCAAAATTTTCTTTGCTTGTAAGCCTTATATCAATTAATAAAATTAAACTATTCATTTAACAGAGAGTCCTAAGCAAGAAGAATCCAAAGTGGTCTACTTGTAGACACATCATAATTAAAATGTCAAGAATCCAAGACAAAGAGAATCTTAAAGGGAGCTAAAGGAAAGCAATCTGTTACCTACAAAGGAGTCCCCATAAGACTGTCAGCTGACTTCTCATCAGAAACTCTACAGGCCAGAAGGGAATGGCATGAAGTATTCAAGGTCATGCAAAACAAGGATCTAAAACCAAGACTACTCTATCCAGCAAGGTTATCAGTCAAGATAGATGGTGAAATAAAGAGCTTCCCAGACAAGAAAAGGCAAAAAGACTTTATCACTGCAAAACCAGCATTAGAGGAAATGTTAAAGGGACTGTATAATTAGAAGTAGAAAAAGAGGGAAGAGAAACATAGACATAAAGAAACAAAATTTTACAAGAGACCCATCTCAGAACAAAAGACACACAGGATGAGAGTGAAGTGATGGAAAAAAATTTTCCATGCAAATGGGAATGAATAAAAAAGCAGAGGTAACAATAATCATATTGGACAAAATAGACTTCAAAATGAAGACCATAATGAGACTCAAGAAGACATTACATAATACTAAAGGGAATAATTCAACAAGAAGATATAATCCTGATAAGCACATTTGCACTGAATATAGAATCACTGAAATTTATAAAAATCTTCTAAAGGACTTTAAGGGAGAGATTGATAGCAATACAGTCATACCAAGGGATTTTAACACCCCACTGACTTCACTGGATATGTATTCCAGACAAAAAATCAATAAGGAAACAGTGAGCTTAAATGACACACTAGATCAGATGGATTTAATTGACATTTACAGAACATTCTACCTCAAAGCTGCCGACTATACATTCTTCTCAAGTGCACAGGGGACATTCTCAAAGAGAGACCACATGTTAGGACACAAAACAAAACTCTACAAGTTCAAGAAGATTGAAATCATATCAAGCATCTTCTTGGACCACAGTAGCATGAAATTAGAAATCAACTACAATAAAAACACTAAAAGACATTTAAACACATGGAGGTTGAAAAGCAAGTTTTTAAACAATGAATGGGTTACCAAAGAGATCAAGAAAGAAATAAAAAACTTCCTGGGAACAAATGAAAATGAACACACATCAACTCCAAATCTATGGGACACAATGAAAGCAGTCCTGAAAAGGACGTTCATAGCACTACAAGCCTACCTAAAAAAACAAGAAAAAATTTGTAATAGACTCTTTAACCCTACAACTTAAAAACTAAGAAAGAGAACAACAAGAAAAGCCCAGAGTAAGTAGAAGGAAAGAAACAATAAAAATCAGAGCAGAAATAAATGACATAGAGACCAAAAAATAAAAAATTTAAAAAAATACAAAAGATCAATGAAACCAAGAGCTGGTTCTTTGAAGACATAAACAAGATTGATGAACCTTTAGCCAGACTCATCAAGCAACAAAGAGAGAGGAACCAAATAAACAAAATCAGAAATAAAAGAGGTGAAATAACAACTGACTCAACAGAAGTACAAAGGATTGTAAGAAAATACTATGAATAACTATATGCCACCAAGCTGGACAACCTGGATAAAATAGATAAATTCCTAGAAAAATATAACTTTCCAAAACCCAATCAGGAAGAGTCAGAAAGTCTAAATAGGTCAATAACTGCTGATAATGTTGAAGCAATAATCAAAGTGCTCCCAACACACAAAAGTCCTTGCCTGGATGGCTTCACAAGGGAGTTTTACCAAAGATTCAAAGAAGAATTAACACCTATCCTCCTCAAACTATTTCAAAAAGTTCAAGAGGAAGGAACACTTCTAAATTATTTTTACAAAGCCAGCATTAGCTTAATCCCAAAACCAGATAAAGACACTACAAAGAAAAGGAATTACAAGTCAATATCCCTGATGAACATAGATGCTAAAATCCTCAACAGAAAATATTAGCAAATCAGATCCAGCAGTATATTACAAAGATCATACACCATGACCAAGTGGGATTTATTCCAGGGATGCAAGGCTGGTACAATATTCGCAAATCAATAAACATGATACATCACATAAACAAGTTGAAAGACAAAACTGACATGATCATATCAATAGATGCAGAAAAAGCATTCAATAAAACCCAATGCTCATTTTTTATTAAAAATCTCAGCAAAGTGGGAAGAGAGGGATTATACCTCAACATAATAAAGGCAATCTATGACAGACCTACAGCCAACATCATACTCAATGGGCAAAAACTAAAACCATTTTCCCTAAGGAGAGGAACAAGACAGGGGTGTCTACTCTCACCACTCTTATTCAACATACTACTGGAAGTCCTATCCACAGCAATCAGACAATAAGAAAACATAAAAGGCATCCAAATTGGAAAGGAGGATACAAAACTGTCATTTGCAAATGACATGGTAGTGTACATACAGAATCCTAAAGAACTCCACCAAAAATCTACTAGATTTAATAAATGAATTAAGCAAGGTAGCAGAATACAAAATTAACACCCAGAAATAGATGGCATTTTTATACACCAGTAATGTACTCTCAGAAAGAGAAACTAAAAACCCCACTCCATTTACCATTGCAACTAAAAAAATAAGATACATAGGAATAAACTTAACCAAAGATGTAAAAGATCTTTACTCAGAAAACTACAGGACACTGAAACAAGAAAAAAGGGAAGATATAGACAAATGGAAAAATATGCCAGGTTTATAGATTGAGAGAATTAACATCATTAAAAAGTCCATACTACCCAAAGCAATTTATAAATTCAATGCAATCCCTATTAAAATACCAACAGCATGTTCCACAGATTTATAACAAACACTCTAAAAATTTATATGGAACCAAAAAAGACCTTGAATAGCCACGGCAATCTTGAGAAAGAAGAACAAAGTTGGAAGGATCACAGTACCAGATATCAAGTTATACTACAAAGCAAATGTAATCAAAACAGCCTGGTACTGGCACAAGAGCAGACATACAGATCAGAGATCCCAGACATCAACCCATGTCATTATGGTCAATTAATATTTGCAAAGGAGGCAAGAACATACAATGGAGTAAAGACAATCTTTTCAATAAATGGTGTTGGGAAAACTGAACAGGTACATGCAAAAAAATGAAACTAGACCACCAACTTACATGATACAAAAAAGTAAATTGAAAATGGGTAAAATATTTAAATGTAAGACATGAAACCATAAAAACCCTAGAGGAAAACATAGGCAGCAAAATCTCAGATATCTCTTTTAGCAATATGTTTGCTGATATATCTTCTAGGGCAAGAGAAACTAAAGAGAAGATAAAAAATGAGACTCCATCAAAATAAAAACTTCTTCACAGCAAAAGAAACCATCAAAAAATTGAAAAGGGAGCCCAGTGTATGGGAGAACATACTTGTCAATGACACATCTGATAAAGGGTTAATATCTAAAATATATAGGGAACTCATACAACTTAACAAAAGGAAGACAATCCAATTAAAAACTGGGCAAAGCACTTAAATAGACACTTCTCCAAAGAGGACATACAAATGGCCAGGAGACATATGAAAAAATGCTCAAAATTGTTAATCGTCAGAAAAATGCAAATTAAAACCACAATGAAGTATCACTTCACACCTGAAAGAATGGCTACCATCAAAAAATCACCGAACTACAAGTGCTGGCGAGGGTGTGGAGAAAACAACACCCTAGTACCCTGCTGGTGGGAATGCAGCCTGGTGCAGCCACTATGGAAAGCAGTATGGAGTTTCCTCAAAAGATTAAAAATTGACCTGTCATTTGACCCAGAGATCCCACTTCTAGGAATATATCCTAAGGAATCCAAAACACTAATCACAAAGAACTTATGTACCCCTATGTTCATAGCAGGGCAAGTGACCATCAGTAGATGAGTGGATAAAAAAGCTGTGGGACATTTACACCATGGAATACTATGCAGCTGTAAAAAAGAAGGCTATTTATCTTTTGGCACAGCATGGAAGGAACTAGAAAATATTATGCTAAATACCACATGATCTCACTCATATGTGGACTATAATGAACAAAATAAACTGATGAACAAAATAGATTCAGAGTTATAGAAGCATGAAACAGACTGAGTGATCCCATAGGGAAGGCAGGGAGGAGGGAGTGGGTGGGGAGAGATTAATCAAGTAACTTCTATGTTTATAAGCATAAACACAGAACATTGATACAGAGAATGATATGGACACAGACATTGATATGGGAAAAGCTTGGTCTGAGATGGATGTGGGATGGAGGGGATGAATTCAATGGGAATAAAAAGGGGACATCTGTAATATTCTCAACAATAAAGATAAAGAAACTAAAGAATATATATATTAAAAATATTATTCATTTAAAATATTTTCAATAACAAAATTCCAGGTTCTGATGGTTTCAGGGATGAATTTTATCAAATATTTAATAAAGGCATAATACCAATCTTAGACAATCTCTTTCAGGAAATAGAGAAACAAGAAAACATTGTCCAACTAATTTTATGAGGCCACCATTACTCAACCTGGTGGAGACATTAACTGAAAACTATAGACCAATATCACACGTAGACATGGATAGAAAAATTATCTAAATAATATAAAATAAAATAAAAAAATGTTTTTAAACAGCACTACCATGTGGTAATGTGGAATTTATTTAGAGAATATGAGGTTGGTTTCACATACAAAAATCAATCAATGTAATATACAATGTTAATACAATGAAAGAGAAAAACTTTTTAAAAATTTTATTTTATTTTATTTTTTTCATCACCATTTATCCCTTCTATGCCCTCTTCCACTTCCACCCACCCCCTTTCCATTGTAATCACCACACTGTTGTCTATGTCCATGAGTTCTCTCCTTTTTTTTTTTTTTGCTCAATCCATCACCCACCCCCACCAGAGCTGTCTGCCTGCTCTCCTATCTATGAGTCTGTCTCTAAAATCATATGACCATTTCAAACAATGAAGAAAAAGGTGTTTGACAAACTTCATCCTATTCATGATAAAAAAAAAATAATACATAAAAAAATGCCAAAAAACCTCTCAGCCAACTTGGAATATCAAAAATGTCTTGATATTGATTATAGATATCTATGAGAAATCAGCAGAAAACCTCATAGTCAATACTGAAAAGATTAATGATTTCTACCTAAGTCGATCAACGTAGCAAGGATATCCTCTTCAACACTTTTATTTAATATTGCACTTGATATCCTGGCAAGAGAAAGAAATAAAGTGTGTATTGTTTGCATAGGAGATAGTAAAACTGTACTTAATTGCAAACTAATTGTAATGAAGTCACAGAAATCTATTAGAACTAATATATTAATTTAGTAAGACTGCAGTGTAAAAAGTCAATAAAAAATTGAACTTTATTTTATATTAACAGTAAACAATTTGAAAAATAAATTTTATTTAAAGTTGCATAAAATGAAATAATTAAGAATATTTTAGAAAAGCCGACTGGGAGGTAGTGGAAGATGCGGCCCTGTGAGAAGCAGCGGCACCCCCCGCTCCAGCCACAGACTTGATTTCCTCCTAAAATCCTACATAACCAGCTTGAAAAAAACAGAGAAACATACTTGAATGGACGAAGTGTGAGTGGGGAGCACTGAGGAACCATCACGGAGTCCAATAAGAGAGGGGGCCCTTGGAAGGGGGAGTCCCCCTGAAGCCTGTGCTGGGCTCCGAGCCTGAAGGCTTGGAGGTTGCAAAGCCCCATGGATGGCATCCAAAAGCAGGGATCCCACACCTAGAGCAGAGAGGGGAAGGAGCGCCCCACACACAGGGCAGAGGGACCCAGGGGAGCAGTGAGTCTGGGAGGAGACGGCACCTTCCTAGGAAACAAAGCCTCTAGGGGAGGCTGCGACCAGCGTCTGGTGCTCGGGGTGCAGACCATAGGGAAGGCTGTCCCAAGGCCTGTGGCACCCAAGTAGTGAGGGACCAGAGGACTGCGCTGAGCACCCACACACGGGGACCCTCTGCCTCCCTGTGGGGCACTGTGTTGAGCCCCAGAAAGCGCTGAATCTGTGTGGTGTGGGGGAGGGGAGGAGCCCTCCAGCCCTGAGCTCCCAGTCCCAGGAGGCTGGGATCTGTGACCAGCCCTGAGGGGCCCCGCGGTGGCCCGTGAAGCTGCTCCAGCTTTGCTCAGACCAGTGGTGTGGAGAGCTGCATGGAGCTGACTTTGGGTCCCCTCCCACTGGGTCCTTGGAGCAAGGGCAGGGGTACCTTGCAGGGCAGACTCTCTGCCTGTGTGTTGCTTTGTGCACTTTCGAGTTTGATTACGGAACTGGTTCCCACCTTCCCCGGTGTGCACTGCCAGGACAGACCAGCAGAGGCTGCCATTGGGGTCTGCGCAGTGGATGGTCTGAGGGTTGGGCCTGGTGCAACCAGCCAACCAGAGCTGAGCAGGAAGGGGCGGAGCCCGCCTGCCTCTCCTGCAGCTGGGAGCACCCCCCCACAACAGGAAAGGGGCCGGTCCCACTCACTGAAGCCAGAGACACACCCGCAGGGCACAGTCCTGAGGGGGAAGGGAGAGCAGCTCACATAAGGACTCTGCAAGAATAAGACTCTCAGGGACTGTTGTTTGGGAACTGGAGGAAACACTGAAAACCCCTGCTGGGGGCTGGGCAGGCAAAGGGCTCACCAGAAGGTGTTCTTAGTTGAACCCACTGGGCCCAGGCTGCTGAAACGGCCCATACAGAAAAGGCAACAGGCTGAAATCAATCTGAAGCTGCAGCAGGACAGAGCCTGGGGAACTAGAATCAGAGGACAGGGTAGGGACTGAGGAGCAGGCGGTGGACCAGAGACTAACTCCCGCAGAGTGAGCGCCTGACAGCGACACCTCTAAGGGGAGTGATACCCTGGGATACACTAGCCACCCTGTACCCTAAAGACTCTACAGAAGACTCTGGAGAAAGACCAGGCAACTACAAGGTTGCAAAATAGCTGACAAGAAGAGGTGGCCCACGGAGAGTCTCAGATCAACCATCTACCTAAGGACACCAGAGCCAAACCTAGACGGCTCCTCACATTGGGGTGATACACAAGTACCTACCAGGAGAACTGAAATCACAAAAAACAGTGACCCTCAGACAACGTAAATTGCCCAGAAGAAACGCACTTGATTGACTACCTTTTTCTCTGCTGTTTTTTTGTTTTGTCTGGTTTTGGTTTTTTTGGTCTTTGGGGTTTTTTTGGTTTTTTTTTTTGTTTGTGGGTTTATTTATTTTTTCTCTTTTTTCCTTAGGAAGAAGAGAAAGGGGAGAAAATTTTTTCTTCTTTTTTAAATTTTATAAAAACCTTTTTTTTTCTTTTTAAATTTTTTTTAATTTTAAACATTTTTTTAACTAAATTTCTTTTTTTATTTATTTTTTATAAAAGAATTTTGTCTTGCTTAGCTTATTTTTGGTTTTGTTTTAGTTATTTGCTTTGTTTTGTTTTATCCTTGCTTCTACTATCAAGACTTTCTTGATATCCCTGCTTAATGACTGGGACTTTATCACTATAACCAAGTTTACTGCTTTCCTCTATAGTTTTCTCCAAAACTCTTACCAGACTCCCTGCCTACCTGGGCTTTATCTCTCTCTCTCCTCTCAATTCATTGGCATAACTTTTTTCTTCTTTTTCTTCTTTCTTTTTCTACTTTTCTTTCATTCTTTCATTTTGCCTCCGTCTGTCTTCCTGTCCGACTGTTAGTTTCTCTTATTCTCTTTATTGTATTTTTGTTTTCTCATTTTCAACTATTATCCTATTCCTATTCTCTCCCTTAATTTTGTGCTGGCCCTTCTTTCAGAATCTTTTCTCTGCTTCTGTTATCTCCCAGTAGCTTCTCTATTTTTTACATTTTAGTTTATTATAATTTTATAAATTTTCACCAGTATTAACAACAATATACACCTCTGGGCTCCACTGGACCCACAAGACAAAATCCCATCCCACAAGACTGGAACACAGCAAATATATCTAATATATAGATATACGCACTAAGACCTACCAAAATGGGGAGATAAAGAAACAACCCCCAAATTAAAGAAAAGGAAACATCGCCAGAAAAAGGCGTTGATGAGACTGAGTTGAGCAAGTTATCAGAAATGGAGTTTAGAGTATGGATGATGAAGATGCTCAAGGAACTTAAGAAGACTATAGATGATAAGATCGAGAACCTTAGTGAAAACATGAAAAAAGATACATACCATAAACAAAACTCAGACAGAGATAAAGAATGCTGTATCTGATATCAAGAATGCACTGGAAGGAATTAAAAGCAGGCTCAATGAAGCAGAGGAAAGAATAAGTGACTTAGAAGACAAAGTAGAGAAAATCACACAATCAGAGCAGCAAAAAGAAAAAAACACTTAAAAAGCATGAGGACAATCTAAGGGAACTTTGGGACAACATGAAGCAAAACAACATTCGCATTATAGGAGTGCCAGAGGAGGAGGAAAGAGAGCGAGGGATAGAGAACTTGGTGGAAGAAATAATTATAGAAAACTCCCCTAGGCTGGCGAAGGAGAAAGCCACACAAGTTCAGGAAGCACAGAGGGTTCCAAACAAGAGGGACCCAAAGAGACCCACTCCAAGACACATCATAATTAAAATGGCCAATGTCAAGGACAAAGAGAAAATATTAAGGGCTGCAAGAGAGAGATAAGCAGTAACCTACAAGGGAACCCCCATAAGGCTGAGAGCGGATTTCTCAACAGAGACTCTTCAGGCCAGAAGGGAGTGGCATGAAGTTCTGCAAGTAATGAAAAGCAAGAACATGCAACCAAGATTGCTTTATCCAGCAAGGCTATCATTTAAATTTGAAGGTGAAATAAAAAGCTTCCCAGACAAAAAAAGGCTAAAAGAGTTCAGTACCACCAAACCAACATTGCAGAAATGCTAAAAGGACTGCTTTAAGAAAAAGAAGGAATAGTGAGAGAAAGGTACATCAGCATAAAGGGGAAAAGTGGCATTAAATAAGTTGATAACAATAGTAACATTAAATGTAAATGGAATAAATGGGCCAATCAAAAGACAAAGGGTAGCTGAATGGATAAGAACACAGGACCCAAATATATGCTGTCTACAAGAGACCCACCTGAGAGCAAAAGACTCACACAGGCTAAAGTGAAGGGGTGGAGTAAAATATTCCATGCAAATGGAAAGGAAAAGAAAGCTGGAGTAGCAATTCTTATTTCTGATAAAACAGACTTCAAAATAAAGACCATAACGAGAGACAAAAATGGTCACTACATATTACTAAAGGGATCAATCCAACAGGAGGAAATAACCCTTATGAACATTTATGCACCCAATACAGGAGCACCTAAATATATAAAAAATCTCTTGGGGGACTTCAAAGGGGAGATTGGCAGCAACACAATCATAGTGGGGGACTTTAACACCCCACTGTCAGCATTGGACAGATCATCAAGACAAAAAATCAACAGGGAAACACAGACCTTAAATGACTCACTAGACCTAATGGATTTAATTGACATTTCCAGAACATTTCACCCCAAAGCAGCAGAATACACATTCTCTTCAAGTGCACATGGAACATTCTCAAAAATAGACCACATGTTAGGGCACAAGGCAAGTCTCTACAAATATAAGAAGACTGAAATCATATCAAGCATCTTCTCATATCACAATGCCATGAAACTAGAAATCAACCACTATAAAAAAACTCAAAAATATTCAAACACATGGAGGCTAAATAGCATGTTATTAAACAATGAATGGGTTACCAAGGAGATCAAGGAAGAAATCAAACACTTCATGGAAAGTAACAAAAATGAACAGACAACAACCCAAAACCTATGGGACACGGCAAAAGCAGTCTTGAGAGGAAAATTCATATCATTACAGGCCCATCTCAAGAAACAAGAAAAAGATCTAATGAACCATCTAACACAACAACTAAAAGAACTAGAACGAGAACAGCAAGAAAATCCCCGAGGAAGTAGAAGGAAGGAAATAATAAAAATCAGAGCAGAGATTAATGACTTAGAGACTAAAGAAACAATACAAAAAATCAATGAAACCAAGAGCAGTTCTTTGAAAAGGTAAATAAGATTGATGCACCTTAGCCAGACTCACTAAGAAACAAAGAGAGAGGACCCAAATAAATAATATCAGAAATGAAAGAGGCGATATAACAACTGATCCAACAGAAATACAAAGGATTGTAAGAAAATATTATGAGCAACTAACAAATTGGACAACATAGGGGAAGTGGACAATTCCTAGAAGCATACAACCTTCTAAAGCTGAATCAAGAAGAGACAGAAAACCTGAATAGGCTGATAACAACTAATGCAATTGAAGCAGTAATAAAAAAACTCCCAGCAAACAAAAGTCCTGGACCAGATGGATTTACAGGGGAGTTTTACCAAACATTCAAAGAAGACTTAACACCTATTCTATTCAAACTATTCCAGAAAATTCAAGAGGAGGGAAAACTCCCAAATTCTTTTTATGAGGCCAGCATCACCCTAATCCCAAAACCAGATAAAGACACTACAAAGAAAGAAAATTACAGGCCAATATCCCTGATGAACATAGATGCTAAAATCCTCAACAAAATACTAGCCAACTGGATCCAGCAATACATTAAAAAGATCATACATCATGACCAAGTGGGATTTATACCGGGGATGCAAGGCTGGTACAACATCTGCAAATCAATAAATGTGATACATCACATAAACAAAATGAAGGACAAAAATCATATGATCATATCAATAGACGCAGAAAAAGCATTTGACAAAATCCAGCACCCATTTCTGATAAAAACTCTCAGCAAAGTGGGAATAGAGGGATCATACCTCAACATAATAAAGGCCATGTATGACAGACCTACAGCCAACATCATACTCAATGGGCAAAAACTAAAACCATTTCCATTACAAACCGGAACAAGACAGGGATGTCCACTTTTACCACTCTTATTCAACATAGTACTGGAAGTACTAGCCATAGCCATCAGACAGGAGGAAAACATAGAAGGTATCCAGGTTGGAAAGGAGGAAGTAAAACTGTCATTATTTGCAGATGACATGATACTGTACATAGAAAACCCTAAAGACTCCATCAAAGTACTACTAGATTTGATAAACGAATTTGGCAAGGTAGCTGGATACAAAATCAACATCCGGAAATCAATGGCATTCTTATACACCAACAATGAACTTTCAGAGAGAGAAACTAAAAAAGCAATACCATTTACCATTGCAACTAAAAAAAATAAGATACCTAGGAATAAACTTAACCAAGGATGTAAAAGACCTGTACTCAGAAAACTACGTGACACTGAAAAAAGAAATAGAGGAAGATTTAAAAAAGTGAAAGAAGATACCATGCTCATGGATTGGAAGAATTAATATCATTAAAATGTCTATATTACCCAAAGCAATTTATAAATTTAATGCAATTCCTATGAAAATACTAACAGCATATTTCACAGACCTAGAACAAACATTTCGAAAATTTGTATGGAACCAAAAAAGACCCCGAATAGCTGCAGCCATCTTGAGAAAAAAGAACGGAGTGGGAGGGATCACATTACCATACTTCAAACTATATTACAAAGCCACTGTAATCAAAACGGCCTGGTATTGTTACAACAAAGGCATATAGATCAATGGAACAGAACAGAGACCCCAGAAATAGACCCACACCATTATGGTCAGTTAATATTTGACAAAGGAGGCAAGAGTATCCAATGGAGTAAAGACAATCTCTTCAATAAGTGGTGCTAGGAAAATTGGACAGATACATGGAAAAGAAGAAAACTAGACGAACAACTTTCACCATGCACAAAAATAAACTCAAAATGGACAAAAGACTTAAATGTAAGTCATGAAACCATAAAAATCCTGGAAGAAAACATAGGCAGTAAAGTCACAGACATCCCAAGTAGTGGACTTTTCACTGATACATCTCCTAAGGCTAAAGAAACAAAGGAAAAAATAAATATATGGGACTACATCAAACTAAAAAGCTTCTGCACAGCAAAAGAAAACAGCCTCAGAATACAAAGGAACCCCACGGTCTGGGAAAACATATTTGCCAAGGATGAATCTGATAAGGGGCTAATTTCCAAAGTGTACAAAGAACTCATAGCACTCAGCAAGAGGAAGACAAACAACCCAATTGAGAAATGGGCAAAGGACTTAAATAGACACTTCTCCAAAGAGGACATACGGATGGCCAAGAGATACATGAGAAAATGCTTGACGTCGCTAATCATCAGAGAGATGCAAATTAAAACCACAATGAGGTATCACTTCACACCTGTCAGAATGGCTGCCATCAAGAAATCAACAAACAACATGTGCTGGCAAGGGTGTGGAGAAAGGGGAACCCTAGTACACTGCTGGTGGGAATGCAGACTGGTGCAACCACTATGGAAAACAGTATGGAGGTTCCTCAAAAAATTAAAAATGGAGTTGCCGTTTGACCCAGTGATTCCACTCCTAGGAATGTATCCTAAGAATCCTGAAACATTCATCAGAAAGGATATATGTACCCCGATGTTCATAGCAGCACAGTTTACAATAGCTAAGATCTGGAAACAGCTCAAGTGCCCATCAGTAGATGTGTGGATAAAAAAGCTGTGGGACATTCACACCATGGAATACTATGCAGCTGTAAAGAAGAAGGATCTCGTACCCTTTGGGACAGTATGGATGGACCTGGAGAATATTATTCTAAGTGAAATAAGCCAGGCAGCAAAAGACAAACATCACATGATCTCACTTATATGTGGAATCTAAAGAACTTAATAAACTGATGAACAGAATAGACTCAATGACATGGAAGCATAGATGAGACTGATGAATGTCAGAGGGATGGAGGAGGGCAGGTGGGTGGACGGGGAGAGAGTAACCAAAGAATTTATGTTCATATATACACAACCCAAAGACATGGACATTGGTGGGGAGAGGGACTGGGGAGGGGGAAGGAACGGGGAGGAACGGGTCGTAGGGGAGAAAAAGGGACATCTGTAATATTTTAAACAATAATAAATAAATAAAAAGAAAAGAATATTTTAATGAAAAAGGTCCACACAAACTACAAAATATTGAAAAAAATAAATTAAAAATCACCTAAACAACTGAAGGTATTAGTGGATTGGAATATTTAATATTGTTCAAATAGAAATCTTCCCCAAATCTATATAGACATTTTAACACCAATCAAAACCCTAATAGGTTTTTTCAAATAAGTTGAAAATTTATTTCAACAAGCTGATATTTAAATTTACGTGGTAAGGTAAATGACCTACCATATCTAATTTACTAAAAATATTTGAATTAGGTAATTAAA
This sequence comes from Miniopterus schreibersii, assembly GCF_964146895.1. NCBI lineage: Eukaryota > Metazoa > Chordata > Mammalia > Chiroptera > Miniopteridae > Miniopterus > Miniopterus schreibersii. Next base: position 36,568,223 of record NC_138104.1, on the reverse strand, counting down.
ATGTGTGAATTTTATTGTATAGAAATAATACCTCAATAAAGCTGTTAAAATGGATGTAATTACAAAACCTGGTCTCTGGTTTTAAGACTTATTGTGAAGCCAAACCAATCAAGAGTGTGCAAAATTTAATGAAATAAGAATCAACACAAATCAGTGGAACATAATACAGCTCATAAATAGACTCAAACATGTATTTAATTGATTTTCAACAAAGATAATCTAATGGAGACAAAAAAAGTCTTTTCAATAAATAATCCTGGATTAATAGGATATCTATATGGGAAAAATAACCTCTGTTCTTATTCATACCATATCTAAAAATTAATTCAAATTTAATCAAACACTTAAATAACAGTAAAAATGATCAAATTTCTAAAATAAAAAAAAAAATCATTGTGACTGTGACAGGCAAAATAACACACCTCCAAATACTTGAACATCACAATCCCAGAACCTGAGAGTACGCTAGTTTACATGGCAAAAGTTATTTTGTAGGTATGATTTAAGTTAAGGACCTAGAAATAGGGAGATTATCCTGGATTATCCAAATGAGCCCAATCTAATTAAATGAGTCCTTAAAAGCAGAGAACTTTCTGAGCTGAAGTCAAAGTCAGAGGGAGATGTGACTGTCGATGATTAGACAAAGATGTTATATTGATATTTTTGTAGATGAAGAAAGAAGGTCAAGAGCAAAAGAATATATGTGGCCTCTGGAAACTGGAAAAAGGGATTAAACAGATTCTCCCTTAGAGCTTCCAGACAGAAACACTTTCATGTCAACAGCTTAATTTTAACTTAGTGAAACCTATATCACTATAGATCTGTTAGATAATATATTTGTGTTGTTTTAAGCCACTATTTACACTGTACTGTGTTATGGTAGCAAGAGAAAACTAATACAGTGACATTGGAATAAGCAAATTTACTTAAGGTGGACATCAAAAGCACAAATTATTAAATAATTAGGTGAATAACATGGACACCATTTGGATGAAAACTTTTGTTCTCTGAATGTCAAATAAACAAAAAGTTAAGCCATAGACCTGGAGAAAATTTTTGCAAAATATATGTGAGACAAAGTGCTTATACCCTGAATATATAAAGAAAACATACAACTCAATAATAAAAAGGGAAAGGATTCAGTACACAATAGGAAAAAAAAATTAAAAGACACTTAAAAAATATGATACATATGTGAATGTTCAACTAAGCAAACAAAAAGGTGGTCAATAACTTTTGAGAAATAGAAATTAAAACCACAGTAAGATACTAATAATCACTTACTAGAATAACAAACACTAAAAGCAACCCAAACATCAACCAGTGAATAAGAAAAGAAAAAATATTGTATATCCATACCATGCACTACTATGCAGAAAATCTGAATATAAAAACATGCAGCAACATGGATGAATTTCATAAACATCATGCTAAGTAAAAGAAGGCAAACACAATAGTGTACAACATGATTCCATTAATATGAAACCTTAGAAAGAGAGAATATTATCACAGAAAGTAGAACATTGGTTGCTTAGCAGCAGGAATAAAGGGAGGTAACTTAGTTCAAGGAGACAAGAAAAACTCTCTAAGGTGAGAGAAAAGTTCTAGATCTTGATTATGGAAGAGGTTATATGAGTGTATAAAATTACAAAATTTTATCAAAGAATTCACTTAAAACTGGTCAATTTTATTATATGTAAATAAAGCCTCAATAAATAAAATAGAGAAAAATATGTCAAATAATTAATCATTGATTATAGAATCAGTGGATTAAAAACCAGTAAAATTGAAGATGTTTATTTCCATTTTTATGCTTCACCCATTAGACCATGTTTCCTCTCATTTGTGGAAGTGTTATTCCTTCATGAAATGTTCTTTGCAGTATTTCTGTAAAAAACTGTTAATGAATCCTAACCCACACGGTAATATCAATGGCCCATGCAGCCATCCAAAGTTTTTTCATAATGTAAAACTGACAAAATTAATTGGATTTCAAATTAACTTTATTAATGTGACAACACATCTGCCTTAACACTAAGAGAAAAATATATTCAGGCATTTTCTTTCCTATAAACTCAGTATAAAATGTAGTATATGTATTATATCAATAAAATAACAACTTACTAATAGGTGCTTTCTAAAAGCTGAATTCTTAACAATATTAGAAATGTAGAAAATGTATGAACAAAATCACATTGCAAAATCTTTAAAAAAGTATATATTTTATCATTTTCATCCTGATTCAAAAGAATCCCCCAATCCATTTTTTTTTTCATTTTATTTTAAAGCTCAGAATAAGGATTTATTTTAAAGAAATCCTGACAACTTACTCAAAGAGACTGTCCTGAGCAAAGGAGCATCCCCCAAAGGAGTCACTCACACATGTTTGCGTCTTTCCACAATGCCAAGTTTATTAGAGAGACCTCTCCAATAAGCCTATAGAGTCACACACAGGTTACACACAGAGATGGGGAATTCATGTGATAGAAACAAGCAGAGCCAGCATCTGGCTCTAAGTCCTGGTCACTAGCAGTATCCACAGGTGGGCTGGTATGTGTGGGTCTCAAGCAAGGCACCTACAGTGGGTGAAGTAGAAATCTATCAGGTCTCTCAGTGTGACCCATGTACAGCTAAGCTCCAACATTGGGTGGTTGGAGCTCTGAGTTCTAGTCCACAAGGGATAGAGGTCCCACTCAATTGGGTGTCCAGATGAAGTCTTTATCAGAGTGCCCAGTCTTGGGGTTTTGGGTGTTCTTGGCTCCTCCTAAGTGCATTCCAATTATACTCCATTACCTCAGTCTTGACAAGGCACTTGACATAACTGTCATGGATGACAGTGACTCTATATTGGATTGTCAGAGGTGTCCAAAAAGTCCACTATGCTCTTGCTCTACACAGAGAATTTGTTTAAGGTGAGAATCCAACAAGAGGAGACTGAAAGGAGAAATAGCAGAGGAAAGATTTTGCACAAACTCAGGACAATAAACAAAATTAGTAATTGTTTTAGCAAAGAGAGAAAGCTAAATCCTAAACTAGCAGAGAGAAAAAACAAGAAACAACCAAATTTTATTGGTGAATACCAAAAGGCTCAGGAATTGGTGTCACTGGTTCCTTCAGGACTGGGAGAAGTTGAGTGCAAAAACAAAGCAAAATAAAAACTAAAAAATGTAACTTAAAGAAAAAAAACAGGTAACTTTCCCATTCTCAATCTTGCAACTTTCTCTCTCCAAAACCCAGATTTATTTTTTGAAAAGTGTAAAACAAAATTTCTGAGCTGGGGAACACAGAGCAGAAAAAAGACAGAATTGTTCATACTAAAAACAAAGGTTAAATAAAAATTTACATAATAGATTACATGTTCTTCAGCTTTCTTCTCTCATTCAGCTTACAGACTTGGCATTCGGGGACATATGATCCTAGTCGAATTTGTGGATAGTCTTCTTTGGGAAAAATGATTACTACAAGAGAAAGTATTTAAATATATTGATATTGTGAGTTCCTCAGGAAACCAATTCAGGAAGATCACCACAATGTATAAACTAAAGTGGAAAAAAATACTCACACACAAATTTGTGTGCACAGAGCTTCCACACAGATTTTCAGTGCTCCACTTTTAATAAGAAGGCAATCATGTACTATCAGATATTTGGGAAACTATTTAATATAAAAGAAGCAAAAACAGAGAACAGTATTTTGGGCCCAAAGAATATGCAAGGAAAAAAATTTAAAAACTACAAATAATATTCCCCAAGAGACAAGAATATATTATTTTTATTAAACAAAAATGGAATACCACAACAATAATATTCAGAGATACAAATATTCTTGGTAATTAAAAATGTGATAGCAAAAAATGTAAAACTAAATAGAAGGTTTGAAATATAAAAATAATGACATTTTCTAAGAAATAAAATACAAAGACTGAGAAAAAACAGAGAGTAGATAGGGGATAATAAAATTGGGTGGAATTCAGAAATTATAACATCCACATTTTAAGAGATGTGAGAATTTTGAGAGAAATGTAAGAGTGGAAATCAAAGTAAAAATTAACAAATTGTCACAGAACTGAAATTCATAACTTTCATATTGGCACAGACCACTAAATGCCCAGAAGGGCACATCATCATAAAACTTCAAAATATGGGATAAAAATAAATTATCCTACAAATTTCTATAAGGCAGGGAGGAGAGAAAGGCTACAAAGATCAAACTCATGGTTGCAAGAGGAGAAACGTGGGGGACGGGTGAAAGGGAATATAGTCAATAATATTGTGATAACTTTGCGCTGTGACAGATGGTTACCAGAGTTGGTGTGAGTGATCACATCATATAGTATATAAATGTTGGGTCACTATATTGCACACCTGAAACTAATATAATTTTGTATGCCAACTATACTTAATTTTTAAAATGGCTTTGGGCTTCTCATCGAAGACACAGATGCTGTAAAATTGTTAAGCAATATTTTTGGTTGTGCATAAAAATGATTTCCCACTTAGGAATCTATGTCCAAATAGTTTATTACTCAAATACGAGAGGATGATTGAAAGCTTTATAACTTTAAACTTAAAATAAGGCACATTTCATAGAACCTTTTTCAAAAAATTGTCCTAGAGTATATGTTCCACCTAATCAAAGGAGTACAAATCTAGGAAGAGGAACAAATGGAAATCAGAACAGAGCATCCGACAAAATAGAAGAGCAAAATAACCTCCAGGACATTGGTGAAGGACAATTTTAAGATGACAGCTGAGCAGGAAACCTAGAGAGCAAGCAGTCAATATTGCAGTACATCATAAGGCTCCAGGAAGTCTCTTCAAGGTGATGAAATTGATAGAATACCTAATGTGTTTGAAAATATTAAAAATGGAGGCGTACTCTTGGAGAGAGTTTGGAGTTGAATTAATGAAGTACATAGAAAACAAACCAATGAGGGAAGAAACCAAAAGTATTCTTAATACTAGGATGAACAAAGTATTGCACGAGATAGGAAAAGTAATAAGACTGGTTAAATTATTGATTTTACACAGGTAAAATAATATGAACACTGAGTATTGTTCTAACTAGAATTACAGTATAACTCTTGGGAAAATGACAGAGGAAAAGTGTTTTTGTGTGTGTGTGTGTGTGTGTGTGTGTGTGTGTTTAATGAGGTGGGGAAAGTATAACGAGGGCTAAATTTAAAAGCAATGCATAATTCCTAAAGTTTTATATCAATAAGAACAAAGTACCAATACAAATATCTTGGAAATATAAAACTAAATCAGAATAACCAGCTGAAGATATTAGAAAAGATTTCTTTGGAAAATAAGAAATGGGAATGAGGTGGGATATTGCTTTGTTTTTTGTTTTGTTTTTTTAATTATAAGACTTCTAGGCTCTTTAAACTTATGCATATTTGACTGGGACAATTTTGTTAAGTGCATTTATGGTAGTTAAATATGTTGGCATCTTAAGTCTGAGGAACATTTCAAGAGTATTAAGTCTCACTGCTGTCAAATAACATGTTAATTCTATAGGTAACAAAGAATCTGTAAATAAGGCATATCGATTGGCCAACTGCACATTGACAAAAGCAACAAAGCTCAAATATCACTTTTAAAGAAAAATTGATGACAAAGATTTGTGAAGCTATTAAATTTGTAAATTTTCCCTTTTACCACACCCAGACAAACTTCCAACTTATTTTTTGAAAATCAGTGTATCAGTGTTCCTCTCCCACTTAAGATGAGTCAAAAATAATTTCATCTTAAAAGCTTTCCTTGCCCGCCCTGGCGTGGCTCAGCGGTTGAGCATCAACCTAGGATCCAGGAGATCGCGGTTTGATTCCCGGTCAGGGCACATGCCTGGGTTGTGGGCTCGGTCCCCAGTCAGGAGTGTGCAGGAGGCAGCCGATCAATGACTCTCTCTCATCATTGATGTTTCCATCTCTCTCTCCCCCTCTCCCTTCTTCTCTCTGAAATCAATAATGATATATTTTAAAAAAAACCTACAAAAGCTTTCCTTGATTCATCCACTCCCCACAAAACACTTGTTCCTTTGTGTTCTTTTAGCATCTGTTTTATGTTCAGCATTCTTTCCCATTTGTAAATGTATTACTTCACTGTTAGCTCAAGACATTGCTTGCATTTATACCTAGTCTTCTTTAAATACATAACTTCCTGAGACTAAGGCTCTGCCTCATTTCCTATTATACTTACTAGTCCAGTGATAGGTTAAAAAACAAAGAAACATGATTTGTTTCTGAAAATACACTAGGAAAACTTAGTAAATTCACCTTTAAGGTTAACATTAGAGTATAAGCAAGCCTTCCCACAACATAGGTCATATCCAATATTCTTTTATTCAATAATATGTCTTGATTATTGTTTATGTGTTCAACAAGATGCCTGTTGCTAAAAAAAAAAAAAAAAAAAAGAAAGAAAAGAAATTCAATCCAGCTCTTCAATCTGCCTCCTATAAAATCAGAATAGCAAGTAGAGGATCAATATAGGGTTAAGAGTTGAGGTAACAAATGAGCTAAATATGGTCAGCAGGCTAGCAGTCTAGTGTGGAATCAGATAAGTAAATATAAAATTACAATTTAATGTGATAAAGACAGAATGCAAACTTTGTGGCACAATATGAAGCAAAAGATGGAGATTCTGACCCTTATGATCATGCTCAAATAACTAAGCTCCTTAAATCTTTTTCTCTCTAGTTCACCTTATTTTGAACCATATACTTCCTTACTCTTTAAATTTTAGTCACGCCTTCATTCACACTCTCCCAAAGGGCCATTGCACTGTGATTCCTCTTTATGGAATGCTTTTCCAACATTATTCTCTTAGGTACCCTACACTTGTACTTTAAACTTCAGCTTAAGTGTCACTTTCTCAGATATTTCTTTCTGACTCTGTTAAATCGTAACTCCAATGGTGCACCTTGTACTTTTAAGAAACTCCTGTCACAACTGCAATTGTGCATGTATTTTATGACTTATGCTTATTTTCCACATTATATAGTAAGCTTCTCTGGGAGAGCAATTTTTTGCTTATCACCACTTATCTTAATGATTGGAAGAAAATAGGTACTCAATACTATATAGCAGTTGAATAATATTGAACACATAATTTGATAAGAAGATAAAGAAGCCTTTCGGGAGACAAACCAGAAAAATGTAACAAAGCATTACTATCTTTATTAATCAGGACCTAAATATCACAAACACTGCAGTGGACCATTGCAACTATGCATACACAACTTTTACTTTGAATGCCTGACAGTACATCTTACTTAGCTTTAATAGTATCACCTGTGACACACATACACCTGATTTAATCTTGACAATAAATACTTTCAAATATATTAATGATATCTGCTATGATAGGCACTTACACCCAGTTTTCCCAAGACTGTCTCAGTTTTAGCACTTGTAGGCCCCCATCCTGGGAAACCCCTCCCAGGACAACTGGTCTTTCTCTCTGTACCACCCAAGATTAAAAGCATTTTCTAGCATATGATGGTATATGTATCCATAAAATAAAATTGTAATCACCTTTTTTATCAACAAAATATTGGGGGAGGTTGATAAAACAGCATACATAAATAAATAACAAAATAGAGACCTGGTACCACTTCTCTAGAATTTACAGGAAATGATTGAGCTTTACTGTGAAGTGAACTTTTAAATTTTTTATTATGATCAAAATAAGAAGTCCTCAAAAAGTCAATTGATATTGCACAGGTCAAAACTGTTGACAGGTTAATTTGTTAATTAAAACAAAAAATAAATGGAGGAAAATGGATTGTAACTATGTTGTTCATTAATGAGTCAAAACTTGTTTGCTCTATAATCATTTGATCTGTGTTGCTACACATATGAGAGCATTATCACTGTTGCTCATTCAATTAACCATCTATCCTTTTTTTATTGATAAAAAAATCCTATTACTTGTATTGTTCTGCACAAGTAAAAAAAAATACAGGCAATAAAACTAAATCAGTGGGAAAAATAAGGAGTGAACACGTATTTAATTTACAAGGATTTATTATACTCTGCCTTTAAAACATTATGCATTGAGGGGAAAAACAAATTTTCCTTATATAGTGTTTCATGTCAAAAAAGATAAGAAAAAAAAGTAAAAAAAGCTGAATTAAAAAATGTTAAATTCATTTTATTTCTTATTCTTTTATTCTGTAGCATGCCAGAGAGCTTTTTTTCCAGTGGATTTTCTTGGAAACTTTTGCAAGCATTTCATACAGTCTGGGAAGCTTGGATACTTTTCTTCTCTATCTCCATATGTACAGATTCTCCTAAACACTTCTAACTTGATCTTCTCATCTTCCCTTGCTTAACAATGTGCTCTGTAATAACTGTCTCTCAAGGTCAGCCTATGAGTTGAGTCATTTTGTTTATTTTATTTTTTGTTTTCAAAATACGTTTTCATTGATTTCAGAGAGAGGAAGGGAGAGAGAGAGAGAGATAGAAACATCGATAATGAAGGTGAGTCATTGATCCGTTGCCTCCTGCATAACACCCACTGGGGACAGAGCCTGAAACCTGGGCCTATGCCCTGACCTGAAATTGAACTGTTACCTCCTGGTTCATAGGTCGACACTCAACCACTGAACCAAGTCTGCCAGGCTTGAGTCATTTTAATTAGGAGAATTAAGTTATTCTTTAAAACTATATTCAACTTATCTCTGTCTAATATTAAAAATAATTGATTCTATTTAACATCTTACATGTACTGGAAAGTCAATATTGATGGTGATAATGGAAGCTGATTATTTACCTTTTCTGACAAAAAGTTTAAAATTAAGGTCATTAATTCTGAAAGCTAGAAAAAAAGTTGAGCAATAACAATTAATAAAAGAAATGTAGCATTATTTACTGAAATAATTTTATATTCAACTTATGCCAAATTGTTAAAAGTAACTTTTACAACATAGTAAGTCATAAATTGCTACAAAATTATAAAATATGGGACTGGTGTAATATTTTCTAAACTGAAGTTATTATTCATCCATCTATAACAGTGAATTTTGTTGTTATTAATATGTACATAATATATCATCTTAATATTTTAATATGAGGTGTAATTATAGTTATAAGGTTAAAATGGAATATCTATTATAAAATCATTTAACCTGTTCCATTATTTGTCTTGAGTGATAATTTGCTATGTTGTAACTTCCTAAAATATTGGAAATTAAAAACTATTGGAGTTTTTAAAATGGGTATTATATGTTTTGGTAAGTACTGTATTCTGTCATTATCTTAGTATCATGTATCCAGTCTTGGGGAGTGGAAAGGTCCATAAATTACAAATCTTATCAGAAAACGAATAACTACTAAGAGTTTCACAGACATGCAGAGAGTTAAAACTATAAAAAGAGGAAAATAAAACTTAGCTTCCAGCTATTAACATACAATAATAATGAATCTCAGTGGTTGTCAACATTACCATTGTTTCCACTCTTTCTCAAAGCTCAGAGAACTGTTTCAGAGGCCTTATCTCATTTTGCATTCGGCTGCCAACTTTTATCTTATCTAAGTCGAAAATAACTTTCAAATGATCATATGGAAAATAATATTGCTTTAAAATATGATAACCATAAAAGAAAGAACAGTCAATGAACAGGAAATGTGAGGCATTAATATGAGAAAAATGATATCGGCATGAGAGTCTGAAAAATAACAAAATGTCAGTTGACTCTCCACTATATTCTTCCTCCATCACTACATTTTCCTCCTAAACTATGTACATTAATTGTTCATGTTAATAGGAATCTAAGTGAATCACAGGGTAGGCTGGTGTTCTGCCCTGACTACAGCCTTTACATGGTTTATAAAGCACTTTCATATATATTATTCCATCTCATTCTCACAACATTTCTTTGAGGCAAATAATGTTACATTGAAATAATACTGCTTTTTTAGTATAATTTGTTATTATATATTGTTATTATAAATTTACTGAGGAGGAAGCTGAGGTTGGCAATTCAAAATTCAATGCTCCTTTTAATGCCAAGGGATAATTATTCTTTTATACTAGAAATGTTCAATAAGTTTGTTTTAGAGGTTAAAGTGATAAAAATATCAGTATGTAGAACAATAATTTCAGTTGAAAAATACAATAATAGCAGAAAAATTAATTTGCTTAATTAATATTTAATTTGGGATTTCAAATTGTCTGGTGATCTCTTTAAGTCTCATGTCTTGAAATACCATCCATGTACTGACCACTCACAAATTTGTGTATCCTTCCTGGACTCATTCATAAGATCAATACTGAAGTCCAAATCACCTGCACATTTCCACTTGAACACCCAAGAGTTATTTCAAACTTAATGGTCAAAAACAAAAACAATCAACTGACTCCTTCCTCTCTCCTTAAATCCTACTTCTCCTGCTTTTTAAAATTTTATTCTTATATCTAGAGTAACCATACAAATCATCAATCAAACCTGGGCACTTTTGAAAGCAAAAGAGAGAGAGTTAATAGCATCTCTGAGATCAGTATATGTAAATCAGGACTATCCTTAGCAACTTATGTCAATAAATGGCAGCTACCTATATTTATTTCCAAAACCTAAAACTTTGGAATTAATTTTGTGGACTTTTATTTTCACATCCCATATTCAATTTGTCTGTAAACACTGCCAGTTCCATTTCAGAATTAGAATACTTCTCACTACCTTCAGAGCTACTCATGCTGTTCCATGATTTCTTATCCAGATTATTGCATCGGCCATCTAAATGATCCTTTTGCTTTCACCCTTTCCCTTCTAAAATCTATTGTTAACACAACATCTGACATAATTGTTTTAAAACATAAATGACATCATGTCACTCAAAATACTTTGATAACATCCCATAATATCCAGATACTCAGTAGGTTTCATGAAATGAACAAGATTCTACATTAGTTGTTCTATTCCCAGCCTATTTTCTATTTTACTTCAATTGTTGCTACTCTTTTATTTGACCATGCCACTTTAGCCACAATGCCTCCCTAATTTTTTTGAACATCCCAGGCATACTCCTGCCTCAGGTACCCTGCACTGAGTGTTTTCACTCTAGATCTTTCATCCTCCAGATATCCACATGGCTCATTTCCACATAAATTCATTCAAATTTATGCAACAATATTCTTAGGTGTCCATGGAGCTACCTATTTAAAATTGCATTTATGACCATCAGGCATACTTCATGTTTTACTCAAGTATTTGTATATTGTCTGCAATCAACTACTAGAATTGTAACTCCACAAAGATGTGAATTTTTGTCTGTTTCCCTGCCAGGACCTAGAGCAATGCTTACAGTAAAAAAATAATTCATTGTTATAGAATAAAGTAATTAATGAAATGATGTTTTATAATTAGATACAGGTAATATCTGTATCAGCATTTAGGTGTAGATATAAAATTATTGATATAGACTTGAATTTTAATATTATTTTATTTTAGTAAGTGGTGTTCCATGAACATAGTGCCTACACTGTGTCATATGACTATTTTCCTCCTCTGCCTGGTAAAAATGAAAATTTGCCCATTTCAATAATAGAATATTCATATACATACAACTTTAAACTTAATTTTAACCATGAGCAAGTTCTGTTATGTAAATGATATAAAATATTTCCCTTGTCATTTTTCCTATTTTAAAAAAATCTCTATAATATGTATCTGTGGATTTTTTTTCAGCATCCATTTATTTTGAATTGATATATCAAGAAATGCACTGAGAACTGCAACATTACAATTAATTGAATATATGGAAGAGTTAAGGCATAAATGTAGTATTACCATGACAAGAAATTTCTAGCAATTTCATAAAAAATACATATATGTTAGTGTCTTTCAAACTTATCTTAATATATGAAAATGTTACATTACACTAAATTTTCTCACATAATCTTCAAGTAGGACAACAACTTTCCTCTGACTTACTATTTTTTAATAAAAAGAAAAAAGGGCATTAAAGATGGATGTTAACTGTAAAGAATATAAAATAATATGCTAATATAATTTTTGCCACTTAAAAGAAATATACACCAAAGAATTCTCACTTCAGAAAGTAAATAATGAGTCAACAAAAGCATTATGGAAAGTTTGTTATAGGGAATTAGAAACATTAGCCCCAAACCAGTGTTTCTATTAATAAGCAGAAATTGTGATTTGTACTTTTTCTCTCTTTTATTCAATGATCTATAATCTAATTTTTAAAAAAATATTTTAATTAAATTTATTGGGTGACATTGGTTAATAAAATTATAGTTTTCAAGAGTACAATTTTATATCACCTGTATACTGCATCATGTGATTACCACCCAAAGTCAAATCTCCTTCCATCACCACATATTTGACCCCCTTTAACCTTTACTACCTCCCCTTTGCCCCCATACTGTTATCTGGTCCTTGAGTTTTTGTTTGTCTTATTTGATCATTTGTTGTTTTCAGTTTTATACCATATATATGAGTGACATCATATGATTCTTGACTTTTTCTAAGTTATTTTGCTTAGCATGATATTTTCAAAATCCATACATGTTGTCATAAATAGCAGCATTTCGTCTTTTCTTATGGTTGAGTAGTATTCCATTGCTTATAGGTACCACATGTTCTTTAACCAATCTACAGAAGGACATTTTAGTTGTTTCCATGTCTTGGCCACTGTGAATAAACCTTTGGCTAGACTCACTAAGGAAAACAGAGAAAAGAATCCTATAAACAAAATCAGAAATGAAAGAGAAGTTTCCACAGACACCACATATATACAAAGGATCATATTAGAATAATATTAAAGACTGTAGCCCGGGCGGGTGTGGCTCAGCGGTTGATCGTAGACCTAGGATCCAGGCGATCGGGGTTTGATTCCCAGTCAGGGCACATGCCTGGGTTGCGGGCTGCAGCCGATCAATGACTCTCTCATCATTGATGTTTCTATCTCTCTCTCTCCCTCTCCTTTCCTCTCTATGAAATCAGTAAAGATATATTAAAAAAAAAAAAAAGGCTGTATGACACCAAATTTAAAAACAGAAGAAATGGATAAGTTTATAGAAATATAATATCTTCCTAGATTGAATCATGAAGAACTGGAAAATCTAAATAGACTGATCAAGTAAGGAAATTATAACAATCATCAAAACTCCCCCAAAAGTAAAAATCTAAGACTAGATGGCTTCACTAGTGAATTTTACTAAACATTCAAAAAAGATTTAATAACTTTCCTTCTCAAACTCTCCCCCCAAAAATGAAGAGGCAATACTCCCTAACACATTTAATGAGGCCATTATAACCCTGATAACAAAACCTGGCAAGGATAATACACACAAAGAAAATTAGAGACCAATATCTTTGATAACTACACATGCAAAACTCCTAAATAAAATACCAGCAAATCTAATACACCAATACATTAGAAAGATAATACATCACAATCAAGTAGGGTTCATTCCAGGGGCACAAGGATGGTTCAACATAAGCAAATCAATCAATGTAATACACCACATTAACAAAATGAAGGATAAAAATCATATGCTTATATCAATAGATGTAGAAAAAGCATTTGCATTTGCTAAGATACAGCATACAGTTATGATTAAAACACTCAATAAAATGGGTATAGAAGGAAAGTACCTCAACATAATAAAGCCCATATATGATAAACCCTCAGCCAATATCACAGTCAATGGTGAAAAACTCAAAGCTATTTCTTTAAGATCAGGAACAAGACAAGGATGCCCACTCTCATCACTCATTCAACATGGTACTGGAAGTCCCAGCCAGAGCAATCTGGCAAGAGAAAGAAATAAAAGGCATCCACATTGGGAATGAAGAAGGAAAATTGTCACTTTTTTGCAGATGACATAATTATTTATTTAGAAAATCCTAAAGACTTCACCAAAAAGCTATTAGAAACAAACAAAAAGTAAAGATGAAGGATATAAAATCAATGTACAAAAGTCCATTATATTCCTATACTAACAATGAAATTTCAGAATAAGAAATGGAATAAAAAATCAATATATTTTTTCAATTGCAGCAAAAAGTATATAAATACCTAGCAATAAACTAAACAAAGGATGTGAAGGACTTATACACTGAAAACCTGCAAGATAGTATTAAAATAAATTGATTTGTATTTTTAAAAGAAAATAATGACATATTTTTAAAAATATATTCAACATAAAATTCACTTATGAATATTCTAATGGCAATAATATTACTAGAAATTACTTTAATCTTGAATAAAGAATAATACAACAAAATTTACTCTTCTCAATGTAAATGTTATAAAATAGTGTTAAGTAATAAAAACGGAGGAGAGCAGATAAAAGCTATGTAACATTCCTTGTATACCCTCCCAAATATTGTTCACATATAAAGATCCTTACTATTTAAAGTGAATCCCATACAATATATGTTTCTTTAGGAAAAGTTAATATTTTACCCACTTTGTGTTTGATAACACCTTACCCACATGTGGAATTTTCATTGATTTCCTATGAAGGAATCAGGAATCTAAGCACAAAATAGATTATTCTTGGAGAGAAAGATCTCAGAATCCATTTAGTTTCTATTGCCAAAGATTTCAAGAAATCATTTGTCTGGGCAGAGTCTCATCTCTTCAGGATCAGCTTCGTTGTGGTCTAAATGTGCACTTCAGTTGCCCTCTCAAGGTCATTTCCAGATTTATGAGCTTGTGAAATTCCTTAACGCCATTTTCTTTCCAGGCTAACAATCCTGGTTCTATTTTCTTGACATAGATGAAAAATCCCTTTGTTCATTCTGGAAGGAAAGCAGATCACTGAATATTGTTTTGTTTTGTATTTTTCAGTGAAGTTGAACTATGCAGAACTCTATTGGTTAATCCAAAAGCGCTAAAATCCGTCCTTTCCATGTGTTACTCTGATATTCAAACCATGCCACATGTGACTGAACGGTTCCCATGTAAGTGCCATAGAATGGGTTGAAAAAACTCACCCCAGGCAATTCATTACAGAACAGTTAGGGCCTACTGTGATTCTGGAAAACACAGCTTGCTTCTTTCTCCCTCTGAATTTCACTGGTTCAAAGGGTAGGCTTCTGTAATTTTTGGCCTATAGAGATATACGTGCTTTTCTCTGCAAATATTTGGAAAGTAAGGTCTATGTCTCAGGTGAACACATGTCTACTTTAATCAGAAAGTAACATCAAAATTCTAGCCATCTGGTCCTTGAACTGTTACCATTATTGCAACTTGCTCTTTAAAATGTCTAGAGGCCCTGGCCAGTGTGGCTCAGTTGGTTTAGTGTCATCCCATGCACTGAAAATTTGCCGGTTGGATTCCTGGTCAGGGCACATTCTCGAGTTGTGGGTTTGATCTTGGTTGAGGTGCATGCAGGAAGCAGTTAATCAATGTTTTTCTCTCTCTCCCTCTCCCTCTCTCTCCAAATCAATAAAAATATATTTAAAAAGTAAAATAAAAGAAAAGTACCTGGTAGCCTAAGATGGAAACACTCTGACATTTTTCTTGATGAAGATATCAATTGTGGTTTACTAATACTATCTATTTCAGGAGAAGTGGTGTGAAATTTCATTTCAAAAATCATTTACATATTATATTGGCAAATAACATTCTTCCATCTCTATAGTATAGATCTAATTTAATGGAAACAAATAGCATTACCAATAAACTACTACAATAAAAGTTATGCAAGTTTTATTAAAAAGCTCAAAATTCGCATTGCTTAGTTTTTAAAGAATACTACATCAAAAATGTAAAGCACTGTATTGAGCAAATGCCTCATGAATTCAAAATAATTATATTAGTCCAAGAATCTTGGCAACATGTGTAAAATTTATTATTTTAATCTGTATTTTCTTGTCTTAAGAAAGGTCATTATGGCATAAATAAATATGTTTATAGTCAATAGTCTTAATTATATAAACTTAGACCTGAGAATCACATATATATTCAAGAGTAGCAGAACAAAAATACATTAAAATGTTTGTTCACAATTACTAATTTTTCATCTTTTATAATTTTACATCATTCCATAGGATTTATTTTTAAATATTTAGCTAAAATAAGAAAGATCATACCTGAATTTTTTCCCAGTGAGTGTTACTTTACAATATTTTTTGTGTGTCTTTTCAGTTTTTCCAGTATCTTCAGCATGTTTAATATCTGTTTCTAATATATATGTATTTTTAATTGTGATAAAAAGCATATAACATTAAATATTTCATCTTAACCATTTTTAAGTGTACAGCTCAATAATGTTAAGTATATTCACATTGTCATTCAACAGATCTCTAGAATTTTTCATCTTGCAAACTGAGTTTGATAACTATTTTGTATCCCCTGATTATTTTTCACTATAAAAGGGAAATATTTAATTTTTTTTACTGTATTTTTTTAAATCCTCACTGGAGTACATGCTTAGAGAGAGGAAAGAGAGAGAGAGAGAGAGAGAGAGAGAGGAGAGAGAGGGAGAGAAACTTCGATGTGAGACAGAAACATTGATTGGTTGCCTTCTGTACGTGCCTGATGGGGGACTGAGCCAGGTACCTAACCCGCAACCCAGGTATGTGCCCTGAGTAATAGAATGGGCAACTTTTTGGTGCACAGATGATGCTCAACCAACTGAGCCACTCCGGCCAGCCATACTGTATTTAAAATAATTAAATTTATCCCAGAATAAAGCAATCAGTCAGAAAATTATGTTATATTGATAAGCATTCTTATCTTAATAATGAAAGGACAATGACTTTGTCAACTTCTGAGCAGAATGACTCTAACACAACTAGCCAAAACAGTGGACATACTAGAATTCCAGATGTCGACATAAGATCCCTATAAGACTTTGGACTGTCATTTCTAGTCATCTACATCTAATGAATTAACTCAGGCACTGCCACATCTCTTGAAGGAGGGAAGAAGCTTAGGACATTTGCCCCAATTGCTGACTGTTGCTTGTTCAGCCTCCTTCATTATTAATTAAGTGGACATATTCTAGCTGCATGGATTATAAAAACTGTGTCCAACCTCATTAAGTAAGCAGCACTAATCTGAATAGAAGATATTTTATTTGAAAAGTTTGCACATTATTATTATTCCAACTGGATTGTCACGCTGATTGTATAGTGAACAAATATCTTGCGGGTTGTTTTTATTTATTCCTAAATTAGATTACTTTCATTCTCCCAAAATTATTAGTTATATTTTATAAAGCAAATGTTGATTTTAGATTCAATTTAAGGATCTTAAATATTTATAAAATGATTACTATGGTAGATGCTGGGAGAAAAAACAAAATGTATACTACAAGGACCCTTGTCTTAAAGTTATAAAAGGTCTAAAAATAGGCATAATTGTGTGAAATAATATATCCTAGAAGGCAGTATTTCATTCTTTACTAGACTGTGAGGTACATAATGCAAGTACTTGCGAAATTAGGAAACAAGAAGAGCTACAAATACATTAGAGAAAATTTGGGATTTATGTTTTACTGGGCAAAGACAGGGAAATGTATTCTGAAAAAAAACACAGAAGGTTTGGGGTTAATAAAAATTATATTTTTTTCTAACTAGAGCAAAAGATTTTCATTGGTCATCGTGAGAGATAAGATGACTAGGTTAGTATATCAGAGGCTTTGAATACTAGACTAAGGAATATGGTCTTAATGTAATAAATGATAAAGCATAAGGATACAGTCATGCACCACATAACAATGTTTTGGTAAACAATAGACCACATGTATGACAATGGTCCCATAAGATTATAATGGAGGTGAAAAATTCCTATCATCTAGTGACATCATAGCCATTGTAATGTAGCACAATTCATTATTTATATGTTTGTGGTGATGCTGGTGTAAGTAAAACTACTGCACTGCCAGTTATATAGAAATATAACACATATAATTATGTACTGTGCATGATATATGATAATGATAATAAATAATTTATATTGATTTATAATATTGATTTATATATTTACTATACTATACTTTTTATCATTATTTTAGAGTGTGCTCTTTTGATTTCTAGAAAAGTAAATTTCCTGTAAAATGGTATGCTTTGTTATGCTAGCAATATCCTCATACATCTTGTTTTTACTGCGTCTCTTGATTGCATTATTTTTCTCTTGGGCTTTATTTAATCTCCTGTTGTTTTGCTCATCATGGCCCTTAAACATACAAAATCCATTGTTAATGTTGCCAGTAAGAGAGTACATCCAGTGATTAACCTGGAAATAAAACTGAAAGTTATTAAAGACTATGAAGGCGAGAAATCAGTGATAGTTATTGTTCCCTGGTCAGGCATGTCCTTTTCAACCATAGCAAAGATCTTGAACAAAAACCAAAGGGCAGAGGCTGTTAAAAGATCTGCTTTATTACAGGCAATAATACTAACAAAAGTTCTAGAAGTGCCTATATCAGACATTGAAAAGCATCTAATGACCTGGATTGAAGACCAGACACAGAAACATATCCCTCTCAGCACCATGATGTTTACAGCCAAAACAAAAAGTTTTTTTGTGAAGTTGAAAGAAAAGGCTAGGCTAGACCATGATGTTGATTTTACTGCTAGCTCTTGGTGGTTATAACAATTCAATTCATTATATAATGTAAAAGTGAGTGGTTGGTCTGCAAGTGCTGATGTGAAAACAGAAGAGTTTTTGGAAACTCTAGATAAGCTGATTATGAAGAAAAATGACTTGCCAGAGCAAACACTCAATATGTATGAAAACTCCGTATTCTGAAAACAAATGTCTGAAAGAACTTTCATCCATAAGAAGGCTATGTCAATGACAGATTTCAAGGCCTTTAAAGACAGGATGACAGTTTTGCTTGAGGACAATGTTGCAAGTTACAGATTAAAATCCTTTGTGATCTGCCATAGTGAGAAGTCCAGGAACATCAAGCATGTCAATAAGCACACTCTGGCAGTGTACTATAGGGACAATAAGAAGTCATGTATAGCCCTAGCTGTTTTGGCTCAGTGGTTAAAGTGTCAGCTTGTGGACTGAAGGGTCCCAGGTTCGATTCTGACTAAGGGCAGGTACCTCAGTTGTAGACTGGATCCCTGGTCAGGACTTGAACTGGAGGCAATTAATCAATGTCTGCGTCTCATTCTTTCTTTCTCTCTCTCTCTCTCTCTCTCTCTCTCTCTCTCTCTCTCTCTAAAAAGCAATGGAAAAAAATATCCTTGAGTGAGGATTAAAAAAAAGAAGTCATGTATGATACAGCTGCTTCTCCCATATGCCCTACTGAATTGCTATGCCAGTGAAGTAAAGAAGTACCAATTGGAAAATAACATACCTTTCAAAATTTTAATAATTCTTGATAATGCTCCCAAACATGTCCCTTTTATTGGGATCTTCATCCCAATATCAAAGTAGTGTTTCTCCCACCAAAAAAACAATGAGTCAAAAGGATATAGCAGTTGTTAAGGCTTACTACCTGAGTGGGACTTTTGTCAAAGCTATTGCAGCAACCTAGGAAGACACTGATGCAATTATGGAAGAATTGCAACATCTATGACTGCATCAAGAACATTGCTTGGGCTTGGGGTGATGTCACCAAAAAGTTTATGGGTTACATCTGGAAGAAGGAACACAAGAACTTTGTCCATGACTTCAAAGGATTTGCCAAGGATGAGGAGGTTGCAAAAATCAACAAAGCTGTGGTTGAAATGGCAAATGACTTTAAACTGGATGTAGATGAGGATGACATTGAGGAGCTCCTAGAGGTGGTTCTTCAGGAATAGACTAATGAAGCATTGTTGTAACCAAAGCAGGACCACATATCTGAAAAAGAGGCAAGAGGAAAGGAAAATGGAGGAGAAGAAAAAAGAACACTCCAAGAAAATTCACACTAAAATGTTTAACAGAAGTTTTTGCATACCTCACAAACTCTTTAAAAGGTTTGAAAACATGGACCCCAACATCGAAAGTTCTTTTTATTAATAGAGAGGAATATTTATAGTGTATTATCTGTTTATCAGCTTATCTATGATTGAGGTAGGATAGTGAGAAGCTGGGAAAATCCCTGGGCAAGTGGAATGGGGAAACTGAGAGAAGAAAATTAAACAAGGCCAGACAATTTGGACTTTTTACAGCCAGCTGGCAAATTGCAAGATTTTATCTACCCTAACCAAGGACACTTGAGAGAGAATGGTTTGTACCTCCCCTCCCTAATCAGAGAATACATAACTTAAGTCACCCTGCTCTGGGAACTAGAGAACAAAGACTCAATTAATGCCATTTGTGCCAGCCAAACCCAAGGACAGATGAAGTCATGGAACAAATAACAAAAACCCCACTAAAAGTCAGACAGGCCTAAGTTAAAAGTAAAACAATAAAATAGATCAAGTGATACATCAGCATATTAAAAATTGCATCTGGAAAGCTGATAAATATTCTGCTGAAACCCTCCCTTAAAATTCTTACCTGCAGAAGATAGATAAAAACCCCAGAATAAAGGATATCTATGGGGTCTCACTCTAAAGAAAACCCATGTCCCTTCTGGGGCATGAACTTTTTATTTCTTCCTAAACTCTAAGGGTCCTCATGAGACTTGCAACCAGGGGAGCAGTGGACAGAGGCAGCTCAACCTGGGCTCACCCCCTGATCTTGTCTCCAAGGCCCCTTTTCTCTGACTTCCCAGTGAGCTAAAGCAGCCCCACCTTGGCTCACTTCTGCCACTGTGATCTTCACTTCCCAGTGAGATAACAGCAGCCTGCCTTGGCTCACTCCTTTCCTATAATATTTCTAGAGAGTCAAAGCAAAGCACAGCCTAGGCTCTCCCTTATTATTTCTTTTACCCTAATTCCTTCCTTTGTTTTACCATCCTCAGCTTTAATAAATGTGCTCAAACCCATCTGAACTTGTGAAATCTTTCCTTCAAGTCAAGAACCCACACACTACAAGCAAGCCTAAGGCAGACCCTCTCTGGGCCTGTCCTTGTTTGGTAACATGATGAAAAAAAGAAACAAACCAAGCAAACCACTACAGACGTATTTCTAAAAAGAGTGACACCTCCTCTGGCAGAGCCTCAGGCAAGTCCTTCAGGAGATATTTCAGAAGAAGGCATTACTATCATAGGAGGTGACAGCTCCATGCTTGTTATTGCCCTTGAAGACCTTCCAGTGGGATAAGATGAAAAGAGGGAAGACAGTGATACCAATGATCCTGACCTGTGTAGGCCTAGGCTAATATGTGTGTTTGTATATTAGTTTTTAACAATAAAGTTTAAAAGTAATAAAAATAAAAATCTTAAAAATAGAAAAATGCTTATAGAAAAAGGATATAAAGAAATAAATTTTTTACACCTGTCCAGTGAGTCTGTTATTAAGCTAAATATTATTACTAAAGAGTCAAAATGTTAAAAAATTAAAATATTTAGAAAGCAAAAAGAAGTTGCAGTAAGCTAAGGTAAATTTATTATTGAAAAAAGAAAAGTATTTTTATAAATTTAGTGTAACCTAAGTATACAGTGTTTATAAAGTCTGCAGTAGTGTACAATAATGTCCTAAGCTCTCATATTCACTCTACTCACTCACTGAATGACTCATCCAGAGTAACTTCCAGTCCTACGACCTCCATTTATGCTAAATGCCTTAAGCAGCTGTATCATTTTTATCTTTTATACCATATTTTTTACCTTGTCTATATTTAGAGATGTCTAGATACACAAATACTTACCATTGTATTACAATTGCCTGCAATATTCAGTACAGTAACATGCTGTAAAGGTTGGTAACCCAGGAGCAATAGGCTATGCCATATAGCCTAGGTGTGTAGTAGGCTATACCATCTAGGTATATGTAAGTACTACTCTATGGCGTTCTCACAAGGAAAAAATGAACTAAGGACACATTTCTCAAAACATATCCCTGTGACTAAGAGATACATGACTGTACATAATAATAGCAAAGATGGTGTGATAACATCATGAAAGAGACATTTTGTACTCAGAGTACAAGAATTTTAATAAAAAAGCTTTACTGTTCCATCCAGCTAATTCATAAATAATCAAAATCTTCTGTTCTGATTAATGTCCTTGTTCTTCCTAAATGGTTTTAAAATGGCATAAGTACAAAGTAATGCTTCTTAATGGGAAAGAAGGTCTCTCTGTACTCTTCAGGATACCACTCTTCCTAGGCTACTGTAAAAAGAGCTCAAAGGTGATTAAAATAATTTACGTAAACCCATACCCTTCATAAAATTATTGAAGATTGCAAAATAATGTGTATTTTAAATAATTTTTTAATTTGCTAAAAGCTTTTTTTGGGGGGGGCGGTGTTAGGTTTCAAAGAGCTTTGTGGTTAAAAGTTGCCACTTAGTGTCAGGCAATCTGTGACCTATGTTTCCACCAAAAAATATTTTAGCATGTCCCTTCTGATGGTTTCCATGCTTGTCT
This sequence comes from Miniopterus schreibersii, assembly GCF_964146895.1. Lineage (NCBI taxonomy): Eukaryota > Metazoa > Chordata > Mammalia > Chiroptera > Miniopteridae > Miniopterus > Miniopterus schreibersii. Next base: position 36,545,823 of record NC_138104.1, on the reverse strand, counting down.
GTGTCACCTGCAAAACTTATTAAATTCAAGGTCTATGAAACCAATCATTTGGCTTATTTAAATCTCGATCTATAACCTCACTGTCCTTATTAGGTTATTTTAACCTATGTCTCTTAATTGTATCTATGAAATTAAATTATAACAGATAGTTATTATGACACTTGCTGCTCGCTCACCACCTTGCAGATCCTGTATGAGAACAAATATAGCAGAAATGAAAGTTTACAGCTCTTCTGAAGTGGATGTATTTTTCTATTAGAAAGTTGCCTGAAAAAAGTGCACAAACATCAAAATCTCAACTGGTAATTATTTTCTTTATACACATATAAACATTTTCAAATAAAACATGATGACTCTTTACTGCATACATAAGTCTATCATACAGGCCCCTTAAGACCTCTCAATATATATATTTTAAATGCAATTAACTGTTTTAAAACAAACCTCTCTCTCTCTTTCTCTCTCTTTTCTCTCTCTCCACACACACATACACACACTCACATGTGTGTGACTAAATATTTATTCCACCTTTTAAATATCCCTTGGTAGCCTAGAGCCACATATTAAGTTGTCACAGACACCTTGTTTTGCTAAATCATAATAGGCAATTTCTATCCAATGCTCTTTTTATTTGAAAATTTGTTATTAGGCATGACTAAGATATGAAGTAAAATTTATTTGGATAAATCTCTAATTTTAATTTTTTATAACAAAAAGTCTGCCTATGGATCCAGACCACTCTGTCAAAAAAGTACCTTTCATTGTAGATTTTTTAAAATAAAAGAGAAAATGTGGAAAGAAAATATTTCCTTGATGATTAATTTAATTAAGTTAAAATTGATTTAAATTTATTAAATATTCATTTACTAAGGAATTTACCCAAGACATTATGGATGTAGTATTTTTTTCTTAGGAATATGATGTGAAAAATAGAATGTGGAAACATACAAAGAAGGACTTTGTTAAAATGTTACTATGTCAATATACAAATTTTAAGGCATTGTTGATCCCTTACCCACAAATTGGTTTTTGCACTTCAGACATAGTGTATGTGGATATTCTAATCAATTACTTTTCCTTGTTTTGTATAAAATCTCATGAATTTCAATTTTCTCACTATGGAACTTTGATCTTTCCATGAAACATATGACAAGCAAAAAACTATTTCATTTATCTTTAATTGTGGGAAGGGTTGTAGATTACAAGAAAAGGGAAAATTAAATGTTTTCCAACTCTCAAATGTGTGATCAAAACAAGGATTTCTTCATTTTTTCCTAGGTTTTACTAGCTTTAGGACAGATAAGTAGTAAGTGAATATAAAAATAAGGCAGAACATGATATGCAATATGATAAGAATGCATTTTCAACACCCCCCTCCCAATTCCTGTGACATTCTAGCCATCCTAACAGGTTAACTATATGACCCTTGTAAAACACTGAAAAAGCACTCCTTTAAGTAAAGCCATGTGCTATAATGGCCCTGAATTTTCACACATTACCCACTCTTCTTATCTAAGATATCGGAGGTTCAGGTTAAAATGATACTGTTATTTTTCATAGCTAATAGCCAGACACCTCACACTCTACAGACACCCCACAACCCCCCGACAGGCTTATAAGATGAAAGAGAAATAAGGGAGTAGACTGGAGGTTGCTTAAGAAAATAGATTGTGATAGGTAACAGGCATAGGTAGGGAGGAGAAGGGAGGATAATGGAAAAAAGAGAAGAAAGAGCAAAGAAGATAAGGGAAATAAAAATATTAACCTATTTTATAATTTTGCATAGGAATGGCTCATGTTTTTAGTACAAGGCTCAAATCCTACATTTTCATTCTGTTATTTATATTTTTCAAAATGCTTGTGTTTAATCAGGAAAGGTTTAGATTATATAATCTTTGAAAATAAAACTATGACTTTATTTTGTTGAAAGAGGCTGCTGTCAGAAAAACAAACAAACACACACGCAAAATCAAATCAAATGAAATTCAGGTAATTTTGGTTGGCCCGCACAGTGTTTTAAATTTTTCTAGAATTTGAATATCTTTACATGGTGCATGTAAAGTTCCACACCACTATCTAATGTTTTATAACCTGCCAGGTTTACTTATTACCTGTCTCACTCATGAAAGCATTTGTCTTCCTTACCATGATTTATTGCTTCTTACTTGTGTTATTGTTCCAGCCCCAGAATGTGATACTCTGAGACATAGAGAGAAAGGTATTAAATCTCTCCTCTGTGAGCATGCTTTCTCCTGTCAAGGACTCTTGGAACTCTGAAGTCCTGTGAAGTACAATCAGAAAACAGGTTTATATTTTTTTCTTCAGCTGTCTCTCTGATCTCTCCATTGACTCATTTTACACTGCTAATTAGGCATCTAGGTGTTTCACCTCAAATTGCAGGATGGGAAATGCTGTGTTGAGAATATCACAGTGTTGAACAAGTATTCCCTGTTTCTCAAAGTTATAAAATAGTGACTAATTACAAATGCCTCAGTATTAGATGATCTTTTCAATGATTTTTTGATTACTTCCCAGAAATCCCTGTTACATATATGGCTCTGAGAATAGCAAATCAATCTAGCAATTTAAATTAATATACACTCCATGTTTATTTTTTAATTTTTGCTAAATCAATATTAGTTTTCATGTAAAAATAGAATGTTCCATAACATAAAATTTTATAAATGGAAAAATAATAATTGAATTTACTACTAATAATAACTATGAGATGATGGTGCCTGCAATGGTGCTATTAGTAGGCCAGAGGAAAAAAGCTTCTGGCCATAACTTTCCTAAATGGCAGCTCTCTGCTATTTCAAACTTACATGTCAAAACCTTTGCCCTTTCTGGTCTGGTTTGTCATCCTGTATTAGCATAGTATTAAATACTGTATTAGTTATGGTATTTTAAAAACAACATTTCAGGTTGTTCTAGAATTAATATTTTCAAGTTATGTTATGTGGAATATTAGTTTCATTTGGATCCATTAAAAGGAAAGAGATGTTGTGGAAAATGATTGGTCCCAAGGTCCAAAGAAAGATAGGAAATCCTACATTTTCTGTAGTCTTAAGAGGTCCTTCAGTAAAGACATATTTCATCAATATGACTTATTGAAATAAAACATTAATTTTCAATAACATATCAATATCTTTATTGCTTGTGGAAATATATTAATGACACTCTTTTCTACATAAACATGGTACACATGATTTGAATCATGTAATTAAAAAATATATATGCTTTTATTGATTTCAGAGAGAGGAAAGGAGAGGGAGAGAGAGAGATAGAAACATCAATGTGAGTCATGGATCTGCTGTTTCCTGCATGATCCTTACTGGGGATGTAGCTCACAACACAGGCATGTGCCCTGATAGGGAATCGAACCTCGATCTCCTGGATCATAGGTTGATGCTCAACCATTGAGCCAAGGCAGTCGGGCTGAATCATGTAATTGTTAATGTTTTAAGCAGCAGGTATTACCTACAGTTAAAATAATTCACATCAATCTAAAGAAGGAAGTATTATTAATAGTTAATAATTAATGAGTTTTTATATTGTGCCTGGTACTGTCCTTAGCCCTTTACCTTGGCTATCTTATTTAATCTTTAGAAAAGCTCTTTGAGATGTTACCAATATTTAGATTTTATAAAAGATGACATATGTAATGTGTAAGCTAATACTTATAGATGTAACTATATTATTGAAATAAATGCTTAAGAAAAATATATAAAGGAGCTATTTAGAGTTTACTTGAATATGATAGAATAGCTGATATAAAAAGATTTTAAGTACACTATACAACATTTAAAAAGTTAAAAAATGGATATGCTCTTGTCATTATTTAAACCGAGTGCCAAAGCCCTTCATGGCATTCTCATTTAATGTTCACATCCTTGTGATACAATAATTATTATCCCCACAGATGAGCAGACTGAGGTTTAGAAGGTTTAAATACTTGAACTAGGTCAAAGAACTTCCTCCAAAGTTTTAAATTCTACTTTTAATATATCCTCACATTCCATTTTATTAGTCTATTATTTCTCTTCTCTTCTAGTTCTATTCAACCGTTTAGAATCATCATTCAATCTTTCCCACCCATTTACTCTTTTGACCTCTATGATGAATCTGTTCACTTATGAATAAGGATTCAACAAAATGTACCACTTAGAGCACTTTTTACAATATCATTTCTAATCACACACTGAGTTTGGAGGACATATTGCAAAATATTTTGTGCCCCAACGAGTACGAAATATAGGTCAGAACCCATAGGTTAGATATGCTGCTGTAACTTTTATCTATTCTCCAATTGGGAGAAAAACAATTAAATTTTATATACAATTCAATGATCTTCAAACACATTCTGAGAGCTAAAAAGTAAAAAGACTAATATTAAATTCCTGACAACTGTGAAAAATCAGCATACTATATATAAGCCTTTGGAGCATGAAATAAAGGAGCATGTTTAAAATGAAAAAAAATGAGGTGTATCATACATAAAATAATGATAAAGGTCTTTCCCATAACATTTGAATATGAACGTTTGCTTTCTAGCTGTTTTAAATGTTTCAGTAGCTGTTTTAAGTATCTCTGAAAGTCAAACTAATGCTTTAACTGCATCAGAATTATTTCAGCTTAATACTGACTGTGCCTTTTAATGTTTGGTCTTAATTTGCTAAATCAATTGATTAAGCTTAAAGGAGATTTAATTAAAAAGGAAGGAGAGCAAAATTAGAAAGGACTGGGGAAGACTTGCTGATTTACAGGATTTACAGGTCCAGAATATTTAAGCACATTCACTTATACACTTAGGCTTGAATATTGGCGAAATGAAATTTTATGAACTCTAGAAAATAATGGCCACTAACTCTAAGAACATTGTACTTACTAAATGTAGTTTTTAGATCAATAGGACCCTTGTGCCCAGTAAATGGGCCTGACTGTTTAAATATTGGCTCATAAGCTATATCATGTGTCACTAGATCATGAAACTAATTTCCACAGTAAAGAGTTCTCAAAATAGATATAACTAGTTTCCCACAAGGTTTAATATCTACAATGATTTTTTAAAATCCTTAAATCTACATAGTACCATTTAAATGAAAAGCTTTAAATATTTCTTAAGCAGTACTTAATTTACTTTCACAATTTCCAAGGGAAAAATGGGTATTGTGCTGAACTGCTTGGTGGGACTTTAATGTTTACTGGCTCTGACCCTGATTCCCCATATCTAGCCTATCATAGAGCAAGGTCATATGAAATTGGAGAGTTCAATTTTTTTATTAATTAATGTGTGCTTTCATTCCACAAGTCATCTTGAAAACATGTGTACAAGTCAGTGTGCTTTTTATTGTGGCAGATACCAAAATGAATTAGATACACATAAGAATATTTTTTAAATGCTAATATGTTACAGAATATGCTAAGATAAAACTCGGAGGTGAGCTAAACAGTAGGGAGACAACAAGGTATAACAAAAAAATTGGGTTTAAACCTGGACTCTGTCACTTAATAACTGGGTGAATTAGGGTGTGTTTGTTAACTTCAACTTCTGTCATCTTAAATTTTAAATTACTCAGAAGAGGAACAACAACGCTTTCCTAAATGATTTGTGTGAATATTGAAATAGATAGTATATAGTCATATCTAACACATGAACAGTACAGAGAAGGGGGCTAATAAATGTAGATGAATCTGAAGAGACCCATCACATTTAGTAGGTGGAATCAGCTTATAGAAAAATATCACTTGAAGGATCTGTAAGATTTTTTTTGCCAGGAGGAGTTGAGAGATTATCATTCTAGGTAGAGAGGAGAGCAGGCAGAATGGTGTAAGAGTATAAAAGTGTAGAATCATTTTAGGAAAAAAACATTGGCTTGAATAGAGATTATGAATAAGAGACAGGGGGGAATGGATTAGTTAGATTGAGGGTGGATTATGAAGTTTGGACCTTTTTTGTAAATTAAAGGGAAGGTGCTTATCAATTGTTTGCAAACATAGAAGAATTATGAGAGCTAGATTGGTAAAGGTGTGGTGTTGGACAAGGTGTAACTGATTATCAGGTCAATATAATATTTCAAGTATGAAGGATTAAGGGCTTGAAACAGGAAGCTGAAAATGTCTGAGTATAGAGTAATCGAAGTTAAAGATAGTAATTAGTGAACACCTTACATAAATTCAAGGCCCAGGTCCTTACAATGGAAAAAGTACAATATAGACTGGTCCTCCCTATCTTACTAGCCATATCTCCAGTCCTCCTACTGTCTCTCTTCAGGTTCTAGTATAAGTAAGTTGTCTTCAGCAATTTAAGTATGCTGTGCTTATCCACAGTCTCTACGCTCACTCTGAAATACATTTAATCCCTTCAGCCAACTGAAAGTTCTCTTTCATTCTTTAAACTTCAGTTCAGGCATCAGATCCTCTGAGAAATCTCCCCTATACTTTCTGCATAGAGTTTTTCCTTCCTCTGTGTTACTTCTTACTATTATATGTCATTTTTAATACTTATAGTATCTATTTCATTACACTCTTTTTCATATTTTTATATTGCCTATTATAGTAGCCATCACATATTAGGACATTAATAATATTTTTTAAAGCCATAGGACTATACATTAATAATGGCTTATCATTTACTATGTTTCTACACACAGTTTGAAGCACTTTACATGTATTAATTCATATAATGTTAACTTAAAAAAACTTTTTGAGATAGCAATAATTATCTTTATTTAACAAGTTGTAAAACTCAGGCAGACAGAGAATAAAGAACTAGAGCAATGTTTCACATATAAAAAATATTGGTGCCCAAGCCGTCAAGCTCAAGCACTCTGGATACAAAGACTTTTTTGTTAACCACTGTAAAATACTTGCTCCCCTACATAAAACAGTAAAACATGAAGGCTATAGAGAAGAGAAATTGGTCAAAGTAGTCTTGGTTAATAATTATAGTTAGAAGGCAGAAGGACTAGACATCAAAAGAGAAATAATCAGTGATGTGGGAGGAGAACCAGGCTGTGGATCAAAGGAGATGTTTGGGAAAAAATTAGTACTTGAAAAGCATTAACAGTGACAGAAAATAGTTATTAATTGATAAAACAGGTCCTCAAGGAAATGGAAAGGAAGAAGAACAAGAGCACAGTGTCAGTCTTCTAACTATAGAAAGCCAATTATTCTTCAAAGACAAGGAAGAAAAAATAGCATATTGGGAAAATACATAGATTGTAGAGTTTTTAAAAATAAAAGATACTTGGGAAAATCTCTGTGGAAAATGAATTTTAAAAGGCCATGAAGTTGGTGACATATTAGAAGAACAATTTTAAAAATGATTTCACCTTTTAAAGGAAGTGAATGACTGAATGGTACAAAATTCTAAATAGTCTATTCAGGACTTCTGCCCATTTTTTATTTTATTTTATTTATTTTATTATTTATTTATTTATTTTAAAGGAGAAAGCGCTTTTTTTTTAAATATATCTTTATTGATTTCAGAGAGAGGAAGGGAGAGGGAGAGAGAGGGATAGAAACATCAATGATGAGAGAGTCATTGATTGGCTGCGAGCCTGCAACTTGGGCATGTGCCCTGACCGGGAGTCAAACCCCGATCGCCTGGATTCTATCTAGGTCGACGCTCAACCGCTGAGCCACGCCTGGCCGTGCTCTGCCCATTTTTTATTGGATTGTTTATCTTCTTTTTGTTGAGTTGTATGACCACTTTATACATTTTGGAAATTAAACCCATATCAGATGTATAATTGGCAAATATGTTCTCCCATACAGTTCTCCCTTTTCGTTTTGTTGATGGTTTCTTTTACTGTGCAGAAGTTTTTTATATTGATGTAGTCCCACTTGTGTTTTTTTTTTTTCCTTTTTTGTTTCCCTTGCCCTAGGAGATGTATAGGCAAACATATTGCTACAAGAGATGTCTGAGATGTTGCTGCCTAAGTTTCCTTCTAGGATTTTTATGGTTTCAAGACTTATACTTAAATCTTTTATTCATTTTTAGTTTATTTTTGTGTATGATGTAAGTTGGTGGTCTATAGACACTTCTCCAAAGGGGGCATATAGATGGCCAAGAGACATATGAAAAAAACGCTCCTTGTCACTAATTATCAGAGAAATGCAAATTAAAACTACAATGATGTACCACCTCACACCTGCCAGAATGGCTACTATCAACAAATCAACAAATGGCAAGTGCTGGTGAGGATGTGGAGAAAAAGGAACCAACCCTGGTACACTGCTGGTGGGAATTCAGACTGGTTCCACCATTATGGAAAACAGCGAGGAGCTTCCTCAAAAATTAAAAATGGAACTGCCTTTTGACCCTGTGATCCCACTTCTAAGAATATATCCTAAGAATCCCTAAACATCAACAAGAAAGAATATATGCACCCCTATGTTCATAGCAGCACAGTTTATAATAGCTAAGATCTGGAAACAGCCCAAGTGCCCATCAGTAGATGAGTAGATACAAAAATGTGGGACATTTATACCGCAGAATACTATGCAGCTGTAAAAAAGAAGGATCTCTTATCCTTTGAGACAACAGGGAGGGACCTGGAGTTTATTACGCTAAGCAAAATAAGTCAGTCAGAGAAAGACAAATATCACATGATCTTAATTATATGTGGAATCTAATGAACAAAATAAACTGATGAAAAAAATAGAACCAGAGGCATGGAAACATGGAACAGACTGAAGAATCTCAGAAGGAAGGGGAGATGGGGGACAGGAAGAGATTAACCAAAGAATTTACATGCATAGGTGCATTGCCCAGAGACACAGAAAATAGGGTGGTTAAAATGGGGTGAGATAGGAACTGGGTGGAGGAAGGTAATGGGGAATAAATGGTGGACTCATCTGTAATACTCTCAACAATAAATATTAAAAAAATCTAAATTGTAGCTCTGCTGTATCTGAAGTGACTGATAAGAATAATTGGAACTAAGAGTAGAAAAGAACTAGGTGCTAAAAATGTTATAGGGGTCATGAACATGACATAGTGTAGTCCTCAAGATAATGACATGAAAAGGGGTAAAAGGAAAAATATGGAAAAGTGTTCTGAAGTTATTTTTTAAAAGTGGAAATCTAACTAACATTAGGTTGTTGAGTTATGATAGCAAAATAAAGAGAAGATAGCATAAATATATTTAATAAACTCTAAAATACTTTGCTCTGGGGATGAGATATAGAAGATGAGCCTGAAATTACCTTGTCATTTTAAAAGCACAGCATTTATCAAAAGATACTACAGTAATATCAAAAAAGAACAACTCCATACTATTTTCTACAGTGGCTTCAGGAGACTGTATTCCCACCAACAGTGCACTAGGGTTCCCTTTTCTCCACACCCTCACCAGCACTTGTTTGTTGATTTGTTGATGGTAATCATTCTGGCAGGTGTGAGGTGATACCTCATTGTAGTTTTAATATGCATTTTTCTGATGATTAGTGAGGATGAACATTTTTTCATTTGTCTATCAGCCAGCTGTCAGAGGGGAGGTAAGTTGGGTGACTGGATGAAAGAAGGTGCAGGGATTAACCAAAAACCATATATACATAACACATAGACACAGACAGCAGTGTGGTGCTAGTCAGAAGGAACGAAGGGTGGGGGCTCGGTGGAGGTGCACAAAGTGGGGGCAGAGAATGGGGACAAAAAGAGACTTTGCTTGGGGCAGTGGGCACATGATGCAATGTGCAGATTATGATTTATTTAGCTGTACACTTGAAACTAGCATGGTTTTGCAAACCAATATCAACCCAATAAATTCAATATAAAAGAACTTAAGAGCCAACATGAAAAAGCCCTCACTGGGGAAAGATGAGGAGCTCACTTAAGTATCACTAAGACTAATAACTGCAAGGGATTTAAATATGTCAAACATGTCTAGTTCATAACAATCACCTCTGAAGGGTGCTAAGTACTAATTCAATATTTTGAAATTCTGGTTCCTTGTAAATAAATAAATAAATAAATAAATAAATAAATAAATAAAAGACTCAAGCATTTAATCTGCCATTTTTATACATACTGCATCTCTCAGTATTACCAAACAGTAGTTGAGGAGTACTTTGTGTACATATAATGCCCTTCTGATGCAGTCTTCCCCCACCCCTGAAAAAATAAAACCCAATAGCTATATATGTATGTGTGTATTTGTAGTTCAGCTTCCAAAATTAATATACTAATTTACAAGAAGTAGGCTATAAAGAGAAACATGAGACAATATTACAGGGAAACTAAATCCAAACATCTGGAAACTCAACAGCAAAAGCAACCTGGTTATTTTAGTAACACAATAAAGACAAAAAGAAAAAAAAAGGATGGAGTAAACAATGGAGCAAGAAAGGTATGGAGAGAGAAACTAAATATAATTACATAGAAGGAAACATAGGTATTAAACTTAGAAACCTTTGACCTCAGAGGCAAGGAAAGTAAAAGCAAAAAATACATGAATGGGGCTATCTCAAACTAAAAAGCTTCTCTACAGCAAAAGAAAATGTTAACAAAACAAAAAATCTACCAATTGAATGGCAGAAGATATTTTCAACAACACCTCCTATAAAGGGTTAATATCCAAAATATATAAAGAATTCATATAACTCAATAACAAAAAACAATCCAATTAAAATATAGGTAGAGGACCTGAACAGACACTTCTCAATAGAAGACATACAAATGGCCAACAAGTATATTAAAATTGCTCAACCTCACTAGCTATGAGGGAAATATAAATCAAAATTACAATAAGATACCGCCTCACACCTGTTAGAATGCTATTATCAACAAGACAGGTAATAACAAGTGTTGGAGAGGTTGTGGAGAAATAGGAACCCTCATTCACTGCTGGTGTGAATGTAGACTGGTATGGCCGCTATGGAAAACAGTATGGCAGTTCCTCAAAAAAGTAAGAATAGATTTACCTTATGACCCAGCAATCCCTCTCCTGGGTATCTATCCAAAAAACTTGAAAACATTTATTTGCAAAGGTATACGCACCCCTATGTTCATTGCAGCATCATCCACAGTGGCCAAGACATGGAAACAACCAAAGTGTCTTGTGATAGAGGACTGGATACAGAAGATGTGGTACATGTACACAGTGGAATACTACTCAGTCTTAATAAAAAATGAAATACTGTCATTTGTAAAAATATGGATTAATCTTGACAATAATTAGCAAAACAAGTCAGATGGAAAGAGTCGAGAACCATGTGATTTCACTCATATGTAGGATATAAATCTGAAAGCAACAAATGAACAATCAAGACAAACAAAAACTCATACACAGGCAACATGATGGTTGTTATTAGAGGAAGATAATAATGGGTAAAGGGGGCCAAATATATGATGATGGAAGTAAATTTGACTTTGAGTAGTGAACACACAATGCAATATGCAGATGATCTATTATAGAATTTTACACACAAAACTTATTAACCAATGTCATCCCAATAAAATTTTTAAAATCTTAAAATACATATCACCAATCAAAATAGAGCGACCTAAAAAATAAATTTAAGCTGGGCTGGCGTGGATCCTCAACCTAGGAGCCAAGAGGTCATGGTTCTATTCCCGGTCAAAGTACATGCCGGGATTGTTGGCTTGAGCTCTATCCCCAGCAGGGAGCATGCAGGGGGTAGCCAATTGATGTTTATGTTTCTCTCTCTCTCTTCCTCTCCCTTCCTCTCTCTAAAATCAATGAAAACATATTTTAAAAAATAAATAAGTAAATTTAAGATATTATAATGCAATGAGATAAATGAGCACACTGACTAGATTATGTTAATATTTAGATGTAATTGTTTTGGCTTTTTTAGAAGTAATTGTTTATGCTTCAGATATGATAATAAGATATTACTTTAAAGAATCTTTTTATTCCTTTTAGCATAATACTCTCCAGACCCATCCATGCTGTCAAAAAAGGTAAGAGTTCCTTCTTTTTTCAAAGCCACATAGTACTCCATTGTGTAAATGTACCACAGATTTTTTATCCACTCATCTACTGATGGACACTTGGACTGTTTTCAAATTTATCTATTGTAAATAATGCTGCAAGAAATACTGGGGTGCATATGTTCTTTTGAATTAGTGTTTCAGGTTTCTTCAGATGTATTTCCAAAAGTTAAATTGCTTGGTCATAAAGCAGCTCCATTTTTAGTACTTTTAGGAAAGTCCTTACTGTTCAATACTGTTTTCCACAGTGGCTGCAACAATATGCATTCCCACCAAGAGTGCATGAGAGTTTCCTTTTTCCCACATCCTTGTCAACATTTGTTGCTTGTTGATTTCTTGATGATTGCCATTCTGGCAGGTGTGAGGTGATTTAATTTCCTTTTCTCTGATAATTAGTGACTATGAGCATCCTTTAAAGACAAGTACCATATATTTCACTTATATGTGAAATCTAATGAGCAAAATAAACTGAGAAACAAAGTGGAGACAGACTCATGAACACAGAGAACAGACTGACGGCTGACAGAGGGGAGAGGGTTGGGGGCTGGGTGAGACAGGTGAAGGGATTAAGCAAAGAAAAAAAAAAAGGAAGACTCATCGACACAGACAACAGTATGGTTATTGCCAGAGGTCAGGGGGTTCGGGGGAGATAGAAGAAGGTAAAGTGGAAATAAATGGTGATGGAAGACTTGACTTGGGGTGGGGGACAAACATACATATGCTGCATTATAGAACTGTATACCTGAAACCTATATAATTTTATTAACCAATGTCACCCCAATAAATTCAGTAAAATATGAAATGAAGATATCACAAAAAAAGAATCTATTTTTAAAAAGACATATCAAAATAATTACAGATGAAATGATACAGTGTTTGGAGTATACTTCAAAATAATCTGACAGAAAGCAAGGAGTAGTTATTGAGGTTAAATGCCTCACCTGAAGTAATACATCTAGTGTGAATCTGAGGCTTTAACCAAGGAAGTGAAAGAATTTGTAGATCTCTGTATAGTCCCAAGATTGGACAATGAAAATAGGAAAGCGGCTGGCCTACATTATCAGAGTATAACTGAGGTAACACAAACTGAATATTTGAATAAGAGTATGTATGTCAAACTAGTATCCAGGTTAAAAACTGAGAGGGGATTCTCGAAACAAAGAAGAATCAAACGATATAGACCCCAATAAATAAAGACAAGATGTACTGGGAAAATATGCTAGATATAGCTTTCTTTACTTAATAATTAGTAAACATTATGACAAATAACAGCATGGAGCCTGTAAAAAGATCCTCTTACATTAAGAAAAATCATTTTCATAAAAGAGAAAATAAAAAAAATATGAGTATTTTAGAACTATAAAAAAAACTATAAAATTATGGAACTATAAAATTGTATACAAAGAAAATAAGAAAGTGTTAGACTGCACGATCTGTTGTCCATAAAATAAATGAAATTAAGTATATCATTAAAAATGTAAAAAATGAGAAAGAAAAGGAGATATAAGATATATGGCTGTATAGAAACTAAAACCTGCAGTGAAAATAAAATCCACAACAGAAACAGTTGAAGGTAAAAATCAGCACTTCAAGAAAATCAAAATGATGATGATGATTACCCTTACAGTGCAAACCAGACATATTTTCTCAGAATCCAGGGGAATAAAATAAAATGTATAAGAGAATATGACAAAAAGCACAGATCCTATCTATGGCTAATTAGTGTGCTTGAGGGAAATAAGCCAAAACAAATATAGCAGAAGCAATAAGCAAGTATAATCTATAAAATTGTTCTAACAATGTAAAATATTTATAAACTGCAAGCTATGATACCATAAAGGTATATCAATTTATAATCAAAATAATATATATTTAGTTTTGTAAAGTCTGCTAAAAATGTCAGTTATAATGTATAATAACTGAGGTAAATGATATGATTCAATGATTCACATTTGTCAGATGCTAAGTTATGAGGCCATTTGTAAGTAAAGGATACAAATATATATCTGTTCCCTCCCCCATGTAGGTTTTCAAAATAGTCATTAATTGGTATCCCAGTAAATGTCAGAATTCTAAACTTATAGGTTGGTTCCAGAGGTTTTTGATGCAGTACATAGCTTGATCAGAAAATCTGCTTCTCAAGTTTTGCCAGGTGAATTTTCATATGAACCTTGAGTAAATCGAAAAGCGATACTTAATGAAAGGACACCTGCAATAATGTCAACATTAAACATTTTTAGGGAGAGATAGAGGTGGGTATGTGGATGTGAGCAAAGGGTGAGGAAAGGGGGGCACCTGAAATTATGTCAACAATAAAATATTTTAATAAAAGATAAATAAATATGTGCTTTTAAAGGAAAAAAACATTTTAGTTTTTTGAAAAAGCTAAGAAAAAAAGATACATTTCCCCAAAATAATCTATAACCAAGATTCAATGAGTCTCTCTCTGGTTTCACTTTAGACTGTCTGCTGTACCCAAAATATATTTTTAATTTTGCTTGAGATAAAATACTTCTAATGTGTTTGGTACAAATTCAGAATCCATTAAAGTATTGTGCTTCTTTCTTTTCATGATTAGACAGAATTTTGTGTTTGTTTCTCCTGAAAATTAGTTTTGATATCAATCTTTTCTTTTTTTTTTTTTTTTTCCCCGTTCTGGGCAATTACATATGTAGGAATAACATTTGTGCCATAATGCAGAGGTCACAATTTATACTACAGTGAATTGTGGTATTTTTATGTAGCTTATTATGTTTTAGTTTTAATATATGTTTAACATAAACTTTTATGATTTAGTAAAATGTTGAAGTTTCATTTTGGAGCACTTTTTCTTATTTGTTTATACATTAAAATTATTTTCAATTTTATCAATGATGGCACCTAGTTTGTGGTGCTAATGATTATTCATTCCTGCTATGTTCTTTGACCTATAACAATGACAATTTCTTTTCCAAAACCAAGTTTAACAATTTTTAAAAGCATATATTAATCAGTGTGAGGTGCATGCAATGTCTGAAATTTCTGTTTCTTATTAATATGGAATAAGCACACTCCACCATATCAGATTATAACAAAAAATCCTGGACAGAATTCTGAAAGCAACTGTCAGAGGTCTCTAAAAATCAAATAAATGTGAGCAGATTTGGTAGGAAAATTAAATTTTGCACAAACATAGAGGGTATTATCTGTGGGGATTTTGGGGTATGTTTTATTTTTTAATTTTTGTTTTGTTTTGCCTCTCATGTTTCTCTGCTTATACTACTATATCTAATGCTAAAGCAAAATATGAAATGAAGATCAAACTTTTAAATCTCCTGAGCAGGTAAAAAAAAAACAACACATTTAAACCACATAAGTTAAGCTGAATTTAGCTTATTTTGCAAAACAAGCAAAACATAACTTAGGCTGCTTCTTGTAAATGCCTCTGAAAAGTGTAAACAAAACAGGTTGTTCACCAAACTGGCATGATGTGACCACTTAATCTCCCATCACTCTAATGCTATAACCAATCATTGCAAAAAATAAACAGCCTCTGTGTTCTTACTATATAAGCTGTGTTATAACAATATATTTCTGAGCCTCATTCCACTGTTGGTTTTACTGCTCCCAGTTTGCAAACTGTTCTTATATGCACAATAAACTCTTACTAAGTACTATCCTGTTGACCTGGTGGTTTTAATTTTGCTATTTCTGGACTTTTGACACTACACTCCTAAAATGACAAACAGGAGCAGGCACAAAAAGCAACAACAAAAACCCTCTGTATTTAGTCAGAAGGCTAGGAAGTGAGCCCCATATGAGGGGAGTTTTTTTTGCTGTTTTTTTAACTCTCCAGATCTATCTTAGATGAGTCCCAGTAATATATCTGCAATGGGGTAGCAGTAGGAAT
Organism: Miniopterus schreibersii; assembly: GCF_964146895.1. NCBI lineage: Eukaryota > Metazoa > Chordata > Mammalia > Chiroptera > Miniopteridae > Miniopterus > Miniopterus schreibersii. The sequence goes on along the minus strand of NC_138104.1, from coordinate 36,529,972 downwards.
GGAAGCCCTAGAGACTTTATTTCTTGCTGCTTTTCTCATAGGTGGACATATTTCTTGAAAGTATGTGACAATTGAGAGTGGATAAAACCTCAGCTTTCTGGTCTTGACATCAAGAAAGGGAATTCTTGAGAGCTGAATAGTATGGGGAAAATCCTTGAGAGTTAGAAATGATAGAAAGGGATCCTGATCCTATACATCAGTGTATGATGTCCTGGGTTTGCTTTCAAATTGCACATGCACAGAAGTAACTGGAATCAACATACCAAAGGCTTTGAGAACTGGAGTACAGTGAAAACCACTTTCCAAGTCTTCGGAAAGTTCCAGAGTGGAACACACATGGGGCAGAGCAGAATAACATTGGAAAAAAATTGAAAACTAAACAAATATTGGTAGTAGCCCACAGAACGCAGTCAGGGTAACTTCCAGGCAAGATAGCAGAGTAGGTAAATGCTCTGAGTACATCAAAATTACAACCAAATTATAGAAAAATTAACCTTGAGAACTGTGTGAAGACTAACCAAACAGAGTTCTTATAACTATGTATATAAAGAAGAAGCCATGTTGAGACTGGTGGAGACCAAAGGAGCTGGTCTCATACCCACATATGGCAGTTCAGAATCAGGAGGGATATCTCAGCTGCAGCGGCCTCCACTTAAGAGTGAGGGGTTCGATCCCCACATAGTCTCCCCAGCCCAGAACACCGATGCCAGGAAGAGGAGTTCCCACAATAGCTGCCTGTGAAAATCAGCAGGGATACAGTCCACATGAGACAAGGGCTGCTGGAGTCCCAGACATCCTCTTAAAGTGCCTGAGTACAACTCACCTGCTCATGAACACTTGCCCTAAAATCCAGAGAAGGGACAGCTGCTTGAAAGCTGCCAGGGACACATGAGGAAGAACTACATTGTGTGGCTTCAGTAAGAGGGCTGAAAGGACAGCTCTCTCTGGTACAGACAGATGTCATTGTTCTCTTCTTGAGCCCTTCTCCTACTCAGCCTGCAGGTCAGGCGGGCACCATGTCTGAGTCTCCACTAAACTGGCTAACACCACTCTCACACAACTGGGTGATTCTCTGAGATGTCATCCTATTCAATTCACTCCCCTAGCCAGAACCTTTTTCAGAGGCTAACCCACACAACAGACCAACCTGGGACTGTGTTGTGGACTGTTTTTAAACTTCTCAAAAATCCACAAACACAAAACAAACAGTGGCTAACCTCAGCAAGTCCTATATAGCTTGCTAAGCAGCTTGAACCCAGCCCTAGTGGCAGTCAGCCTCAGTTCACAGCATAACCACTCCCAGGCACCTCCAAGACCAGCACAGGCAGCTACTAACTGCTGAACACTTTCTAACTCTTATCAGCTGGTTCCAGGACAGACACAAGCAGTGGCAATCCTTAGCCTAAATGGGATACCCTCCCAAGAAACCCCACAATCAATACACCAAGTGTCTGGCTTTATACTACACCAGAGCACCACACAATTAGTGCCAAAAATAACACATCCAAAGAAAAAATAGGCAAATCCACAAGTTTATACCTGGAGAGTTTAATAATCATTGCTTAGTAATCAGTAATACTGCTAGAAAATTAACAAGGGTGTAGAAGAACTGGACAGCACTATCCATCAATATAATCTAATTGATATTCTTAGAACATTCTGCTCAACATTTTTCAAGTACATATGGAACATTTACCAAGATGTACTATACTCTGAGTCACAGAACAAACCTTATGAAATTTAAAATAATTGTAATCATACATAATGTGTTCCTTGAACACATTTAAATTAAGTAAAATATCAATAAAAAATTATTTGGAAAATATATGCACACATTTGAAATTTAAAAAATAAAATAAACACTTCTACATAAGTGGCCAAAAAGAGAGTCTCTTAATGGGTACAGAGTTTTATTTTGGAGTGATAAATAATTTTGAACTAGGTAGAGGTGGCAGTTGCACATAATTTTTATTATACTAAATGTCACTTATTTGTTCATAATTATGAATATTGTGCTATTTGAATTTCACTTCAATTTTTTAAAGTATATTAATTTAAAATGATGTGGAAAATTAGAAAACATTTTTAATTGTATGAAAGCAAAAATTAAATTAACATAATTGCTTATATAGAAAAGAACAGAGGCCTCAAATCAATAATATAAATTGTGCCCGGCCTGCGTGACTCAGAGGTTGAGCATCAACCTATAACCCAGATCATGGTTCGGTTCCTGGTCAGGACACATGCCTGGGTTTTAGGTTCAATTCCCATTAGGGGGCATGCAGGAGGCAGCCGATTAATGACTTATCATTGATGTTTCTATCTCTCTCTCTCTCCCTCTTCCTTCCTCTCTCTGAAATCAATAAAGACATTTTAAAATAATAATAATAATAATATAAATTGTTCATCTTAACAAACCATAAGCAGAAAGGCAAACTGAATCCAAACTAAACAGATGGAAGGAAAAAATATAATAATAAACAGCATAAATCAATGGAATTAAAAATAGAAGAGCAATAAAATTGCTAAAACTCAAAGTTGTTTCTTTAAAAAGATCCATAAAATGGAAAACCTCCATCAAGACTGCTGAAGAACCTTTGGCCAGGTAGCTCAGTTGGTTAGAGCATCATACCAATATACCAAGGTTACAGGTTCAATTCCAAGTCAGGGCACACACAAAGAGTAACCAATGGGTGCATGGATAAGTGCAACAACAAATCAATGCTTCTCTCTCTCTCTCTCTCTCTCTCTCTCTCTCTCTTCTCTCTAAAATCAATAAATAAGAACAATTTTTAAAGAATTGAAGAATAAAGTAACAATATAAAAATACCAAAAATTAAAGAAGGAATATCACAATAGACCCTACAGATTATTAAAAGAATAAGGAATACTATGAACAACTTTATGAACAAAAATTGTAAAACTTTTAAAAAGGGAACAATTTCTTAAAACACACAAACTGCCAAAGCTCATTCATAAAGAAATAGATAAATTGTATAGCAGTGAATCTATTAAAGAAATCAGATTCATACTTAGATACCTTCAACAGTTCACTCCAGCCTAGATAGTTTCACTGGAAATTCTACCAAATATTTAAGAAAGAAATAACATGTGTACTATCCTGTCTCTTCCAGAAGATAGAAAAGGGAATACTTCCAAACTCATTTTAGAAGACCAGAATTATCCTTATTGAATATCCAAATAAAGACATCACAAAAAAAGAATATGCAGACCAATAAGCCTCCTGAAGTCTTCAAAAAAACAAAAACAAAAACAAAACAACAACAACAAAAACTCAGTAATCAAATCCAGCAATATAAAGAGAGTATAATGCACTAACTCAAAATAGGATTTATCTCAGGAATATAAGTCTGGTTCAACATTTGACAATCAACCAATGTAATACACAATACCAATAGGCCAAAGAACAACAATTTTATAATGATATCAATTGATGCATAAGAAGCATTTAATAAAATGCAGCACCCATGCATGACAAAAAAAAACAGCAAATGGCCCAGCCAACCTGGCTCAATAGTTAGGCATCAACCTATGATCCAGGAGATCAAGGTTCAATTCCTCGTCAGCGTACATGCCCTGATTGCAGTCTAGGTCCTCAGTAGGGGGTGTGCAGGAAGCAACTGATCAGTCTCTCTCATCATTGATATTTCTCTCTCTCTCTCTCTCTCCCTGAAATCAATAAAGATATGTTTTTTTAAAAACTCAGCAATTGAGTAATACAAAGGGACATCTTCAATCTGATTCATTCTTCAAAAACTGCATTATACTGCAGATTAAAGGCTTAATTTCTCACTAAGATTGAGAACTAAGCAAGGGTGTCTACTCTCATAACTCCTATTCAACAGCTCTGAAAGCCCTACACATTGCAATAAAAAAAGACAAACAAAAGGCTTACGTCTTGGAAATGAAGAAGTAATATTTCTATTCTAGATTACATGATTGTCTACATAGAAAAATCCCTTGAAACATAAAAGCTTCTAAAACCCATAGGTGCATTTAATAAGATAACAGAACTCAAGGTCAGCATTCAAAAATCAATCTTAGTTCTATATAGCAACAACAAAATTAGATACCTAAATTTATAAAACAGTGTCATTTACAACCATGCCACAAAAATGAAATACTTTAAGTCTAATAAAATATGTTAAATCTGTAAGCTTAAAATATGAAATGCTGATAAAATAAATCAAAGAATACCTAAATAAATAGACCTGTCATACTAATGAATAAAAATACTCAATAAATGTAAGGTATATATTATTCCCTAATTGATCTATAAATTTACTAATATTTCACTCAAAATTGTAGCATGGATGTTTTGCAGGTACGGAGACTCTAATTCTTAAATTTACATAGAAAGCAATGGAAATAGAATTCGCGCAGATGTAAATGCTAAAAAGAAGCAAAGAAAGGGAGAAACAAGATGGTGGCGTAGGTCACAGCTGCACCCGCCGCCTCCCTCAATCACATCAAAATTACAACTAAAATACAGAACCACCATCCCTCAGAGCCTCCTGAAACCTGGCTGAACAGAAGCCCCACAACCAGGGACCTGAAGAAGCACCGAGACCGGTAGGAGGAGCAGAGAAGCCGGCCGATCGGGGCTGAATCCCAGAGATGCGGCCGAGGGCCCACACCCGGTGCTGTGGTTGAAACCCGGAAGGGAATCTCAGTGGCAGAGTTTTCCCAGAGGAGGGAGGGATCCAAGCCCCACAGCAGGCCCCCAGCCCAGGGCTCCAGGTCGGGAAGAGGTGCCCCCCACAACTCTGGGCCATTAAACCAGCAGGGACTGTCACTCAGGGTCACGGAGGCTGCGGGAGCCCCAGCAGCTCCTCTCAAAGGGACCACACATGGACTCACTCAGACCCGCTCCCTCTGAGCCCAACGCCAGGCAGCAGCTTGAAGGGAACCTGGGACAGTTGGGGAGGAACTAACCTGCCTGCAATCCGGGCAAGAGGTGGAGGGGCAGCTTCCTCCCAGGCAGAAGAGCTGCAGAGGCCATTGCTCCTTTGGGGAGTCCTCTCCGCACAGCCGGCAGGCAGGCGCCATATTTGAATCGCCAGCACCTGACTCGCATCTTTGGCCCCACCCCAAAATTCCCAGAGGCCCTGCCCCTCCCCACCTGCAGGCTCATGCAGCCATTTCCAGTGGCTTTTCTGTGCAAGTGGCCTCTCAAGCCTCATGCTTAGGACTTTCCTAAATCTCTCAAACAAGCAGCAGCAGACCCCATACAGCTTGATAGTGGCCCCAGGCCTGGCACTAGTGGCAGCCTGCACTGGCTCATAGCTTGGCCTCTCCTGGACACCTCCAAGCCCAGCACAAGTAGCAGCCTACTACGGTTTGCTGTGTAGCTCATGCTGGGTGGCCCTGGGCAAGGCACTGGCAGAGGCTGACTTTGCATCTCCCGGGAGGCCCCAGAGACAGTGCACCTGGTGGTCAGACTTGACCACTCTGGATTACAACCCTACCACATCCACAAGTGACACACTCAAGGGGCACACTTGGTGAACACCAAAGCTCCACTGAAGTAAATCCTGCTCCATAGGGGTGTCTCCAGCGCAGCAGCTCTTTGGCTATAGTTGCAGCTGGTCCTCAGGGCTGATTGGCCTGGGGGGAAATTCCTCTCAGGGTCGCCAACAGCAACCGAGGCTCAACTACAACAGGCACTTAACCAAAAAGAAATACAGCTGGTAAATAAACATAAAAAGATGCTCAATGGTACTCTATTAGAGAATTTCAAATTAAAGCCATAATAAAATGTTGGAATATCACTGCACAACTATTAGAATAGCTAAAATTTAAACAACAACAAAAAACAACAACAAGTGGCAACAAAGCTGCAAAGCAACTGAAACTCGTACATTACTGGACAGAATACAAACGATATAGCTGCTCTTGTTACCAGGAACCTAATGTTTTTGGTTTGCTTTGTTTTGTTTTGTTTTGTTTGTCTACCTGCACTCACTTGCTCAAAGAAATGCACGGGCAAGAGTTTTCAGTATAGAAGAAAAAAATAGTTTAATATTGAATTGGCCAATATGGAGGCAAGGAGCTCATGCTCTAAAGATCTGACTCCCAATAGCCCGTAGGTTACAGATTATTCAGGGCAAAATTTCAAGACACCATGTGCGAGGGAGTTCTGGGTAATGCTGGGAACTGATTAGACAGAGATGAGGTACGAGTAATAAATCATTTCTTCAGATCTTGAGGGCAGTTCTGAAGACTCTTCCAGCATTTTTCTGATTGGTGGCTTTGGACTGAAACCATACGATTTATTGTACATAAATGGGTTTTTTTTGTTTTTTAATTTTTATTTTTGTTTAAAGTATTACAGATGTCCCTTTTTCTCCCCAATGACCCGTTGCACCCCATCCCTTCCCCCTCCCCAGTCCCTCTCCCCACCATTGTCCATGTCCTTGGGTTGTGCATATATGCATATAAATTCTTTGGTTACTTTCTCCCCCTCCACCTCCCCCGCCCCCCTCCATCCCTCTGACATTTTTCAATCTCATCTATGCTTCCATGTCATTGAATCTATTCTGCTCATCAGTTTATTAAGTTCTTTAGATTCCACGTATAAGCGAGATCATGTGATATTTTTCTTTCGCTCCCTGGCTTATTTCACTTAGCATAATATTGTCCAGGACCATCCATACTGTCCCAAGGGGTACGAGATTCTTCTTTTTTACAGCTACATAGTATTCCATGGTGTAAATGTCCCACAGCTTTTGAAACAGCCCAAGTGCCCATCAGTAGATGAGTGGATTAAAAAGCTGTACGTAAATGTTTAAAAAAATAAAAAATATCAGTTTAATAATAACCCTCACTATACATTTTATTCAACTCTATTGTTATTGGCTGTCTAATAATTTTGCACAAATCATTCAACCATGAACAACTAAAAATCTTGGACAGAATATAAAAACTGCCACTTAAAAGCACCAGGGACCAAACAAGGTAGTGAAAACTTGCAGTTACAAAATCTAGAAGAAGAATAAAATCACAAAAGTGAAATGAGCCTTTGAAATCTGTTTTTTTCCTAAGATTAACTGAGTCATAAAAAACTATTATTAAGAAACTGAAAAGCCAATGAATGCTTCTGAAAGCTTTATACTTACTTGGACTGGGACTCTGAGGAGCTAAATTGTATGACATTTTCATCCCTATAATTGTGTTAATATTATCTTGACTTGCTAGTGCCACTAGTCTCTTGCCATCAATTACAATCATCATATGAATAGAGAAGACAACATGACCAAAAATGAAGTGAACTAATTAGTAAAAACAGTCACACAGGAAATCTAGATAATTAATTTATCAGACAGGGAGTCTAAAATGATTATACTAAATATGCACAAATAAATTAAGAACAAATTTGAAATTTTCACAAAAACCAGCCACAGAAATTATGAAAATAGAAATTTTAGAACTAAAAATAATTTTTAAAAGTAAAATAAAATAATCAGTGTGTTTTAAAAGCAAATTAGGCTGAAAGAAAATAACTACCAGCTATAAACCTACATAATATCTACTTCAAGAATATCCCTTTAAAGTAAAGGAAAAAATAAAATATCTCAATCAAAACCTGAGGGAATTCTTCATTCACAGATCTAAATGACAGGAAGTAATAAGAGATGTTCATGTTTATCAAGTAAAGGAAACATTATTCCAGATAAATGCTTAGAAATACAGTGAGAATAACTAGAGACTAACAAGTTAATGCACATTTAAATCTAACACCAACTGTAAAAAACCATAATGATAAATGATATTTAAAATTTACACTTAATTAAAATAAAACAATGTCATATGTAACAGAGAGTAAATGGAAAAAAGTTCTAAGATCTTATACTGTTCTGATCAAGAGGAAAGTATCAATTAACAGTCAAATTTAACAAGTTGTGCTTGCACATTAAAATTTGTAAACATAAAAATAGTGGGAAAAAGTGTTTAACTCCCAAGACTAAAAAAGAATGGAGAGATAGATAATAATAACACAAAGAAATCAGTCTGAAAGAAAGCAATAAGCTGGGCTTGGCATGACACAGAGGTTGAGCATTGACCTAGGATCCAGGAGATCGCAGTTCGGTTCCTGGTCAGGGCACATGCCCAGATTGCAGGGCTCCATCCCCCAGCAGATGTGTAGGAGGCAGCCAATCAATAACTCTGTATCATTGATGTTTCTCTCTCTCTCTTCCTCTCCCTTCCTCTCTCTGAAATCAATAAGATATATTTTTTAAAAAGAGAGGGAGAGCAATGAGAGACAAAAGAACATATGTCACGAAGGGCAGATTGAAAGCAAAGAGTGCCCGGCAGGGCATGGCTCAGTGGTTGAGCGTTGACCTGGGATCCAGGTGGCGGGGGTTAGATTTCCAGTCAGGGCACATGCTGGGGTTGTGGGCTGGATCAATGACTCTCTCATCATTGATGTTTCTATCTCTCTCTCTCCGTCTCCTTTCCTCTCTCTGAAATCAATAAAGATATATTTAAAAGAAAAGAAAGAAAGCAAAGAGTAAGATGGTATATTTAAGTGCTAATATGTCAGTGACAGATCTCAGAGGGAAGGCCGGAAGGAGGGAGGAAAAAGATTGACCAAAGTACTTATAAGCATATATGCTCAGCCCATGGACACAGACAATAGACAGGGGAAGAACTGGGGTGGGGTGGGGTGGGAGATGGGGAGGGAGGTAAAGGGGAGAAAATGGGGGGACATCTGTAATACTTTCAACAATAAAATAAAATTTTAAAAAAGTAAAAGAAATAAAGGGACAAATATTATCAGGCTAAACTGAAAAACAGAATCTCACTGTGTATTGTTTTAAAGAGAAATATTTAAAATACAGAAGATGGGAAGAAAAAGTTTGGTAAAATATATACAATACAAACACTAAAAAAATGCTTGCCTGGCTATATTAATTAGAAAGCATAGTTTATGGTCAGAAGCATTGTTAGAGAAAGAGCTATATCTTATAATGATAAAAGAGTCAATCCATCAGGACAATATAATATTTCTAAATATATGAACCTAATGAAGCAACTATGAGATTTACAAAGCAAAAAATTTACAGGACAAAGAGGAGAAATAGGCAAGTCCGTCATTACAATGGAATTTTTAAAATTCTAGTCATAGCAAATAGAACTAGACAAAAACAAAATTAGTAAAGATACAATAGATTAGAAAAATTAATTTTTAAAAACTTTTATTAAATTGACTTTTATAATATATTGTAAGAAAATCTGCATAATGTGTCTGCATATATGCATGCATATTTCCAATAATATGTGGAATATTTACAAGAATTGATTGTAGTCATGATATTAAGCATACAGCTTCATGTTTAAAGATGAAAATCATACAACATATGTTCTTTGATCACAGTAAAATTAAACTAGAAATCAACAATAAAATGATAGTGAACAAATCCCCAGAGGGAAAGGAGGAGGTAGTAAAGGGTAAAGGGAGTCAAATATATGGTGACAGATGGAGATTTGACTTTGGGTGATGAACACACAATGCAATATACAGATGATGTATCATAGAAATGTACACTTGAAACCTATATAGTTTAATTAAACACTGTCACCACAATAAATTTCATAAAAAAGAAAAATCTTATGTATTTATATTATAAAAATATTTTTCTAAATAACTTATTTGTCAAAGAAATCATAATAGAAATTTTAAAATATTTTAAACTGGATTTTGCTAAAAATAGTAATTGAAATTAAAGAAAAAAATGAATGTTCCCCAGCTAGTTTTAGAAGGTCAGTATATCCTTTTGACTAAAGCATACCAAAGTCATTACAAGAAATTTAAGTTACAAACAAAACCCTTTCTTGAACATAAGTGAAAAAATCCTGAACAAATTATTTGTTATATGTAGCCATCAAAATAGAGAAAATCATTACTATATCATAACCACATTGATCATATTCTAGGAATTCATTACTGGTCTAATATTCAAAATGTAATGTGACACATCATTTAAAAAAACAGGCAAAATCAAGTGATAATCACAATAGTTGCAGAAACATGTTTTATAAAATTCAAGAGTTAATTCATAACAAATTATTTAGGGAACTAAGAATAGAAGTTAACTTTGTTAATATGATAAATGATATTCACAAAAATTCTACAGCAAACACCACACAAAATGTTGATATATTTAAAGTTTTCCTTTGATATTGAACAAGCCAAGGATGTTTACTCTCACCATTCCATGCTAATATTTTACTAGAGATCTTAGTTAGTGCAATAAGATTAAACAGAGAAGTAAAAGTTAAAAACATTTTACAGAATGAATAGTGTTAATATATATCATGATCGAGAGTGGAGAAAAAAACAATCTACAGATAAACAGTGAAAATTTTAAGTGAGTTTAGCAAAGCTACTGAATAGAAGACTAATATAAAATTGTTTATATATATATTAGCAACAAGCAGTTAGAAAAAAATTATAAAGGATACAACTGACAATAGACTCAAAAGCCACAAAATACCTAGGGGTATAATGCTTCTACACTGAAGTATAAAAGATGGTGTAAGAATTCTACACTGAATACTACAAAACATTTTTGAAAGGAAGCTAAAGCACATAAATAGTGAAAGTATACAACATGTTCATGAATTACAATTTTAAGTTTGCAATTTCTTTGAAATCACATTATAAATTCAATGAAATCTCAATCAAATACCGAACACATGGATCCTGGAAATTTACAAGCTGATTCTAAAATTCATATGGAAATCTAAAGAACCAGGAATAGTCAATTTAATCTTTAAGGCCAAGGCTGCAGAAATTACTCACAGATAGGAAGATTTATTGTAAACATAAATAAATGAAATGTGACAATGGAGCAATATAGAGCCCCATATTAGACCTCTAGGGTTGCCATAACAGAATACCATGGACTGGGTTACCTAAGTAACATAAATTTATTTCTCACAATCGTAGAGGTTTAAGTCTAATATCATGGTGTCAGCATGTTTGGTTTTTCTTGAGCCTTCTCTTTCTGGTTTGCATATATCTGCCTTCTTACTGTCTTCATGTGGCTTTTTTCTCTGTGCATGAGCACTCTAATGTCTCTCCTTTATCTTATAAAGGCAGCTTAGAACATCCTACATGTCTACCATCAAGTGAATAGATAAATAAACTGTAATATATCCATAAAAGAGAATACCACTTAACAATAAGAAGAAAATAACTACTGAAACTTGCAACATCATGGATATAATGAAAGAAACAAGGCAGACAATAAACAGTATATCACGTATGATTCCATGTATAGGAATTTCAGAAACAGATAACAGTACTCCTTGTTGAAAACAGTCAAATAGTGCCTGCTTTTAGGAAAGGTGAATTTATTTAAATAGGTCACAGGAATCCTTCTTGTGTGTTTAACATTATACACTCCTTATTGCAATGATACCTATTGTGTTCGATGTATTTGTACTTGGTGTAAAATTTGTCAAAATTTAATTAACCATCCAATTCAAATTTGTGCAATTGTTGTATGAAAATTGTATATCAATAAAATACTTATAAGTGCTGACAGAAAAAAATCACCTGAGTAATCTACTGGTGATAGCCTGGATATATCATACATAAAATAATCACAATGATAACCTTAATTTCTTTTTCTTTTTTTTAAAATATATCTTTATTGATTTCAGAGAGAGGAAAGGAGAGGGAGAGAGAGAGATGGAAACATCAATGATGAGAGAGTCATTGATTGGCCGCCTCCTGCACACCCCAGACTGGGGATCGAACCCTGACTGGGAATCGAACCCTGATTGCCTGGATCCTAGGTCGAGGCTCAACCGTTGAGCCACACCCAGCTGGGCGATAACCTTAATTTCTTAATGTATATATTATTTATCAATGTCAAACACGATTCCAAGCACTTTATGTGTATAAATTACTTTTATCCTCATATTAAACCTATCTGAAAAATACTATTATCCCCATTGTACATATTACTAAACTAAGGTACAAAAAGTTTAACTTGTTCAAGTTTATGCAAGAAGTGAATGACAGAACTGAGATCTAAATCCAGGCAGACTAGCTCCAAAGCCCATGTTTTTAATTATTTTCTTATGTTCCATTTTTAAAGTAGAAGTATTATCTATTCATATTTGTGAATTTGAATCTTTATATTTTTATAATTATATTCATAAAGCAATCATGTTATTAGCGTTAGTTTTTCAAAATATTAACTTTTCTACTTTCTGCAGCTATTATAATAAAAATGTATGGCATTGATATTTTAAAGACCTAATCTACTCCCATTTAGAGATACAATTATATTATTTCTGTAGACAGAATAATTTCCTTTTTTGCATTTTAAATAAAATAAAATCCAGTGAAAACATGCAAAAAAAAAAATACCTCCACGCATTAAGGTAATGGCAAAGTTCATCAGTGAAACAATCTATAAGTATTCAAATGAAAAAATAAATAACTTCAGTGGTCATTGCATAAACAATTTACAGTTACATAAATTACAAATACTAATCTGTGTTATTGATTACAAATAAATGAGTTTCTTAAGTTTTTCAATTTGGCAATGATATTGAAAACACATCTAGACATCAATTCACAGCACTTTAAAGGTTCAGTTTATGTATTGTCTTTATCTTTATTATTTGCTCTGGCTTTTGAATATGCTTTCCATTATTAATTATGCTTACTAGATATCAAGATGTTAGCAAATTTTAATTGAAATTAAGAAAGAGGTTTATGGGTTACACACATGTTTGTATTTGCAGATATTTTTGTTTTATGACAATTAGAGAATTTTGCATGTATGTCTATAGATGACCTAGAAATTTAGAAAAAAACAAGTAACTAATATTTTTGTTAGCTTCATCAAAATTTTATTGTTTTATGGAAAAAGTTACATTCTGTATCAAATATTTAAATGATCATAAGTTGTTTATGGTTTTTTTGGCCAATAGTGATAGCTAAATACTTTTATTTATTTTCATTTTTTAAATTAATTTATTGGGTGACATTGGTTAACAAAATTATATAGGTTTCACATGTGTAATTCTATAATACATCATCTGTATATTGTATTGTGTGTTCACCACCCAGAATCAAGTCCCCTTCTATCACCATTTATACCCCATATACCCTCGTAAAGACATTTAATCAATATTCTTTGATATTTAGTCAATCGAGTTCAAGAAATATGATGACTTCTAAAATCTAGACCAAATATTTGTCCTTGCACTGCTATCTATTGTATATAAATGTTCAGGTATTTTTTCCTCAGAAAATTTGATATATACTCTTGTAAATTTTTATAACAGATAGTATCTTGTTTTTCTAATCTTGTAATGTATCTGATTTTCAGTTATTAAAAAGCAATGATATGAGTAAATGATAAACATGGGAACAATTCACACTGCATGTTAGACAAGAGAAAATGTATTGCAAACAAAATAAAGGACTACGGTTAAACTTACACAGCACTGATCAATTAGCCTCATCCAATTTGAATTGGTTTGATGAACATGTTAGGACATTCATTAAGTACAGTGGCATATCAAAGATGAAATATTTGTTACTTGAGTGAAATGTTCAGTTTTTAATTGTTTTCAAAGTTCAGCAGTGAACAAAATTTTTGAGAATATATACATAATAAATATTTCTTTATATTTGAATGTATCCACCCATTGCACAATTATATATTGATTAGCTGTTAACTATTATGTGGCATTAAATGAAGATGCCGATTTTGAAGATTACAAATATACAAATATTTGCAATTTTTTTAATATTTCAACCTAATACATAGTACTGAGGTAAGTGCTAGTACTACTGTGAAGGTGGAATATAGTGCATTCTTTCTGGTCTAGTTGGGAGATCCAAGACTTTTACCACTGAATATGGTAACATGGATTTAAAAGCCAAGCTTCTATCAAATTTTAAAAAAGGGGAAACTAATATGGTCTGTAAAATATTATAGGATGATGGGATTGAGATTTTAATATATTTATATTGGTTCTTTTAAATAGTCTTTTGCAGACGTTGTTTAAGGGTATAAAGTGGCAAAAAGTAGTAAATAAATCCTAGAGGTCTAATATATGGTATAGTAAACATAGAAAATAATATGGTAGTAAAATCATCAAACTTACTAAGAGACTACAGCTTAATTATTCCAACCACTAAAAATAAATAATTATGTAATGTAATAAAGGTACTAATTATCACTCCAATAGTATTCATATTACAGGAGATAAATATATCAAATTAACATGTTGTACACCTTAAATTTATATCATGTTACCTTTCAAATGCATTTCATAGTAAAAACAAATGTTTTTTAAAAAAATATTTTGTATCCACGGAATATTTGGATACTACTCTATGATTTCAATCTTTTCTAACTTTGGAAACATCTGAAGATTTAAAATCTTTTTTCCCAGTACTCACATGGCTGTCTGATACTATAATCAAAATGAATGTGTGATTTGCATTTTCTTCTTTTTTTCTACTGAGTTCAAAACAAATTATTGGTTGCCAGATGAGAGGCGTCCTGCGTGGATAGGTAATAAAGGTGAAGGTATTAAGAAGTACAAATTGGTACTTACAAGATAGTCGTGGGGATATAAAGTACATCATAAGGAATACAATTGGTAATACTGTAATAACCATGTATGGTATCAGATGAGTATGAGATTGCAACCAGCAGCAATGACCACAGGATCACTGGAATTCAGACACTCAGGGCTGAAAAAGCACTACTATTATAACTAGTATTCACAGCTATATATTCCTTCAAATACATTTTTAAGAGATTCTGAAAATAATTTTCTCCAAAACCACCCAGGTGGCATTCTCACTCAAAATTTGGTAATGATTAGAAAATTAATTTCAACTCCCTAGCCTGAAGCAGTAGACCAGAAAGAAGAACCCATGTAACATCTGACTGTAAAAATAAGTCAGGCCCTGGTCAGTTTGGCTAAGTGGTTAGAGCATCAACCTGTGGACCAAAGGGTCTTGGGTTTGACTCCAGGTCAAGGGCATGTACCTGAGTTGTAGATTCTATTCCTGGCCCCCAGTCAAGACTCCTGCAGGAGGCAACCAATTGATGTGTTTCTCTCAAGGTAGTTTTTTTCTCTCTCCCTCCCTACCACTCTCTAAAAAATTCAATGGAAAAAATATCCTTGGTGAGGATTAAAAAAAAAAAAAAAGTCAGCATTAGTTTCCATCAGGGAGACACAGAAGTCTGCTAGAAAACCAAGTGTTCTATTAAAGGACCAGTACACAAAATCTCATTCATGGCCACTCATTGTGGGCTCAAGCTAAGGAAACACCACTCTGAGTGGGCTGGCGTCAAACTGGGAGAGACTGGATTGTATGACTTTTGGGAGAGAGCTGAAGGAACAACCACCAAGTTCCCTGTGCTGAGTCCCTCTCCCACATTGCTCACAGACACTATTTTCCTGGATCAAGCATCCCTTTTACCCAGCATCAGTCTGGGGGAATGCACTAGCCCTACCCTCAAGGGTCTTTGTGGCCCTGCCCTGCTTAGCTCAAGCCCCGTGGAGAAGTCTACTGGCTGTGGCCAGCCAGGGTTCACGGTGCAGACTTTCTTAGGATCTTGAAGACGTCCACACAGACTCAGAGGTGTTAGAGATGCACAAGGAGAGACAGAGATGGGTGGCTTTAGGATACACCTCACCAGTGCAGACCCTCCCAAGGGACATCCACTAGACCCACCATCCTCACTCACTGTGGTCCCATTTTGCTGAACTCATGTCCTGTGGAGGAGACAGCTGGCTGCTGTCAGCCTGGCACCTCAGTAGGGACTTCCTTGGAAGGTTATCAAGGAGGTCCAGCCAGACTCAAGAGGTAGCAGAGAGACACGTCCAAATGATGCCACAGTTGCTATGCAGAGCCTTCCATGTGCACCGCCAAATCTTGGACTCTTTTAGCCTGTTGATCTCCGCTGGCCTACCCCTGATTACTCCCTGAGACCCCTTCTTACTACAAAGGTGTGCAGGTACCAAGTGGGTGGTGGCTGGCCACGGTTTATACTGAGACATACAGATGGCCAATAGACTTAAAAAATGTTCAACGTCATTAATCATCAGAGATGCAAATTAAAATCACAATGAGACTTTTGTTCTGTGGCTTCAAACATGCCATCATTCTTAAGTTTGAATGTGTATCAAACTGAGGAACATCATTTGCCCCTACCTGGTGACTTATTGAGAACTTGTCTCACATGACACACATACTGCCAGAGGCTCTTTCAGTGACTGAGCCTAAAAGGCAGCTGAAAGCAGAAGTGGATCTCAGGGTACCTTGGACCTTTTGCAAAACTACACAGCTTGGCCCCTCCCACGCACACCCAGGCACAGCAGAGACAGCCACAAATTGTGATTTGCTTTGTAGATCTAAGCAGGTAGCCCAGGGCCAGTCATAAGCAACATCTGACATTGATCTACTCTAAAGTCCTTCCCAAGAGGCCCCAGTATCAACACAACCAATGAAAAGCTTCAGAACATATCAGAGCATGACGCAATTAGCTCCACAAGCAGCACACTCAAAGGGTGATCTGGGCAGGCACCATACACTACTGGGGTGAACTCTGCTTCCTGGGGTCAGCCCTCACACAGTTGTAGCCATACTTATATCAGACAAAATAGATTTCAAGATAAAAAAATAGTAACAAGAGACAAAAATGGATATTCATAATGATAAAGGGGATAATGACAATATATCAAGACATAACACTTAATATACATGCACCCAATCTGGGGCCAACAAAATATATAAAGCAACTACTAACAGAACTAAAGAGAGAAACGACAAAAATAAAATAATAGTATCTCAATGACCACAATAGATAGATCATCCAAACAAAAAAATTAATAAGGAAATATAGGCCTTAAATGACACGTTAGACAAAATGGATGTAATCAGTATTTATGGAGCTTTTCAATCCACAAACCAGAGTATGCATTCTTCTCTAGTACATAAGGAACATTCTCAAGGATAAACCATATGTTGGAGCACAAATCTAGCTTCAACAAAGAGGTGAAGGGATTAAGAAGTGCAAATTAGCCCAGCCAGTGTGGCTCAGTGGATGAGCATTGACCTATAATCCGGAAGATTGTGGTTCAATTTTTGGTCAGGGCACATGCCCGGTTGTGGGCTCAATCCCCAGCTGACGGTTTGCAGGAGGCAGCTGATCAATGACTCTCTCTTATCATTGATGTTTCTCTCTCTCTCTCCCTCTCCTTTCTTTTCTCTGAAATCAATAAAAATATTTTTTTTTAAAAAGAAGTACAAATTGATAGTTATGAAATAGTCTCAAGATATAAAGCACAGCATAGGGAATATAGTCAATAATATTGTGGTATCTATGTATGTTGCTAAGTGTGTACTGGAAATATCGAAGGAAACACTTTGTAAACTATATGATTGTCTAACCTCTATGCTGTACACCTGAAGCCAATATAAAATAATATTGAAATAAACTGTAATTATAAAAAAACTAGCTTCAACAAATTTAAGAAGATTGAAATCATACCAACCACAATGCTTTGAAACTGGAAATCAAATGGAAAAAGAAAGTGGGAAAAAACACTAATAGATGGAAATTAAACAACATGCTACTAAAGAATAAAAGAAAAGATGAAAAGATTCATAGAGACAAATGAGAATGACAATACAACATAGCAAAACTTCTGGGATGCAGCAAAAGTGGTAATAAGAAGAAAGTTTATATGATTACAGGTCTATTTCAAGAACAAGAAAAATCTCAGACAACTTAACATTTCACTTTAAAATCTAGAAAAAGAAAACCAAAAGAAGCAAAACGTCACTAGAAGGAAGGAAATAATAAAAATTAAAGCAGAATTAAACAAAAACAGAGAAGAAAAAGACTATATTAAAAATTGATGCATCAGAGACTTGGTTATTTGAAAAGATGAATAAAATTGGCAAACCTATGGATAGATTTACTAAAAAAGAAAGAAAAAGACTCAAATAAATAGAATCACAAATGAAAGGAGAGAAGTTGCAATGGGTACCACAGAAATACAAAGGCCTATACAAGAGTACTATGAAACTTTGTGCACCACCAAATTTGATAACCTAAAGGAAATGGACATGTTCTTAGAACTATATTACTTTCCTAGACTGAATCATGAAAAACTGGAGAACCTAAACAAACAAACAAACAAGCAAACAAAAAAACACAAAACAACTTCCCCAAATGGTAAACACATCCAGGACAAGATGGTTTCACTGGAGAATTCTACCTAACATTCAAAGAAGATTTAATACTTATCATTGTCAAAATCTGCCAAAATTTGAAGGTGCAATAGTTCCTAACTCATTTTATGAGACCAACATTATCTAAATGAGAAAACCTTATAGGAGCACATAAAATGAAATCACAGACCAATATTTCTGTTGACTATACATGCAAAAATCCTAAACAAAATAGTAGTAAATCAAATACAACAATTCATTAAAAAGATTATACATCACAACCAAGTGGTATTCACTCCAGGGGCAAAAGAATGTTCCAACATATACAAACTGGCAAATGTAATATAAAATATTAACAAAATAAAGGATTAAAACGTATGATTGTATCAATAGATGCAAAAATAAAAGCACATGGCAAAACAAAACACTCATTTGTGATTTAAAAATGACACAAAATGGGTGTAGAAGAAAAGTATCTCAGCATAATAAAGGCCATGTATGACAAATCATCAACTAATATCATACTCAATCCTGAAAATATGAAAGTGGTTCCTCTAATATCAGGAACAAAACAAAAATGTCCACTCTCACAAGTGTTATTCAATATAGTAGCGGAGTCCTAGCCAGAGCAATCAGGAGAAAGAAATAAATAAAAGGTACTCTGATTGGGAATTAAGAAATAACATTGACCTCAGCCAGTTTGGCTCAGTGGCTAAAGTGTTGGCTTGCAGACTGAAGACATAATATTGTCACTTTTTGCAGATAACATGGTTATGTATATAGAAAGCCCTAAACACTCCACCAAAATTCTATTTGAAACAATAAATACAATAAAGTCACAGGACACAAAAATCAATGTACAAAAATCCATTGTATCCCTATATACTAACAATGAAATACCAGGAAAAGAAATTAAAAAAAACAATTTTATTTGTAGTTGTAAGAAAAAGAATAAAATACATGGTAATAATAATAGCAAAGAATGTGAAGGACTTATAAACCAAAAACTATAAGACATTGTTGAAAGAAATTAAAGAAAACACAAAGTAATGTAAGAAAAGATATTCTGTCTTCACGGACTGGAAAAATCAACAGTTAAAATGGCCATATGACCTAAAGCAATAAACAGATTTAATACAATTCCTATAAAAATCCCCATGACATTTTCAAAGAAATAGAACAAAGAAAATCCATCAAATTTCTATGGATCGACAAACAATCCTTAATAGGCAAAGCAATCCTGAGAAAAAGGAACAAAGCTGAGTGTATCACACTTCCTGACTTTATACTACAAAACTGCAATAATCAAAACAATATGGAATTGGCAGAAAAACAGACATGTTGACCAATGGAACAGAACTGAGACCCCAGAATTATATTCACATGTATGTGGACAGCTAATTTTGAACAATGGAGCAAAAAACATACAATGAAGAAAAGAAAACCTCTTCAATAAATGGTGATGGGAAAATAGAAAAACCACATACAAAATAACTAACCTAGGTCATTATTTGACACCATATACAAAATTAAATCAAAATTGATCAAAGATGTAAATGTAAGACCTGAAACTATAAAATAGAAGAAAACATGGGTATTAAATTTATAAACCTTGGACCCAGAGATGACTTTATGAGATTGACTCCAAAGGTAAGGGAAGTAAAAGCAAAAATAAGTGAATGGGACTACATCAAACTCTTAAGGCTTTCCCAGCATAAGGAACTATCAACAAAACAATAAACAGCCAATGGAATAGTAGAAAATTTTTCAAACAACACCTCTGGTAGGGGCTAATATCCACAATATATAAAGAACTCATACCACTCAACAACAACAAAAACAATTCTATTAAAAATGGGCAAAGAACCTGAACAGTTACTTTTCCCAAGTAAACAGACCAATGGCCAACAGATATAAAAAAATGCTCAGCTTCACCAGCTATAAGGGAAATGCAAATCAAAACCACAATGAGATACCACAACACACTTGTTAGATTGGCTGTTATCCACAAAACAAGAAATAAGAGCTGTTGGAGAAGATGTAGAGTAAAAGAACCCTCATACATTGCTTTTAGGAATGTAAGTTTGTACAGCCACTTTGAAAAACAGTAGGGAGGTTCTTAGAAAATTAAGAATAGAGCTACCATATGATCCAGCAATCCCTCCTCTGGATATCTACCCCCAAAATTATGAAAACATTTATTGTGAGAAAATATGCACCCTGTGTTCATTGCAGCTTTATTCACAGTAGCCAAGATATGGATACAGCCTAAGTGTTCTTTGATAAAAAAAGATGGGGTACAGCCCAGCAGGCATGGCTCAGCAGTTGAGCATTGACCTAGGATCCAGAAGATCGTGGTTTGATCCCCTGTCAGAACACATGTCTGGGGTTTTGGGCTTGATCCCCAGCAGGGGGTGTGCAGGGGGCAGCCAATCAATGACTCTCTCATCATTGATGTTTCTCTCTCTCTCCCCCTCTCCCTTCCTCTCTCTGAAATCAATAAAAATATTGGGAAAAAAAGATGGGGTACATACATAAAATAGAATATCACTCAGTCATAAGAAAGGATGAAATACTGACATTTGTAATGATATGGATGGACCTTGAGAATATCATGTTAGGTGAAATAATTCATATGGAGGACAAGGACTGTATGTTTTCACTCATATGTAGGATATAAAACAGAAAGCAACAAATAAAAAGAACTCATACACACAGATAACAACAGTGTGGTTACCAGAGGGGAGGAGGTTGGGGGTAGGAAGAAGAGGATAAAGGGTGTCAGGGTGAAAAATGAGACTAGAATTTGGGTCATGAGGACACAATGCAATATATAGATGATGTATTATGTATGATGTAACATGATACATATAATGTTATCATTCAATGTCACCCCAGTAAACTTAATTTAAAAATTATATTGCAGGGTCAAAGGGCATTATTTTCAGAATGCACTGTACTTGTTAAAGTCCAAATTGTAAGCAGGGAGCAATATCACAGAGTGTTTCTTTTTCTTTTCTTTTTTTTTTTTTTTAAAACATATCTTTACTGATTTCAGAGAGAAGAAAGGAGGGGGAGAGAGAGAGATAGAAACATCAATGATGAGAGAGTCCTTGATCAGCTGCCTAACCTGCAACCCGGGCCTGTGCCCTGACTGGGAATCGATCCCCGATCTCCTGGATCCTAGGTCGATGCTCAACCGCTGAGCCACTCCCGGCCCCGCGACAACGTGTTTCTTACGTGATAAGCTGACATCTAGCATGAAATGCCGCACTACATGACAAAAACATTTGTTCTACACATTTTAATTTGGGTGCAGGCATGCAGAAAGAGAAATATCCAGATCCTGGATTTGCCCGGAGGAAAAAAAACTTAGATAGGTAGCTATAATGGAATACATAAGACAAATAGGGAGAGTATCCACTTAGGAATTTCTACAGTTGTGTTTTAACTGACATGTGCTTAAATATTTGCAAACAACAAAGTATAAATTTGACATTTTCACTGCTTTAACTTTTACATGTATCCAGATATCTTGAAAAAACTTTAATCAGGATATTTCACTTTAATTTTGATAAAATTTCCTCACACACACGTGTAACACACTTCATTATCTTTCTCCTGTTAAAATAAAGCAAAACTATATCATCTAAATGACCAATTTTTGCAAGTCCACCCTAAAATTAACCTGAGTGATTACCTTAGTATTATATTTTACTATTTCTTCTTCTTTGTTGCCTATATTCAATAAGTTACAAAGCTCTCTAATTTGTCTTTTGTATGTCTCTTGAATCTGGCACTTTATATTTACTTCATTTCTATCCTATTAACTGCTATTATCAAGACTACAAATATGTATAAATATCAAATCCTACCAGGGGGAAATAATGGACTATATAAAAAAATTAATGTTCTCTCTGTCCATGATACTTAATGTTTATGTAAGTTAGCTGAATTAGGACATTAAAATATAGATTTGAAAAAACTAAGTGAGAAAAGGTACTCATTTTCCCCTTAGAATATTTTCATCTCTTCTTGTCAACTCTTTCTTTTTTTGTCCCACTCCCTGCCTCTCCTTCCCTACATCTTTGAATTAAATTTTAGGATACTTTCTTATGCCAACATTAAAGACATATTATGAATATTAGATTAGTATAAACATAAAATTTATAAAGTTTGTAGTGAAAATAGAGTAGAATAAAAATCTTTCTGGATGAGAGTAAGATGTGAAAAAAGGAGAGGAGGCAGAAAACTAGTTTTATGGTTGAAGATAGATATATGAAGCATTTTAATTCAGAAAAGTAATATTATTTTATATGTGACAACTACATTTGATGTGAATCTGACTACAAAGTATCATTTTATACTAGATGTAATCATTTATTGAGGAGGGTCAACTTTGTGTGGAATAATCATTACAATGTTTTTAAAGTGTTTTTCCCCAAAATTGCTTTTAACCATGGACTGTAGTATTTCCCTATTCTGTCCAATATTAACATCTGAAACATTCCATAAGGATTCTAGCCAATTTAAATAAGTTAAATGTCAATCTCAAAACTAACTTAAAACTCATCTTCTCTCCAATACCCTGACAACCAGAAACTTGAACTGGAGAAAAGATAGCTGTCATCTGCCCTCAGGCAACTTTTCCCTTTGCAAGACCATGTTTCTCCAGTGTGGGGGAGTATGAATCATATAAAAGTTAATAATAAATAAATAAATAGCTAGTTTTAAAAATGAAAGAAAGACATGAATTGACATTTTTTCCAAAGAAGACACAAATAGCCAATATGTACATGAAAAGATGCTCAACATCACTAATCATAAGGGAAATGCAAATCAGAACCACAATGAGATACTACATCACTCCTCTGAGAATGGCTACTATAAAAAAGACAAGAGATAAGTGTTGGAGATGATGAGGAGAAAAGGGAAACCTTTTTACACTGTTGGTGGAAATATATTGGTACAGCCATTTTGAAAAACAGTTTCAAGGTTTCTCAAAAAAATAAAAAAATAAAAAATAAAAATGTCATGTTATTCAGCAATCTCACTCCTGTGTCAAAGAAAAGAAATCAGAATCTCGAAGAGATATCTGTACTCTCATGTTAATTGCAGCATTATTCACAATGGCTACGAGATGGAAACACCATAAGTGTCCCTTGACAGATGAATGGATAAATAAAAAGTGGTATGTATCTACTAAGGAGTATTATTCAGCCATCAAAAAGATTTTGCAATTTGCAGCAACATGGATAACACTGGAGGGCATTCTGTTCAATGGAATAAACCAGTAAAAGACTAATACTATATGTTTTCATCTATATGTGGAATCTTGAAAAAAGAAAGAAAAGAAAAAGAGTTGATTTTATAGAAACAAAGAACAGAATGGTGGTTGCCAAGGGATGAAGAAAACAGAGAATGAGGAGATGTAGGTCAAAGGGTACAAACTTTCAATTATAATATTGATAAATTCTGAGTATCTAATGTACAGCATGGTGACTATTTCTAATAATATGGTATTATATACTTGAAATTTACTGAGAATATATCTTAAGTGTTTTTACTACACACACAGAAATGGAGTTAACCATGAGAGGTGATCAATATGTTAATTATCTTTTTTTTTTTAATATATCTTTATTGATTTCAGAGAGAGGAAAGGAGAGGGAGAGAGAGAGATAGAAACATCAATGATGAGAGAGTCATTGATCAGCTGCAGCCCGCAACCTGGGCATGTGCCCTGACCGGGAATCGAACCCTGATCGCCTGGATCCTAGGTAGATGCTTAACCGCTGAGCCACGCCCAGCCGGGCAATATGTTAATTATCTTGATCCTGTAATGGTTTCACTATGCATATGTATTTCAAATAATCACATTGCACACTTTAAATATATACATTTGTATCTGCCAATTATTCTGCTATTAAGCTTGGGTCAGGGTAAGGGAATAAAAAGGAAAGTTATGTCATGTTTGTTTGTTTTTTAACAGTGATGATAAAATATATTTTTATTTACTTTGTTGAGTCAGAGGGTTGTGTCTTAACTTGTACAATTTCAATAATTCCTCTGTGAAATGTCACTGCTTATGAGTCTAACACAAGTCAGCAATAGCCTGTGCTTGGTAAGCATCAAAATGCTGCTCTGTGGAGTTCTTTAGATGGTCCAGCAATCTGAGTGAGAAGTGAATTAGCTCTAAATAGCACCTTGACATTTATCAAAGGCTCTTGATAAAATAACTTTCTATTTCTTTCTCCCTTCCTTATTTTTCTTATACAAATTGGAAAAACAGTGTTTGGGGTCAGTGGCAAAAGGTGGTATGTTAGGTACTGTTACCTCTTAAGCCCTGAGGAAGGTGTTTAGCTCCAAATGGCAACTCTCTTTAGAGCAGTGGCTCTTGAAATGTGGTTCCAGGACAAGCATTAACAGCATAACTTGGAACTTGTGAGAAATGCAAATTATCAGGCCCCTATCCAGATGTACTGTATTACAATCTTGGGGTGAGACCCAGCTATCTGTATTTTAGGAATTCTAATAGACTTGAAGGTGATTCTGATACACAATAGAGTTTTGTAAATGAATACTTTAGAGTGAGATATTTGGCACCACTGCTTATTTCAGCTGTAGGCCTTAGTTAATAACTTCTGGGCAATAGGAATAACAATCAACATCGAGTTTTATATCTATATCTATATCTATATCATCTATATCTATATCATCTATTTAATCTATATCTATATATATACTATTTATATATAGGTACATACTATTATCTATCTACATATGTATACCCCACAAAGAAATAGATATTGTTTCTAAGTATGAAATAATCCATAATATTAATAATTTTCTCCTACTGATGCCATCTAATGCAGTGACTAAGGAAATCTGTGGAATTATGGTATCCTGAATGCTACCCTATGCCCTGTCTTGTTATATAAAATAGACAAAAATTTTCTGATATCTAGATTATATTGTTTTATTATCATTATCAAAGAATCATTGGAATAAAAATCTGGTCTAGCTTTCTCAATAAAGATATTCTTTAGATTCTTTATAGTCTATCATTGCATAAAGCAACAAAAAGATCATATAGCTTTAGATCACTATAGGACTGCTTTGCAGAATTGTACTTTGACATTTTATCAGTGAACACTAAGTGGCCTTAAAAGACTAGTCCTTATAACATTTATAATGCATAAAAGTTGGTGAGATCTCCCCAAACTCAAATACACAGTGTTTTTTAAAAAGAATTTTATTTACTTATTTATTTATTTAGAAAGAGAGAATGAGAGGGAGAGAGAGAAACATCAATGAGAGAGAACCATTGATTGGCTTCCTCCTGCATGGCCCCAACCAGGGATCGAGTCCACAACCTGGGCATGTGTCCTGAGCAGTAATTGAACCAGAAACCTTTAGGTGCACAGGACAATGCTCAACCCACTAAGCAACACACTGGCCTGGGCCAAATACACACTTTAATTTTAATTATTAATGTGCATTAAAGACTCAGTTTTTAAAGGAAAAATTTTTTAGGCTCTAAAACAAAATAATACCCTATTCCTTGTGATGGATATTAACTGTTAAACCAAGCATAGGGAATTTATAATCACCCTGGATCCTCTTTACCCGAATAACACAGAATTCAGTTTAGATGCTTTGTTTGAACTATGACTGAGATTGTGCCAAGTCTTTTCTTTGATTTATGGCTTATTTTCTGTCCTTCTAGCTGAAAACCTTTCCCCTAGGGATGGACTTTGATGCTTATTATCAGTTCTAGGAAGCTTTGTACCTAATCTGCATTTTAATGTTGTGCCAGGGAGAAGAGAAATGCTTCTCTCTGCATTTCAAAAAGTTTAGAACTTAAATTATTTATATTTTTTTCATTATTTGATACAAGAATTTTTTAGAAGTATATTTTAACAGTAAAACATATTACAGCTTTATAGTTGTCTATATATAAATAATTTCTAGAATAATTGCATTATGTACAGAAAATATTCTCAGCATTATTCTAATATTTTAAAATTGTGTTAAGAAGTCAGGGATTTTTTTTATTCTCCCTCTTCATTCCATCTTTATATATATATTGCATTATAGGCAATTTCTTTAGTCCTACAATACAATTCATCTATTCTCTCTTCAGCTATGTCTAATTTGCTGCTGGTAAATATGACCATTAGTTTTTTTAATAACTGGTAATTTGTACTTTTTAATCCCTTTCACCTTTTTGACGCATTACCCCAATCCCTCTCCCATCTGGAGACCATCAGTTTGTTCTATGTATCAATGAGTTTGTTTCTGTTTTGTTTGTTCATTTTAAATTTCACATGCAAGTGAAATCATATGGCATTTGTCTTTATCTGACTTATTTCACTTATCAGAATACCCTCTAGGTCCATTCATGCTGTTGCAAATGGTAAGATTTCATTTTTTATGGTTGAGCAATATTCCATTGTACATATATACTATCTCTTTTATACCTATTCTTGAATTGATGGACACTTAGGTTGCTTCCATATCTTCATTATTGTAAATGATTCTGCAATGAACATAGGAGTGCATATATCTCTTCCATTTAGTGTTCTGGATTTTTTTGGACAAATAGCCAGAAGTTGAATTGCTGTGTCATATGATAGTTCTTCATTTAACTTTTGAGAAACACCCATATTCTTTTCCATAGTGGTTGCACCAATTTACAATCCCAACAACAGTGCCCAAGGGTTCCCTTTTCTCCACACTCTCACTGACAATTATTTGTTGATTTGTAAGTGATAACCCCTCTGACAGGTGTGAGGTTAAATTTCATTGAGGCTTTAATTTTCATTTATCTGATTATAAGTGATGTTAAGCATTTTTTATATGTCTAATGGGAATCTGAATGTTCTCTTTGGAGAAATGTCTATTCAGGTACTCTGCCCATTTTTTCATAAGATTGTTTCTTTTTTTGGTGTTAAGTTGTATGAGTTCCTTATATATTTTGCATATTAACCCCTGATAGTATGCATTATTGGTGTATATCTTCTTCCATTCAGCAGGTTGTCTTTTCATTTTGTTGATGGTTTTCTTCACCTTGCAAAACAGTTTTAGTTTGATAAAATCCCATTTGTTTATTTTTTATTTTGCTTCTCTTGTCAGAAGAGACATAGCCAAAATAAATATTGTTGAGTGATGCTAGCCTGGCTGGGTGTGGCTCAGCGGTTGAGCGTCGACTGGGATCCAGGCAGTCAGGGTTCTATTCCCGGTCAGGGCACATGCCCGGGTTGGGGTTCGATCCCCAGTTGGGGGGCATGTGGGAGGTAGCCGATCAATGAATCTCTCATCATTGATGTTTCTATCTCTCTCTCTCCCTCTCCTTTCCTCTCTCTGAAATGAAATCAATAAAGATTATATATATATATATATAAAAAGTGATGCTAAAGAATTTACTGACTGTGGTTTCTTCTAATATTTTTATGGTTTCTGCACTTACATTTAAGGCTTTACTCCATTTTGAGTTTATTTTTGTATATGGTGTAAGAAAGTGGTCTAGTTTCAGTTTTTGAATGCATAGTCCAGGTTTCCCATTGTGTACAGGGTGGGGCAAAAATAGGTTTACAGTTGTGAGTACATGAAACACAAAGTTTACTATTATTTTTTTAATTTATTTTTATTGTGGAAAGTATTACAGATACCCCCTTTTTCCCCCATTGATACCCTCCACCCTGCATCTGCTGCTCCCCCAGGCCTTCACCACACTATTGTCTGTGCCCATGGGTGATGCATTATTATTGTATTATTTTCCATACAAACAACTGTAAACCTCCTTATGCCCAACTCTGTATTCTTGCCTTTTTTGTCATAGATTTAATGTGGGTTTATTTCTCGGCTCCCTATTGAATTCCATTGATCTATGTTTTTATGCCAGTACCATGCTGTTTTCATTAGTAGCCTTCTATATTTTTATATCAGGTAGTGTGATACCTCCAACTTTCTTCTTCTTTCTTATAATTGCTTTGGCTATTTGAGGTCTTTTGTGGTTCCATATACATTTTAGGACTATTTGTTCTAGTTCTGTGAAAAATCCCATTGGCATTTCAATAGGGATTGCATTGAGTCTAGAGACTGATTTGGGTACTATGGATATGCTAATGATGATAATTTTTTTCTATCCATGAGCATGTTATGCTCTTGAATTCATTTGAATCTTCTTCAATTTCTTTCTTGTCTTATAGTATTCTCAGTACAGTTCCTTTAACTCCTGAGTTAAATTTATTCCTAGGTATTTTATTCTTTTTGATGCAATGGCAAATGGGATTGTTTTCTTAATTTCTCTTTCTGATAGTTTGTTAAGGGTGTATGGAAATGCAACAGATTTCTGAACACTAATTTTGTATCCTGAAATTTAATTGAATTAATTTATTAGTTTAAATCATTTTTGATATAATCTTTAGGGTTTTATTTTGCCTTTCTAATTTGGATGCCTTTTTTTCCTGTGTCTGATTGCTGCGGATAGGATTCCAATACTATTTTGAATGAAAGTGGTGAAAGTGAATATCCTTGTCTTGTTCCTTATCTTAAAGAAAAAGCTCTCAGCCTGACTGGTGTAGTTCAGCGGTTGAGCATCAACCTATAATCCAGGAGATGGCAATTCGATTCCCAGTCAGGGTACATACCTCAGTTGTGGGATCAGTCCAGTGGGGGGCGTATAGGAGGCAGTCAGTCAATGGCTCTCTCATCATCTATCTCTCTCTCCCTCTCCCTTCCTCTCTCTGAAATCAATAAAAATATATTTAAAAAAAAAGAAAAAAGAAAAAGCTTTCAGCTTTTCACTATTCAATATGTTATCTGTGGGTTTGTCGTATATGACCTTAATTATATTCAGGTATGTTCCCTCTATCCACATTTTATTGAGACTTTTTATCATAATTGGATGTTCAGTTTTGTCAAATGTTTTTTCTGCATCTATTGATATAATCTTCGGACTTTTATCCTTCATTTTGTTTATATGGTATATCATGTTAAATGACTTGTGAATAATAAACCAACCTTGCATTCCCAGAATAAATCCCACTTGATCATTGTGGGGAATCTTTTCACTGTTTTTCTAAATTCTGTTTCCTAATATTTTGACTAGAATTTTTGCATCTATGCTCATCAGAGACATTTGCCTATAATTTTCTTTCTTTGTACTGTTTTTATCTGGTTTTGGAATTAGGATAACACTGGCCTCATAAAATGTGCTTGGGAGTCTTCCCTCCTCTTGAATTTTTTTGGAATAGTTTGAGAAGCATAGGTGTTAGTTTTTCTTTGAATGTTTGGTAAAATTCACCTGTGAAACCATTCAGTCAAAGACTTTTGTTTGCTGAGAGTTTTTTTATTACTGCTCAATTTTTGTGATTATAATTGGTCTAGTCAAATTTTCTGATATTTCTTGATTCAGAAGATTATATGTTTGTAAGAATTTATCCATTTCATCCAAGTTGTCAAATTTGTTGGCATATACTCATTCATAATATTTTCTTACAATCCTTTGTATTCCTGTGGTGTCAGTTGTCAGTTCTTTTCTTTCTGAGTTTATTTGTTTGGACCCTCTATTTCCTTGATGAGGATGGCTAAATGTTTATCAATTTCGTACATCTTTTTAAAAACTGGCTCTTGGTTTGATCTTTTCTATTGTTTTTAAGACTATTTCATTTATTTTTACACAGATCTTTATTATTTCCTTTCTTCTCACTTTGGGCTTTATTTGTTATTTTTTTCTTGTTCTTCTAAGTGCAAGTTTAGAATGTTTATTTGAAATATTTCTTGTTTCTGATGTAGGGCTATATTGTTATGAATTTTTCTCTTATAATGGCTTTGGCTGTTTCTCACAGATTTGGGGTCCTTGTGTTTACATTTTTATTTGTTTTGAAGTACATTTTTATTTATTTAATGTAGTCGTTAACTATTTTGATGTTTAGTAGCATGTTATTTAGCTTCCATTTGTTTGTGTGTTTTTCATTTATCTTCTTGTAATTGATTTTTTTATTTATACCATTGTGACTGGAACAGATGCTTGATATGATTTGAATGTTCTTAAATTTACTGAAACTTTTTTTGTGTTCTAACATGTGATCTATCCTGGAAATGTACTATGTACACTTGAAGAAAATATATACTCTGCTGCATTTAGTGAAATGTCCTAAAAATATCAGTTATGTCTATCTGGTCTAATATGTCCTTTAAGACCACTATTTTTCTTGATTTTCTGTTTGGATAATCTATCAATTGATATAAAGGAGGTGTTAATTTTTTGTACTATTATTGTCCTACTGTCCATCTCTCCCTTTATATCTGTCAATATTTGCTTTATATATTTAAGTGTTCCTCCTTTGGATGTATAAATGTTTACAACTGTCATGTTTTCTTGTTGGATTGATCTCTTTATCCCTATGAAGTGCACTTCTTTGTTGTTACAACCTTTGTTTCAAAATCTATTTTATCTTATATAAATACTGCTATTCCGGCTTTGTTTTTGTTTTCATTTGCATGAAATATATTTTTTCATCCCTTTGCTCCCTTTATTTTTGGTCTCTGTGTGTTTTTCATTCTGAAGTGGTGGTCTCTTGTAGGCAGTGTACATATTGGTATTGGTTTTTTATCTTTACATCTACCTTTATCTTTTGATTGAAGTATTTATTCTATTTACATTTAATTATTGTAGGTATGTAGTTATTGCCATTTTATTAATTATTTTATGATTGCTTTTATAATTCTTTTATGTTCCTTTCTTATTCTCTTCCTCTCTTCTATTGTATGTTGATGTGTTTCCATAGTGTTGTGTTTAGCTTCTTTTCTCTTTATTTCCTGTATATGTGTTAGATTTTTTGTATTGTGGTTACCATGTGCTTCATATGTATCAAAATATGTTCATTGCTGTTTATTTTAAGTTGATGGTTGCTTATGTTCAAACATTTTAAAGTAACTAAAAATTTTACTCACCCCTTCTGTGTTTAAGTTTTTGTTTTTTATTTTACTTTGTTGTGACTGTTCTTTGTATGTATCACTTAATTTATTGTTGTAATTACACATGATTTTTCTACTTTTGTCCTGCAACCTTTGCAGTAGCTTTGTAGTTAGATTCACTGCCTTTACTAAGTGTTTGCCTTTTGTCATTATTTTTTTCCCTTTCCTACATTTTCTTATATTTTTTATCTTTCCTACTTAAATAAGTCCCTTTAACATTTCCTGTAATATAAGTTCAAAGGTCACGGACTCTTTAGCTTTTTCTTGTCTGGGAAACTCTTTATCTCTCTTTTAATTTTAGATGATAGTTTTGCAGTGTATAGTAATTATGGGTGTAGGTCTCTGTTTTTCATGACTTTGACTATTTTGTGCATTCCTTCCTGACCTGGAAAGTTTCTATTGAGAAATTAGCTGGTAGTCTTATGGGTGGTCACTTGCATGTAACAATCTGCTTTTCTCTCCCTACCTTTAAGATTCTCTCTTTGTCCTTTAACCTTTAGCATTTTATTATGTTGTATCTTGATGTGGGCCTCTGTGTTTATCTTGTTTGGTACTTTGTACTTTCTGTTATTGTATGTCTATTTCCTTCAACAGATTAAGGCCGTTTTTAGTCATTATTTTTTCAAATAGGATTTCAATTTCTTTCTCTTTCTCTTCTCTTCTTGGAACTCCTAAGGTGCTAATATTGGTAGACTTGGTGTTGTCTCAGAGGTCCCTTAAACTATCTTCATTTTTAATTTTTTTCCTTTATGCTGTTCCAACTAAGTGTTTTTTACTATGCTGTCTTCCAAAATGCTATATGATTTTCTGTTTCATCTAATCTGCTAATCTGTTGTTGATTCCCTCCATTGTATTCTTCATTTCACTTGTTTTATTCGTTAGTTCTGATTGACTTTTTATGTTTTCCTTTTGAAAAAATGTTTGCTCCTTGTTGAAGTTGTCACTGAGTTCATCTATTCTTTACCTAAGTTCATTAAGCATCCCTATTAACAGTGTTTTGAACTCCTTATCTTGTAAACTGCTTGTCTCCATATCATTTAGTGGGTTTCTTCTGGAGTTTCATCCTTTTATTTCATTGGGACCATGATTCTTTATCACCTCATTTTTGCTGATTATGTTTGTTTCTATGTATTAGGTAGATAGGTTACTTTTCCCATTCTTGACAGAGTGACCTTAAGTATAAAGTGTCTTGTGGGGTCCAATAGTGTAATCTCCCTGGTCACTTAAAATATGTAGTTTAGTAGTGTCCTTTCTGTAGGTTGTGTGTGCCCTATATTGTAGTTGAGTGTTGATTTCTATTGACGTGTCAGTGGGTGGTGTTGACCCTCAGGCTGACTGGCTGTAAAGGTTGGTTGTAACTACAGTGGATAAGCCATTGTGTGGTAATGACCCTATGCAGAAGTAGTAACTTTCATGTGGGTCTGGTGTCAGCTGTGCCTGCCCTTCAGATGTGTGATTTTTAGAAATGATTTAGTGGTACTGTTGTGTGTTCTGAAAACAGACACTTGGAGTGTTGTGTCTGGATCCTCTAGGGAAGTTCTCTAGTGCAGATCAAGATCAGCTCCCACATATATTGTGCTTGGGTCCATCTGGTGGGAAATACAAAGTTATCTGCAGTTGGTTGTAACTTATTGGTGCTGGGCTTAGAGATGTTTGGAAGAGACTATGCTGATATCTGAGGCCAGTTGCCACTTGTGCCTGGCTTGGGACCATCTGGTGAGCATACCATTGGAAACTGAAGCCAGCCAGCACTTGTGTTGGCTTGTGGGCATTTAATTGAAGCTATGTTCCAGGCCAATACTGGCCACCACTTATGCTAAGCTTGCGGCTACCTGATAGGAATTACAATGCAAGTTGAAGCTGGTTGCTGCTTGGGCTGAGTTTGGGGACACTTAGCAAGAGCTACAAGGCATGCCAAGGCAGAATGCTGCTTGTTTGGAGATTTTGAACCTTTGAGAGATTTGGGGAAAGTCTGGAGCACTAGCCAAGGCAAGCTGCTTATGTGGAGGAGTTGTTAAAGAGACTGAAGCCAGGTAAGTGAATTGGATGGGGTGGGATTTCAAGGAATCACTAAGGCAGTGAAAAGAGTGTAAGGCAGGTTAATAAAGAGCATAGATTCGGTGCCCAACTGTGCTGGGTTGGCTAGGTGGAAGGAGAGCTTAAGAAAGGAACAACGGCTCTTACCAGTGCTTTCATCCCTAGTGTGAATTGCCCCAGCTCATGCCTTTGTTTTCACCTTGAAGTTAGTCAATTTAGTTTCTCTCAGTATGCTCTTGGCACTTTTTGAGCTATTGTGCTGCATCTTAGAGTGTGTGAGTTTTTTAGTTAATCTGTGTGCTGGCTCTTGATGTGTAGTATGTCTTGGCCTTTGGTAGAGTTGTAGCATAAGGAATGGTGAGGAAATTCTTTCATATAACTGGCTATATCTCCTTAATTTGCTATTGAGATTATCTTTAAGTCATTATTAACTTAAAGAGTAACAACCACAAATAAGATCTTGAATGCTTTTACATATCATGGATGTAAAGAAAACAATAAAACTTTCTATTTTATTTTGTGGATTTAAACATTATAATTAACCGATTAATTAAGCCACACATACATTATGAAATCACAGGCAAGCAGATAGAAATGATCCTGGTCAAGGCCTTGTCAGTAGCCCTATGGTAAACTGATTATAAGATGTACATGTGTGATTCTTGCTGTTTGTCTACACTCATGTGAAAAGTTCCTATTAGGGGATTCATCTGTAGTCTTTAAATCTGTGCAGATGAGTATTAGTAAACTCATCTGTCCACATACTAGAACTGCAGATTATTTTACTCATTGTTGGTAGAAAAATTCTTGTAGCTCAGCCATTTATTCTAAATTGTGAACTTATTTCTTCCTCGGAGCTGGCTTCACATAGCAAACATTTCATAAAGATCAACTCACCTTAAGATAATCAAAAGGTCTTGACTAAGTCAGTTTGTTCAATATGTCATTCCTGTTTCAAACATCTCAGTCTGACTCATATGTCCATCTTTTTGCCTCATTCATTATTCTTCCTTAGTCCATTATGAACCTATCTGTGGAGACTGTTCTGTTTAGGATTTTTTTCTAAGTGCTCAAGTACCAATATAAGTATGTAAGAGAGAAGACTCTGTGATATAATAAATTAATTAAGATGAAAAATATAGAGAGAAATTATCTTGAAAATAACATTTGCTAAGGAATGTATTATTCTTCTTGATTTACCTCCCAAATGTAAGAGCATGATGTGAAGAAATAGCTAATAAATGTGAAGAAAAAATCACTTTTTTGATAAGGAAAGACCCTTTGGCATTCTTTCTGCAGAGAAAAACAGGCACAATTCTACCTTTATGTTGATGAAACAGGATTTGCTGAGATGTATATTCATATCACAATGGAATGGGGAAGACCCCATAGGTCTTTTTCTTAAATCTCTACTTCTAATATTCTCTGATCAAGTGTCAATGCATAACTGTTTTAACAGTTATAATAAAAAATAACACAGAAACTACATACAAAAAATTAAATATATTGATAAATGTAATGTATATGTATATGTACCTAGACTGAATATTTTAAATTAAATGTAATAAATATAAGGGAGAGTATATATTAAGGCCTTAATCTTAAATTATCACTTTCTAAACAGGAATCACACAGAATTGTTTTTGT
Source organism: Miniopterus schreibersii (assembly GCF_964146895.1). NCBI lineage: Eukaryota > Metazoa > Chordata > Mammalia > Chiroptera > Miniopteridae > Miniopterus > Miniopterus schreibersii. Next base: position 36,495,045 of record NC_138104.1, on the reverse strand, counting down.
TAGTGATACTAAAGTTTTTTCAGATGTCTTTTTATTAAGTAGATTATCTTAATGGTGTGTGAAAAATTTTAATAACAGAAATAGTTACTTCCAAACTTTCAAAAAGTTAAAACATATTATGTCATTTAATTTGAAGAGAGTTACACACATTAAACTTTCACATAAAATTAAATGCAATAATAAAAGAAATTTCTTAACTTATTAAATGACATTTAAAATACCTACAGCTAGCATCATACTTAATGGTGAGAGAATAGCTACTATTCCTTTAATATATGGAACAAAACAAATGTTCTCTCTCACTACAACTATTTAGCATTATACTGGAAGTCTTGGCCAGTGAAAGAAGGCACAATGAAGAAATAAAAATCATACAAAGTGTAAAGGAAAAAATAAGACTGCATCTATTTGCTGAAGACATTGTGGTTAATGTAGAAAATGTACAAAATGTTTTAAAGAACTCTTAAGTGAATTTATCAAGGTCAGAGGATACAAAGTAAATATACATAAATCAATCATAATACTATATATCAGTAATGAATAACAGGACTTTGGAAAAAAAAAAGATACCTTATATAATACCACTGAAAATGTGGAGTACTTGGCAATAATAAGTGCAAAATCTCTATGCTGAAAATTGCAAAGTAATGGTGAAAGAAAGGATCTAAATAAATGGAGATGGAGTGATATTCCATGATTGTGCATTAGAAAAAAACAATAGTGTTGCCCAGCCGGCCGTGGCTCAGCGGTTGAGTGTCGACCTAGGATCCAGGCGGTCCGGGTTCGATTCCCGGTCAGGGCACATGCCTGATGTGTGGGCTCCATCAATGACTCTCTCATCATTGATGTTTCTATCTCTCTCTCCCTCTCCTTTCCTCTCTCTAAAATCAATAAAGATATATTTAAAAAAACAAACAGACAAACAAAAAAAACCCAAAAAACAAAAAAAACACACAATAGTGTCAAGATGTCAGTCATCTCTCATTTGATACATGCATTCAATGCAATCCCCATCATAATCTCAGCAAGTTTTCATTCAGATATTTAGAAGCTGACTCTAAAATATATATATAGTAAAGCAATGAACTAGAAAAGACAAAGCAACTAAAAGTAAAGAATACTTCAAAAGACATACATTACCTAGTTTTAGGATTTATTCCAAGTCTACAATACTCAAAACAGCATAGTTCTGGAAAAAAGATAAATTTACATATCAATGAAACAGAATAGAGTTGAGAAAAAAGCTTATATAGTTTATTGCTCTTTTTACAAAGATGAAACAACAATTCAATAGAGAAAGATTTGTTGTTTTAAGAAATATTACTAGGTCATTAGAAGTCCATTTGTAAAAAATAAATTTCAAAATATAACTGATACATTATTAAAAATTAAAATATATCATACATCAAAATGTGAAATAAAACTTAAAAAAATTTAGAAGAAAACACAGGAGACAATCTTCATTATCTTGATCTTACCAGTGAGATTTAAACATAAAATGTATCCCAAAAGCACATACAATAAAAACAAAAAATAGACAAATGGGACTGCATCAAACTAAAACAGTTCTGTAGAGCAAAGAAAATAATCAACAGAGTGAAGAATCAATCAATAGAATGGGAGACAATATTTGTAAGCCTTAGATGTGATAAGGGGTTAATATCCATAACAATAAGGAACGAAAACAACTCAATAACAAAAAAACAAAGAACCAGATTTTAAAATGGACAAAGGACCTGAATAAACATTTCTCAAAAGAAGACAAACAATTGGCCAAAGGTACATTAAAAGATGCTTAACATCACTGATTTTCAGGAAACTGAATCAAATCCCAAGGAGATATCACCACACAGGTTAGAAAAGCTATCATTAAAAATACAACAGATAAGTATTGATGAGGATGTGAAACACCTGTGCCCTGCAAAATCTTATTTATATGTAGAATCTAAAAAAGTCAATCTCATAAAAAAGAGAGTAAAATGGTGGTTGCCTGAGGTTGTGAGAGTTGGAGAAATTGGAGATGTTAGTCAAAGGGTACACATTTTTAGTTATACAGGATGAACAAGTTGTGGAAACTTAATGTACAACATGGTCTCTATAGTTAATACCATACTGTATTATTGAAAGTTGCTGAGAGTAGATATTAATTATTCTAAACACACACACAAATGATAACTATATGATGTATGGGTACGTAAATTAACTTGATTGTAGCAATCGTTTCACAGTATATATATATATCACATTGTATATCCTAAATATATAAAAAATGTATTTGTCAATTATACCTCAATATAGCTAAAAAATAAAAAGCAAAGCATTAGCTTTGAAAAGAAAAATGTTGAAGTAAAAACTTTATCAAAATTAAATTTATTTGCTCTACAAAAAACACTTAGGAGAATGAAAAGGAGACACACAGACTAAGAGAAAACATTTACAAATTACATATCCAATAAAGATCTTACATTTAGAATACATAAATAAAGCTTAAATTTCAACAGCAAGCAATAAAACAACACAATGTATAAAATGATAAATAATCTGAAAAGATACTTCAGGAAAGAAGATATATGAAAGCATATTAAAATATGCTCAACATCATTATAGTCACTAGTGAATTACAAATTAAAATAAAACTGTAATGAGATAGCACTACACAAGTAGAACAGTAAAATAATAAAATAAAATAAAATAAAATAAAATAAAACCTGACAAGACCAAAGTTATGGCAATTATGGACAACAATAGGAACTTTAATTCATTGCAGTGGCAATGTAAAATTCTACAGTTACTTTTGAAAATAGTTTGGCAGTTGTTTAAAAATTTAAATACACACTTTTCATGTGACCCAGCAATTTCATTTTTAAGTATTTATTCAAGTGAATTGAAAACTTACATTCACATGAAAGACTGAAAGCAAATATATGTGGTGTTATCATTCATAACCCCCTCTAAAAGAATCAAGAAATCCTTCAATAAGTGAATGGATAAACAAACTGTGTTATATACATACAATGGAATACTACTTAGCAAGAAAACAAACAAACAAACAAAAAACACAGTTGATTCACACAAAAGAAGTCAAATACAAAGTCTACATATTGTATAATTCAATTTAAAAGGCATTCTAGAAAAGGTAAAATTATAGGGATGGAATACAAATCTGTGATTGCTAAGGTTTGACGGAAGGAGGAAGACTTGATGACAAAGAGGGCGTATGGGAAAATTTTAAGATGATGAGAATTTCTGTATCAAACTGGGTTATGGGTACATAATTCTAAGCATTTGTCAAAACCTATAGCACTGAACACTTCAAAAAAGGAACTTCATTTTATGCAAATTTGAAAAAAAACACAGGGACAAATGAATAGAAATGTATTATAAAGATATGACATTACCTCATCAAAAGGGATGGGGAGAAAAAGAATTAACCTAAGTATCCTTATCAAATGGTGTTTTGATTGGATACAACAAAGGAGGCAGGCTAGAGTGAACACTGTGGTACAAATAAGATATTCTCTTTAATATAGATACAAATATGTAAATATTGAAAAAAGGATAAACATATGTTTGCATGTATGGGTTAGTAAACATACATATATTTCCTGGCTCAGTCCACACACAGTTCCATATATAGGTTTCTAAATACCATTCTCCAATAAAGTGAACCAGGGCTCCTGAAAGAAATGAATATTCTAGGGCTGGGGCAGGGAAACTACAAAATGAGCTTAGAGGATCTTGTAATGGCAAAGAACAAGAATGAGAGAGAGAGAGAGAGAGAGAGAGGGAGAGAGAGGATAGTGTCATGTTAAATGGACACAGGAGCCAAACTAAAAGAACAGCTCCAATCCAAATCTGTAACAATCTGAGCCACAAAATTAATTATTACAGTTTTGGATTATAATCTAAAGATTAAAATAAACATCAGTAATTCAATACTAATATAAATGACTAAATAAACAAATAATAAATGGGAAGGAGAGACAGATCTTTCTTCCAGAACAATTCCATATAATAAAGGTGGAGGGAACAATGGGAATAGAAAATCAACATTGGAACACAGCAGTAGGTAAATACAACAGGCAAGATCTATTAATAACTGCTAAAACATGTGGGAGAAACATTAAAGAGAATGAGAATACTTGAATAGCCTCAAATTATCTCCTCAAACATAGTTATTAGTTACTGTGGTGATTTTTAACAAATGTCTATAAAGTATTTGACATTTTTCCCCCCAGGAGATGGAGCTTAGACTTAGTGAGTATGGGCTAGACTTAGTGACTCATTTCCAGAAAACTGAGAATGGACAGGGGGAAAAAAGTAACTTTTCAGAGCAGAAACGTGGAAAACACCATCTCAAAACTAGATTTACAAAAATGGAAAAGTTTAACGTATACCAATATCATGTGGATATTATATCCCCCATAATATGAGAATAGTAGTTCACATCTATGGTATCAGTCCCAAAATCCATTTTAATCATGAGAAAATACCAGGTAAGCCTAAGCTGGGTGACATTCCAAAATACCTGACCAGTATTTTTCAAAAGTGTAGATGTCATGAGAACAAACAGGTTGTATGGCATGATAGAGATAACACTGTGTTCTAGTCTAAGCTGAGCTAAAGTAAACCCGTCATAATCTTTGTATCTCAGTTTTATATCTGCAACTAGAAGGAGCTGAAATTGGTCTGTTAGCTTAAAAATAAAATAGTTTGTAAGACAATTCTGTGAAGTGTCACTTGTTTGTCTTCTTTAGTTTATACATAAGCATATGTTCCCACAATACATGTACAATGTAAATAGCTGTGTGGTCTATATAACAACCTTAACTGAGCCCGGCTGGGCGTGGCTCAGAGGTTGAGCATCGACCTAGGATCCAGGAGATTGGGGTTCAATTCCCGGTCAGGGCATATGCCCGGGTTGCGGGCTGCAGCCAATCAATGACTCTCTCATGATTGATGTTTCTATCTCTCTTTCTCCCTCTCCCTTCCTCTCTCTGAAATCAATAAAGATATATTAAAAACAAACAAACAAACAAAAAAACTTAATTGTGAAATGCTATCAGCTAAGTGCACTTCTACATGTATTTTTTTTATCCTCACCTGAGGATATGTTTATTGATTTTAGAGAGAGAGAAAGGGAGAGAGAGAAAGAGAAACATTGATGTAAGAGAGAAACATTGGTCTTTTGCCTCCCATATACACCCTGGCTTGGGATAGAACCCATAATATTTTCTGTGAACTGGATGATGTTCCAACCAACAGAGCCACCTGGCCAGAACCTACATGAATTTTCTTTTTTTTAAACATGTCTTTATTGATTTCAGAGAGAGGAAGGGAGAGGAAGAGAGAGGGAAACAATGATGAGAGAGTCATTGATCAGCTGCCTCCTGCACGCCCCCAACTGGAGATTGAGCCTGCAACTCAGGCATGTGCCCTGAATGGGAATCAACCCGGGATCTCCTGGATCTTACGTCGATGCTCAACCGCTGAGCCATGCCCGGCTGGCTGGATTTTTTTAATTGTTACATATGTATATAAGACTGGTATTTTTGTGTTTCTTAGTATATTAATAGGAAATAATAAACATCTAAATCTTCACTTACTGATTTTGAGACAAAGTAAAAGCTTTCAAACTCAGTGCATTAAGATATGGTTAATTACAAGTTAACATACAATGCCCTTAAACTCATTTTTCCTCCTTTGCTATGTCTTAAAATCTATAAGAAAATGGGAGTGAAAATCTCAGTTCTCATCACGTGCTTAAAGTAATAGGATTGGGTATATATTTGAAAAATATCATAAATTTGTGTTTTTAGAGTTGGCTGATAATTTAGGAAATAGATAATAAGGTGCATGGTTATAGTGCTCTAATAATGATAACTGCTATTTTTCAAACACTTTATATGGACTTTACAGAATTTCTCATTTAGTCATCAGAACAACTTTTCAGATAAAAGTGAGGCTTAGAAGGTTTCAGTATACTGTCTTAAGCCATATAGCTAATCAGTAACAAAACCTAAATTTGAATTCAGATCTTCTAACTCTGAAGAATATACTTTTAGCCATGACACTATGCTAACTTGACTTACCTTGCCCCACATCTGATATCTGATATAATTTTATTATTTATTATTTATTATTTATTTATTTATTTATTTATTTATTCATTTATTTAAGTTTCTTTATTTTTATTGTTGAAAATATTACAGATGTCCACTTTTTACCCCAATTGATCCCCTACACCCCACATCCATCCCACCCAAGGCTTTCTCCATACCAATGTCTGTGTCCATGGGTTATGCTTATAAACATATAAGTTCTTTGAATAATCTCTCCCCACCCACTCCCCTCTCCCCACCTTCCTTCTGAGATTCCCTCAGTCTGTTCCATGCTTCTGTCTCTGGATCCATTTTGTTCATCAGTTTATTTTGTTTATTATATTCCACATATAAGTACAATCATGTGGTACTTGTCTTTCTCTCACTGGCTTATTTCACTTAGCATAATACTTTCTAGTTCCCTCCATGCTGTCTCAAAGGATAAAAGATCTTTCTTTTTTACAGCTGTATAGTATTCCATGGTGTGAATGTCCCACAGCTTTTTTATCCACTCATCTACTGACGGGAACTTGGGCTGTTTCCAGATCTTAGCTATTGTGAATTGAGCTGCTATGAACATAGGGGTGCATAAGTTCTTTGTGATTGGTGTTTTGGCTTTCTTAGGATATATTACCAGAAGTGGGATCACTGGGTCAAATGGCAGGCCAATTTTTATTAGTAAAATTTTAATTTTTACCTACTGAAATTTGGTTGGGGAAGAGATACATGAAATGCCTCACTTGTCCTTTGAGATATTGTACCTTAAGAATGCATTTATAAATGGTTATTTCTGCATTACTAAGATTTTAAAAAGCCTTGAGGGAGCAGTGTCTGTTTAGATCCAGTATTTTATTAGCATCTATAAAATAGAAATGTGTAAACATTAGTACATTTTAATTTACTACACAAGAAATGACACATTGAAATTTCATTCAATACCTTACTATCAGCTTTATTTAAATAGTAACAAGGTGAAAATTAGATTTGCAAAAGAAAACCAATAGACTATAAAAAATTGTAGTGAGACAAACCTTAATTGTCTAAACTGTCATTTATTGTGAAATCTAGGTCAAACCTCATTATTTGTAATAAATATAAAATGTTATAGAACACATGTCAAAAATTATGGTTTTGAAAGGAATTATGAGAATTCAGTACTTAATATCATATATATATGTGTATATATATATATATATATACTCACTTTATATATGTGTGTGTATATATACCCATTATATGTATATATATATCTCCATTATATGCATAGATATATCTCCATTATATGCATATATATATCCATTTCTAATCAAAGCCATCCCCAAAACAGAAAGATAGCAACAGTTTTTGTAGTGACCTTCTTATAGTACAATGAAAGAGAAATAAAACACAAATTATTGAGGTGATTCCAAACATGCATTTAATATAGATGCCAGGGCTTTATAGCTAGACCTGGATAGGTTATGTTGGGCAAAGTCTCACCTTAGTTCCTTAAAATGAATGCCCATTTATTTTCCTCTCATCGGTTCAAGCTCCTAGAGGTCAGGCTGAATAAACTGCTCTGAGAAAATTATTTTGAAATTCAAAAGACTTCCCAAGGAACTTTGTCAGTAGGGTCTGGCCAAATTAACATAGCAATTCCAAACATACTCTTTCAAGTTTATAACATTCAATTTCAGACTTCTTAGTTGAATTAAAGGGATAAGGGCACTATAATTTAATCCTATATCAGTGCTGTGGCATCAAGTTGCCAACTTGAAATAAGCAAGAAAAATCCTTGAATCCTCATGTGACCTTTTCAAATAATCCTATTTTCCAAAAAAGAAATTATCTATAGAAATAAGATCTTTAGTGACACTAAAGAAGAGCAATGGCTTTAGCTAGCAAAATAAATATGATAGGAAATGTGTTTGTTCTCATAGAAGATCCTGTTTGCTATGGTAAAATTATTAAACAGGGATGATCATATGCATGATCAAACAGGTAAAAAGTGGAAGTTATACACATACAAAAAATAGTCATTTTGCAGAGCCTTGGGGCTATCTAATTGAATAGAGCAGGGAAAGTTAGGGTACAGAAGAGCAGTCAATTGTGAAGAAAAAGTGGTAATATGGTCTGTAAGAAGCCAAACAGGGAAGTTTGGAATATAAATAACATATTTATTCTAAATATTTTGTAAATATCTCAAAAGCAATAGATGATGACCACCTAGTATTTATATATATATTACTCAGCACTCACCTGAGTACTATAATTAATAATTTAAGAATATGAAATCTGGATATCTTCACTCAGATATGTATTATAAGAGAGTTTACAGACAAATATTGATATTTTAATATATATTTTATTTATATTTAAATATGAAACACCTTAGAGCATATCTAAAATATATTTTGCTTGATAGAAGTTAAGATGACTACACTACAAAGATTTTAAATAAATTTTTATTGCTCTCTATTTTCTTTTTAATGCCGGTGGAACAAGAGGTAATTGTATACCTCACTTGTGATCTGAAAGGCATACTTAACAAATCAATAAGTAGAAAAAAGTTCTAGGAACTTCGACTGACTGTGATCAAAACCAGTCTCTGCCACATTCTTCACTGTTTTACTTGGACAAGTGATTTAACCAGTCACTTAACCATAAATATAAAATGAAGGTTGTAAATGTATATACTTATCTTAGCTTGGACTACTATAACAAAATACCATAAACTGGGTGGTTTATAAAAATATAGAAATTTGTTTTTCATAGTTCTGGAGGCTGAAAGTCAAAGGCCAGGGTGCCTCCATGGTCAAGATTATTGCAGACTGCTGTCTTCTTCTTGTAAGATCACATGGAGGAGCGCTTAGACGGGAGGCAAGCTCTCCCATAACTTTTTTCTTAAATTTGTTGAGGTGACATTGGATAATAAAATTATATGTTTCAAATGTAAAATTCTATAATAAATCTTCAGTATATTGAACTATATGTTCATCATCCAAAGTCAAATTACCTTTTCACCATATATTTGACTTCCTTTACCTTTTACTACCTCCTCATACCCTTCTTTCCCTCTGGTAACCACCATACTGTAGTTTGTGTCTATAAGTTTTGTTGGCTTGTTTGTCTTGTTTGTTCATTTGTTGTTTTCAGTTTTATACCCCACATATGAGTGAAATCATATGGTTCTTGATTTTTTCCTTCTGACTTATCTTGCTTAGCATGATATTCTCAGATACATCCATTTTGTCGCAAATGACAGTATTTCATCTTTTATGACTGAATAGTATTCCATTATATATGTACCACATCTTCTTTATCCAATCATCTATCTAAGGATACTTTGGTTGTTTCCATGTCTTAGCCATGGCAAATAATGCTGCAGTGAACATAGGGATGAATATATCTTTGCAAATAAATGTTTTCAAAATTTTGGGATAGGTACCCAGAAGAGGGATTGCTGGGTCATATGGTAACTCTATTCTTAATTTTTGGAAGAGCCTCCATACTATGTTCCATAGTGGTTGTACCTGTTTACATTCCTACCAGAAGTAAATGAGGGTTTCTTTTTTCCCATAACCTCTCCAACACTTGTGATTACTCATTTTGTTGATAATTGCCACTTAACAGGTGTGAGGTGGTTTCTCATTGTAGTTTTGATTTGCATTTCCCTAATAGCTAGTGAAGTTGAGCATTTTTTCATGTATCTGTAGGCCATTTGTATCTCTTCTTAGGAGAAGTATCTGTACATGTTTTCTACCCATTTTTATTTTTAATTATATATATAACTTTACTGATTTCAGAGAGAGGAAGGGAGAAGGGGAGAGAGAGAGAAACATCAATGGTGAGAGAGTCATTGATGAGCTGCCTCTTGCATGCCCCCAACTGGGGATCAAGCTAGCAACCCGGGCATGTGCCCTGACAGGGAATCAAACTGTGATCTCCTGGATCCTAGGCCGATGCTCAACCATTGAGCCACACCCCGGCTAGGCATCTACGGATGTTTTAATTAGATTGTTTATTTCTTTGGTGTTGAGTTCTTAATATATTTTGAATAACAAAATCCTTATAGAAAGTGTTGTTTGCAAATATATTTTCTTGTTCTGTTGGTTGCCTTTTGTCATGTTGGGAGTTTTTTGTTGTGTGTGTTTGTTTGTTTGTTGTTGTACAGAAGCTTTTTAGCTTGATGTAGTCCCATTCTTGCCTTTGAGGTCAAATTCATAAAATCTTCTCTAAGACCAAGGTCAGTAATTTTAGTACTTATGTCTTCTTTTATGTAATTTATTGTTTCAGGTCTTATATTTAGGTCTTGGATCCATTCTTAGTTAATTTTTGTGTATAGTTACGAACAGCAGTCTAGTTTCATATTTTTGCATGTGGCTTTCCGGTATTCTAAGCACCAGTTATTGAAGAAGCCTTCCTTTCTCCATTGTATGTTTTTGGCTCCTTTTTCGAAGATTATCTGCCCATAAACATTTTGGTTTGTTTCCCTGCCAATACCATGTTGTTTTGATTACTATCACTTTGTAGTATAATTTGAAGTCAGGATATGTCATAGTTCTGGTTTTGTTTTGTTTTCTGAGGATTTCTTGCTTATTCAGGGTCTTTTGTGGTTCAAACAAATATAAACAATTTTTTTATATTCAATTTTTTTAAATTCAATTAAGCCTTGTTCACTGTGGCTCATTTGGAAAGGCATTGTCCCGTGCACAGAAAGGTTGATGGTTAGAATCCAAGCCAGGGCACATGCCAGGGTTTCTGCTTCAATCCCCAGTAGGGGGTATGCAGAAGGCAGTCTATCAACGTTTCCCTCTGACATTGATGTTTCTATCCCTCTGTCTTCTTCTCTTTCTAAAAATCAACAAAAATATGTTTTTAAATGCCATAGTGATTTTGATAGAGATTGCATTAAATCTGTATATTGCTTTGGGTAATATGTATATTTTTAAAATATTAATTCTTCCAATCCAAGAAAGTAGAATATTTTTTCCATTTCTTTGTGTCATCTTCAATTTATTTTAATAATGTCTTATACTTTCAGTGTATAGGCCTTTCACATCCTGTAAGTTTATTCCAAGGTATTTTATTATTTTTGTTGCAATTGCAAAAGAAATTGTTTTTTATTTCTTTTTCTGAAATTTCACTTTTAGTATATAGGTTTGCAATAGATTTTGTACATTGATTTTGTATCCTGCTATTTTATTGTATCTGTTTATTGTTCTAATAGATTTCTGGTGTTATCATTAGAGCTTTCTATATAGAGAATCATGTCATCTGCAAACAGTGACAGTTTCACTTCTTCATTTCCAATTTAGATGTCTTTTATTTATTTCTCTGGCTAAGACTTTCAGTACTATGTTGAATAAGCGTGGTGAAAGTGCGCAATCTTGTTTTGTTCCTGATCTTAAAAGAAAAGCTTTCAGTTTTCCACCATTGAGTGTGATATTAGCTGAGGGTTTGTCATATATGGCCTTTATTATGTTGAGGTACTTTTCTTGTATACCTATTTTATTGAGTGTTTTAACCATAAATGGATGTTGTATTTTGTCAAATGTTTTTTCAAAATCTATTGATAAGATCATATGATTTTTATTTTTTATTTTGTTAATGTGGCATATTACATTGATTGATTTGCATGTGTTGAAACATCCTTCTGCCCCTGAAATGAACCACACTTGATGCCTTTTAAATGTATAGTTGTATTCAATTTGCTAGTATTATTTTTTATGATTTTTGCATCTGTATTCATCAGGGATATTGGTCTCTAGATGTGTGTGTGTGTGTGTGTGTGTGTGTGTGTGTGTGTGTGTGATCTTCACCAGGTTTTGGTGTCAGGGTAATGTTGGCTTCATGTAATGTGTTAGGAATTATTGCCTCTTCTTCAATTTTTTGGAAGAGTTTGAGAAACAATGGTATTAAATCTTCTTTGAATGTTCTCTGGAATTCACTAGTGAAACCTTCTGTCCCTGGACTTGTATGTTTTGGAAGGATTTTGATGGTTGTTTCAATTTCCTCATTGGTATTGGGTCTATTTAGATTTTTTTCAATTCTTCATGATTCAGTCTAGGAAGGTTATACATTTCAAAAAACTTGTAAATTTGTGTGACACTGCTTACTAAAATTATATAGGTTTCAACTGTGCGATTCTATAATACATCATCTGTATATTGCATTGTGTGCCCACCACCCAAAATAAAATCTTCTTCTGACCCTCTTTGCATTTTATGATTTTTTGTTTGTTTTTTCTTATTTATTCATTTGTTGCTTTCAGTTCTATAGTCCACATATATGTGAAATCAGATGGTTCTTAACTTTTACTGTCTGATTATATCACTTATCATGATATTCTCAAGATCCATCCATGTTGTCACAAATAACAGTATTTCATGTTTTCTTTTGTCTGAGCAGTATTCCATTGTATATATGGATAGAGAAGATATTTGCAAACAGTCCTGACAAGGGGTTGGTTTTTAAAATATATAGAGATCTTACACTACTCAACACTGAAAAAACAAACAATCCAATTTAAAAATTCTACACTTTTCCAAAGAAGACATACAAATTACCAACAGATGTATGAAAAGATGTCCAACTTCACTATTAAATAAATGCAAGTCAAAACTACAATGTTATACCACCTCATACCTGTTAGAATGACTATTATCAACAAGACAAGTAATAAAAGTTTTGGAGAGATTGTGGAGAAAGAGAAAAGTTCATTCATTACTGGTGGGAATATAAACTGATACACCCACTATGGAAAACAGTATGACAGATTCTGAAAAAATTAAGAATAGAGTTATCATATGATCAATAACCTTTCTTCTGGGTATCTACTTTAAAAACTTGAAAACGTTCCCAAAGGTATATGCACCACTATATCTCTATGTATATTTTGATCTCTTATTTCTTCTTTGACCCAGTCATTTTTTGACAGCATGTTGTTTAACCTTCACATATTTGTGCTTTTTGTTTTGTTTTGTTTTTTGTTTTGTTTTGTTTTTGGGGTTTTTGGGTTTTTTTTTTTGCTTTCTTTGTGCAGTTGATTTCTAATTTCAGAGCATTGTGGTTGTAGAATATGCTTGTTATGATTTCAAGCTTCTTAAATTTGTTGAAGCTAATTTTATGCCCCAACATATTGTCTATCCTTGAGAATGTTCCATGTGCACTAGAGAAGAATGTATTATCTGGTGTTCTGGGATAAAAGGCTCTGTAAATGTTGATGAAGTCATTTTGTTCTAAAATGTCATTTAAGGCCAATATTTCTTAATTCATTTTCTGGTTGGGTGATTTATCCATAACTGTCAAAGTATAGCAGGATAGCAAGAAGCTAGGAAAATTCCAGGGCAAGTGAAATAGGGAAACTGAGACAAGAAAATTAAAGGCCAAACAGTTTGGGCAGCTTACAGCCAGCTTGTGAACTACACGACCTTATCTTCCTTAACCAAGGACACTTGAGAGCAAATGGTTTATTCCCTCCTCCCTAACCAGAGAATACATAGCTTAAATCACCCTGGCCTGGGAAAATAGAAAACAAAAGCCCAATTAATGTCATTTGTGCCAGTTAAACTCAAGGACAGATGAAGTTGAGGAACAAATAACAAAAATCCCACTAAAGCCAGACTGACCTAAGATAAAAGTAAAACAGTAAAGCAGACCAAAGAATTACCCCAAACTCCCCTATACACTCATTTTAATTACATCAGTATATTAAAAATGCACCTAGAAAGTGATGAAATATTCTACTGAAACCCTCCACTAAGATTCTTGACTACAGAGAAAAAAATGGATAAAAAGCCCTGAGGACAAAGCCTCAATGCTGGCTCACTTCAGAGCACAGGCCTGCCCTTTCCCAAGCATGAATTTTTTATCTCTTCCTAATTTCTAAGGATCCCCACAAGACTTGCAGCCAGGGGAGTGATGGGCAGTGATAGCTCAACCTGAACTCACACCCTGATCCTGTCTCCAAGACCCCTTTTTTCTCTGACTTCTCAGTGAGCTAAAGCAGCCCCACTCAGGCTCACTTCTTTCCTATAACATTTCTAGGGAGCCATAGCAGAGCACCGCTTAGGCTTTCCTCTGTTGTTTCTTCTACCCTAATTTCTTCCTTTGTTTCATTGTCCCCAGCTTTAATAAACATATTTTCAAACCCATCTTTCCTACAAGAAGTCAAAGACCCACACACTACAGGTGGGCCTGAGGCAGACCTGCTCCAGGTGGGACCCTGTCCGGTAACAAAAGGAGTATTTAGGTCCCCTGCTATAAATGCATTTTTGACAATTTCTACTTTTAGATTTGTTAGTAGTTGTTTTAATTATTTTGGTGCTCCTTGACTGGGTGCTTATATATGGAGAAGTTTTGTGTCTTCTTGATATTTTATTAACTTTATCATTGCAAAATACTCATCTTTGTTTCTTATTGCATTTTATATATAGAAATATTTATTTATTTATTTATTTATTTATTTATTTATTTAGGTCAGATATTAGTATGGCTACACCTGTTTTTCTCTGGATGCCTCATGCTTGGTGAATTATTTTCCACCCTTTCACTTCAAGTCTATATTTATCCTTGCAGCTGAGATGTGTCTCCTGAAAGCAACATATGGTTGGGTTTTGTCTTTTACCTAATCTGCTATTCTGGGACTTTTTATTGTTTATTGGTGAGATCAGTTCATTTATATTTAGGGTGATTATTAATGCTGAAGAAGGGAAGACATTCTACTTAGTGCACCCTTCCTTTCTCTCTCTCTTCTCATGCTCCTAAAAAATAGAATAAGAAAAGAATCAAACAAACAACTACAAAAAAAGCCCTGGTTGGTGTGGCTCTGTTAGTTGGGCACCTACCAGGTGCACTGGATTCCTGTTCAGGGAGCCTACCAGGGTTGTGGCTCCATCTGCAGTAGGATGCATTCTGAAGGCAGCCAATGGATGTTCTGCGCTCACATGATGTTCCTCTCTCTCCCTCTCCCTTCCTCTTTTTCTAACAGTCAATTTAAAACATCTTCAGAGGGAAAAAAACCTCTTTCCATCAATCTCAGTATTTTTATTACTCATTGTTATTAATTTTTTTTTTTGGTAAGAAATCACCAATTTATTGAATGAAAATAGAGCATCCACTCAGTCTCTCCCATTCAACCTTCTCTCCAGCCAAGAGAGAGGCACAGCCAAGGAGATGCTCTGGACAGCAAGGCTGATCTTCGGTAAGGACTGGATGAGTTTGAGGGAGGAATGGAGAATGAGAAAGATAGTTTTCAAAATGAAGTTTTACGCAAATTTCTGGAAGGGGTGAGAGGGCAATGGTAAAGATCCAAAGGTGCTGGCAGGGAACCAAGGGCTGCGACTGACTTTGACCCAGTGTGCTCAGCCTTCCTTGACAAGGTTGATGATGGAGACTGAAGAGGGACTCAGACCCCGAGTCTGCCGTGAGAGGGAAGGAATGGAGCCTGCTTAAGGGACCCCCGGCTGGAAGGATGGGATCTCTGCCCAAAGCAGGGGTCCACGAGTGAGACGCGGAAGAGCTGACCAGGGAGAGGAAGACAAATGGACATGGGCGGGAACAGGCGGTGTGTCTCCCATCTCTGCAGATTCCAGAGTTTCAGAAAGAGGCAGAGCTGTGTTGGGTGAAGGGAGTGGGCGGCAGAGGGAGAATCATCAACAAGGGGAGGCACAGTACAAGGACTAGTTCCCAGGTGCATCACATGGAACTACCAAGAGACTGGTGGTGCAGAGAAACAAAAAAAAAAAAACAAAAAACGCTCAGGACACAGCACACATCTCTTGGGCACCTGGGGGTGGCGAGGATATGTGTGCGGGGAGGACCAGGAAGGCCTCTCCATCACAGAAATACACAGCATTCACAGAAACGTTGCCCTGGGGGTGAAGGAGGGGTGGGAACTGTCCCTATGACTGGAGGAGAGGGGTCCAGTAGGCTCAGGCTGAGCAGCGACTGGCAGCTGGGTTGTAGAAAACGGGAGGAGGATGGTTGGACTCGCTGTTGTGGGGTTCCTAGCACCATTTTATTTTTGTTTTCGGGTGGCTCTGGGTCTCCATTTTTTTCCCCTTGAGTTTCTTTCTGTTGTTATCAATTGGTGGTATTCTGATTTTTCTGTTTCCTCTTTTATTTTTAAGCTATGTATCTCAGTTTGAGATTTTTGTGTGTGTGGCTACTCTATGCAAAAGAAAGATTCTTATATATACTATTCCTTTTTCTTCTGAATCCATCTTATCTCCATCTCTCTTTGCAAATTCAGACCTTTATTCCCTGCCTTTTTATGTTTTTGTTGTCACAGATTATCCCCAGATAACTGTCACAGATTTCTGAATTGCAATAGCTATTGTCCTCTTTTTCTTCTTTTTTTAATGCTTTTACTTCCTTTATACTTTATGTTATATTTGTGTATAATAAACTATTCTGAAAAAGAGTTCCAATATCCTGCTTTATCTGTATGTAAGTAGTCTTACAGTTTTCTATCCTTCTGTCTTTTTTTTACCAGGTGGAATAACCTCTCTGCTGGATATATCACCCTTTCAATAGTTTCAATATCTGATATGGTTTCTGCCAAGAAATTTGATGATAATCTAATGGGCTTTCTTTTATTAGGTTACCATTTTCTTTTCCCTGGCTGCCCTGAAAATTCTTTCTTTGTCATTAATCTTTGACAGTTGTAATATAACATGCCTTGGAGAAGGCCTTTTGAGTTGATATAATTGGGTGTTCTGTTGGCATCTTGCATTTGAGGATGCAGCTCTTTCCATAGGTTTGGGAAGTTTTCATTGACTATTTGTTTGAAAAGGCTATACGTTCCCTTCTCCCTCTCTTTTCCTTCTGGTATACACATTATTCTAATATTGCTGTATCTGGTAGAGTCAGATAGTTCTCATAGAGTTCTTTATTTATTTTTTTACCATCAAGTCTCTCTCTTCTCCCATCTGGGTGATTTCTAGAATTAAGCTCGCTAGTTAATTCTTCATCTCTTCTATTGATTTCTTCAGCTCAAGAACTTCTATTTAGTTCTTTTATAAAGTTTCAACCTTTTTGGTAAAGTACTCATGCTATCCATTGAATTTATTTCTGAGTTTATTAAACTGCCTGTGTTTTCTTGCATCTTATTGACTTTTTTCAGAACTTCCATCTTGAATTCTGTCATTTAAATCACATATCCATGTCTTTAAGTTTATTTTCTGAAAATTTTTCATTTTCTTTCCAAGCTATCTCATTACCTTGGTTATTCATGGTATTTGATGGATTCTTTCTCTGTCTAGGCATCTATGGAAATGATATATGTATATTTTTTAGAGGGGCACTTTAGTATGTTGATAAGAAGAAATCCTTGAAATGCCAGCCCTGTACTCTGCAGCCAGATGCTGCCAGCAGTACAGCTCTGAAGTATGAAGTCAGAGTGAGCTTGGAGAGACCAACCATTGCCTTAGTAGCTTTGTCTCCTCTTAGTAATGGTGACTTCCAGACCTCAGATGCCTCACTTCTGTATATCTACCCTTGTCATTCAAATTAAATGCAGGATGCCTCTGTTCCACAGGAAGAAAATGCTTCTGTTGCTCTAATTCTCAAAGTTGCAGGTAATGTACTCTGAAGCCTGGGACTTAACTGCTAAAGCTTCTTCTGGGACCTGCTGCTCACCCTGAGAGTGTGAGGAGAGATGAGCTCTGGGAGAGTGAAGAGAGGTATCCAGGCTCTGTGGCTTTGTTTTTCTGCCTGGAAATGGTGGCCACCAGACAATCACAGCTGCACCTCTGCACTTCATCCCCTCTCTGGTCACTGGGCTCAGCCGCAGCACATACTGACAACTCCATAGGAAAGTTCACAGTATCACTTTGTTCATCTTGTCTCAGGGAGTGTAAGCAGTAATTTGATTTCTCCCTTCTCCCAAGAACTGCAATGAACTCCTTGCTTTATTCATCTGTGGCACCTGTCTCTGCTCTTCACCCTTCCTTCCTACCTGATTTCCTCCCACGTGCCCACCTTCAAATGTTTTAATGTTCGGATCTCTTAGACATGTCTGTGTGTTAAGCAGGGAATCCTTTGTTGAATTATAGGTGTTCAAATTGTTGTAACTTCAAGGGGAAAGACTAAAGTAACATTTCCTGCCACATTCTGCTGACATCACTCTCATCTCAAGACTCTTATAAGACACTAATGCATTCATGAGAGCTCAATCCATATAACCTCACCTAAGATTAATTACCTCCAAAAGGCCCCACCTCTTAATTTTATCACCTTAGGAGGTAGGCTTTCACCATATGAATTCGGGGAGACATAACACATATTTCATAGAATTTTTGTGCATTTTTAAAGTGATAATCCATGTTAATGGCTTAATGCAGTGTCTGGAACATAAAAAAGTTTTTAATAAGTATAGATGTTAATATCATCAACACTACTGAAAGAGGATGAAATATATATGAGATGGAAAATTTAGCAAATAAAATATGATTCATTGGATGAGTCTTCCAAGTCAGAAGGGCATGTAAATAGAAAAAAAAAAAAAAGCTGAAATGTTGTTAAAATGGAAATAAATGGAAAACAAAGACAAGTAAACAACATACAAGCAATTTATAAGAGAAAATTAAGCTAAGAAATTATAATGTTTGCAATAAAAATTTTGGATCTTGTTTTCAGGGTTTATCATTAGAGACGAGCAAAATCGCTTTTTTCTCTCCAACTCCTTAGTTTTCTCATTTGTAAAAGAAAAAGGATAAACATTTTTTCCTCTGATCTTACGATCTAAATTAAATTTGATGCAAGGATTGATGGCAAGCCAGTTGAGAAGTTTGAGGAAAATAGTTCAAATAGTTTACAGAAACAAGAAATTTAGGCTAAGACCATTAGAGGTGAAACAGAACTATTGACAGTGTTTTCATGGTTTATAATAGCAATTTTCAACCTTTTTCATTTCATGGCACACAAAATATAATTACTAAAATTCTGCAGCACACCAAAAACATTGTTTGCTATTCTGCCAAAAAATAGGTATAACTTTGATTCATTCACACAAGGCAGCTATTGTCGTGTTGGCTGTTGTCACTTTTTTTTGGTTTGTTTGTTTTAATTTGGCAATTTAAGGGAAAGAAGTCAGTGTCCCTGACTAAATAGTCAAGTATTGCATGTTTTAAAAATTCTTGTGGCACACTGGTTGAAAATTGCTGGTTTATAGGAATAATGAGGTCAAGAATGAACTGTGAGATTGGGAATGACCTTGGAAAAAATACTTCTTTAATATATATGTAACTTTAGATGCTAAGGAAATACCAAAGAAAAAGTAGGAAGTGGCTGTCATTATTTTTGTTTACAAGATAATTTGAATGAAGTCTTCTGTGACTGCAAGCTTCTTTCAAAGACTGTTTTGTCCCTAGCTATATGCATAGCAACAATTAGAACAGTTGCCAGCACAGAAATGACACTTAGTAATTAATAATAATAAGCCAGAAATTAAGATTGGTGTCACCCCCAAATCCACCCTCTCTTCTTACTTCATACTTCTGATTTCTATCTGTTCTATCTCACTATCCTTACTATTTCTTCTCTAAAACAAGCTTTCAGCATCTCTTGCAAGAACCTCCAAAGTAGTGGCCTTTAAAGGCACATATTTCTTCCAGTCTGTCTTTCATAAAGAGGCCAGAATTATCTTTTTGATACCCCTATCTAATCATATCACTTTAAAATTTTTTATCATCAAGATGAAGCCCAAATTACTTATTATGGTGTCACAATTTATTGTGAAACCCTTTTCAGGCCTACAATTACAATTTTTCTCCTTCCCTACTCCTTTCTCACATATCCTAGTTGCTCTCTACCTAGTATTCTCCAGTGCCTAGAACACAGTAGACAAAGTAGATGCTCAATTAATTCTCCTTAAAAGTAATGAACTTGAACTATACATCTAT
Organism: Miniopterus schreibersii; assembly: GCF_964146895.1. Classification (NCBI taxonomy): domain Eukaryota; kingdom Metazoa; phylum Chordata; class Mammalia; order Chiroptera; family Miniopteridae; genus Miniopterus; species Miniopterus schreibersii. The sequence goes on along the minus strand of NC_138104.1, from coordinate 36,475,058 downwards.
GTTGTAAAGATCTCAAATATTTGGCAAGCATGGCAGAAGTAAAATATCATGGATACATCTCCATGTTTTCTTATTAAAAAGAACCAACAATTAGCTAAAGAAACATCTATCATTCCTTCATATAACATTTAAAAAGCTTTGAATTTGTTCATCTTATATTGACATTACATTTAAAAATTTTATTTAAAACCCCAATTTAAAAAACAAAATGATTGAATTATTTTATTAAATTCAGGATACTTTTCTAGTATTTTATTGAGCACAATTTCTAATTAAAGACATGTAGCCTGGTTGGAGAATGGCAGAGATAAATAATTCATGATTATTTTTTACAAATAAACAAAAACATTATTTTTAATTGAATTGATTGTGATGACATTAATTAATTAAGTCATGTAAGTTTCAGGTATACAATTCTATAATACACCATTTGTATATTGTATTTTGGTTCACCACACCAAATCAAGTATCTTTGAGTCACCATTTATCCCCTTTTTACCCTCTTCTACCTCCCCCACCCCTTTTCCCTCTTGTAATAACCATACTGTTGTTTGTGTCTATAGATTTTATTTATTTTTTGCTTAATCCCTTCACCTTTTTCACTCAGCCTCCAACATCCTTCCACTTTGACAGCTGTCAATCTTTTCTCTATATATATGAGTCTGTTTCTACATTGTTTGTTAGTTTATTTTGTTTAATAGATTCCACATATAAGTAAAATAATATGGCAAATGTCTTTCTCTACCTTATTTCTCTTAGTATAATACTCTCCAGGCTATCCATGTTGTCACAAATAGTAAAACTTCCTTCTTTTTACTACTGAATAGTATTCCATTGTGTAATTATACCACAGCTTTTGTATTCACTCCTCTACTGATAGGCACTTGGGCTGTTTTCAAACCTTGGTTATTGTAAATAATGCTGCAATGAACATATGGGCATATGTATTCTCTTGAATTAGTGTTTCATGTTCCTTGGGAAATATTCACATAATTATAATTGACATTTCATAAGTCATTTCTATTTTTAATTTTTAAAGAAAATTCTATACTGTTTTCCACAGTGGCTGTACCAGTCCATATTCCCACCAATTGTGAATGAGGGTTCCCTTTTCTCCACATCCTCATCAACAGCTGGTGTTTGTTTATTTATTAATGATAGCCATTCTGACAGGTATGATATGGTATTTCATTGTGGTTTTAATTTGCATTTCTCTGATGATTAGACATGTTAAGCATCTTTTCATGTGTCTATCGGCTATCTGTATGTCCTCTTTGGAGAAGTGACTATCCAGGTCCTTTGCTCACATCTCAGTTGGACTGTTTGTGTATTTTTATGTTGAGATTAATAATTTTATTATAAATTTTAAATATTAAACCCTTATCTGATGTACCATGGTGAATATTATTTTCCCACCCAGTGGGTTGTCTTTTCATTTTGTTCATGGTTTCCTTTGCTGTGCAAATACTCTTAATTTGATGTAGTCTCATTTATTTATTTTCTCCTTTGTTTCCCTTGGACAAGATGATATATCAGAAAAAATATTGCTACAAGAAATGTTTAAAATTTCACTGCCTATGTTTTCTTCTAAGAGTTTTATGTTTTCGAGTCTAAACATTCAAGTCTTTAATCTACTTTGAGTTTATTCTTGTGTATAATGTAAGTAGGTGGTCTAGTTTCATTTTATTGCATTTATCTGACCAGTTTTCCTATCACCATGTTGTAAATAGATCTTTTTTACATCATTGTATGCTTTTGCCTCCTTTTGTCAAATATTAATTGATTATAAAGGGGTGGATTTATTTCTGGGCCTTCTATTCTGTTCCATTGATCTAAATGTCTATTTTTATGCCAATATCATGCTATTTTGATTACTGTGACCTTGTACTATAGTTTCATATCAGGTAGTGCAATCCCTCTAACTGTTCTTCTTTCTCAAGATTGCTGTGGCCATTCAGGGTGTTTTGTGGTTTTATATAAATTTTTGGAATGTTTGGTCTAATTCTGTGAAATATGCTATTGGTATCTTGATAGGAATTGCATTGAATCTACAGATTGTTTTGGGTAGTATGGACATTTTTTTTTTAAATATATCTTTATTGATTTCAGAGAGAGGAAGGGAGAGGGAGAGAGAGAGATAGAAACATCAATGATGAGAAAGTCATTGATCAGCAGCAGCCCGCAACCTGGGCATGTGCCTTGACCAGGAATGGAACCCCGATCTCCTGGATCCTAGGTCAATGCTCAACCACTGAGCTATGCCCAGCCGGGCAGTATGGACATTTTAATGATATTAAATTTTCACCTCCAAGAACATGGTATATATTTCCACTTATTTGTATCTTCTTTAATTTCTTTCTTCAGTGTCTTATAATTTTCTAAGTACAGGTCTTTTACATCCTTAGTTAAATTTATTCCTAGATACTTTATCCTTTTTAAAGCAACTGTGAATGGGTTTTTTGTGTTTTTTTTTTTTTAATTCCCTTTTCTGGATTAGTTCATTATTAATGTATAAGAGTGCAACCAATTTTTGGATATTTATTTTGCATCTTGCTACTTTACCGACCTCACTTATCAGTCACAGTAGTTTCTTTGCGGAGCCTTTAGTTAGGGTTCTCTCTTTACAATATCATGTCACTTACAAATAATGACAGTTAAACTTTCCCCTTTCCAATTTGGATGCCTTTTATTTCTTCTTGTCTGAGTGCTGTGTCCAGGACTTCCAGTACTATTTTGAATAAGAATGGTGAACGCAGACATCCTTGCTTTGTTCTGGATCTTAAGGGAAACACTTTTAGTTTTTTCCATTGAGTATGATATTGACTGTGGATTTTCATATATGGTCTTTATTACTTTAAGGTATGCTACCATGATCCCCTTTTTGCTAAGGATTTATCATAAACAGTTCCTGGATGTTATCAAATGCTTTTCTTTGCATTTATTGCTTTGATCATGTGGTTTTTAAAATATATATCTTTATTGATTTCAGAGAGAGGAAAGGAGAGGGAGACAGAAACATCAATGATGAGAGTCATTGATTGGCTGCCTCCTGCATGTCTCCCACTGGGGATCGAGTCTACAACCTAGTCATGTTCCCTGACTGGGAATCTAATTGCAATCTCCTGGATCCTAAGTTAATGCTCAACTGCTGAGCCACGCTGGCTTAGGTGATGATCATGTATTTTTTATCTTTAATTTTGTTCACATTTATTGATTTGAAGATATTGTACCAACCTTGCTTCCCTGGAAAAAACCCCGTGGTGTCTGATCTATTTAAAGTATTGCTGGATCTGGTTTGCTAGTATTTTGTTGAGGATTTTAACACCTACATTCATCTGGAATATTAACCTCTAATTTTCACAGTGTTTTTATCTGGTTTTGGAATTAGGATAATGCCTGGCTGTTAATATTAATTTGAAAGTCTTCCCTTCCTCTGGAATTTTTTGGAATAATTTAAGAAAGATAGGTGTTAGTTCTTCTTTGACTTTTTTATAAAATTCACCAGTGAAGGGATCTGGTCCAGGAATTTTGTTTGTTGGGAGTTTTTTGATGTTTGAAATGATTTCAATCTCCTTAAATTTATTAAGACTAGTTTTGTTTCCTAACATGTGGTCTATCCTGGAAAATGTTTCATGTGCTCTTGAAAAGAATGTATATTCTGCTGCTTTGGGGTAAAATGCTTTAAAAGTATCAATTAAGTCCATCTGATCTAGTGTGTAATTTAAGGTCACTGTTTCCTTCCTGATTTTCTGTAGGCAAGATATATATATTGATGTCAATGAGGAGTTAAATTCCCCTTCTATGACTGTATTACTGTCTATCTCTCCCTTATATCCATCAAGATTTGTTTCACATATTTAGGTGCTCTTATGTTTGGTGCATAAACGTTAACAAAGGTTATATCCCCTTGCTAGATTTTTTTCTTTATCATTATGTAGTGCCTTTCTTTGTCTCTTATTATAGCCATTGTTTTGAAGTCTATTTTATATGATATAAGTATTACAACCCCAGGTTTTTGTTTCATTTCCATTTGCATGAAATACCTTTCTCCATCTCTTTACTTTTAGTCTGTTTGTATCTTTCTTTCTGATGTGGGTCTCTTGTAGACAGCATATATATGGATCTTGTTTTCCTATCCATTCAATTACCTTATGTCTTTTGATTGGAGTATTTAAGCATTTATATTTAAAGTGATTATTGGTAGGTACTTTTAAATTGCCAATTTATTCTTTTAACTAAGTTCCTTTGTTTTTCTCCTCCTTCTCTTTCTCCTTCTCCTTCTTCCTATTCCTCTTCTTCCTCTCCCCCTCCTCCTCCTCCTTCTTTCTTCTTCTTCTCCTTCTCCTTCTTCTGCTAGCAGGCCCTTAACATTTCTTGTAATATTGGTTTGGTGGTAACAAACTCCTTTAGCTTTGTCTTGTCTAAGAAGCTTTTCATTTCTTCAATTTTAAATGATAGCATTGCTGGGTAAAGTAACCTTGGATTTAGGTCCTTGCTTTTCATCACTTTGAAAATCTCATGCCAATCCCTCTGGCTTGATATTTTTCTGTTGAGACATCTGCTGACAGTCTTATGGGAGGCTCAATTGTAGGTAAATAACTATTTTTCTCTTGCAGCTTTTAAGATTCTCTCTCTGTCTTTATTCTTTGCCATTTTAATTATGATGTGTCTTGGTGTGGGCTTTTGGCGTTCTTCCTGTTTGGGATTCTCTGTGTTTCCTGGAATTGTGTGTCTTTTTCCTTCACCAGGTTAGGGAAGTATTTGGTCATTGTTTTTCAAATAGGTTCTCAATCCCTTTGCTCTCTCTCTCTTCTTTTTCTGATACACCTATGATACGAATGTTGTTATGCTTCATATTGTCACAAAGATCCCTTAAACTATTCTCATTCTTTATCTTTTTTCCCTTTTTGCTTCTCTAATTGGGTGTTGTTATTTAACTTGATTACCAAATCACTGATTCAGTCTCTGCTTCATGCAACCTACTGTTTATTCCTTCCAGTGTATTATTTATGTCAGATATTGTGTTCTTTCTGAGTGGTTGTTTTTTATGGTTTCTATGTCCTTTTTCATGTTGTTGTACTTCTCACTGAGAATCTTTATTAACCTCTTTTAAAAATTATATTTGATAAATTGCTTGCTTCTATTTCATTTAGCTTTTTTCCTGGAGATTCCTCTTGTTCTTTCATTTGAAGCCTGTTTCTTTGTCTTCATATTTTGGCTGACTCTTTGTGTTTCTTTCTATGTATTAGATAGATATGCTGGGACTCACAGTCGTTGTAGGGTGGTCTTATGCAGTAGGTGTCCTGTGGGACCCAGTGACAAAGTCTCCATGATCATCTGAGATAGGTGTTCCAGGAATGCCCCAGGTATGGATTATGGGGGCTCTCCTATTGTAATTGAGTCTTGATTGCTATTGGCCTATTTGTGCATGGGATAGACCTTCACACTGGCTGACTGTGATGCTCAGTCTTGACCTCAGCATTCATGTTGCTGTGTAGGTGTTGATCACAGGATGCAGAATTTGCTTCAGCAGGGTTTGGTGCCTGCCAAGATCTCCCTTTTGATATGATATGCTGCTTTTGAAGTTTATTGATTCTGCTCTGATTTTGTCTGAATCTGGCCACTGGGTCTGCTGGTTCCAGGCCTCTAGAGAGGGACTCTGGTAGAGGTCAATGTCAGATGTTGCCTGTGCCTGGCATTCAGCAACCTGTGATCCACAATTTTTGGCTGCCTCTGCTGTACTTGGTTGTACACGGTAATGACCAAGTTATGCACCAAAGCAGGCTTTTACCAGTACCAAGCCAGAGGGCTGATCACCAAAAGTCCCAAGGCACCCAGAAATCTGCCTCTTGTTGCCTCTGCCTGGTAGCTCTCTGTTAGGGTCAGTCGCAGAAAGAGCCTCTGGCAGAGTTGGGAGGGGGCTAGTATATCTCCCATGAGGGGTAATTGCCTGTCAGGCTTCAGGGAAGGTGGTGGGTATAGCACCTGCCCCAGAGCCATAAGACTCAGCCTGTCTTGGATTTTTTTCCCTGACCTCAACAGGGTGGAGCTACTAGGAATCTAGTGGGTGGAGCTTGTGGAGCATGGAAGGTGGGTCTGAGGGAAGCCAAGAAGGTGGTTCTATTGGATCACCATGAAAGGGAAGTGCCAGGTGGATTCATGGAAATTTGAGGGAATGGTTCACATCCCAATGTCAAACAACTCAGTCACTGACAACTCCTGAGTCTGCCCAGACCTGTACACCTTAGCCAAAGCAACTCATTCCTCAGCAAGGTATTAGATCTACAGAGTGGGGTGAGAGGAAGTCCAGAGGCTGTAGAAATTACTTTCTGGGTTGATCCCACATGGGAAGGGAGAATTCTACCCAAGAAAGATGGCGATTGCTGTATGGAAGAATTACTCAGCACAGGGATCTGGGTGATTGTCCCTCAGCTCTCTCCTCAGATCCACAAACCCCAGGCTCTCTTCAGATGACCCTAGTTCTCTCTTCGTTCCCTCTGCTGGAGTGTCTGCGAACAACATTTTTTGTGTTAGCCCTTTAAGTGTGTGCCTTTTTTCTGTAGCAGAGTTCCATCTCTTTCTGGTGGACAGAAACCCTGCTAACTTTCACATCCAGTTGTTATGTGAGGGTCTTTTCCAAGCTCTGGTGCTCTGAGCTGGGGATTCTGGTTTGGGTTTAAGATCCCATGGTTCTCAGGGGGAACCTCCCTCAACTGAGATATCCCTCCAGAACCTCAGCCACTGCCTATGGGAGTGAGACTAGCTTTTTTGTATTTCTGCCCATCCTACCAGTATTGATGTGGCTTCTTCTGTAAATCCTTAGTTATAAAACTCCTCTTCAGTTGGTTGTTCAGGATGATTGTTCTTTAATTTAGTTGTAATTTCAGTTTGGTTCTGGGAGGAAGTAAGTGTAGCTTCCACCTACTCTTTTGCCATCTTGAAATTCTCAACAAAAACTTTAGCCCTGACCTGTGTGGCTTAGTGGTTGGGTTTCATCCCATGCACCAAAAACAGGTTGCTGGTTCAATTCCCAGTCAGGGTGCATACTGATATTGTGGGCTCGATCCCCAGTGAGGGAAGTGTGGAGGTGTCTAATTGATGTTGCATTCTCACATTGATGTTTCTCTCTCCCTCTCACTTCCTCTCTCTCTCTAAAAATCAATAAAAACATTTTTTAAAAGCAAGAGCTTTAAAATTAAAAATTAAAAACATGAAAATATTGGTAAAAAAATCTGTCAGAAAAACCAAAACAGTTCATGAAGAATAAACATTTTCCCAAGAAAGAAACACTCAAAAGATTCAAACCAAAGTTTCAGTTGTTTTCTGTGATATTTTTCTGACACCTACAAACAGTAATTATAGGGACTAGTTCCTATAAAAAGAAAGAGAAATGAGTTGAAAGCCTAAATTGCAGGTGTGCATTAACCATTATTAACCACAATTTCCTCCCTTCTGAAATTTCACTATAATAAAGTTTCTCTTGGCTTTACTTATCCAGAACTGTTTTTTTTTTTTTTTAGGTATTTTTGAAACTGAAAATTAAGGTAAACAAAAGGAAACTTATAAATGATAAAAACTAGAAAATTTTTTTTATTAAGTCTAATACTAAATGGCCTTTGTACAAATGTGACTTTTCATCTTTTTGAAACATTAACTAAAGCAAATAATCTCTTCATGTTCAGAATTTTACTGTCAACTTTATAAAAATATGTGTGAGTGAGCACTTGGTGATGGATCAGTTACTTTTTGGGCAATGCATCCTTTTATGAAATCCATGCAAATTAAAATGATATACAATCTTTGATGTCTTTCCTGATCAAATTCAAATTTTAAAAAATATGTGACTCTTCTGTAGAAGGGAAGGGAGGGAGGGAGGGAAGGGGAGAGAGAGAGGACAGAGAGAGAGAGAGAAAGAAACATTGATGTGAGAGATGCATTGATGAGTTGCCTCTCTCTCTCTCTCTCTGTCCTCCTCTCTCTCTCTCTCCCTCCCTCCCTCCCTTCCCTTCTACTGTCTCTGAAAAAAAAACAATAGAAAAAAATCCTCTGGTAAGGATTAAAAAAATAGTCTTCCAAGAAAACATGAAATACAACACCTGATATTCAAGAGCTTATATAATTATTTTTACCACCGAAACTGAGCTGGCTGTGTAAAATGTAATAGAAGTAATAGTGAATAACTTTAGAGGCAAGGTCATAATAAAACGTGTAGCTTCTGTTTTGGTCTTTTGGAACACACTCCATGAGAGAAGTCAGCCACCATGTAAGAACTACAACTGTCTTGATATCTTCATGCAGTAATAATGCCCAAGATAGACAAACAAGCAAGTCATGTTGAAAGAAAGTGAGACATCCCGCCAATTCTCATCTCTTCTAGATATATCACCTAAGATGTTAATTATGTAAGCACTATCTGTACATGCAATCCAGTCTCACCTTCAGATGATCCTTGCCCCAGTTAACATCTAACTACACCTGCAAGAGAGACTTGTAACAAGAATCACCCAGCTGAATCCAATAAAATGTACAATATAATAAAAATTGTTATTTTTAAACCACTAATTGTTATGGTAGTAGTTTATGCAGCAATAGATAACTGAAACACAAACTCTTGACCTTAAAGGTGAACCTGTAAAATCAGCTTTCACTCATTCCTTCTTTCATCATAATATCTGAAGCTTTTCTGGCAGTGTCTAGAGTAAAACAAGATGTAATTAAAATATTAGAAACCTTAACAAAGGGAAAAGAAGCATTGAGGGGGGACTTGAGGGAGTTAGGTCAGAGGATCAAGATGGCATCCACAGGGAAGAAGGGTCAAGGGAAGGGAAGTCCTCAAGGGTGATTTCTTAAGAGATTAAAATAAGCACACCCATATAATCAGAATCTAGAAAGAGGCCAAACAAGGTATTTAAGAAGTGAGTGAGACCACTCTGAAATATTCCAGTCCAGCTTTACTTCCTATTGCTTGCAAGAAATGACCTGTGTTTAAAGAAAAGAAGTAGTGTGATCATCTGTGGAATTCCATGTTTAATCGAAAAAACAGATTCATTTCAGTAAGGTACAATATTGTCCATTTTTTCCTGATATTAATAGCAGAGTAAAAGCAGTTAGGCCAAATGCCAAGAAAACTTTCTGCTTTACAGAATGTATCTCTTGTGCCCATTTGTATTGTCTTTAAATTCCTCACAAAGCAGCCCCACCATGAATATATACTAAGAAGTAAACAGTAGATAAAATGAAAACATTTACAATTTTAATCCAGTTTTATATTGAACTTTAGGGAAAGGAATTTCAAGGAGAAACTGAATTGCACATATCTTGGGTAATTTTGGTTTTTGAAAGTGTTTGTTTTTACAGATTCACAACAGGTGACTGGCTTATTTCACTTAGCATGATACTCTCCAGGTTTATCCATGCAGTTGCAATGAACATAGGGGTGAACATATTCTTTTGAAGTGGCGATTTGGGTTTATTTGGATAGCTTTCCAGAAGTGGAATTTCTGGGTAAAAAGGTAGTTCCATTTTTAATTTTTTGAGGAAAATCCATATTGCTTTCCACAGCGGCTACACCAATCTGCATTCACTCCAACAGTATAGGAGATTTCCTTTTTTTCCACTTCCTGGTCAGCACTTGTTGTTTCTTGATTTATTGATGATAGCCATTCTGACAGGTGTGAGGTGATATTTCATTGTGGTTTTAATTTGCATTTCTCAGATGATTAGTCACATTGAGCATCTTTTCATATGTCTCTTGGCCATCTGTATGCCCTCTTTGGAGAAATGTCTATTCAGGTCTTTTGTCCAATTTTTAATTCCATTGTTTGTTTCTTTGTTTGATGTTGAGTTGTATAATTTCTTTACAAATTTTGGATATTAACCCATTACCAGATGTATCATAGCGAATATATTCTCCCACTCAGTAGGTTGTCTTTTTATTTTATTGATGGCTTCCTTTGCTGTGCTAAAACATTTTAGCTTGATGTAGTCCCATTTGTTTATTTTTTCTTTTGTTTCCCTTTCATAAGGAGATATATCAGAAAAAAATATTGCTATGAGAAATGTCTGAGATTTTATTGCTTATGTTTCCTTTAAAAGTATTTATGGTTTCGAGTCCATCATTTAAGTCTTGAATCCATTTTGAGTTTATTTTTATTTAAGGTGTAAGAAGGTGGCCTAGTTTCATTTTTTGCATGTATCTTTCCAATTTTGCCAGCACCATTTATTGAATGAACTATGTTTACCCCATTGGATGTTCTTGCCTCTCTCTCTACTTTGTTACTCCTCACCCAAGTATATTTTTTCCATTGATATTTTTAGAGAGAGTGGTAGGGAGGGAAAGAGACACAGAGAGAGAAACATTGATGTGAGAGAGACACATTGATTTGTTACCTGCCACACACGCTCCAACTGGGGCCAGGGATCGAACCTACAACCAAGGTATGTGCCCTTGACTGGAATTGAACCCTTGAACCTTCAATCCTCAAACCAATACTCTAACCACTGAGCCAAACCAGCTATGGCATTCTTGCTCCTTTGTTAACCACAAAGATCCCAGAATAGCCACAGCAATCTTGAAAAAGAACAAAATTGGAAGAACCATGTTACTTGTTATCAGACTCTACCACAAGGTCATAGTAATCAAAACAGCATGGTACTGGCATAAAAACAAACATAAAGAAATCAATGGAACAGAACAGAGAGCTCAGAAAAAAAGCTCCAAGCCTTTAAATTAATATTTAAAATTTATGTTTTTAACCCAGTCACATTACTCCAAAACATAGAAATCAAAAATTTTAAAAATTAAAAGGAGAAATAGATTATGATTATTTTTTCCATATAAAGAAACTAGAAAAACAAGAGCAAAATAAACTTAAGAAACATGGCCGGAAAGAGACAATACGTATAAGAGTAAAAAATTATATAGGAAAGAAAAGTGAAATATAGTATATCTACAGATATACCAGTTAATTCTTTTTAAATATTAATAACATTGAAAACTTTGTGTGATTAAGAATCAAAAAGACATAACAAGTATTTAATATTTCAGGCATAAAAAAATGAATGCAGTTACAGATTCTTTAGGCATCAGAAAATATTATAAACATAGTTATACTAGTAAGCCTAACATTTGGATGAAACAAATAATTTTCTCAAATTTACAATTTACAAAAGCTAATAGAAAAAGAAACAAGTATGAATAATCAAATATCTATTAAAGAAACTTAATCCTCTATTAGAAAATTTTTTCACAAAGAAAACCCCAGACCCAGAAGACTTTGCTGGTGAATATATCTAAATATTTAATGAAGAAATAACAACAATATGGTAAAACCCTTCCAGAGAATAAGAAAGAAGGGAATAATTCAGAACATTTATTTAATGAGGGAAGCAACATAATTTTGGCTCCAAAATCTGATAAGGATTTATAAGGATAAAAATGTTAAACTATTCTCTATCATGTAAACAGATGCAAAAATCCATATAGAAATATTGTCAAATTAATATAGTGATATATAAAAAGGGTAATAGATCACAACCAAATATAGTTTATCTCATGTAGTCAAGGTTGCTTTGACATTTGACAATGAATTTATTCATCACATATTCAAAAAATAAGAGAAAACCATATGATCACATCAATAGGCACAAAAATGTATGATCATTTCATAGATTATAAAAAATAAAAACATTTGAAAATTTCAAAACTAATTTATGATTTTATTTTTTAAAAACTCTTAAAAACATAGAATTGAATGGGATGTATTATGATAAGAACACCAATAAGAAATCTATAGCAAATATCATATTTAATAGGAAAATACTGAAAACCTAACCCCAAGATCAAGAATATAATATAGACATAGAGGAAGCTAAAGGGCAAGTATAAATGATGGGATTTGGAGGAGAATTTGTAAAACTCAAGAATCTCTCCTTTCTTTTCCACTTTCATGTCCTATTTCCTGTACTCTCTTGGTCATGCACCACACTTCTTTTCTGTCGATAACTAGTAGCTACTTTCTCCAGAGAGTCATTTATACAAGCTTTATAAAATCAAATATGTTCAGAGGCTAGATGATATCATGAGTCAGAAATAAACCTAAACTGACTGTACTTCAGTATCTAAAAGATAATAGGTTATGAGGAAGACTGGCAAATAAAACTAATGGCCGTTTTTAAAAAGCAGTCTCTTTTATGCACCAGTCAAGTATTGATACGAAGGAATGCAAATCAGCTAATGAAGGATTATTTTAGAAGCTAGAAATCTGCATTTTTATTTGAAATTTCAGTAAACAATTTTAACTTTCTAAACACTATGAAAAACAAATTTTATGCATCTTATGGACATATTTGGTCCATCTGACACCAGTTTGTGACCTCTGCTTTAGTAGAGTAGTTACAATACTTAACCATAGTTGGAAAACCCAGAATACATAAGGAGATCATGGCCAATATAGAATGCACCAAGCATTTAAGCAAATATCCAGTGAATTAATGCAGTTTTAGTTCAATATGTTTTTGTTTTACTAGCATTATTTCTCACTATTGGCTGCATACTAGAATCCCTTGCTGAACTTTTAAATGTCATCATTAAAATGACCATACTACCCAAAGCAATCTATAAATTCAATGCAATCCCTATTAAAATACCAACACCATACTTCACAGATCTAGAATAAACACTTCAAAAATTTATATAGAACCAAAAAAGACTCTGAATAACCACAGCAATCTTGAGAAGGAAGAACAAAGAGAGATCACAATACCTGATATCAAAGCCACTAATAAAAACAGTCTGGTACTGGTTCAAGAACAGACATATAGATAAATGAAACAGAACAGAGAACCCAGAAATGGAATCAAACTTTTATGCTCAATTAATATTGACAGTGGAGGCAAGAGCATACAATGGAGTAAAGACAGTCTCTTCAATAAATGGTACTAGGAAAGTTGGACAGGTACATGCAAAAAAATGAAGCTAGACCACCATCTCACACCATACACAAGAATAAACTCAAAATGGATAAAAAACTTAAATGTAAGTTATGAAACCATAAAAATCCTAGAAGAAAACATAGGCAGCAACATCTCAGACATCTCCCGTAGCAATATGTTTGCCAATACATCTCCTAGGGCAAAGGAAACAAAGGATAAAAAAAACAAATGGGACTACTTGAAAATAAAAAGCTTCTGCACAGGGAAAGAAACCATCAACAAAATGAAAAAGAAGCCCACTGTATGGGAGAACATATTTGCAAATTATATATCTGATAAGGGGTTAATTATGGATGCGGACAATGGTGTGGGGAGGGCTTGGGGGTGGGATGGATGTGGGGGGAGGGTATCAGTGAGGTTAAAAGGGAGATATCTGTAATGGTCTCAACAATAAAGATAAGGAAACATTAAAATAATAATAATAATAATAATAATAATAATAATTTCCAAAATATATAAGGAACTCATACAACTTAACAAAAAGAAGACAAACAATCTGAGTAAAAAATGGGCAAAGTAAATTCAGTGGGGTGTTAAAGTCCCTTACTATGACTGTATTGCTGTCAATCTCTCCTTAAAGTCCTCCAGAAGTTTCTGTTTTTTGTGGTTTTTTTCCTAGTCTTTTGTTCTGAGGTGGGTCTCTTGCAGACAGCATATGCTTGGATCTTATTTTCTTATCCATTCAGTTACCCTATGTCTTTTGGTTGGGACATTTAACTGATTTATATTTAAGATTGTTGATGTACTTATCTATTCTCATTTTATTTCTTTATGCCTATGTTTCTCATTCTCTTTATTTCAACTTCTTATTACATCAGTCCCTTTAACATTTCTTGCAATGCTGGTTTGGTGGTCATAAATTTATTTAGCCTTTTTTTTTTTTTTTTAATCTGGAAAGTATTTTATTATCTATTTTGAATGATAGCCTTGCTGGATAGAGTATTCTTGGTTTCAAATCCTTGTTTTGCATTGTCTTGAACACTTCATGCCATTCCCTTCTGGCCTGAATTTACTGGGTAGATCTTCCAGACCAAAAATCAACAAGGAAACAGTGTATCTAAATGACACACTAGATCAGATGGATTTAATTGAAATTTACAGAACATTCCACTCCAAAGTTGCAGAATAAGCATTCTCCTCAAGTGCATGTGAGACATTCTCAAGGATAGACCACATGTTAGGACACAAAACACATTCCTACAAGTTCAATAAGATTGAAATCATATCAGGCATCTTCTTAGACATTTACAACATGGAATACTATGCAGTTATAAAAATGAAGTATCCCTTATATTTGAGACAGCACAGTGGGACCTGGAGAGTATTATGCTAAGTGAAATAAGTCAGTCAGAGAAAGACAAGTGTCACATGATCTTATTCATATGTGTAATCTAATGAACAAAATAAACCGATGAACAAAATAGGTCCAGAGACATAGAAGCATGAGATAGACTGACAAATCTCAGAGGGGCAAGTGTGTGGGTGGAGAGAGATTAACATAAGAATTTATATGTATATATTCATAACCCATAGACACAGACAATAGTGGGGTAAAGGTCTGGGGGAAGGGGTACAGAGTGGAGAGGATCAATGGAGGAAAAACAGGGGACATTTGTAATATTTTCAACAGTAAAGATAATTTTTTTTAAATGGGCAAAGGACCTAAATAGACATTTCTCCAAAATGGAAATACAGATGGCCAAGAGATATTTGAAAAAATGCTCAAAGTCACTAATCACCAGAGAGGTGCAAATTAAAACCACAATGAGGTATCACCTCACACCTTTCAGAATGGCTACCACCAACAAATCATCAAATGACAGGTTCTAGTGAGAATGTGGAGAAAGGGGAAACCTAGTACAATGGTGGTGGGAATGCAGACTGGTGCAGCCATTATTGAAAACAGAATGGAGGTTACTCAGAAAATTGAAAATGGAACTTTCATTTGACCTAGTGGTCCCAGTTTTAGGAATATATCCTAAGAAACCCAAAACACCAATTAGAAAGAACTTATGCACCCCTATGTTCATAGCAGTGCAATGTACAATACCTAAGATCTGGAAACAACCCAAGCGTCCATCAGTAAAAGAGTGGATAAGAAAACTGTGGTACATTTACACAATGAAATACTACAAAGCTATAAAAAAGAAGGAAATCTTACCCTTTGTGACATCATGGATGGACCTGGAGAGGATTATGCTAAGTGATATAAGCCAGTCAGAGAAAGACAAGTACCACAGGATCTCACATGTTGAATCTAATGAACAAAATAAACTGATAAACAAGATAGATACAGAGATATAGTAGGATGGAGCAGTCAGACGAATTTCAGAGGGTAAGTGGGGAATGGGAGTTTGTGGGGGAGAGTAAACAAGAACTTAGATGCATATATACATGACCCTATGGATACAGACAATAGTATGGAGACCAGTGGGGAGAGGGGGGAAAGGCAGCAGTGGATGCCGGGTGGAGGGGATCAATAGGGAGAAAAAAAGGGGACATCTGTAATATTTTCAACAATAATAAGTAAATAAATATGCTCCAACAACAAATATTGTTTTAATTTGTTTTGAGTTGGTCTTGAACATAAGTATATTTTACAGGTTCCCAAGGATTCTCTTTTTGCAACCAAGATTGAGAATCACTGTGCTAGAAAGAGTAATATAATATCTGTAATGTGGTGTCTTCATAGGATATATTTTCTACTTTTCATTTTTATTATACATTTTTCAGAGTTATAAAATATTTCCATCAAAAACACAAATTTCATTTCATATTGTCACTGAGAAAGGAAAGCACATAGGAAAATGATAGAGATAAAAATACCCACATATTTTGCAATACTATTGTAGTTCTTCAAGAAAATCTGAAAACATAATTTTCCTCAGGCATTGGGCTACTTAATTGGTAGGAGATAGATCATAAGCATGACTCATAATCCTATTCACATTTGAAAAGGGTTTATGAAATCTCCAAACCTCAGATATTATTTAAATTGACTTTTAGAGAGAGAGAGAGGAAGGGGGAGAGGGAGAGTGTGTAACTGTTGTTAGTTGTTTCACTTATCCATGCATTCATTGGTCGATTCTAGTATGTGCCCTGACCAGGAACAAACCCTCAACCTTGGAGTATCAGGTCCACACTCTAACAAACTGGGTAACCCAGCCAGATATTTTCAACAGTACTGATATCCCTTATAGGTGTCAATGATAATATGTTTGATTTCTTATGCCAGAATATTAATTCTTTTAATGCCCTTTCTTCTATTTTATTAATATTCTCTTACCTCATATCCTACTTTTTATTCACAAAGCTGATTCTTTCAAAGTTGTTTGAAGCATAAAAGTACAGTTAATCACAGCAGTAAACTTACTTAATACAAGTCTCTTAATCCAATGTTTCTTAACATTATTAATTTAATTTTGAATCAGAAAGGAAAAAGGTGGATGCAACAAAAGAATATTAGGAATAAAATGTTAAAACTGTTGAGAACTTGGAATGCCAAGTATTTCAAGGGAAACAATTTTCTAAAATCTGAATTTAGAACTGAAATAAATATTAGAGATCATTTTATCATTTCACTTGAACAACTCTTTATTTATAGCAGAGATTTGGGCAGAGAGATTTTATTTTATTTTTTAAATATATCTTTATTTATTTCAGAGAGAGGAAAGGAGAGGGAGAGAGAGAGAGATAGAAACATCAATGATGAGAGAGTCATTGATCGGCTGCCTAGCCTGCAACCTGGACATGTGCCCTGACTGGGAATCGAACCCAATCGCCAAGGATCTTAGGTCTATGCTCAACAGCTGAGCCACGCCTGGCCGGGCAAGATTTTATTTTAAATGGTCCAAAATCACAGAGAAAGTTAACGGCAGAGGTTCAGCTACATCCTACCTCCATGTTTCTTCTACTGGCATTGGGTATATTCATTATATAAATTCTTATGTATTCAACATAGTGTTTGTTACCCAAGGAATTCTTACTAATATAATTCAAGTAGTTTAACCCATCTCCAAATATTCAATTTTTTTAGAGAATAGAAATACTAGAGAAGTTTTTAAATAAAGTAAAGTGAGACATGCCAATATTTCAAAATTTTAAAAGGAGTGTTTTTTATGTAGTTTTGTGTGTTTTTTTTAATTCTTTAAGATGCAATCTTTTCAATACTGAGTTCCAAAATATGTGTGAATTTCAATGCATAATATAAATATTCTTTTTTTGGGGGGTGGATGTGGGTGTCGGAGCCATAGAAAATCAAAGTACAGTAGTATAATAACAACAGAAAATGACATCCTGTAATCTTTAGATTCTAAAGATCCAATGTAAATATTAAGTATGCTAAAAGAACACTGGAAAAGTAGATACTTTTCCAAATTTTGTCTTACAGTGCTTTAGTTTACTGAGGCTGCCACAACAAGTTGTCAGAGACTGGGTGGTTTGAACAACACAAACTTATTTTCTCACAGTTATGTATGCTAGATGTACAAGATCAAGATATCAGCAGCATTGATTTCTCCTCAGGCCTCTCTCCTTAGCTTGTAGAGCACCATCTCCTCTTTGTGTCCTCGCATGGACTTTCTTCTGTGCCTGGTTATCTCCTAAGCTCCTTTGTTTATAAAGATACCAGTCATATTGGTTTAAGTCTCACCCATATGACCATAATACCTCTTTAAAACCCTTAATTACCTCTTTAAAGGTCCTATCTCCAAATGTAGTCACATTCTGAGGTACTGCAAAATAAGAAGTAAACATATAAATTTAGGGGGACATAATTCTGCCCATTAAAGACCATTCCTCAGATTTTATATGCATTTGCTTCAAAATTGTTATCTGTCAATGGTATCAGAAATTTCCCAAAATATAAAAGCTAGGAGGTCTGAGTTTTTTAAAAATCATTTACTATAAAATGAACATTGTAATGATTTTATATACACTGCATGGCATTGGTTCTACTGGGGTTCATATTGCAGGTTTCCAATTGAAGTTATATTGTTAGCATTTGGGTTTTATGCTAAGAATTTCTAAAAGGAATTTTTGAGAGAAGTTAAAGGTAATATGTGTGCGTGTGTGTGTGTGCATACAGTTTTTGCCTGTGTTAAAATTAGTATTTTTCTCCCACCTACATTTGTCCATAATGTGTATAACCAGTACTTATTTTTTCATCACTAAGCATAGCCTTTCGTGCCACCTTACTACTGTGACCATTCAAATCTTGGCTCCTAAATTGTTTCTTTAAAGAATCCTTTCCCAAGTCCCTTCTTATGCTAATTCAACTTATGATTAAAATATAACGTACATTTCAGCACTTACTATAAATAATAAATTGTGCTGTTACCAGAGGAAATAGGTTCTTCAGTGGTCACTGGAAAAGACTTTCAGGGACACTCACGTAGGAGGATTTTAAGTGACAGTCGCAAGATTTATTAGAGAGAAAAGCGACAGTACACTCTCAGAGAGGAAGATTGCAGACAGGCTAGAGGTCAATAGCTGACCTGAGGCCCTTGCTAAGCTTCAATATATTTCCTTGGGTTCGGGAAAAGGCAGACTTTCTTTCAAACTATCCAATCTCTTTCTTGGCTTTTCCAGGGCTTTTACTTATGTCCTCCCCCTATCCAATCTCTTTTTCCCAAATTGTCCTTGGACAGTGCTCTTCCCCCTCTTATGGTGGCCATTTTTGTTCCTAGTGTGCATGCCTCATACTTCTACTTGTCATTTGGCTTCTACTGAACTTGTACTTAGTGAAAAGAACTCCCTCACTATTTTCTCCTTCTCCCCATCCCCTCTTTAGTCAAGTGGACTAGCTGGGGTGAAGGAAAAGCTGTCTTTCCTGCCCACATTGATGGTTTTGCCCCTTTGGCAAACCATGCTGGTTATTCCCTGGGGTGACAGGAAAGCTGTTTTATACCACCTAACCAGGCTTAGTAGGATGTCCAGGTAGTCCCTTCCTCTTTTGTTAATATCAAACTAAATGACTACTCTAACAATTCCCCTAATAGTTTATAAACTCCCTGAAGATCCAAATCACATACTCAGTACCTAGCATGTGGCAGAACTCAGTGATTTTTTTTGTAATGAATTATGGAAGATATAAAGAAAGAAGTTCACAGAACACCTTGAGAAAGTAGAGGGCTCTTTAGAGAAAAAAAAAATGTAATGACAGATTGATGTACAACTAGTTTTATTCTCTGGCTGGGGCCTAAAAGTGCAAAACCACAATGACAAAGTCAATTTAGCCCAATGAGCCCAAATCTACTTGGTTATTAGAATTATATTCACTGATATACCTGATAAGTGTGTAAGGAATTTATACAACTCAACACCAAAAATCAAACCATTGAATTAAAAAATGGGCAAAGGACCTGAATAGACACCTCTCCAAAGAGGACATTCAGATGGCCAAGAGACATATGAAAAGATACTCAATGTCACTAATCAGCAGAGAGATGCAAATTAAAACCACAATAAGATATCACCTCACACCTATCGGAATGGCTACCATCAATAAATCAACAAGTGTTGACAAGGAAGTGGAAAAAAGAAAAATCTAGTACACTGCTGGTGGGAATGCAGGTTGGTGCAACCACTGTGAAAAACAGTATGGAGTTACCTCAAAAAAGTAAAAAATGGAGATGCCTTATGACCCAGCAATTACACTTATGGAAATTTATCTGATGAAATCAGAAACACCAATCAAAAAGAATATATGCATCCTTATATTCATAGCGGCGTTACTTACAGTATTGAGTGAGAGATGGGTGGAGGGGGACAAAAGGGAGAAAATGGGGGACATCTGTAATACTCTCAACAATAAAATAAATTAAAAAAAAAAAAGAAATTTTAAGCCTCAATAAAACAAAACTTCAAATTAGGAGAACAACTTGTAAAAGAAAAAATCATACCAACAAAAATTAGTTAAATGTGTTATAGAAATGTGAAAAGCTTGTTTCTATCTTTACAATTAATTTGAAAATAATTAATGATTTTGTTTTATACTGTATTCTTATATTCAGAAATCATATATTTTAATATATCCTTATGGCAATTTTTAAATAATAAACATTTTTTATTTGAGAATATTATTAAATTTATAGAAAAGTTGCAAATGTAGTATAGATTATTCCAAATACCCTATATCCAACTTCCACCAATATTAACATATGCATAACCTTGAGTTACTTGTCAAAACTGAGAAATTAACATTGGTACAATGCTATTAGCTGACCATGGGCTCTATTCACATTTCATAAGCTTTTCACAGATGAAGCTTTTTCTATTCCAGGATCCCATCCAAGACATAAAATTGTATGCAGTTATCATGTCTCTTTAACCTCCTCTAATCCTTAACAGTTTGTCAAGACTTCCCTTGCTTTTTATGACTTTGACAGTTTTGAGGAGCATTGGTGTTTTTTTTTTGTTTGTTTTTTTAGAATGGCCCTCAATTTGGATTTGTCAGATGTTTTTTCTTATTATTAGGCAGGAGTTATAGTTTTTTCTTTGAGGAGAATCTCAGAAATTAAGTGCCCTTCTCATCACATCATATCAGGGATATATTATAGTAATATAACTTAGCCTGGTGATAATAATCTTGATCACTTGGTCAAGGTGGTGTCTACAAGATTTTTCCACTATTATGTAAGTATTAATCTCTTTTTCATGTCTATTCTTTGACAGGAAATCATTATACCCAGCACATTTTACCCCTCACAATTATGGGAGGGGGGAAATTTTTTAACCTTTACATCCTGGGCAGAGACATACCTGCATATATTATTTGGAATTCTGCAAGGAAGATTTCCTCCTTCTCTTCTATTTATTACCAGTAGCAGATATTTAACATATAGGAAATAGAAATCTGTTTGGTTGTTTCATCATTTACTTCTAAGGATAATCTGTACTTCTTTTGTTTCAGTATGCATTTAAAAACTCAGTCTTCTCTCTTCTAAATTATACATATTTAGAATCTTTTCTTTCCATTCTCATGAGTTACATTTGCTGAATGCTTGTTTTTGTGTGTGTCTTTGTTGTTGTTTTCATCAAAAGCAAATGAAACAACCAATTTTCTGGTACTGAAAGTTATATATGCTGTACAGAGATTTTTATTTCACTGAATGTGAAGTCAAATACAATATCTTCATACAAAGAAATAAACTAAGAGGACATGAAAAATGTGTTTTGTGAAAATTATGTCTAGGCATTTGGCACATTTTACATTATTATGGCAAAACTGACTTTAGTTTCAGCAAGTTATCTAAAATGCTAAAATGAATTAAGAAGTTGATTGAGGCTCTAGGTCTACACACATGATTAATTAATTAATTAACTAAATTATAGAGTATTCTGTTATAATATTTTTGGTAGACAATTTGTACCTACCACATGTCTGACACTTTTATATGTGTCAATTAATTCTCAACTGAATACTGACTGAGTTGATAACAGAATATTATGAAATAATCAAAAGAAAACATGTGGAAAAATTGAGAATTATAATTTTAAAAAGCTATTAGAATAAATTAATTTATGTCTTATTTACCACTACAAAGCATTTCTTTTGCAACTTAATTTCCATGTCCCCCACACTCATCTTGTCTCACACACTAACTGTCCCTAAAGAACATCTTTTTCAGAGCTAACTGAAGAATTTTCCTTTAGAAATATGCATGATGGTTTTTTAATATGATAAAGTTATTATACTATCAACCACTTCAAATGAGAACAAATAAAAAGTCTTTCTTAAAATAATATTTTAATTTTGAAAACAAATGGGATTTATGTCTTCTAATCTATTTTGAAGCCTGCCTTGCTCCATACTCTTTATATATATTTTTTTAATTTTCATTTTCAACCTCAATCAAGAATTTTGCAAAAGAAATTATCTTGAACACAAAGCACTTGTATTATCATCTGACCATGTGACTTGTACCATCCTTTTGCCAGTGGACAAAAGGAAACATTCTTGGAAGTCATTTATTTTACATGTAAACTTCCCTTAATAACTCTGTGTATGTTTATCTATGTGTACTTTCCTGTGTATTACCGTCAATCCTTGTATCTCATTAGGTTGCTAAATAGTCCAATAAAGTTTGGGGAATCAGGCAATTCAACTGTAATGTGAAAGATTGTGCAATGATAAAAGTAAGAGAAGTGTTACATTGACCCAAGCCAGGTTATTATAAATATTGGTTATATTCTGATAAATATGTAAGAATCATAATTTTTAATTTTATTTTAAAGATCTGCTATCATTTTGACTATTCAGGATATGTTTTTCAATTTTAAAGCAAAGTTGTTACTTTAATTATCAGTGGAAATTTACCTAACATTAGATTATATTCTATGGGTACAGTTCTAAGTGTTCCTTATTTGAAAGTTCAAAATTAGGACCAGATCAATAGCGAATATCTAATTTTGCTGATCAAAGAGAAAAGCTTACTTCAAAATATTCCCATGACTTCTGTGTTGGCACTTGATAGCTAAAATATGCCATTGAAATTTAGATAAAATGATATTTCAAGATTTAAAAATTAAGGATAGTATTCACTTTTAATTATATGTGTAGTTTAGTAAAATTAAAAAATAAAAAGTTCAGCATCAATATATTTTTCTATTAAAATGTGAGATTCAAATGAGTTGATGTATGTCAAAACTAATTGAAAACTGTATCTATGTGCTATAAAAGCTTTGCAGCTCAAAATTCAAACTATAAAACTATAAAATATTATAACCTCAAGGATGTTGTGGTAAAGTATTTTAATTATTGAAATTGGCAATCTAAGATAAAAAATATCCAGAAATGATACCCATTGGTTTACCTTTGATGACATCTCTTTAATGGAAAATAAAACCACATCAGGAGAGAAGGTTTCTGAATACAAATAGAACATTAATGTTGTTAAATTTGTTGTTCTTTGGAGATTTCCTCAAGTCTCAAGTTTAAAGACTCTATAAGCTTAAAGGCTTAAAAATTAATTCAAAATTCTTACTAGATAGATTCCTAACTTTTCATGATTCAACTTAATGCATGTAAGTGATGAGAGGCAACAGGATATTTTCTAAACAATTTATTTACTTTATCTCTTAAAGCTTTGTATTTTGATTCTTTGAGCTATGGTGTAAATGGTTTCATATTAGTAGACCTGTCCTTTCTTTTAGTCCTTGGGAGGAACTGAATCTTTGTGCTTTTTCTACTGAAGTATCACTTTTAATGAAACACTCAGGAATGAATTAGTAATCCATAACCTGCAAAATTTTAAAGCCTCAACCAAGTTCATATACTTCCACAATTTTACGTTGAAAGTTCAGCACTTCTGCTGACGTTCTATATTTAAAAGTGAATTACTGGATTTTCAAAACCAAAGTCTATCATAATTTTTCTAGTAGTCTAACACCATAGGCTAAATTTTAAAATATTTTAAATTTTCAGGGAAAACACCGGCTACTAATTTCAAAGGTACTCTGACATTTTAATATCAGAAAGATATAATTATTACACTATGCTATTAATGTGTATAAATCTAACTATACCAAAGAATCTATTACCTCCATGTTTTATGGCTTTATAATTGTATTTTACCTTCCTAACATTAACAGAAAAAATAGTATATCAAGGAACAGCATGATTTTAAATAATATTTGGGGGAAGTATGAAAAGCATCTCCTTGTTAGCTTAATAATTTCTTTTTTTGAGACATTTGGGCCATGAACTTTCATAAAGCTAAAGTGCATTTGTCTTCAATTCCAAAAGAACTATACCATTGCAAATACCTGCATATTTGTCCTAGAGTTTACTTAAAGTGTTTTGTAATTTGGATAAGATTTTTGAGGCAAAGAAAATAATGTCTCAGGCTCAGAAATCAAAACAAGCTGTATTTTAAACTGAAGGTGATTTTGATGATTAAAGTTGTATATTAAGAGAAAATTAAGCTTGTACAGAGCTTGCTTGTATTAAAATTTCAGTGAAAGCATCAAGCAAACAATCCTTCCAGGGCATTTTAGTAAATATACCTAATTAAATTGGCTGTCTTTCAAAGGTCTCATTTTCACTGCTTACAAAATGAAAGAAAACAGATCTTTTATGAGGAAGCTGGGCAAAGAACTACTTACAAACACGTCATTTTCTGAGATAGAACAGGTTGTGTTGGAAAAAAACAAGGACTACTCTGATACTTTTGCTTGAAGATGATCATGGTTATAGTCATTATTCTTAAAGGTATTAACAATTATACTATGACATATGCAATAAAGTCAAGAAAATGTGTTTATAATTAAAATTCTACACATTGAAATTTATTTTACCATTAATAGACAAATGGGGAAATATATTTAGACATCAAGATGGAATAACCTTTACATATAACACTGATCATTTAACATAATGCTAATGTGTGCTTAAAAAATTAAAAGTTTATGTGCAAGATCTAATTTACTAGTTCTACAATAACTATATGAGGTAGGTACTGTAATTATTTCCATTTGAAGATAAATAAATTGAGGTACAGGTAGAAGAGTAACCTTCTTAAATTACACAACTAATAAGTTCCGGGGATAAGAATTTCAGAATAGAATACTAACTTTTCCTTTCCATTAAAGGAACAAAACACAATTGCCAAATTCATGATTTGCCCAGTCATAAAAGGAATAAAACACTATTGCCAAAATTAAAATTTTTAGAGGATAATCAGAGACTTGAAAAAATATGAGAAAAGTTTATTCAAGAAAAACTTTTGAACTTACTTTAACAGGAAAAACATAGGTTGAGACGCTGTAACTTGACCCCAAATGTCATTTTCCAATGCCGGCAGACTCACACCCATGAAAAGGAGTAGACAAGGTTTGGAGTTCCACAGAAAAGTCCAATCGCCACACCATTGTCACTATTTAACCTGTCTTATGTCTCCTTAGAAAAGATCCGTGCCCAGAGTGTTTTTGTCTTTTGACCTGATTAGGATCTTGCTTCCAGAAGTCTATCAAAAACAATCAATGGCCTGAGACATATAGTAACCTTGTCAAAAAAATCTTTTAATTTCCTTTTATGAAGATCGGAGGAAGAAAATATCCATAGGGAGGTTGATATAGACTAGATGCTTGTATTCCCCCTCCCACCCCTAAAAAACCTTTCATATATTAAATCTTAATGTGGTGGTATTTGGAGATGATTAGCAACCCAAATGGTACTTTAGGAGGTTATTAGCAACCCAAATGGACTAAGACAGAAATTTTGTACCAAGAGTGGGGCACTTTTGTAACAAACATGCAAAAATGTGGAAGCTGTTTTGGAACTGAGTACTCAGTAGAAGCTGTAAGTGTTTTGAGGTGCATGCTAGAAAAAACCTACATTTCCATGAACAGACCTTTAAGGGTGATTCTTGTAAGGACTTAGAAAGAAAAGAGGGGTGCTGTAAAGAAAGCCTCAAACTTCTTAGAGAACACCTAATCCTGAACAGAATGTTGAAAGAAATTTGGACAGTAAAGGCCATTCTGATAAGGTCTCAGATGCCAATAAGGAACATGTTATTGGAAAGTGGAGGAAAGATGATACTTATTATAATGTGGCAAAGGACTTGGCTGACTTATTTTCGTGTTTTTGTGTTTTGTGAAAGGTAGAATTTGTGAGCAATGAATTTAGGTATTTGAAGCCATTTCTAAGCAAATTTTTGAAGGAGCAGAGTGAATCCTCTGGATTGCTTATGATAAAATGTGAGAAGACAGAAATGGCTTAAATATTAATTGCTAATTTAAAAGGAAGCAGAACTTAAAGATTTGGAAAATTATAAGTCAATCCATATTTTAAAAAATGAAGAAGCATGTTTGGGAGAGAACACTAAGAGTATGACCAGAAGACCATTATATAGGGAGATTGGTCAGCCATCTCAACAGAAGCTAGGAACCATTGCTCAAAACAATAGAAGAATGCAGAGGAGGAACCTCCTAGGAATGCCATGCCCATCACTCCTTCACATAGTGGGCTTCACTTCCCATACTCCAGTGGCATGTTCCTTGGTTGCCTACAGAGGCTGCTGCTCAGAGGACACAGGAAACAAACTTTGGCAACATCCTTGTGGTGCCATCTCAGTCAGCAAACAGTGCAGAAATCTTAGGGGTGTGGCTGCTTCCACCTTTCAAAGTATTCCAGGCAGAGCAATAAACATGGGATCCCACCTTAGGAAATTTGTGGGCAGGGTCCAGGCACAAAACTACTGCAGGGGCAGGGTCACCCAAAGCCATAATGGCAGGAGGGCAAAGCATTGAGTCAAAGAGGATTATTCTCAATTCTTAAGATCTAATGAAATTTGCCCCATTTGCTTTTGGACTTACATGGAAACTATTACTCTTTTCTTCTTTTGTATTTTTACCTTCTGGAATGAGGATGTCTCTCCTATGCCTGTCTCAACATGACATTTTGGAAGCACATAACATGTTGATTAAAGAAGTTCACAGCTAGAAAGCAATTTGCTTCAAAATAAATGATACCTTGAGCCTCACCCATATCTACTTTAAATGATATTTAGATGAGGCTTTTGATTTTAGGCTTTAGAGTTGTGCTGAAACAAGTTAAGACTTCCAAGCCATTGAGATAAAATAAATGTATTTTACGTGTAAGAAGGACTTGAATTTGGGGTATCCAGGTAAGGAATGTTATGGAATGAATACCGTATCCTCCCAGATTTTTATGTTAAATATTAATGTCCAAAGTAACAGTTTTTGGAGGTGAGACCTTTAGGAAGTGATTGAGTAATGAGGGTGAAGTCTTCATGAATGGAATTAGTACCCTTATTGAAAAAAAAAAATATGGAGATCCGTCATCTCCCTCCAACATGTGAGATTACAGTTAGAAAGCAGCCATCAATAAACCAGAAATCAGGCCCTCATTAGACACTGAATTTGCTGGCATCTTGCTATTGGACTTCTAGTTCCCAGAACTGTTAGGGGTAAATTTCAGTTGCCTATTAGCCATCCAGTCTATGGTATTTTGTTATAGCAACCCAAGTGAACAAAGACAGGAGCTTTGAAAACTCTGACATGTTTCTTGGCGTCTAGAAGCCCATATATATGTGCACGGCAGTAGCATGCCCAATAAAGACCCAAAAAAGTCCTAAATGTTCTCTTCTGCCTGACTTTGAAGTTTTCACTAGAAAGAAAGAAGTCTAAGGAAAAATTGTAAACAGCCCAATACACACACACCACATACACACACACACACAGCTCTCATAAGAGAAAGTCTCACTGTATGAAGGCATTTAAATAAAACTTTTTCCAATCAGTAGCTGAACACTAAGCTAACAGCAAAGACTTCAGTATCACATGTGACAGGGAATGCAGACTTTTCAAAAATAGTTCAATTCAAGAAAGTTACTAAACAGGAAAATACCAACAATTATAACAATAGTTATAAATTTTAAAAACCAATAAGAACAGACTCTGAAGGGTAAATTCTAGAGTTGCCAAATTATACTATTTTATTTATTTATTTTTAATTTTCCTTTATCTTTATTGTTGAGGCTATTACAGATGTCCCCCTTTTAACCTCACTGATCCCCTCCATCCCACATCCAGCCCACCCCCAGGCCCTCCCCACACCAATGTCCACGTCCATGGGCCATGCCCATAAACATACAAGTTCCCTGATTAATCTTTCCCCACCCACACCTCCCTCCCCTCCTTCCCTCTGAGATGCCTCAGTTTGTTCCAAGCTTCTATGTCTCTGGATGCACTTTGTTCATCAGTTTATTTTGTTTATTATATTCTACAGATAAGTGAGATCATTTGGTACTTGTCCTTCTCTGACTGGCTCATTTCATAATCATCAAAGAGATGCAAATTAAAACCACAATGAGGTATCACTTCACACCGTTCAGAATGGCTACTATCAACAAGTCAACGAACTACAAATGCTGGTGAGGGTGAGGAGAAAAGGGCACCCTAGTACACTGCTGGGGGGAATGCAGACTGGTGCAGCCATTATGGAAAACAGTATGGAGTTTTCTCAAAAGATTAAAAATTGACCTGCTATTTGATCCAGTGATCCCATTTCTAGGAACATATCCTAAGGAACCCCAAATTATAAATGTCCAGTTTTTAACAAAAATTATGAAGCATTAAAAATGTACAACTAATATACAAACCTACAAGCAGTGAATAAAAACTGTCCTTAAGGAAGCCCTGAATTGAACTTTTTATACAAAAGCATAAAAAAGATGGCATCCATAAAGATGTTCAAAGTAACAAAGGAAACCATGTCCAAAGAATTAAAGGAAATTATGAGAACAAAAGTATGATAATGCTTTCTCATCAAATCAATATCAATATTGAGCATATCAATATAGAGATAAAAATTATTTTCAAAAAAGAAAGTGAAATATAAGTGTTGAAAAGTACTATAAATAAAATAAAAAAGTTGATAAAAGGGCTCCGTAACAGATGTGAGTTTGCAGAATAAAGGAACAATAAATATGAAGATAGATTAATTGAGATATGTGATCTAAGAAAGAAAATGAAGAAAAATAAAGAGAACCTAAAAGACCTATGGCACACCACTAAGAATCCTAAAATTAGCATAATGAGAGTTCCAGAACAACAACAAGGAAGGGAACAGAAAGAATATCTAAAGAAATAATGGGTGAAAAATCTCCAAATTTAATTAAAAACATCATACTACACATATAAGCTCAAAAACAATAAAAGTAAGATAAAGTAAAATATATCTGTACCTAGACACACCATAGTTAAATGTTGAAACTCAAAGACAAAGATAGAGTTCTGAAAATAGAAAGAAGAAAAATGACTCACCATGTACAGTCGATCCTCAAAAGTAAAAGTTGACATCACATCAGAAACTATGAGGAGAAAAAGCAATGGGATAACATATTTAAAATGCTAAAAAAAAAAAAAAAAAAAAAAAAAAAAAAAGTCAACCAATAATATTATATACAGGGAAAACTATAGTTGAGAAATTAAGACATTACCAGATAATCTTCAATAATAACCTGTTCACAATAAATACTACATAGTCTTTCAGGTTAAAATTAAAATTAAAGGACTCGAAAGTGTAATTTGAATCCACACAAAAATAAAAATGATCACTAAAGGTAAGTACATGGGTAAATATAAAAGACAGTGTAAATATAATTTTGTTTGTAACTATTCTATCTGATATAAAAGACAACCACATATAATGTTGATGGGCTAACAATATACAAGATATACTTTGTGTGACAATAATAGTACAAAGGAGATAGGGTGGAATGGGAATATATTGGAATAAAATGTCTCTGTATTATTGAAATTATGTTATATTAATCAGAACACCATTGTTTAAAGTAAATGTGCTGATTGTAGAAGTTACATCAGCAAAAAGGTGAACTGGGAAGCTCCAAGCCCATAGTTCCCACAGAAACATCAAAAACAAACAAAAAGCAAACAAAACCCCCCAAAAAACAAAAACAAAATGAAACCAGATACAGTAACTTTAAAAGAGTTGTAGAAAATAGGTAAAGTCATACTGCAACAAAGTGACACCTAATCAAAAGAAAGCCACATTCAAACCTTTGGAAATTTCATCACATTTTTACTTACACTTATCCCACCTTTTCACTAGCTTGGTGCAGTTTATTCTAAAGGAGATAGTAATCCAAGTTCTAATATGCTCCTTTAAACCAAAGGGAACTGAGTCGACATTGTTTGTAACATTCTAACCTTTGGGGGTCTTCCTGAAGGACTAGTGTCTATCTTGTCTAATTCAGATCTTAAGTGGAAAGAAGTTACAGGCACTGCTCATGAAAGCTTAAAGAGCACTAGATACTCATGTAGGCCTAGGGCAAGAGATTACAATGTAGAAATACACCTTAGCAGGTCTAAACCTAGAGGAGAAGATGGACTGAGACTCCTTGGGTAACTAAGACATTTAAAAGGGGCCATGTATGGGGGAAATTGAAAGACAGAGACATAGACCCAGCCAAGCAGCTGTCTTAGAATATACCTGAGAAGATCTTAAGTTTTCATCTTCAATAGTAGGCTCAGAGCAATTTCAGCTAATTAGTGAAAGGATTTTTTTCCCAGGCACAGACCCAATTTGCATAGACTGGGAGAGTTAGCTATCTTTTTTCAAATACTTGATTTTTGACAAAAAATGAAGAATCACAAAAAGAAACATGAAACACATCCCATTCTAAGGAAGAAAGTAAATGTGCAGAAACTTTTATGTTTCAAGGGACACCAATAAGAAAGGAAAACGCAGCCCAGATAACTGGGTAAATTTGTAAATCATATATTTGATAAAGGAATTTTATCCAAGACATATAAAGAACTCTTCCATCTAAATAATAAAATGACAAACCCACTTAAAATATTTAAATAGACCTGTCTCTAAAGAAGATATAGTGGTCAATAAGCTTATGACAAGGTACTAAATATAATTAGTAAACAGGAAAATACAAATCTAAATCATCTTGAGGTATCACTTCATACCTACTGGAGCAGTTATAACAAAAAAGACATGTAACAATGACTACTGAAGAAGACAAGGATATGTTGAAACACTCATAAACTGCTGATTGGAATATAAAATGATGCAGCCACTTTGGAAAACTGGCCATCAAAAAGTGAAAAGGAAAGTTACCCTATGACCCCAGGATTTTACATATATATATGAAAAACTGTCGTGGTAGCAAACTTATACACAAACTTATGCACAGCATTATGCATAATAGACAAAGGTAGAAACAATTCAAATGTGCATTAACTGAAGACCATGGAAATCAAATGTGGTATATCCATACAATGGAATATTAGACAATATAAAGAAATGAAGTAGTGATACATGCTGCCACATGCATGAACCTTAAAAACATTATGCTAGCCCTGGCTGGTGTGGCTCAGTTAGTTGAGCATCATCTTGAGCATCTACAGGTTGCTTGTCCCATTTCTGGTCAGGGCACATGCAGGGGTTTCGGGCTCAATCCCCGATGCCCAGTAGGGGGCATGCAGGAAGCAGCTGATACATGTTTCATTCTCACATCGATGTTTCTCTCTCTCTCCTGCCCACTTCCTTCCTCTCTCTCCAAAAACCAATAAAAAATATTTAAAAACATTATGCTAAATGTAAGGAGCCAATCACAAAGAAGCCAGTCATAAATATTGTATGATTCCACTTTTATGAAATAGTTGTAACAGGCAAATCTATGGAGACAGAGAATAGATTTGTTATTGACTAAGGCTATGGTTGATGATGAGACTGGGAGTGATGGCTGGGGAGGTGCAAGCTATTTTGGATGATAATTAAAATTTTCCAAAATTGATTGTGGTGATGGGTGGGAAACTCTGTGAATATACTAAAATAATTTTAATCATACATTTTAATAGGTGAATTTTATGATATGTCAATTATATCTCAATAAAACTGTCCAAAAAGAGAACTAACCAAAATAACATGACACCTATGAAATCAATAACTCAGATTATTACCAATTTCAGGTAGAGTAAAATTGATTGTCATTTTTTAGACCTTGCTAACTTTTCTTTTACTGATTTTTAAGAAAGATCTGTGAGATTACACTTAGTTAATTTACCTCTTTTATATATTGAAGTAATTTAAAAGACTAAATATATTGCTTATTTTAAACAAGTGAAATAACGTATTGAGCCAGCTAGAAGGCAGTGCTATCTTTTAATAAAGCATGCAGTCACTGTATTACATGTCTGCTGAGTAATTGTTATGTACTTCAATATTTTTCAAGAGTCCACATCTCCTAATCAAATGTGCCACTACATTTCTGTATGTCATATACTTTTAGGATAACACTTATGGTTGGAATCCACTGCACAAACAGGCATAATTATCTTTAAAATCATGATACCACATAGAGACTCTTCAAAGGAAGGTAAAAGTTTTCTAAATAAAATATTATAACCTTTGTATATCAAAAGGTATAAAAAATGAAAATATAAATATCAAAGTGCAAAATTTATTGAAACATATACTAAGTTTAAGTAATTAATGACATTAATAAATGAAGAATTCCTACAAATAAATAAGAACAATTTGATAGAAAAATGAGAAAGATGATTAGATCTTTAGTGTTTGGCACATAATAGACTTTCAATGAATAAATGAACGAATCAGGAAATTCAAAACAGAAATACTAAAATAGTCAGTGAATAAGTGAGGAGATGTTAAAACTCTATATTCATTGAGAACCAAATGCTTAGTTGTAAATCTAATAAAATTTGTACACGATTTGCATTCTGAAAATTACAAAATGCTGATTGAAGAAATAAAAGATCTAAATAAATGGAGAGACAGACCATGGTCATGAATTGGAATACTAAAAATAGTAAGCATGTCAGTTCTTCCTAAATTTATCAATATGTTTAAAAGAGTTCCTATGGCAATCCCAGCAAACATATTTGTAAAATGTATATGGAAAGGCACAAGCTCTTGAAATAGCTTTAAAATATTGATGAAAGAAAAAATAGGGGGAATTACTCTAGTTAATAGTAAAACTTATAGTATAACTAGAGTGATCATCAGGGTTTTTGTTGGGTCCATGGAACAAAATAGACAACTCATAAATGGGTCCACACAACTATGAATAACTGACTTTTGATAAAGTTGCAAAGGCAATTCAATGTGAGATAAAGTGAATTACCAGACAATGTTAGTAAAGCAATTAGATATCTAAAAAAAAAAATGCACCTGAACCTAAATTAAATACCTTATACAAAAATTAATTTAAAATGGATCAAGTTCTTAAACATAAAGCATAAAACTATAACATATTTAGAATACATAGGTGAAAAACCTTTCAGCCAGCACTTGCAAAACAGTCCTTATACTTGTCATCAGAAGCATGAGCAATAAAAGAAAAGAACTAATAAACTGAACTTTATCACAATTAATATGTTTATTCTGCAAAAGTTATTGCAAAGAGGATGAAAAATAAGCTGCAGAGTGGAAGAAAATATTTGTGAACTGCATATCTGACAAAGACGAGTCAAGAACATATTTTTAAAACTTTCAAAATCAAATTAGAAATGGCAAAACACATGGAAAGCTATTTCAAAGAGATATACAGATGGTAAATAAACCCATGAAAAGATGTTCAACATCTCTAGCAATTAAGGAAATGCAAATAAGAGCACAATGAGGTATTACCACACAATTATTAGAATGACTAAAATTTTTTTAAAAAAGTGATGATATCAAAGGCTAATGAAGAGGAACAGATTCTCTCTCTCATATCACTTGTGGGGATGTAAATAGTACAGCTTTACTAGTTTAGCGGCTTCTTTAAAAACTGAATATAAACTTAATATATGACCCAGCAATCACTTTCTTGTGCATTTATCCCAAATAATTAAAACTTATATCCACACAAAATCTGTACACAATTATTCACTGAAGCTTTATTGTCTTTCACCAAAACTGCAAAACAACCCAGTGTCAAACAATAAGTGAACGGTGCATTTATGCCATAGAATACAACTAAACAGTAAAAAGGAAAAAAACCCAAAAAACCCACTATTGATACTTGCAACAACTTTGGTAGATTCAAAAGATTATTATGCAGAGAAAATACAACCAGACAAGGTCATACACTGTGTGGCTCCATTTATATAAAATTCTCAAAATGACAAAATTATGGAGATAGGGAACAGATTGCAGGGTGTAGAGAGAGTTTTTGAAAGGGGAGTGGGTGTTGCTGTAAAGAACTAGATTAAGGGAGATATTTGCGGTGATGGAATAGTATTGTGTCTTGACTTGGTGGTGGCTACATGAATCGACATGTAGGAAGAGATAGAGTGGTTTGGGTATTGTATAATTGTAGCATAAAATGAATCATTGGCAGAAACTGGACAAAAGGAACAGAAAATCAATCTCTTGTCACTTTGCAATTTCCTGTGATTCTAAATTTTTTCAATACAAAAAAGGTTAAAAGAAAGCATATTAGTCCCCTCCGTATCCACAGCAAATATATGTTCCAAGACATGCAGTGGATGTATGAAACTACAAATAGTATCATATACACTATGATTATTTCCTATACATACATACCTATGATAAAGTTTAATGGCACAGTAAGAGATTAACAAGAATTACTACTAATAAAATAGAACAATTATAACAATATATTGCAATAAAAGTTGTGTGAATGTGGTTGCTCTCATTCTCTATCTATCTACCTACCATCTATCTACCTGTCACTCTCTCAAAATATCTTATTGTACTGTACTCACTTCTTCACTTACAAAAAGCACTACAGCTTCTCTTTGGCATATCCGAATAGCAAGAATAACTATTCTTGCACTTTGAGCCATTAATAAATAAAATATGGATTACTTGGACAAAAATACTTTGATACCTGGACAGTTGATCTGATAACCCTGACGGCTGCTAAGTGACTAAGGGGCAGGGAACATATAGAGCATGGATACACTGAACAAAAGGATGATTCCCATCTAGGGTGGAATTGAGCATGATAGTGTGAGATTTCATTGTGCTACTCAGAAGGGTACAATTTAAAACATCAATTGTTTATTTCTGGAGTTTTCTTTTTAATATTTTCAAACCACAGTTGACCTTGGGTAACTAAAACTGCAGAAAGTGAAACTGCCAACAAGGGGGAACACAACACAACCAAGTATAATTATTCCAGTTATTTAAGGGTGGTAGAAAATTGAGTCACCAATGTAATTCACAACATTAATAGAAAAGGAAGAAAGGATATAATTATCTCCTAAAAATTGATAAATTCAAATTTTTTAACAAAGTGTAACAAAAAAAAAAATCTCAATTTGATTTTAAAAATTTACAAAAATCCTTCTCCTAATGTATTTAATCATCTCACCTGAGATTTGGAATGGGAAATGGGTACACATTATCTCTACCTCTATTCACTGTTGTGCTGGAAGGCGTAATAGTGCAAAGTGACACAGAAAAGAAACAACACAGTATTAAAAAGGAAGAGTTTGCTTTGTTAGTTTGTTTTTTGTTTTATATCACACATATGAGGGAAATCATGTGGTTTTTGTCGTATTCCATCTCACTTATTTCACTTAGCATGATTTTCTCAAGATGCATCCATGTTGTCAGAAATGGCAAGAATTTATTCTTTTTTATGAGGCTGCTGCAAGCATGACATTGTTTATAGCAAACTTGTTTTTTTTTAATTTTATTTTTCATTTACAGTTTACAAAAAAACTAGAAATTCATAAATGTGTCAAGAAATATATTACAAATTATTTTCTTGCTTTAGATATTTTAGTGACAATCTTTATTATGCACTTAAGTGAAAGGCACATGTTTAAATATTATTATTATTATATAGTTGGTGTTGTGATGGACTTCTTCAAAGGGAGTTAGTGCTCATATTGTTTCCTTACAATAAGACCCCCATGGGATTAAAAAAATCACAAAAGTAATTTATTGTCTTACCAATAAGTTAGTTCATTTTGTATGTATTACACATTTACCATGTTACTGAACATAAGAAATACAAAGACTAATAAGACATGACTCTTACCCCCAAGGGAATGACAGACAGTAACACTCTTGATATCCATATGAGAAGAGATTACGCCAGACAAAATATCTTACTTTAACAAGTATTCATAATATTTTCTTACAATCCTTTGTGTTTCTTTGGTGTCAGTTTTACTTCTCTATCATTTCTGATTTTATTTATTTTGGTCTTCTCTCTTTTATTTCAAGGTTGAGCTTGTAGGTCTTCTCTTTTTTCTTGAAGAGTCTGGTTAAAGGTTTGGCAATCTTGTTTATCTTTTTTTAGTCTCTATGTCATTAATTTCTGCTCTTATCTTTACTATTTTCTTCCTACTACACACTCTGGGATTTGTTGTTTTTTTTCAAATTTCTTTATGTGTAAAGCTAGATTGTTTATTTGAACTTTCTCTTGTTTCTTGGGATAGTCTCTTAGGACTGCTTTTCTTGTGTCCCACAGATTTTGGGTGGTTGTGTTCTCATTTTCATTTGTATCAAGGTATCTTGGTTTCCTTCCTTTATCTCATTGTTAACCCATTCATTGCTCAGTAACATGTTATTTAGCATCCATGTCTTGGTGTGTTTTTCTGTTTTCTTCTTGTGATTGATTTCAAGTTTCAAGCATTATGGTCATAGAAGATATTTTATAATATTTCAATCTTCTCAAATTTATTGAGACTTGATTTGTTTCCTAATATGTGGTCTACTCTAAAAATTATTCCATGGTCACTTGAAAAGAATGTATATTCTGCTTCTTTGGGGTGAAATGTTCTGAAGATATCAGAGCTTTAAATCCATTTGATCTAGTAAGTCATTTAAGGCCACTGTCTCCTTGTTGATTTTCCATCTGGAAGATCTATCCATTGATGTCAATGGGGTGTTAAAAACCTGTTATATAATTGTATTGCTGTCAATCATTCCCTTTATGTCCATCAAGATTGGCTTTACATATTTGATGAATATTATATGCCAGTATCCCTGATGAACATAGATGTTAAAATCCTGAAAAAATATTAGCAAACTGAATCCAGCAATACATTGAAAAGATCATACACCATGCTCAAGTAAGATTTATTCTGGGAATTCAAGGTTGGTAAAATATCCTCAAATCAATAAATGTAATACACCACATTAAAAAAAATAAAAGATATAAACCACATGATCATAATAATAGATACAGAAAAAAACATTTGATAAAATCCAGCACATATTTATGATATAAAATCATCAGCAAATTGGAAATTGAGTGAACATACTTCAACATAATACAGGCCATAGGTAACAAATCCACAGTCAACATCATACTCAATGGGCAAAAACTATAAGTGTTCCCCTTAAAATTGGGAACAAGACAGAGATGTCTACTTTTATCACTCTTATTCAACATAGTACTGGAAATCTTAGGCACAGTAATCAGCCAAGAAGAATAATTAAAGACATCCAAATTGGAAAGAAAGAAGTAAAACTGTCATTATTTGCAGATGACATGATACTGTATATAAAGATCCCTAAAGATTCCACCAAAAAACTACTAGAACTTATAAATGAATTCAGTAAAGTAGTTGGATACAAAATAAATATCCAGAAATCAGTTGCATTTTATACACCAATAATTAACTATCAGAAAGGGAAACTTTAAAAAAAAAATCCCATTAAGAATTGGTTCAAAAATAATAAAATACCTAGGAATAAATTTAACCAAGAATGTAAAAGACTTGTCATCAGAAAATTATGAGGCACTGAAGAAGGAAATTGAAGAAGAAGATACAAATAAGTGGAAGCATGTACTGTGTACATGGATAGAAAAAAATAACATCATTAAAATGTCCATATTAGACAAAGCAGTGTACTGATTCAATGAAATTCCTATCAAGATACCAATGGCCTATTTCACAGAACTAGAACAAACATTCCAAAAATTTATATGGATCCACAAAAAACTCCAAATAGCAATAGTGATTTTGAGAAAGAACAAAGTTGGAAGAGTCACGCTGTCTGTTATCAAAGTATACTAGAAGGCTATAGTAATCAAAACAGCATGTTACTGGCATAAACACAGATGTATAAATCAATGGAACAAGATTCTTCTCTTTATGGGCAATTAATATTGACATAGGAGGCAAAAACATACAATGTTAGTCTAGTCAATAAGTGGTGTTGGGAAAATTGGGCAAATACATGAAAAAAAAAGAAAAGAAACTAAACAACTTTCTTACACCACACACAAGAATAAACTCATAATAGATTAAAGACTTAAATGTTAGACCCCACAAAATTCTTAGAAAAAAAAACAGGCAGTAAAATCTCACACATTTCTGGTAACAATATTTTTTTCTGATGTATCTCCCAGGGCAAAGAAAATAAAAGAAAAAACAAACAAATGGGACTACATCAAACTAAAAAGTTTCTGCATAACAAAGGAAACAGTCAACAAAATGAAAAGAAAAGCCACTGACTGGGAGAACATATTTACCGATACATCTGATAAAGGGTTAACATCCAAAATATATAAAAACTTATAAAACTCAGCACACAAAAATACAAACTATCCAATTAAAAAAGGGGCAAAGGACCTGAATAGACACTTCTCAAAAGAGGACATACAGATGGCAAAGACATGTATGAAAAAATGCCCCATGTCACTAATCAGAGAGATGCAAATTAAAACCACAATGAGATATCACCTCACACCTGTCAGAATGGCTACCATCAACAAATCAACAAATGACAAGTGTTGGTGAGGAGGTAGAAAAAAGGGAACCCTTGTGCATTGTTGGTGGGAATGCAGATTGGTGCATCCACTGTGGAAAGCATTATGGAGTTTCCTCAAAAAAGTAAAAATTGGAACTGCTTTTTGACCAAAGGATCCCACATTTGAGAATTTATCTGAAACCTAAAACAGTAATTTGAAATTATAAATGCACCCCTATTTTCATTGCAACATTATTTACATTTGCCAAGATTAGGAAACAACCCAATTATCCATCAGTAGATGAGTGGCTAAAACAGCTATGGTAAATTTACACAATGGGATACTACTCACTCCTAAAAAGGAAGAAAATTTTACCCTTTGCAACAGTATAGATGGACATGGAGAACATAATGCTAAATGAAATAAGTTAGTCAGAGGAAGACAAACACCATATGGGGCATTTGTTGAACATACTGAACCACTGAGCAAAATAGAGACAGACTGGTAGATAGAGAGCAGCCTGACAGCTCTGGTGGGGTGGGGGGGTGGGGGTAACGGAGGGATTGAGCAAGAAGTAAAAAAAAAAAAAGAAATAACTTATGGACACGGACAACAGTGACAGAAAAAATAAATAAATCAAAAAAATAAAACTGCCCTTAGTCCCTATTGTACCTGGCAATTCCAGTTGAAAGATCTAGATGTTAATGGAAGATATTTGGGGAAAGCAATGCAGTTACCACTAGCATGTGGCACATCAATTTTGTGTCAGTGGAAAGACAGCCTTAACCCTCATAACTTAGTCTCTTTTTTTATTTTTATTTTTAAATTTATCTTTATTGCTGAAAGCATTACAGATGTCCCTCTCCCCTCCCCCCCATTGATCCCATCCACCCTGCCCTCTTGACTAGAGAAGGAAACACACCCCTGGAGTGACAAAACAGTGAGGCATAGTAATGGTATTTATCTTCCAGAATTGCTACGGGATAAATAAAAATAACCTAGTGTGGCTCTTTCAAATTTTTGCAAGCATCACATATTTGAATGTTATGAATAAGACACAATTTACCATAAAATGTATTGGAAACATAGGGGATGGCTCAGCTTCTGCATTTCCCAAGCAAACCATCCTTGATTACCTACAAGTGTACTTCTTACCATTAATTCCTTAGCTGTCACTCCTTCATTGCATGGGACAGGTGAATGCCCTCTGACTGGTGGCGTGGTAAAACAAGACAGATTAAACTGATTGTACAGCATGGCTGGGCATGGCTCAACGGTTGAGCATTGACCTAAGATCCAGGAGATTATGGGCACATGCCCGTGTTGAGGGCTCTATCTCCAGTCAAGGGTGTGCAGGAGGCAGCCAATCGATGACGACTCTCCCTCTCCCTTCCTCTCTCGGAAATCAGTAAATAAAGCTATATATAAACTGATTGTACAGGCAGTTCTTACTGAGAACAAGAACTAACCTTAACTAATTGAACTTAACTGAGAAAACCAAAACCTACCATTGGCTAGAAAGTTACATTAGAGAGATTGTTAACCTGGACCTTGGACTGATGTAGTTTCCATTTGAGGACCTCAACAAGTATAAACTATACTTTCTGTACTATGTGAACCCTTGTAACTGTACCACTTTCATGGAAACTAAATATTCCCTGTTTTGAAAACACAGCGATTTGCTTCCTAAAAGTTATCATAAGAAACCATATGTTTAATGACACACACCACCAGTAGATTACATAATCCTCATATAATTGTAGAAGTCTCTTCAAAATGAGTATAACTTTAGTAAGGCAGGAAAGCTTACCAGAAGGTTAGTAGATGCATCTTTATGTGTACCTGCAGGCAGTTATCCTCTACAATAAAAATCATCAAATTAGAAAAAAAAATGGTATATAATTTGCTCCTGGCTTTATCTGAAATAGTCAATAACAATAATTCAGTTCCCAGAAGCATTCAGGTCAGCCTCAACTTACTAGCCAGGGTGATTATAAATGACAGAATTGCTGTAAACTTCATATTTACCACAGAGCATGTGTGCAATTCTAATGCAGCCTGCACTAATCCTTCTAATCAAATTATATGACCAATAATAAAACTTAAGGAGAAAGCCACCTCACATTCTAAGCTAGATCTTGTTAGTTAATATTTGTTCAGTTGACTGAGTCCAGGATGCTGGTAAGCATGGTTGAAGTCAATACTTCATCTTGATCCCATTCTGCTTCTTAGAGTCCTTGATTAAATGTTATATGAATCAAATTGTTTGGATATGATCCCAGTTTCTGTTAGATACATTTTTCTCTGTGCCTAATAAAGTGGCATGCACCTGAGAAAATCCTTAAGTCAAGGTAATATACAAATGAATGGAGGATATTGTTAAAAAACAATTATCTGTGGGTCTCTCATGTTTCTTCATATTATGAAAGAAAAATTGACCAGATTTATTCCAGACTCTCCTTTCAAAGATGTTTGCATAGTGAGGAACCATGGAAAAAGTGTCTCCATATGGAATGAAGGGCATAAACATAGTTAAAATGTCTCTCTTCAAGACAAAAATTGGCAGGCAGAGCAGGTTTACTAACGATTATAAAGGTTTGAGTGCCTTATACCTGAGGTATCTCTCTAGTAAGAGAACCCACTGCAGGTGCAGGTATCACCTGGCCCTCTTCTCAGTACCTTGTGTGAATTGGGGTCTGACACAATTTCTAATATTCTGACTACATTTATTATTGTGAATGGCAAACTATCCTTTGCCTCTGATTTAAATGTCACATCTTAAGCCAGCATCAATGAAATGGTCAGATTAACGTGTCATCTTACAAACAGTGTAAAATCTCAGATTTTTCACAATTTTCAACACTACAATAACCATATCTTCTGAAATTCCTTTTGGAAGCAAGAGATTTACATTAAGAAAGTTAAATTTTATTTTAAATAACAATTGTAACAGTGGGGAAAAGAGCATCAGTTGGCTTTGTTCAAGTGCAAAACCTTATTAAATCAAGGATCCAGGAAAGTCAAGGTGAAATAACCATTTTGCTAAGATCATTCCAAATTGTGCTTTCTTTTCACCACCTTCTTTTATCTTTACTATTGAGTTACTTAGGAAGAATAAAGAAATCTATAGGAATAACTAAACATTTAACCAATTTTGTTAGAGTAAACTATTCATGGAGATAGAACAACAAAGGAAAATGTAAGGATACAATTTTTAATCAACAGAGTAATGAAGTAAGAGTGATTATTTTTCTTTCCATATTTATTCATATAACATTTCTCACTAAAATCAGATAATATAGTATCAATTTCCTCAGTTTCATTTGGAAACATTTTGGAGCACATTTATTTTTATTTAGGGAAGAAAAAGCTTGCTTATTTCCTATTTGCAAATACACATCATTATATGAATGAACACATTTACATTATATGATAGTAAATAATGAACAAAATTCACATCATTTTTATTTTCCTAGTTTAATTTATGAATATAAGAGGTAAAAAT
The DNA here is from genome assembly GCF_964146895.1 of Miniopterus schreibersii. Classification (NCBI taxonomy): domain Eukaryota; kingdom Metazoa; phylum Chordata; class Mammalia; order Chiroptera; family Miniopteridae; genus Miniopterus; species Miniopterus schreibersii. Next base: position 36,433,373 of record NC_138104.1, on the reverse strand, counting down.
CAATCATCTATTGTACTATTTTTTATTGATTGATTTTAGAGAGAGATCATTTTGTTGTTCCACTTATTTATGCATTCATTGGTTGCTTCTTGTATGTGCCCTGACAAGAGATCATACCCCAACCTTGGTGTACTGGAATGATACTTTAACCTACTGAGCTATCTGGCTGGGGCCTATTGTACTAATTTTTAATGCAAGAACATAATGACCTATAATACAAAACAGATATCTATCTCAGTTTTGTCTATACTCATAAGTATACTGGATATGAATTGCCAATTTTAATAGGAAGTAAAACCTAAAATATTTTTATATAAAGGATGTGTTATTTATATTTTTAATAATGTGGGCCTTTATTCATGCTCAAGACATCAAATACTTCAGAATATTTTTTTAAATCTCAAGCCAGTCTCACTCACTTTTAGTGTGTGAATATATCTTCTTTGTATAGCAATATATTCAGTACTTTTACAATTAGCAGTAATACATTGTGTGGCATTGGATCAGTCAGTCTTGAAACAAACACAGATGAATCTCTAAATCAGTATAATTCTTGACAGAAAACAGATGGAACATTAAATCAGTGTAATTAAAGGGAATTTAATAAGGAGACCACTTACAAATGTGTGAAAACAATACCGTATTATAAAGCACACTGAAGTTAACAATAGCAGGGAAACATTGCCATTTCTAGTACTGAAGAGTTAAAGTTAGAAAGCACTTACCAGGACTTAGTGAGAACTCAAGCTCAAGATGTAAGATGGGACCAGCCAACAGGAGAGCTGTAGCCTCTTTTAAAAATATATGTATTTATTGATTTCAGAGAGAGGAAGGGAGAGGGAGACAGAGAGACAGAAACATCAATGATGAGAGAGTCATTGATCAGCTGTCTCCTGCACACCTCCCACTGAGAATCAAGCCCAAAACCCAGGCATGTGCTCTGCCCAGGAATCAAACCTTGATCTCCTGGGTCATAGGTCTATGTTCAACCCTTGAGCCATGCTGGCAGGGCTCTGTAGCCTTTTTATAGTGGTACAAAGATCATGTTAATCTGTAATCTGATAGGAAAGGATTCAAAGTAATTGCTACCCTAACATTGTCTTCTACCTACTTTCTGAACATCTGACAATATCTTTTATTGGCCATGCCCAACCTGAAGCCAGAAGATAAGTAAGCCTGGTTGATCTATTTCACACAGCTCATTTTCCTGGAGCACAAAGTGAAGAACATAGAATTAAGATTAAATCTGGAGGAATAGAGAATGTCCAGGACAAACACAAATGTAGGGGAAAACTCAATAATATAGTCTTATTTAAAACTAAATACTTCAGTGATGGAACACTCCCACAAAGCAGAACTAGAAAGAGAGAAATATTCTATCTGAAAACATCAGAAAGTTGCTAAAGCAACAAAAACAAGAAAGGATAATGTTCTAAAGTTGGGGTTGACAGCTTTTTCTTTATAAACCAGATGCAAATACTGCAGACTTGCAGACTACATACAGTCTCTGTTGCAATTACACATCTATTTCTTCATAGCAAAAGCAGCCACAGACATCTTAAAACAATAAGCACGGCAATGTTTCAATAAAATTTTATTTACAAAAACAGACAGATGGCCCATCATCCATAAAGTTGAATCTTCTTACTTCTGTTTCTGACCACTAGACCCATATTTAAAGGACTCAAGTGATTTGGTCAGTTTCAGTCTCAGGTATTTACATAAAGACATGTACAGCATGAGTGGCAATTTAGGGAATATCTTAGAATTCTGTCTTCCACTAGTTCTAATATATGCATATTTTTAAACCCAAAAGTTTAAAACAAGACATTAGACTCTTTAGAAAAAATATATTTAAATTGATGATATACATCATTTCACATACTAAAGAAGCTCAAACACAATAAACAAAAGTAAAACACACCAAGAGAAATAATAGTAGTATTGCTGAAATAAAAATTAGAAAAATAAAATTGTAAAAGAAGCAATAAGGGGAAAAATACATATTAGCTTAAATGGAGCAAAAGTAAGTCTATACAACATAAATGTTGGAAGCTAAAAGACAATGGGATGACACCATTAAAGGGCTGAAGGAAAATAACTGCCAAGCTGAAACACTATACTCAATAGAAATATTCTTTAAAAATAAAGGTCAAGAGATTAAAGATGGCAGCAGACTGAGTGGAAGCTACACTGACACTCTCCCAGGACCAAAATGGAATTACAACTAAAATATAGGAAAACCATCCTGAAAAATCAACTGCAACTGAAGATGAGCTGGAGAGCACCCTCATAACCAAGGTAGAAAAGTGGAGACCACATAGAGACTGGAAGGAAATGCAGAGACCTGAGAGCACTGGCTGGGCTCCCACAGGCACCAGCCAAAGGTCTGGAAGGATATCTCGCTGTGGAGTTCCCACTGAGGACCCTGGGGCCTAAACCCCAGGCTGGGCTTCCTAGCCAAGATCACAAGAATTGAGAAAGTTGCCCACATAACATCTGGCTGTGAAAAGCAGCTGAGTTTCTGTCTGCCAGGGAAAGATGGCTGGAAATGCAAGCACCCTCTGAAAGAGCCAATGCACAAAGTTTTGTGTGTAGCCACTCACCTTGGTATTCAGAAAAGGGAGGGCATTGTGCCCTGGAGCTGTGTGAGGAGAATCTGGGATTGTGAGCTCTGGAGATAGAGCACAGAGGGCACCCATCTGGACTCTAGTGCTGAGCCATTCTCCCATACTGCAGAGGCAGACATTTACTTTCCAAGCAGCTTTTGCTTGAGGGGGAAGTAATTGCCCCACCCTGCTGGAGAACCTCTTGCCCTACTCTGTGGAGTTTCTAGTCTGAGGCTCATTAAGAGAATCCGATTAATTAGACTGCAGGCAAGGAAGAATTCAGAGTGCTTGTAGCCTTTGCCTGATCTGCTTCTGGACTTGGGCCTTGGAAAAGGAGACTTTGGTGGGCATCTTGGTCCTGTCCAAATGCACCCAGCTCCAACAGAGGGGACCTCAAGCCATGGGTTGTTGATAGCTCCAAACAGGGTACTCAAGGCCAGTCACAAAGTGCATCTGACATTGGTCTGTACCAGAGACCCTCCAAAAAGACAGAGTCCTAGCAGCCCCACTTAATGCATAGAAACAAGTGCAAATAGGCAGCCAAAATGGGGAGACAAAAAAACAAGCCCCAAATGAAAGAACAAGAGAAGTCTTCTGAAAAAGAGTTAAATGAAATGGAGATAAGCAATCTATGAGATGTAGAGTTCAGAATCCTGATTGTAAGGGTGCTCAAAAGCATGAAAAAAGATATGGAAACTATGAAGGAAGTGAAGAATTATATAGCAGAAATAAAGAATACATTGGAAGGAATAAACAGCAGATTGGAGGACCCTGAGGATCTGATCAGTGAATTAAAAGAGAGGGTAGAAAAAATCACTCAATCAGAGATCCAAAAAGAAAAAAAAGCAATTAAAAAACAGGAGAACAGTCTAAGGGAGCTGTGGGACAACATGAAAGGTAACAATATTCATCTCATAGGAGTACCAGAAGAGGTCAAAAGTAAGCAAAGGTTAGAGAACCTGTTTGAAGAAAAAATGGCAGAAAACTTCCTTAGCCTGGTGAAGAAAAAAGTCACACAAGTTCAGGAGGCACAGAGAGTCCCAAGCAAGAAGAATCCAAAGAGACCCACTCCCAGATACATCATAATGAAAATGCCCAAAATTCAAGGCAAAGAGAATCCTAAAGGCAGCAAGATTAAAGCAATCTGTTACCTACACAGAAGCTCCCATAAGGCTGTCAGCTGACTTCTCATCAGAAACTCTACAGACCAGAAGGGAATGGCATGAACTATTCAAGGTAATGCAAAACAAGGATCTGAAACAAAAACTACTCTATCCAGCAAGACTATCATTCAAAATAGATGGTGAAATAAAGAGCTTCCCAGACAAAAAAACGCTAAATGAGTTTATCACCACCAAACCAGCATTGCAGGAAATGTTAAAGGGGTTTCTGTTATTAGAAGTAGAAATAAAAACATTGCAAGAAATGTTAAAGGGACTGCTGTAATCATAGGAAGAAATAGAAAGAGAAACATAGCCATAAAGAAATAAAATGTCAATAAATAAGGATCTATCAATAATAACCTTAAGGACTTTAAGGGAGAGATCAACAGCAATACAGTCATAGTCGTGGACTTTTAAGATCCCACTGACTTCACTGGATAGATCTTCCAGAGGAAAAAGTAAACATAGAAACAGTGACTAAATGGCACACTAGATCAGCTGGATTTAATTGATATTTACAGAACATGTCACCCCAAAGCTGCAGAATATACATTCCTCTCATGTGCACATGGGTCATTCTCAAAGATAGACCACATGTTAGGACACAAAACAAGTCTCTACAACTTCAAGAAGATTGAAATCATATCAAGCATCTCAGATCACAAGGGCATGAAATTAGAAATCAACTACAGTAAAAACATTCAAACACATGGAGGCTAAATAACATGTTATTACACAATGAATGAGTTACCAATAAGATAAAGAAAGAAATAAAAAAATTCCTGGGAACAAAAGAAAATGAACACACATTCACCCAAAACTTATGGGACATAGCGAAATCAGTCCTAAGAGGGAAGTTCATAGCACTGCAGGCCTACCTCAAAAAGCAAGAAAAATTTTTAGTGAACTATCTAACCGTACAACTTAAAGAATTAGAAAGTCCCCCTGTGAAGCTGTACAGACCGCGGCTTTTGTTTGTTGGGAGTTTTTTCATTACTGCTTCGATTTCATCAGTTGTTATTAGCCTATTCAGGTTTTCTGATTCTTCCTGATTCAGTTTTACATGATCTCACTCATATGTGGAATCTAACAAACAAAATTGACTGAGGAACAAAATAGATCCAGAGACATAGAAGCATGGAAAAGACTGATGAATCTCAGTGGAAAGGAGGGGGTGGGGAGAGATTAATCAATGAACTTATATGCATATATTCATAACCCATGGACACAGACAATAGTGTGGGGGGTGGATGCGGGGTGGAGGGGATCAATGGGAGGAAAATGGGCTTATATTTGTAATGCTTTCAATAATAAATATAAATTTAAAAAAATAATAAAGGTGAGGTGAAGGTATTTTTAGATAGACAAAAACTGAGAATCTGTCTCCAAAATGTGTGCACTAAATATAACGCTAAAATAATATTTTATGGTATAAAAAATTTCCAAGATAAACAGGGATTTGCAAGTAGCAAAGAAGAAAGAAAAAAGTGCAAATGTGGGGGTAAATATTAATAAACTGATAAAATATTAGTATAAAAAATAATAGCAATGTATTTTGATATTTAAAATATAGAAAGAATTAAAATGCATGCCAATGATAATTCAAATGCTACAAGGGGTGGTGGATGTTGTTAAAAAATGTTAATGACATAATATTATTGGTATGTGGTAAAAGCAATGATTTGTATTAAATTGTTTTGAACCTAGTCTGGATATTGTTATTTCAAGGGTAACTACTGAGTAGTAGAAGAATGTATGAGAAACTTAATAGAGTAAAAGTTAAATACTTAATATTAAAGGATGCTGTAAATGAGAGAAAAATAAACATAAAGCAGTTTGGCCACATAAAGTATTAAAGTAAGAGATTAAACTAAACTCCATGATTGCATTAATGTAATTACTATATGTAATATAAATAGGTAGTATTTTCCAATAAATGACTAATATTTTCAAATTGGTTAAAATAAAAATTACATGCTTTTTATAAGAGAGCCATCTTAAATAAAGAACACAGAGATTATCACAAATGGTAAAATTTTATTCTTTTTATGGCCAAGTAATACTCCAAGACACATTTTCCTTATCTATTTGTCTCTCGATGAACACATAGGTTGCTTCCATACCTGGCTATTATAAATAATGCTGCAATGAACATTAGGATGCATATATCTTTTTGAAAAAGTGTTTTAAATTTCTTTGGGTAAATTGAAACTAGAGGGTATTATGTTAATTTAAATAACTCAGACAGAAAAGACAAATAGCATATGATTTTACTTATATGTGAAATCTAAAAAACAAGATAAATGAACAAACATAACAGGAACAAAGTAGATACAGAGAACTAATTGATGGTTGCCAGGTGAGAGGGGGTTTGGGGAGCTGAGTGAAATATTGAGGGCATTAAGAAATACAAATTGGTAGTTACAGAAAGAAGTCTATTCTTTAAACTTCCTCCCTGTCTTCCAGGGAATACATGGCATACTTTGAGGGGCCACATGGGGTCAAGGCAGAGTTCAGACAGAGAGAAAGGCAGGATCTACAGCACGTGTTATATTAAGGTCTGTGGGTGGAGTGTTTTCTGATTCCCAGGCTAGGGCCGATAGGTCAATTCAAACCCAAAGAGAAAGGTTTTGGTAAGTACTCACTGCATCATTTATGGATTAGAATTTGCCAAAGATAACTCAACACACAAGGTGTCAGTTGGAATCCTTTAATCACAGAAAGAAAAAAAGATACAGCAAGATCAGTGTTTGTCATGTTCACTGGTCCCTCATGCCCAGTGTATCCTTCGTGATAGTCATGCAACATGAGAGATTAATGCGCCTGTCTTCTGGTTTAGGCAAAACCCCATTTCTTCCCTATGGGGGCCAGATATATTAATTGTGCTAGATGAGTGTGATATGATGCACACAATTAAGCAGTACAAAGAAGTTCAATGTATACCTTAGAACTGGGAAAGAGTTCTCCTAATAAGGAGGAATCCCCGGGCTCCATATAAAAGAATGCTCCAGGCCCAGGCCACTAATTGGACAATCCTGGGGAAGGGACAACAGGTTTAGCAAGGATTATTTCTAGTCTTCCATGAGTTTAATAGTTTTATGTATTATATTCAGAACTATGATCTATTTCAAATTAATTTTTGTCAAAGGTGTAAGGTCTGTGTTTAGATTTATTATTTTTTACTTGAATTTCTTGTTCCAGGACCCTTTGTTGAAAAGACTATTATTCATATGGAGTACTGCTTTTGCTCCTTTATGAAAGATCAGTTGAATATGTTTGAGTAGAGCTATTTATGAGCTCTCTATTCTGTTTCATTGTACCATACCTTTGTCAGTACCACACTGTCTTGATTACTGAAGATTTGTAGTAAGTCTTAAAATTGGGTAGTGTCATTTCTTTAACTTTCTTCTTCTTCAGTATGTGTTGGCTAGTCAGGAACTTTTGCATCTCCATATAAATTTTAGAATGTTTGCCAATATCTACAAAATAACTAAAAATAATCTGCTGGAATTTTTATTGTGATTTCATTGAATCTATACATCAAGTTGGCAAAAACTAACATCTTGACCATATGGATCCCTCCTGTTAACATGAAATATATCTCCATTTGTTTAGTTTTTTTTTTCTTCTTCTGGGTTTTATACTTTTTCAGGGACACATGTTGTTAAATTGGTACCTAAGTATTTCATTTTTGATGGTGCTAATGTAAATGGAATTGTGCATTTAATTTCAAATTGTAATTGTTATTGCTGGTATACAGAAAAAAAAATACTGTGGTTTTGATGCAAGGGCAGAAATAGACAAATGTAACAGAATAGAGTTTATAAAATGAGTTGACATATAGATTCACTTTATTTATGACAAAGGTAACACTACAGCACTGGAGAAAGAATGTTTCTTTTGATGAAATAAGAGTCAATAGGAAAATAAGAATCTTGACTTCTGCTTTACCCCATATACAAATACCAATTCCTAATGGATTGGTGATTTCAATGTGAAAGTATAACAATAAAGTGCCCAGCTGGGGGTGGCTCAGCAGTTGAGCTTCAACCTAGGATCCAGGCAATCGGGGTTTGATTCCTGGTCAGGGCACATGCCAAGGTTGTGGACTCGATCAATGGCTATCTCATCATTGATGTTTCTATCTCTCTCTCCCTCTCCTTTCCTCTCTCTGAAATCAATAAAGATACATTTAAAAAAAAAGGAATTTAAAAAAAAAACAAAAAACAATAAAGTATTTATGTGAAATAATAGATCATCTACATGAACTTGGGGCTGTGAAAGTCATTTAATAAGACACAAAAAGTACTAATAATAAAAATAAAATAATGCATTGGACTACATTAAATTAAGAACTTCTGTTCATCAAAATTACTATTAAGAAAATGAAAGGACAAGCATAGACTGGAAGAAGATAGTCGCAATTCACATATTTGACAAAGGACCCATAAGTGCAACATATTAAAAAAACTATTATGCAATAATAAAAAGATGGATACTCAGTTAAAAAAACAAAATACTCAAATGGACATGAAAAAAGAGGATATCATATGACCAATAGAAATATGAAACCCTATTCAACTGCCTTAATTTTTAGAGAGTTACAAAATAGTACCTCACTCACGCTCAGCTGGGTGTGGTTCAGTGGTTGAGAGTCGACCTAGGATCCAGGTGATCGGGGTTTGATTCCTAGTCAGGGCACATGCCCAGGTTGTGGGCTCGATCAATAACTCATCATTGATGATTCTATCTCTCTCTCTCCCTCTCCTTTCCTTTCTCTGAAATTAATAAAGATATATTTTTTAAAAAAATAGTACCTCACTCACTAGAATTTCTCTAATGTAAAAAAATGACAATACCAAGTGTTAGTGTTAAGGTGCATCAACTAAAATCATTATAGATACTACTGGAGTATAAATTTGTACATTCAGTTTAGAAAGCTGCTTGGCAGTATCTCAAAAAGCCAAATAAATGCATATCTTATGACCTTGCAATTCTAATTCTAGTTATATACCCAACAAAAATGCACAGATTCATAGATACAGAGAACAGACTGATAGCTGACAGAGGCAAGGGGGTTTGGGTGCTGGCTGAAGTAAGTGAAGGGGTAAGTAAAAAACAAAACAAACAAAACAAAAATTATAGACACAGGCAACAGTATGGTGATTATCAGAAGGAAAGGGGAGTGGAGAAAGGTAGAAGACAGCAGAGGGGGTATAAATGGTTATGGAAGGGGACTAGATTTTGGGTGGTTAACACACAATACAATATACAGATGATGTATTATAGAATTGTATACTTGAAACCTATGTAATCTTATTAACCAATGTAACATCAATAAATTAAATTTTAAAAGGACAAACATAAATAAATAAAAAATTTAAAAATATATTTCTTTATTGATGAAATATTTAATAAAAAGCATGTATTTTTTCTAAAAAATTTCATACTTGTATTTACCAAAAGACATTTTCAGTAATGTTCACAGTAGCAATATTCTAGTAGCCTAAAACTAAATACAATCCAAATTTTAATTAACAGAATACAAAAATAAATTGTGGTTTATTAAGTGAAATTCTATACATGAATGTGAATAGACTACACCTACATAAAACAACCCTGATGAATTTCATCATTTTAACATTCAATAAGGGGTTCTTAGTGTATTGTGTGTTTAGATCAAATTTAAAATTAGACAAAATTAATATATGCAGAGAGAAGTCAGTATAGTGGTTACCATTGCAGAGCAGCAGACAGGAAGGATAATAATTGTAATGGAGCATGAGACATGTTGTTGGTGCTGATAATGTCCTATTTTTGATCCAGGTGGTGGTTACACAGGAATTTTTCCCTTTTGAAAATTTAATGAGCTATACATATATGGCTTGTTCATTTTCTAAAGATATATTATACTTCGTTTAAATATTAGCAACAAAAAGAGAAAAAATAACATAAATGCAGCAAAACATATATCACTAAAATGTTGGTACTTTTTCTATACCATATATAATAGATGCTTTAAAAAAGGACATGATTATTTTCAGTGTCCAATTTCCATAACTTTGGGTTTCTTTTTCTGAATAGTTAAATAGGCATTTTAACTAAAAGCTGGTTATAATTAACTTTGTTGGTATTTTTAAAGGTTTACATTTTCCATAATATTTTTCAAGAATAACTTTTTTATTATCTCTTGTGCATCAGTATAGCCTGAAAGTTTAATGCCATTTGTTAAGTTATAATGCATTATCCTGATTTGAGACGACTATTTTGAATTGGTAAGTATATAAGATGATCATCTAATACTTGTGGCCATATGTATGCATACTGAATGAATGACCCCTTCAAATTGTTTTATGATGAAGAATAGTAATAATCTGTCCTTCTTAATTTCCAGTCATTTGGCAGATAAGAAAATGTTCCGTTTTCAAAGCATGACTCAATAACATTCCTTTGAAGCCAGAATAAGCTATCATTTTGATGAATAGATATTGGTGCAATTTGAACATTGAAATTTGAGATGGTAATCAGATTAAATCAGGCCCTCCTTTCTGCATATTCTTAGCCAAGGGAATGTCTAATGTAAAAGTATCGGTTTGGGTTCAGATGGGATTTAGTATATCTAATCATTACACTCATCTTACATATTTCAGACCCCTTTATCTTGCAAATTTTCTCTCCTTAAGATCTTTGCATGCACTATAGGGAAAAGAAAGTACACTGATAAAATTCTACAGAATGTAAAGGTAGAAGTAGTTAATGAAATGTCTCATTCCACTGCACATGCTGAAAGCCCAGAATTCAGATACTAGCATAGCTCAAAGGAAAAGGTCTACTCACCTTCAGCTGCTGCTCTTCTCAAGGAAGTACAGTGCTAAATCACTCAAGGGAATAATACTAAATTACAGCCTCATGTATATATATTTTTTTAAGTTGGGAAATATTTTAATTTGCAACTCTCTGATGATTAGTGACTTTGAGCATTTTTTCATAAATCTCTTGGCCATCTGTATTTCCACTTTGGAGAAGTGTCTATTTAGGTACTTTGTCCATTTTTTAATTGGATTGGTTGTCTTCTTTTTGTTAAGTTGTATGAGTTCCTTATATATTTTGGAAATTAAGCCTTTATCAGATGTGTAATTGGCAAATATGTTCTCCCACTTGTTTATTTTCTCCCTTGGTATTTAAATAGGGATTGCATTGAATTTACAGATTGCTTTGGATAGTATGGGAATTTTAATGATGTTAATTCTACCAATTCATGGACATGGTATATGCTTCCACTTATTTATATCTTACTCAGAAAATCAAATCCTTCTTTTTGTGGTCAAAGGAGAATAAGCATTTCTTTTATCAAGTATCAGTTCAATGACTTGGATATTAGGCCCTGTCTTCTATGGAGTGAGCTGAGTTATAGTGTTATTTCTTTTACTTGAGTGTTAGGCATTCGAGTCCTGGCTGTTGTAGTGATTCTACATTTATATAACTTACAATGTGATCACCACAATATGCCTAATAACTATATTTCACTATACAAAGTCATTATGATATTATTGACTGTATTATCTGTGACTTATTTATTTCTTAACTGGAAGTTTATATCTCTTTTTCTCTTTCACCTTTTTCATCCATCTCCTCAATCTTCCCCTCTGACAACCATCAGTTTGTTCTCTGTATCTATGAATCTGGTTCTGTTTTATTTGTTCATGAATTTTTGAGGAACATAATTTAGCCCATAACATTTACAGAAAATGTCTACATTTCTATTTTTCTAACATCCTCCCTGGGAAATCAGGATGTCTTGAGATCTACTCAAGCGAGGCTTCTAGGAACCAGAGTTGAGTATGGGAGACAGGGATTTTTCTATTGCTGTATAAGAGATTACCACAAATTTAGCAGTTTAAAACAACCATTTACAATGTGAGAGACTAGGTCCTTTGCTCAGGGTTTCGAAAGGCTGCAATCAAAGTGTCAGCCAGGGTGTACTTCTTTATGGTTCTCTTCCAAGTTTACTTAGTTATTGGCAAAATAAAGTTACTTGGAGCTGTAGGACAGAAATCTCTAGTTTCTTGGTAGCCATCATCTGGGCCACTCTTAGCTCCTAGGTACTACCTGACATTTCCTATTATGTGGCTCTCTCTAGAACACAGTAGTCTGCTACTTCTGGACCGAGAAGTAACTTCTTCCTTTCCTGACTTCTGGACTATCTTTTAAAAGGACTTACCTGATTAGATCAAACCCACCTACCTTCAACGGAAGAGGATTGTACAGGGTGTGCACACAAAAGAGTGGTTACTATGAGGTCATCTTAAAATTTTGCCTACTACAGAGGGATTATTCATGGAGATTCAGAAAACAACTGAGAAATATTAATAACCTCGTAAAAGGGAATACGTAAATTCATGAACCAGCTTCAAATGGAAGTATGGCAAGAAAGAACAAAGTAAATTATTGCAGAATTTGAAATCTTTTTTTTTTTTTTAACATATTTTTATTGATTTCAGAGAGAGGAAAGGAGGGGGAGAGAGAGAGAGAGATAGAAACATCAATGATGAGAGAGTCATTGATCTGCTGCCTAGCCCGCAACCTGGGCATGTGCCCTGACCGGGAATTGAACCCCGATCTCCTGGATCCTAGGTCGATGCTCAACCGCTGAGCCACTGCCGGCCGGGCAGAATTTGAAATCTTAAGTCTTCCAGAAACAACAGGATTGTAGGAGGACAGTATAAGTAGAACCAGTTTCCTTCATTGGAAGGGAAAAAGCTGTTAGTTGTATTGAACCGATCCAAAAAATATCTAATCACTTATCTGCACTACATTTATGTGACCATGAATTTTGCCAACCAAAAGATTTGTGAAAATTGTGACAATGTCATTTATTTTATCTTGTCACTATCATCAGTGTCTAGAATACTGCCTGGAACATAGTATCTCAGAAAATAATTTTGAATTAATTAAGTACATTCTAAACATGCTGAGAATCCTTGGAAAGGTTTGCCTCATGACATGAGACTCTTAGCCATATGCCATGTAATAATTTTCCTTTATTTTTAAAACAGTTGATCTTGATATACTGTCATTAAGATATTCTACTACACCAAATCTTATGTTAGACCATCTTCAAGAGATAATTTATATGTGATAATAAAAAGAAAACATAAACATAAGGGTACATATATTCTTTCTGATTAGTGTTTCAGGATTCTTCGGATACATTCCTAGGAGTGGAATCACTGGGTGAAAAGGCAGTTCCATTTATAATTTTTTGAGGAACCTCCATACTGTTTCCATAGTGGCTGCACCAGTCTGCATTCCCACCAATAGTGTACTAGGGTTCCCCTTTCTCCATACCCTCCCTAGCATATGTCGTTTATTGTTTTGTTGACGGTAGCCATTCTTACAGGTGTGAAGTGATATCTCATTGTGGTTTTAATTTCCATTTCTCTGATGATTAGCAATGTCGAGCATTTTCTCATGTGTCTCTTGGCCATCTGTATGTCCTCTTTGGAGAAGTGTCTATTCATGTCCTTTGCCCATTTCTTAATTGGATTGTTTGTCTTCCTATTGGTGAGTAATATGAGTTCTTTGTACACTTTGGAAATTAGCCCCTTATCAGATAAACCCTTGGCAAATATGTTTTCCCAGACCATGGGGTTCCTTTGTATTTTGACGCTGTTTTCTTTTGCTGTGCAGAAGCTTTTTAGTTTGATGTAGTTCCAAATGTCTATTTTCTCTTTTGTTTCCCTTGCCCTAGGAGATTTATCAGTAAAAATTCCACTACATGGGATGCCTGTGACTTTAATGCCTATGTTTTCTTCCAGGATTTTTATGGTTTCATGACTTACATTTAAGTCTTTTATCCATTTTGAGTTTACATTTGTGAATGGTGAAAGTTGGTGGTCTAGTTTCATTTTTTTGCATGTATCTGTCCAATTTTCCTAGCACCACTTATTGAAGAGACTGTCTTTACTCCATTAGATGCTCTTGCCCCCTTTGTCAAATATTAAATGACCATAATGGCATGGGTCTATTTCTGGGGTCTCTGTTCTGTTCCACTGATCTATATGCCAGTTGTTGTACCAATACCAGGCCGTTTTGATCACAATGGCTTTGTAATACAGTTTGAAATCTGGTAATGTGATCCCTCCCAATCTGTTCTTTTTTCTCAAGATGGCTGTAGCTATTCGAGGTCTTTTTTAGTTCCATATAAATTTTTAAAATGTTTGTTCTAAGTCTGTGAAATATGCTGTTGGTATTTTAATAGGAATTGCATTAAATTTATAAATTGTTTTGGGTAGTATGGACATTTTAATGATATTAATTCTTCCAATTCATGAGCATGGTATATTCTTCCACTTGTTTAAATCTTCCTCTATTTCTTTTTTCAGTGTTATAGTTTTCCGAGTACAGGTCTTTTACATCCTTGGTTAAATTCATTCCTAGGTATCTTATTTTTTTAGTTGCAATGGTAAATGGTATTTTTTTATAGTTTCTCTCTCTGAAAGTTCATTGTTGGGCTCTGGAAACAGCCCAAGTGCTCATCAGTAGATGAGTGGATGAAAAAGCTGTGGGACATATACACCATGGAATACTAGGCAGCTGTAAAGAAGAAGAATCTTGTACCCTTTGGGACAGTATGGATGGACCTGGAGAAAATTATGTTAAGTGAAATAAGCCAGGCAAAGAAAGGCAAACATCACATGATCTCACTTATACATGGAATCTAAATAACTTAATAAACTGATGAACAGGATAGATTCAATGACATGGAAGCATAGATCAGACTGACACATGTCAGAGGGATGGAGAAGGGCAGGTAGGTGGAGGGGGAGAGAGTAACCAAAGAATTTATATGCATATATGCACAACCCAAGGACACAGGCAATAGTGGGGAGAAAGACTGGGGAGGGGGAGGGGACAAGGTGGAACAGATCATTGGGGAGAAAAAGGGACATCTGTAATATTTTAAACAAAAATAAAATTTAAAAATTAAAAAAAAAGAAAACATGGCATGAGATAAACTGCCAAGTCTTTGTATCTTGCCTTACATCATGGGTATTGTTCACGCTTATATTTCCATTTGACAATGCAAAAGATCAACTGTCAGTATTGTGTTTGGATGTCATCAGTGTTAATCATCTCAAATATGAAAAAAGGGACACTTTATCTTGCCCCTTAGGAAGCAGTGACCAGGGTTCATGTATGAAGTTTTATAGTAAGTAAATATCTTGTTAATCTATTCTCTCTTGGTTAGGGAAGGTATTTTTCACTGTTTATAGGTATGATACAAGTAGCCAAGACACCAAGGTTAGCCCTAATCAATTTTCTAAAAGAAGGCACCAGAAAGTGACCTCTTTTGGAAAAAAAATCTGAAAAGAAAAAAAAAAAAATCCTGAAATATTAAGTGACCATAATTTTTATATTTTATTTAAAATAACATTAAGTAACAATTGGTTAAGATTCACCTTGGTTTCTTAGCCATTTGCTGGTCAGGTTTCTTTTCATTGAATTATATCAAATCTTCATCATAAAATAATATATTAATTAATTTAAAGCCTGGAAAAGACATGGGGCACTCCAGTTATCTATAGCTAACATTTTCCTATGAAACATCCATGGGTCAATTTCTCAAATACATAGTGTGTTCTATAATACATATAGATCTCCATTTATGTTAATAATATAGTAGACAATTATTTCACTTTTGTTGAACTGAATGTAATTTAAAAGCTGACAAAATTTGGGCTGATGGAAATCAAAGTAAAATCATATGTTAAAGAAAGCCATCTAATCAGGAACTGACTCAGTGATTGTTTAAAAAACTTATTCTCTTGATTAATAGCTTTCCTCATCTTCCACAGATTTTCTGGGCTGTATTTAACTTTATTTTTCCTGTAAAGTATAAATACATGATTATTTCTAGGTAGGTTATATTAATCAGCTCTATTTCCTAGGCTATTTAAATTTATATTTGATAAAATTTAATAATGAATATAGAATTTGAATTGGTGATAAATTTGAAGCGATCACTTTTATGCAATAATGTAAAATATATAAAATATAATCATGTTTCAGCATAATAAATTGGGTCACAAGGTAATGTAGTTATAATATTAAGTGATATTTAGGGAAAAGTTTAAGTGAAATAGCCACAAAACTCAAACAAATTTAAAAGCATTGCCATTAAAGAACATTGAAAATGTAAGAAAGTAGACATAGTAATGCTAAAGAATAAAAAAAAATCATATAAAGTAAATTTCCATTGTTTGAAAATAAGTATTTTAAGAGGGCTTAAAAATAGCACTATTGCTTTTAGCTTACTATAATTTAGTTGATGAGAATTAAGAGTTTCCATGTATATTAAAATGTTAAAATGATTAAGAAAGATTGCATGACCTATGGGCACTGACGGTAGTGTGGAGAAGGCCGAAGGGAGAGGGGATGGTTGGGGGGAAAAGAGGGATATCTGTAGTACTTTCAACAATAAAGATAAGTTTTTAAAAAATAGAAATAAAAGCAAGCAAGTAGCTTCAAAAAAATTATTTTAGGAATCTACTCTTCTATATTTAAGAGTATAGCCACCTTATTGTGTAATTTATAAAACTACAATGTTTTGAAAGTTACCAGAAGTATAAGAGTGTGAAGAATAAATAAAAAATAACTTAACACTTAGACTGGACTAAAATGAACAAACAAAACCAAAATTTCAAAAGATAATCTTCAGGGGCACAAATCTATATAGTACGTATTCATTTAGGTCTATAATTTTTAAAAAAAGTATATCTTTATTGATTTCAGAGAGACAGGAAGGGAGAGGGAGAGAGAGTGATAGAAATATCAATGATGAAAGTCATTGATCGGCTGCCTCCTGCACGCCCCCTGCTGGGGATTGAACTCGCAACCCAGGCATGTGCCCTGACCGGGAACCGAACCACGATCTCTTGGATCCTAAGTCGATGCTCAACTGCTGAGCCATGCCTGACCAATCTATATCTATAAACATTTAACCAGGAGAAAGTTTTGTCTACAGCTACCTATAGCTAATACAATTCTCTGAAAGAAAATCCATCAATAAAAAAGTACTTTGTTGAGGGGTATGGGTTATATATTGCAAATACACAGATTGATCCTTTGTATGTTTTATATAGAAAGAATGCATATATATGTAGCAATATATATAGAAAACATACATATATATAAATGTTTTATATCATAATTTAAAATACATGTGCCTATATATAATCTCTGAAACATTTTTGCTAATCACTTTTCTTTATCTTGTAATGTTTCTGAAAGAGGAAGTGGAGGTTATTTTAGAAACTAGGATTTGTTTTATCACACTATTCTACATACTGGATAATATTTACATTCTTAACCCCACAGTAATAAATGCCAACAGCACTGGTAGTTGTAACAGCTAAATATGCACTCAGACATTTGCAAATGCACTTCAGAGAATAATCCTAGGTTGAGAGCCAGGTAGAATATTTTAAAAATAATATCTTAATTTATTCAATTTCCAAACTTGTTAAGCTACCTCTTTTTGCTATGAAATCATAAAATTATTTGGGTTCTATTCTTTCAAAAACATGTAGAATTAAGTTGGGGTTTCTTTAACCATTTTATATAAGAAAGCACTCAGGAATATAAATATGAAAAACTAAAATATTCAGTCAAATGACAGCATAAAAAAAGCAAAACTCATGTAATACTCAGTTCAAGAAACAGAACAATGCTAACAACCTCAAAGTCCATTCTGCCTCCTGCAAATTACTACACTCATCTTCTCTATCAAAGTAAACAACTAAACTGAGTTAAATTATAATCTCCCTTTAGTTTTTTGTGTGTTTTTTCCCCTTAAACATGCAACCCATTTACACTATCATTGAGTTTGCTTGTTTACTTTCTACAGTTATATGAATGGAAAAAATATATATGTTTTCTCTTGGATACTTTCACTCAAACAGGTTTATGAGATCCATTCATATTGATGAGTAGAAAACAATTCAATAATAGTAGGGAACATCAATACCCTATTTTCAACAATGGATAGATCATCCAGATAAAAGAACAATAAGGAACTGTTTAACTTGACCATAATTTAAGCCAAATGAACCTTACAGACATATATAGAACATTCAATCCAATACATATTCTCCTCAAACATACATGGAACATACTTCAGGATAGCTCATATGATAAGCCACAAAACAATTAGAAAATTTAAGATTAAAACCTCAGGCATCTCATCTGACTACAATGATATTAAACTGGAAAGAAACAAGAGGAAAGTTAGAAAATTAACAACCATGAAAACTAAAAAACATACTCTTGAATAACCAGAGTCAAAGAAGAAATAAAAAATGAAATTAAAAAAAAAATAACAAAACAAATTAAAATTAAAAGTAGTTCTTAGAGGTATGTTTATAGTGATAAATGCATACATTAAGAAAAAATCTCAAATGAACAATCTAACTTGACATCCCAAGAACTGAAAAAGAAGAAAAACTAAGCATAAAATGAGCAGAAGAAAGGAAATAACAAAAATAGAGGATAAATAATAAAATAGAAGCCAGAAAAACAACAGGAAAGATCAACAAAACTAAGAGTTCAATTTTTGAATAAGTAAACAGCATTTACAAACATTTATGTACATTAACAAAAAGAAAGAAGACTGAAAGAAATAAAATCTGAAATAAAAGAAGAGATGTTATAACTGATACCTCAGAAATACATAGGAACATAAGAGAGAACTATAAACAATCAAATGCCAACAAATTGTCAAGGAGAATACTATGTAAAGTATATGATTGTTTAACCAATTTGTTGTGAACCTGAAACTAATATAAAATAATATGGAATGTAAACTGTAATTGAAAAGAATTTTAAATTAAAAAATAAAATAAAATCTACATAGAGAAAGAAAAAAAATGCCAACAAAATGGATAAACTACAAAAAGTAAATTCCTAAAACATACAACCTACTAAGATTGAATTATGAAATGTAGAAAATATGAAAGACTTATAACTGGTAAGGAGATTGAATCAATAATCAAAAACTTCCAAACACAGAATAGCCCAAGACCAAATAATTTTACTTTGAATTCTACCAAACATTTAAAGAATTAACCCAAATCCTTCTCAAATTATTTTTTAAAATTAAGGAAAGTACTCCCAAACTCATTTTAAAATGGTAGAATTACTCAGATGCCAAAACCAGATAATGACACCACAAGAAAAGAAAACAATATACAAGGACATACAGATGACCAAGAGACATATAAAAAATATTCAATGTCCCTAAGCACCAGAGAGATGCAAATTAAAATCACAAGGAGTTATCACTTCAAACCTGTCAGAATGGCTACCATCCACAAATGATGCTGGTGAGGATGTGGAGAAAGGGAAACCTTGGTACATTGCTGGTGGGAATGCAGACTGGTGCAGCCACTATGGAAAAGAGTATGGATGTTCAAAAATATTAAAAATGGAGCTGTTTTTTGACCCAGTGATCCCACTTCTAGGAATATAGCCTAAGAACCCTGAAACACTAATCAGAAAGAATATATGCACCCCTATGTTCATAGCAGCACAATCTACAATAGCTAAGATCTGAAAACAGCCCAAGTGCCCATCAGTAGCTGAGTGGATAAAAAAGCTGTGGGATATATACACCATGGAATACTATGCAGCTGTAAAGAAGACTATTGTACCCTTTGGGACAGTATGAGTGTACCTGGAGAATATTATGCTAAGCTAAATAAGCCAGGCAGAGAAAGACAAACATCACATGATCTTACTTATAGGTGGAATTTAACGAACTTAATATACTAATGGACAGAAATGATTCAATGACATGGAAGCATGGATCAGACTGACAAATCTCAGAGGGATGGAGGGAAGGGAATGGGTGGATGGGGAGGGATTAACTAAAGAACATATATGCATATATGCATAACCCAAGGACACAGACAGTTGTGTTGTGAGGGACTGGGGAGATAGGTGGGGCAGGGTGGAATGGGTCAAAGGGGAGAAAAAGGGACATCTGTAATATTTTGAACAAAAATAAAAAAAAGAAAACTATATACCAACATTTCTGATGAATGTAGACATAAAAATTCTCAACAAAATATTAACAAACTGAATTCAAAGACACATTTAAAGGATCATACACAATAATCAAATTGGCTTATCCCTGAGATACAAAGGTAGATCAACATAAAAAAAATCAATAAATATGGTACACCACCTTAATAGAATGAAAGGAAAAATAAATATGGTCATCTCAACTGATACAGAAAAAGCTTTTTACAAAATTTAACATCCTGCCATGATAATAACCTTCAACAAATTAAGCATAGAACATACCTCAGTATAATAAAGACCATATATAACAAAACCAGAGCTAACATCCAACTCAACAGTGAAAGATCGAAAGCTTTTTCTCTAAGATCAAGAACAAGACAAGCATGCCCACTCTCAGCACTCTTATTAAACATAAATCTTAGATAGAGCCATCAGGCAACATATAAAATAAAACTCATCAAATCAGAAAAGAAGAAATAAAGTTGTCATTTTTGAAAATGGTGTATTATTATATTAAGAAAATCCTAAAGAGTCAATCAAAAACACTTTTGGAACTAATCAAAAAATTCACTAAATTTGCAGTATATAAAATCAACACAAAGAAATTAATTAAATTTCTACACACTAACAAGAAAATAATTGGGGGGAAAAAGACAACAATCCCATTCACAATAGCATTAAAAAAATAATGAAATACTTAAAAAATAAATGTAACGGAGGAATTGAAAGATCTTTCCAATGAAAACTACAAGACCTTGTGGAAAAAATGAAAGAAAACACACACAAAAAAAGAAAAGGTATTCCATGTTCATGTATGGGAAGACTTCATATTGTTAAAATGTCCATAATCCACATTACCATCTATAGATTCAATGAAATTCCTATTAAAATTCAAATGGCTTTTTTTCACAGAAATAAAAAACAAAAACAGTCCTAAAATCTGTATGGAACCACAAAGGACTCTGAATAGCCAAAGGAATCCTAAGAAAAAAGAATAAAGCTGGCAGCATCAGGCTTCCTGAATTTAATCTATACTACAAAGCTACAGTAATTAAATAATAGTTTTACTTTATTTTTATTGTTGCACTATTACAGATGTTCCCACTATCCCCACCTTTGTCCACCTCCACCCAGCCTCTGCCATCCTTCCCTCTGACCATCACCACACTGTTTATGGGATATGCATATATGTTCTTGGCTAATCCCTTCACCTTCTTTAATCCAGTCCCCCCTTGCTTCCTCTCCTCTGATACCTGTCAGCACTGCAACTTTAGTGAATTTTTTGATTAGTTCCAAAAGTTTTTTTGATTGACTCTTTAGGATTTTCTTTATGTAATAATACACCATCTTCAAAAATGACAACTTTACTTCTTCCTTTCTGATTTGATGAGTTTTATTTTATATGCTTCTGTTTTTATTTTGTTCAGTTTATTTTGTTAATTAGATTCTACATATGAATGAGATCATATGGTATTTGACTTTCTCTTACTGACTTGTTTCACTTAATGTAATACTCTCCAGATCCATCCATGCTGTCACAAAAGGTAAGATTTCTTTCTTTTTTATGGCTTCATAGGATTCCGTTGTATAAATGTACCACAGCTTTTTTTTATCCATTCATCTACTGATGGGTACTTAGGTTTTCCAGACCTTGGCTATTGTAAATAATGCTTCTATGAACATAGGGGTGCATTATTCCTTTGAATTGGTATTTCAGAATTCTTAGGATATATTCCCAGAAGTGAGATTGCTGGGTCAACTAATATTTTGACAATGGATCCAAGAATACTCAGTGGGGAAACAATAGTCTTTTCAATAAACAGTGTTGGGAAAACTTTATAAGCTCATGCAGAAGAGTGAAATCAGTCTACTATCTTATAAAACTCACAAAAATTAACTAGAAATGGATTGAGACTTAAATGTAATACTTGAAACCATAAAATTTACAGAAGAAAATATAAGGAAACAGCTCATTTACATTGGTCTTGGCAATGATTTTTTGGATACAACACCAAAAACACAAGCAGCAAAAGCATAAAGCAATTAAGTGAGATGACATCAAACTAAAAAACTTCTGCACATCAATCAATAAAATGGAAGGGCAACCTACAGATTGTGAGAAAATATTTGTAAGCCATCTATCAAAAAAGGGTCAATAGCCAAAATGTATAAAGAACTCATAAACATCAATAATAAAAAATAGAAACAATTTTGATTAAAAATTGAGCAGAGGAACTGAAATACATTTTTCCAAAGAAGATATCTAAATCACCGACAGGTACTTGAAAAGATGCTTTCCATTACTAATCATCAGGGAAGTAACCAAAGAATTTATATTCATAAATGCATAACCCATGGACACAGACAATAGTATGGCGAAGGCCTGGGGCGGGGGGGTGGGATGGGGTAGAGGGGTCAATGGGGCAAAAAAGGGGACATCTGTAATTCTTTCAACAATAAAGATAAATTTAAAAGAAAACACAATGAGATACCACCTCACACCTATAAGAGTAGGTACTATCAAATAGATAAGAGAAAACAAATGCTGTCAAGCATGTGGAGGAAAAGGAAGCCTTGTTTCACTCTTGGAGGGAATATGAATTGGTATAGCCATTATAAAAAACAGTATGGAGGTACCTCAAAAATTAAAAATAGAACTATTATATGATCCAGCAATCCCACCATGGGAATGTATCTAAATAAAATAAAGTTGGGATATCAAGAAGATATCTGCACTCTTATGCTTATTGCAGCATTATTCACAATTGTCAAGATTTGTAAACAATCTAAATGTCCATCAATGAATGAATGGATAAAGAAAATGTGTTATATACAATGAAATGTCATTCAACCATGAGAAATAAGAAAATCTTGCCATTTCTGACAACATGTATGGACTTTGAGGGCATTATGTTAAGTGAGATAAGTCAGACAGAGAAAGACATTTATTGTATGCTATCACTTATATATGGAATCAAAAAGCCAAACACGAGAAACCGAGAGTAGAATGGTGGTAAGCAGAGGCTGGGGTTGTGGGTGAATTGAGGAGATGTTGCTATAAGGGTAGACAATTGCAGTTAGAAGATGAATAAGTTTGGAGCTATAATGCATAGTATAATGATTATATTCAATAATACTGTATTATATACTTAAAGTTGCTAAGAGGCTAAATCTGGGTGAGCTTTTTGCAGTGAAAGTGAACAGATTTTTCCCAAAAACCCCTTTTCAGTGGCTTATAAACAGAAAAAATTCTTGAAATTCTATGAATTTTATGATATATGGCTAATTCCATGGGAAATTTATAGCCAATATGTGCTTCATATGAATTATATATATAGTTTATGAATTTATATGAATTATGTACTTTAATTGTCAAAATAAAGCAAAATATAACCTAGTTTCACCATTGGAAATCTTTATTCAAATTAAAGTTTACAAGGAGACTTATAATTCAGGAAAAGTAAAACTTTGTTTTAAAATGGTGTAGGAGGTACTGGAATCATGCTCTGTTTCATTTCCCAAGTTTCTTGTCCTTTCCTATCTCTTTTAACTCTTAGGTTTTTTGTGTGTGTGGTTTTGTTGTTGTTGTTTTTGGTTTTTGTTGTTGTTTTTGTCTATAACAGCTTTAACAATTGTAAGGTACATAAATGTTATATAAACATTCAATAGTTACTTGTAAAATGTTTGGATGAGGTAATGAATAAATTAAAAACTAATGCTGTTCACAAAGTCTTTGTTTACAAAGGGAAAACGAGGACATACATGCATTCAACACCAAGACAATAGGATTCAAGGCTGTATTCAGAAACAAAATTCAAGTGGGTTTCAGTATTTGCATTTATGTTAAGCAGAATGAAATCTAAAACTGGAACGAAAAGAAAATCTGGAATAATGCTATTTAAGACTAACAGGAGGGAAAATTCTCCAGCACATTCTCCTTTGTAAAGCTTTATTCTTAGTCTTCAAAAATAAAAATATGATTTTATAGAGAGTGATCCACATTTTCATAATGAAATATGCTACCTTACAGTATCTGAAACACTTTATTTTGGGGGAAGAATATAACTGGAGTGACAATCAAAGCATCTTGAGAGAGTTGATGCAAATTCTAATGCTTTGATACAAATTAATACATTTAACTAAATTCATGAGGAAAATGAAATTAAAGTACTAAAATTGGATGTTTTTCTGGACATTTAAAGTGGGTAAGATTATAGAGAGAGCCTTCTTTCTCAAACTTAGTCTTTCTCCAGTCCTTTGCACTATAGTAAATGGCAAGATGATCCATCTAGTCACTCAGTCCAAAAACCTGGTAAGCGCACATGACCCCCTCTTTCCCTTGTACCCTGTATTAGTATTTCCTGCGGGGTCTACCAGGAACATATACATTATACCCAAATATTTCTCTAGATATCTATTATTATCATCTCTTCTTTCGATTACTATTATACCCTCCTTTGCTGGACTCCTTGCTTTCTCTCTCTCTCTCTCTCTCTCTCTCTCTCTCTCTCCCCCTCTCTTTCTTTCTCTCTCTCTTTTAAATCATCACCTGAAGATATTTTTTCCATTGATTTTCAGAGGGAGAAGGAGAAGGAGGAGAGAGAGAGAGAGAGAGAGAGAGAGAGAGAGAGAGATCAATTGGTTGCCTTCTGCATGCTCCCAAACGTTGCCAGGGATAAAGCCCACAACCAAAGTACCTGCCCTTGACCTGAATTGAACCAGACCCTTCAGTCTGCTGGCTGATGCTCCAGCCATGGAGCCAAACCACTAGGGATCCTTGCTTTCACTTTTAATCTTGCTCTCTTTAAACCACATAGACTCCAGAGTGATTTTTATTTATTTATTTATTTATTTTAGATTTTTCAGGATATATATATATATTTTAAGTTTTGTTTTATTTTTGTTTAAAATATTGCAGATGTCTCTTTTTCTCCCCAATGACCCGTTCCACCCTGTACCATCCCCCTATCCAGTCCCTCTCCCCACCATTGTCCCTGTCCTTGGGTTGTGCATATATGTATATAAATTTTTGGTTACTCTCTCCCCGTCCACCCACCTGCCCTCCTCCATCCCTCTGACATTCGTCAGTCTGATCCATGCTTCCGTGCCATTGAATCTATTCTGTTCATCAGTTTATTAAGTTCTTTAGATTCCAGGTATAAGCGAGATCATGTGATGTTTGTCTTTCTCTGCCTGGCATATTTCACTTAGCATAATATTCTCCAGGTACACCCATACTGTCCCAAAGGGTATGAGATTCTTCTTTACAGTTGCGTAGTATTCCATGGAGTATATATCCCACAGCTTTTTTATCCACTCATCTACTGATGGGCACTTGGGTTGTTTCCAGATCTTAGCTATTGTAAACTGTGCTGCTATGAACATCGGGGTACATACATTCTTTCTGATTAGTGTTTCAGGATTCTTAGAATACATTCTTAGAAGTGGAATCACTGGGTCAAAAAGCAGCTCCATTTTTAATTTTTTGAGGAGCCTCCACACTGTTTTCCATAGTGGCTGCACCAGTCTGCATTCCCACCAGCAGTGTACTAGGGTTCCCTTTTCTCCACGCCCTGGACAGCACATGTTGTTTGTTGATTTGTTGAGGGTAGCCATTCTGACAGGTGTGAAGTGATAACTCATTGTGGTTTTAATTTGCATCTCTCTGATGATTAGTGACTTTGAGCATTTTCTCATGTGTCTCTTGGCCATCTGTATGTCCTCTTTGGAGAAGTGACTATTAAGGTTCTTTGCCCATTTCTTAATTGGGTTGTTTATCTTCTTCTAACTGAGTAGTATGAGTTCTTTGTACACTTTGGAAATTAGCCCCTTATCAGATAAACCCTTGGCAAATATGTTTTCCCAGACCATGGGGTTCCTTTGTATTTTGAGACTGTTTTCTTTTGCTGTGCAGAAGCTTTTTAGTTTGATGTAGTTCCAAATGTTTATTTTCTCTTTTGTTTCCCTTGCCCTAGGAGATGTATCAGTGAAAATTCCACTACGTGGGATGTCTGTGACTTTACTGCCTATGTTTTCTTCCAGGACTTTTATGGTTTCATGACTTACATTTAAGTCTTTTATCCATTTTGAGTTTATTTTTGTGTGTGGTGAAAGTTGGTGGTCTAGTTTCATTTTTTTTGCATGTATCTGTCCAATTTTCCTAGCACCACTTATTGAAGAGACTGTCTTTACTCCATTGGATGCTCTTGTCTCCTTTGTCAAATATCAACTGACCATAATGGCGTGGGTCTATTTCTGGGGTCTCTGTTCTGTTCCACTGATCTATATGCCTGTTGTTGTACCAATACCAGGTCGTTTTGATTACAATGGCTTTGTAATACAGTTTGAAATCTGGTAATGTGATCTCTCCCAACCTGTTCTTTTTTCTCAAGATGGCTGTAGCTATTTGAGGTCTTTTTTGGTTCCATATAAATTTTCAAAATGTTTGTTCTAAGTTTGTGAAATATGCTGTTGGTATTTTAATAGGAATTGCATTAAATTTATAAATTGTTTTGGGTAGTATGGACATTTTAATGATATTAATTCTTCCAATTCATGAGCATGGTATATTCTTCCACTTGTTTAAATCTTCCTCTATTTCTTTTTTCAGTGTCACGTAGTTTTCTGAGTACACATCTTTTACATCCTTGGTTAAGTTTATTCCTAAGTATCTTATTTTTTTTAGTTGCAATGGTAAATGGTATTGTTTTTTTAGTTTCTCTCTCTGAAAGTTCATTGTTGGTGTATATAAATGCAATTGATTCCGGGAGGCTGATTTTGTATCCAGCTACCTTGCCAAATTTGTTTACAAATCTGGTAGTACTTTGTTGGAGTCCTTAGGGTTTTCTATGTACAATATCATGCCATCTGCAAATAATGACAGTTTTACTTCCTCCTTTCCAATTTGGATACCTTTTGTGTTTTCTTCCTGTCTAATGACTGTTGCTAGGACTTCTACTGCTATGTTGAATAAGAGTGGTGAAAGAGGACATCCCTGTCTTGTTCCTGTTTTTAATGGAACTGGTTTTAGTTTTTGCCCATTTAGTATAATGTTGGCTGTAGGTCTGTCATATATGGCCTCTATTATGTTGAGGTATGATCCCTCTATTCCCACTTTGCTGAGAGTTTTTATCTGAAATGGGTGCTGCATTTTGTCAAGTGCTTTTTTTGTGTCTATTGATATGAGCATATGATTTTTGTCCTTCAATTTGTTTATGTGATGTATCACATTTGTTGATTTGCGGATGTTGTACCAGCCTTGCATCCCTGGAATAAATCCCACTTGGTCATCATGTATGATCTTTTTCATGTATTCCTGGATCTGGTTTGCTAGTATTTTAGTGAGGATTTTAGCATCTATGTTCATCAGGAATATTGGCCTGTAATTTTCTTTCTTTGTAGTGTCTTTATCTGGTTTTGGGATTAGGATGATGCTGGCCTCATGAAAAGAGTTTGGGAGTTTTCCCTCCTCTTGAATTTTCTGGAATAGTTTGAATAAAATAGCTGTTAATTCTTCTTTGAGTGTTTGGTAAAACTCGCCTGTAAATCCATCTCGTCCAGGACTTTTGTTTGCTGGGAATTTTTTGATTATTGCTTCAATTTCATTAGTTCTTATCCAGAGTTATTTTTAAAAATATAATTTAGATTAAGCAATTAACCTTTCACCATTCTACCACTGACTTATTCTGTTCTAAGCACGGTGTGCTTCTTTCAGTTCCTCTAACACACTAAGCTTGTTCCCAGTTCCAGAAATTTATTTTTTAAGGTCATCTATCTACAAATATCTTCTTCCAGATCTTTGTGTGTTTCACTTCCTCCTTCCTTTCAGGTTTCTGCTCAAAATTATTTCCTTAGCAGGGATTTTCCTTGATTACTAAATTTAAAATTGCACTCATCTGAACTATTTCTTACCTCATTTTATTTCCCATATTTTTCTTCATTGAACTTAACACAGTTAAAATTAGTACTTAGACCTAGTTTATAGATATATTTTATATATATAATATATATAAATATGTTATATATAAATCTTATTGTTCATCACCCTGTATCAGTAAATGTTCATGCAGGAAAAAGAAGGAACTCTCAAAAGAAGTAATTTGAGAAGATTTTAATAATGGGATTAGTGACAGATTGTGACTAGGTTTAGAGAAACTAACCAGGGGTTAGTGCAATATCCCAAGGATAGCCACAATGGGGATAAATTACACCCCTTGGCCTGCAGGGGCAAAAGAAGAGAGTGATTACAAAAATCTGTATTGGAAATCTATGTGGAGTGTCACCTTACTTGAGTTATATCCCTCATGATCTTTGATAGAAGGACACAGCTTACCTATAGGGTGAAATGACAGGGAGAGAACTGGAGAAATAAATTCATCAAGTTCATTTTCCAGCTGCAATCCCCAGCATAGCAATTTACATCCCACTAGCAAAAACTAATCAGAAAACAAAGAATAACAAAGCTTGTCACTTTAAACATAAAATAAACCTTTTGGAGCACAGAAAGTGGTGGAAAATAGAGTGTGGATTTGGAAAAGAAAGAGAAAATGTTTTTCATACTCTTCCATTGTAATATATGCTCTATGAATCCAGACATTGTGTAATTTGTTCACCAAACAATGTGTATCCCTAGCTCATAGATTACTGCCTAGAGCTGAGTAGATTTTCAATAAATATTTTTAAATAAATTTGGGTAGCATAGTTGAACCCATTGAGCACAATACATTTTAGTAGATCTGGAAAAGATACCAACTTCAAGCCTAAAGCTATCTATATTCTTTTGCCAGTAAAAAGAGAAAATTTGAGTAATTTTCAAGGCAAACTTCCCAAGGTTTAAATGATATTGTTATACTCTTACAAAAATTAATCATTAAACAAAGCCTATGGCTTCCACTCAAATAATTAAGTGAAAAAGTCTGTTTAACATGAGCATTGTTGGTGCTGATGATCTTCCAAGAATATAAGGTAAACTACTCTAAGTAAATAGTCTAATTCTAATGAATTCCATTATTCTCCTGTTAAATGATTACAATGATTGGTTATATCAATTTTATTAGTATAATTTTATACAATCAATTTTATTTTTCAGTAGATTTGAAAACAGCTTATGAAATTCTGCTTTCATAAAAGCTCAATGGCATGGATAAAAATGAGCAAATTTCAGTGTCTTTAAATTCCTGAAACTGTTACTGAACAGATAATAAATAGCTTTCTACCTCATTAGAAAGTAAAAGCTTAGTTTTATTCATCTCTAGAGTAGTTTAAGGCAGAACAGCATAGCATGTTAACTGTTAGATGAGTTTTTAAAAATGCTCATAGATAACTCATTGTTTTCCTGGAGCATAAAATATATAGTGATTTCAGTTTGGTACTTGATTCCAAGCAATGCCTAGCTTTAGGTTTTCGTTTTCTAGATGATGAAAATAAAGAACATCTCATTTTTTAAATAAATTTTAAGTGATAGTATTGATCCTAGTCTTTTTTAATATTATTCCTTGTTGTTTGGTTATTATTTTTAAAATAAATATAACAAGTAAAATAAGCAAATTTGATATTCATTGAGAACCAGTTCATCTACTGCATTGATTTATATACTTACTTCATAAGTACCATTGTCATGGTTTACTAAGACAATTTCTAACTGAAGATTCACAGGTAAACAGGAATTTTATTTTTGATGTAAAAATATGTCTTATTCCCTAAAAATAGCCATGTTGATTTCAAATATATTCTAAGTTTTAGAGTTGCTTATACGACCCACATATGATGTTAAAAACAACAACAACTACGTATGCTATCATTTATGACATCACACTGGTTTGGGCACCTTTTTAAAATGCTTTTCAAATTCCATTGTTTGTGAGACTTAACTGTTCTATCTTGGGTTGAAGCTTTTATTATTTTATGACTTTAAAATATATTAACTTAGTATGACAAAGTAAATGCTAAAGAAAACAAACAGAAAGGAAAATAATTTATAGACTAACATCTCTATTTTATATTCAATATCTAACTTATAATATTTTTAACTTAATACTAGTGAAAAATGGGTAAAATGTGCACGTAGCGGAAAATGAGCCTAATGAATTGCCACATAAGGATACAACTTTTTCAAAGTATGAATAGTACAGCTATTTCTTTCAAGTTTACTCTTATAAGTGCCTTCCAGAACTCTGCTGTGGAGCAAATGCCTTTAGAAAACAAACAGAATAGATGTTAATCATAAGGGGATTTTAATTATATCTAAGGACATTTAAAAATAAGCTGATGAAAAATTATTATTTTTCAATTTAAAGGAGCATATAAATATCTCCAAACTATAATTTCTTTATACATTCACTAATCCTTTCCACAAACATTTAAAGAATGTTTATGTCAATAGGGAAATGCAAGTCAAAACCATAATGAGATACCACTTTACCCCTTCTAGAATGGGTCAAGTTAAAAAGGTGGATAATAGCATACTTCGGCAAGCATGTGGAGAAATTGGAATAATAACACACTCCTGGTCAAAATATAAAATTGCATAGCCATTTTGGAAAACATTCTGGAAGTTCCTCAAAAAGTTAAACATAGAGTTACCATATGACTTAACAGTTTCATTCCCAGTTATACTCAAAAGAGATAAAAACATTATGGCCACACGAATATTTACAGCAACATTATTCTTAATAGCCTAAAAGAAGAAACCACCTAAATGTTTATTAATGGATGAATAGATAAACAAAATTGGTTTAGCTATACAGTGCAATGGTATGCAGCCATAAAAGTTAATAAAGTAGTTATATGATACATATAAACATAAACTTTGAAAACATTATGCCAAGTGAAAGAAACCAGTCACAGTAGCCCACATTATATTATTCCATTTTTATGAACTATCCAAATAGACATTTATGGAGAAAAAAAGCAGATTAGTGTTTACAAGGGAGCTGGAGAATGACTGCTAATGGTTATAGGTTTTCACTTGGGGGGTGATGAAAATATTCTGGAATTAGATAAATGGGATGATTGCACAAATCTTAAATATGCTAAAAATCACTGAAGTGTAACATTAATAGAGTGAATTTTATGGTATGTGAGTTATAACTCAATAAATCTGCTATTTAGAAAATGATGCTTATTACATGTGAGATACTATATTAGGGATACAAGATAACCAAAACATAGTTCCTGTTCTTAAAAAAAAGAAAAAATCTCCCAGTGTAGAGAGAAATAAACATGGAAAATTATTACACTAGTGTTGGTAAAAAATAGGAGGGAATGATTGGAATAGGTCAAAGGTAAAGGTGGTAAGGATGAAGAAGAAGCTATAGGTTTGAGAAATTACTAGAGATATATAATCAATAGCATTTATTTAAACATTGGATATGGGAAGAAATAAAAGAATCAATGATATTCTAGTTTGCTACATAAAGGATCATTATTTCATTTACATAAGTAATTCAAGAAGGGGATACGGATTCTAGGAAAAGAAAGGCCACTTAGTTTTGGACATTGAATTTAAAGATGTCTATAGAATTACATCTAGTACATTCATTGTCTATTTTGTCTCAATTAGTGACCATTTCCAGGTACCTGAATAAGATCTTTGTTAATCATATAACTGTTCATACTCTTAGGAAAAATACCTTCTTTTGAAAATATACTCTTTATTTCATTACTCTAGAATGAATTCTTTAGACTTAAAAATTCCTTGAGTGTGATAGAATAACATCAAAAAAGTAGCTTATTTTTCCCAACAAGATTTGGACCAGTTTCTTATACTTCATATCAATTTCTAGAATCTTAATACTGTCTATAGCATTTTCACTTTGATTCATATGCATTAACATTTATGTGTTTTTAACACTTTTCATAGCATATTTTATGCCTTCACAACTGAGAGGCATTACTGATTTCAATGATTTAAGAATATGAACCATAGGGACACACATTCTTATTTGTTGTCTGCATAAACATTCCTTCTGTAAACACAAAATTCTCAAAGAAAATAAAAAACAGAAGAGGGATGGGGAAAGCCTACTAAGTGATTGAAACACATATTATACATCTCTATCCCATAATTAAATAGTGCCTAAATATTCATACAATATTAAATATAAATATTTAATTAAAAATGACTAAAGAATGTATAATTTTAAATAGCTTTATATTTTCTTTGGCTAATAAATTGTTATTTGAGATAGAGTCCATTAAAATGGAGGACATGTATAATAGTAATATATATATATATGTATATATATGTATATATATATAGTATTCATACTAGTATTTAATATTCACTTTGTGTTTACAACTTACCTAAATAGATGTTATGTCAGTCATGGTTAAAACTCATACTCTCACAATGATTAACTCTCAATTATATATACAAATAAATTGGTATAGAATCCAAAACTTATGTATAAACCCAATTGCTAACTTCCCCATCACCATCCCTATCACTATTGTTTGCTTAGGCTTCAAATGCCCAAGACACATAACATTTAACTGCTTCGGTGAGATAAAGATGCTTTGGGAATTTATTTATTTTTATTTTTATTTTTTAAAAATATATCTTTATTGATCTCAGAGAGAGGAAAGGAGAGGGAGAGAGAGAGATAGAAACATCAATGATGAAAGAGTCATTGATTGAGCCCGCAACCCGGGCATGTGCCCTGACCAAGAATCGAACCCCAATCGCCTGGATCCTAGGTCGATGCTCAACCACTGAGCCACACCTGGCCAGGCGCTTTAATTGTCCTTTCATTTTAACTGTATACTGGAGAGTCTAAATATAAAAACATGTAGTTTAATAGAAGATGTCTATTACTAAAAATTATATACAATTTATAAGGTAATGGTCCATTAAGGACTCTTGCTTTTTTTTTTTTTTTTTTTTTACTTTAGTGCATGTAATTGGTTCTTTTTGGAATCAGGTCAAGCAACTTCATAAATATGATCTCAATATTTTAAGCTATTAGATACAAAATGTTGTTATAGTTAATTGGGAATATTGAATCCCTCTGCATAGGTTTCAAAATTAATTAAAGAACTGGTCTTCCAACCTTCTTATCTCTAAGAACATAGTTAAATTGTCTGCATGACTATATTAGCAATAAGAGAAGGAAGAAGACTGGATCTACCATTTTAACATGCTATAGAGAAATGAAAAGATTTTGGAGATTTTTGTTTTAGAAAACAGAGTGGACAAAGCTAATGTGTATAGCATTGCATTCCAAAAATGTGTATAAAGGTTACATTCAACATGACCAAAATGTTCAAATATATATCTGCACACAAAAATAAGACAGGGAAATCCCAAGTGGCCAAAAACTAATCTAAGCTTAGACAGACAAGCTTAGCTGACTCTGGTGAACTAGAGATATTCTACTGAATATAAAGGAAACCTAGGGAATGGAAGCTAATATCCATATGGGGAAAATAGATCTGATCTTTGGTCAAGGTAATGGGGGAAATTATACTTGAAATAGCATGAAGACCTGAAGGGAAAGGCTGTCCTTTCAATGAAAGGAAACTGGAAAGATTCTGCCTACTGGCTTAAGGAAGCTATAAGAAATCTGTTTTTCTGTCTAGAATTTCCAGGTGAAAAATTATTCCATAAAAATGTGATATATGAAGGCACCCAGTGGATATGTGGATTCAAATTTACATCACTTATCTGGTGCAGGAATCCTGAGGTCAATAAATGTATGTGAAACCCCCAAGGGCACATCCACCAAAAGCAAATGCAAAACTCTCTAGTACCTGGTGAATGCCTCAGTGAGCTACCCAGATACCCTCTGAAAACTGAAGAACTTATTTTCTCCACCTGTGTGGACTGAGGCCTGGCAGACAGCCTTTAGCTGTCACCCTCTGTGGAGATTACCTCTGCTGAAAAGTGCCAACTTGCCCAGAGACAAACTCTCTTCTCTGGGCAACCTCCTTCGAAAGACTGGGCAAGGTGATAGCACAAAGACCACACTCTCTTGTTCTGATAGAACAATCTTCAGCACTCCTTTTAGGGTTTGATTGGTCATCTGGCAAACTGTTGGAGAATGTTCCTCACAGCATGCCGCAAAAGGAAACCTTATATGCAAATCTCTGTTTCAGAAACCACTTCCAAGGAAAACAGCCTGCAACATTTATACATTGCAGAGAACACAGGACTGCCACAAAAAAATGTAATTTCTTTCTGAAGGCAAGCTTACTATAACAAAATTGGAAAGTTCAAAGAATATGATCTACAATGACTAAATTGACAGACACTACAAACAAAATGAATAGCATTAAAGTATTTGAGATAATAGAATAAACTGAAAGGCATTTTACAAAAACTACTTTTACTGATTGAAAAAGATAAAAGTCATATTGGTAAGCAAAGGACATTATAGAGCAAAAGGAAGGCAGTTTTTTTTTTTAAATATATCTTTATTGATTTCAGAGAAAGGAAAGGAGAGGGAGAGAGAGAGAGAGAGAGAGAGAGAGAGAGAGAGAGAGAGACATCAATGATGAGAAAGTCATTGATCGAGCTTGCAACACAGGCATGTGCCCTGACCAGGAATCAAACCCCAATCACCTGGATCCTAGGTTGACTCTCAACCGCTGAGACACGCCTGGCCGGGCAGAAGGCAGATTTTGAAGGAAAAATATAAATGTTTGAAGAGGTAATAGCATATTAAGTATTATACTTTAATATAACTGGAAGTTATTATCTATTCTACCTTTCCTCTAGTGTGCCTTCATATTCTGCAGATCCTGGAAAGTAAAAACATTCATATCCAAGACTCCCTTAAACTAGTTCCTTGGATGTGATTTAGATTCAACTAAATAGATGCACTGATATATGATTTGGATTTAGACACAGTAAGAGGTTTTGTTTCTTCTGATGTTGTTTCTGCTGGCAAGCAGAGTTAAGTAGGCTTAATAGAGGTCCCCTTATCTAGTCATTCATTTTATCCCAGGGCCATGATTAAAGGGAGGCCTCTAGTGCAAAATTTAAGACGCTATCAAGATTTTCAGTAAACAAGATAAATAATTATTTAATGCAATATATTAGAAGGCAAAATTAATGTAAAAAATCCACATTGAACAAAATATAAAAGTTGTAAACAAAGATAAAATCAGCAGTATATTGATTTTGCCACAGGCTCTAATATGGCTTCTGACCAGCATTGTAACTGATCCTGTCATTATTTACAATATTTTTTATTATTGCAGAAGTAATTACATTATCAACATATTGTGTTTATGTTTACCATCTCATTTCGTGCTGTTTGTTTTATCCATTCAATGTGGGGTTTTTATTTCTTTTCTTTCTGACCTTCTTTTGGATTGTTTGATTATTTTTAACACTCATTTGCTTTCTTCTCCTAGTTTAGGTATGTTCATATTGTATTTCTGTTCTTTTAGTGATTACCTAGAAATTTAAACTTGCAGCTTCAACTAATATAGTTAATAAATAACTGTTCTTCTAAGATAATACAAGGAATTTAGGACACTTTAACTCCATTCACCTCCTGCCATAGGTTACTATAGTTCCATTTTGTTATTTTTGCAACTCCACAATATATTAATTTTAATATGATTAGTGTATTTTTAATTATATTATTTATTCTTAAATCTTTCTCAAATGTTAGATCCTCAATCTGAGATTGCTTTTCTTATGCCAGAAATCTATTCTTTGTAATTTCCTATAATTAAGAGTGGCTGAAATAAACTTACTCAGTTCTTGTTTGCCTGAAAATTATGTTTTTCAAATCACAAAAAATGCCTTCCATTGTCATTGGCTTCCATTGTTGTTGAATAATTGACAGATAGTACAAATATCGTTCCCTTGAAGATAATGAATCTGGCTGCTATTACATCTTTTTGTCTTTGATGTTCTACACTTTTTACCATGTTGTATAAGTGTGAATTCATTGGGCTTGCAGAATATGTGGGTGACATTCTTTTCACAGATCTGGAAAAAGTCAGCTATATTCATGCAAATATAATCCTTTTCCCATTCTTTCTTTTCTCTTCAGAACTCTGATTATATTTAAATGAAATCTGCTTATTATTCATGCCCCTTTTATTTTCTTTTATATTTCTCATCTCTTTGACTCTCTACTGTAATTTTTATTTTTTCTAACACATATTCCAGTCCATTAATTAGATTTCTCCAGAGGGAAATACACACACACACACACACACACATATATATAGTGTCCCAAAAACTTGTATACACATTTGAACAGCTGATAGCTCAATTTATGTTTCTTTCATTTCAGCCAGACTAAGCTTTAAACAAAGAAAATTCATCCTAAAATGCTACTAGAAGTTTGAAAACATTGTTGAAGTACAAATACTGCCTTTATAATTATTCAAAGTGTGTATACATTTTTGAGGGATACAAGGTGTCCCCCCAAAATGTATACACACTTTAACAGCTGACAACTCACTTAATTTTCACTCCTTTTCAGGTTTAACTGATTTGAAATAATGGGTGGAGCCAGACTAAGCTCTGAACAAAGAAAATTTATCCACTAGATTTTTTTAAAAAAGACAAAATACAGGATTACTGTATGATTTAGCAATCATATATATATATATGAATTAAATTAGGGACTCAAACAGATATTGATTTGCCCTAGTACATAGCAGCGTTATTCAAAATAGCTAAAGTGTGGAAGCATCCCAAGTGTACACTGATAAATAAAAGTATAAACAAACTGTGATACACACAAACACACACATACTGGAATATTATTCAGCCTAAAGCATATAGGACATTTTTAAAAAATATTTTTATTGATTTCAGAGAGAGGAAGGGAGAAGGAGAGAGAGATAGAAACATCAATGATGAGAGTCATTGATTGGCTGCTTCCTGCCCAAAGCCGCTGAACCAAGCCTGCCAGGCCAGATAAGACATTTTGACACATGTTACGATATGAATGAACCTTCAAGACATTATGGTAAGTGGTATATCATTGTGACTTTTGATTTGTATTTCCCTTATTACTAATGATGTTGAGCATCTTTTCATATGCTTATTGAAAATTTATATATCTTCTTTGGAGAAATGTCTGTTCAAGTCCTTTTGCACATTTTTAAAAATCAGGACTTGTTGTTGAGCTATTAACATCCTTTATATATTCTGGCTATCAGTCCTTTATCAGATATATGACTTGCAATTTTTTTCTCCTATCCGTGAATGACCTTTTTACTCTGTTAATAGTGTTCTTTGATGCTCAAAGGTTCTAAGGTTTGCAGTCTAACTTATTTTTTATACCATTGCCTGTGTTTTGATATTTTATCTAAGACACTATTGCCGCATCCAATGTCATGAAGATTTCCTCTGATATTTACTTTTAATATTTTTATTGTTTTAGCTCATATGTTTGAATAATTAATCCATTTTGTGTTAATTTTTATTTATAGTATAAGGTAAAAGTCTATCATAATTTTTATGTGAATATTTAGTTTTCCTAGCACAAAATATTAAACATTCTGTTCTTTCCCCATTGAATGATATTGACAAAACTTGTCAAAAAATAGTTCCCATATATGCACGGTATTATTACTAGCATCACTATTATATTCCTTTGTGTATATGTCTGTCTCTATGTCAGTACAAAACTGTTTTGATTGCTATAGTGTTAAGTTTAGAAATCAGGAATTGTGTGACCTTCAACTTTGTTCTTTTTCAACTTTGTTCTTTTCAAGATTCATAGTCCCTTAATATTTTATGTAAATTTTAGGATATATTTTTCTACTTCTGCAAAAAAATTGCTCCTATTTTTATTGTGATAGCACTGATTATGTAAATGGTTTAGGATAGTATTGACATCTTAATAATATTATGTGTTTTAATCCAGGAACATGGGGTATGGAATGTCTTTCCATTGTTTTTCTGTTCTTTAATTTCTTAAGCAATGTTTTGTACTTTACATTGTAAAAGTCTTTCAACAAGCCTCAGTCAAGTTTATTCCTAAATAAGTTATTCTTTTTGATACTACTAGAAATAACATTGTTTTCTTGATTTTCTTTCTAAATTGTTCATTGTTAATGTATGGAAGTGTAATTGATTTTTTTATTTAGTAGTTCTATTTGTGTGTGTGTGTATAATTTTAAGGTTTTCTACATAAAAAGTCATGTGGTCTGCAAACAGAGATAATTTTTCTTCTTTTCCAGTTTGGATTCCTTTTATTTATTTTGATTAGTGACATTTGGTCCTGATCCAAACATGCATGTACATTTGGTTCATGTAAAAATATCCTTGTAAAAACTTGGTCCTTTCCAAAACATCCACAAAGACATCTGGTCAATAGTTAATATAAATTTTGCTCTTCAGCAAGGTTTGAATTCAAACCTACTTACCTAACTCTATGTTTCTTGACCAACTGTTCTACCAGGACAAGAAGGGTTATTATTGGCAATACAACCACAGCACAATTATTGGACCAATAAAACATGGTACTACTTTTTAATATATTAATCTATAAACCTGAAGTAGAAAATAAAATGATGAGCTATTTGAACCATGTGAATTATCTCAGGTGTGGACATGGCCATATTTCAAGGACCTTTTGGTTACCATTTGCATGGAATATAGCTTTCCATCCCTTCACTTTCAGTCTATGTGTTTCTTTAAATCTAGAGTGATTCTCTTTTATGCAACTTATCGTTGGATCTTTTTCTTTTAATAATCTATTTAAATTTGATTGGGGAGTTTAACCATTTATATTTAAATTGATTATTGATAGGTTAGTCTTTTGCCATTCTGTTGTTTTATGCCTGTTTTATACTTATTTGTCCCTTTGTTCCATTTTTTGCTGTCTTCCTTTGCTATTTATTTATTTATTTATTTATTTATTTATTTTGTAGTGATCTGCTTTGATTCCTTTCTCTTTTTCTTTGTGTATGTTCTGTATTTTCTTTATGGTTACCATGAGGCTTACTTGAGACATCTTACAGTTATAGCAGTCTATTTTAAGCTGATAACAAATTTGATCACATTAAAATACTACAATTTACTTCTCCCCTAAACACATTTTATGTTGTTATGTCACAATTTACCTCTTTTTATATTATGTATCTATTAACACAGTTTTTAAGTTTTTGTTATTTTTAATACTTTTGTCTTTTAAGTTTCATAGTAGAATTAAAAGTCATTTACACAGCACTATTAGGACATTACATTATTCTGTATCCGTCTATGTGTTTACCTTTACTAGTGAGTGTTATATTTTAATATACTTCCATATTGATGACTTTTCTACCATGCTCCGAGATGTTGGAGATGCACTCCACTTATCTTTCTCATGGAGAAACATCAAGTTCTGCACTTTTTCTCAACTTCACAGAGCTGTGCTGGCTGCAGCAAGCCCCTACCCCTTTTTCCCTTTTCTGTAACTGAACCAGGTGTCTGAACTATGCTGGTTCCCTCAGCTGTGTATGAGATGAGACAGAAACCAGCTTTTCCAAGCAGCACCCTGAAGGCTCAGAAATGTAGGATACTCGCCACCCTTCTCCTTCCCTCCTGGAGGTTATGTTTTACACCTTCTCTCAATCTTGCAGAGCTGTGTTAGTGGAAGTGGGGGTCCACAGTCTTCCCTTAGTTTTTAACTACCCTCAGGCACCTAAATATGTGGTTTCATTAGCACTTCATGTGACACAAGACAGGGACTGACCCCTCTGGCAGTGCACTGAAAAGCTAGGACATTAGAGGATCCATTTTCTCTCTTATCTGCAAAGTCATGGTCAGAGGTGTTCTAACATTGGTTAATAACATTGTATAATTCTCAGGTGTACAGCATTACAGTTCTACCTCTATACTCTATTGCATGCTCACCACCCAAAGTTTATTTTCCTTCCATTACCATATATTTGATCCCCTTTTCCCACTTCACCCCTTCATCCTCTTTCCCCTCTGATAACCACCATTCTGTTGTCTGTATTTATGAGTTTGTTTTTTTTTCAATTTGCTTATTACTTTTTGTTTTATATCCCACATGTGTGTGAAATAATACAGTTTTTGTACTTTTCCTTCTGACTGATTTCATTTAGTATAATACTCTCAAGATTCATCCATGCTGCAAATGGCAATAGTTCATCTTTTTTATAGCTGAGTAGTATTTTATCAAACTTATGTATATGTATATATATATATATGTGTATATATATATAATACACATATATATATATAGATGCCACATTTTCTTTATTCAATTATCCGTCGATAGACACATAGGTTGTTTCCATGTCTTGCCTATTGTAAATAGTGTTGCAATGAGTATGGAGGTACATATATCTTTGAAAATGAATGTTTTCATGTTTTTCAAGTAAATACCCAGCAGAGTAATTGCTGGATCATATGGTAGTTCTTTTCTCAATTTTTTAGTGACCCACCATACTGTTTTTCTTAGTGGCTGCGCTAATTTACATTTCCACCAACAGAGTTACCTTTTCTCTACCCTAAAGGTGAGAGGAACAAAAGCAAAAATAAATAAATGGGACTACATCAAACTAAAAAGTGTTTTCACAGCAAAAGAAACCATCAACAAAACAAATGGGCCTCTAAGGAAACCTGAGAAGATACTTGCAAATGATGCTTCTGATAAGGAACAAATAACCTCAACATATAAGGAATTCATCGTACAACTCAACAAAAACAACAATATCTGATTTAAAAAATAGGCAGAGGATCTGAATAGACACTTTTACAAGGAAGATGCACAGACAGCCAACAGACATGAAAAGATGCTCAACATCAATAGTTATTAGGGAAATGCAAATCAAAACCACAAGTGAGATATCACCTCACACCTATTAGAATGGCTATTATAAAAAAGATAACAAATAAGCATTAGAGACAATCTTCTTACAGTTTTCAATGCTGCAGGCCTTGGTTCTGTGTTCATATGGAGCACTGCAACTTTCTTACTTGATGTTCAACTTCTCATAAAGGTATTTTGGTCTTTATATCATTGTTAAATTGGTGTTTCTGTGGAAGAATGAGAATCAGGACTTCATATGCCTTCATCTTGGTCAATGATAACTTTGTCTATAATGATTTTTCCCCCGAAAATCTACAGATTTGCAGCTCTCCTGCAGTTTTTATGCAACACAGCACCTGCCACTGCCTCTGTGGCTTCCATCTTGAGATCCAAAGTATGCAGCCATTCTTATCTGAGCTCAGAGTCAAGCAAAACAGGTAGCAGTCAGTCTAGCAACACACAGACATAGCAGAATATTGCAAACAATCTCCACTCTGTTTTTTTTTTCTGTCCTGAGGGAGGGAACCTGGAATTGAGCCACTTCCTCTGAACTTTAGCCACACCAAGTTGAGGAAGGAGTGTTGTAAGGAAGAGTAAAATGCTGAGAAATCCCCTACCATTTTGCTTGACTGAGCATTCACACTGTTGCTTTAGATCTTTGACTTTGTTCAAAAACTCTTATAAAGTTATTTGAATCAGTCTATAGTTATTCATTTCATATTTTCATGGGGAAGCAAGGGCCTTGAGCTTTCTAGTCTGCCATCCTACTGACATTAGTTTCTAATCCGTTATTTTACATTACTTTATTTTTCAATCTTCTAAGTTATATTTTACACTTTTTCAAATCTGCTACATCATTTTTATGGCTTCCAGTTCTCTGTAGATATTTTCATATTTGTAATATATTTTCTAATTATTGTAAATATGGATATTTTAAAATTTGCATTTGATATTCAAGCTAATGAAGTCTTTGTGGACCTCTTTTTGCTGATTTTTTTTTTAATATCTTATACATAGAATCCTTTTGTTTTGCCTTTTGCGTGAATTTGATTTTGACTGTGAACTGCTAAATTCCTTTAAAAAAAGTATTGGGGTTATTTTAAACTTAAAATAAAGTTTCAATCCACCAGATAAAGTTTGCATTACTCCTACCAGATGAATTGGGGCAACACCAGCAGAAGATCACTATGTTCCAATGGAAAGTTTGAGTTTTTAAGTGTTTTCTGGATAGTATGAATTTGGGATGACAATAGTTTAAAAACTAGTTTGTGTTTATGACTGTATTTAGGTGTACTTTAGACCTGTAGTACTAAGTACCTTTGCAACTTTCCCTTTCTTTGGAGGGAGAGGAGAGATAGGAGGACATATGTGCAGTTTATTTCTCATTGAAATTTATCCTGATGATAAAGGTCCTTGGGCCCCAGTTTTGTGGGGATGGTGTCTCCTATTTAATATCCCATTTTGAGAAGGCCCTGGCTTTTGCTTGCAGTGCCCCAAACC